>NC_062287.1:89609104-92009104 GCF_902655055.1 Lutra lutra | reverse complement strand
CATAACTGACATCTTAGCTTTCATTCTTCCCCTAACCCGACTTCTAAACAGAAGCCAGGGTGATTATATTTTAACATAAATTATGTTGTGTCATCTCCCTACTGAAAATCTTCTGATAAAATCCACAATCTTTACCATGGTCTATGAAATTGTACCCGTCTTTCCCATGGTTGTGTCTGAACTCTTCTCCTACTTAACTCTATCTTCACCTGCCTTTCTCCCTAAGTTTCAAGGATTCCAAGCATACTCCCACATCCAAGGTCTTTGTTCTTGTGATTCCGTTTGCCTGCAGTGCTTTTCCAACAGCAATGTATGTGCCTCTCTACTTAGCTCACTCAGGTGAACTAAGCAGATGTCTGCTCCTAAGTGAGGACTTCCCTGACCATTCTTCACTCTCTACTCCCTTTCCCTGCTTGGCTTTTCTGCCAAGTACTTAGCATTAGCCAATATGATGTTTTACCTCTATTTCCTTTTCCCCTTACATTAATGGAAGTAATGTTAAATGCTATAGGAGATAAGCCTTGTTATTTTAGCAGCGTAATACAGTAGTAGATAGTTTTCCTACTTGCACCATGTCAGTGGCAGCAGAAGGTGGGACTGAGGGTCTAACCTACACAGGCATTCAGAAACCAGTACTGACATCTTTCACCTTTTCCTTTCACATTCATCCTGGCATACAGCCAGCAGGCAATGGAAGAGAAGAAATGGCAGGTGGGAAATATCTAGGAACTATACCTGCAAATAGTACACATACGTCCTTTCAGAGTCCTTTGGCGGAAACTCAGTCTTGTGGACATGCATCACTATAGGGAAGGTTGGGATCTATAATTGAACTGTCTGGCAAGAAAGAAGAGTGGAGACGTTTGGTGAATAGCTACCTAGATTCAATCATAATCACTCAAATTAGAAGATAAGTTTCCTAAGGCAGCAATGTTGTTTTACTCATATTATATCCACGTGCCAAGGACAGTGCCTAACATATGTTGAACATAGCAGATGCTCAACAAAAGTAAGTAAGTATAAAAACTAATGCTCACGTAATGCTTAATATGTGTCAGGCACTGTTCATAATGCTTGACATAGAGCACTTTACAAAATGACCCTATATGGTAGATGCTATTACTGTCACATTGAACAGATAAAGTTAATGAGGTGCAGAGATAATGGGGAAATTTCCCGAGGTCTTAGAGCTAGTAGAAGTCATAGTAGAGACTTGAATGCAGTTTGTCTAGATCCAGAACTCATGTTCTTAACTATGTCACACGGTGCCATTCTACATATGTAGGGAATGAATAACTACATCAATAAGGAATTTCAAAAATTTAGCAAGTTCCTTCTATTTTAGGTAGATAAACACTCATAAAAATGAGTTCTTTCTTGCTGTAGGTATATTATCAGAGGCAAGATAGCATCAGAGAAGGAGAGAGAAAACGAGATTCCTAATGTGGGTGGTCATCTCTACTAGGCATATCCAACAACTGACAACTACAATTCTAAGATTTTCTTCTTCTCTATCCTGGTCACATAATAAATTTTTCACACTATAGCAAACCAAACACAATTGGAATTCATTCCATTTTTATTAAATCTTAATTCTCTGTTTTCTGTTGTTTTGGCTATTTCATTGGGAATGATGCTTGAGAAGCCCTTTAATAAGAAAATTCACCTTCTGTCTTACATCCCAATAACAGAGGACTTATGTGTAGGGCTTATAGACCAAAAGAGAAATGTTAAGCCTAATTTCTAATTCAGAAATCTATTTTTGTGATATGCCTTTAAATGTCATCTACAAAAACCCACCTCCTTCTTGATATAATATAAATACCTATATAATGAACCTTCTACTAGCACAGACCCAGGTCATGACGTGACTTCTGTGTTCATTGTAATGGTTTCTACCCTAAAAGAATGTAACACGAGAAACATGAACAATTATGAGACACTGAAATGTATAAAACTTTTCAGTTTAGAAAGGTCTGGACTTTTTTGTTTGTATATTTTTAAGTAGTATATAACATATTATTTATGAGTGAAAAATCTGTGATTGCCTCATTATTTTAAGTTATGAAAACACTGGATTTTGTGGATCAACCAGATACTGGTTAACTAATAATTTACAAAGAATATTAATAACTGAGTAAATGATTTCAACAGTTTCCTGTGGCCAAATAACTGTTATCCTGTTCTTGCTGCTGCTGGTTTTGTTGCTAATTTTCTTCCCTCACAATTTTGCCAGGGTTATAGAATGTAGAAGAACTTTTGGATCATCGAATTATATATCACTAATATTGAGCCTTTTGAAAGTTTTGAGTCTGAAAGGGATCTAATTCTTTCAAAATTGAGGAGAGAGGAAAAGTACTTTTGCTAGTAACTCCAAAAGGTTGTCATAATTCCCATTTAGGAAAGGGGCCATAATAGTGAAGAGTGAGCCCAGAGTAAAAGTTTTAGACAATACTTTCAGATTACATTCTCCTGAGTTATAGCTGGTTATCTGCAGCAGAGAACATACTTAAATGAAAAACAAAACAAAACAAAAAAAGGAGAGGTTGGGGAGGAAGGAATGGGGAAGAGAGAAGGGAAAAGAGAGAGAAAATGAAATAAAGTAAAAATTTGACATAGATACCCCCCCATTATGTTGATCCTTTATTATACCTCCTCTGATTATTGGCTGGGTGGCTGGCTTGCTTAAATTTGTCCATGTGTGTGTGTTTGTGTGTGTATTTTATATAATATATGCATATACATAGATAGATGATAGATTTATCTTCTGACTTCAGTATTCTGCTTAATGCTTTGTTCATTACTATGCATATAATGGCTGGATTCTTACAAGTAACCACAAAACATTGGAGATTGAGACCCAGGAAAGGAAGGAGATTAAAAAGAAAAATCCGGGGGCGCCTGGGTGGCTCAGTGGGTTAAAGCCTCTGCTTTCGGCTCAGGTCATGATCCCAGGGTCCTGGGATGGAGCCCCACATCGGGTTCTCTGCTCAGCAGGGAGCCTGCTTCCTCCTCTCTCTCTGCCTGCCTCTCTGCCTACTTGTGATCTCTGTCTGTCAAATAAATAAATAAAATCTTAAAAAAAAAAAAAAAAGAAAAATCCGTGCTTGCTTTGGCAGCACATATACTTAAAAAAAAATAAAAAGAAAGGGAAAAGGAAGGAAGGAAGGAGAAAGAAAGAGGGAGGGAGGGAGGGAGGGAGGAAGGAAGGTAGGAAGAGAAAGGAAAAGAAAGAAGGAGAGATCAGATACCCTAAAAGCATTGATGAAGAAGGATATAGAACTTCATGTTGTGGGTTGAATTGTGTTTCCCAAAAACATATATTGAAGTCTTAACCCCTAGTAGCTGTGAATGTGACCTTATTTGGAATTAGGATTTCTGCAAATATAATTAAGTTAAGATGAAGTCATACCGAATTAGGGGAGGCCCTAAATACAATGACTGGTGTCTTTATAAAGAGAGGGACATTGTAGGATACAAAAAGACAAACAACATAGGGAAGAAGGCCTTGTGAAGATGGAGGCAGAAATTGCAGTTATGCTGCCACAAACCAAGGAACACCCTAGAATCCCCAAAACTTAGAAGAGGCAAAGATTCTCCCATAGAGCTTCAGAGAGAGCAGGGCCTGCCCACATCATTTTTTTGTTGTTAAAATTTGAAATTTGGACAAATAGTGCATATATTTGAGTCATACTTAACAATTATTCATTGTTTATCTGAAATTTAATTTTAATTTTCCAGCTTTTTTGAGATATAATTGGCATATTGTGTAAGTTTAAGGCATATAGTATGATGATCTGATCCACATATATATGGCAAAATGATTGCCAAAATAAGGCTAATTAACATATCATCACCTCACATAATTATAATCTTTTTGTGTGGTAAGAACAGTTAACATGGACTCTCTTAGCAGCTTGTAAGTTTATAATACAGTATGTTAACTATAGTCACCATGCTCTACATTAGATCCTCAGAACTTATTTATAACTAGAAGTCTGTACTCTTTGACCAGTATCTCCCCATTTTCCTCAAACCACCTCCTCCCGACTGAGCCCCTATGAACTTCCATGCTACTCTGCTTCTATGAGTTTTGATTTTTTTTTTTTAAGATTTCCCATAGAAATCAGATCATACAGTATTTGTCATTCTCTGTCCAACTTACTTCATTTAGCCTAGCCTAATGCTGTCAAGGCCCAACCATGTTGTTCAAAGGCAGGTTTGTTTTTTTGTTTGTTTTTGTTTTTGTTTTCTTTCTCAGTGTTATTCCATTGTGTCTATGCCTGTGTGTATCTCACGTTTTGTTTTTTTTTTATCCAATTCATCCATGAATGGACACCTAGGTTGTTTCAATGTCTCTCCTATTGTGAATCAGGCTACAAAATATATAATGAACATTGGGATACAGATATCTTTAGAGATCCTGATTTAATTTCCTTCATATATGTAATTCAGAAGTGTGGTTGATAAATGGTAAGGTAATATTATTTTTATTTTTGAGGAAACTCCATGCTGTTTGCCATAGTGGCTGTACCATAACCATATATTCCTACAACAGGACACAGGGGTTCTCCCTATTCCTCATCACCCCCCAGCAATTGTTGTTTCTTGCCTTTTTAGTAACCACCATTCTAACAGGTGTGAGATGCTGTCTTATCATTCTGATTTTATTTTGATTTGCATTTTCCTGATGATTAGTGATGTTAAGTGTCTTTTCATGTATCTGTTGGCTATTTTTATGCCTTCTTTGGAAAAATGTCTATTCATTTTTTTCTTTGCCAATTTTTTAACTGGATCATTTGTTTTTTCCTCTTGAGTGGTATGAGTACTTTATGTACTTTAGATATTAACCCCTAACCTGATAAATGGAAATGGTTTGCAAATATTTTCTCCCATTTAATAGGTTTCAGCTTCGTTCTGTTGACTATTTTTTTTTTTTTTTTTTTTTGCCACACAGAAACTTCTTAGCTTGATTAATCCTTCTTGTCTGCCTTTGCTTTTGTTGCTTTTGCTTTTGGTGTCATATCCAAAAGTTTATTGCCAAGACCAACATCAAGGAAATTTTCCCCCTCTGTTCCCTTCTGGAATTTTATGGTTTCAGTTATTAGACTTAAATCTTTAATCCATTTCAAGTTAACTTTTATGATTGTTGTAAGATAGGGTCCAGTTTTACTCTTTTGCATGTGAATATCCATTTTTCCCAGCACTATTTATTGAAAAGTCTACCCTTTTCCTACTGAACATTGATGACACCCTTGCCAGGCAGTAGTTGACAATATTTGTACAGTTTTATTATTCTGGGTTCTCTATTCTCTTTCATTGATCTATGTATCCATTTTATGTCAGTATGGTGTTGTTTTAATTAGTACAGTTTGAAATTAGGAAGTGGGATGCCTGCAGCTTTGTTGTTCTTTCTCAAGATTGCTTTGGCTATTTGGGACCTTTTGTACTTCCATACTAATTTTAAGATTTTTTTTAAATTTTTGTGAAAACAGGACCCCTGCGTGGCTCAGTTGGTTAAGCATCCTACCTACCCTTGGTTTCAGCTCAGGTCATGATCTCATGGGTTGTGAGATTGAGCCCCACATTGGGCTCTGCGCTCAGCAGGGAGTCTGCTTGAATTTTCTCTCCTTCTGCCACTCCCTGCTCATGCTGTCTCTCTCTCTCAAACAAATAAATAAATCTTTAAAATAAAATAAAATAAAATAAAATTTTTGCAGAAAATGCCATTAAATTTTTTATAAGGGTTCCACTGAATCTATGGATGGATATGTCTAATATATTTGTCTAATATATTTGTATATATATAATACAATATATTATATACAATATATATAATAATATATTTGTCTAATATAATGTCTAATCTATGGATGTCTAATATATTTGCATATATCTAGTAGAGAAATATTAACAATATTAATTTTGCTGATCATCAAGTATATGATATCTTTTCATTTCTTTGTATCTTCTTCAGTTGTTTTCACCAATGTCTTATAGTTCTCAGTGTACAAATCTTTCAACTTCTTGGTTAAATTTATTCTCAAGTATCTTATTATTTTTGATACTATTATAAATAGGATTATTTTCTTAATTTTTTTAGATACTTCACTGTTAGTATATAGAAATGTAACTGATTTTTATATGTTGGTTCTGTATCCTAAAACTTTACTGAATCCATTTATTAATTCTAACAGCTTTTAGATGGAATCTCTAAGATATTTTTATGTCTAAATTATGTCATCTGAGAAGAGACAATTTTACTCCTTTCTTTCCAATGTGGATAACTTTTTTTTATTTACCTAATTGCTATGACTAAGAATTCTAGTACAATGTTGAATAAACTGGGCACCCTTGGTAAGACTGGGCACCCTTGTCTTGTTCCTGATTTTAGAGGAAAAGATCTAGCTTTTCACTGTTGAGTATGATGCTAATGTGGGTTTCTCATAAATGGTCTTTATTATGTTTTTTTTAATGGTCTTTATTATGTTGAGGCCTGTTTCTTCTATACCCAATTGTTGAGAACGTTTATCATGAAAGGGTATCAAATTTTGTCCAACAGTTTTTCTTGGGAGGATAATATGATTTTCATCTTTCATTTTATTAATGTGCTATAACATATGTATTGATTTATATATGTTGAACCATCTCTGCATCCCAGGGATAAATCTGACTTGATTATGGTGTATGATCCTTCTGATGTGCTGTTGAATTTAGTTTGCTAGATTTCTAGGGGTACAAATGGAAGGTTCTTTTGTCTGGTCCCTGTGCCAGCTGTCCAATTTGCAGGATTGCAGCTGGAAGGGGCCTAATGCCTAATAAAAGTCCATTTCAGGACCTCTGGGAATGCAGACAGGAATATCTCCTGCAGGTCCCTAGGCCAGTGAGAATGTTCAAAGTCTGTGGCTGAGATGGGATAGAGAACATTACAGGACTCTCTCAAAATCTATACTCTGACTGAATTTGGTGGGCTTACCTGCAGAGATCTCCCAGACTCTGGCCAAGAGGGGCTATGAATAGTTGGGGGCCACTTCAGGGCCACAGCCAAGACCCAGATCTGTATATGATGCATGGGTGGGCATGACCCTCCTCAGGTCTCTTGGCATATGGTACTGGTGACAAATCCAAAGCCACGTGTGTCTATATTTGAGGTATCAGCAATCCAGAATGATTTGTGTTTCTGTGGCCACAGTTATGGTAACTCAGCTTCCTGGTTTCAAGCCTGACCAGCTCTCCTCAGTCTTGGACTTCACCAGAGTTTCATAGCCTCCTACCTGGATCCCAAGCTCCCATGAAAGCACTTTTGCACATAGATACCAAATGTGCTCCTGATTTTGGGGGGGGGGGCATGTACAAGGGTCATTTATTTGTCCATTTTGCTGATGTCATTACCTACATCTTGATTTTGAACTTCTAACCTCCAGGCCTGTGAGAGGATAAATTTCTGTTGTTTTAAGCCCTCCCAATTTGTGGTATAGGTATTCCCTGTCTTTTGAAAGTTTATATTATGCCATCTTGTTTTTATGCAAGACCTAGGTTAGCACCTATTTTTGCTAACCAAAAGAAATCTGAAGAGGACATCTGCTTTCATGAAAAAAGGCAAAAAGTGAAAATAGTGTTCACCACTTATTTTGAAGCAGGCCATGATAGAGGCAGCAGACACCCCAAGCAGCAACAGTGGCCCCAATGAGCTCTTTCCCAGGGAACTAGACACAGTACCTCAGCATCAGGCTACCATACCTTTGAACTGCGTCTGTGAGCATTTGTGATTTGTCTCAATTTATTTAGTTCATCTCTTAGCAACATTATGTCCTAAGGTATCAGAAAAGCCTAAGAGACGTTATTTTTTTTTATGTGAGAATCTTAAAAAAAAATATATCCATATACATTAATGGCAATCACTTCTTCATTTTATGCCATTTCTATTTACAAAAGGTTTCACTGGAAGCTCTACTTTCAGATGGTGGAGGAAACCTGTGCTGTATTATGTCCATCCAAGGAAATGAATACAGTCTTAGAATGTACAGAATTCAGTGTTTAAAGGCCAACATGTTGAGAAAGCTTCATCAGAATAGAGCCCCTCCAGGGTTAGTTTATATGCTATGGCACTTGGGCCAACGCTAGTCATTTGATCTTGAACTTTACCGCATTAGCAACTGCAATTCATGTATGGTCATAATGCAACTGCCTCGTTCTCATTAAATTAACACCAAAATGGTGTAGCTTGTTGGATTTGGAGAATAACACTATACCAAGAAAGAAAGTCACTACACCAAGTGGCTAAGCAGCCTCTACTTGAATACTCAAATGACAATAACCTTACTATCTTGAAAGGCAGTCTCTTCTCCCCCGCCCCCCAATCATTTTGTTGCTTAGACACTCTTGATGGTAAGCTGAAATTGCCTTTCCTGTCATTACCACCAATGGTCCTTTGCTCTGCCTTGAGGCCCATGAAACCTTTGTAATTGCACTTTCCCAGAATGACCCAAGTCTGTTTACAGTCTTCCTGCAGACTACTCCTCTCTTTGGAGCATGGCTCACGTGACGTGGTTTCGGTTCACTGCCCTGCTTCAGTGGTTCCCTCATCTTGTTTACAATATCCATGTGCCCTGGCGTTTCAACTCCACGTCGTTTTGCTGCTCATCAACACAACGCTGGCGTCTGTTCTCCCGTGACATCGCTGCATGGCTAGCTTGCCCAAGTAAAACAAGGTTTAATTAAATCTTAATGTTGCACCCAGCTCTTGCAGAAGGGTTGTTTTCCGGTCCTTGTGCTATTAGCAGAATACATAATGAGAGCAGAGCGTGTGAGTGCAGAATCGGTCCCCCTTACAAAACGTGGCATTTTGTTGCTCACTCGCAATTTCCTTTTACTAAGTTTACTTTTTGGGTTACCACAGAGGTCTCAAGCTTTCCTCGAAGACAAATAGACGTACATTCATGGCAGTGTTTTTTTGTTTCTGAGTGATGAAATTGGCATCAAAAAAATCTTCAAATACATTAAGAATCTAAATGGGAAGAAGCAAGATTTAGTTTGGAAAGTTTAAGGATTTCCCTGTTCTTACCTATTACCTCTTTTATATTCATGAATTGTCTAAATTGAAACTACTAGTCTTCTGAACTCTACAGAGGCTAAATAGCCCATAAATTATTCTGGCTTTGAACTGCTATCATTTCTCTCCTATTTTTAATTTATGACAGAAAAATCATCATTATGGCTATTACTCTCTGAAAAACAAAACAAACAAACAAACCAAAAAAACCTAAAAAGTGATATCACTGAACAGTCCCTGACATGACTAAATTTTCCAATCTACTCACAAATCCTTGGGAAATGTCCTATACCTCAGTTGTTAAATGTTGATCCAATAAAAGTTATTTGAACAGTTAACTATTTTTACCTGCCTTAGAGAAGTACAGGAGAAAATATGATTACATCGTTTGATCAATGCATGAAGCATATCAACAACTTTAGTCCTATCCAACAGCTAAACAACATGAAGACTTCTTATACTGTGTCATTGAACTGATGATGTTCACCTCTCACTTCCCTAACCTTTTCACTTCAGGTAACAGCAATAATTTGCTTTGTTTATTTTCTGATTAAGAAAAAACAAAACAAACAAACAAAAAAAACAGGGGCGCCTGGATGGCTCAGTGGGTTAGGCCTCTGCCTTTGGCTCAGGTCATGATCTCAGGGTCCTGGCATCAAGTCCCACATCGGGTTCTCTGCTTGGCAGAGAGCCTTCTTCCTCCTCTCTCTCTCTCCCTCTCTCTCTCTCTCTCTGCCTACCTCTCTGCATACTTGTGATCTCTCTCTGTCAAATAAATAAATAAACAAACAAACAAACAACAACTACAACAAAGAGCTTAGAAAACTCAATGGACACCAGAACCCTGATTCCCATGTTAAATAAGAATAGTTTAAAGCAGCTACATAGTATGAACCCTGCTTCAGGTAAAAATACCATGGCACAGAATGCTGAGAGGTCCCTTTTCAAAGCTACCAACCCATGGGAAACTAAAATCTCATGTTTAGGTATAAATGCCCTCACTTTATTTCCTCCCATGCAAACTAAATTCTTTAAAAATGCATGTGAAAATATTTGAATCTGAGTCATCTACAAACCTCTGTGCCTATATTATGTGTCTGTTAACATGTGTAAAGATCATGATTATTTATATGTATGACTGGTACCATTCTTAAAAAAACTCAAGTACCAATTAAAAACTGAAAATAGGGCACCTGGGTGGCTCAGTGGGTTAAGACCTCTACCTTCAGCTCGGGTCATGATCTCAGGGTCCTGGGATCAAGCCCCACATCGAGCTCTCTGCTCAGCGGGGAGCCTGCTTCCCCCCCCCATCCCTCCTACTTGTGCTCTCTCTCTGTCAAATAAAAAATAAAATCTTTTAAAAAAAAGGAAAAAAAACCTGGAAGTATAAAATGAAAATAAAATCTGATTTTCTAAAGGATGTAAAGTTTTCATAGATCAAACATAAAAGCAATTGATTTTATTAATTTTTTATACCTTAATTTTTACAATAGTCCCAGAGTCGATAAAGACCACAGTGAGGTCAATTTTCTGAATTCAGCTTGGGATATTTTCTGTTTGTGTTTGATAGACTAAATATCTAGGAGATGTGCAGGCAAAAGAGGAGTTATATAAGGCTCATCTCTAATATCTAGCCCAGTGCATGTCTAATTTCTAGAAAATATGTATCAAGTGAATTGCTGACTGACAGATGCATTGATTGACTAAATCAATGACTATGAAAACATTCATACACTGACCTAACAGTCAGTAATTATTGTGAAGCTCCTTAGCTTTTGATTAATATTATCTTCTTAATGATGGCAAAGATGGAAGCCTTCCTCTTGGTCATTCATTTTCTACAAGAAACAGCAAGATTCAACAAATTTAAAATAAATCTGAAGCACTGAGACTTTCCACTTGGGTCTTCTTATTTATGCATGGAAAACTAGATTTATTATATGAACAAGGAACCTCACATGACTCCAGAGCACATGTGCCCTCCACGGGTAGTCTCTGTTGAAAGGCCTGCAGTGGGAATCAGCAACATTCTTCCTGAATCCAGGGGAAATCAACAGACTTCCTCTGCCACTTCTTTCTTTCTTTCTTCCTTTTTTTTTTCTTGTTAAAATAAGAGATTCTTTAAAAAAAAAAAAAGCTTTTTAGTTTTAGTTGTTTTTTTTTAAGATTTTATTTATTTATTTATTTATTTATTTAAGATTTATTTATTTATTTATTTATTTAAGATTTTATTTATTTATTTATTTATTTATTTATTTATTATGACAAGTAGGCAGAAAGGCAGGCAGAGAGAGAGGAGGAAGCAGGCTCCCCGCTGAGCAGAGAGCCCGATGTGGGGCTCGATCCCAGGACCCTGAGATCATGACCTGAGCCAAAGGCAGAGGCTTTAACCCGCTGAGCCACCCAGACGCCCCTAGTATTTTTCTTTTTTCTTTTTTTATTATTATGTTCAGTTAACCAGCACATAATACATCATTAGTTTTCGATGTAGTGTTCCAACTATTCATTAGCCATTTCTTATAACATTTCTTCCTCTACCATTGCTAGAGGCACTCCTTAGCTATAAGACTAAACCTCAGCCCTCTAATGCAGTCCTCCAGCAGCCACATTCATCAATGAAGATATTCCAACAGTCGCCCCAAACCTAGGAGTCTTACCATGTTAAATTTTTCACTTCCAATCCATGAGCAAATCTTGATGGGATTTCTTATAAATATGTCTAAAGTCCTTCCACATTTTTCCTATGCATTTCTATCACTGTGTGTCAGCCTTTATCACTCCTGCCTGGATTTCTGCAATATTCTTCAACTTTTCTCCCTGCACTCAACTCTTACAATTCATTTTCTACATGTTGGTTTATATTATCTTTTAAAAATGCAAAGCAGATCAGTGGCACTCTTTTCTTACATCTTAGAGAACTCCTATTACACTGAGAATTAAGTCCAAAAATGTTATCAGGAGCTACAAGTCCCTGCATTCTTTGTTTCTTGCCTACCTCCCAATACCAATATCTCACAGTGTCTTTCTTATCACACACAAGACGCCACAGTTTCCTGTTTGCTCTTCGGACATGGAAAATGTTGCAAATTAATCTAAGCTGAGTTGGTCCTGCACAACACATAGGCACTAAACTTTTTTGGGCAGATAGGCAAAGAAGACAAAGACATTTTTGGGTAGATAAGCAAAAATAGGCAAAGAAGCCAAGTTAGGTGAGGGTTAACTATACCCTCAGTACTAGGTAATAATAAAACAAAGCTACTGATCGAATTTTGACAAGTACACAGATATTTATAAGACATATATGATTGTCTTAGTGAGTGAGCACAAAATAGTTCCAACAACAAACTGCTGAAAGTGCAACAAAAGGGGCACCTGGGTGGCTCAGTTGGTGAAGCAACTGCCTTCAGCTCAGGTCAGGATCCTGGAGTTCCAGGATCGAGTCCCACATTGGGCTCCCAACACCATGGGGAGTCTGCTTCTCCCTCTGACCTTCTCCCCTCTCATGCTTTCTCACTCTCTCTCTCAAATTAAAAAAAAAAAAAAATTTTTATTTTTTTATTTTTATTTTTATTTTTTTTTAAAGATTTTATTTATTTGTCAGAGAGAGAGGAGAGCGAGCGAGCACAGGCAGACAGAATGGCAGGCAGAGGGAGAAGCAGGCTCCCCGCCAAACAAGGAGCCCGATGTGGGACTCAATCCCAGGACGCTGGGATCATGACCTGAGCCGAAGGCAGCTGCTTAACCAACTGAGCCACCCAGGCGTCCCAAAAAAATTTTTTTTTAAATGTAACAAAGTTACATCTTTTTCTTCTTTCAGCTGTTCCCCATGTCATCAGCAGACCATTCCAGAGGCAGAATTGATATACCCTTAAAGTAGGAGCAGCCAATGAAATGTTACTTTAACTCATGCCTAGACAGAAAACCATTTATGGATCAAGCCTGGGGTATCTTCCCTAACCTAAGGGTTTAAGATTCATGCCCCACTAGATTCGTAAACTGTGTTAAAAATAAATGTGAAGAGTATCCCAAAAAACATAGGTCAATTCCATATATCATAAATACCTTTAATTTTATCAATAAAGGCCTATTTATGTTATTCATAATGCCAAATATCAAGATACTTATTTGCCAACAAATACCAGTTTAATAGTTTCTAAGATCAGGTCACCTGGTGTTTATCAACAGATGGACAAAAGTCTTGGTAGCCATCTCTGGAATGTGACTTTTCTTATATAATTCTAGCAGATGACCTCTGGATTATGGGTTCTTTTTTTTTTTTTTTTTTTAAGATTTTATTTACTTATTTGACAGAGAGAAAGGGAGAGAGAGAGACTGTGCACATGAGCAGGGGCAAAGGGAGAGGGAGAAGAAGTAGGTTCCCCACTGAGCAAGGAGCCCGATGTGGGACTTGATCCCAGGACCTTGGGATCATGACCCGAGGCGAAGGCAGCCACTTAACCGACTGAACCACCCAGGTGTCCCTGGATTATGGGTTCTTGATTGAGACGAGTGATCCCCTCTTCCTGGAGTCAAAGCCCAAGATGCTGGAACTTACATAATATCACTCTATCTACCCTGAAGTAGTCTTAGTAAGTTGAAGACATTTTAACGTTTTTTTCAAGAATTTCACACTTGTTGCTGGCTCTATCTAGAAAATTATGTAAACACTCTTTCTAAAGTTCTTCGCATGGTAAACTCTCATTCTTCAGGCTGAAGCTCAAATTTCACCCGTTGAAAGAGAGCTTCCCTTATCAAGCTATCCAAAGAATAGTAATGTTAAGCACAGAGTAATAATAGTAACCACAACTATAATAATAGCTAATAATTTTGAGGACTTCTATGTGCCATGCACAAGGCTACTTACTGTACATTTATCATCTCATTTGATTTTTACAACAACCCTATGAAGTGAAATATTTATCTTCATTGTACAGATGAGGAAATTGAGGCATAGGATCTTGACAACATAACAAAATGGGAAGTGGCAGAACTGGAATTTGAATCTAATGAGTCCCTGACCAGAGTTCACCCTCTTTACAACTAAAGCAACACTGATTAACCCCATGGTAATTACTTTCACAACATCCTGTTTATTTCTCAATATTTTGTACCATAATCTCTAAATATCTTTTATTTCCTTAATTATTCTTTCTCATGTCTCAGCAAAATGTAAATTTCTTGAGGGCAGGCACCATGATGGCTTATTTATCACTCTGTCAGAGGATCTAATACTTTTCCTGTTATCTAGTTTGTGTTCAATAAATGTATTTCTGCAAAAATGAATTAGGGTAGTAGAACATAGGAACAGCATTGCTAATTCTAGTTCCTTGACCCATATCACTCGACAGTCAAAAGGAAAGCCACGAGGCCTGGAATAACTGATTCCTTGACATTCTCACCACCTATGTCTTACATCTGGTATCACAAGAGCTCCATCAGGGGTTTACTAGGGCGTACTTTAACATCTGACAATGTTCTGGAGAAAGAATGCTCACATTTCACCTATTCTCCACAATGTTGCCAAAGTGATATTTCTTAAATCAAAATTCTAGGTAATTCACTAAGACGAGAAAAAGAAATGAAAGATATACTGATTAGGAAGAAAGAAAACTTTGCAGATGGCTTGATCATCTATTAGAAAATCTGAAAGAATCAACCAAAAAAACTCCTGGAATTAATAAGTGATTATAGCAAGGTTGCAAGATAAAAGGCTAATACACAAAAGTCAGTATTTTCTCCCATATACCAGCAATGAACAAGTGGAATTTGTAATTAATGACACATTACTATTTATATTAGTACCAAGGAAAATGAAATATTTAAGTATAAATCTAACCAAATATGTGGAAGATCTACATGAAGAAAACTACTAAACTTCTTTGACAGTTATCAAAGAAGAACTGAATAAAGGGACAGATATTCCATATTAATGAAAGGAAGACTCAATCTTGTCAAGACATCAGCTCTTCCCAGTTTGATCTATAGATTCAATTCAATTCCAATAAGACTCCCAGCAAGTTTGGATACTGACAACTAATTCCAAAGCTTATGTGAAAAGGCAAAACAGGGGGAATAGTCAACACAATATTGAAGGAGAAAAACAAAATCGGAGCATGGACACTACTCAATTTCAAGACTTACTATAAAGATATAGCAATCGAGGGTACCTGGGTGGCTCAGTGGGTTAAGCCTGTCGGCTTAGGTCATGATCTCAGAGTCCCGTAGTCAATGGGCTCTCTGCTCAGCAGGGAGCCTCCTTCCCCCTCCTTCTCTGCCTGTGTCTCTGTCTACTTGTGATCTCTGTCTCTCTGTCAAATAAATAAATAAATAAAATCTTTTTTAAAAAAGATACAGTAATCAAAACCATGTGATATTGCTGAAAGAGTAAACAAATAGGACATCGTAACAGACTAGAAAGCTCAGATATAGACGCACATTAACATAGCCAAGTGATCTTTGACAAAGGAGAAAAGGCAATACAATGGGGAAAAGATAGTCTTTTCAATAAACGGAGCTGGAACAACTGGACATTCACATGCCAAAAAGAGAGAGAAAGAGAGAATCTAGACACAAACTTTGCACCCTTCACAAAAATTAGCTCCAAATGTGTCATCCTTCTAAATGTGAAATGCAAAACTATAAAACTCCCAGAAGATAACATATGAAAAATCTTTGATGACAGCGGATATGGCAATGACTTTTTAGACAAAGCACCAGACGTATGATCCGTGAATGAAATAATCGATAAAGTGAACTTCATTAAAATTAAAAATTTCAGCTCTATGAGACACACTGTTGAGACAATGAGAAGAGAGAACACATCTGATAATGCGTTAATATGTATAAGATACATAATACGCAAAACTCTCAAAATTCAACAGTAAGACAACAACCCCATTAAACACAAGCCAAGGATCTGAACAGATACCTCATCAAAGAAGATATACAGATGTCAGATAAATATATGAAAAGATGTTCCATCAGCATGTGTCATCAGGGATATGCAAATTAAAATAATGAGGAACTACCACTACATACCTACTAGAGTGGCCAAAATTGAAAACAGTGACAACACCAGATGCTGGCGAGGATGTGGAACAGCAGGGACTCACTTATTGCTAGTGGGAATGCAAAATGTTATAGCCACTTTGGGAGACAGTTTGGTGGTTTCTTACAAAACTAAACATCTTATCACGTGATCCAACAGTTGCACTAGTTGGCATTTACCCAAAAGGAACTGAAAACTTGTGTCCACACAAAAACCTACCCACAGATGTTTCTAACAGTCTTATCCATAAGTGTCCAAACATAAAAGCAACCATGATGCCCTTCAGTAAGTGAGTGCATAAATATATTGTGGTAAATCCAGAAAAGGAAATACCATTCAGCACTAAAAAAAAAAGATAAGCTATCAAGCCATAAAAAGATATGGAAGGAACTTAAATGCATATATTTAAGTGAAAGAAGCCAATCTAAAAAGGTTGTATGCTCTGATTGTGACTATGTATTATTTTCAAAAAATTTTTAGGGCTACTTTGTTTGAATCTGCAATGGTAGATCTATGTCATTACACATTTGTCAAGTCTCATAGACTGTACAACACCAAGAGTGAATTCTAATGTGAACTATGGACTTAGGGAGGAAGTGATGTCTCAGTGTAGGTTCATCACTTGCAACAAACATAGCAGTGTGGTGTGGGACATCCATAGTGGGAGAGGTTTTGCATGTGTGGGGTTAAGAGATCTATTTCTCTTTACTTACTGCTCAGTTTTGCTGTGAACATGAAACTTCTCTGTACAGAATTATTATTATTTTTTTAAGATTTTATTTATTTATTTGACAGAGACACAGCGAGAGGATACACAAGCAGGGAGAGTGGGAGAGGGAGAAGCAGGCTTCCTGCTGAGTGGGAATCCTGATGTGGGGCTTGGTCCCAGGACCCCGGGATCATGACCTGAGCCGAAGGCAGATACCTAACGACTGAGCCAGCCAAGGGCCCCTGTACAGAAGGATTATTAAAACAAACAAACAGGGGTGCCTGGGTGGCTCAGTGGTTAAAGCCTCTGCCTTCAGCTCAGGTCATGATCCCAGGATCCTGGGATCGAGCCCCGCATCGGGCTCTCTCCTCGGCGGGGAGCCTGCTTCCCTTCCTCTCTCTCTGCCTCCCTCTCTGCCTACCTGTGATCTCTGTCTGTCAAATAAATAAATAAAATCTTAGAAACAAACAAACAAACAAAAACAAAACTACATCAGAACTCTGCATCTGCATCATTTTAAAGGTGGAACCCACACTCCTTAGCCTGGCATATGAGATGTCTCTAAACTTGTCCCTGCCTAATCATCTAACTATGCATGTTAATTTGTTACACCCACACTTGTATGTGTATTTGCACGCGCGCGCGCGCACACACACACACACACACACACTGCCTTTATGCCACCTCTCACACTATTCATTCAGAATTTCTTGTTTATTTAAACAAAGCTGTTAGTCTCATGTATAGGCTCTCCCCTCTGAATGATAGGGTTCCTGCTCTTCTTTGATTGACTGACCAATGCCTACTTGCCTTTCAAGCCTCATTTCTTCAGGCTTGATTCTCCTCCCGTCTGACTCAGGTGCCTCTGACAGCACCCAGTATGTACCTTCTTTCATTATGGAGTGTGTGATATTATTCTAGAATCATTTACATATGTGACTGTATCCTTCAATAGATCATGAGTTCCTTGAAGTAGAATCTGTTGTTTCAGCACGGTTCTGTGTCTGTAGCAGATATTCTAGAAATATTTGTTTGATAAGATAAATGGGGAGAAAAGGAGAAGTGGGGCAGTAAGCTTCCATCCCAGACCATTCCCAGACCTGACAATCATCTATGGCAAACTGCCCTTCAGAGAAGGTGTGTGCAGTTGCTGGGAGCGTTTTCCATCTTCAGTGAAGAGGGCCAATTTCATTCCCTGGTGATGTCAATATGGCATCGTTCACCAGTCTGAAAATCCTCTGGCACTGAAAACACACAAAGTCTGGAAGCCTTTTTATGAGACTGAGAAGGTGAGTCAATAGACCCTGTTCCAAGTTGGCAAGAGAGGATATAGTCCTAAACATCTAAAGCTCCATAATTCACATTAAGCCTCTCATTAATTTAAATGTTAATGTAAATTTAAAACCTGTCATATTGATGTGGTACTATTTTTGGATGACTATTGCGTAACTGAGCTTTCTAACAGCAGAATCCAAATGGACATCCCTTCACATCAACTTTCGATTAAGAGAAAGAGTGAAGCTTTCTATTTTTCTCTCCCTTTTCATTGTGTAAAATCATTTGTTTTAGTTACACGTTCTAGCTATGAGAAGCAATGAGAACGTCTGCCTTTGAGTGGAATCGATTTGGACAGTCCTAAGCAAAAAGATCAATTTCTGAATCTCTTCTTTCACAGTATTACACATAGAATTTCAAATATGTACAGAGATTGGTGTCTTTCCCATGTCACTGAGGAGACACGAAAAGTCTCTATGACCATGCTGGTGATTTCATTCTATTTTGTTAGTTTTCAGCCAGAATCTTCTTTCATTGGGATTTATATGTCCTTACTGAAAAGGAAAGTGCAATTTTCAAAGAATGTCTCATTATGTTAGGTTCACATAAGAGAAATTATGGTGATGATGAGGATGATAACTGGAAATTTTGTATATCTTTACTTACTCTGTGCTGGACCTTGATGCAAAGTCTTTTATGAAAAGTTATCACAGGAGGATGCCTGGGTGGCTCAGTTAGTTGAGTGTCTGACTCTTGGTTTTGGCTCAGGTCATGATCTGGTTGGATCTGGTTTGGATCAGGTCATGTGAGATGGAGCCCTGCATCTGGCTTCCTGCTCAGTGGGGAGCTTGCTTCTCCCTCTGCCACTTACGCTGCTTGTGCTCTCTCTCTCTGTCTCTCAAATAAATAGATAAATAATATTTAAAAAAAAAACATTAAAAAAAAAGTTCTCACATAATCCTCAAAGCAACAGAGAGGGGCTACTCTCATAATCCTGTTTTATAGATTAGGAATCTGTTCTATGGAAAGATTAAGCCTTTCCTAAAGTTCTACAAGTAGAAAGTGATGTTGCTTGCTCTAGGACTCAGGTTGGTATGACCCCATGGTCTTTCTCACAATCACTAAGCTCTTTGGGTCTTAAACCTAAAACAATGTGACTGAGATATACAAGCCTTCAACAGTGAATTTCTGCTCTTAAGCAATTCACATAAACCTACAATGGATCATTTGTTAAGGCTATTGAGAAGCTAGGTGAATGGGTGGTACCCAGATACCTGCTCGCTAATTCATGAATACCTTGTCTCTTACTTCTCTCAACTAAGCATTGTGAAATTTGAACTAATTAGTTAGTGAAGCCCCACATTCTACGAGTCTATAGGATTCTCTTTGGTCTGATCAACAAACCCTCTGGCCAGTTCTTCTCTTCACAGCCACCCACCACAATGCTTTTTTACACCCAATGCTTCTGCCCCTGCAGGCAGCCCTACCTAGCTCAGTTCCCTGTACAAAGATGGGTCCATAGTAAGCATCCTGCTATCAACACATTTTTTTTGAAACATGCTAAGTGTCAGGCAGAGAACTCAAGCTAAAAGATGGAAAAAGCAACATTTTGTTCCCCTGAACATAGAAATGAAATACAAACATCATAGTCCTGGAAAGAAATCAGAGAAGGCCTCCTTATATCAAAATTATATTAACCAGTGCATTCAGAGGCTCCCATAAATACAGACATGAGAGGACCTATTGAGATGGAATATTTACTGGCACAGATATAGCCAACAAGCTTTACAGTGTTAGGATATATGGAATGGTAAGAAGGAGGATTGTTCTAGTCTCACACCAACCTGCTAACTATGCCTCCTATTCTTTCTGTACAATTGGCTCATGCCTCAGTTTCTTCATCTATAAAATAAGGATCATTAATTCAAAATTTTCATAGGGTCATGTGAGGCTTAATCTGTAAAATAATGTAGATAGTTTATCCCAGTGTCGGACATATGGTACAGGTTTAAATGAGTCTCTGCTATCCTTTTCATCATTATTTTTTTTTAAGATTTTATTTATTTATTTGACAGAGAGAGATCACAAGTAGGCAGAGAGGCAGGCAGAGAGAGAGGGGGAAGCAACCTCCCCACTGAGCAGAGATCCTGATGTGGGGCTTGATCCCAGGACCCTGAGATCATGACCTGAGCCGAAGGCAGAGGCTTTAACCCACTGAGCCATCCAGGCGCCCTGTCATGTGTTAGTTTTTAAATTACCCTTGTAAGTAGTAATTTCAGCTACTGCTCAATTCCCAATTTTAGGAATTGTTTTGTTTTTTCAAGACAATGGCATACAGAACACCAATTAGGTATGGATATTTCACTCAGAAACGTTTTCCCCCCTGGGAGATACCTGAGGGGGGCAGGAGGGAGGGAGTCATGATATAATGCCAAATTATGTAAACTAGCTTACAAGTTGCCCACAGTTTTTCCAGTTTCTTCAGAATTCCAGATTCTTCTGCTCAACATTACGATAGCAGAAAGATAGAGAGACAGTGAATCACTGGTCATCAGGTGCCAAAGTATCATGAATCCTGTGAGTCCAAAATCAGATTTACTGAGCTCTGTGAGATACACAATTGATTTTTTCAAATCAATAGGTGAACCTGAAATTAATTAACTACAGTCACCTTAGTATCATTTAACTACAAGTAACTAATTACCCAGCAGAGATTGAAACCAGTAATTAGGTCCATATGATAAATTTATAAAAATTCAAGCTTTTTCTAAGCATGGTAGTTCTACTACCACAAATTCTTCCTAACCATTCTGCCTATATCAAACCACATCTTTAGAAGAAAAATATCACAAAATGTGAAAGATAGAAGGGGCCTCAGGAGCAACTTTGTACAAAGCCTTTAAGTTTTTACACGGAGAGATTAAAACCCAGTGAGGTTTGGACACTTGCCCAAACTGCCTGATTAATTATGGCAGGGTTATTAATTGAATCCATTTCCAGCTCTCAATCTAATGCCTATATTTACTGATTTTCTTGTTGCTATATCTAACTGAGAAATCTGTAAGTTACAGTGGGTATTTTATAGTTCTCTATGTCCATCTGGCAATTAGATTTTTTTTTAAACATTTTATTTATTTATTTGAGAGAGAGAGAGACAGTGAGAGAGAGCATGAGTGAGGTGAAGGTCAGAGGGAGAAGCAGACTCCCGGTGGAGCTGGGAGCCTGATGCGGGACTTGATCCCGGGACTCCAGGATCATGACCTGAGCCAAAGGCAGTCGCTTAACCAACTGAGCCACCCAGGCGCCCTGGCAATTAGATTTGAAACAAAGTGATAATTGTCTTATAGTTTTGAACTCATGACAAAAGGATGAGGTAAGAACAAGAAGTCCCTCAAATGTATGTTCAAAATGTTATCTATAGATAAAAATATTTTCCAATGAAATACATATAGCACATTTTAATGAAATAATTCAGTGAACACTAACAAAAGAAAGACTAGCAAATCTAGGATAGATACACCAAAGCAACTGTGTGTGTGTGTGTGTACACATATGGGTTATATGTATGCAACTACATATATACATATATAGTACATATGTGTTATATACATATATAGACCCATATAATCACCTATATATATGTATATCTAATCTTTGTACTTATGTTAGATGAAAACTGTATCCATTGATTCTATTGGGTGAGGTTGGCAGGCAGGAATGTCTACCCTAAATTGTTCTCATTCATATAGTATGATTTAAAATATATTTGTGTTGTCTTACTCCAGGTGTAAAATAAACATCATCTGCTGAAATCCAGAACACTTCTTTAAATTCTTTGGGTTTTCTCAGGAAGATCAGGAACTGTCAGAGAAATTTTCATAAGGTAAGTTCCAAGCACTACTAATCTGTTCTCTTGGAGTTTCCATTCTAGCTGCCCATGTTCAGAACAAAGTGAGGTTTAGTAAGTCAAAAGAATAGGCAAATGGAGAGGTAGATGACATTTTTATTAATGATGTAGTTAGTATGTAAGGATGCTGTTTCAGTGTATGGCTGAAATAGGCTTCCTAGCATTGAACCCCAGACTTGGGTAGATTCAACCATCCAGACCAAGGGCATCTGACATGGACATAGCAGCCTGACTATAAAATTTCCAGTGTGGAGTAGCTAACTCAAATGCATCTGTGAGCAGCCTGCTCTAAAGATACAGGTGAAGAGAATGGCTTAAACTATAACTGACAAAAGGTCTTGCTCCCGAGTTCACCAATCAAATAAACAAGTCTAATGACCAAGAAGAGGAGTGAGTAAATGGAGTAAAAGAATCCAGGAGAAATACTATGGTGGAGTTTCCTTCAGATGAAAAAAAAAATGAAATAGGGAATAAATATTCTTCCTTCATACCGCTGTGTAGGAGTGACCTGCAAAAAAGAAGGGCCCTTAGAGATTGCATCAGGATTTTCTTAACCCAGTAGCACAGTAAAAAAAATTTCTCCTGGGTGAGGGAGTCAACCACAGCACCATGATTTCTCCTGCTTTAAGGAGCTAGCCAGATTCAAGGCAGAATTGCTACCAGCTGTCTGTGAGCAGTCATTTCTTTTCAGAATCTCAATGGGCATTTGTCTATATTGTTACAAAGCAGATGACTCTATGGCAGACCACTGGCATTTATGGTTTTAGCTACTAAAGTAAAGCTCATTAGATAATTTTTAATTTTTCAGGCATACTATTAAATTATTCTGTAAAGAAGTTGTGGAGGGAACAGTTTATGAGGTAGTAAGTGAGCTTTGGTAGCTCCTCAGTGTACTTGTTTCAATGGGAATTTGTCATTGTAATTTAATAAATCATCAATGTTACTTGGATTTATGTGTTGGTAAATGTATTGGTAAAAATAAAACCAAGGAAAGGGAACTTGCAGAAGGATAGAAAAAGAATTGCAAGCATGAATATAAGAGTAAAATGATATACTTGGTACAGAACCAAGAACAAAACCAACCATCTTCAGGCAGTCTTGGTAGCAAGACCCATTCAATATTTTCAACTGGATGATGCCTCTAGAATGAAGGAATGTTATGCCACTTCTTTTATATTTGTGTTTCTTTGGTTGGGATTCTAGGTCTTGCAAGAATAAGTTCACTTTAATTTTGGTCACTTTATTTGGTCCACTTTTGGTGATATTACCTCCCCTTACCTATACTAGCTAAGGATTAGCAAAGGAAAAAAATATAACAGATTAGGACAACTTTGTCTCTTATAATGGAAGGACAGTCATCGGGATTTACCAATACACCATGAAATACTTATCTTGGGGAAGAATTAATTCTCAAAAATGAAATAGGATATCATCATGAAGGAGGGGTTTATGTTTGATATTATTTAATACCACCTCCTGGCATAGATGGTATATCACCTTTTAACATGAGTAATCTACAAAAATGTATGGACTGCACTGCCATTTAGAAAGTTGATTATTAATGGGGTACCTACGTGGCTCAGTGGGTTGGGCACCCAGCTCTTGGTTTTGGCTCTGGTTGTTATATTGAGGTCATAGAATCAAGCTCCAAGCCAGCCCCCACACTCAGTGGGAAGGCTGCTTGAGATTCTCTCTCCCCTCTACCCTCCCTACCCTCTCACTCTAAAATGAATAAATGATCTTCTTCTAATATTCTTTGGTTATTAGCAAAGGTCTCTTGGATATATCCTTAAAGAATGTCAAAGGACTACTAAATCCAACACTCAAAACTTATACTCCTGCAAGTTATTACATAAGATTAAAAGTAAGATTAAATCTATAAAAGTCCTGATCCCTTTTTCTACTCAGTTTGAAAAGAAGGGACTGTCCTTTGTTACCAGACCTGTGTTCCTACATGGAGTGTGAACTTCGGATATTTAAAAGACGAGCCTGGTTTCTTGCATCCATTTCACTCAAGTGTGGAATGGGAGCCCTTTTAATTTAAAATATTCTGCTAGCTACATTTAATCGACAAAACAAACAAAAACAATTCAGGGTTGTAATCTTGGCCAATGGGTATCTAAAACCATGCTTGAATTAATGAAACCATGGAAGAGGAATGGGAAGGAAAATTTAGTCATTGAGAAGGTGATCTCAAGAAGAAACATGTAGAAAGGCCCAAGGACATTTCTGTGCCTAAAGATTTGGCAGTCAGGAAGTATGACCACAAATGCACATATTGAGGAATTTGTTTGGCTTGTCCACTGTTGTCAGCGAGCTATGAAATGGATGGAAATGGGACAAGTATGAAATCTGGTTTTAGCCCTCAAATTTGGAGCTATGACTTCCTTCTGCTGGGATGCCCATCCAGATACCCGGCTATAGTTAGATCCTGGGGACAGTAAAACTCATTCAGTAAAGCGACTAATCCCCCAAACAAACAAAAATATTATGCTGAAAGAGAGAAGAGAAATAGTAAGAAAATAGACTGGGACTTCCCTGGGGAAGCCAAATCTCAAAATCTTTCACAAGATTTAACAAGATTTTCACAACAATAAAGACCTTTAAAGAAGGAAGAAAAATGGTCCTAGATCAGTGGAGTATTTTGTTCCAGAAAGGGACAAGAGCAAATATTAAAATCTTTGGGGAAATCAGAAAATACAGCCACTCCATTGATTAATTATCATAGCTCTTCCCTTTCTGTTCTGCATAAACACTGGCATAGAGATTTTTGTTCCACTTGGAATTTTTATCTTAATATGAACTAGCCCTATCAGGAGTTAATTTTATTTCTGACTTCTCTTCGCTAATAGAGTGAGAATTATCGTCTTCTATAAGGTGGTTAAATGGATGGTGCAACAGACTGTAACGAGGAAAGTTTCAAATAGCCTTGTCAGGTCTGTGAATCATACACAAAAAGTACACATCGATGTGGTTAAGTTGCAGTGACTGTTACTTTATGATTGACATTTTTATTTGGGAACAAATAGAGTTCCACTTATTCCTGGAAACATATCTATAAATTAGATCCCCCAATGCATAAAATGAGATACGTAATTTCAAGTGAAACAATATTATTGCCTCAATCTAAAGAGAACTAAAAGGATATTTGCTATCATCACATCCATGGGAATTTTTTGATAAAAAAAATATATAGCTTTTTCCAGTTTGGGTTGTCTCTAAAATGTGGCTGTATTGGTAGTGACTGAAATCATTATTAGATTTGATTCATAGATTTCTTGGTAATAGAAAAAACATGCCCACATTCCCATGACTCAGGTCCTGGTTAACAAATCTTTACACCGTAAATCTAAGGTAGCCACACTCAGGGAGATCTCAAGCCCCATGAGATGCCTCCTCTTTGGCCTTCAAATTTAAAATAAAATTAAAACACTCAGTAGTAGCAAGAGTGTAGACAGAGAACATTTTAATAAAATGCTATTGATAGAGTAACTTGGTATAACCTTTGCAGGGACCAGTATGGCATGTTATCAAAAGTCTTTAAAAGTCAGGCTGCCCCTGACCTAACATGTCTTTTTCTAAGATTTATCTTAAAGAAATTAGTGGACAAATTAATGAAGACATTGTACATGCACAATCATTGCAGCACGGCAAATATCAGAAACAACCTATATATCTGGCAATAAAGGACTTGTAATAATATAATAAGGCACCACATAATCGTCAGTGGTGATGCCATTGCTCTGAATGTATAGACATGGAAGTATATCCACAGTATATTATTAATTTAGAAAATCCGATTATAGGAAATTCTATGATACCAGCAATTTATATATTATACATTTATATGTATAGAAAAGATCTGAGTCATGAGATTATTATATATCCTATTTCTCTACAGAAGAAATAAATAGACCTGTAAAACAAATTGAGAGAATAAAATAAATTGCAAAGGGAAAAAATTTTCAAAGGATAAGAAATGATACTTTCCTGTCATTAAAAGACAGGTGCACAACACTACCTTTTTATGATCCATGCTGTTTTCCCACCAGAAGGAGGCCTGAGCAGGGAGTGGACCTGTGGACCTACCCCGTTTTCCCGGGAATGGGGCTGAGCCATGACTCCTGGTGTCCTGGTCTCTAACAGTGATAATCTCTTCATCCCCTGTTGTTATAAGGGCAGTGACCTCTAGTAATATGCTAAAAAGCAAGGAGAAAAGGGCTCAAAACTAATATCAAGTACACCAGCTGATCATTTACAAATAGGACTATGCAAGAAGAACGTAAAGTATAATTCCCAGATCCAGGGATTAAGAAGAAACTTTGAAGATGATTGAGAGGTGAAAGCACTACTACACTATAATCATGCTGCTCAGCAACAGAGTAAAGCCAAGATCACCACTGGGGTGCTAGGTGTTTGGGGCTCAGTGAAAGGAGGGCATGATTGACAGAGGGACTGCAGGGACAGACTCACAATTCTGCAGTCCTCTAAAGTGCTGAAGGAAATGTTCAAGGAGGGTACCAAGGCATTGCTTTAGCCCTTGTATAACCGATGTCAAATCTTTGGAAGCAACTAAATGCTCAAGTAAATGCCCTTCAGGCTAAGACCCTCCTCTTTCATCCAGGTTATTGACCCTACTCCTTCCCCTGGGTCAGTAATTCCAGGTTATTGACCCTACTCCTTCTCCTGGGATATTGGAACGACCACCACCGCAAATTCATGGAACAGTTAGTATCCCCGAGGTGAGGAATTAGTCCTTTGTACCTAAGGCTAAGACAGGAACAGCCCAGTAGCTGTAGGTTCCCTGGAAATTGTTTTCTTTCTAGCATTCTTGGATAGATCTGTGTTGGTGCCATAAAAGGTTGGGAATCCCTCGAAGAGGTTTTGAATGGGTCTGTTCTGGAGGAATCTATTTACCCCAGTCTACTTATGTTACCACCATGATAAAAAATGGCAGGTGAAAGTAATGGAGGAAGGACTTTCTGTGCATATAATTGGGACATAAGCCTCTTTGTCCCAGTTATTTCAATGAATCTTCACAACACCCTCTCTACCTTCCTTCAAGGGTAAAGAGAAGTTAAATAACTTGCTCCTCAAGGTCATTCAAATAGAAAGGAGATGGGTGTGGGATTAAAATCTAGGCTGTATGATTCCAATTGTAATCACTGGCATACCTTCTGACTCTTGTAGAACACGTTATAACGTTTATGTATGATGACTGTTTAAAGTAATAGTAATCATTTGAAAAAACTGACATCAGACGTAACCAAGCAAGAGGTACACAGGATTCAGAATTTTGATTTTTCTAATCTTCTTATAATGAGAGAGGGCAGTTGGTGAATTAGAACCCCATGTTCTTCCTTAGTTTTCTTTTTTCACACAGCCATGATAATTAGCAAGATACGAATGAACTCCAAAGCTCTGGGAAGGGAAAGACCTCTGAAAGAATCTGGTGTTGTATTGCAGTGGTGTACCCAAAAAGGGAAAAGCATGCTCTTAAGTATGCTGTATTTGGTAAGTGGTAACCATTTGGAAAACAGAGGTGAAATGAAAATTACCTGCTAAGTCTCAGCCATTCCACAGCACATTTCAGCTGAGAATGCTTAAAAATAAAATACCCGAGAAGGCAAGCTATTTGCAGTTCTATTTGTACGTGATCTTATTTTCTCCATGTGCGAGGAGAATGTTCCTTCAAGGTTGTCACTGTCATCATGGAGCGCTCACTCACTCATTCAATAAATGTTTATGGAACATGAACTTCATGCTGGGGAACTGAGCACTGGGGTTACTCAGGTGAATCAATGTTCTCTTCTGTGGAGGGAAGCAAGGACAGGCCCCAGGATCTTAATATCTTAATAGTATATGGTAGCAAGGAGAGGAACAGATGCACATTAACATAAAGATATATACGCTTGCCCACATACACGCATATGCTATCTTGCCACACTGCGGGAGGGAAATATCAATCACACTGAAGATATTAACAGAATGTCTGGGTGGCTTCCACCTCGATCGCAGAAGATTTCATGGATGAGTTGAGTTTTCAAAAGTTTGGGGGAAAAAAATGACAAAGTATTGTGGCACAGAATATGGAGACATTTTCTGTCTTGGCAGAGATCGTTTCACAGAGAATCTGAGGAGTCCTCAGTATCGTGAAGGAATATAATCTGAGTTAGAAAGAGCTCAGGTGAAACACCCATGCAGGGATCAAATATCAGAACTGATATGTATGTTTTCTGGCATATTTCTAAGTGGAGTCTTAGAAACAAAATACCCCCCCCCAGGTCCTTCCTTTGGAATCTAAAGTCTTTGTATATGAGATGACATGCAATTATTATACCTAATTCTAATAAATACAAATAAAACCCAAATCCTTTTTAAAGGCTTGAGCTTTAGATCAAACAGGGTTAAAGCGTCTGCTTTGCCAATTACTTTTCAAACTTGAAAAAGTTGTTTACTTCCCTTGCTTTCAGGTCCTTTAGGGAAGGAAGGCTACTGCAAGTGGATGCAGGCACAGATCTTAGCCCACTGTCTGGCACATAGTACTTGCTCTGTAAATATCAGCTAGGCTTTTATCAGTAATACCTCTTTACGGTTTTATTAAGAATGTAACATGAAAATCTTGTGTGCACTGACTGATGCACTGTCTTACAAAATTTAGTTTTGCTTCAGTAAAACAAGTGCTTTGAGACATCGCCATATCCTAGAAATTGTGGCGAACGATGTCACACAGTGATGAATAGGGTAGAGTCCTCCCTGCCACGGAATCTGAGTGTACTTAGGCTTCATTTGCAACAAACCACAATGGCTAACTGGAGGTCCTTATTTGTTTTATTTGTTTTTTATTTACCTATTAATTCCTAAGAAATTCAGGGATCTCTATAAAATATTTTGGTCATCAGAAAACATTTAAAATGCCTCTAGCACAATGTACTACTGAAACATTTCTGCATTTAAAAAATGTTTCATGTTAATAAAAAAAAATATGCTCTAAAAAAAAATGTTTCAGTTAACTAAGTAATTTTACCTTCGTTCATGTATGATCATCACAGTAGGCTTCCATGAGGTGAGCCCAGGGCTGGAGGGGATAAGTGGAGGGGTGACGAGAGTTTTGGAGGAAACCGATTAATTTAAGGACATACATGACTCGCTGATGCTAACAGGAGTAGTGAGCAAGGAGGAAATTCTTCTGTACTAGGTTGCCTCTGTATAGAAGGAAGGAATCCTCTTGTTTTTCTTCAGAGCCTAGGTGGGGCCGGCTCCAAGGAAGCATATGAGTTGATGGCATGTGCCCATGAAATTTTCACCTTTTTCAACCACCCTTTCCCTTATCTGGTTAAATATAATTCCCTGCCACTTCTGGGTTGCTATACAACCATTAAGATCATACCTCTGCTCCTTTGCTTTCTTTCCTCTTCAGACAAAACTATTGTGTCCAGCAATGATAATAATTGGGATAAAAGGTGGTGTATCCTTACAACAGGATATTATTTGATAATAAAAAGGAATGAGTACTAGTACATCCTCTGACATGGATGAAACTTGAAAACATTTGTCTTGATGAAAGAAACCAGAGACAAAAGAACTACATACGGTATGAGTCCATTTATATGAAATGTTGAATATGGCATGGATATAGTTCCATATCAGTTTGAATACAGTATAAGCAAATTGGTAGAGACAGGAAGTAGATTAGTGGTTGTCTACGGCAGGATGGAGAGAATGTGGAATGACCACTGATTGGGTAGAGAGATTCTTTTTGAGATGACAGAATGTTCTAAAATAAGACTGTGGTATTGATTTATATGTTCAGATGAGTGAATTGCATGGGATGTGGCTTATATCTCAATACAACTGTTGAACAAATAATCATCACGGGAATGCTCAAAATTATTATAACCATGTCATGTTTGCATAGGGCAAATATTTTATATACATTAATTTGGCATATCTAGTGAGCCCTCAACACAACATTCTAAGCCTGGTTCTATTTTATTTCCATTTTTTAAAAAAATGAGCAAACTGAGAGAGAAACTTAATCTCCCATGGTCCCACAGCGAGTAAATGACAGAGTTAGGACTTAAGCTTGGGAAGTCTAGCTTCAGAATTCTGCTCTCTTAATGACTTTGCTCTTCAGGTGCTACTGACAGCCTTCCTGTACCCTTACATCTTATGTTCTGGGCACCTGGAAGCAGCGACTGTGCCCTGATTTTTCCTTTGCATGTATTTGCCCGTTTTCTTCCTTCCCTTTCATTTTTCCCCATAAGTGAGGTATAAATGGCATACAATAGACTGAATCTTTTAAAAGTATACAATTCCATAACTTTGACATCTATAACATTGTGAAACCATCACACATCAATTTGTCATCCCAAACATCTCTTCACACTCCCACATCCCACTTCTGGTCTGACACTCCTCCCTCCACTTGTTCCCAAGCCACTGCTGATCATTTTCTGCCATTTACAGATCTGGAGTCAGACAGTATATACTCTGTTGTTCAGATTCTTTCCCACACTATAATTATTCTCAGACTTCCATGTTATTGTGTGCCTAAAATTCTGTTTGTTTTCATTGCTGAATAGTACTCCATACATGGGAATGCCACAGTTCTCTCTTATTCAGGCATTGGTGTACCATTGGATTATTTCCAGGTTTTAGCTATTGCAGATGAAAATACTATGAACACTGGTATAAAAATCTTGGTAGGGACATAGCTTTTTGTTTCTTTTGCATTAATATCTAGGAGTAGAATGGCTGGATCATATGGTAAGCCAAACTCTTCCAAGTTGGTTGTAACATTTCACATTCCTACTTGATTCCTGTCGAGTCCCTCCACATTCTTGCCAACACTTTTTGACTGAGTCATTCTAGTAGGTGTGTAGCGGTATCTCATGGTGGTTACAACATGCATTCCCCTAATCACTAATGATGTTGAACATCTTTTTAATGTGTTTTTTTGCCATCTATATGGCTTATAACTTATTTACCGTCTTCCTTGTATGAGTTGTCTGCCTTCTTACTACTAAGTTTGGTGAGCCCTTTATGTATGCTGTTTATGAGTCTTTTATGAGATACATGATTTGCAAATATTTTCTTCCATTCTGAAGCTTATCTTTTCCTTCTCTTAACAATATTTTCCCAAGAGCTGAAGCTTTTAATTTTGGTGAAGTCCAATTTATTATTTTTTTTCTTTTATAGATTATGCATTTGGTATCGTATCTATAATATTTTCACCAAACCCAAGATCAAATAGATTTTTCTACCATGTTTTCTCCTATAAGTTTCATAATTTCACATTTTACAGTTAGGTCCATGGTCCATTTTGATTTAATGTTTATATATGGCGTGTGGTATAGACCAAAGTTCATAGCTTCACATATGGACATCTAGTTTTTCCAGGACATTTTGTTGAAAAAACTATCCTTTCTCCACTGAATTATTTTTGTGTCTTTGTCAAAAATCATATATATGTGTGTGTGTGTGTGCTTGTGCGTGTGTGTGTGTATGCATATTGATTACTTTCTCATAATCTTTGCTATCAAAATCCCAGTTATCCTTCAAAGTCAAGTTTAGATGCCTCACACTCTAGAAAACCACCCCAAATTGTCTTACTTATTATGCTTTGTATTCATGGTCAAGTAAAAAGAAAAAAAGAAAACAGTCCTATATTAACAGTGATTATCTCCAGCTGTGGGATTTGAGATGATTTATATTTTGGCTAATATACATTGTCAGCATTATCTGAATTTTCTACCCTCAGTGTTTATACTTTGTTGAGAAAAAATAATTTGGTTTAATTTATAGCATATTCTTTTCCATACACTTTGCCATACACATAGATTTTGTTTTGTTTTGTTTTGAGTAAATAAAATCCAACCTAACTGTTGGCTATATATACACATATGAGGACACACACACACGTTATACTGGCTCATGTAACAACAACAACAACATTTCAGAACCGAGTAACCTCAGGCATGGAAAGACCTAGATGCTCAGTAGCTAGTATGTGGAACCTACCACTGCTGATCTCATGGCCCTACTCTCTTCACTGCTGGCCTTTTTCTCAGGCAGTCTCTCCTCCACAGAAGTCCCCAGACCACTACAGGCTTACATTACTTTGGCAATTTGGGGGGATGGAGGGTATTCCCTATTGTCCTTGTAAAACGTTTTGGGGTTCACTTGCCTTGTTACATGCCCTCCTCTCACAACTAATTGTGTTGACAGATTATTCAAGTTATTTCTCACTGTGTAATCATTTGAGGTGCTCAGTCCTACCTGAGTGTCTGAGGGTTATGTCTGGAAAAGATAAACTGAGACACTATATGAAAAGAAGAGCTAAAACATAGAAAAATATCCAAAATAACCAGTGTGCACTACTTTCCCTTTCTTATATCATCCAAGCAATCTGGTACATAGACATCACCTAAATCTGAGAAATTTGGAATGGAGATTATTCAAGTTCACTGTCACAGTTTTCTATGGCTGCTGTCACAAATTACCACTATCTCAGTGGCTTAAAACAATACAAATCTATTGTCTTTCAGATCTGGAGGGGATAAAAATGAAGGTGTTGGCAGAGTTGCCTTTCTTTTGGAGGCTGTCATAGAGAGTCTGTTTCCTTGCCTTCTCCAGCTTCCAGGGGCTGTGGTCTATGGTCTCTTTCTCCATCTTCAAATATCCTCAGAGCCAGTGGTGTGGCATCTTCAAATTGTTCTCTCTGTGGCTCTGATCCTTCTGCCTCACTCTCACTAGGATCCTTGTGATTACATTGGGTCTACCTCAGCAATCCAGGATATTTCCCTCATCTCAAAATCTGGACTCATTCACACCCATAAGGTCCCATTTGCTACATATAGTGACAATGCCTCAGGTTCTGGGGATGAGTATATGGGTATCTTTGGAGAATCATAATTCAGTCAAACATAGTCACAGGGTATTAGGTGATAATGATGAGTGTTTAAACCCTGTTTCCCAACTTGAAGATCAGTGTCTTTTCTAATTTATCACAATTGCATCACGTAACAGTGGTTGTGTATAAGCTTGTCTAGATTTCAAATTCTGTGACATCAGGGAATTTCATCCACCATAGAAAACAAGTATGCGTGTGGGGAGGGGTGCTTTTTTTCTAAGACAAAGGTATAGGTGGGGAAAAAAAGCTCAATTTTACTTGTAACTTGGATCACTTCACACTGACAGTTGCCTCCTTGGCCCTCCCTCTTGATAATACAGCAATAATGTAGATTTGTTTGTACCTCCTTTATTTGATAAATTCTGTTTCTAGCAGAAGAATAGGGTTCCATCAGTAGGCAAATCACTTAATAGTTTTCAAACAACTCTAATTCTTTCTCAGCTGTTCGTACATGTGCGAAGAGAAGCAGAGAACTAAGGCTGTTGTATGGATAATTTAAACAGTAAACCTCTTTTGGCTCAATCATCTGATTATTTCAACATGCATCTGGATACAACCTTAATTTTTTTTTCTCTAGCATATTTTAGTTTAATTCCATTGCCTTTATATAAGTCACTTATTTCATCTATGTCTTAAATTCAACTTAACAAACGTCACTTAATGAGCAACCACTATATGACCAAAACTGTGCTCTCATCTATGATGGCTCAAAACAAAGAATCTCATTCTCTGGGAGTCTTCAGCCCCAACAGGAGAGGTGACACAATTACACCAATAACTATACAATATGGCAGCTTGTAAAGTCGTGACTGGGATACAAAAATGATGATAGAAGTATTTAGAGGGAGAGAGATCAGTCAGTTTGGAAAGATTAGGGGAAACTTCTGGTGAGACTAGTGTCCTGGAAGGTAGGGAAGAACTTGGAAGGCAGTAGTAGGATAGGAGAGTGTTGCTGCAGAAAGACATGCAAAGCAAGGAAACCTAGGACTAATCTTGGGAGCCATAAATTCTCTGGTGATACCGGAGAATGGGAAGGTACAAGGAGGTCCCAAGAACTAAGAGACTGAAAGGAACAGGTAATGCCCAGCATCTAAAGGTGTCTAATTTATTAATCCCAATATCCTAGTAGTTTTCAACATGTTTGCTGTGAGGGGATGATTAGGTAGTGTGTGGAGATACTTTATCTAAAGGAGGGTGGGAGGGCTGTGGGGGAGGGAGAAGGGAGGGTTATACTGCCATCTAGTGGGTAGAGGCCGGGGCTGCTGCTTAGTAACCTACAACGCCCAGAGCATTCCCCCAAACAAAGAATTACCTGACCCCAAATGCCAACTGTGCCACAGATAAGAAACTCTGCAACAACCTTATGAAGTTGTAGTATTACGTTTCCTTATGGTACAGATGAGGAAATTGAGGGGTTTTGAGATTACAAATCCTGCCTGAGATCATTAAATAATAAATGGCCTAGGAAGAATAGGGCCACATTAGAAAGCATGAGGAATGTGACTATGATTAAGGAGCGAATGAGATTCTCCAAATATGAGCAGGACAATCATGGGCGCCATAATGAAATGACAATGCAAGTAAAGTGCTAAGCAGGGCGCCTGGCACACAGTAGGCACTCAGTCATGTTCCATGCTGCTTTGAATGAGAGCTGGTGCTTTCAGCGATGTGTCATCTATGAGTGGGCTCTGCTGAATACAGGACAGACCCGGGACTAAAGGTTGGTCTGGGACTAGGGCAGGTGTTCAGAGTCTGAACTGGAGAGAAAGCATGTGGAGTGTAGAGGAAAGGACACATGGAAAAAAATGTTACCAACAGTGGTACTAGAGAGCCTGGGCAACCAATGAATGTGTTGCTATGTGTTTTGGGGGGCAAGGGGGTTATAAAGTTGACTCTGGTTTTGAACATGAGAAATTCATTTTCCCCTCACTACCAGGAAGTGAACAGCTGCCATGTTAGGAATTACTACACTTCCTTAAAACAGACAAATCGAGGGGCACCTGGATGGCTCAGTGGGTTAAGCCTCTGCCTTTGGCTCAGGTCATGATCTTAAGGTCCTGGGATCAAGCCCCGCATTGGGCTCTCTGCTCAGTGGGGAGCCTGCTTCCCCCTCTCTCTCTGCCCGCCTATCTGCCTACTTGTGATCTCTCTCTCTGTCAAATAAATAAATAAAATCTTAAAAAAAAAAAAAAACTAGACAAACAGACACAAAAAGGTAAAGCAATTAGTTCAAGGTCACACCACATTTTAAGATTTCTTTAGAAACTTACAGAGAAAGGGAATCTGACCTTTTTGAAGATACAATAACTAAATCTTTATAGGAAAGATAAGGACAAAATGACATTTTCTTTAATAATGCTTCCAAAAACAGGTTTAACATTTATTTTGCCACATACCTGTATAGATGAAAGTTACTTTAACCTCTAGCCAGGCTTTCTGGCTGAATGAGATATGTCGAGGTATAAAGGAAGAGTTTCCAAAAAGCATGGAGTGAGGTTCTACTTTCTTTGTCACATTTGCTGCATTATTAAGAGAAAGCCAAGAAAAATAACCTGGATGGTGAGGTAACAACATGTGGAAGAGAAGAGAGAAACAGTGGTAGCTGAAGCCTTGGGAAATTTATGAATGGAAGAAAGTACCACTAATTTTAAATGAGTACCTGTTAGATGCCAGCAACTGTGCTAACTATTCACGGGCATTATTTTATTTTAATCTTCATAACTGTGTAGGATACGTATGACCACTGACAGATGAGATCTTTGAGGCTTAGAGAGGCTAAATGATTTACCTAAGGTCACATACTGAGGAAGTAGTGGAACCAATATTCAAGCCTCAAGTGTTGAACTCAAGTGCCCAAGATTTTACCCGTATTATAAACATATGGCTAGATACATAAATTCTTCCCTGTTTTGTATAAAGAAGATTGGATGCGTAGTTGTCATTCAATGAAGCCATACCCCAGGACGCTGACAGAATGGCTGGTAGAGGAGCAGCATGCCTCCTTCTCAAATCCCTATCTTTACTCCTTATCAATGCTGTACAGTGGCTTCCGGATCTCACTCTTAGCATTTTGGCACTTCTACCAAAAATTTGAATTCAGCATCTTTACTGTGCATTCTATGAGTAGAGGATATAGCCATGAACAAGAAAGGTAAGGTTTCCAATCCCAGGAACAACACATTCCAGCAGAGATGAGCAACTCCACGGATTTTTTTTTTTTTTAAAGGCAGTCACATAAATGTTCTGCATAAAATTAAACTATGGTGATGTGATAGAAAGACAATCGGTGGCTACTTCACCTGCTTGGGAGAAATGGTCTCTCTGAGGTCAAGATCAAGATCAGAGCTTGCCAAGAACAGAAAGGAAATGTTCTAGGCTGAGGGAACTAGGGTCAAGACACTATCATTGGCACAGAAAGGAGCCCCATGAAGATGGAGAAGCAGAGCAGCTAAGTGCTCTTAGAAGCTAAGAAGATGCTGTAAGATATGGTTGAAGAAAGGCTAAGAGAAGGAGGATAGCAGGCGAAGTAAGATTGCCCAAGTCAATAGAAGGGATTTTAATTTTCTTCCCAGAATAATGAGATGCCCTCGGGAGGACCGTATGCCCTTTCACCCAGGGACTAATGTTCCAAAGGTTAGCATTTGAGCTAGAGAAGATTTTAAAGATACCAAGAAAAACGAATTTTACTTTGACTTGATCAGTTAATATTTCATATGAATAAGAGAGAAAGTGAGAGAACCCCCCCAAACTCTTTCAGTAGCTTCATTTATATCTGAAAGGAGAATTTTTGACACTTCAATCCATCAGTGGGCACCATTAATCTGCATATTGTGTTACAAGAAGCTGCCTTTCTTCTCAATTTTCCTTTTCTTTTTGTTCTTCTCAGGAAATTAATTCATGTCATTTCCATTTGAAATCCTGTGGCATTTGACTGCACAGGCACTTAGAGGTACCTTTCTATGACTTGAAGCTTAGCGTAATGGCATTGCTTGTCAGCAGCAGTGCCTAAGGAAGGGAGTCTGGACTGCTGGGCCCCTCAGCCCCTAAAGGTACCTATAGAAAATGGCTTGATACAGGACTGTAGGTATGTATGTGAAGGGCTCCAAAAGATTCAAATTTGGTAAGTGATGCTGGCAATTTGGCTCTTAACATTTTTCCAGTGTTGTGTTTTGCTGTGAATGGAACATTTGAACAAGTGTTTATAAGATGTCATCAATTTCACTTCGGAAATTTTGCTTTCTAAAAAGGCTGTATGGGAAATTTTGGGAGCATTTTCTGCAGTTTCATAGTCTGACACACTGATTTATTTTATGAAAGCTTGAATAATGTCAATCATCCTGTTCTGTTGATCTACCAAAAACACTTCTCCAGGCAGACATAATCCAAGAAGAGCATAAAATTTAAGAGTCCTAAGGGTGCTCAAAGGCCATCTAGTGGGTCACAGACTTTAACACCTTTCACATCATGAATAGGAATAAATATACAGTGGCTTGAAAGAGTGTTTCCAGCTCTTTATTTTACCAGATATGTACCATTCACACATTACTAAATAAAAATTAGAAAGGAAATTATAGTTGTAAAAATATGGGACAGAATTAATTACAAATGAAAGGTGTTTGCTTTCAATTCAAAAAATTAATATGACAGACCCACTATGTTGTCCTTACGTGTCTCATTTTGCAATTGTGGGCCAGTGGAAGTCTAATCGAGGACAATGTGTGGAATTGCTTATCCAATTGAAGCCTGCATTATAGACCCACCCACCACCACAGCCTGTGTTCTGAGCTACTCCAGTGACAGTTTTAACTGGTAGTTCATTCTCTGTTTAGAGAGCTTTATTTTTAGGAAGTGTTTCATTATATTGCATGGAAGTTGTGGATAGTCTCTATTTAGGATGTCACACATACACATACACGTGCACAAATAGCAAACAACAAGTTTGCACATTAATAAAATTTTGTAAATGCTAACCCTTGGCATTTCTTATATTACTCTCCCAAAGCTGTTGCCTTTGTTTGAATCCTCATAACCTCCCATGGTTTCCAAATTGCTCCCCTAGGTCCAGTTGTTCTCCAGTTCATGTGCATACTGCCCCTTGTGAGGTATTTTGAAAATCCCAAACTTGGGGCGCCTGGGTGGCTCAGTGGGTTAAAGTCTCTGCCTTTGGCTCAGGTCACGATCCCAGGGTCCTGGGATGGAGCCCCACATCGGGCTCTCTGCTCAGCAGGGAGCCTGCTTCCCTCTCTCTCTCTCTGTGTGCCTCTCTGCCTACTTGTGATCTGTCAAATAAATTAATAAAATCTTTATTAAAAAAAAAAGAGTCAGATGCTTAACAGACTGAGCCACCCAGGTGTCCCTTCCTCCTGTCTTTTTGAGAATACCCAGTTTAACAGGTATGGGATGGTACCTGACTGTGGTTTTACTTCACATTTCCCTGATGACTAGTGATATTAAACATCTTTTCATGTACCTGTTGGCAATTTTATGTGTTCTTTGGAAAAGCATCTATTTAGGTCCTCTGCAATGTGGCATAATTGTTGTCTTAGGGAAAACGTGAACTTCCACAAGATTTTTTGAACTTTTACCAAAATCCTTTTCAGGAAGATTGCCAACTGAAAGTTGTAGTAAGATGTCAAAAGTTCAATCAGTTACCAGTTACCCAGTGTTCAAGCAATATATTCAGTAAGACCACAACTCCACAATGCATCTTACAGTAGTCACCTGTCACAGGGGCTACTTATTTTACATCTAATTTCCCCTCTAAAACTCAAATAGTTGTTGCTGACTTCAGAAAAAAATCTGTGTAGTGAATCCAAGGATTGCCAGCCCCCTCCGACTATGAAAGTTGAGTCTGAGTGCTATTTCTTTAGAAGTGCTTATTTTTGGTGTTTAGGGGATGAGTTCACTCAAATGATAAAGGTGTTTCCATTTTCCATGTAAATACAATAGGCTATTATTATTATTTTTCAAATCTGAAGCTTCTCCCAGTCATTTGCTTTCCTCAAAAATGCTGTCTATGGGAGAAACCTGAACATTAAAAAAAATGCAGATTGTTTAACATAATTTGCATCTCGTGCCTCTAAAGGAGCTGGAGGCCTGGCATCACAGATGTGCTAATGCATCTTCAATGTGAAGAGAACTGAATTTTGAAATCTGTGCACTTCATTTCCTGAAGACACAATAGTAATATGGCAAGGAAGACAAGGCTATCATATCTTGAATCTGCACTGCATGGCAAATGCTAAAGTAAAGTGACATTCTTTAGGAGTTGTTTAGTATCGACTGCTGATTTCACTAGATAAAATGCAGCTGTCTTCTCAAACTACACAACTGGATTCACACCATCTACTAATTCCTGGTGGAGTTTTAAAGATACCTTTATGGCCAATTTTCTTCTCCGTGCAAAGCATCCTAATTTAGACAGTACAAAAATACCACCATGTAGTTTCTATGTACAAATACCATCTCCCTTAGAAACATTTGATAAAAGAGACTGCGTTCTACAAGTGCTTGGGTCACCATTTAAAAAGTAATGTAATCAGGTCTAAATTGAATTAGGATCGGTTGCCAAATTGTCATACAATTGTCTCCATCAGCTTTCTTCTTATTACTTTAAGTCATGCCTAGAATTTGTCATGTTGCCTAGTGGGCCTGAGAATGGGAGGATTCTCTCTTAAGATGCTCCCTTCCACCACAGAGGCTCCATTCCACAGATGTTCCCTTCCTTCCCAGAGCTCATTTGCAACTGATATCCTCCTAGAAGGAAAATTTTTAAGATTGCTTCCAGAATCTGAACTCTCTTGATCTCTACATGGCATCTGATAGTCTGACCTCCTTTCCCATGGCTGAATACCTCCCATGGCTCATCTCAGCCCTGCTCATCTTGGGACCACAAATTGTTTTTTTTTTCCTTAGAATGCACATTCTGTGCTCTCTAGCTGCAAAATGGCAATCCTGCCTCCATCAACTCTGTGCTAACGTTCATGAAGCTCTTCACACATTTAGATTTCCTACTGGGAAGTCCTCTGGGATTGCCCCCACAGAGAGGTAACAACTACCTCCTCTGTTCACCCAGCTCTTTATAGTTACAGCTGGTAAAATTCTGCCCTTGTTGTATCATCATTGCTTGTAATTGGCATGCCTACTATCTACCCACTTTCCTCCCCACAGAAGACAGTTCATTCATCCACCAATCAAAAGGTAGTAAGAGGCCAAAAGGCCAGGCACAGTGCGAAATAACATGGGTACCAATAAATGTTAAAATAACCAGGTCTTCAGCAAATCAACTAGTAATGTATTTTTCCCACTCATCTGTAAGGTTGTTTTTTTATTATTATTATTATTATTATTATTTTTCCTACTTATTTCTGATAGTTATTTCTAAGGAATAGTTACATATTTAAAATAGGATCCATTTGTCCTATGCATTGCAGAGAGTTCCCCCATTGTTGTGGCTTCTTGTTGTACATATGGAACATATTTTCTCTTAATTATTTCTTCCATTTAACTTTCTCATCAGCATTTCTTTTTCAGAAGCTAGCTGGCACTAGAGATGGGGTGGCATGGGTAAGAAAAAAGGGCAGTGCCAAAGAGTCCACAGAGGAACCTGAGAGTGGTCTCCTAAAGTAATACAGTAAAGAGAATTGATCAGATGTTGAGCCATTTTTGAATTAGCATCAACAGATGTGGTTAGGGCAATGGGGGTAACAGAAGAGTTAGTGATAATTTTCATAATGCATGACACATAATAGGAGGTTAACACTTATCTGTTGAAATAAGTAAGTGACCGATTGAATGAGAATTCTTCTTTCCTCTAAGTCCCCATAATTGTTGAGGAAATTCGTTATTTGTAAGAGATAAAAGTTGAGGTTCATTGCAGTGATTGCCCTGATTCTTCACTCTCTTTTGTTATGTAACTTTAAAGTGGCCTCCCATGAAAGGTAAGATGACCCATCCTGTTCCTAGACAATGGGCTCAACCAAGTGATTTGCTTTAGCCAACAGAAGTCAACAAATTTGATTCATACAGAAACATGAAAATGTACTCATGCCTTTCTGCTTCTTCTCTTGGACTTCTGCTATTGCCAAGAAATTTGCTTAGGCCAAGCTGATGAAGGGAGAGAGATATATGGAGTGGAGTGGAGTTGCCCCAGTGACCCTCGCTGAGTCTATTTTAGATCAGCTAACAGTGAACCCAGCCAAGATCAGAACCATTTAACCAATCTCTGACTGGCCTACAGACTCAAGAGAAATAATAAATGATTTCTGACTTCAGCTACCAGGTCTGAGGATGGTTAATTACACAGCATCAGCTAGCCGATACAAGTTATAATTCTCCAATTAAATTATTTTATTAGTTTTTCTGTTCAGTAATTGCAGTAAGTTCCAACATTTTGTATACCATAGTGAAAAGAATATCCAGTAAGAGCCAAAAGACATATATGCTTCCATATGTCATAGTCTTAGACATTTATTCATTCAACTATGTGGATAATATTAGAAATACAAAAAAAATATGCTCTCATTAAATTAATCTTGCTTTGGGGGGAGAGTACAGACATGAGCAAATCATTTCTGTCTTGTGCCATAAGTAATAATAGGAAGTATCCATTATAACCATGATCTCTGAAGTGAAATAACCTGAGTTAAAAACATTGCCTCCATCACTTCCTAGCTGGGTGCCCTTATTTAACCTCACCTCTACTTTCATTATCTATAAGATAGAATGGGAATGAATTATACCTACTTCATAAAATTGTTGAGAGAACTTCATGAGTTGATATCTGTAACATACTTAGAACATATTTTGATCTTCACACTCATAAACTTATCATTACATGCCAGTTATTGCTTTAAAAAAATTAAGTATGAAGGCATTGAAAAACAAGACTATATGGGGTGAGAACTGGTTGGAGGGGTAGTCATTGTAGAAACAGAAACCTGCAAATCTACTTGGACTTGAGTATCTTCATCGGTATTTCAAGGAAGAAGACTAAATGACTATTAGGCTACCTTATAGTTCTGAAATACAACATTTTTGTCTAGCATCACATTTTGTTTAGCATAACACTTGTAGTAAGTTCCCACTAAATATGGCCTTTTATCATTAAAGTGATTTTCAAAAGAAGTTGGTCTAAAGATGTTAATTCACATGTCATTATGTGTGATGATAGAGGCAAGCTTCATAAGATTATCACAGGATATTCTGGCCCTGTTTAGTAGAACTGGAAGTGAAAAGGGACTATCTCTTCCCAGAATTTGTAGCATAAAGACCCAAATCATAAGTATGTATTATGCTTGAATAGAGCAGCTTAAAGCCTGTTAAATCAAATTAATAAACACAATAGACACATCCATATTTTCTCAATGTTTAAGCAAAGTTACTGAATTCCTTCTATTTGCTTTTTTTTTTTTTTTATTTCTGGTTACAAGATGCTGTCCTCTGCTGTTTGCTGAAGATTACACCAGGTAAAGTCACCAGCACACAGTGAAATAACATGATAGTTTTGTTCACCAACTAAATGCCTACAAATCAGGAATGGAGAACAAACACAGAATTCTGTATGTCCTTAGACAAACCTGCCTTGTTAACACCATGTGCCTCTTCTCCTGGGACATCTCATTTTGATGGCATTTGTCCTGTCCAAGCTTTTGGTCACTCGGATGGGCTAACTGGAACTGTGACAAAGTGACTGATCCCACTGCTCATTGGGTAATTTTTTCCTCTAAAAGAGCTTTTATCAAGAATTTTCCTTAAACATATACCCTGTCATTGTTGACAGTACCTGGCAACTTCTACTGAATGCATATCTACATTTCTATCACTGTTAAATAACAATTTAGTTTGCCTGTGTGTTTGTATGACAGTTAGCTTTCTTACTAATCATTTCCGTTCTCTTTAAGTAAGATCATTCAGTGACAAGTGTGGCAAATCCATTTCCCCACAGGGTGAGACATTCACCTCCTGGGATTCAGAGCTGACAACCGCAGCCTGCATGCCTGTGACCATCTTAGATGTATTCCCCCATACTATCTAGAAGTAGTCGCAAAAATGGAGCATTGGTATTGAGTCAATCTGGGTTCAAAACTTGTCTGTGACATTTACCAAGCATGTGGCTTTGGCATCACTTTCTCCGCCTTTAAAATCTCCCAACAGGTTGTTTTGAGTTTTAAATAAAGTGATGTATACAAGAAGTCAGCAAAAGACCATGCCTTATGGATGCCCAGTAATCACTGGTTCGGGTCTGAACAAAAAAATGAAAACCAAGTGACTAATGCAAGGTTATAGAGTGTGAATGGGTAGCTGAGGTGGAAAAAGAAATGGTAGCTGCCACCCGAATGAGAAGCCTAGCAGGAATGGGAACACTTTCCCTTTTCCTTTTGGCTAAATAGCACCGATCCTTCCCTGCTGCTTTGTTTGATAGATTAATTCATTCCGAAAGGCTTTAAAGATGTCTGGTAGGTAGCTAATAATCAGCTTTGAAAAACAAATCATTGGCCTTTCCTTTGCTGTCAAAGTCGCTAAAAAGAAAATTTGCATTTCAAATGGCTTCTAGTTTACTTCAGAACCAGAGGGTAGACTCCTTTGAAGCTATCTAGAGCAACTAGTAAGTGTACTTTTTTTAATGGCTTATTAGTTGATAAACTGTAATTGGCATATAAGGGCAAGAGCTTCAAAAGACAAAGTTACAGTCAACTGCCCACTAATGTTTTAAGTCAATCAGTGCAGCATTTATTTAAAAATAGAAGCATGTTGATGCAATTCATAACTACATCAAAGCTCTCCAAAAAGATGGGGAAATTCTAATAAATCACAATCCATGTGTAAAAGCCTGTCCCCTTGCAGATGCTGACATTTAAGATACATATAAGGGCATGTGCTTAGTACCCAAATAAATGTATAGATGTGCTTCTTTTTTAAATTTTCTAATGCTAAGTGAGAAAATATCCATGTTCTATAAAGGGAACAGGAAAGAAAAAAAGAACATTTGGTGTGAACTTGGATATGCCTCTGATGTTCCCTTCGTAAAAAAATCTCCTTTTTGTCTAATGACATTTCTCATTATGATTAACTCACTTTGTTTAAAACTGTTTTTAAGCCAAGTACATATTCTGAGCTCTCAAAAATAAAGAAAATGAGCACAAAGATCATTAATTAAGGAGCCTGAAGCAGATACATACTTGCTCATCTCCAACATCTATACTTCTTTATTAACAGAATGTAGTAGAGAAAGAAACCAACATGAATGTAATACTAATGTTTTTTGGGCCCCTCCGTCTTTCTAAGAACACTCTGTGAAGTTGACATGTGCCACCTGCTCAGCGCTCCCCGCCCCCCACCGGACCCCTTAACACGCCATGATGGAAAAGCCCACAACCAGGAGGAAGGAAGTTGGAATTGAGTTGTCAAGCTGTCCTGGATGTGTTGTACAAACTGAACAGGCCAATTTACTGCAACACTGCATAGGCTGAAGGCTCCTATCTCACCTTTACAGTGCTTTCTCATGTTGAGATTATCCTCCTGGACCAGTCTTCCTTCCCAGCAGCCTTTCAGTTACTCCTAGATGCTTTCTGATCAGCCTATCCTGGATAATACTACCATGTTAATCCTTACCTTGTGACCAGCCTGCTTGGCTAGGAGAGGAGTCTCTTGCCCAGCAATCTGAAAGCAACAGCTCTCTGTGTTTGGTGATATTTCTGAATCTTACTGGAGATTTGATTTCAATGTCTTCCCCTTTGTAGCTCCAACGCTTGGCTTTCAGGGTGGAAACAAACAGGCTTTTAGAAAAACAAAAAAGGGTAACTTCTCACACACAATCCCTGAGTTTCTTTGCCTATTACTAACCTCCGAGCATTGGGGGTTGCTTTGAAACTCAGCTGTTCTGGCTCTGCCCTCCAGGTGGCAGCGGTGCCACACCGCAGAGGCTCCAATCCCCTCGTCCCCGACTTCAAGTGTTAATGCAATTGACCAATCAGTGCTAAGATGATGGGAGGTAATTGGGTAATTGTATTTTACTGATCACAAGCAGAGAAAGGGAAAGGAAAGGGGGAAAGAAAGAGGGGCAGAGGAGGGAAGGGGACTGCAGTCCGAGAGGAGATCTGGGGAGCTGGGACCCAAGACGTCAGGACGTGGCATTGGCTGAGAGAAAGCCTAGAGCCGCAGGAGGTGCCGCGGGCACAAGGAGCGCATTTATTTATCGGGGCGAGCGGGGAGAGCGGGCGGGGTCGGAGCGGGGTGGGAGAGGATCGGGCGGGAGAGGAAGAGAGTTCGAGCCGAAGTGGATGGAAGGGGACCGGGGTTTCTGCCGCGCAGGGAGCCGCGAGCCAGGGCGATGGCGCTAAGGCCGGCGCGGAGCAGCTGCGCTCCCGAGAACGCGTCTCCTCGCGGAGGACCAGCCGGCGTCGAGAAGGTCTGCGCGAAGAGAGACCAACTTGTGGCTCCCGACGCAGCTGGAAATGAGATCAAAGCTGCAGTTTCATTCGAGAAGGAGGAGAGGAGCCAGCAATTAGGGATTTTTTTTTTTTTTAATTTTTAACCTCCTTCGTTCCATTTTCTGTTTTCCTTTTTTCTTTTCTTCTTATTATTTTTAAATTTGCCTCACACCCCATAGGTCCCCTCACTTCGCCTTCCCCCTTTGAAATAAAAGCCTAGTTTGAACTTCTTTCGCCGCGGCGCCCCCCCCCCCGGATACGCTGCCCGCTGATGGAGGAGAAGGGGACCCCGGGGCTGGCAGGGGCCACCGGCGAGGGACCGCGTCACGCGTCTCCCCCGTGATCCCGGCCCTGCTCGCGGAGTTCTGCAACACCTGGAGGATCTGGACCGGGCGCCGGGGGTGGGGGCGGGGACAGAGGAAACGAAAGCCACCCCGAGCCTTAAAAAAAAGAAGAAGAAGAAAAAAAAAAAGTAGAGGGGGGGTGGGAGGAATGGGTTTCTTCTTGACAGCTGACGGAGCCTTGAAATTTTCCTCCACTACCTCCGCCCCCGCCCCCGCCCCCGCCCCCCGCACTCCATTTAACGTGAGATTATGAAATTGCAGAGGCGGTGGAGGGAAGGAGACAGGATATAACAGGGAGTTTGGAGGGAGAGGGGAAGGTGGCTGGCCGGGTGGCTGAAATCAAAAATCCAATTGCGCACTGGGTTGTGATGAGAAATCTAATCAGATCTTTGGAGAAGGGGCCGGCCGGAAGGCTGGCCAGTGGGGGGAGTTGATCCCCAAATTCTTCGAAGGGGTGCTGGGGGTGAGGGACCAACGATGTAAACGGAGACTTTTTTTGGTGGCGGTGGCGGTGGTGGTTGGGTGCCTTGCAAAAATGAAGGATGCGGGACGCAGCTCTCTCTTGGAACCGAACGCAGTGGATAAACTGATTGTGCAAGAGAAAAGGAAGAAGGAAGCTTTTTCTTGGGAGACCTGGATCTTAACACAAATGTGTATGTGTGCACACAGGGAGCCTTGAAAAATGAAATAAACCAGTGTCAGACCCACGGGGCTTGGTGTGTTCTGACATAAATAAATAATAATAAAACAGCTGCCCCCCCCCTTCCCAAAAGGATGATTGGATATGGAGAACGGAGGATCCACAAAGAAAAAGTATTTTCGTTTTTCTCTATAAAGGAGAAAGTAAGCCAAGGAGATATTTTTGGAATTGAAAGTTTGGGGCTTTTTTTTTTTTTTTTTTTTTTTTTTTTTTTTTTAGGAAAGTAAAGACCTGCTATGGTGGTGTTTTCTTTTCTTTTTGAATTTCCCACAAGAGGAGAGGGAATTAATAATACATCTGCAAAGAAATTTCGGAGAAGAAAAGTTGACCGCGGCAGAATGAGGCATTGATTGGGGGAGAGAAACCAGCCGAGAGCACAGTTGGATTTGTGCCTATGTTGACTAAAATTGATGGATAATTGCAGTTGGATTTTTCTTCATCAACCTCCCCCCCACCCTTTTTTTTTCTTTATGGTGTCAAGATCACGCGTTTTCGCTTGTTCTTAACCACCTGGATTTCCATCTGGATGTTGCTGTGATCTGTCTGAAATACAGTGAGTGATCCTTATTTTCTTACTTTATTGATGAAGAAAATGCCCATTTATTTATCATTCCTGGTTCCTTGATCCCTTCACCCCCTTTAGTGGGATTCTTAAAAGCCTGGCTATTGGGGGCCAGAAAATAGGGAGAGGGTGGCCCAGGCATCTGTTCCATCAGGTTGTGCCCACCGATAAGCCGGTTTGCTATAATGATGCAAGTTGTCTGCATCCTGGGCAAACGCCTTTGCAAATGTTCACCAGGAAAAAAAAAAAATCTCCCCAAGAAAGCCACTGCAGTGTAGGGTGCCTGAGCTGTGTGACTGACACTCTCGAATGCATTTAAGTTGCATGACAGCCTTGGAGTTAGAGGCACAAATGTTTAGCCATTGGAAATCGAAGGGACCCAATTTAAATTTCATTATCCAACCTGATATTACAGATCAACAGAATGTATTAACACAAAAATATGACAATAAACCAAGCAGATGAAGGATGGCTTAGGGTGGGTGGGTAGGTGGAGGGAGGGAGAGTGGGCATGGGGGAGAAAGTGGTGGAGAGAGGTGACTGCACTTTCCCCCATCTCTCTTGCATACACAGGCTCAGATGTGGTTTTCAGATTACCTAGGTTCTCCCCAGTGCTAAGAATGGAAAGGAGGACCCACTTCTTTTTAACCCCACCCCTTTCAAACTAACCACTTCTTTGGATAACAGAAAGGCTGCCCAGAGATAGAAGGCAGCTTGGGCAGTTGACTTGGGTTTTGCCAGAAGTCTTCCCAACATCCCCAAGACAGGGCTCTTGAGAAAAAAGCAGAAATCAAGTGTCTTGTTGTAACTTAGAAAAGGCCTGTGTGCTGAGCTCCAGTGCTTCTCATGTGACAGCTTTGTCTTGGGAAACAGAGGCCAATAAAGAAAAATAAGAGAGGGTTGAAAATGCTTAGAAAGCCTGGGGGTCTGTAGGTTCATCTCTCTTTTCATCTCCTTCCTCCCCTATAGCTTCCAGGGTCATGGAGTTGGCTTTTTTTCTTTTTTCTTTTCTTTTCTCTCTCTCTCTCTCTCTCTCTCTCTCTTTTTTTTTTTTTTTCTTTTAGCAAAACTCTTCCTCCTCATCCTTCTCCATTCCTCTCTGGGGCCTTTTATCAGAATCATGGACCCATATAACTTTAGAGCCAGAAGACTCCTCAGAGATCTCATGCCAATAAAAAAAGGAAACTGAAGCCTAGAGAAGCTATAACTCTGATTAATGGCCAAAACTTAGGAGACAAGTAACTCCCACAAGCCTTTAAACAGCAGACAAAAGTCAGTTTGGGATCCAAGCTGGACAAGAATCAACACTACATAGTGTGACTACTTCTGTCCCCACATATGCCATTTTTATCTAGAAGGCTCGAGGAAGGAAACTGTCTTGAGAGCTTGAAATAAAGTCCCACCACTCTGGACCTCAAGAGTAGCCATTTTCCAATATTCATATCCTTTCTTAGACTTTTTTTTTTTTTAATAGCTGAGCTCAGATAACCCTAGTTTTAATACTACTAAAAAATTTAAAAAAAAAAAATCCCCAAGTCTGGTATATCTCAAAGGAGATAAGAGGCTGAAATCTCCCAGGTTCCTCCTTGGTATTGGGCACATTTAATCTGGTGAGTGGTGGTCCCTGGAGAGTCATTAAGAACTATGGAGTTAGATTTATATTAGAGAGGTGATAATAGAAACCAGAAACACCCTTGCTAAAAGCCTCTGAGTCTGTTCTTATGCTCACATCATCTATTCTTATCCTTTTCATTACTCCTTAACTAAACTAGCCTACAGCTGAGCACTTCTTTAATTTATTTTTCTGGGCACATGTTTCCTGTTGGGACACAGATCAGGCAATACTTTTATCAACCTATGAAAACAATTGTGCAGGATTTTTTTTTTCCCCCTCCCCTGAGCTCCTTGTAGGCTTCTGCATATCTTAGAATTCCTTGCAGGTTGTTTGTTTGTTTGCTTTTTTTATTTTGTTTTTTACATGACCTCAGTTAAGTCACTGCTTGCGATCATAGATTCACTGGAGTTAATCTCAAGTTCCTGTTACATTGCAATTTAGCACAACTGACAAAAGAGAAAAAAAAAGTACTTTGTTTTTGCTGCTCAGCTCTGGACATCACATGGGAAACTCCCCCAGCCTTGCTGTCAGCTTGGCTTCTGTTAATCCATGGAGATCCCTTGCTCTTTCTTTTCTTTTTTTTTTTTTTTTTTTTTTTTTTTTTGTGGTTCTTTTTGAATGGAAAATGTCTTCATTGCTACTCCAGTTAGACCTCCAAGTCCATTCCTCTCCTAAACATGGTCAGCTCTTTTGAGTTCAGGGTACCCTACACACTTGCACACACATGCAAACTTTTCTGAGAAAGAGAGGGAAGAAGGAGAGGGAGTGGGGGATGGAGAGAGAAGGAAAGAGAGAAAGAGGGTAGAGATATGCTTAAAGTTGTGGGCTGAAGTGTGTCCTCCCACTCACCTCCACTTAAGCATGTTCTTCAGATCTAGAGATGATGGAGCTTCTAAGGATGGCATCATTTTTCAGGCTGGTGAATCACTTCCCCAGCACTACAGTTAGAGACGCATTGCCCAGCTCGGGGTTTATCTCCTTTTGTTTGGCATTTGGGGTTGGCCTGGTATTTCAAGCAACTTGTTCATGGACTGATGAAAATATTTTGACCATGCAAGACCTGGAAAGTTACCTCATTTCAGCTTATATCAGGGCCAAGGTTGGTGCTCATTGAGTGACATTTGTGAGTAGGTAGTTGTATACTGGGATTCTGCAGAGGGCCTTAGGCCTAGAAACCGGTGGGTTTTCCAAATTTTGAAGTCACCTTTTCAAATATCTTCCCACTCTGATGTAATCGCTGTGCCCTTTGGTCAATAACTTTAATTTCTCTGACCCTCAATCTTATCATCTGTATAATGGGAATGATAATATCAACAAATTTGAATGGTTTTGTGAATTAAAAAGTAGTGTTATGCAAAGCCCCAGGCATAATAGGCCCTCTAATGAGGGCTGTTTGTTATGGTTGTTCTTGGATTAATTTGGATTAACTTCCTGGGAATTAATACAGGCTGGCTGAGCCACTTTACCAATTCTAGTGGCTACACTGGAGAACCAGGAAATGTGCAACTGACCTCACAGGAATCACCACTTTCTTCTTTCGATGTCTTATCAGGACACATTGGCTGCAATATATCATTTTAGATATGAAATACTGCTTCCAGACAGAAGCTGAAAAATCAAGAATTTCTCCTTAAAGCATAGAAACATAAATTTCAGCAAAAATAATACTTGAGAGAGATTTTAGGGAAAAATAATGCTGTTGTGTGTACTTTTGGTCGAAAAGTTGCATATGATAGCTCTTATATATTAAATGTATAATTTTAGCTGTATTTTACAGTGTCTTGCTCAAAATAGAGACAGATTTCTAGGCAATTATATAATTTAGATAGTGTAAAATTCTGTTACAAATATTAAGGCTCCCAAGTCCACAATTTGAATGCTGAGACTTTCTGGATATAAGGAATCCTATGTTTGTTAAACCTCTTTTGTGATAAGATAAAGGCCTGATAGAATGTATGAAATCAAGATTTCATGTAGACATACTTGTCTTATAGTTTGCATGTGCTAATCTTCCAACACCAACCTGCAGGCATTTTCTGAGGCAGCCAGTCATGGTCATTGCTCATAATCTCATTGTCTACAACAGTAGCCCTGTGTTCTGTCCGTTTCCTCAGTATGTTTCCGGAGACCTATTCTCCCTTGGAGGGAAAAAGAGTCCTACTGTTTTAATTATTGTTATTCTTGATATCATACCTGTGGATGATAACAAGACAGTCAGGCTGAGGAATTGCCCGCTGGAATTTTATACTGTGGCTTTTCAATAAGGGAAACAACTTGAAATCTGTGTTCATTCTGGAAAAGTGTTCTAAAGCTAATCATTTTCACTGATCTTAAGAAGAGATGGAAATCATCTATGGAAGTTCTTACCATTTCATAAATTTTACTTTTTTGTGTGCTCCTTAAAGGTGACTAAGAAATTTGGTAAACTTGGACTCTGGCACCATAAGTGAATATGAATATTCAGCTTCCCCCTGGGTCACGTGTGTTACATGCGCCATTTAACCTCTCTGAGTCTGTTTGCTCATCTGTAAAATAGGGGTGATAACACCCACATAAAACTGCCATGAGGTTGAAATCAGAGTGCAGATGCTATGCACAGTAGGCATTCAATAAATGCACATTTAAATTGAGTATGTATGATTTTAGTTTAAGTAATGCATAATTTGCAAATAAAAAATAAGCTGATGTAGTCTGGTTTAAGGAAACAGTTTATCTAAATTCATGTTGGTATAGATTTGAAAAAGGAGAAATGCATTAATAAGGTTGGAGTAGCACAAATAGGTACAATCCTTTTTGGTAAGATCCTATCCTTTTTTTTTTTTTTTTTTTAAGTTTTTAATCACCAGGTGCTCATCATGACTAGGGCCCTCCTTAATCTGGATCACCTATTTCACCTATCCCCCTACTCCAACTCCCCTCTGGTAACCATCAATTTGTTCTCTATAGTTAAGAGTCTGTTTCTTGGTTTCTCTCTTGTTCTCCCTCTTGCTCTCCCTCCCTCCTTTTTTGGCTCATTTATGTTTTGGTAAGATCCTACACTTTTAAAACATATTTGGATGTGCTTTAGTGAATGCTATTCCCTTGGGAAATATTGAAACATGCTTTGTGAATTGTAGAAAATATCCTGTGTCCGTGTAAACTTTCTTTAGATTACTTTATAATACAAATATAAAAAATTAATGATTTATAAATAGTGTCTTGGAAGATTCTCCAAGGGGATCAAGTGTCTCTTGCATCTTACTTTTCTTCAAAATGATTTCTCTGAAGAACTGTGGATTTGACAGTTGAAATTTGGTTGGGCAGATCTTGTGGACGAGACAGTGTGCTTATAACATTCTCTGATGGCAAGGATTTTATTTGTTCTCTGGCATGTTCTCAGCATCTCAGAAAGTGTCTGACAAGTAGCGTGCATGCAGTAAATACTCTTTGAATGACTAATTGAATTTAGTTTGAGACACCCCCTCCAAAAAACTCAAATGCACATATATCTGCATATTTGTATCTTTATGCAGGAACACGTACATAAGTGCAAGAAATGTGGCTTTCAGGAATCTGTAGAGGGTCAATGAAAAATACCAATGGGTGTACTGATGTGTGTGTTAAGCACCTACTGAGTGGCTTCTTACGTTGCAAAAGCTGAGGTCTGAAAGTTAAGTGATACAAATATTTTTCCTACTCTTAATGTTACCAGTAACCCACTGTAACGATCTATATAAGTCATTTTACCTCTCTTATATTCTCCTCTACTAAATAAAGGTTAAAAACTAAGATGCCTTCAAGCTAAGATTTTAGGATTCTGATCATAATTGACTACCTAGAGATTCAGGATTTCTAGAAACTGAAAATATTAATCCCTGATCTCAGGATACTAATTTTTAAAACATGGAGTATAGTATTTTGGGAGGAAAGCAGAATCACTGTTACAGTGGCAGATATGCAGGGTTGAAAGGGGAAGGAAATCTCTAGTGTTTGTAGGGGAAATATAAAGCGATCTGAAATAGACAAACATTGCATTCCAACTTTGTTTCACACCTATTAGCTGATGGATCCTTAGTAGCAATTAACCTAGCAATGTCTTCGTTTCCTTGACTATAAAAATGGAAATAATTTTTATGCAGTTATTTTGGGAGCATTGAGATGTTTACATGTTTGGCACATGATCAGTGACAATAAATGCTAGCTCACTTTCTTTTCATTAAAATCCTTGGTTATTTTTCACAGAAATGGGAACATTTAACTGAAAGTGCTATGAGTGTTTTGCTTTATATTTATACTGAATATGTAAATGAATTTTTTTTGCCAACTTTACTATCAAAGTTGGCAGTATTATTTCTGATAATGTTTTCCAGTGTCAATCATATTTAAAATGAAGACTAAAATGATGAAAAGCTTGTGTAAGGTTAATTAACTTATTTCAACTTTGGCATAAGCTGATGGCAGATTTTTATGCTTATGGAAGCTTTTAACACTTAATGGAAGTTATGAGTATAATTTCCTAATAGCAATAGTAACTACCATTTATTTATTGAGCATTTGATATGCACCGCACACTATGTCGAAATTATGTATTTTTCTGCTTCTCGCCTAGGGAACTGAAACACAAAGAGTCTAAGTAATTGGTCCGGGGTCATGTAGCAACTAAGCAGTGGAGCTGGAAGTATAAGATATATTTCTTCTGACTTTAGAACCTGAGATGAGAATCAGTAAATTCAAACTTGTTCTCTTGGTAACAAATAAACACGCCAGCTCACTATCATCTAGCCCAGTACTCAGTCTGACTATTTTAATTGAGAGTGCGATGGCTACAGTCTCCCCTTAGGTCACATAGACGTTGCATATCTTTTGTCAATCTTCAGTTATATCCAAGTGTGCCCCAAGTGAGAAAGGGACAACTAAGAAACACTTGGGGAAAATTGCTCTAATTCACTCAACATATTAGCAGAAAAGCTTTACAAAATGCTGTGAGATCATCTGGAAATTCAAACTTGTATAAGAAATGAGGTCAACGCTAATAGTGTTCGGTGTTTAGTTACAGTATCATACGAACCAGAGGCACTCCTAATGGTGGGCACCTAACGCCTGATCTCGGTTCTCATCACGATTAATCTGTCTGCAGTGCTAGATACCAATACCACCTCTGGCTTCCCGAAACCCTTCCAGAGCATGAAAGTGCTGCTCACTGTCCTTCCCTTTATTAATTTCAGTTCATTCTTCTTCAGTCCTCCTGTTGTCTCTTTAAATGTTGAAGGCTCCCCCCCTTTGAATTTATTCTACTCTCCGTCTCTCTGCATTCTTAAGATATGTCAGCTGGATATATTTTGAGAGATGACACTGAACTCCTTGGCCTCAACCAACTTGTGGCTCCTGAATCCCCATTGTCAGCAAGCTCCTACTCCCTTATCTGGTCTCCTATGGACCTTACAAACTTACTATACCAACCGTAACTGATTCTTTGCCCTCCAGAAGCCTATATATTTTCAGTTTCAAATGATATCAATATCTCTTGCACTTCCCTCATATCCAGTGACTCACCAAATCACTCATCAATCGACCCTGTCTTAAACTCAGCTCTTCTGTCCCTCAGCCCCGTTTCCACTGTTTCTCTCCTAGATGTCTTCCAATGATGCCAACTTTTCTCCAGGGTAGTCCATTATTCATTCTATCTTTAAAAGGATTAGCCTAAGAAATAAAGTCGAACATCCCCTTCTAGAGTCTATAAATACATTTATAGAATAAAATCAAAATTCTACTCCTGATAATACAGTCTGGCCAGCCTATCCATGCCTCTCTTGTCTGCCTGCCATACTGAATACGTTATTCCTTTGGAGATACCCTAGGCTACTTTTGGCTCAAACTCTGTGAGACCTAATCCATGTTTCTAGGATATACTCATACTTTAAGTGTCAGAGCAAGTTACTTCCTCTCAAAAAAACTTTCCCAGCTTTCCTAGACCCACTGAGCACCCCCTCTCCTCTTTACATCCGCATTTTGTTTGTAGATCTGTAATAGCAGATTTTTCTTAAGATTTTATTTATTTATTTGAAAGAGAGAGAGAGCACAAGTGGTGTGAGGGGCAGAGGAAGAAGCAGACTCCCCACTGAGCAGGGAGCCCCATGTGGGGCCCCATCCAAGGACTCCAGGATCATGACCCGAGCTGAAGGCAGATGCTCAACCAACTGATCCACTCATGCACCTGAATAGCTTTTATCACTGTTATAACAACTATTTACTTGACTAAAACCTGCGAGATAGTAACTTTTTTTTTTTTTTTAATGTAGACCTCATCTTAACTTCCCATATCCCATACCTAACTAATGTATCCCATAGAAGTTCTCAGTTTGGTAGTGCCAATAAATGAGTGGACTGATCTAACACATCTTTAGGGTGAAGTTTCCTTTCATTTGGTTAATGGTGGAAAGCCATTATTTTTCAGTATTTCCACCATTTAAGATATGGTGAAAAATATTTGTTTACTTACTATTTTTTATTTTATTATTTTATCATTATTATTATTTTCCTTTTTAGGGACTCAGTGTTTCAGAACTACTTTGACGAAGAAATACATTGCAATTTGTTTCTCCATTTTTCCTAATTGAAACATCTACTTGCCAATCACCACTCTGCAAATAACCCCCATAAACATTTTCGCCATGACCTGATATAAACTGAGCCAAAAGAAAAGGGGTTTTAATTACCATATGCAATTATATGAGTACAGGCATGATTTTGAATCAGCTTTTTAAAATATTGGTAATAGGTGTCTTTTAGGATACCAGTTTTGAAAATAGTTCTAGAATTATGTTTTAGCATGAATTTTAGGATCTAATCACTGCAGGTTTTGCCATGCAGTCTCCTGGATGGTGGTGTTCACAAAGAGTATTATTTACAAAAAGGAAGGCGCTCCTTGAAGTCAGACACCGCGCAAGCTACAGAGTTATATGAAGTTGGCCTTTTTACTCATGAATGGCTATTGGAAAGAGACTATGCTTTTGAATTTTGAATATTGCCCAAATATGGACTCATGCAGTGGAGGAGTAAAAAAGATGGTCTCGTTAGTAAAAATTCATGGTTTTAAAATTTTGGTGATCTATAGTCACTTTTTACAACATGTGAACAGCTGATTTTATGGAACCTGGTTCTTCTCGGGAGATGCTCTGGCATCATGCTTTAGAAGGACACTGCCTCCTTTCTTTTATAAGAAACAGCAAAAGACACTGGATTCAAATTTTTTTTTTAATGTTAAATGGTAAATGGTAAGACACTTATTCTTCAATCTCTGAATATTAATAAATGTCTTGAAGATGTTCAGTTAGAACATTTCCATTACCTTTGTTCTTTTTTGTTTTTTAATTTTTGTGAAGTTTTTTTTTCCAGTTTTTCTTCTAGTCTTAGATGCCCCCCACTTCCCATTTAGAGATTTCTATTGTTAATCTCTAATAATAGTAAATAAGACAACATTAATCATAGTGCTTCACAGGGCTTTTTAAATCTATCTATCCCTTTGAATCCTCTCAATTCTGGTCGTAGAATTTCCAAAGCAATATTCTCTATTAACTACACCCTTTGGGATAAAGCTTCAGGTTCTGGTGTATGTGGTGAGTGAGGTGGGCGGGGGTAATGGGGTGGTGTGCAGGGAAAGGTTTCTTAAGAGGAGCAAGTGCTGTGTTTGGCCTCTGATTTTTGCCAAATCATAAACTGCTGAGACAATACTTTTCTTGGAAGGGTCTGTTTGTGTTATCCAATCAATTTTGTCCAAGTCACTGTCTGGAAAGTGGGAGAATTTAGCCATTCAGTTACATGTCATTATTTGTTGCTAAGGTGGATATCTGGGATGGGGGATGGGTTTCACAGGCTGAAAAACAGTAAGATCTTTTTCTTATGACTAATACTATCCTCTAATTATTAAAATCATCTGTTATTGTAATGTGGCCCTGCCTTAGAACAAGTCGATTGATTTGTGATGTTTTAATACATACCCTGTTGTTGATACAGCTGATCCCTTTATATGTTTTTTTGTGTGTGTATGTTTTGTTTGTTTTTGTTTTTGTTTTTGATTTTTGAATCTAAGAAATGTAGTACTATTCTCAGGACAATAGGAGATTTTGTCGAACCAATGGTGAGAACTTCAGTAACTAAGTATGAAATGATAGAAGATTTTCTTGAACCAATGACTTGATGGTGAGAACTTCAGTAACTAAGTATGAGATGGTGGTTAAAAAAGGTGCAGACGTTTGAAAATGTAGACATGAATAGTTTGAAATGATAGGATTTACAACTGGTTTACAGCTGCATCTGAGCCAGATCTGAGATTGTACTGATTCTACAACCTCAGGTGAGAACGAGGTGGGGAGGACGGGGAAGGGAGAGGGAGATGGAGAGATGGATGAGATTACTCTGAACCTGGCTGTTCTGATCTGAGCGGAGGGAATGCTGATAGTTTAGTTAGCTGATCTCTAGAGAGACTCACCTGGTCTGGGACCAGAGCATGTGTGTGCGTGAGTGGATTCAAGTGCATTATGGGGAATAAGCCAGGGAACTCTGCTTTCTTCTTACTGAAAAGGCAGAAAGTCAGAAGCCACCCTAAAAGAGTTAACATCTACACAGTGGTGTTCAGGAAGGCAAGAATGGAACTATGAAGGCTTTCTCTGTATTGTTTGAATGTTGCCATGGCAATAGTTTCCAGCAGAAGTTACATGTTTTTCAATTCCCCAAAGCAGCAAACAGGCTTTCCTCTTTCTCATCCTCCCTTTATCCCTCCCGATCTCCTCCATCCTTGGTCCTTATCTCCTCCACCTTTCCCTCCTCCCGCTGTCCTTTCTTTTGTTCTCACTTTCTCCATTAACAGCAAAATATTCCAAGGCCACAAGGTCGCTTTTGGGCTGAAAGTGAGTCAGACATACAGCCTTCTAACCAGGTTTCTGTTTTCCCCCGTCTGTTTATGCATTAAAGACCTAATTAGATGGAAGCTGTGGATGGAAGCAGGGTTGGGGCTTTCCCTGTTGGTAGGACATAGAACATATTATAATGGTTGGTGTTGTGGTGATATGTTAATTGGATCGCTCCAGGCAAGTGCAGAGCAGCAGTCTCTGACAATTAGAAAGAACAATGACTTTACTATGAAGGAGCCCACTCTCTTAACCAGTGGAAGGATTAGCATGCATTGCAGGTCTCTGGAAGGTTCCTGTAGACCCCAGGAGAGATCTGCAGTTGGAAATGCCTCCTGTCTCTTTAAAGCCAGGCTAACACCTCCCCTTTGGCTTATTTTACTGCCAAAGAAAGGGAAGTCAGGGGAATGGTGAGAGATCTGGTTTCCTGGGTGGTGGGGGGACCCTGTCGCATGCAGACCTGGGCCATAGGATTTTTTGCAGGGATGGGAGGAAGAAATCCTTGCCTGCTTAATGCACGTGGCCAGTGAATTGTGAAATGGGTCTCATTAGAGCCTTTCATATCCCGGCATGTGCCAAAGTGCTTTGCCGGCACAGCGCCATCGCTTCAGGTCCGTCCCTGCTGCTGTCTGCTGCAGCGAACAAGGGACACAGAGGCTCTGTCTGTATTAAAGGCTCCAGTCCCATCGCTCTCTGTCTACTGTTCATTGTAAGTTGCCTCTGGGCCTTTCCGTCTGGCCGGGGATGAGGCGCAACACATCTCCTAGGTGTTTGCAGAGAGGAAATATGAAGGATTTGAGCATCACGGATGGGTTGGAGGCAGCACTGCTGACTGGCACCCAGAAGTTCCCTCCCTTTTCTCCAGGGCTGACATGAAAGCTGTTGGATAGGCTTTCCTGCAAATACACCCCCATACTCACCTGAAACAGGAAGGAGATGGGTAGTTCAGAGCTAAAGAAGTTATCGGAGCCCTTTGTGTTACTGCTTACAGAGGTACTTTTTGCTTTTTTTCCCTACTGGAGATTTTAGAATCCAATTTTATCTCCCAAAGCATAGCCCCATCCGTAGCCCTCAGAACTGCCATATGTCGAATGCTAAGTGCAAGGCTCTCTGCATATCCCGTATCGAGAACATCTGATGATTCTATAAGGTGGTTGATATAGAAGCATAGAGGTGGAAGCCAAATCAGATTGTGCCCTCTCACTTCTTAGACCTGTGACTTTTGGTAATTTACTTACTCTTTTGAACCTCAGCTTTCTCATCTGTAACATGGGAATGAATACAGTACAGACTTGTGAATTATACTTGAAATAATGTATGTCAAACTTGAAGCAGAATGTTTGCAATGAAAAACATTCAAGCTGTTATTTGTGAAATGTGAGAGTTATTTTCATATAACAATATTATGAAATAGTCATAAGGCACATGCCTCAGGCAGAATAATATTAAAAAATAATTAAGGGCAGATTGTTTAAGGAGAAAGGAAAAGTAGTTTTTGAAGATGAGTTTCTGAATTCGAAATGGTATAGTATCTGATATTTTTGGTATGACTCAGTTTGGAAAGCAGAATAGACAGGATGATTGAAATAAACCTTTGTTGCATTCATTCTGGGTAGATGATTTTCATCTATCCATGTTAGGATTTTTTGTTTGTTTTTGTGGGATTTTTTTGTGGGATTGACCTCTTGGGCTTTGTGTCAATTATGCCTAAGATTAGAAATAAGAAGAAATAATGCTAGCTATATTAAGCAAAAATAAGAGTATTTATTGGCATAAACAACTGACAAGTCCTGCAGTGCATAAAATTCAGGTATGGTTTGATCCAGATACTAACAATGTCTTAGGGACTCCTGATCTGTTGTCTCTGTAATTCTCATAGTTTAGCTTTCTTCCATGGGCCATTTTCACCCTTGGGCTATTGTTTTGCATTCCCTAACACATCCACCAAAGATTCACACTTTGGTTGCACAATTCCCTTGAGACATCCTGAGATCTAAGCTGACTGGAGTAGCTTAGGTTATGTGCCCACTCATTGACCCATCACTGGCTTCAAGGGAATGGAGCTGACAGTCAGCTGAAAATGGAATATGCAAATGGAATCCAGAAGCTATCAAGAGACAAGGGAAATTAGGTGCTAGAGAGATGATCACAGATAAATACCATAGGTCCAAAGGTGGAGACTGGGAAGGATGAGTTGTTACATTTCACATTGTAATCTGCTGCGAGGGTTAATTTTGTTCATACTTTCCTGTGATGTTACTTCGTATATAGGTATTGCAGTTTTAATAACCACCTAAGGAATTTTGTTCTTCTGGAAAATTATCTGGCTGTAGCTATCAATCTTTCAGAGGAACAACTTCATTTGCCTTCATGATATTTTTGCATTACTCCTTTCATGAGTTAGGAACAGGTTCTTGTGTTTGAATGGGAGTTTACACGCTTCCCTGGAAATGCGGAAACAAAAGCAAAAACAAAAGAATCCTCTTCAGGCAATAACAATTCATTGGTAGAAGTTCTTTAAACTTCCTCAAACACCCATGATCTTGGTCACCTGCCCCAGCCAAGGCTGTGCTTCTATCCAGCTTGATGTCATCTAATTTGTCAGTGAAAAGATCTCAGGAGTGACATAGTCCATCCCTGAACTCTCCATTCTGCATACCCAGAGATAGTAATCCAGGTAATACGGCACAATGTCCTTTGCTTCTTAATAGGCAAGGTGGAAGAAATGCTTATCTGGGCTTTGGATACAAATATTTGTTAATACCATCTATTCAAAGCACATGATAGCTCACCAAGTTCAAGGACTGGGAACTATCTCTTTTGTACTCTTCCTTCTGTGTACTACATTGTACACACTATGGATACTTTATTCCTACTCACATAGTGGCGTGCTCTGAATTGAGAATCCAAGCAAGTCCAAATGTTTCTCATAAGAGTTGTTGGGAGAGCGAAAAGCTGGTAGAGTAGGCTGTGCCTAGAAATTTACAACAGTGAAGAAGATACCAGGTTATTGACAGCCTTTTATATGGTAGAAATTGTGGTGCGCTATTTTTCATATTTTATTTCATTGTGTCCTTAACAAAAACCACAATAATAGTGATGTTAATAATAACAATACAAAAATGCCGATAAAGGTGACATTTATTGACCGATTGCTACGTATACACACTGTTTCAAATGCTTCACCTTTGTAAGACATAGGCTCCGTAAGTAAATAAGTAATTTTGTTGTTTTTTTTGGTTTTGTTTTTTTTTTTTTAGACATGTGTAAAAAGGAGTTTGGATAGGCTCAGTTGACATACCCATGTCACAGAGCTAATAAATGACAGATCTGCTTTGAAATTCTGGTCAACCCTGTGTTTTTCCTGTTTTGCTAGGCTGCCTCTCATGTGAGACTACTTCATTTAAACAACAACAACAACAACAAAACACCACTTAAACTCAGCTTCTTTAACTTTAAAGCAATCAAAATACCAAAACCCTGCAACTCCTTCCTTTAACCTCACTTGCTTTTTTAAAAATTTTTACCTGCGTTCTCAGATTTGTCAATCTGTTGTGGTCTTTTTCAACCTCTAGTTTGATTGAAGGCAGTTGCCAGGCCGCGACTCTGGATTTTTCTGCGTCATTTGTTTTAAATATACCAACAATTTGAGATCACCTGAGGTCAACCACGCAGGTATCTTCGGAGGCCTTGTTGTTTGTCTGATGTTGGGAAGAGTGAGGAAAAATTTCCCACCGCAGTGGTCCTGGAGCTTTAAATACCTCAAGAGACATTAGCAGTTGGCGGGTGTTCGTCCTGAAGATGGGATGATACCACGAGTCGCATACTAGCTGTATGTGGCCATGCCACATATTTCTTGTCTCATTTGTAACCATCAGAAGACATCCTCCTCCATATGTACAAAGGGGAGATTGGGCCCTTTCCTCCAGAGTCCCTAAGACTCTTGACTCTCTTAGCCCAGCATGGTATGTGGGAGACAGTGAAGGGGAGATCGCTCCGGGACACTGCTTCTGCTGCCTGTCCCAAGAAGCTACTAAACAAGATTGCTGTCCTTAGCTTATCCAGGCATTGGGCCAGTTAGAAGAGAGTGCCCCGAACTAGTTTCCTTACTCTTCACTATATCACATTTTCTTTTGCTTATGAGACAGACACTACAGCAGCACAGCAAGCAGACACACACACTTCAGTTGTAGGATTCACGGACACAATCACACGCTCACTATGTGCACATGTGAGCATGTATGCACACATGCACACACACAAACACACATGCACATGATCCCCACCAGTTAGTTGATCTTCACGTTCTGAATTCCCAACTGACCCCGGGGTGGGGGGTGTGGGGGGGCTTCTTTGAAGCACGTGCCATTCATCTTTCTCTATGATTCAAGACAGGAGGGAAAGAATGACATACAGGGCAGTAGGCTGTGGCTGTGGGGCGCGCTTTGACATCTGAGAATGATTCTTCTTCTTGCCTACTGTATATTTGACCCAATATCCGCTGTTTAAAGAATGTGAAGTGACTTTAATATCAGTTGTGGATTCCTGTCCCCAAATCTAATACTTTTTAAAAACAAACGGAAGAGGCTTGGTGCGTTTCACTATTTGATGATATTTGAACAACTGCTTCCCTTCCCTTGGGGCTGGAGAGACAGAGTGGTACTTGCTTCCTGTTGTCTCTAAGATATGCCCCTTTCCAACCGTAACTCGGGCTTTTAGCACTTCTCAGGCCCAGATAACTATAATCATGCCCTGATTTGCCCTTCTCCTCCCCGTGCACCTTTATCACCTGTGATTTATCTTCCAGAGGCATTGCTGTTCTCCTCCTAGCAAACCCTCACTTGTGAGATAAATGCCAGACCCTGAAACCTGGCACGGCTCCAGATGGCCTCTCTCTCTCTTTCAGCTCTTCTCTCCATTTCAGTGTGTATTTCTTAGCTACACCATATTGTTTCCATTTCCTACCTACCGCTTTGTATGAGCGATTGGTCTGCGTGCCTATTATTGGTTTCCCCACCTAGAGGAAAGGCTCCCTGAGGTCAGCCCCTTGACCTGCACCGCTGTGTCCTTACATAGGAGGAGATACTCAATTCATCTTCATAAGGGAAAAAACTTACTTCGTAAGCTTCCAACTGCTGATCCTTAAAGACAAAAAAAGCATTGCTTTCTTTTCCATTAGTTTCTCATTATTTTTCCTAATAGATGGCCTCATAGACGCTACTTGGGGCTAGGCAACCTGCTCTATTAGGGGCACCCACCTCACGGCATGTCATCTTCGCAATAAGGAGAGCTCTGTTTGTCAGAGTTTCCTGTAGGATCCCTTAAGAGACTCGATATTCAGACAGAGGGAAATTCAGAGCTCTAGGTTTCCCGTAGCTGTTTGCTTAGCAGGGATGTGGAGCTCTCTAGTCAAAGCAATATGCTTCTGTGGGCAAAGGCATGCTTGTCTTCTTCGGAGGGCTACCTCGCTTCTGTTTTTCCATAGTGTTGACATGACAGATGGATTTCCCAAGGGGCATGTTCATGTGTACAAGATGTTTCCTTTTCCAACTTCCTGTTCTATGACAGTTATAAGAGCATAACGAAGTTGTAACTTTAAATGTTTTAAATCTCCTGCCTGGGTTTGCATATTATTAAAATTTACAGCATTGGTTCCTGAAGCTAATCCACAAAATGGGAAGGTGTCACGAGGAGGTTTGCAACAACAAATGGGGGAAAGAAGCAAAATGCAGTGGAGTTTCTTACAAAAGTAAACTTGTATGATTCAAAAAGCTGACATTTATCTTTTCTCCTGTGCCATTTTGTTAGGGTTGAAATGTCTTTTTTTTTTTTTAAGTTGAATGGTTATGATATATATGTTGTTTAAAATTTTTTTTTCTCCTAATGGCGTTACTTGGCAAATAAGTGTTTTGTGTATTCTCCTATGTTTATGACACATGACCTCCATGTCTGTCATTAACTCCCAACGATTCAGTAGGCTAGGACACTTCAGTAAGATACGAACACTAGAATCCTGGGAAAAACCTTGTCCTGGTGTTTGTGTGTGAAATAGAAAATGTGAGCCCATGTCACCATAGCATTTTAAGAAGGGCTCTTTCCCACTGCTGACAGTGGTCAAAGGTACAGCTAGTACTGATGCTGCCACATGAGACCACAGGACTCGAAGCAGCTTACCTTCCCTCTCTAAGCCTTTTGTATCTGTAAAATGAGGGGTTTTGATTTAGATGCTCTGCAGTGTTCCTTTTAGCTCTCTCTTTCTGAAGTCTAAGACATTTCACAAAACTATTTGCAGGCTACAGGACTATATTTGCCAGAGAGAATGGAAATGCATTTTCCTTGTTCCCCTTCTCAGATATTCCCAATGGCTTATTTCCTCTCTGCACGTCTTGCCCTCTTCTGGCTTTTTTTTTTTTTTTTTTTCTCTTCACGCTTGTCAAATATATTTCTTTCCTCTTCTGTGTTTAGCCAAGTCTCCCAACATCAGAGGGGTGTGTGTGTGTGTGTATGTATGTGTGTGTGTGTGTGTGTGTGTGTGTGTGTGTGTCAATTCCCCAGGGTAAGCACTTCATTTCAGACTTGCTTCCACTAATTAACTACAAAATTAAGTAGGTGAATTCATTGATTCAGCACTTGGTTTGATGTTTATATTAATTCATTAAAAGGGAAGCCCTGGATGTGGCCAGAGGCTTGACGGGAATCTTTCCCTCCCCCTGAAATCCCCTTTGACTTCCCACACTAGATAGCTATCTTGCTGTTTCTCAGAACTATACACGCATCTGGGGAACAGCCAAGTGACCGAAACAGCGAAACAGCGATGGGCAGGAATTCCATTCTTTGTGGTGATAGAAACAATTGTTGGTTTTTCTTCTTCTCCCTGCCCTGCTCACTGGCTACTGCTCCAGTTCTCCTTTTGATATACCTGGTGAATTCCCTTTGGAGGCCTTCTGAGCTTTCACTGACCTCTATTCCATCTCAGATGCCTGGGTGGCCACTGCCCACTTGGCCCCAAGCCCATGAGGAAAGTAGACCCCCACAGGGGTGGAAATCCTCACCTCATTTCCATCAGAAAGAACTTACATAGGAAGCTTTAAAAGGGTTCTACCCCCTGCATCAGAGCCATCCACTGGTTTCCAGGGGAAGTATTGACTTAAAATCTATTATCATTTTTGTTTCCAGCAATCACCTCCTGTTTCATTCTTCTTTGCTTTGTATATAATAACCACAAGTGAATGACAGGAAGGGTGGCCATTTGTCAAAGAATCGTACTTACCTTTTTTCTTGACATTTTTCCCATTTACATAGGGATTCATCGTGGTTTTTCAAATCTCTATAAATAGTATCTAGCTGGTAAAATATATTTTATGATAAAATAGAGTGGAATGTGGTTTGTAATACAGTAGTATCCATTGTAAACGAGGCTTTTCTTGGAGCCCATCCAAGCAGTTGGGTTACTTGTCTAAAGTAATTGGATTAAAAGAAACACAGTACGAAATGTATGTTCTCTGATTTTCCATACCTTCTGTACCTTGCGCCCCTGTTAAGAATTCTGAACTAAGTGTGACTGCCTTAAGACAGGTCATTTTATTTGTTCCATTTATTAAATTGTGTGTACTGATTGTTAGCATAAATTGACCTTATCTCACCTCGTGGCATTGGTAGCTGCCTCTGCTGATCTTACCTAGCACCTTGTACACAACCCTACCATGGATGGCACTTTCCCATCATTGCAATTGCATGTTTATTAAATATTTTCTCCATAGCATCCTGAGCTTTTTCTGCTTAGGGAGGCTGTCTTATTCTTCTTTGCGTATCTCCTTGATACATAGTAGATATTTAATCAGTGTTGAAAGAAAATAAATGTAGTGAAAGAAAATAAATGTAGTGAACACTAAAAACTTGGAATTTGTTTAAAGCAAGATTTAATCCTCCTGATCATAATGCAATTTGAATTTAAGTAAACTTTCTTTTGCAAAGTTCAGTATCATAGTGTTATTAATTACTATATCCAATAGAACTACTAAATTCATTTTATACATTCATGTTTTAAGATACTACTTTGGGTTTCAAAACATCAACATACTTTTTTTCTACACCTTGTTTTAAAATATGATTGGATGAGTATAATTGAAGTAATTAACTGATTAGTTTATCTTTATTTAATAGATTTTTATAATTATATATAAATATATATGTTTATATATTATATATAATATAATACTAATAATCTATTTAATAGATTTTTTTTTCTGGACACCTGGGTGGCTCAGTCAATTAAGCTTCTTCCTTCTGCTCAGGTCAGGATCCAGGGTCCTGGGATTGAGCTCTCCATCAGGCTCCCTGCTCAGTAGGGAGCCTGCTTCTCCCTCAGCCTGCTGCTCCCCCTGCTTGTGTGCTGTCTCTCTCTTTCTGACAAATAAATAAAATCTTTAAAAAAGAGAGATTTGGTGGGTGCCTGGATGGCTCAGTTGGTTAAGTGGCTGCCTTTAGCTCAGGTCATGATCCCAAGGGTCCTGGGATTGAGCCCCACATCACGCTCCCTGCTCAGTAGAGAACATGCTTCTCCCTCTCCCTCTGCCTGCCACTCTGTCTACTTGTGCTCTCTATTTCTCTGTCAAATAAACAAATAAAATCTTTAAAAAAATTAAAAAAATCTACAAAAGAGATTTTATAAAGAATAGACTTTATTAAGCTTTCCATTTTAAAGTGCAAAGATTTTCTTTCCTTTTCTTTTTTTTTTAAGATTTTGTTTATTTGACAGAGAGAGATCACAAGTAGGCAGAGAGGCAGGCAGAGAGAGAGGAAGGGAAGCAGGCTCCCTGTTGAGCAGAGAGCCCGATGTGGGGCTCGATCCCAGGACCCTGGGATCATGACCTGAGCTGAAGGCAGAGGCTTAACCCACTGAGCCACCCAGGTGCCCTATAGTGCAAAGATTTTCTATTTGCAAATCTATTCTGGAAAAGACAGACATAGAGGGGCACCTGGGTGGCTCAGTGGGTTAAGCCTCTGCCTTCAGCTCAGGTCATGATCCCTGGGTCTTGGGATCGAGCCCCACATCGGGCTCTCTGCTCAACAGGGAGACTGCTTCCCTTCCTCTCTCTCTGCCTGCCTCTCTGCCTACTTGTGATCTCTCTCTCTGTCAAATAAATAAATAAATAAATAAATCTTTAAAAAAAAAAAAAAAGACAGACACAAAGAAGAAACCTAGGGTCATATTGGCTTGTCTTATATGGATCAAATTGAATTGATGATTGTCAAGTCCTTTTTAACTTCCTATAGAATAAACATAAACATGAAAGTTTTTCCTAATATTTTGCATTTAAATTTTAAAATTTTGTAACTTAATATTTGTAATTTTATGCGTGTATGCATATAAACATATGTATAAACACATATGCATATGTAAAAATATATACACACATAAACAGATACACATACATATTTCTTGGTATATCATAATTTTGAAGTCTGGATTTTACTTTTAGTGTTCTTCTATGTAAGACATTACAATGTAACAGCATTATACTGTCACTAAGATAACAAATAGAATGTGGGAGATAATAGCGTAATGAAGGGCTATTTTATGTTTATACAAGAATGGTATATTTTTCATTATAAGGGGGGTCTACTTATAGTTGGAAGTGAGTATAATAGAATTGTTGCTCATTCAATAATTTCTATAAGAAATATTATCTCAAAATAACATTCATTCAAAACCTAGATACTATTATTTTAACTGTTTGTAGCAAAGATCAGAGCCCAACTGAAAATTTAAAAGTAAAAAAAAAAAAAAATGTTGAATGTTCACATTGCTTTCCATTTGAGAACTTACTTGGTGCTCAATATCAGCTCCTATATTCTTTCTGCAGTTGGCTAGAATAATTGATTAAAGTAAAATAAAGTTTCACAAAGTAGCATTAGGACTTTGGACAGTTTTGATACAATTATATAATTGTATAATTGCAGACTCAAAAGAAATGTGCCCACTTTTTGGGATGACCACAATGTAAGTTTGCTAAGAGTAGGAAAGCCAGTGTTTTCAGATTATCAATTTTTAATCAAGAAACTTGAATTTTCCCATACACAACTCCATTTAAAGAGAAATGATCATTCAGGAATCTTTTCTTTTCCACTTCGAGTCAATAATGCATTTGATGTCTTTGCAGTGACAGAAAAAGAAAATGTATCATAGGTTTACACTCTGTTCATGGAGTCTGAATAATTCAATTAATGCTTTTATAATAAGGTTTGCTTTCCTCCAAGATGATTTTTGTTTGAGACTTTGAAGCAAATGAAGGTGTTTCATTGAAATTGTGATTTCTACTAGCAACATTTTCTTTTCTTTTCTTTTTTCTCTTCCTTTTTCTCTTCGCCTCTCTTCTCTTCGCTTCTCTTCTCTTCTCTTCTCTTCTCTTCTCTTCTCTTCTCTTCTCTTCTCTTTTTAAGAGTTTAACAGGTCCAGGAGCAAATTTTCTTTCTATTTGGGTCTTATGAACCTTAGAAATGTAATAAAAGCTAAGGGACTTTCCCCCTCCTCCCTCCATGCTTCAGTTATTTCAGCGAGAATCCCTTCTGTGGATCTTTGCCAAAAGAGAGCTGTTTCTTGAAATGGATTTATCTGTATCATTTACAAGGCCAGGACCTGTAGCCATCCTCATATATCTATTATAGGTTTTAATTTTTGAATCAGATATGTGTGGATGTATCAAGGAAGGTTTAAGTCTCTTAGGTTCCCAGATGTTCACTTTCTCTTGTTTCATGAGTGTGTAGGATTGCATTCATTCTATTCTACACTTTGTGGATAAGTTTTGTTATTGTTATTTGCTTATTTTGCAGTCATTGGGAAAAATTGGCTAACCATAAAATAGCTCTTGGGACTCCTGGGTAGATCAGTTGGTTAAGCATCTGCCTTTGGCCCAGGTCATGATCCCAGGATCCTGGGATCAAATCCCTCTTTGGGCTCCCAACTCAATGGGGAGTCTGCTTTTCCCTCTGCCTACTACGCCCCTTGCTTGTGCCCTCTCTCTCTCTCTCTCTGACAAATAAATAATTAAAAAAAATAAAGTAGCTGTTATGTAAATCTCAAAGTATTTTTTTCATTCTTGGTTCCATCTTTTCATGTAACTCCTACTTAAAGAAAACCTTCAGCTTTCTGGAACTTCTAAGTATATCTGTATTTGTTTATGTTCAATTTAGAGGATGGCCATTGTAATGCTCAGGAATGGATTGATGTATCAAGCTAAGGTTTTTTAATGGTATTTTGGTCGCCCTGAACTTCAAGTAGAACCTTTAAGAATAGGACTTCATGCTAGACTGAGTGGAATTCTATTAATAATTGAATGAGTTGGCCTATATAATATGGTTCATTCCTACTTTGTCACATCATAAGATGGGGTAGAATAAAAATGCTATCATGTGATTCCCTGAGTCTGTGGTGTAGTTTTGAATGAAGTAATTGATCTCAACCATGATGTCCATATGTGTCAGTCATGAAAGAGTTCTTCCCTGTGAGATCTTCATATGCCCTCACCCATATTAACAAGTGGGGGTCTACGGGGGTGCCTGGTGGCTCAGTTGGTTATGCGGCTGCCTTCGGCCCAGGGTCCTGGGATGGAGCCCCACATCAGACTCCCCCACTCAGCAGGAAGCCTGCTTCTCCCTCCCCTCCCTGTTCATGCTGTCTCTCACTATCTCTGTTGCTATCTCTCTCTCTCCCAAATAAATAAATAAAATCTTAAAAACAAACAACAAACAAGTGGGGGGTCTACATTCAGGGTTGATGGAAGTAGAGAATGAATGTCACACCCCAGTAAGAGGTTTAGGGTTGAACAGAAATCATGTTTTAGTAGCTTGAGGTGGCAGGGCAATCCAAGCTCACATTCACTGAGGCAGTTTCAGTCGGAGCCAGGATGAGAGAACATTTGATATAGTTCAGTTCAGAACAAGTTATTAAGTGCCTGCTGCTATGTAGTACGCTAGCCACCCCCGATAGAGGCTGCTTATGCCGTCTGCTCTATCACATAGAGTTTTAAAGTGAGTAAGGGAAGAAATTCAACTTTCACTCTCAACCTTTGTGTTCTCTAATTTAGGAAAAGTCATTTAACCCTTCAGAAGCTCTCTTTCTTCATCTGTTAAATGTGGCTGCTCTGCTGTGTCTCCCACATTCAGTGTTGTCGAAAGAAGGGAAACAGTTGGGAAAGCCACTTAATTTTTACTTAGGAGAGCTTAGGGTTTACAGTCTGCTGGAAAGAAAGGGGTCCCTTGGAGACTGGTTTTAGAATAGCAAGGTAATTGCTTTTCCTCGGGAGTATTCAACCTCTGGGTTGAATTGGGGGTAGGAAAGTTGATAAAAATTGTTTTGAGACCTGAAGTGTATCCAGCGAGTTAGTGTATGAAAGTCTCTTATGGTTTTTAAAAGGATACTCAAATGGAGGGTTTAAAACTCTGTAGCAACACTTGGCTTACAGTAGGTTCTCCTGTGTCATCGTGCTCAGCTTTTTTCCCGGTAGCCAACTTATTGAGGAAGAAAAAATACGGGAAAGTATTAGAGCTGGTTTACCCAGATTGTTTGTATACACTACTGTGATCAAAATTACCTGACATGCATGGTAACTCTCAACTCCGTTCTGCCTATAAACAGTCAATGATCTTGTTAGTTGCAGCTGTAGACCCAGTGGTAGCGGAAATCTTTGTTTATTGAATTTCCCGCTTCCATTCAACTGTGCAGAGAGCAACCGTGTAAAAATAAAAGTCACTAGTCACCCTCTTCTCTCTTCACCTCTGCCTCGTTGTAAGAAGGATTCAGGTTCTTAGATTGGTTGAAGAAGTAGATGTTCTATAAATAATGCAGGAGAATCTTTCTCTCTCTCTCTTTTTTAAACGGTTTATGGGCTGCACTGTGTCCTCCAAAATTAGTATTTGAAGGCCCTAACCCCCAGGGCCTCAGAATGTGACTGAATTTGGAGATGCTGTCTCTGAAAAGGTAACTCAATTGAAATGAAGTCTTTATGGTGGGTCCTAATTCAAAACAACTGATGACCTTTTGAAATGAGGAAATTTGGACACAGACCTGCATGCACACAGACGAAAGACTGTGAGAAAATAGTGTGAAGGTGGCCATCTGCCAGTTAAGGAGAAAGGCCCCAAAGAAGCCAAACCCATAGCCATCTTGATTTTGGACGTCTAGCCTCCAGAACTGTGAAAAAATACACTTCTGTTGTTAAAGCCACCCAGTCTATGGTATTTTGTTATGGCAGCTCTAGCAAAGTGATACAATGACTGTGCACTCTTTCCTTAACTGGATGTAGAGCCGTGAATGCCATAACAGAAGAAATGATCTGATTTACGCACACGTCTAAAGGAATGCTTTCTGTCATCATCACCTCCAGCAAGCACTAACCCTCAGTCTGGTTACCCTCCAGAATGGTAAGTGGAGGGCACAGGAGTTGCTCTTTCAGGAGAACCATTGGATGAGTTCTAGAAGCCCCATGTGTGGGTTAGTTTCATATGTCTTGAGTCATACAACCTCCTTCCATTCCACACTTCTTTCAGGAGTTATAGATTCTGAAAAGGAATCCTATGTTCTATGAGCCCCATGTTTTAGGATCTGCCTCAAACATAAGGACAACCTCAGACCCCCTTTTGGGTTCCTAAAACTTTCTGTGCAGGGATCTTTTACTCCTGGAGTGGCCCCGGGCTTGGGCATTGACCTCCCTTGGAGTACACAAACCCCAGGCTAGTGAGCAGTAGCCTACTCAAAATTTGTACAGCTTTGCTATTTACAGGCATACCTCATTTTCCGGCACTTAACTTCATTGTGCTTCACAGATATTCAGGTTTTTGTTGTTGTTGTTGTTGTTTTGTTTTGTTTTTTGGGTTTTTTTATTGTTGTTGTTGTTGTTTTTACAAATTGAAGGTTCAAGACTTTAGTGGAGGAAGTCACGACAGATGTGGTAGAAATAGCAAGAGAACTAGAATTAGAAGTGGAGCCTGAAGATGGGACGGGATTGCTGCAGTCTCATGATAAAACTTGAATGAATAAGGAATTGCTTCTTATGGCTGAGCAAAGAGAGTGGTTTCTCGAGATGGAATCTACTCCTGGTGAAGATGCTGTGAGGATTGTGAAGATTGTTGAAAGGACAACAAAGGAGTTAGCGTATTATGGAAACTTAATTGATAAGACAGCAGCATGATTTGAGAAGATTCACTCCAATTTTGTAAAAGGTTCTACTGTGGGTAAGATGCTATCAAACGGCATCACATGGTACAGAGGAAATATTCCTGAAAGGAAGCATCTGTTGATGCAGCAGACTTCATTGTTGTGTTATTTTAAGAAATGGCCACGGGCACCCCAACCTTCAGCACTCGCCATTCTGATCAGCCAGCAGCCCTCGACATGAGGCAAGACCCTCCACTAACAAAAAGATGACTTTCTGAGAGCTCCGATGATGGTTAGCATTTTTAGCGATCAGCATTTTAAAAATTGATTTAATTAATAATTTAATTAAGCATTTTAATTTAATTTTTAATTAATTAATTTTTAATTTTTGATTTTAACGTCCATGGCTTTGTAGACTTGATGCTATTGTACACTGACTAGACTACAGTAGATTATACTGTATTATATTTATATCTAAACATAATTTTTATGTGTATTAAGAAACCAAAAAATTCATTTGACTTGCTTCATTGCAATATTTGCCTTATTGCCATGGTCTTGAACCTGTAGGTAGTACCTGAGGTGTGCCCATATTGTGTAGCATTTAGTGAAACAGATCTCCGATTCAATTAAGAGAAAGAAATGATGGGATTTCATTAGTTTTATTTTGTCACTGTTGCAGAGGAGTGGTGATAATCCGTTAGGAGTAGTATGGTGGGACGTGGAAGATCAAGTCTGAAGCAAGACAGACTTCAGAGTCCCTCATCATCGCATGTTATCACTTCAAGCTCCCTTAGAACTAGATTTCCTAAATATTGCTTTCCTCCCCATAAACAGAGATAATAGCAAATCGGCATAATAACAGTCACTGTAAATAGGGATAAGAATAATGCCCACTCCATTCTCTTATCCTTAAATGCAAAAGAGCATGCACCTAGCAGACTATTTGGCATATAGTAAGGATCCAATAAATGTTAACTACTATTATTCTTTATGGTATTTATTTTCGACACCTTTTTAAAAAGGTTTCATTTATTTATTTTTTTGTCAGAGAGAGCGAGTGAGCACAAGCAGAGGCAACAGCAGAGGGGGAGGGAGAAGCAGGCTCCCCACTGAGCAGGACCCACTGGTCCTAAGACCCAGGGATCATGACCTGAACCAAAGGCAGACACTTTACAGACTAAGCCACCCAGGTGCCCCTGGGTGCCCCACATTCTTTTTAGTGGAAGACCTTTTTAGGCTAAAGAGACATTTTATGCTGACTTGACTGCTGGATATCATTGCTATTACATCTCATTATGAGAAATAGCATGTTTCTAGCAAGAGGGGGCCAGCTGGGATGAGACTCTGAGAACTCTCTCAGCTAGCAACATCAGCTGTAGATTTTAAATAAATTCACAATAATCCTGTTTGAGGCCTGTAAGCTAAGGTTCTATCTAAAACACAGAGCCTTTAAGTACCAATATTAGCTTCATCCTTCAGAAGGTGAAAGCTGAGAAGTATCGAATTCAAAACAGCTTTCAAAAGGGTTGAGAACAACAGGGCTTGGTAAAGGAAGATACTTAAGTGATTGTGCCAAGAGTCTCTAGACCCATGGTTCTCAATCCCTCCCATGCATGGAGATCTCCAGAGGAAACCTCAAGCGGTTCCCTACTAGAGTTTCACCTGCTGATTCAGACTCTCTGGGGATGGGTCCTGTGTACGAGCATACACAGGAGTGATCCTGAAGCACATATCTCCTGTGTTGATGATCATGGTCCTAAATAGATTCTCCATATGGGTCCCAAAATGTCATGTGTTAAAAGTTGTATTTTTAAACCCATTTTATTTTCTTACTGATCTCCTTGCCAGTGCCACAGTTTGATGTTATATAAATACTAATCCAGTCTCTGAAAATGATAGGGTTTTCCTAAAGAATGTTTATGTTTTCAATGTTTCCCCATCTTGTCTTCTCTTAAATATATAATGCTGTTCAGAATGATACAATTTTATGATGAATATTAGAGCTTCGCATAAAATAATAAAAAAATATACACCATACATGGCATTTCCCTAATGTAAAGTCAGAATCACAGAGCAGTTTGTTTTGTACTCAGTTTAGGAAGCATCATGATTTTTTCCAAGTATTCTTGATGAAAATGTCTGTGAGACAACATGAACCAAGACCCTCTTGGATCTCACTTTGAAGTGTCTTTAGTTGTAATAGTTAATGATATTAGTTCCCCTTATAAAAAGGCAGGTACTAGGTGCTTTGATAAGTCACTAGCCAAGTAGAAAGCACTATTTGTGTTTAAAGGACCTCAGCACCTAGGAGGACAGGACTTAGGATAAAATATTCCACTCTCTCCCACAAAGGTATCCTTGCTCTTCCCTATACTGAATGGAAATTTGGTGATGCAATGGTCCAGTGTCCTTTGCTTACTAGGAAGTTCCATGCCATTCTCTTGAAAGATTGAATTGCTCTTCCTTTCATTGACTTGCCGTCCCTATACAATTTCACCTCCAGATGAAAAGGAGCAGGGAAAGCAATGGATGTTTGAATTAAGGAGTTTATGAAACACAAAGCCAATGATTATAGAAAGTTAAATATGTTCCTGGAGATGGCAGGGAGTCTATCACACTTTTCAGGATTCAAACCTAACATTCATTTCATTGAACTTCATTTTATATTTCCCTACTTTCTTTTGAGTGTGTAGTTCTACTCCCATTTGAAACAAACTTAATACTTGAACATATTATACCTTAAGGTATAATGATTAGTTTCACACAAAAGAACCCCCACAAGGTCCCATTAAGCACCTCATTTAAACACAATAACTTCCTATGAAACATATTTGTACTCAACTACATTGAAAGCTCTAATGTGTGGAATAAAGTGCCCCTCATTAATATTATCTAATTCAGTTATAGTAACTCAGTAAATTACTAACTTCTGATTAAACACTGATTAGGAACCAAGATTACTATGCATGCCATTGAGCATATAAGTGAAGCTCGACATATTTCTTAGGTTGAGGATTATTATATCCTGTCTGAGGATACAAAACTAGTTTGAAGAAGTAGTTACTTAATCCCTCAATGAAGGTATGTTCCGAACAACCGAGTTGTGTAATAAAAGCAGTACATGCCATGGATGGTCAAAAAAGGGAAGGTTTTAAGATGAAAGTAAAACTTAATCTGAGCCGTGACAAGGAGGAGAGTATGAGTGATGCGTGCGTATGTGCATGTGTGAGCGTGCGTTGTGTGTGTGTGTGTGTGTGTCTCAGACACAAAGGAAGCTGTTCGTGTTCTGAAATAAAAACATTCTGAAGTGAATTTTATGTCAACCAGTCTAAGACAATGGAAAGAACATGGATATTAGAGCCATAGCAGTCTTGGGCTGAATCTGGTCTCCTTTTTTATTTACCAGCTACATTCTGTTGGGAAAGATATAACTCCTTTCTTCCTTTTTCATCTTTAAATGAGGTTAATAGACTTGCCTTAGACAGTCATTGTAAAGATTTCGTAAGATACCTATGCCCAGGATTCAATGAATGTGTGTTCCTTCCTTTCCCATTCATTATACCTTTAGCAATACTGTATTCAGTATAAGACGTGATAGACTTGCCAAAGAATTTAGGGGGTCTGTGGACTAGGACCTGATCAGAGTAGTTTAATTTTTTTCTTTTTTTACAAAGTTGAAAAATGTGCTACAAATTTTTACTGAAATATTGTATTTATCATTCTAAAAATGTAGAAATGGATTATCTGTATATATTTAAAATCTGTCAAATTCTTCCTTCTCATCCTGCAAACAAACAAATTATGTTTAGATTTGCCATTGCCCCCGCAGCAACTCAAATCACCATAAATGAGCAGACTCCTAGCGGGAGGATTTTAATGGTTTATTTATGTATGCGTCTAATCCCTCCATCGAATGCCGACCACATACTTGTCTGCCTGAGCTGAATTTTATTGATATTTTTTTTCCTTGCTCCTAACTCTACTATTGAGATTTAATTCCTGACAACGCATTAGTGCCAAATGGTACCATTAGTGCTGTTAGGAGTTGAGTTTTGCTAAAATATTTGAAACCTGCTGCGTCTGTCCTCCAGAAAAGAGAACAATTTAATCTTCCTCATTGGTTGTGACTTCAGCTGAAGTGTGATTTTTTAATTTGAGACACTTTGGGGTTGCAAAAGGAAATAACGAAAAATATAGACCTGTGGCAGATTCAGGAGGCAAGGCGAAATTAAAGCCCTTTTTTATGTGTCTAAATCTGTGTTGTTCCCTTTGAAAAATAAGTTTCCTGACATTATGTATATTTTCAAAGCACATTTAAATTACTTCAACAGCTGCAATAATAAAATGACACTGGAAAGCATGAACAGGAAATGCATGAGGCAAAGTAAAAGGGCAAAGTAATGAGATCAATCATGCCAAGAGGATAATGAAAGACAGACCTACAGTGCCTTCTCTGGGAAAAAGACATGGGAGTGGATATTTATAGCACAATGGAAGAAATGTCGATGGAATGTTGAACAAAGTGCTATGGGAAAAATGGAAGGAGGAAGCATTAATTGTGCTAGAGATGGGAGGGGGAGTGAGCAGAAGAAGAGAAGGCTTTATTTTAAATCTATGTTGCCTTCAGAACAACAGATTTCCCAGTTGTTCCCAGAACAAAAACCACTTGGACTGCCCTTTAAATGTGTGGCATGAGACCCTGACCTTTAGCTATTTAATTCAGTGTTGTAAAGCAATCTGGGACAATGTGTTTCTCTGTTTCCCTGAAGTAGCCTATTAGTCATGCCATATATGTAGAAATGGGTGGTCTGTGTATGTTCCGAATCTGTGAATTTCCAGAGGTGGGCAGGCAGGGACCTGGAAGATGATGTGGGGAGTGCCCCCACTCTTTCCCTGGACTAGATAGGAAATGAGAACGGGCTCTGAAACAGCAAGCACGATTTATCCTGCAGCCAAAATTCCTCTTCTTGGCAGTTTTGCCCAAGGTAAGCGCTGAAAGAGGAGAAAGAATGATGGCATAGGAATTCCCATCCAAATCAGGTTGCAGACTTGGCTCTTCAAGGAGAGCCTACATATATTCATCAGTACACAAAACAACAAAACAAACAAACAACAACAACAAAACACCTTTTATGGTCCAAAGGATGCAAATCCTTTATACCTAACAGAAAACTCAGCTTGAATAATGTGTTTAATTCTTTTTTGACCCTTATTTTTCTCACATGCAGTAACAAAGGTGAAAGAGGGAAAATGCAAACATTCAAGAGTTTAAAGTTATTCGCCAAGTTAAATTCAATGCCTTCTTTTTTTTTTTTTTACCATTTTTTTAAATCATGATTTTGAATTGAGAATAACACTGAAAATTGGGGAATATAGGGGGAAAATAAAACATTCAATGATAAGGGATTTTTAATGTGTTGGCAATTGACATGCTTCTTACAAGTAACTCTCCCTTTTCAGTCTCTGGGGGCTTTGGAGGCACACAGTGCTCTCTGTTTTCAAATACTGGCTCTTTCACTTCCTGAGTTGGAAACTAACATTTAATGAGAGCTTACTATGGCCAAGCACAGTTCTAAGTTCTTTACACGTAGGTATTCAGTAGGAACCAGCCCCAGCTGCTATTATACAGAGACCAAAAGTACAATGAATCAAGGAAGATCTAGATTTCATTTTTCTCTCGCATTGATAACACATAGATAGGTGGACTAGGTCGTGGGGGTGAACCTCTCCACAGTATCCTCTTGGGTCTGCGTTCCCTCTTTGTGGTTGTTCCCAGTCCTGTCTGGCTTGGTGTTCCTCTGCATGGTGTTGGCTTTCTGAAACTATGCCCAGCTGTCAGACTTGAGGACTCACGGCTTCATTTACAAACGTGACCCTGAAGAAGTGTACATCATTTAGACTCACATTCTGTCATTCAGAACGTGGCTGCATGAACAGACTTTCCTGCCATGGAGGAAGGAGAGGCTAGACTCCTGCTGGGTAGCTGTGTGTTCTGCCAAAATGTAGGAAACATTCCTGCAGGTTATTATGTGATGGTGGCCCTTGAAGTTGGGCAACAGAGCATCCCTCCTCCAGGGGTACTGAAAGGAAGAAGAGGAAAATGCACAGGAGGAAAACATGAGCCATTTTATCATGATGTATTAGCTTCTTTAACCCTCAAAATAACCTGTCAGTTTTGTCTTCTTTTTATGGACAACTTTGTTATGAAATTTGTTTGAAATCACTGATCACATATTCCCAGGAGTGTGGAATTCAGATGGGCTTGCACAGAACTTGTGCTTCTCCTAACTGCTTTATTTCCTACTTCTGAAACTTATATGGTAGTGACTAGTACATCAATACTATTGAGATTCTACTATATTCAGAGAGTTACATAGTATCTGTATTTTGTTTTGTTTTGTTTTGGGTTTCAGTTGTGGTGTTTTGTTTCATTTTGTTTTTCTGGGGGTGGGGAGGAAGAGGTGAGTGGCTGGATCCATTGGGCATATGTTGGGAGATTTCAATGCCTGACCAAAAAAAAGCCCTTTTCTTTAGCTTCATCATTGCATGAAATTTTTGTGTCTAGTACTATGTGGTGATGGTCTCTGTGTTCAAGGTATGTTTCCTATAATTGAACCTATTAGTATCATGCCTTTTCCATATCTCATCACTTTTGAAACTTATTTGTATCCTCCAGATTTATAACCTTTGCTAAATGTTGGCTTGGCAAGATGAAAGTGGTCTTCTATGATCTTCCAATACAGGCGCACATACTTGCTACCTCACTGAAGATTGCCTTGTGCTGCCTTTCCTGAACACTGGAAAACATATCAACCACAACAAATGGTCTTTTCTTCTGATAAAACCTAACCATAACCTACCTATTTTGGAGGAACTATATTATGAGAGAGAGAAAAATCCTAGTGAACTTTAATTGTTCTTCACTCCTACCAAGAACATTCAGTGTCTCTTTTTTTTTTCTTTTTTAAATTTTACTATATATTATTAAAGACTTGCTTCCTCTGTATCTTTTGTTAGCCATATTATGTATGCATGCATTTTGCATTTTTTTCTGGTTATCTTCTAGAAAGAGGCAAAATTGATTTAAAAAATAATGATGTGGGGAGAAGAAAGGTGATGAGTGCCAATGGTTGCTTGTGGCTATTCTACTCCTACATATTATTTTTGATGATAATTTGGTTATATGAATGGTAGTGGTTGATACTTGTCCCTGTCATCTCTTAGGAATGCTCTTTGCACAAGTATTCCTTTGATTTTTTTTTTTTTTGTAAATTTTTGTAATTTTTTTTTTTTTGGTAATTTTTGTAATTCTATTACCTATGGAGAACAGGACATCTTTGTGTGATGGGTATATGTTTAGAGTCAAGACTGCAAGTCAGCCTGCTTCCCTAAATTCTGGCTCTGTCACTAGACTGGTAAGCTGTGAGACCTTGGGCAAGTCACTGTACTTTCTGCACTTGGGGTACCTCATTTGCAAAATCAGGGCAACATTAGGATGAAATAGAGTCATTACAATGATTAAAGAAGTTCATAGATTTAACAGTGCCTGGCACATGGTAAGCAGCTTGGAAGAATACAGGATTTTTCACTCTTCCTACTCAGACCAGATTTAGCTTAGAGTCAAATGTACTTGGAGACTTAATAAAAGTTTAAACATTCATGGTAGAGGGGAAAAAGGTGCTAAGGTTTTTGTTATTTCCCCTATGTGTTTGGTAACTTAACTGGTCACGAAATATGATTGCACCTTTTCTCTATAAGTAGCTTTGTGCTAGAGACTGCAAGACTGCTTTTGTCTGCCTGTCACCTTTGACTTCAGTCACACACTCCCACCCCAACCCCCATGGTCACAAGAGATTACAGCAGTCATGGACATCACATCCAGACATGAGTGACCCCAGGACAGAAGAGTTTCTGTCTTCCTTGAGTCTTTTAAGAGTAAGGGAAACTGTCCCCCAAACCTCCACTAAGCCTACCTTTCTTTATTGTATGCTCAAATCAGTCACTAGCAAAGGAAATGAAACAACCGTGATTGTTTCAGATGAGTCAAGACCCACTCTTTGAGGTTGCCCTTGAGAGCTGCATGGAGGAAAGTTTCCTTAGGAAACTAGAAAGAATGGGGATATGAGTACATGTATTTTGGCATCAACAGTATCTATTGCATTTGACATATAATATATATAATATATATAATTTGACATATAATTCTTCTTTTTTTAAAGATTTTATTTATTTGACAGAACACAAGTAGGTAGAGAGGCAGGCAGAGAGAGAGGGGGAAGCAGGCTCCCCACCGAGCAGAGAGCCCGATGTGGGGCATGATCCTAGGGTCCTGCAATCATGACCTGAGCCGAAGGCAAAGGCTTAACCCACTGAGCCACCCAGGCACCCGACATTCTTACTTTTATGAAAGAAATAAAGGAGGAAAGGAAGGATAGAAGAAAAGAAGGAAGGAAAACACTGAGATGTGTTCTGTTTAGTCTTTTTTTTTGCAGCCAATAGCATTCTTCTGATTTGTTTCTGTCAGTTCCAGGTAGAGCACAATAAACATATCATTGAGCCAAACATTAGGATCGTATTGTCAGAAACTGATTAGAATTGGGCGGCCACTGCTTTTTTCTTGGCAAGGAGTCAATTCATTGCAGTAATGTATTAAATAGTCCTTCAAAAAAGAAGAGCCAAAAAGCAATGTCCTTTGGAACTAACACTCTTAAACAGTATCCAAATTAATGGAAAGTGCTTGCACTAATGAAATAAAACATCAGGGCTTTGGCAGGAGGTGATTGGCAGAAACACCCAATGGCTTGATACATCTGTCTCCCGAAGACATAAATGAATTCCTCCTTGTAGAAGAGAATGAGTAACTGTGGCTGAGGCTAAAGCACAGGTCTACAGAAAATGACTTCCTGCTTTCTGCCGGAGTACCTAGGAGCACATTTCTCAGCCTAATACCTTTGTACCTACTAAATTAAGATCCTGGCTGTAAAGATAAGGAGCATTCTCCATCTGCTGTCGTGACTACTTCACCATTTCATATTTAGTAAGAGAAGATATGATGAAGGGCTATCACAACTTCCTGCGGTTGTGTAATTGATGGGTTCATTCATAAATTACTTGCTGCTGCTTTCACTAATTCGGTCATGCATACATTCACATAATTACTTAAGAGTGTCTGCTCTTTTCCTGTTGTATCTTTGTGCTGAGCATGTCAAGGTCTGCAGAGGCCGGGATCCTGTATTTGGATCATGTGGAAGGCAGTGAAGGAAGCAAAGGGAATTGTACCATGCACTCTACCATAATGTTCTCTACATAAATCCTCCCAAACACTCCTCACAACCCGATAGGACTTTTATCATTACCTCCAGTTCCAGGAATAGAAAATCAAGGCTTAGACATTAAGTAATTTATTCAGTGTGACTCTAATTATTGGTGGTGATCTTAGCTTTGAACTCACAACTATGTTATCCGAAAGCTGGGATCATTGGCCCTCCCCCCACCACCATGAATCGGATTGTTTTCTATCCTAATTGCAAATTTACCCTGCTCTCTAGATACCCAGATAGCTTTACTAACAATTCTCTATTGTTAGCTCTCAGATTTGGCTTTCCAGAATGTGTGAGTGGTTCCAAACCATATCCAATGTAACTAAGACAATCATGCATCTCAGAGCTGAAGTCAACCAGTGGTAGTACTTGAAACTTAGGTATTCAAGAATATTAGAATTATGCCTAAGGAATGAATAAATGGAGTGAGAGCTTTTGAGCTCTTCTAGAAGTAATATAGATGAGAGTCTGCTTCAGATTCTCTCCTTCTGCCCTCCCCACCATGTGCATGTGTTCTCTCAAATAAATTAAATAAATAAATAAATCTTTTTAAAAATGGGGTGCCTGGGTAGCTCAGTTGGTTAACTGTCGGCCTTCGGCTCAGGTCATGATCTCAGGGACCTGGGATCAGCCCCCACATTGGGCTACCTGCTCAGCCGGAGGCCTGCTTCTCTCTCTCCCATTCCCCCTGCTTGTGCTCTCTCTGTGTATTAAATAAATAAAATTTAAAAGGAAGGAAGGGAGGGGGGGAAAGAAAGAAGTGGCAGATTGCTCAAAACTTCCTGTCCAGCCTTTCCATTCTGCTTATTCCCAATTAATGGCATTACTTTATTTCATTCAGACCTTCAGTGCCCTTGTGCTCTTTGCTAATATCTATCAAAGTCAGCTTTCAAATCCTCATTTTAACTAAAGTGTAAACAACTAATGTCATTATACTGGTCTGATAGGACTTATCCTATTGTCCTTTCAGTAAGAGGTAGGATAACTTTTTATCTTTATGAAAATGTGTTCTTGACAATTTGGGGCTTTGTGTGGGGTCTTTGTTTGGCAGTGTGGGGCTTTGCCAGTTTAAGGACTGGAAGCAATGGCACTCATACTTGGTAACCCAACTGTGACCCAACTATCTCCTGTAAAGAAACAGGGAAGATCAGAAAAGATTGGCCCCTGGAATTAAGCTTGCTCACTAGATAGCTGTTTTCTCTATCTACCTTAAAGATTAGATAAAGAGAGATTGAATTCATTTCACAGTGTGATATTCTGCTTTCTAGATTAACACAAGGGAGAAAAACCATGATTTATTACTATAACAAAGTATATAGTGGGAGTAACATCATTATAATGGAAAAAATATCTCAAAATAATACTGTAATATATTAAGCACTTTATAGGTATTAATTCACTTAATTCTAAAACAGCACAATAAAATATCTCAATGTTTTCCCCTTTTAATGTTGAGAAATCTAAGACCAAGAACATTTAAATGACTCATACAAGGTCCCTCAGCTGAATTTGAACCCAAGGCAATGGGTAGTTACTGGACTATAGTGCATCTTCAGGGTTAGGTTTCAATAATCTGTAAATCAGTTTACTGTCATCACCTCCCTTATCAAGAACAAACCATGTGCACCCTAATACTTTGAAAAGAAGTAAGAGCACGGCAACGAAGGAAGTCATTTACTTTGGTAATCTGATTTGATCATCCTGAGTATTTTGGGGATAGTATTCTTATTCTCATTTTGTAGATAAGATAACTGAGACTTACAGAGGTTAAGTAACATGTCTTGGGTCCCTCAGCTAGAAATACTGAGGAAGCAAAACAAGATATACCTGATTCTACACCAGCTCTGCATACCAACCTGTCTTTTTGGTTGATATATTTAGTCAAAATACCAACTACACAAGCAAACAAACAATAGGAGATTATTTTTGGTAGTGTTCTGGAATACCTCTGGTTTCTAATAATACCATTATAAAGTCCAACATACTGTAAAATCTTTTACAACTCCTGTTGAATTTCTTAGTCCAGAAGTGGGCTTAGGTATTTGAATGTAGAAGTATAGATTGAGAATCTAAGTGAATGATAACTTGAGAATTAAGTACAAATATGTTTGCAACCACAATAAAAATATTTAGGCATTGCTACTGTGTGCATAAATGCCAAATAATATTTTATTCATTTGAGGATTCTGTGCAATTTCTTCTGATACAAAGTTATTTTCTCTTCCACCACAGACATTCCTAAAATTTCAGCAGACATCATTAAATTGTTTGTGCAAACATTTCATTTAATAGCAAAGAGGCAATGAAAGTCTGGGAAGATGAGTCTACAGTCTTCTATTTGTCAAAAAGAAAGTATTGATGTTTTTTGCAATGATATGTCTATATGAAAGTGCTTTGACAGAACATTATTTATCACTAAACATCAAACATGCCATATATTTTAATATATGAATTGCATAAAACTTTTGATTGCTTTACTTTCATTCCTCATATGTTCTCTACTGCAATAATATAGGAGTTTTCCATTTTGTGTATTAAAGGTCACTGGGACAAGTAAAATTGGTCCCAAAGCCCACATTTATAAACTGGGCCATTTTATCTTTGCCATCCTATGGGTTTCAAACCATTTCTGCTCTGCACAGAAACCTGAATGAAAGCAAAATGTAGTAAATATTTTCAAAAAGGGCTTTTTATTTTTTTGTCTCCTCTTGGAAAGCTAAATCAATACTTGACCTTTTCATACCCCTATCAGGACAAAATAGACTCTTTCTGCACTGATCAGGAATTCTGAAGTGTGTGGTAAGATCCATTTGTCTTGAAAGCCATCTGTTTCTTGGGGTACTCTGTGAGCGTGTGAGTGTGTGTGTGTGTGTGTGTGTGCATTGTACAAAATTGCTTGGTCTCTAGATGTGAATAATATCTTATGGGTTACACGATGCTTTTACCTATAACATTTCATACTTGAGTCTTCTGATTCTGTGAAATAGACAAGATGGATGGATACATGATAGATAGATAGATATAGAAAAGAGTAGGTTGACTGTAAGTTATCAAGATTCACTAAAGCTCAGTGAAGCTATGTTCATGTCTAGTTAAAGATGGGACAGTGGGGCGCCTGGGTGGCTCAGCTGGTTAAGCATCTGCCTTTGGCTCAGGTCATGATCTCTGGGTCCTGGGATGGGCCCCACACTGGGCTCCCAGCTCAGCAGGGAATCTGCTTCTCCCCTTCCCCCTCTCTCCTCCTGCTTGTGCTTTCTGTGTGTGTATGTCTCTGTCTCAAGTGAATAAATAAAATCTTAAAAAAAAAAAAAAAAAGTCAGGACCAAATGCCAAACAAACCTTCTAACACTGAACTTGAAAGAGGCCCCTCCAAGATGCATGCAGAAAATAAGGGCCCAGGTGAGCATGTGACCTCTTTTGTATCACAGCACAAAATGCTGCAGTAAGAATAGCAGAAAATGACATTTGTCAAAGCAGTGTAAAGAGCACAGTCTGTGTAACACAAGATGTAAGCTCTTTTAAATTAACTTGTTGGCCTCCTGGCTCTTTAAACAGAAACCAGAGAAAAGGAGACCCACTGGTGTAAAATGAGGAGGTAAAAGTGCTCTTACTTTATTTCTTATCTCGGGTATATAAGCCCCTCCCCGGCAGAATCAAATTCTTCTATCCTGGCACAATCTTTTGCATTTCAATAACTTTTCTTTTCCTCTCTGCAGGCCTTTGGGGCCTGGGGCTGAGCGGGTAGCTGGTGTGGAAGTGAGGACTCAGGAACTATCTCAGATGGTAAATTTGAATATGAATGTGGCTGCTATTTGGTGGGGGCCTGGGTACGAAAGGAACTGTCGGGTCCTCTCTGGTGCTTGCTGTTTGTCCCTGAGAAGCATCATGGGGTGAATTTTGTTCCACTTAGCCAGTAGTTAGATGACATCATGCAATTTTCAGTTGTCTTGATAACGAATCACTTCCTCTTTAGAGGGGCAAGAATAATGACTATCTCACAGTGTTGTAACGAAAAGTTGCATCAATGTATCTAAAACCAAAGAGAGACAACCAATAAAACAACGGCTACTGATAATAAGGACTTGTACAGTTTCTGGGAGATTATGCAAGTTAGTGCCCAGTGACCTCCTTTTCACTGCTCAGGAGGGGCTGGTCTTGTTTTTGCATTTTTTTCCTGCAAAAATCACCAGCTTGCCAGAGGCACTGCTGTTACATACAGTATACCAGTCAGAGTAGCAGATTTTCATTGATTTGATACTACGAGGAAAGACAGATCTATCTCACTTTTGGAACTTTAATTAAGAACGCAGCTCAGGAAATAAAGGAGAGTGTGCAGGGCCCGTTTACTTCTGAGGAGAGAAAACGTCTTTCATCACAAGCTGATACTAAGATCACAGTGGTCCTGCTTTTCAGGCCAAATAAGTGGTTAACTAGTTGACAGAAATAAGCAAAGTTGGATGGCTTTAAATTGTTCTGCACTAAATTGGGAAGAGATGAGCATCTTATCAGGAAGAAAGGCAATATCATATTGTCTGTGCCTCTTTATTTGATCAAGTCCCTCCAATTCTGAAATTTCAAAATAAGCATTACTTATTCTCATGAATGGGTCATTGTTGGGGGCGGGAGGGGACGTCATAGCAATTCACTGCGTATTTCAGTGAACAAAGCATGTTAGGGATGATGTATTTAGAGATACTAGATTACTTTCATCTGGTTTTCTGAATGTGGTTTTTCAGGAAAGGTTATTATGTTTATCGGTATAGACACACAAAGATACAACATATTTTCACATATATAAGTATATGTTATACATATATGCTTTTTTGGATTTCTTACAGAGCCAGAAAAGTGTTTTTTCTGCTCTGACATCCAGTGGCTTTTGATCTCACTTTCCTTGAACCAGATTTTAATTTAGCAGTCATGTTTGTTTCACTTTTGAACGAAGTGTGAATTTAGTGCATTTTATAATGCAGTATGTAGTTATTGGGAAATGAGAGGCATTTAATTCCAGCCAACATGTCTTTTTTTTTTTTTTTTAAGATTTTATTTTATTATTTATTTGACAGAGAGAGATCACAAGCAGGCAGAGAGGCAGGCAGAGAGAGAGGAGGAAGCAGGCTCCCTGATGAACAGAGAGCCCGATGCGGGGCTCGATCCCAGGACTCTGAGATCATGAGCTGAGCCGAAGGCAGCAGCTTAACCCACTGAGCCACCCAGGCGCCCCCAGCCAACATGTCTTAATTAACTGTTTGCGATGGACTTGATACTCCCAGGTGTATTGGATAAGAGAAAGTACAGTCACTGCTCCTGTCGTGCCCATGATCTAAAGCAGGGTTGCCAACTGGGGGCCATGCTGCCCTCTCTTCAGGGGAAACTTGACAAATCTATAGACACACTTGATTTTCGGGGGAGAGGCTACAGGCCCCTAGTGGGTAGAGACCTGGAATCCTGCTAAACTGCCTGCAATTCACAGGGTGACACAATTAAAAAATAATTATATGGCCCAAAAAGTCAGTAGTGCTGAGGTGGAGAAACCTGGTCTGTGGAGGGAGAAGTATGTAATGCGCTGTGATAAGCACTATTTTAAGGACATGAATAAAGTGTCGGGGAAAACTCAAAGAAAGAGAACTGGGGGTGAGGAGGTGTTAAAAAAAGCTTTGTGGAGGAGGTGACATAGGGGTTCGGCTCAGAAGAAGGAAGAATGGTTTTTTTAGCTGGGGAAGGATGGGAAAGCAGAGCGCATTCTGGCAAGGGGGAGGAGGGAAGCACAGGAAGCATCTTTCCACAAAGCTTTCACTGAATACAATTACCACTGAGGCAGTCTTCGATTCATGGTTTTCCACAGGTCAGGTTACTAACAGAACTCTGTGTGAGAGGGTATTTGTTGCTGTTATTTTGGGAGGGTGTGTGTGTGTGTGTGTGTGTGTGTGTGTATTTAGCTGCGTATGTAAAACTTCCTAAGAGAAGAGACCTAAAATCATTTTCCACTAGTGGGAGGAAGCTTTCAAGGCCCCCTGGCTTCAGCTTTTCCACAGTAGAGTCAGGATATCTACAGACTGACTGCTAATTCTCGCTGTCTTCTAAACCTTTCTAGAACTGGAGCTTAGGAAAAAGGCTTCCCTCAGCTTAGAACCATTTCAGATTTAACATACCCCCCATGTCTGGACAACCCAGAATATTAAGGCCTTCAAAGAACTCTCTGACAGGAAAAAGAAAAAAGGGAAAAAAATGACCAGGTTGTAAGCCAGTGTTTCCCTAGTACCAACGGTACGGCTCAAGGACCAAGTGTGGACTCTGGAGCTCCACCTCAACAACTTACCCAGCACACGACTTTTGATAAATTTTATATACATATATATATATATGTGTGTGTGTGTGTATATATATATATATTTTTTTTTGCTTCCATCGTCTCCTTTTGTAAATGAGTGTAATGTTTTCTTTATCATAGGACTGTTTTGAAGACTAAACACTGTGCATGTCTAGCCTGATATGTAGTCGGCACTCAATATTAGCTCTTTTCACTGCCACCATTGAGGTCTGAAAACCTGGGAATTTGGTTAAAGACCAGTCCTGTGTTTTGAGAGATACTAAAAGCGAGATTCTCACCCTTCTGATTGGCAGAGAAGATTTTGCAAAGGATGGCTTTATAATCGGAAAATGCAAAGTGCAGTGGGCAGATAATGAGGTTGTTTGAGATTCATTCAATTAACAAAATGAAATAAGTGTGATGCACTCAGTGGGTGCACTGAAGTGGTCTTCTGAAATGTGGATGCTGATGGCACACGTGGTGATTAAAAGAAGGTCCATATTTAAATTAGTAAAAAGAGAGAGAGAGAGGAAGGAGTTATAGGATCAGTGGAGTAAGATTGAAAGCAAGCAAGATCAGTTTAAATTAAAAAAAAAAAAAATTCAGTCTCTTGAGTGATCAAAAGACAACCATAAACTCCACCTGGGGAAATCATGCCACTTTATCTCCTGCTGAGCAGTTGGTACTATTCTTTGCTTTTGTGTGCGAACATACTCAGTTTCCTATTAAGGCATGGCAGGAATAGTAAACAAATTATTTTCTGCTTCCTAGGAGTATGAATACGAAAAGAAATGTGATATCACGTATATACCTTTTATTTCTAAGGTTTATATTTTACTTTGAAATGTCCTTGAATCACGAATTTTATCATTAAAGATAATTTTATCATGAAAGATAATCATCTAAAAAAAGATGGAAATAAAAATATGAGACTTGTGCTTATAGCCTCTTATGTAAGCAGTGATTTGATGTTCAAACTAGAATTGTTAAAAAAAAAAAAGCAGAAGATATGTTTGTTTCTTTTAGTTAATATCTTTCCTCTGGTACAAATATTAGGGGTGAGGGGAACCACATGCTTCTGTTCCTATTTCCCCCACTAATAGGAGGTGAGATGACTTTCATCACAGTTAAGTTAGAAGAATGAATCTGTCATATATGTCACCTCACGGAAACATCTAAATGAAATGCCAGTATTATCATTTTCCACATCCCTTAATCACCATGGAGATTAAGTACTAAATCAAAAGTCCTCAGAGTTAACCAAAAACAAAGTAATATTGAGTATATGATGTCTGGAAATGTATGGACTAATTCTATTCATTTCTTTTTCTTTTCCCCTTGCAATTGACTAAAAACTGAAGAATGTCCTCATTTAGCAGTCTGTATCATATGTATGAGAATCTAGCATAACTTAAGATTCCAAAAACCCTTAAGTAGAATTAATGATAGTATTATGATAATCAAAATAGGTAAAATAATAACATCTATAAAAATAATACATCGAACACTAAACCCCAAGCACAGTGCTAGCTATAATGCCTTGTTTAATACCGAAAACAACTCTCTAAAGATAGAACATTATTATCCATATTCTACAAACGAGGAAAGTAATCCTTAGAATAAATTAACAATGTGACCGAACTCACGCAGCCAGAGAAGGTGACAGGACAAAATCAATTTGATTGTTCAACAAATCTCCAATTTTATGTAATGAAGTAGATTGAAATGGGATGGGCTGGAATAAAGTAGAATAATAGGATGGGATGGGGTAGTGTAGGATAAGACAGAACAGGAAAGTTAGAGTGTACCACATGTCGCAAGGTTTGATTGGTGAAACTTCGTTTTCAGTTTTGAGAGTCCGGATGAAAAAGAGAGGGAGAGAGAGAAAGAGAGAGTGAGATGTTGCTTTGTAGAGTGGATTTCTTACCGGGAGCTACAATACCAAAACTAAACATTTTGGAGCAATAATGCTCAAGAATGGTTGGCTTCCCTCCAACCCTCATATTGCCATTACACAATCCAAACAAAGTAATTTTCTTATTTTGTTCCTGGCTGACTCTTGTAATATATAAAGACCCAGAAGAATGAATCTTTTGCAGGATTTCAGCCAACTCCGTTGGATTAAGGAGACGTAGACTGAATAATAGATTGACACCCAAATCCAAAGTGGCACAGCTAATTAGTGGCATACTTGGGAGTAGAATATGGGTATCGTATTACTGTTAGATGTTGTGCTTTGCATTCTTTTTTCTTTCTTTCTTTCTTTCTTCTCCTAGAATTGAGGATTAAATGAATAAAGCATCAGAAATAACAAGTTGTAGGCTGTCAACTCCTACTCATTGACTAGTATATCTGTAACACATGGGGGCCTCTCTTTTGCAATGAAATTACAACAGCGACTATTAACTGCCTCTTTAGCAGAACACTGTATTTAGGTATAAGCTATGCCTTTTATTGTCTTGAGTTTCTAGTGTAGATGATAAAAAAGGTATTCATTTATAAATAATGTAGTGGCATATGTAAATAGCAGGTTAAAAAAAAATAAAGCATTTTTCATGTGAAACATACAGACCACTACGTTGTTCAGAGGAGGGAGAGGACACTTTGACTTGGGTGAGAATTAAGTCGAGGCACTGTGGAAAAGGCCGAATTGAGTTCTTAGAGACTTAGGTGGTGTCAGGATAGCCAAGATTGATGAAGATCTGGTCAGTTCTGAAATTCCTGAGTTAACAGGTGAATCATCAGGATTATCACAAACAAAGCAGTTGACAATGAACTGCTCAACTGCTAAATGACTCTTTCAGGGGCTATCGAAATTATAATGTAATTTTGTGCTAGTTGTTCATGAGCTATTAATTGGAGAAAAAGTCTTTTTTTTTTTAAGATTTTATTTATTTATTTGACACAGAGAGAGAGAGAGAGAGAGATCACAAGTAGGCAGAGAGGCAGGCAGAGAGAGGGGGGAAGCAGGCTCCCCGCTGAGCAGAGAGCCCGATGCGGGGCTCGATCCCAGGACCCTGAGATCATGACCTGAGCTGAAGGCAGAGGCTTAACCCACTGAGCCATCCAGGCACCCCAGAAAAAGTCTATTTATGTAGTTATCCCAATGAGTGTATGTCAAGAAATCCAGGTGCAGTGGAATATGCCAATGATTCTAGTACAATATACATAGTAATAAATGCTTCAAGGTCAAATTCTACCTCTTCTTTGAAGCCTACTCAGGTTCTTAAATTCAGTCCACACTGAGATTTATCTCTCTAACATACAAATTGCTACATTACACTCAGCACGTAAATATTGTCCTGATGTTGTAAAACAAATGTCTTGTTTGTACATCTCAGCTTCTTAGATTATAAACTTTTAGCTGGTGTTGGATTTTTCTAATCACATTCCTAGTTCTTTGTACACACTACATGATGAAAACAAATTTGATGATTGGTTACTAGACAGAGATTTTTTTTTATATAGATAGCTTAGGAAATTACAAAATTAACTCCTCAGATTCTCTTCCTTTTTAATGTGATAACTACATGCTACCAATTATTGTAACTTTGTACTCAGAACATCCCCAACTATCTTTTAAATGCTTGTGACGGGTAACAGCTGTCATACTTCACCACACTATACCAAATGTAGTGCCTGCACATAATAGATATTAAGTGAATAATTGCCAAATGGAAATTGAATGTATTTCAAAAATAATAAGCATGATAAATATAGGAAGCCCACCACAGAATGGACGGACTCAAGGAAAGCTCTCAATAAACAAGAAAGGAATGAATGAACGAGTCACAGGTTCTGTTTTGCCACTAGCTTATCATGAAACATGACCAAGTCAGTTTATCAAATCAGTTTCCCTTTGGGGGGGGCTCAGTTTTTTCATTAATAATATAAGGTGTTTGGATATGAAGGCCGGTTTTCTAACTACTTTTCAGACTCAAGGAAGGTACTTCAGGACTTCCTTGAAAAATGAAGGCTTTTCTTAGCCAATGATCTATATGTAAAGGGCCTTAGTTTGTGGTGGGCCTAAGATACTCTTTAAAATCAAGAGACCCCCCTGGTAAAATTGCTTGAACAATATTGGTGTAAAATACAGGATGGAAATTTGCCTTTTTTAAACCAGTGTGAACGCACGCAATTTAAAAGCCCACCTTGCTGCCTGCTGTTCCGGAAGTCGTATTCAGGTGAATTTGACACTAATTTCATAAGAACACTGGAGACAATGTTAATAAACTTCAAAGGTATATAGCAGTTTGCTCACTATACAAAGAGAGAAATGTATGTTCATTTGTCATCCATACAACAAGCATCAAAGAGTAATAATTTTTAATGGACTGGAATAGAATATTTCTTTTTTTTTTGTTTTCCTCACCCCATATTCTCTTTTTATGGACGAGAGAAGCATGCTGGAAACATTTTATTAAGATGCTTCTTTGATGAAGTCTTGAGTGGTTTGGGTTTGTTTCCTTCTCCCTGGATAATATAGACTGACAGGTTGGCAGGTACAATCTTGTTGCTTTCATTGATCTATTGAAATATCAGAATGGCTATTGATTGGTACTTACTGGACTATAAAATCAAGGTTCTGAGCCTGAGGAATTCTGCGGCACAGTAATAATCACAATAATAATGGTAGTAAACTTAAAGTTATATAACTAAGAGCTCTATTAATTTTATTTTTTGCTTCCTAAGCATCAGGCGAAATCCTTTACATATACAATAATGTTTTCTTTGTAACAACACTGTGTGATAGATTCCATTATTACAAGACAGGAAATTGAGCACTTTTCCCAAGGTTAATATTTAGGATGTGGTAAGTCCTGATTCAGTGACCTTACTGTCTACTAGGAATGAAAAAAGAAGGACACACATAGATTTCACACAAGGTAGAGCATAATGAGTGCTATAGGACAGACACCTACTAAGTGTCGTGCTCTAAGATTATTCATCTGTTTTGATTCATTCATTTATTTGTACAGTTCTCCTCTTGATGTTCATACACTCACAGTGTACTTTTATCCAGAATTCTAGAGTTGGTGGATCTTTACTTTCTTCATTGCCAGAATCCTCTAGAGAGCTGGTCACAAAACCCTGTTGCTCAGTACCTTTAGGGATAAACACACTCCCTAAGGAAAGCGTATCTGCTGCTCAGTTTGTGTAGATGGGAGCTGAGCCAAACTTGGTTTCCCTATACCTTCCGATTTTGGTTTTGCCAATATAGCCAATTAATAAGTTTACAATCATTCTTTTTCCACAAGATAATCCTTGTTGGAGTCCACTGTTTGGCTCCCTCCCATCTCCACATGTCCTTTTTCAGGGTTAACACTGCAGTACTTCTGTAAGGTTAGAACTTTGTAACCATGTAATGTGTTTGGGGAGAATGCACAACATATAATAAGTGAAATATAAATAATAGATGGTCATAATGATACTAATAAGAACATAATTATTATTTATGGCAAGGCATAGTTTATAGTATTCTTTTTCTCCTGGTTGACCACATTTTGTATAGAATGATTTAGATATAAGTACCAGCTTTCCTTAAATATCTTACTGCTATTAAGACATAGTGTTCCAGGTTCACTTGTGTATATCATTAAAATGAGCCCATAAATTAAAATCTGGATTAATGATTGACTTAATTGGTAGGGATATTGGCAGTGCCCATTTTTGCATACATAATAAATATCTGGATTCTGCCTCATGGAGTCCTTATATTTAAATACCCTTCTAAAAGCCTAAACCATCGCCTGACTTTGTGATTGCTCATTAGAAAATAGTTATATTGAAAAGAAGAAAAAGGGAAAGATGGAAGGTCACATAAAAAAATAAAAAGAAGCCATTTCAACAATACAACCCAATATAAGAATAAGGGAAGGAAGATAAATATATGTAGCTAAAGCATGGCCAGTGATTAGAAACAGGTCCTGTATTCAAAGATTTAATTCACTTTTTAAAAATAAGCATACCAACTCTTTGATTATTAACAAAATAAAATTGTAATAAAATGAGGGGCACCTGGGTAGCTCAGTCAGAAGTATTGAGTTTGAGTCCCACATTGGGTGTAGAGATTACTTCAGAATAAAATCTTTTAAAAAATTAAAATAAAATGGAAAGGTTTCACTACAGACCAAAGCCAGACAGCTGATTAAAAAATGCCAAAATGTGCAGCTCCCTGGAGCCTGGAGTCTCTTTTAAGGTTGATTTTGAATGACTTGTCCAGATGGGGAGTCTTCTAGGGGGAAATGCTTCTTTGTCTAGGGTTAGGACAGGGGCTAGACTTCCAGGACTCCAGTGAACCTTGAGGAGAAATCTTTGAGGCAGAGCCCAGACAGAGGAAGTCACTCAATCCTTGGAAGGGGAGGAAAAGATACTCATTTTCACCACTTCTCTGGTAAAGGATGTGCCCAAAGCTTTTCTCTCCCGGATTGCCCATTGGTGGCAGGCACAAGCAACCCATGTGGTTCTAAAGTCCCAAGTTGAGATATGATATCAACAAAGTGGAATACCAGGACCCCCAGGGCCATTGAAATATCTTTTCATCTTGTGTGTTGCTTTTGGAGGGGGACTAGTCTAGGATGTGGCTCTTAGTCTTGTAGAATAATGGCATTTTCAGGCTATCTGGAATCTTACGTCAACTAGTCCGATCACCTCATTTTGCAGATCAGGAAACTGAAGCCGAGAGACAGGGGAGTTGCCCAGAGTTACTCAGCTAGTCAGTGACAGACAACAGTGGAACTTGTGGTAAGTTGTGTGGCCTCTTTGGGCTTCTCTTTGTGAATCTGTACATTGGAAATGAAGGCTAGGTCTACATGATCTTTCTAAAATTCCTCGTATTCTAACATTCTACTTATGTGATGTTAAATTTTAGACTTCTGACTTCCAGTGTGATTTCCATTTTGTAATAATCAAGAGGCTTTTGTAAAAAGGATGCTAAATACATTCCTAAATGACAGTGTTCAAGCATTTTGATAAAGGCTAACATCCAGTTCATAATTTTGCATTATGTACAGATACTTACCTCTGTATATGACATAGGTTTAGATTAAAGATCTTTGAAAATCCCCCTGGTTTTGAATATGGTTAATAATTTACTGTATTATATCCTAACACAACAAACAACTTCTTAATGAAACTATAGTAAATGTTTCTTTATTTCTATTGCCTTAGGTTGTTTTATTCATTGCTGGAAAGTTCAGGTCAAACGAAGGAGTAAGGTTGCTTGAAAAGTCCTGCTATATAGGATAGAAATGCCCAAGTTGGTTTGGGTTCATTGCAAACTCCATTGCTTGTAAGCAAGGATTGGATTTTTTTCTCTTCCGCAGGCACAGTTTCAAGAAACTGACAGCAAATCCATTAGGTTATGGCAACTATAAAAGCTTTCATCAAGAGTGTGCATGTTTAGTGTCTCTGTATATGATAAGCTGGGTTATGGGAGTGGCAAGGGCAAAAGGCTCGAGGGTAAGATCCACCTGGCCTTTTAAGTCCTTGGCTTTATGGACTTTGGTGGGGGATTGTGGGGATAATAGGAGGAAGAAGAAACTGAATATCCTCCTTTTTGTCTGTTTCCCCTAAGCTCATTGGATACAAGTCTTTCCAAACTCTGTGAACTACTTTAAATATCCATCTTTCCCTCTTAAATATTTGGATTCAATCTTTTTTTTTAAAGTATGGTTTATAACATAGAGAATTCTGAGGGTACAGAATTCATTGGTTATAGGGGAAGCATGTTTACACCATTGGGCATGCAGATTCTCAGACATTTGTTACCTAGATGACATTTGACAAATTATGCATAATGGTGTTTACAGAGATATCAGAGGGATGAAATGGAATGATGTATATGAAAGGAATGTGCACAATTGAGAGCATAACAATCTTTGTGTGTGTGTGTGTGTGTGTTTTTATACTACATATTAAAGGAAACAGGTGTCTAGAAAAGAGTAAGGGGTAGAGAAGAAGAGGCTGTGAGAAGCCAATATTTTACTTTTACAATGAAATCATGGCTTAGAGCAAAGAGCTGACTAGGATGCGAGTGAAATATTGCTGCTAGAGTATCAGATGTCCATGCTTCTTAAAATATTATGTACATTGGAGTCACTTGGGGGATGTTAAAATGCAAACTCTGATTCATTAGATCTGGGGTGAGGTCTGAGAGTCTGCATTTCTAAAAAGCTTCCAGGCAATGCTGACACTGCTGGTCTCCAGCACACGGAGTAGCACAGCCCTATGCCATCAGATTAACAGGTGTAACCGAAAGTCAACTAAGTGTTTTACTAGGAAAGCAGTTAAACTGTTTACATATTTTGGGGGGATTTATGTCTCAAGGGAATACCATCCAACCTGGCCACTACCCCTCCCCCCTTGCCCCCAAATAAAAGAGCTTTCTGCACTCTCTGGTTGTATTGTTAAGTGTTGAGGAAGCACTCTGCTACTACTGGTTAGGGTTTTTGGCTGAAAGAGTGTAACAGGGTAGGGTTTTATATACAGAGCAATTAGGAGCATGTATGATCTGGAGAACCAATACATTGCGAAAGGAGTTGAGTTGCTTCTCATTCCTTTACTGGGTCTTATCTAGTAGAGGTCATTAAATTGTGCCATAAGAATTTTGGATATGTGATTGGTTGCCTTAAATCTCTTTTTTGGGGGGCACCTGGGTGGCTCAGTGGGTTAAGCCGCTGCCTTCGGCTCAGGTCATGATCCCAGGTCCTGGGTTCGAGCCCCGCATCGGGCTTTCTGCTCAGCGGGGAGCCTGCTTCCTCCTCTCTCTCTGCCTGCCTCTCTGCTTACTTGTGATTTCTCTCTGTCAAATAAAAAAAAAAAAAAATCTTAAAAAAAAAAATCTCTTTTTTTGGCCTTGGCACATGGCATATTTACATTGTCTCATATCATTCATTTCCCTAACAAAAATATGAACAGGGAGAAAATATGTGACATGTTTCCCTTTTTTATATTTTCAAATTCAATTCAACACGCATTTACAGAGTACTAGGTGATACAGTGGTGGACGAGGCCCTGGGAGGGGCGTAAGGATCCGGAAGGTAGTCCCGGCTATTCTCAGCTTGCTTTTAGAGGATACAGACATTATAAATAACCAAACAGAAAACAGTTAGAATTTAAAAAAAAAAAATACTTGATTTGAAAAGAATATGATAAAATCTGAAAGGAATAGACTACAGTTCTGCTGGGGAGGGAATTAGAAAGACATGGAAAATGAAGAAGAATTTGGAACATGGTCATTTGCACATAGAGGCCAGAAGTCAGCTTGAGGCAAAATCTTTGTCATAATGTAGATGTATATATGGAGAGCAAAAGCAGAGACAGAGGTCAGTGTAATTCAACTAACATAGTGCTGAAATTAAAATATCCTTCTTTGGTATTCAGGCGAAAGCCTAGAGCTTATGTGGGATTGTTGGAGGTAAGGGAGGCCAGATTGGGTAGTGTTTTATCTGCTGCGTCTCTCAAACTTTGATTTTTTTTTTTCCTATTGGACCTAATTCCCTAAAATCTGCAGGAGAAAACATCACCTTTTATATAAACACCTCTCCTTGGCAACTGGAACACAGCACTTTAGAAGATACAAGAATCAGGGATAAGAGAGAGAGAAATTATTCCAAATTGCCTTAAAAATATACTTCCAGGGATACCTGGGTGGCTCAGTCGGTTAAGCGGCAGCCTTCAGCACAGGTCATGATCCCAGGGTCTTGGGATTGAGTCCCACATCGGTCTCTTTGCTCCTCAGGGAGCCTGCTTCTCCCTCTGCCTCTACCTGCCACTCTGCCTGCCTGTACTCTATCTCTCTGACAAATAAATAAAATCATTAAAAAAAAATATATATATATATATATATATACTTCCATAAATCATTGGCTCATTAGGTGTTTGTTCACAACTCTGACACTCAGATGGGATAAGGATGCTCATTTCTCTAACTCATGTGAACTTAAATTTCTTTCCAAATGAATTTTTGCCCTGGTAGTTACTTCGGAGTTTGGGTTGATCATAAAGGGGGAGACTTTCATATCTCTTTCTTTGATATGCTGGTGCTTAGGCATTTAAAAAAAAAATTGACTCTGCAATGCTTTCCTGAATCCTAATTGCCCTGGCTGGTGCCATTGTCTGCGTAGAATGGGGCTGGTATGTTATCTGGGATCCCTATAGTCAATGCAGTCTGAGAATCCCGCGTAGATAAAGGGAGAATAACCAAAAAATCATTAACCATTATCAAATCCAAGGGCAAGTTTGGGGCCATAGTCAGGAGGTGAAATAAATTCATAACTCAGAGGTAATCAGGAACATATAGGAAACAGTGTGGCCAGTACCTTCTTGAGGAATTACAGTATGAGGTGTTTGTTCTTACTGGGTATTGGCTTGTTGACTGAGACAGGCTTATAGGCATAAGAAAGTATTCGAAAATGTCTTTCCATTTTCTTTATTGGCCACCCTTGGAAGATATTCTCTTAGGAGCCCAGATGAACACGAAGCTTCTGTTAATATATAAACTTCAGAATCTTTTGCATCCCAGGGAGCAAAGTGATGTACCCCCTGTGTTGAATTTGTTTTAAACTTATCTGAATTAATTAAAATCTAGGAAGCTATAGACAACAGTGACTCTGTGAGACTCTAATTTTTTTTTTTTTTTAACTTCATTTAGCTGTGGGGGCTCACAGGTCACTGCATCCTTTGTCATTCCTTCTGTCATTGCTTCTTCAGTTTTAATGCCCATGCTCTACCCCCCAGGCTCAACTTTTGTGGTGTGGGGTAGCATTTTTTGATTCTTGCAGCAAGATGTCAATTCCAAATTCTCGGTAATAAGCAAACTTCAAGGGCATGTATATTTCATACTGAGAGGTGTTTTGAGAATCATCTAGCATTCATCCCCTTTGCTTTTCAATTTAAGCAAACAAACAAGACGTGGAAGGGAATATGGGGGAGGGCTAAGAGGAGGGAGGTGAGATTAAGAGAAAGGGAATGAAGAAATGAAACCAGCATTTATTATGTGCTAAAATATAGTGAACTCATTGCTAGGGTCTTTGTATACACTGTGCTCCTTTGTCTTGCCATGACCTTGTGTTAAGGTCATCACTGGAGCCACTTTATCAAGGGCCAATAGAGAGTAAGAGAAATTCTAAACAGAGGTCACATTCATGCAATTGCTCCCACCAGAGCTGAGGTGAGAACCTGGATCTCTAATGCTTTCTAGAACTGAGCTGAAGTGGCAGGTGGTGGCAGCTACAGTGAGAGTGTCATCCTTTCTTTGTCACACAGTAGCTTAAACTATGGCATGATATGCCATTTAGATAAAAGGCAGAAATGGGGTGAGGGAAAATTACAGATCCAATCCCTTCCAACCAGATTACTCTCTTCATTCATTTTGAACCTAACATATATGGGCTGCTTTATGGTGGTAATAATCTTTTTACAGGAGCATGGTCTGTCTGTTCCTTAGTCAGCAATATGCAATCACACTGGGTAGTCCCTGAGCTGTGTAGCTGTTGATATATGGTCTGTACATGCTTAATATGCATAAATTGATTTTTTAAATAAATTAAGATGACTTTTTTCCTTTCCCTTTATAAGCCATATCTAGACTTAGGTGTTTTATTAGACGGTGATCTCAGCCCTGCCCATTGATTCTCAAAGAAGCTCCATGAGAAGCTGTTACTACCTTCTAGAAACTGTCTTGGGAGCTGTAGTAGTCAGAATTGTCTAAGCTCTGCTGTGATGACCAATCAACCCTGAAATCTCCGTGGGTGAACACAACCCAAGTTTATTGCTTGTGCATGCTAAGTCCACTGTGGGCCTTGTTCTCCGGGGCAGCTCCCTCAAGTGATGAGTGAGGGGGACAGTCTGCCTCCATCTTACAGCTTTGCCTTCCAAACATGTGACTTCTAGCTGGCTGTCACAGGGAGGAGAGAGCTGGAGGTACCTCAGGGCCTTCCTCTGCTTTCCCCAGGAGTGATACACTAATATCCTACTTATAATCCATTTGTCAGAAGGTGCCTGGCCCCACCCAACTATGAGGGCGGCAGTGGTGAGGGAGCTGGGAGGTGAAATCTTCTCTAAGCCTGTGAAAGAAAGTGTTCACAGATACTTGTGGGTACTGTTGATGTATCACGGGTTCTGGGAGAACAAAGGGCATTTTTATCTTTTTAAGATTTATTTATTTATTTTAGAAAGAAGGGGCAGAGGGAGGGAGAGAATCTCAAGCAGACTCTCCACTGAGCATAGAGCCCGTTGGCTGGGTTGGATCTCGCAACCCTGAGATCATCACCTGAGCTGAAACCAAGAGTTGGTCACTGAACCGACTGAGCCACCCAGGAATTCCATGAGGAACATTTTTAAAGTTATCACCTTCTATGAAAGCTATGAAGACATATGAGGAAAACGATAATTCCAGGGGAGTACTGAGGGTTGTCTTACAATTTGGCAGGGCCTAGAGTTCCTTAACCCAGCAGCCACTGCTGTCTTCAGAACGTGCCTTTCTTTTCCATCTGAAATAATTGACTTAAGATTTAAAAATTCCTTGTGTTTTGTGTGGGTGTGTTCATGCTGTCTGCTTTGTTTTCTTAAATAGAGGTCAACATGTGTTTAGAAACTAAGCCTGGTTCTTAGAACTTCTCTTCTTGAACTGGCAACCTTGTGACAGAACAAAGGGTGTTTTTGCTGGTCACTTGAGTCGTAAAAGCTAGAATGAAGCTCTGCATCCTCGTAGCTCTTTTTTTGTTGGTCACTTGTTCTTTCTAGATGCCCCAGCATTTATGACTGGCATCATTAAATATTGAGACAGTTTTCTGACGTTAACCATACAAATAGCAAAGTGGATGAAGCTGGAGAGGTCTAAATCTGAAGAAAAAATAAACATGGGGAAAAAAATTAAGACCATGCAAGTAAGTTTAGGCTTGAGAGCGTGAACATGGAGTTGGGTCGAAGATGACATGTTGCTAGACTTTAGATATTTTTTTTTAATTTGGTACATAGGTTCCTGTTAAAGCTCTTTTACTTAAAAACAATCAGTGAAGAACTGAAAAATTAGTGTCGTGTTGATTTGCAAGGAATGGAAGAATAAAAATCTGTACCATTTTTTGAAATGTACCATTTTTTGAAAGCTCTTCTTTTTTTAAAAAAAATGTTATTTATTTATTTGACAGAGATCACAAGCAGGCAAAGAGGCAGGCGTGGGGGTGGGGGAGTGCGGGGGCAGGGGGAAGCAGGCTCCCTGCTGAGCAGAGGACCGGATGTGGGGCTCGATCCCGGGACCCTGATATCAGGACCTGAGCCGCAGGCAGAGGCTTAATCCACTGAGCCACCCAGGCGCTCCAAAAAGTCTTCTTACAGTGAAAAGAACTTTCACTTGTTGTGGTTTATTTATAACTGTAATGCCGTATCGTGTCTTGTCCATAGACTTAAGAATTTGAAATTTCACTGTCAAATATTTCCTCTCAATAATTCTTGCTGTACCTTGATTTTCAACTTCTGTTGGCTTTAAGTTATATCCATATAATGGATTTGCTTTGACATACAGATATGTTATAGCCTGTAAGTAAATACTTTCAATGGATTTGGAGAGGAAATATGATGGCGTCTGAAATTTTGAGAATAAATTAGAAAGGCAGGCTATGAAAATTACACAAATAATAGTAATGATAATAATAATATAATGATGAACATTAATTGGCATTCATTATGATGCAAGTACTAAGTGTTTTATAAGGATATGTTCATTTAACCTGCATATTTATAAGGGGCTATTATTATTATTGTTATTATTTTTTAAGATTTTATTTATTTATTGACAGAGATCACAAGTAGGCAGAGAGGGGGAAGCAGGCTCCCCACAGAGCAGAGAGCCCTATGCGGGGCTCAATCCCAGAACCCTGAGATCATGACCTGAGCCAAAGGCAGAGGCTTAACCCACTGAGCCACCCAGGTTCCCCTATAAGGGGCTATTATTAATCTCACTTTAACAAGGGGCTTAAAGAGATGTTAAGTGTCACATGACCAGAAATTACCCGTTTGACCTCTTTAAAGTTAGCCAAGCTTTGTCCCCCTACAAAGTATTGCAGTGGTTTCTAAATGTGTGGGTAAGTCATTAAACTGAAATATAACTGAAGGAAGCTTTAGCCTAAACTGTGTATTTTATTGCATAAAGAAAGTATATTTTAGCAAAAGTGCTATAGTCAGAATAAAGTTTGGAAATAGAGATGAAGCAGGAGGAATATGTTCAGTTTTCATCCAGAAAGTGTCCAAGCGTCTGGGGGCAGTGGGTCTCTTGCCTCCCCACCCAGGGAACACTTGGCAAAGCCTGGAGACATTTTTCTCCTCATGGCTGGGAGGAAGGGTGCTTCTTGGATCTTACAGGTAGAGGCTGGAGCTGTGCTAAACCTTTTCCAGTGCTTAGGGCAGCCCCATGAACAATCCACCAAAATGCCATTAGTGCCAAGGTTGATCTTGTGTAAAAGAGACCTCTCTTATTATGTAGGGAAACTTGTGTAATAAAGGGCTCCATCTTTGGAATCTTTATGCTTGGAGTTCAATTTTGGCTCTACTGCTTGACTTAGAGAGTTCAAGCTCTCCAAGTCTTAATTTCGTTGCTTATACACTAGAAAATAATCATAGGTATCCTACAAGATTTTTCTAAAGATTAAATGAGAGAATGTATATGAAGTGAGTAGCATGGTTCATGGCTTTCATATATGATACATATACATAATTTTCAGTGAGAAAATTATAAACTTGGATTAAACAGTCATTATATGGTTTTTTGAGACCCTCAAAGAATGGTGTTGAACAGGTATTAAAAAAGAATTGTCTCCAGATCAGACAGCTTTGTTTTAAATCTTGTTTCCTCTTCATATTAACAGTATGACCTTGAACAGGTGCCTTAGAACTCTGTGCCTCAGTTCCCTCATCTATAAGATGAGGGTTGTAAGTAGTATGGATCTTCTAGAGTTTCTGTGCGACTTACATGAGAGTATAAGTATAAATGCTTGGAACGGTATCTACCACTTAAAAGGTTGTTAGCTCTTATTATTCATTTACTTAATATTGTTAGATAAAACATAGCATATAAATTAATTTTCTAAGTAACTGAACCTTGAAATACCTCTCAAATATCTCTCGAAATACCTCTTGAAATACCAACCCCTTGTTTTATTTTAGCAAATAGAATAATGGGAATAGCTCTAAAATTATATTTTAAAATTCTTTGCTTATTTATTTATTTTATTTTTTTTTTAAGATTTTATTTATTTATTTGACAGACAGAGATCACAAGTAGGCAGAGAGGCAGGCAGAGAGAGAGAGGTGGAGGCAGGCTCCCTGCGGAGCAGAGAGCCCGACGCGGGGCTCGATCCCAGGACCCTGGGATCATGACCTGAGCTGAAGGCAGAGGCTTAACCCACTGAGCCACCCAGGCGCCCCAGATTCTTTGCTTATTTAAAAATGAACGCTGACTGAATACTTTTACTTGTTTTGTGGTTACCTGAAGCTCGGTGTCATCATACTGTCATTTCTTCTATTGGATTATGATTCATGAATTTTTTAAAACTATTGAAATATGAGGATTTTCCTTACCCTAGGCTGCTGGACTATTTCATTTTTTTGTCTGCTTTTTTAAAATATTGGTTTTGCTTCCTTACTGTCCACAAGCCACTCTCTGACTTTCATAGTCTCTATTAGCCTTTTCTAAATATCTGCATTTTGATCAGTTGATCAATACTTACTGAACATATTATATGCTGTGCTCTCTAAGGTATGTTAGTGACGAACACAAAATAATTCCTTCTTGGTGCTTACTATTTATCAGAGGTAAACATTGAAGATATAACCAGTTACACAATGATTTGGTTCAAATGTGATCTTTATATGACTGAGAGGTCTCGGTTGCCATGCTTAGAAGTGAAGCCCTCTAGTGTGGACTAGAAGACAGACCTTCCTGTGGAATTAATCATCAAGTATCAGTCTGAAAAGTGAGTTGATACCAGCAAGGCAAAGAGAAGAAGCATTACAATCAGATGCAGTTGCAAATGTCAAATTCCTGATTTTGGACAGGGCATGGCATTAAAAAAGGGAATTTTTAAAAGCTCAGTATGAGTACAGACCAAAACCGAACAAACAAAATCCAGGTTTATGGTGACATTGATGAGACTAAAAGGATAGCCAGGGTCTCAATCACACAATCTTCCAAAGCGTGTAAATGTTGACCACATGCAATAGACAAGGAAAAGCCGTTGGAAGGTTCAAGTTTATTCTTACGTGGTAGATTTTCATGTGAAGAAGGGCTTGATAGTGGAAAGAATGTAGGAAAGGCAGGAAAGGGAGAGATACCAATTTGAAAGCTCTTAATGGTAGTCCAGGCAGGATATGATGAATGTGGTCCAGATTATGTCTGTAATAGAAGTAGTTTCTGATGACTAAGTCCTGAAAACTCTCCTGAAGGAGGAGGGCTGATATTTAGTTTATGGGCTAGGAAAGATGTATTTGGCTGTTTTGGTGGTTTGTTTACCTTCTACCTTGTTCTTGGCTACATTCCAGAGGATTGCGGTTGATGAATAATCAGTTTCCAAAAGAGTGAAAATACAAATGTACAGCAACAATAAAAATGAAATTGTATTTGTGTCATAGTTGAAAACTCTTTGTTACGTTTAATCAGCAACTTTTCCTAACAAACAATTTTCACCCACCCTGTTCTACAAGACAATATTCTAAATTGATGTACCTTAATTTATGGGCAGTAGGAAATTTCTACCTCCTAGTACAAAATTTCACTGGTCCTGTCTCACAGAGAAAGTTCAAACTGAGTAGAAGTGGTCTTCAGTTTTGTTCTTTGCATCATTGGAGAGATATAAAAATGATGATTTATCAGTTCCTGCTTTTAACCACTAGGGCCTTGATGGAAAATAGAAAACTTTTGATATTTAAATAAGATGTTTACCTACATCTATGCATGCATAATATGTACTGTGTGAAATTTGAATTGGGTGGATATTAGATATGTACACATACACAGCCATATTGTGTAGGGCCTTGAATGCCATATTAAAAAAAAATCGAACATCCCATTTTGAACACCTAGAAGAGCTGTTCAATGGTCAATGTAAGTCTGTTTCTAAAAAATATAAAAAACTTTCTAAATTTTTTTATGTTTGTTTTATGTCTGTTTCTAAAAAATCTAAAATAGGTATAATGATTGATCTCTCTTAGTGTGATTGTGAGAATTAAATATGCTTGATTTAGCACCTAGCACCGAATAAATATTTTAATACATTTTAAATATTCATTATAATTTCAATATAATTTTATCATCACAAATTGACTGTATGTTTTTTCCTACATTTATATATATTGATAATTTGACATAAGATTATATTTACAGATGTCATATATACATATGCACATATATATTCTACATTAGTTATTGATTATAACAAAAATGGTTGTGCAATGATATTCAAAATGACATATAGTCTTCTAGCTATCTTTGATAAAATTAGTTTTGTTTTGTTTTTTGATTATTTCTGTCCTGGGAGGTTACCATAAATCAGAAGCTGAATGTTAGCCCTGGAGATAAGCTTTCACATGAGTTGAGATTCTGACCCAGTTTCTATATCCCGCTTTCTCTCATTTACTCATTCATTCCTTTATTCATTATTTAAGCAAATATTTACTGGATCTCTACTCTGTGCCAGCCACTATAACCTGTCTTACAGTCTGGTAGAGGAACAAACATGAAAGCAAATTGCTGCAATAAAATGGTGTGAAATTGTGCAGTACATCCTTTTAAAGTAAAGAGGCATTCTGCTCTCCTACATGACATATGGTTAATTATTATGTACATATTCGTCTATCATTAAACTAAATAGAGAAGAATAGAAATTAAATAGAGGAAACTTAAAAGAGCATTTCTTTCTAAGTACCTGTTTTTTATTCATTCTCTTGTCTTCATCTACCACCTACTTGCTGAAGACATCCAGTGATTATCAGTAATTGCTATCACTTTCTTTTACCCCAGAATCCTATTTCCATCTGACTTTTGGCAATCTGTAGGTAGATGTTCCATAGATATCTCAACTTCATTCTGCTTAAAACAGATTCATGATGTTCCTTCCACTCACAAAATTTCTTCCCCTCCTATACACCTAGCCCCTGTTAAATGTATCATCTACAAGGTCACCCCAACTGAGATTCCAGAGGCCCCCATCAGTGTTCAATGCCTGCCTGTAGCCCACAGCCAATTGGTTATCAGATGCTCCCCGTCCCTTGCCAGTTTTCTTCCTCTTCTCTTCTAGGTAAACACATGCACACATACCTTATGCCCCAAATCAGTAGGATCAGAAAGCAATTTTCAAGTTGCTAAGCAGGAACCGTTGAAGAGAAAAAATTAAGTCAGTGACTTGGTTATTAAGTGTAACCACTATGTTGTCTCTTTTTCTGTGAGTAAAGAATGTTTCTCTTTAACTTGGAATAATAACTTTAAATTCTGTTGATGTGTGAACTTCAAAAACATCATCATCCACATGCCCACACTGATACACTTGCTGAATTTCTCTTTCCTTCCTGTCACAAATATTTTATGCTTCGAGTGGCAGTACCAGCTATGAATCTCAGAGTCCTTTTCCAGTGCCTGACTGCTCAGGTTCGGAATGGGGGATTCCTCCTGCAGCTCATGTTTATGGAGGAGTTGGCAACTGCTGGTATTCCTCACTGAAAAGAAGTGATTGGCATCACAGTAATGAAAGATATCATCGGTTGGCCTTGATCATATTTTGAGTGTTCTTGAAATTTCATTCTGGTTCATACTCTTAAAAGAGTGACTTATAAATTTGTAAGTTTCAGTGTAAAACTATCTGAAACATATTAGGTCCAAGTAAGTGGTGCATCCTATTCTCTCTTGTAGGATATCTTCTAAAAAATCAGTAAGCATCAAGTTCCCTAAACCACCCTAACCCTAGAAAAATATGAAGTTCTTAAGGAAAATACACTGGAAGAAGAAACATGACGGTTTCCTTTCCCTTCTTTCATTTTTAAAAAGTTATCTATCTATCTATCTATCTATCTATATCTATCTATCTATCTATTTATTTATAGGGGGAGGGAAAGAGAGAATCTCAAGCAGACTCCATACCCAGTGGGGAGCCTGATGCGGGGCTTGATCTCAGAGCCCTGAAATCATGACCTGAACCAAAATCAAGAGTTACATGCTTAATGGACTGACCCACCCAGGCACCCTTAAGGATTTTTTTTTGTTAAATAATCTCTACAACCAGCATAAGATTCAAACTCAAAACCCCAAGACTAAGAGTTGCATGCTGTTACTGACTAAGCCAGCCAAGTACGCCCTCTACTTTTGTGTATATATATATATACACAAACATGGGGGATGGGGTTAATATTTATTATAGGTTAAAACAGAAAGTTTAAATGTCTTTACAATGTGTTGTGTTAAATGGAATAGTGCAACAGATAGAGAGGAAAAGGCTGTTTGGAGGGGAGGAAAAGATACAGAAGACAATTATTCCTTGAAGAAGTAGAAGAGAAGATTAAAGTTTGCTTTGAATAGTTCTTAATTAAATGGATTATTACTTGCTGAGCTCCCAAGTGACGATTTTTCCTTCTTTTTTTTGAAGAACTGAACCTTCTGATGTGTCTTAATGTTTCACATCTTTTTTGGCCCATGCGTCCCGATCTGGCACGATTGCCTAGCATTGTTAGCAAACAGTGGTGTCATTGCTATATGCATACTTATTGGTCCTCTGTAAAATGAGCTTTGCTGAGCAAATAGATTCTGTGCAGCCATCCTAAACGGATCATTTCCCAGAATGCCAAGGGAGACACTAACAACGGGTCTGACTTCATCCTTCATCAATATGTTATCATATTTACAATACGGGATAAGGGAAAACCAGACCAAGGGAAAAGCCGGCTATTCACTAACATAAACCTCTCAAGTGCAGACAGGAGTTATACATTTGAAAGGATGATTTGTAAGCATCGTCACACAAGCAGAAGATCTTTCTTAGCAGCTGCTTATAATTCATGGTGGGGTGCTGTAGGAAAATACTGCTGCTAGTCACTGCGTTGTAGCTCTTCCGCTCTCTGTAAAGCAGATGCACGTAGCGTTATGTGTCTGGCGCAGCTTTCGGCTCGGAAATAGAGGGAAAGTTTATTACCGGTTCTCTCTCCCCTCCCCTGAGAGGGATTGGTTTCACTTTGAAAGAATAGTCTCATAAGAAGGCTGCAAGTCATAATGTGTGTTGGAATTTCCTTTGAATGAAGTCTAAACTCTAGTCCATTCTGCTTTGCAAATTGGTCTGAAAGCCATACAAATATGAGCAAATACGAGGATCAAAATTCAACTGGATTTTGTCCCATAGGAAAAATTCAATGCTTCACACTCGGAGGTTGCTCAGCAAATATCATAGCCTTTCTGACATTGTTTAGTGGAGATGAGCTAATGGAACTTTATGTAGCAGAGATGATTGGAGGAGATGAACAGGGACAAGCTGAGTTAGATGTGAGTTCATGGAAAGAAAAAGAGGTTTTGGCTGGAGACTCTGGATCGGAAGGACCTGGGTTTTGTGTATGTGTGTATGTGTGTGTTTTAAAATTTATTCATTTATTATTTGAGAGAGAAAGAGAGAGTGTGTGTGCTGGGGTAGGGAGGCAGAGGGAGAGAATCTCCAGCAGACTCCCCCCTGAGTGGGGAGCCTGATGCAGGGCTCGATCTCAGGACCTCAAGATCATGACCCAACCAAGAGTTGGACATTGACCAGACTGAGCCACCCAGGTGCCCCATGGACCTGGGGTTTTAGTCCTCCTCCTCCTCTTACTACGTGTGTCTTCTCTCAGCCTCACTTCCCTCCTTTGCAAAACACACTGGTGGATCTTCCATGCACACTGCTAACTGGATAATAGGGGTAACATAGGATTCACCAAGCCCTTTACCTTGCAGGTAGCAAGTATACCCTGAGTGGTAGCTCTTTGTAGCATATCTTAATTTTTTTAAATTTAAAATTCATGTTCTGTATCAGGTTTCTTATTTTTCAAGTAACCATGCTTAGGCATCTATAATATTTTGTGGTGCTTTGTTTCTCTTGTCCTAGAATTGTTATACTCTGTTCTTCTTTTTTTAGCACCCATTGTTTCTATAGTTTGTAACCCTCCACTCTCAAGAAGAAATCACTGACTCAGAATGCAGGGGAATGAGTTTGCCTTCAAATGAGAAGTTGCAAACCGTGTATCAGTCTGTGACTTTACACCTCCTACCTCCCTCCTCTCTTTCCAGAAAACAAACAAACCTGTCCTTCAGCTCTATGACCTTTTGAACCAAATGCATACATAAATATTTGGGCAGGGGGTGGGAGGTGGGGGATAATGTCAGCAGTAAACTCATTGACTTAATTCTAACTCTGCAGAGAAACTGTGTTTGGTGGGAAAGATAGAGATGGAGGCAGGCTCAAAATTGTAGTCATCATAATCAGCTTCAAAGGAGCTTTGCCTCCTTGCATAGATTGAGAAAGAAATATAAGGTCACTTTTATAGGGTCTGATAAGCCATTGGAAAGAGGGAGAGGAGGACAGATCATTGATTTAATACTTAAATTTTTCTCAAATTTTTAAAGATTTTTTAAAAATTTATTTATTTGTTAGAGAGAGAGAGAGCGAGTGAGCACAGGCAGAGTGGCAGGCAGAGGCAGAGGGATAAGCAGGCTCCCTGCGGAGCAAGGAGCCCGATGTGGGACGCAATCCGAGGACGCTGGGATCATGACCTGGACCCAAGGCAGCCACTTAACCAACTGAGCCACCCAGGTGTCCCTATTCTCATTTTTTTAAAGGTTCATTTATTTGAGAGGGAGAGAGCACAAGTGAGGGGAAGGAGAAGGACAAGCAGATTCCACATTGAGCATGGAGCCCCATATGGGGCTCCATCTCAAAACACTGAGATCAAGACCTGACCTGAAATCCAGAGTCAGTCATTTAATAGACTGAGCTACCCAGGCACCCCTAAATTATTCTCAATTTTAAAACCAACTTCAGGGCACCTGGGTGGCTCAGCGGGTTAAGCCTGTGCCTTCGGCTCAGGTCGTGATCTCAGAGTCCTGGGATCGGGTTCCGCATCGGGCTCTCTGCTCAACAGGGAGCCTGCTTCCTTCTCTCTCTCTCTGTGTCTCTGCCTACTTGTGATCTCTGTCAAGTAAATAAGTAAAATCTTAAAAAACAAAAACAAAAAACAAAACAAAACAAACAAAACCCAACATCATCTGCCAGAGATTCCCACCATACAAATTATATGCTCCTCCATTCCAGCTTCCACGTTCAGTTCATTTGCACATTGTGCCCTCTGCCTTGCTTCTTTTTCAGAGAGGAAACTCTGTATGAGTTGCTAGGTTCTCAGTGCACTTGTTCCAAAGTTAATATCACGTTACTGGCACCAAAAGGACAATGACAGAGAATAACAGCCTTTGAGGTCTCACCTTTTAGGATGGGGGGGGGATGTGAGACTTAATAATGAATGATATAAGATCCTCCAGAATTCCGAGATAAAAGACAATTTGTAAAATCAGAGAACTGCTATTTCTCTAGTTCTAAACAAATACCTGCTGAGCTAACAGGTATTTAAATAATGAGATACAAAATGGACAGCATGGTGTGTGTGTGTGTGTGTGTGTGTGTGTGTGTGTGTGTGTGTGTGTGAGAAATAAACTATGTTGTCATGCTGGGAGGGAATGTGGGCTGCCCCCTTATGTTTCATCTTTATAAACTGAGGTTCAGAAATGAATTTGCTCATTAGGGCCAGATACCAAACCAGAAACCAGATTTCTTAGACCCACTGTTTTGTGCAATATACAAGAATGCCTCATTATAGATGCTTTAGATAGAATCTATGGAATCTGGCCGGGAACAAAGGAAAAATGCTTTGTGACTGGCCTTAAGCCATTTTTAAGCATAAGCAGGATTATTACTGTTATATGAAAGATCGTAAATGACTTCTCATCCCATTGGGCATAGGAGAAGATATAGGCTCAGAGCCAACTCTCTGCTAGGGAAATATTACTGGCAACAATCCATGTCATTTGCTAAGGCAACGACCACCTTCCATATCGAGTGGAGTTTAATGCATCATGGTGGTAGAGTGGAGACTGTTGAAAATTGCTCATAGGATGTACAGACATAGAACTTTTTTTTTTTTAAGATTTTATTCATTTATTTGACAGACAGAAATCACAAGTAGGCAGAGAGGCAGGCAGAGAGAGAGGAAGGGAAGCAGGCTCCCCGCTGAACAGGGAGCCAGACAACGGGGCTCGATCCCAGGACCCCAGATCATGACCTGGGCCAAAGGCAGAGGCTTAACCCACCAAGCCACCCAGGCGCCCTTTTTTTTTTTTTTTTTTTTTTTTTTGTATAGCTGGCCAACAGGAAGACTCAGGAGTGAATTTATTGGCCTAATATTGATCTCGCTTAAAAGTGTTCCTGATGGGGTAGGAGGAGTCTGAGTCATAATGGAATAGACGCTGGGCTTGAGATGAAATACCCAAACCAACATTCCCCTTCTAACCGTGTGATTTTGGACAAGTCACAGAACTTCTTAGTCTCAAGTTACTCTGGAAAAAATCAAACTAATAATTTCTAGATTACATCACTTAGGGAGAAATTTATATAATTTGGGTAAAGTTGCCCTGCATAGTGCTTATAACATATTTTACTCTAAATCTAAAGAAACATGTCCAGAGGGATTAGGAAGTGTGTTTAAGGTTTGTCACGTAGAAGGCAACCCTCCAGAGACCACCAGTGGAGGAGGAAGTGTTTACATAACCAATTAGGACTTCTGTATTCTCCACCAGTTACATAGCTTCCCTGAGATCTCACACTTTTAGGTGTTAAACATCCATGGCTTTACCTGTGGGTAGAGAGCCGCTCTTGAAAAGGTTTAACAAAGAAGCAAGCAAAACAATAAAACTATTGTGTTGGAAGTTTCATTTTTATAGGAAAGTTCTACCTTCCTTGTAGATTACCTTGTTACATGTTTTGTGTGTGTGTGTGTATGTATTTGTGTGTGTGTGTTTAATTTCACGTAGGCACCAGAGTCCGTTTATCACTTAATTCTAGTATCAAGGAAGCCACACTTACCTCTTTCACTTTTTTTTTCCCCCCCAATGGAGTTCAGACTACTTTATGATAAAGGTTTTAGATATTTAAATAGCTCATGTTTTTTGTTTTTGTTTTCCTCTAAGAATAATAGAATTTGGCCATTGTTTCAGGTAGCTTTGAGTGGGTAATTCATGTTTTTATACAGGCAGCTTATGGGGATTCATTTCCACAATGTCTTTTATTGGTCTCTTCATATTTTACAATGACTTTTACATCCTAGTCAATAGTAGTAGTCTATACAACAGATCCTTATGGGTTATTGTGGTAATTCCATTTTATTTTAAGAGAATGGGATCGACCTCATCTATCTGACTTTGTTTGGGTGGGTTTCTGCGTGAAGGCAGATGATAGAAAATAACCAAAATGACCTGAGGGAATATTTCAACTTTTCAAAGCCATGGAAGCAAAATCAGTAAAATTAAAGGAATGGATGTCATGAATCTTTTTGTGTTATTGATAATTTCCATTCAGAATGACCCTCATTCATTCATTTAGTACCTATTTTGTGTTACATTGTTCTTAGATGATGGAGAGACAAATTGAGTTTAAAAACACATTCTCTATATGAAGTAGCTCCAGATCTTTTGGGGCATGGGACCTGAAGAGGGAATTGTATCAGAGTGTGGTAGAAACATTGCAAATATCATGACAAAACTAATGGTTCTGTTAACTTCTCCTAACCGAATTGGGGGTGGATTAGTTTTGGGAAATATTTTCCAAAGAGCTAATACTTGAGCTAATGCTTAAAGGAGTAGAAATTAGCCAGGAGAAGATTGAAGGAAGAGTACAACTTCTTAGCTTCAGTCCCATGCCATTTTTATCTGTCACTCTAGTACTGGTGGATGATAAAACATGATACCTTCAGGTGGCCCTTTAAGTAACAACTAAGAGAACATAACAAAAACCAAATAGACTATGTTATTAGAATTACAAGAAGAGGTAGCAAAAGAAACAGTACTTGCTAGTCGGGGATGAGGAAGGTGTCTTGGGACCAAAATTAAGCATTTTAACATGCTTCTTAGTAAACATGTGTAATCCCCAAAAGAAATCTCTAGGTCTAATTTATTATTATTTCAAGTTTAGTGATGAATCAATAAATAGAGACTTGTAGGAAACAGTAGGTTATTTTCTTAGATACATACAGGTAGTAAAAGAGTTGAGCTAAGAATCTGGTTTACTTGAATCTAAAGATTATGATCTTTAGGCTATGTTGCCTTGTCTTTATAAACTCTGTTTTGTTACATTTATCTTGGGTACCACAAGTCTTGAAAAGTGTAAATGGGAGAAAGCTGAAAAAAGCCAGGCAAATAGTGAAAGAATTGGATGTAGAGGCATATAAAATAAATTAAAGGTTATTCAATAAAGCCCAAGTTATGGGGAGGGGATTTATACATATATGTTGAAAGATGCTAAATGGAATTAGAATTATATATAACCTAGATCAGCATTATATAATAAGGATTTTAATGAATGTAGAGGCTATTGAGTATTTGACAGCCTCTATAGAATAAAAAGCTATTGGATTTTGAAAGTCATCTCATGGGAAATATTGGAAGCTGAATCACTTGAGGAATGTAAAGCTAAATTGGATGAAACATATCTCTAATCTCCAAAATGATCTCGCTGTGTAAAATGTATGCACAAACACACATATACTTTCAAACTTTTAATTTTTACAAACTGCATGTCTCCATGTATTTAAATAATGGCTTTAATCTAAGTAAGTACAGAAGTTAGAAAACCTTTTAAAAATCAATTTGTGGGCAGAAAATAAAGCATTATAGAATAAGTTTTAGAAACTGAAGACTCCTTACAGTTGGATGGAAAAACATGCAGTCATTTAAAAATAATTAGTTTTGCAAAGGGATACATGAATGGAAGGTCTTGGAAAGGAGGCAAAGAATTAATTTCCCAAAAGGCTCTGCAGATAAAATTGTGGTTGGCACATTTCATTCTGCAGATACACCTCTTATTGGTATCTTGTCCGTTTTCCTGGGTGACATTTTGAAATAGTGCGTGCTGAAATGATTGTCCAACAATGCAAATGAGAAGAGCGCCTATCAGACATTACACTCTGGACAGACACACGGGTCAGTTCCTTCTTAAGGAGGTCTAAAAAGAAATAGAATTAGTTGACCAGTCCTCTATTAAGTGGGAGGCCTTACATCTAATCCCCCTGGATTCTCCTTATTTAGCAATGGAAGAGAAGATCACGATACTGAAAGGACCCATCCAACTGACCTGATATTTTCTGTTTATTTGCCTTGAGTCCTGGGGTCACACCAGCGCTCATGTTCTCTTTATGCTTACTTGGATACTAGTGCCCTTTCTCCTACTTTTCTTTTAAGACTTTTCTCTGTATTTCATTTCTTGCACCCTTCACCAATCCAGGACTCAACTGCTCCTCTAATGACATGATAAGATATGACACTGCTTTTCTCATTTTAACTGGTACCAACTGGACTCAATGAAATCTATTGTGATATCCCTATTGCAAACATAATAAAGGATGGACTCATTATCCTGCCACTCAAGTATTTTATAATATGCAGACAGTCTATATTTCTAACCTTTTCTTATATTTTCTTTTCTGTATTTCTTAACCTTTTCCTGTATATGCCTTTGCTCCAGATGGGTGACTCCTCACTGTTCCTGAACCTTGTCTCATGCTTAGCTACTTCTTAGCATTTGCTCAAAGTATTCCCTCTGCCTTTTTTTTTTTTTTAATTTCTTTTCAGCATAACCGAATTCATTGTTTATGCACCACACCCAGTGCTCCATGCCCTATGTGCTCTCCGTAATACCCACCACCTGGCTCCCCCAACCTCCCACTCCCCACCCCTTCAAAACCCTCAGATTGTTTTTCAGAGTCCATAGTCTCTCATGGTTCACCAACCCTTCCAATTTCCTTCAACTCCCTTCTCCTCTCCATCTCCCTATGTCCTCTTTGTTATTCCTTATGCTCCACAAATAAGTGAAACCATATGATAATTGACTCTCTCTGCTTGATTTATTTCACTCAGCATAATCTCTTCCAGTCCCGTCCATGTTGCTACAAAAGTTGGGTATTCATCCTTTCTGATGGAGGCATCATACTCCATAGTGTATATGGACCACATCTTCCTTATCCATTCGTCCATTGAAGGGCATCTTGGTTCTTTCCACAGTTTGGCGACCATGGCCATTGCTGCTATAAACATTGGGGTACAGATGGCCCTTCTTTTCATTACATCTGTATCTTTGGGGTAAATACCCAGTAGTGCAATTGCAGAGTCATAGGGAAGCTCTATATTTAATTTCTTGAGGAATCTCCACACTGTTCTCCAAAGTGGCTGCACCAACTTGCATTCCCACCAACAGTATAAGAGGATTCCCCTTTCTCCACATTCTCTCCAACACATGTTGTTTCCTGTCTTGCTAATTTTGGCCATTCTAACTGGTGTAAGGTGGTATCTCAACCATCTCTCTTAACTCCTTGTGCTCTCTCTGTTCTATTTACATTATCTACCTTTGAAACTGTGCTATCACCTTCTAATTGGAACAGACCTTGATCTTCCCTGCTCATGAGGTCCACCCTTCCTTGAGCCTGCATAACACTGGCCTCGCATCTTCCCTGTGGACTCATCCTAATCGGCTATGAGAACTCATTGTGTTATCTAAAGTTTTTATCACAGGGATTTTAACAGGGAAGGTAATAGTTAAATATTTACTGAACATATAGAAATTATTTCTTTGAAATACATTGTTTTATTCATGTGAAGACTGAATTCAGAAACAATCTGAATGCCCAGAGGTAGGGGAAGTGAATAACTGTGTTTTTTTGTTTGTTTGTTTGTTTTTAAAGATTTTATTTATTTATTTGACAGACAGAGATCACAGGCAGGCAGAGAGAGGAAGGGAAGCAGGCTCCCTGCTGAGCAGAAAGCCCGATGTGGGGCTTGATCTCAGGACCCTGGGATCATGACCCAAGCCGAAGGCAGAGGCTTTAACCCACTGAGCCACCCAAGCGCCCCGAATAACTGTGTTTAAACACGTCCATACATAAACCATGCTGCAATCATTAAAATCAGGTTCTCAAGGAAGTTTTTTGTTGTTGTTGTTGTTGTTTTTTAATTCTGATATAGTTAACATACAGTATTACATTAGTTTCGGGTGTACAATATAGTGATTCAGCAATTCTATACATCACTCAGCGCTCATCATGGTAAGTGAACTCCTAATCTGCATCACCTATGTCCGCCCCCACCACCACCACAATTTGTTCTCTACAGTTAAGAGTCTGTTGTTTGGTTTGTCTCTTTGTTAGTTTGCTTTGTTTCTTAAATTCCACATATAAGTGAAGTCATATGGTATTTGTCTTTCTCTAACTGACTTATTTTACCCTCTAGATCTATCCATGTTGTTGCAAAGGACAAGACTTCATTCTTTTTACGGCTGAGCAATATTCCATTGGGCTTATAAGGAACTTTTAATGCCATGGAAAAATGATTATAATATACAGTAAATACTTGGGGCATCTGGGTGGCTCAGCCGGTTAAGTGTCTGCCTTTGGCTCGGGTCATGATCCAAAGGTCCTGGGATTGAATCCCTTGTTGGGCTCTCTGCTCGGTGGCAAGTCTGCTTCTCCCTCTCTCTCGCTCACTCTTTTTCTTTTTCTTTTTTTTTTTTTTTAAGATTTTATTTATTTATTTGTCATAGAGAGAAGCGAGAGTGAGCACAGGCAGACAGAGTGGCAGGCAGAGGCAGAGGGAGAAGCAGGCTCCCTGCCAAGCAAGGAGCCCGATGTGGGACTCGATCCCAGGACGCTGGGATCATGACCTGAGCCGAAGGCAGCTGCTTAACCAACTGAGCCACCCAGGCGTCCCTCGCTCACTCTTTTTCAAATAAATAAATAAATAACCTTAAAAAATACATACAGTAAATACTTGACATACACAAGGAATTCTTCCTGTTCTTTTCAGAAGTGCCTCAATTTTTTAATAATAGTATAATAATAGTAGCCAACCCTTCTTACTTACAATGTGACAGATCATCTTGAATTGTCCTGTATCTTATTTGGGCCATCACTTGCATATTACTGGGCTTTCTGTGTATCTGTTTTGTTAACCATATAACAGTAACAGTTCTGAGGATTAAAAAAGACACCTGGATACAGTACTTAATTTAGCACAGCAGCAGAAACTATAAAGTGCTCCTCAAAACTAGCCATTTGTATATTCAGAGTCTACTATTATACCTAGCTAAATGAATATCTGTGGAGTGAATGAAGAAATGTAAACAGTATCTGAACCCAAGTTTGATTTGCAGTCTTCAAGGTGCTTTTCTAGCTCTGAGTGACATTCTTGCATTAATGCAAGTTATTACATACACAGCAATGAGTACAAAGCAAAAAAAAAAAAAAAAAAACCACACACACTGAGGTCCAAATTATGGGCAATCTAATAGACTCATTCATCAGCTTAAATTACTCCTATTTCCTCATGATTCAAATTTGTATCTTAGAAAAATACAAATCATTATAGGTCAGGGATATTTGAAATAAAGTAAGAACAGTTAGACATATGAATGCCAAGGATCGTTGTAGTGTTAAAGGAAAGCTGAAAATAAATTAGAGATACATAACAGTGTAAGCACTTATTTTAAAATATGGATGGAAATAGACTCAAAAGAACTAAGAAATATGCCAAAATATTAAGAGGGATTGTATTTGTATTATAAGGTTATGCATGATTTCCCTTTTAAATATTCATATTTAAATATTTTGTGTTCTTTTTAATATTCCACTAAGTTCAAATCTCTATAGTAAGAAAAATATGATAAAAATAAACTCACTTTTATAAAAGTTAAACAAAATTGAATTTAATAGCCTCAGATCTAGAGTTTTTAAAATTTAGATTCCATTTGAAAGCTGTTGCTTTGGCCAATGATATGGATTTCTAATGCATATCAAATGATCCTGTACAGTATTGACAATGATGAATTAAAATTTCAGGAGTACGTTGTGTTCTTTGCAAGGTCACCCAGGGAAGGTAGTGATCACTCACATTTAGGCTTTCATTCTAATGAGTATAATTAGGAATAAAAAATGATTTCTACAAGGCAAATGCATATCTCAGCTATAAAATCAAATAGATTGACTGATGGCCTTCATCCACCAGTAATCTATATTTATCTACCATGATTTGGGTGTGAAAAGCCCACTGCAATGAAATGCTCAACTCCTAAAACTTCTATGATGGTTAACAATTTTTGGCAGGCTTAGGAGTTGACAGACTTTTCTGCCATAAATCTTGACACATTTCAGTGATTTTTACTCCAGCACAGAAGACAATTAAAAAAAAAAAAAAACCCATAGACTTAAAAGATTTACCGTTCATAGAGATCTGGACAATTATAAGCAATATATAAGGAAACCCTGGCGAAATACCTCTGAGGGTAATTTGCCATGTTGAAATTCCCTTGAAGGAGGACTGATGCAGTTATACCCTTATTTATGACTTTTTTTAAGGGGAAAAAAATGAATGGTCCTATTTTAGTCCATTTATTCATTCAGCAGATATTTATTGAATATCAGAAACAGACAATGGACTATTCTAGATCCTGGCCATAAATCAGTGAAAAGGAAAAAAAAAAAAAAAAAAAAAGCAGACAAAACTCCTGGCCTTTTGGAACTTACAATTTGGGGTGTATGTAGGTGGGTTGGTAGAGGGGAGGATGAAAATAAACGAATACATAAAGTGTACACGTATCTAGAACAGCTCTGTCCCATAGACATTTCTTCAGTGAGAGTAATGTTCAATAGGTGTGCTTTCCAATATTCCAATATGATAGCCACTGACCACTGTGGTTACTGAACACTTGAAATTAGCCTAGTATGACCAAGGGGCTGAAATTTACATTTTAACTCATTGTGACTAATTTAAATTTAAATTTAAATAGTCACATGGGGATAGTGGCTACCATATTGGTGAGCAAAGGTCCAGACAGGTTAAGGAATTCAGAGCACATACGAGAAGGGAGGCAGAGTGTAGAGAAGTGGCTGCAGTTGTAATTAGAGTGGTCAGAAGAGGCATCTTGAGGCGATATGTAGGTGAATATCAACAGAGGTACAAAGAGCAGGCCATGCATATATTTAGAGGAAAGTCATTCCAAGCAGAGGGACTAGGCAGTACAGAGGGCTTAAGTTGGGTGCCACCAGGCTTGAAAGCAGAATGGCATAAAGGACAGTGTGGATTTGACAGAGTGAGTATGTTAACCAAAGGTAGGAGATGAGACCCAAAGCCTATGGTCATGGTGAGGAATCAGAAACTCCAACTTAGGTTCAGTTAATTCATATATACACTCATGCATACAAATCTACATGAGAAGTAGTTCATATACCTGTATATACATGAATTAACATATAATGTTAATGTATGAACTATTAATATATATTAATATGATAAGAATACATATACATAAATTCTTAGTCTCTAGGTTTAAGATTCAAAAATCGTAAGAGCCTCTTCATTCCTTGAAAACCCCTTGTAGACCTGAAGGTCAGCAAGAATATTTTATCAGGCTGTATTTTTATTTTATAGTTGATTCCAGTCTCCAAGTAGCTCCTGGACTTGCATTTCCCCCACCTTGCTCAGTAACATTTATGACCGCAACCATCTTGACAATTCTCCTTGCTGCAGCAAATTTGTTGTTTTCTCGGGACTGAGTTATCTTTAAAATTCAAATGTAGCATGTTATGGGAAAAAAATATGCCAGTTTCTGTAAGCAGGCAATTCTGTAAAATTAATGAGAATTACAGGTCATGGTGCAGGAGGAGATCTGAATGCAAAACATTTTTAGAATAAAGAGCATTAGTCACGTAAAACTGTACAGGGTGTTAAGGAAATTGCAGGGGTTTAGATTTATCGTGAATTTCATCTTGCTGAAATACACCTGTCACATTTTAAAACTTGTTGACACATATTGACACTTAGCTGCCATGTAATAGACTTTTATCTCGGATTGTGGCTTTCCCTATGACTTCATTTTTAAAAGGAGCCTGATTTCTTTGTTGAAGGTAGTTATGATACCGTCTTTCCAAAGCTGATTTTGAATCAAGAAGATGTATACACGGGACAGTATTTTTCTTCAGTTATTGGAATTGCTATCTTCTTCATTTACTTTCTTATTTAGTAGTTAGCTAGTTATGCAATTAGTGAATAGTCCTTATATAAAGAGAGATGGGAAAGGATGAGGAAAGGCATTAACATTATTTGAGTGCCCACGGTGCCCCAGGATCTGTTAAAAAAAAAGAAAAGAAGAAAGAAAGAAAGTAGTGCTGTCTGTTATTTTTGAGTGACGCAATAAATTTGAGTGGATTAAACAATGAAAAATAGCTTTTATTTTTACTGCCTTATACGTATATACTATGCATATCCATGCATTATCTCATTTAATTTGTATACTGGACTTGCAAGGTAGCTAGTAATGCTTTTGTTTAAAGACAGGAAACAAAGGAGATACAAAATTCTGCTTAAACACAGGCACTCTTTATATGTGTAGAACCAGCACTCAACCCAGAGACGTTTTGACGATAAAACCTATGTTCCTTCCATCACATTCTCTCACTCCACTTATAACTTAATAGTATCTGAATTATAATATTGTGACATCCTGACTTTGCCTATTTACTGGCTATATATATTGGCTATATTTACTCTTTCTTACTACTCTTGTTGGGCCTTCATTTCCTAATCTATAAAATGGGATACTAATATTAAATATGTTATAAAGCTACTGTGTTATTTGAGATAATCCATGTAAATGCACAGCAAAGTGCTTAGGAGAGAATAACCATCCAGTAAATGTTAGCTATTATCAATTACTTTATCTAAGTTTTTGTATAGATTAGTATACAATAAATTATTTTGCATGTTAATTCCACGTGGTATAATAAAACAGATTTTGTAAATCTTATGTTCCTTCAGTCTTTCCAACCACACTGCTCTTACATTTGGATCTTCCGTAATTTACAGATCACGGGCAACCAGATATCATTATTAATGAGCTTAAAGGAAAATTGATTAACCGCCTAATGACTTCCTTCCTCAGAACTGAAAATGATCCTGGATTTTCCCCAGATGCTCTGGGATCGCTGCTGTCTGCCTGTAATCAGTGTTTTCAGAAGAATTGACTTTGGCATCTTGCTGTTCATCCCTATACTTCCTACCCCTCTAAAAAACTTGAGGCCTTCCCATTGCTTGATAACAAGTCACCAACTTATTACCAACCCTGTTCCTTTGTGATGCAGAACCTTGACAGGCATGCTGATGAGGCTATCCATGGTTTTCATTCTCTCTTTTTTCCTAACTGGGAAATTCACCAAAAGACACTATGTTGTTCTTCTAGTTTCTGGGAATGCCCTGGGTCTTTCTCTTGCATTCTGATAAGGGAAATCTGTGTTTTGTTGGCATCGGAATCATTTTGGCTGGCTAAGTTTGGGGAACAATCATGTGGGTGTTTTCACTCTGAGGACATGGGGGTTTACAAGTGGTTACAAGAATAACCAGGTTCTATCATCCGTCCTCCACCACAAATGAAATGGTTAGGTTTGTCTTTTTTATGCAAGTATTAGCAAAAAAATATGAAAGTCACAGTACAGCTGGGGTTGTACCAATAATAGAGATCTATAGCTTTGCCAGTTACATATTTAAAAGAAAATTTTAAAAAATGCAAGAAGAAAAGGAAGGGCATGAGGTCTCTGTTCTTACATGTAAGAAAATAAAAATTTCCTCAAAGCAATGGATGCTGAGAATAGCACCGAAAGATAACATATTACAAAGGATCAGTGTGTGAGTAATAATCTTTTAACAAGGGGAATTTCCCTTCTTCTTTTTATTGGCTTCATTTGTTCACAAAGAAATTAATCTCATTACCAGCTTCGAACAAAGAAAGTCATGTTTCGAGACTCACAGACCTTTTCTCTCTCAGTCTTCTTGAATGCGTCACAAATTTCTGTCTCAGTTCTTTGGCCTTTGGGCTTGCCAAAGAGTATTTGTTCTTTGAGCCCTCTCCTTAGGCTTTTTGCCTTCCTAGAAGATCTTAATTCTTTTCTTTGTTTCTTTCTCGAGCCAGTCTTGAGTTTGGTCCTGTCCCAGACAGAGTGTTTTCACTCCATGGAGAAATTTCCATGGGCCCCTTCACATTCATGCAGTCCATGCCAGGGTTATGTCTTTTATTTATTTCTTGGCCCCAGCAGGGGTTTCCTGCCTGTTTTTGTATGTCCGTTTGTGAGTTAATTGGCCTAATCAATCTAATGAATTTTCCCGAAATTGTTCAACAAGCACTGTAGCTCCAAGAGCTCTCTGGACAACAACAGTCACTACAGCCCCAGGGGCTGAATTCTGTTTTGCTGGGCATCTTTTGAGAGTCTAGTGCGTCAACTGGAAATAATTCCTGCCATCCTGAAATGTATTAGGCTTCTGGGAAATAGATTTAAAACATGATAAAAGAGTAGAGATGAAAGTGCTTAGTAAGAAAGATGGATATACAGGTAAGTTCGGAGGGTCCAGGTGGGGAGCAGTGGATAGTGACTCGGGACCAGATTCTGTGGTTCGGTTGCTCTGATCAGCGAGCTAGGTCAGTCTCAGCACTCTCTCAAGGCCACTCTTCTCATCTGTAAAGTAGAGAAGGTACTTCGTGGTGGGATAGGGTAAAAACTTTTCACTAGAGTGCTTTTTAAACCTGTACTCAACGTTGAGATGTTGGGAGCGGACGCAGAATGGAAACAATAATCGAAAACAGTAATTGCACAAATTGTCGTGGTCCTGGAGGGTGACCTGTAAGCCTTTGGCACCCAGTGGCCTATTTACTTTATCAGTTAATGTTAATTATGCAGATGGCAGCAGAGGCCACCAGGTAAAGATGGGACAGCTGTGCACAACACACCTCAAGGGAGCACAGATAACAACATCTAATATAAAAAGGGAGCTCGCCAATTCTGTAACAAATCTTCCTTTCATTTTTCAGGCATTTTTGAACACCCTGATTTGGCATGGCTTAAGAAAAAGAGCAAAGAAAATCTTTGGAGTGTATTCTTAGCCTTCTAAGTTGCCCTAACCACACACTACAGACTGGAGGGCTTAAACAACAGAAATTTATTTTTGAAATAGAAATTTAGTTGTGGAGACGGGATGTCAGAGATCAAAGATCAGGGTGCTGACACGTCAGGTTCTGGAGAGGGCTCCTTTACTGGCTTATAGGTGGCCATCTTGTACACGTCTTCACACGGTAGAGGGAAAGAAAGCTTTCTGCTGTTTCTTCTTTTTTTTTTTTTTTAAAGATTTTATTTATTTATTTGACAGAGAGAAATCACAAGTAGGCAAAGAGGCAGGCAGAGAGAGAGAGGAAGAAGCAGGCTCCCCGCCAAGCAGAAAGCCCGATGTGGGGCTTAAACCCAGGACCTGGGATCATGACCTGAGCCGAAGGCAGCGGCTTAACCCACTGAGCCACCCAGGCGCCCCTCTGCTGTTTCTTCTTATAGGGATGCTATTTTGAGGGGATCACTGCCTGACTCTAATGACCTCATTTAACCTTAATTACTTCTGTAAGGTCCTATATCCAAATACAGCCACATTGGGGATTAGGGCTTGGATATCTGAATTTGGGGAGGTTGGGGGGGGCACAATTTAGTCCACAGCATAGAGTAAGGCAGGTGTGAATTTAAATCCCTTTTATTATAAACCAGCAAATTGTGTGTGGGCTTAAATTTCTGTCTGCCATTTTGTGTCTATGTGAACTTGAGCTAGTATTTAAATTCTCTCTGCGCTCCCTTTTTTCTTGTTTGTGATTATATTTGAGATTATAATATCTACCACATAGGTTGTAATAAGGATTATTAAGTATGTAAAACATATTACCAAAAACTTGTCATACATTCGAAGTTCAATCAATGCAGCAATCCATAGGAAAGAAAGTCGAATTGCATTCTTAATGTAGTTAATTCCTCAACCTCTCTCTGTCAGTTGAAAGGCCCTCTGCCTCTGCTCAAAGCTTTCTGAATAGGGGAATCAGATACCAGAGCCTCAAGATTTTGTGAGAGGAAGCTCCTGGGGACCAGGATGTTCCATCCAATGCCCTTTTTGTTTTGCCTACTAGAAAAGAGAAGTCACCATAATTTAAGGGAATCTACTTAATATCATTCAGTTACTAAAGATTCCTGGCCTCTTGACTCCAAACTAGTGTTCTTTCCTCAACACGGGTTCTTCCCCACTTTTTGTCAGCTGGTGATGATCATGTTACAAATCCCTCTGGGTGCTGGCATTCACCCCCATTTCATCACATTAGTCAAACACCATTCCTTTCGTCCTTACTCAAAGAAAAAGATCAAAATGCAAGCATGTGGCAAAAACTATTTCTAGACACAACATTGAGTATCTTCTATATGATGAGACTGAAGACATCATTTCCAAACTTTATTATTCTCTACTTATTCTAGCAAATTGCTCAGGACACACCTCAAAATATCGGTTCACTTATATTTTGTTAAAGAGGTGATAATCAGGGGTGCTTGGGTGGCCCCACCAGTTAAGTGTCTGCCTTCAGCTCAGGGCATGACCCTGCGTCTGGATCTGGGCCCTGCTCAGCCTCCTTCTCCCACTCCTGTTGCTTGTAGTCTCCCTGTCAAATAAATAAATAAAGTCTTAAAAAAAAAAAAAAAGGTTGAGAATTGGTGCTCTGAGATGAGTTCAGCTTATTTTATTTATTTTTTTTTTTAGAGAGAGAGAGCTCAAGTTGGGGCAGGGGGTAGGGACAGAGGGTGAGTGGGAGAGAGAATCTCAAGCCTGACATGGAGCCTGGCATGGGGCTCAATCTCAAGACCCTGAGATCATGACCTGAGCTGAAATCAAGAGTTGGACTCAACCAACTGAGCCATACAGGTGCCCCTGAATTGAGCTTTTAAGTGGTCTATTCAGCTTTTACCAAGAGAACATTGCAGCTCTTCACAATTATTGCTGGCGTCCTGGTTCCGAGCTGTGTGGCCTGTACCTCTAGATTTCAATTCCAATCCCTGTGGCCCGGGCATTTCCTAGTTTTCTTTGGTTGCCACCATTTCCCACTCAGCTACATCTCTAGAATATCTCGTGATTATTCCCCAAGTTACTGTTTCTTCACAGCCATCTTGCAGTAGTGATGGTGTGATGTCTGAGCACATGAAGCCCATGTACCCTGCTTAGATTCCAATCTGGGTTCCAGTGTTGACCGGATATGAGACCTTAAGAGAGTTACGTAACATTTCTGCATCTCCATTTCCTCATCCGAAACACAAGGATATAGTAGTATCCGTCTCATAGTGCTGCTGTGATGTTTATGTCACTTATTATATATAAAGAGCTTATATGTAATTTATGTTAGTATATGTGAAGAGCTTAGGAGAATGCCATACATAGTGGGTACTGTTAGATGTGCAGGCTATTGTTTTTTACCTGGGAGCAAAGTCCCAATCTAACCCTTTGTACATACTAGAATAGACGTAACAATTCATTTGTAATTCCCAGGTACCTAGGTTCCTAGTGGCTTACTCTTATAGTCCCTTTATTTTCCTTGTGTTTATCTTGCTTAGGCCATGTGAAAGTTGTGTGTTTTTTACAAACTACTAGAAGTTTCCAATCTGAGCATGTAATTACCCTGAGTGTTTTGCTCCCAAATCCACAATAACAAGCTTTTAGTTTGTTTTTCAGAGCTATTGTGCTTAATTAACATTTATGCAGGACTTAGTGAAATCATGAAAATTAACAGATGTCTTTATCTAAACAGGTGGTGAATATATCAACAATTAAAATAAGAACAGTGATGGTACAACAGTTCTTCTTTAGATCACTCAGACTCACTACCAGACTCAGAGTCTGGTAAGCATGGTTTCCACATTCACTACCAATCTGGTAAGCGCATTGTTAAGCAAATAAACGGTACTCAAAATATTTTAAGATATTCACACTAAATATGAATTTTACATCATGCATATAACAAAATTAAAAATAATAGTGACATAAGCTCATAAGGGTTATTCTGCTCCATGGGAAAGTCTAGAAATCATGCTGAGTTGGTAGATGGCTACAAAAATCATCAGGGATCCAGACTTCTATGTCACTGCTCCATCATTCTGACACAGGGCATTCAGCCTTAAAGTGAAAACATGATCCGCAATGGCTGCTAAAGCTCCAGCCATTACGTCTGTATTCCAGGAAAAAAAAAATAGGAAAAGGTCATCTCTATCTGAATTTACTTCTTGAAAGCATTATTTTTTAAAGCATTGTTATTCTCATGGGATGTTTTGGTTTCTATCCCATTTGGTCAGAACTTAGTCTTATAACGATATCAAGGTACAAAAGACTCTGGGAAGTTCACTCTTGTATTTGGGGCTCAGTGTAGGTTCCAAACTAAGGTTTTAAGGAGTAAAGTTAAAATAGTCTTTGGATGGGCTACTCACACATTTAAAATTAACCTTTTATTTTGTTTCTTGGTATATTGTTGATTTTCCTTAGAACTTAATTTTTTAAGATATACTTACTTTCTGTGAAACATTTTTCTATATCCTTTGAATCTGTTTATAAACATTTTATAAAAATTTGTAGTCATTTTTTGTTTTTTTTTTTTAATTTTCTTCAACTACATTAATATATAGCACTTGCTTTAAAAAAATCTGAGAAACTTTCTATGAAAGCACAGGTGAAAGAAGGTAGTTTATTCTTTCATTCATCTTAGTTAACAAAAATGTACTAGGTAAATGCTATGTCCCAGGCACTGGTTAAGTGCTGGAAATAAAAGGGTGAGTGATACAAAGTGTCAGCCAATAGGGGGCTTATGTATGGATGGGGCAATATAAAGAATAAAAAAAAATCCATAACGTAAGGTCATGTGGTGGTAAATAAAGCCAGGAAGGGACTAGACAGTATTAGATGATGAAGAGTGCTATTTTTGACTGAGTGATCAGGGTCAGCCTTCCAACAAAGAGAACAGCAATAGAAATGCCCTCAGAGGAAGGTTCTAGAAGGGGCTTGTCCCAGCTGTGCTCAGCAACAGCAAGCAGGGCAAGGCGCCTGGACTTCAAGGATGGAAAAAGAGATTTGTAGGAGATGAATTGCACAGGGAGCGATCAGAGCCAAGTAGATCAAGAGGAGGGATAATTCAAGCACTTTGAAGAATACAGTAGCATACTACAGACGACAAAGTGAAATAGGAAAGGAAATGCTCATTTCTGCATTTAATGTTTATTTTTCTTGTCTTCGGTACACCAGGTTCTTACCAATTGCCTACTATGTGTGAGACTCTTCACTTAGGTCCAAACGACAAAACATGAATATAAAATGTTCCGTGTCCTCAAGGTGCTTCTCTCTAGTGACTTCAGATGAGCTCAGAAAACTTAAAAGCACTCACCTTTGTCCCCGTATATCCAGGAAGTTTCATGTCTTCATATTCTTTTCTGCATAGTAGAATCTTTATGTCCAATATAAGCCTTAAACACTAGAGCTTAACTCTAAGTTCATTTGTCTTCTCTCTTGAAGACATACAGAAAGCTTAATGCACTATCCCATGATTGAACCTGTCCCCCTTATATCTTTTCCTAAAGGATCCCATATTGTTTATGTGTGTGGAGCTTTAATGCACTGCTTCCTCCCAAGTCAACATACCCTTCCTCCCTCCTCTGAAAAAATCGTATTCTTTCTTCATAGTATTTCCTTTGAAAGGATTTCCCCCAGCTCTTTCTCGCAGAGTTAATTGCTTCTGTCTCTGTTTGGTCCCATACTTCCCTTATATGTAGCATCATAGTGTATTAGGATTATATAGTTATACTATTCTTTACCACTAGAATAAAAGTTCCCTAGGAATAGAATGTGATGTTTATTTGTTATAAAAACCCTGATACCCAGCAAAGTGCCGGCCATATAGTCACTGTTTGAAAATATGTTTTGTTACATGAAGAAAAAAAATACCCCATTACAGACAAAGCTAATGTTTCTGTTCACAGTGTGGAGTAGATAGAAAATTCACAAATTATCTTTTGCTTATGTAGTTTTTTCTCTCCAAAAATCATTATTTGAGGGGAAGATTTTAGCCTTTATCACAAGTTATTACTAAGTAAAATGTGTGTTTTTACATTCCAGTTGACTCTCCTACATAATCCACTGTTTATATCCTTTGAAACATCTAGCGGCTTCACACTCCTGCATATTTTTTGAGTTAAATTGGCTTAGATTTAATCTATTTTATAATAGACAGTAGGCACAAGTCTGTTGTGAAACCAGCCACCTTGGGGGAAGCATAAACCCAAGAACAACCTCACATTTATAAATATGCAAGTTTGTTTACTAGACCAAAAGCTCTTCACTGGACTGTGAACTCCTTAAGGATAGGGAGTGTAGGTTACTTTCTCTCACACAGCCTGCGCACATGCACACGCACACACACGCGCACACACACAGATATGTAGCATTTGTCTATTTTCTTGTGCAAATTACTCTCACTTTGGCTGATTCTAAGCTACCACATTGAAGTCATTGAATGTGATGTTGAGAACACATACAGTTAGCAAGACATAAGCTGATTCCCACACACTGGCGCACCATCAATAAAGGTCTAGATGGGTTTAAGAATCCAAAAGATGATTGATTTTAAGAAGCTAATATGTGAATATAGTGTATACTATGTGACACCTCCAGACACATCTGGGACATTACTTGTAATAAAACACATTAATGTTCTCACACTGCAATAAATGGATTTTCACACTAGGACACACATATATAAATACCAAACGTAAAAAAAAGCTCTGTTTTCAGGACCTTATGTGTGTGTATGTGTGTGTGGGGGGTGTGTGTGTAATTTCGAATTGCATAAACAGTATTGAGACACTATATCCATATTTTTTTTTTTAAAGATTTTATTTATTTATTTGACAGAGAGAGATCACAAGTAGGCAGAGAGGCAGGCAGCGAGAGAGAAGAGGAAGCAGGCTCCCTGCTGAACAGATTGCCTGATGTGAGGTTTGATCTCAGGACCCTGCAACCATGACCTGAGCTGAAGGCAGAGGCTTTAACCCACTGAGCCACCCAGGTGCCCGACTATATCCATATTTAAAAAAAAAAAAAAAAAAAAAAAACAGTATGTCAGTGGAAAACCATTCATGATCTATAACATACCCACATACCCACCCAGGCTGTTTGCACCCGGTTCTATTCATTGTCTTTGCTCTTTCTACGTCTCTTTAAATTACAGGTAGCTGATGGATATGCATCTTCTGTCTTGTCCAGTTATACTTCAATTGACTTCCCTTTTCCCAGCGAAAACATCAGGTTGTCTTTACTTGCAATTTAGCTCCATATTCCTTTATTTCATGTATTTGTGTAGTATTTTGACTTTGACTTTAAACTGGTATAATACCGGGGTGCCTGGGTGGCTCAGTGGGTTAAGCCTCTGCCTTCGGCTCAGGTCATGATCTCAGGGTCCTGGGATCGAGCCCCGCATCGGGCTCTCTGCTCAGCAGGGAGCCTGCTTCCTCCTCTCTCTCTGCCTGCCTCTCTGCCTGCTTGTGATCTCTCTCTCTCTGTCAAATAAATAAATAAATAAAATCTTTAAAAAAAAATAAAATAAAAAATAAACTGGTATAATACCTTCTTAGTTCATTCATATCATCTGAACAAAATTAATTCTTGAACATGTATGCATTTTTATATGTCCACCGAGAGCCATGAGTTTCCTTTTTTTTTTTTCTGAAAATTTCTATTAATCCAAATATAGGGAAGAAATTAGACAAGTTCTAAGAAACCTCTGAGGGTCAAATATGGATCGATGTTGGACTGTAGGAGAGCCATCCCCAGGGTCCAGTAGCCTTGTCAGACATGCAGAATCAGGTAAGAGTGGCCTGGTCTCCCCTGGAAGACTGATTCCTTTCATTGAGATCGCTTGCAGGGGGCTTGGTGCCTCTGACTGTCCTATGTAAGATGGTGCTATGGGACTGGATGAAATGCTATCTTTAACATTTAATTGAAGTCTAAATCTAATTATTTCTAATGATTCTAGCTCCTCATTTGAGTGTGAATCAAGTGACATAGAAACACTCAAGGAATCATGAATTACCTAAGATGAGCAAGAGTTTAGATGAACCCATGACTATACACAGATAAAGCTGATAAAGTCAGGCCTTATTGGTATATGAGATGACTAATGGATTCATTAAAATTCTTTCTTAGGAGCTCAAAGATGTTTTAATTATCAGAAAAGTAGCTGTCACAAATCTCTTGACTCTCATCCTGTAAAGCAATGGTGTCTGGCTTTATGCATGGCTGTGCCAGATTCACAATTTCCCACAGCCTAGAAAGCTGCTCTGTGTTTATGTTCTTTCATTCAGAGTTCTCACTTCTACTTCCAAATGAGTCCATTTGCAAGAACATCAAAGGGAAGAGAAGGATCCATTTCAGCTACACCCACAGTTTTGTGTAATACATTAAAATTGATCAAGGCTTGGGTAATAAGTTCATGAATATTAGCTATCTTCTGGAATTGAAAAGATTTGGGGCTTGAAAAATTGAGTTATTGATTTAAAGGGCTGCCACCACTATTTCTTACAAAATAAGGATCTAAGATTTTGTTTGTTTGTTAGTGAGTGTGGACAGCATCCCCCTACTCCCCAAATTTATACCTCTCACTGGTTGCCTTTATTGGAGAAGTCTTTCTTTTTAAGAGCCAAGCTGAATGAATGATAACTATTCAGAATAGAATGAAAACTAGCGAAATGCAAGTTTGATCCTCCTCCCCACCTCCACATAAATATACATGTGCCCACACATAGTAAAACTGAGGATTTGGGCTAAGAGAGTATCCCTCTACATAACAAGAATTGAGGGACGCCTGGGTGGCTCAGTGGGTTAAGCCTCTGCCTTCAGTTCAGGTCATGATTTCAGGGTCCTGGGATCGAGCCCCGCATCGGGCTCTCTACTTGGCAGGGAGCCTGCTTCCCCACCTCTCTTTGCCTGCCTGCTTCTGAGCTCTCTGTGTGTGTGTGTGTGTGTCAAATAAATAAATAAAATCTTTAAAAAAATAGCAAGAATTGACATACATCTCCAACAGACATGGCTTCTGGAAATCCAGGTGTAATTGTACACCCCAAGTCCTTATCATTCACTCACCATTAGGAAGCGTAGTCTCCCAGATTGAGTATTAAAGAATTACTTAACCTCTCTGAAAAGTGGTAATAAATAATAATTTCTTTTTCTGTCTTACAGGACTGTTGGGATGATTTACTTAACTAATTTTCTCAATTTTTATACCATTAAATATACTTATTGAGATATACTATGTGGCAGGCACTACATTGGTTATTATGGGCTATATAGTTATTATGGGCTATTCATATAAAGATAAATAGCTTTGCCCTTGAGAAACTCTAAGCCCAGAAGAGAAGTACCATCAGTACATAGTACAATCAAATTGATTTGAAAGCATAATCCATAAGAAAAGTACAAATAAAATACTGTGCAGGTTTAGAAATAAAAAGATTACTTTTGAACAGAAGAGGTTGTAGGAGGGAGTGGCAGAGATTGTGGATATAAATTTCTTTTAAAAGAAAAAGCCATGTAATACTCCTGTGATTTCCATCCTTCCCTCCATGAACCCTCAGGGTCAACTATTAACACCCTTGTAGCTTATGGTACTTTCTTGGATGGAAAGGCCACTTAATCAAATAATAAAACCTGGTCAATTACTTGTTTGATTTGTTGCCCCCTTTTTTAAACCAGGCCTGCTAGAACGGGGCATTAGATGAGTAAGTTTTGATAGGGGTAAGAATGTAGGGCATAGGGAAATGGCTACCTTAAAGTGGTGAAATTCCACGTAGTTAAGGAGAGAAGGTAAATATATAAGTACATATTGCCAAGTCTGCAAGGGAGAGAGAGAATAAAACAACAACTAATTTTATGAACTATACAGTAGTTTTTCAAAGTTTGACTGTAGTAACAATCAGAATTACCAGCTCTTGGGGTGCCTGGGTGGCTCAGTGGGTTAAAGCCTCTGCCTTTGCCTCGGGTCATGATCCCATGGTCCTGGGATCGAGCCCCATGTCGGTCTCTCTGCTCGGCGGAAAGCCTGCTTCCCCTCTCTCTCTGCCTGCCTCTCTGCCTACTTGTGATCTCTGTCTGTCAAATAAATAAATAAAATCTTAAAAAAAAAAAAAATAATTACCAGCTCTTATCCTTCTCATCCTCAAAATTGAGTGGGCAGTATATATGCTTTTTTTTAAGATTTTATTTATTTATTTGACAGAGATCACAAGTAGGCAGAGAGGAAGGCAGAGAGAGAGGGGGACGCAGGCTCTTTGCTGAGCAGAGAGCCCAATGTGGGGCTTGATCCCAGGACCCTAAGATCATGACCTGAGCCAAAGGCAGAGGCTTAACCCACTAAACCATCGACCGTGTCCCGCAGTATATATTCTTTGATGGTTTTAGGAGACAAGCACCAAGGAGTATTGGTGTCCTTACCTGGGCCACTCAAAACTAGATTAATTTTAGGGTTAAGAAAGCATTATTGAAAACTGAATTCACTTGTAATTTATTCTGATGACTCCTGATTTGTGGGTCATACATCAGTTATCATGCCACAACTTTTTATTTTCCTGAGGTAAAACACAACCCCTCCAGTTGCCTTTTCTGGACCAGTAGGTACTGTATCCTCAGACTTACCTTAAGGGGGTCTTTTGACAAAGCTAAATTCAACCCCTAAGGCTCAAAGCCCTCTGTAAAGGCCAGGGAAGGCTGAACATACAGGAAAGAAGCTTTCCTTAGTTATTTAAAGGATGTGTAAAATATTAGGCTTCTTCCATTTGGACCCCAAAGGCAGAACCAAAGTTGATGGGTTGAATTCATAACGACTGTGACTGAGGTTCCTTGTAAGGGAGAATTATCTATGGCCAGGAATTATCAAGGGTTAAATGGCTGTCTAAGGATATGTTTGGGACCCTTGCTCATCATTACATAGTTTCAAGCATGAGAAGTATTAACATGTCAAAGCAAAATTTATGCTGGCCAAAGTTAATCAAACGACGAAGACTATTCAAGGCTATTGCAATAAGGACCAGAGACCACCACTAAGTCTAAATTCATCTCCGATGAAGAAGTAGTAGGGTTTTTTTTTTTTTTGGTTTTGTTTTGTTTTTAAGGACTCATGTGAGCTAATGAAAAGGTCCTGGAGAATATTAGGGGAAAGTCATGGACCTGTGTTTGCTAATTGGCTTTATGCAAGGGAAAAATAAACTTCCCACATCATTAGACAGGAGGTCCTTTTGCAACTTGGATCAAAGCACTCACCGAAGTTAGGTTTCTACCTTCCTGCTGATATTGGGAGATTGCTCCTTTGCTGGTTACATGTCAAAGAGATGGTTCCTGGGTGGCTCAGTGGGTTAAGCCTATGCCTTTGGCTCAGGTTCTGATCTCATGGTCCTGGGATCGAGCCCTGCATTGGGCTCTCTGCTCAGCAGGGAGCTTGCTTCCCCCACTCTCTCTGCCTGCCTTTCCACGTACTTGTGATCCTTGTCAAATAAATAAATAAAATCTTAAAAAAAAAAAAAAAAAAAAAAGAGATGGTTCCCAGATCCTTGAGAAAGACATCCCTGGATTGTAAAACTGGAAAGAGGCTTTTGAAAAATGATTTACATGCCAAAGGGGCTGAGAAGAGATTTGTAATTACAAGTTTTCTGAAATAAATGCTCTAAGAAAAGGGTGTGAAGGAGTCAGGAAGAAACCTGTTTAAAGTTGAGTCAAGTTGAGAGAAAGACTAAGGCCATCTCAGTCAAACTCGTGGTAGGGATATTATAACCGGAAGTCAAGAATAGAATGTGTGATAATTATTAAAATATTTTACAAGTCTGAAGTTTCCTGTGTCCTGAGTTTGGATAGAAAGATTGGAGCGGTGGGGGGGCGGGGGGTTCCCAGGGAATTTCACTCATTTGGATAAAATCCCCATTCCTTCGTTGTGGCTTCTCTGTGGCTTTTCTCCAGGAGTCCCAATTACTTCTCATTTTCTGTTTGTAGAATCCAGAGATTTAAAATTTCATCTCTTTGCAGCTGTACTCATCAACATTAGGTAGGAACGTTTGGTGGTGCCTCCATAAAAGAATGACTAACTTCTGCCTTTAGTGACAAAGGAACTCATTTTGTGAGGGAAGCCCAGGAAATTATGGAGCTCAGGAAATCCAGCAATCCCACTCCCCTCTTATGGCACCTGGATGGAAGGAGGAATTGTAAATACCAACAGAACCTCTACACTGTTGTTTGGGATCTTTGATGATAAGAGAGGAAAATGTCACTAGAGCACTTACTCTGTGGCTATTGTTTGGAATTCTTGTCATGTTGTGTGGTCCTTTGTTGTATACTGATATTAATGGAGTTGCTGCCTCGAAACTCACAACATATTCAGATCATTTCAGACTGACCGGGACCCAAGGCAAGTAAACTCTGGTTCTTTAAGGGAGCCACAAACAAGGACACCCAGAGGCAGAGGAATGATTGAATTTGCCAGTACAGTCTGTGCGAGGCTTGCTAGTGTAGGGGGCATTTTCAAATATGACAGTGGCTAGGATTTCCCTAGAGAGTGCACTTGGGCCTAGCATGTGAATCAGTGTTTAAGTTAGATTATTTTTAGAATGATTTGCAAAGAAGGACGAAAAAGTAAATAAACGATTCCATAATTAATACTGTAAGTGTGAATCATTCAAGACCCATTTGTCTTTGTGGGAAAAGCAGCTGGGCCATTGCTGGTGTCCTGCTGCAGGCTGCTAGGTTGGGCGGAAATGATCCCAGGGAAAAGCAGTGAATTTGCCTAACAGCCTTCCCATTAAATGCTCAGGCTTTGATCATTACCTTTAATAGTTTCACCCCCTCCCTGCAGCCACAGAGCCCCGCGGGCTGGTTTCAGATGCTCCCCTTCTGATCCCATAATTGGAATTGATAACTGACCATCATACGGGAGCTGGAGACATTTGTCAAATGCCGTCCATCACACTTAGAGTCAGAAATGGCCCCCTCCTCTATTGGGGGAGATTAAGCAGATCTTTAGAATTTGGAGACTCTGAGCTTGGTCTAGCCCAACTCATTCATTTTACACAAAGGGAAATGAGGTCCAGAAAGGTTCTGTGACCTGCCTGGGGTAGTATAATTTGTTGGGCACAGAGGGAGAATTACAACTGAGAGGTTCTCTGTCTGCCTGGCTTTGCCTCCAACTGACACCATTTCTTCCTGACTGAGTAATTTTCTCAAGGTTAGGGGAGAGATTGGGACTGATTTGTGAATGGAAAAACAGTTGTTAATCAGTTATTCTTTTCAAAACACTGCCTTCTTTGGACAGCCTCCCTGCTGGGCCACTCTGCTGTAGAGTCCCCTTTTTGTAGTAATCAACCAGATGCCCTCAGAGGACGGCTGCTTAAGTACTATATTGAAAAAGCATTTCCCACACTTTGTTTTCCTTAATGAGCCAACCATTCTATGACCACCTAGCTCTGTTATGCATAGAAGCAGAGCAGATGAGAGCCAGAGGTGTTAAACGCCTTGCCCATGAACACACAGCTCCTAAGTGCCCGAAGTGTCATTTGAACAAAGATCTTGGTGATTCTAACACCTGGGGCCTTAGCCAATATTTAGTTCTAATTTGGCCTCCCGACCATCCTCATCTGAACAGCCTGTGTAACTAAATGCAAGGAGTGATTTGAAATTTGAAGTAAGGGTCTCTGTGAGGTAGCATTTCCTGCCTGGTGATTTCTTCCTTTCTTTCTATCCCTCCCAGCCTCTCCGGTGTTTCAGCCTACGTTTGACTCCCCGCTCCTTGTCACTATGGAGACCAACACCTATCCTACGACCATCACTCCCTTTAGGAACTGATTTTCCTCTATTCCTAGTTATGCATCCTTAAAGCAGTTATTGTTCAAAGTGCACATCTCAGTGTTTGTGAGGGTTCTTTTGGTCATACTCACATCTGTGCTTCTGTGGACTCCGGGGACTTCACTGACCCTTGGAGAAGGAAGCCACCAGGATAGGTGTGGAGCTGCCAAATTGAAGGCATTCACTTCCACTGCTGAGGGGGAAAACAACAACAACAACAACAACAAAAAAGAAACCTTTCTCCAATCTGGTTGGGAAGATAAAAGTGCAAGTCTTCATTTCTTTGAAGTCAGAAGAAAGATTTGTTTACTTTTATTGCTGTATCCATTAAGACTAATGCATTTCCTTTGGGGGGTGGGGGGGTTGGTTTAAAAAAATAGTGAGCAAGTCAGTGAAAGAATGACAGACAGATGACTAGGAGAGAAGCAAGAATTTCACAGATGGATGTTTTGAAATATTTCATTTGCAAACTGAACTGTAAAGAAAATGAGGTTGGTCCTAGTGAATAGCTCTCACTGCCAAGTACGAGGTCCAAGGTTCATGCTGACAAGTTGAGGGTGGTTGGTGTGTGCTTTCTGCCTCATGTACTCTTGGAGTGAGATGCAGTGGTGTGGGGTGTGGCTGCACATTTGCGTGGCTGGAATCAAGGCATCTCTCTCTTTTTTTCTTTTTCATTCTCTTCCTTTCTCCTGCACTCTTGTGCACAAGTGTACACATCACATAAATACACACTCCACATTCCTGTCCAACTTATCTCCTAAGTTTATTTTCAGCTGACTGGTACACAGACAGCAAATGTTTTCAGGAATGGCTATGGTTTGATGGAAAACCAACAAAAAGGTAGGAGCCTGAGGAATACAGGTTTAACAATAGAGCTTCCTCTGGCCAACCCAGGGTCCCGTAGTATTTGTTCATGCTTATCAAAATGGCGGAAGATAGTTTACAAAACTAGAATTTTTATTTTTAAAAGTTATTTTAGGAATTTTAATTGTCAAGCTGGGAACATTGGGTCAGCATGGAAAGATCCAAGTCCACAAAGGCAGTTGGGTCCTGCAATCTAATTTTGTCCCCAGCATTTCTAGCCATGTGGCCTTAGGTCAATTACTCTCTCAATGTTTGCTTTCTCATTTCCAGGAAAATCACACCGACTTCTCAAGGTTGCAGTGCAGGTTAAACAGAACATTTCTGTGGTCATCTAGCTGGATGTTGGAGGCTGATTTTCATATTCTGCCATTCTTATACTTTCTGCAAGAAAATTTCCCATAAGGGAAACTGGTTGGGTGACAAACATGTTAATGGATTAAAAAAAAAAAAAAAACACCAGAATCAGATAAATTTTGGCAGTCTTAAAGGGATGGTATGATTAAGCTCTAAAAAATTTAATATCCCTGTAAAATGACCAGTCATTTCCATCACACTAGGTAAGGTATTCTCTTGCCTAATTACTCACTCAAGCTCAATTAAGGAAGAAAAAGAGAATCCTTTCAAAATAAGTCTATTGAATCACTTTGTAGCTCAAAGCCCAATGGTCCATTTCAATCTGGGTGAAGGCCTTATTTTTAATGATGTCTGTCCTACAAGGCCCTATGCAGTTGGACCCCATTTCTTCATCAGCCAAAATAAAAGTAGCACCTTCACCTCAACTTTCAACTCCCAGGCCATATGACTGTCCTCTCCACATGTCAGGTAGGCTGCTGCCTTCAGAACCTTCCTATTCGCCTTTCAACTGCCTGAATAATTATCTCCCATATATCCACAGAATGTACTGTGTTGCCTTCTGGGGAGATTTCCGCAGAAAGTAAAACTATGCACAGTTTATATTTCTGTAATTCATGGGTTATGAGAGGGTCCATCTCTGACCCTGTGCCCCAATTCTGAGGTCCCCTTTAGCTCCGTTTATTACCTGGGCACAAAACAGCATCTATTTGGAAAGCTTGCTGAATAAGCAGGCTGGCAGAATGTAAATACATGTAGAATTATTCCATATTTCAGAACCAGAAAAGCCTATGGACACGGATGGGTGCATATGCTAAATCAGAGCTGGCATAAATCTTAACCTAGAGTTGGAATTTAAAACCGAACTTTATTTGAGCTTCAAAATGGACTTTCTTTAACTCTCTCAAGGGAATAAATAAAGAAATATAAAAATTGATTACATGCTATGGTGCATCTTGACATGTAGATTGGGGAAATTTGCATTGATATTATAAGAAAGAATATTTGTGGAGGATCAGTCTATCTCATAACAATTGTTAATCGAGTAAGGAAAGTAATTGAATCATTGAGCTCAGATTTCTACTAATTCAAGTGTGTAATGGAATTGTGGTGGTGGATCTCTGCTGAGAATAGATGTCTATAGATTTATGAGTTAGAATCAGACCTTGTTCTCTTAGGAAGTCTGTACATAGACGGTCTGTGGATGTAGGAGTGTGTCTATCTCTGGATTTATTTCTCTATTTACATGTAACCAAAACACAGGAACATATAATTATACATTTTTTCTTCTTCTTTCTTTCTTTCTTTTTTTTCTTTTAGAAGGAGGGAGAGGGAGAGGGTAAGAGAGGGAATCTTAAGTGGGCTCTACCCTCCATGCAGAGCCTAACATGGGGCTCAGTCTCACCATCCTGAGATCATGACCTGAGCTGAGATCGAGAATCGGATGCTTAACTGATTGAGCCACCCAGGTACCCCTGTAATTATAAATTTTTAATGCCTGCTCTTCCTCTCTTCTTTTCTTTCCTCCTTCTCTCTCTCTGATCCAATTACCCATTCAGTACGTAAATGGAACCTGCTATGGAAAGCCCTTCCAGATCCTTAACCTGTAACCCCTGCAACCTCTTCCTCCTCCAGAACATGGATTTGTTCCCCATTTCCCACTTATCATAATTCATTGAAAGTGATGATAAAGTAATTGCCTCATTCTTATTAAATATAAGTTACATAAGAACAGTAAACATGGAGCACTGGATGGCTAAGCTGATTAAGTGGCTGACTCTTGGTTTTGGCTCAGGTCATGAACTCAGGGTCTTGGGACCCAGCCCCATGTTGGACTCCACACTCGTCGGAGAGTCCGTTTCAGGATTCTGGCTCTCCCTGTGCCCCTCCCCCCCCCATTCACTCCAGTGTGCTCTCTCTCTTTCTCTAAAATAAATAAATCTTTAAAAAAAATGGAACAGTAAAGATGTCTACCTTGTTCACTATTGTATTTTGAAGTAACTAGCATAGTGTTGGTATATAATGGGTGCTTAATAATATTTGATGAATGGATGAATTGACCCAGTATTGACTAGTTATGCAGCATTCTGTAGGGACCCCAAACACATTTAATATCAGAAATAGTTTTAGTCTCCCAGGAGCTTGCAATTTTGTTGTGGAGATACAACACGTTCTCCCAGCAGAGTTGAATGCATTAGACTATGAGGAACAAAACTATTGCTAAAATCAGTATTGTTGGAATTCAAAGATGAGCCAGAGCCTGTGGGCTGTCCCCTGGGGGATGATAGAGTAGAATGTGAATGGAAAGAATGGGAAAATGTGATGGAGCAGCCAGAGTTATGTTGCAGGTCAGACCTATTGGACAGTGGCGTAATGCAGAAAATCATGGCGAAAAAATGTGGACTAGAGGGTAGATCCATTCTGTGGAAAGCTGTGAACATGAGCTGAGCTGTGGAGCCTTGGCCATTTCTGAGCAAGAAAGGGATATGATGGGATCAGCCTTTTAAAAAGATTAATATGTGGCCACTGAGTGCAGTGTGGATTATCTATTGCCAAATAAAGCACATTTTTGTGTGAACCCATGAATTGATATGGTAGGTGAGTGCCAGTCTGATTAATTATAAACTCCCATGGGTCAGATAAGCAGGTAAATGAAGGGGGCTAATCTTGAGGTTAGCACAATTTATGAAGTATTACACTTGAGAGAATTATTAGTGCAGGAAGCTTCAGTGTACACAACATTAATTTTTCAGGCAGAAATAAACTTTTCCATCAATCCTATAGTTGTGTTTCTGAATGAGGCTAATAGAATATAAAAGAGTGTCTGGCTCTGGATTAGGTAAGTTATTTAGTTATTGTTTATTATTTTGTTTAACTTTTTGGTGTGGGTGAAGGTAGGACATGTTTTTAATCCTTTCAATATTCCAGTCCTGTCTAGAAGCCCTGTTGGAATCCAGTTTGATGCAATAGAAAACAACAACAACAACAACAACAACAAAACAAAACAAAAAAACACAGGTTCCAAGGCCAGTTATCCCTGGATTTTAATGACAATACTGCCCTCAGTGGTGCCTTGGGTAAACCACAACTTTAGCACATTTTACCACAGTGACTACCCTCCTAGGGTCATTTTAAGGATTGTAATTAGATTAGAATATATAATTAGTCTCTTGAAAAATCTATCCCAGCTTTATTGAGATAGTATTGACTTAAAACATGTGAGTTTAAGGTGTACAATGCGATCATTAGATACATGTATATATCATCAAATGATTACCACAGCAAAATTAGTTAACATTTCCATCTCCTTACATAATTGTAATTGTGTGTATATGTGTGTGTATGTGTGATGATAACATTTAAGATCTACTCTCTTAAAAACTTTCAAGGATAGGGTACCTGGGTGGCTCAGTCGGTTAAATGTATGCCTTCAGTTTAGATCATGATTCCAGGGTCCTGGGATGGAATTCTACATGGGCTTCCTTGCTCAGCAGGGAGCCTGCTTCTCCCTCTGCCTGTTGTTCCCCCCTGCTTGCATGCTGTCTCTCTCTGTGAAATCAATAAATTTAAAATAATCTTAAAAAATAAAAAATTCAAGTATATAAAACAGTAATGTTAATTTTAGTCACCATGCTGTGCAAAACAATGGCATATTTAAAATAACACAATGTCCCTCAACTTATTGGTCAAAAGAGAGTGTTCCTGTACTATGAAATGTTATTCATTTATTTAGAAAATTAGAGTAGATCAATTTTTAGAAAGATGTTCAAACCCTTTTAACCTAATTTTAAGGATAGTTAAAATTTATCTGTTATATTTACCTGCTGTATGTCGGAAGCTGTGTTCAGAGCCCAGATCTATGATCTCATTTAATTGAATGGATACTTAAAAAAAAAAAAAAAAAGAAAAGAAAAAGTCTTAGATCTATTCCAACCCACTCCAAGAGAAGTATATGCCACAATGAGCATTATATGTTTTGTTTTCTTACTGATTAGGCATATTTGTGCATGTGTGAACATAGGTGTGGGGTGTGTGTATGTGTTGCTCAAGGGAGAGAGATGAAAGGTTGGTTAAGGCTGAAAGGTAGGTTACAATTTAGTGTAATCACCAAGAGGCTCATTTCAGGAGATCAGCTCATGGGCAGACCTACACGGCACAGTTGGTTTTGCTTTTGGTTTTCCCATTTATGTCCTTGCCTGGCCCAGAATGGTACTGGCTGGTTTTCCTTCACTGTCCAGCTGGTTTGAGACTGGTTTTTCTAGTTAGATCACAGATTCTATAGAATTAGTATATCTGTTCCCTGAAGATTTTATTTCTTTATGTCCCAGGTTTTCATTTTGTTTGGTTCATCCTTTTTCTCCCCCTGTAGTGTCTGTGCTAAATCTTTACTAAGCTTTTCTTGTCAAAGCCTTAGTCTACTTGCTTACTCAATTCTTATCCACACCAAGTAAAAAGCTCCTGCTAGACTGAGCTTAGTTTGCAATGCATTCCAAAGTTCTGGGTTTAAAAAAAAAAAAAAAAAGAAAGAAAAAGAAAAGAAAAGAAAGAAAGAAAGTGCTTTCTGAAAAGCTTTGGGATTCTTTAAGCTTTATGATACCCAGGGTTCAAGTAAAGTGTCTTTAGCCAAAATATAAATTCACTTTTATGTAGTACACTACATAGATTTTTACCAAAGCATATCAGGAATTCCATCTGTGGTGATTTTTGACAAATTGCCCAGCATTATAAATGCTTCATGTCTCCACATTGTGGCTTTGTTCTTTGTCTTTTAAAGAAGCTCTAAGAAATTGTATATATATTTGGACATTCTAATCAAGTGCATTTTGTCCTCTGGAACTCAAGGAACTCTTATGACTCTTCATGATTCTTAGAATAGTCCACATCCTGATATGGTCAACATCTTTCAAATTCATCATTGTGTCCATGTAGTGTTACCATAAACCCATATTTAAATATGAAATGATTCACAGATTTATATAACTCTTATGGAATTTTAGACCTAAAAATCAAGAATAACTTTAGGGAATATATAAACTGTGAATAGCAAGTAGGTTTCATCCTGAAGGACAACTCCGATTGATAAGATGCGATTAAGTTGCTTTGAGGAAGAGGACCCTTGACTGCATCCAGCTCCCGTAATCACATACTGATGTGGTGATAGGACAAGAGTCGGGACCTCTGCAGTCATGCCAAGGATTTTAGAGCTGTCCCCTTTTTGAAAGGAAAAAACAAAAAACAAAACAAAACAAAAAAAAAAAAACAAAAACTGAGGCACAAGAGAATATCTGTGACTTGCAAGTTTGAAGTGTGGCGTCAATGTGTGTTTCCAGTGCAGATGTGAGAGGATGAAACATCTATTTTAAAAGTAGAATTCAAAGGGGAAGGTGAAGAGAAACAGGAAAGCAATTCCTGGATGAAATCATGTAAGTTTGGGTTTCTTTATTCTCACTTTTTGTGTGAGACTGTTAATGGGATATGGTCAAGCAGGTGGCTTTGGTTTCAGGTTAACCTACATTCAAATTCTGGTCGCCACCTCTCTGAGCCCTTTTCCCCTCACCTCCCAAGTTGGAATATTGGGTTAACTGATGAATCACTAAATTCTACCCCTGAAACTAATAATACACTCCATGTTAACTAAATTGAATTTAAATAAATAATTATTTTTTTTAAAAGATGAAATTTTGGGCTGGCGGATGGGCTCCTATGTTGATTGACGTGTTCAGCTGCTTGACATAGCGCCGTAGTAGTGAGTAATTTTTCAGTAGTTGTAGCTGTTGTTTTCCCTGGCTGGATCAGGGAGCTAAATGAACTAACTTTGACCAAATGAAAGACTTCATGAATCTGCAAACACGGTAAGCCCCCTTTGATGTAGCTCTTCCCTTCGAGAAATGGGGCAGGGGTGGCTTTGGAAAATACTTTGAAATACAGTTTTCGGCAGGCTACAAAAAATGATATAGAAATGAAATGTAGCTTTCCTATTATTATCATCACGTTTTTTTCTTCTGTACCCTGGTTCTCTGACTAAGGCTCTATGTTTGACTATAACTATTAACTTATTCAGGGAATTCTTCTTTCTAGATTACATCCCCTGATGAAACCTTTTCATGTTTTAATGACTTCATTAGAATCTCCCTCCCCCTTTTTCTTCAGGAATCCTCAGTTATAAAAAAAAAAAAAATCCGTGTTCAAAGCATATCTAAGCAAGAAGGTGACTTTTCGGATTCATGTCCTAATTGATGATACAAACTGCTAATTAAATGCATCTGTGTCTAATCAAAACATATCTAGAATTAAGCAGTACAGCTGTGCACCAGGGGAACCACACGATAGAGTTGATTGGTAATGGCATAAGGACATAATTTGTCCTTAGTCCAGTGGTTCCCAAATCTGGCAGAACCTCAGAATCAGCTGGCTGAGCTTTTAAAAAATCATGGCCATATTCTCTCTGCCCCACCTCCAAAATTAGTACCCTAAAAAACAAAACTGAATGATTTTTTTTTAACCTCCTAAACAAAAGGCTGATGACCAGCTAGGACTGGGGACTATACGGTCTAGATTTAAGGCATAGTTTGATGAAGTGGAAACAAGGCCTGGCTCTGTCCAGAGTTCTTCATTTGCCTCTAAATTCTCTCATTGTCTTCAGAATTCCCTTTGAGTCCCACTTGTCATCCCTGACATCCCTGTGGGGTTTTGCAGCCTTCTGAAAACTGTGGCTGTTTTATTTAAACAGAAAAGGCAGGTGAGTCTTTGGCTTTGTTTCAATGGTTGGGGATTGTGATGGTTTCATTTAAAATATTCTACTCTTTGGAAATGTCACTTCTTGTCATTTTTTGCATGAGCATGAAAATTTGGTACTGGATAACTATCCCACGTGGAACAGGGGCTGGTTCTTGTCAATGACAGGGATGTTAAAACACGGTGCCTTTTGAATAGCATTTATGTTTAACAAGTTAACCGATACTACTCAATTTTATCCTCATGGATTGCATTTTATTATAAAAAATATTTCCATAGTGTTCATCCTTAGGGTCCTTTCTACCCCTAAAGACGGTCCTACTCTCAAATTGGCACATAGAGTCAAATGATGACTCATAGGAGCAAAACATAAGTTAGGGCGCCTGCCTGGTTCAGTCATTAAGCCTCTGCCTCCAGCTCAGGTCATGATCTCAGGGTCCTGGGATCCAGCCCCTCATCGGGCTCCCTGCTCAGCAGGCAGTCTGCTTCTCCCTCTGCCTCTGCTGCTCCCCCTGCTTGCACTCTCTCTTTCTCTCTCTGTATCAAATATATAAATAAAATCTTAAAAAGAAAAACGAAAACGAAAACAAAAACAGAATTTAAACCTGCATTTGTCATCTCTTATTTCTTTCCCCACTTTTTCAAGTTATGGTTTGATCTTTTTCACCAGTTTCTCTTCTGGATGTTATTTAAACCTGCCTCCCATCAAGGAGATACCCCGTGATGCGCCTGGTCTCCTACTAAGTACATCTCTCCATTATCTCACCTCTTTTCTACACTTGGGGAAACTGAGGCTCACCAAGATAAGCAGTTTGTGAAACTGCTCTGTCTCCTCTGCATAAAACCCATCCAGAGCTATGATATCTTTTTGTCTGATCCCAAGGCAGATCCAGTGGTTTTCCTTTGTAGGTAAAAAAACCAGGATTTTAACACCAGTTGGCCATAATTGAGGACAAAAATGATTAGGAAATAGGTTTTGTTTTTTTTTTTTAAGTCCTTACCAGATAGCACTAAGAGGATAAATGGAAGAGGAACAAAGAAATCACATCTTTTTATCCTTACTAGATTGCAGCAGAAATGGAAAGAAACGAGTTACAGGTGGGTGACCTAAATCTGAGGCCCCGAGCACATGCATATACAGACCTGGCCCAGATCCAGAAGGGGAGCATCCGACTTGCTGGTTTTGTTGACACAAAGTTATATTTCCCCGTTACATAATAAATTTCCCCCGATGCAAGCACATTTAAGAGATTGAAAGAAAGCCTTCACGACTGTTTGGGGGTAATTTAATGCCAAAATTTATGCCTTGGAGAAGTTATGAATCAATCGAATATCAAAGACTTGTGCAGGTGTGCACAAAGAAGGCTTTTGTGTCAACTATTTTTGCATCCTTTTCATTTCATATCATCAAGGTCCACTTTGAAGCTTCTTTTCAGGAATCAGGACCACAATATGTATTTGGAATTGGATGTTTATATATTTTTTTTTCCTATTTGGGGTTAGTAGCTCCCTGGTTTGTAGAGCACGAGAAAGAAATCTTGCTGCCTTCTGTAACAGTTTTGAGCAGAGCAAATGCTGCTGTGATTTAAATCTTTTGTGTTCCAATCTTTTGAAACCATAAAAATGATAACAGTGAAAGTGCACATGAATAGAAATGCACAAAGTAGAAGAATGATGTTGTTAACACAGTAAAATGTCTTTACATACTAAGAAATAGTTTGTGTTTCTCCTTATGTTTTTAGTAATAGAACCTCTGTGGACATTCATCATGATTTTTTACTAAAAAATCCCATAACTCGATGCCAAATATATTATATCCTCTCCAGTCAAATCTATAAGGACAGTCATTGAAATGTAGAGAGAAGTATAGAATAAATCTCTTGCAAGTACAATTTAGGGTTTTAGGACCCCAAAGGAGTCAGAATTTCAGCTTGCTTTTTATAACCAAGATCTTTGCATTTAAAAAAAATAACTCAAGTTTCAATTGGAGAAAAGATGCCATTTGAATCCTTGCTGGTAGTTCATCTTCACTATTTTGATACTGACTAAATTGGCTACTTAGTGCCTCGGGCTAGATTCTTCCATCTTTCTGTAGGACTTTTCCCTTAGAAGAGTCATCTAATTAGTTGTTTTACACTCTGCTGTGGACAATAGATCTTTACACCTAAGCATCGCACCCTAAGGTAAAATTCCTGAATATTGTCTCTTTCCTTTTTCCCTTGTCCTTTCCTACACAACACACACTCTCTTTCTCTCTTTTTCCCTCCCTCCCTCCCTTCCTCATGCATTTTCCCCCCTAAAGGCTGATTTCTGGAATGAGAGTGGGAGCCTTGCATCTGTTCTCTACAGGGTATTGATTGTAAAACTCCTTCATCTATGAAAGTCATTTGGAATCCTCTCTCAAACAAGTGATGGAGGAAGTGACTTTGGCCTCCAGGAGGTGGCAGCATGCTTGTGGGGAGGGCACAGGGAGTGAGGACAGGTGAAAAACCTCTCCCTTGCCAAGAGCCTCTTCCCTTCTTTTTGCCTCACGGTCCTCCTGTGTATCTCAAAGCCAGGCTGGGCTAGTGAATCTCCAGGGTCCTTCTCAGTGGTGCCAGTATCCACGGTGCTTGCAACTGGGCTGCTCCTTTTCACGAGAAGATCCGAGGCAGCCCTGTGGGCAGAGGGATGCAAGTTGGCACTGCAGGTGTCCCTCTCTTACCACCCGGAAGTTGGACAGATCAGCTCCAATAGAAATGCAGGTATCTAACATTTGTAGCAAAAAAAAAAAAAAGACCAAACCAAAAAAACAACTCCCAAAAGGCATTTCACCTTGAAGTGTTCTCGTCTGCAGCAGAGTGTGCCTCTGCTACTCCCGAGCAGTGCTAAGAGTTCAGATGTAATTTTGCATTTGGCACAGCGCCAGCCATCAAAGCCAAGAGAGAAGTCAGGGTTCAGGCTTCCTTAGGCTTCCCCCACCACTCCCACTGCTGAATGGCTGGATATTTTTTTTTCCCCCAGACTGGGAATGATGATCCGATTTGAGCCCCAGGCAGTCACAGCAGCTCTTTTGTAGGCTTCCCTGCTTGGCAGAGGCTGGCTAAGGCTTGACTGAAATGTGTCAGTGGCAGCAGTCACTGCCATCCCTCTGACACAGCCCTGCCACTCTTGAGCTACTGAGGGCATCCTGTTGCAAAATGCTTCCTGACAGAGGGGCCAGAGCCACACGGAGAGATCAAGTGGCAGGTGCATGGGGTGGGGGATTTGCTTAGAGGAGGAAGCTGAATCTGTCCATCAGCATCTTTTCCTCCCGGAGCCCTGAACACGGAAATGTCAGAGCGAGGTGGGCTTTCAGTAAAACCTGCCTTTCCTTGGCAATGGCATGCATCCATCCCGTGGACATGAGGTCATCTAGTGGATAATGAGGCTGAGTCTGACCGCGCGGGGTCCTTGTGCCATTGGCAGAGCAAAGATTGCATTGGAAAAGGAAAACATAAAGGTGACAGCGATTCATAAACTCCAGAATGATACCTTCTGGGTCACAGATCAGAAGGGGCATTGCGGCTCCTAAGGCCTCCAGCTGCGGGAGACACTGTAAGCAAATGCTTTGTGCTTTGTTTTCCTCAGACTCAACAATGTCCAATTCAGGGAATTTCGGTCTGGGAAGGAGATGGGAGCAGGAATAATGAACACCCTTGTCAGGTCCCATTCCTCATCCATCCAGTGTATCTGTGTCATTCTTCTTCCTGGCATCCTTGTTAGGAGAAAAAACAAACAAACGAGATATTCCCAGACACTCAGAGAAATAAGAACAGCATTTAGCAAAATTGGGAAATAGAATAAATCTGTCCTAGGACATTCTGGACTTCCTGTTTTATGTCTTTGGTTGCTAGTGTGTCTATCCATTCATTCCCTTATTCAAACGCCCATTAATGCATTCAGCAAATTGTTGCTAAGCATCTAGTATGGGGTAGATCTAGTCTAGAAGAGTGAGCAAGAATCAACCAGGTCATTGCCTTCCTAGACGTTCTCATGAACAAGTAAATATACAAGCAAGCTAAATCAAGATTGCCAGAAGTGCTATACCAGAAATAAATGGGCTGAAATGGGAACCGGAAGCTGGGAACTGTAGGGGAAGGGAGGCTGCTTGGCACTGGGGCAGTGGGGAAGACTTCTGTAAGGACAGTGAAGGACTGAGGTAGGACAGTGAGCCTGTGAGCTATGAAGGGAAGGAGGAGGGGATAGGGAAGAACATTCCAGGCTCCTCGGTGTTATCATATTCTCAGATGCTCAGACTTCTGATGACATTCCTCCTTTCATCCTCACATAGGACTTAGGTGGACAATTTTGTCTGCCTAACTTGCTAACTGTGTTACCTTGGGCATGTTTTTTCACCTCTCATGTGCTCTTTCTTTGTCTGAAAAATGGGGATGATAGAAGCTCAATCCTACATATTGAGGGTTATTTTGGTATAAAATGAAACACTGGCACCAGGCCTGTCTCTTTGTAGGAGGTCAACACATCTTTGTTCTCCTTTTCACTATTCCCTTCCTGTCTGCCTCACCTGCATAAATTCAAATTCCTAACTGAAGTGTCATTTGCAACTCTTCCTAGAGATAATTATCTTTTAGGATAGTTAAGGTGGTCCTTTGGGAAAGGTTGAGGTTGGGGGTGGGGTGACACAGAAGCCTTTCTTCGGCTCTTGAAGTTGAACTTTGTTGAGGGTTGCCTACACTATATGTGAAGCTCTGAAAGCTGGAAGTCATGGTTTTCCGTCCCATCATCCTTTGTCTTTGGGTAATTAAGGTCAAAGTGGCCATTCTTGCTTGGGAAAATGAAACTGCTGATGGACATCCTTTTCTTATAGTGGCTTCCCAGACTCTTGAGAAAGATGTTCCCTTTCTCCATCTCCACCGTCATTCTGCACCTCTTGGAAGTGCCCACATTGTGTCCCATCTCTGTCTCCAGCTGGCTATCAACCAAGGTGCTAGCTGGCAACAGACTGTCACTGATCGTTTTCCCAGTAAGGTTTTACATCTGTCATGGAACTTGTTTAAAACTCACTTTGCACAATTTATTTACATTTTATTGTGTGAAAGATTCTCTCCTGGGATGAATTCGGATTTGTAATAGCAAGTGCTGTGAAAGGAAAAACACAAACATAGCTAGACACCAAGCTTAGCCTCTGATTTTTGCTTGACTCTCCTTAATTATTACTGATAGGCTCTAGCTGTGACTCAGTGATTCAGTTCTTATTCTTTTTTTTTTTAAGATTTTATTTATTTATTTGACAGAGAGAAAGTTCACAAGCAGGGAGAGAGGCAAGGAGAGAGAGGGGGGAAGCAGGCTCCCTGCTGAGCAGAGAGCCTGATGTGGGGCTTGATTCCAGGACCCTGGGATCATGACCTGAGCTGAAGACAGAGACTTAACCCACCCAGGCACCCCTCTATCTTATCTTAACTCTAAGCTCTGTCTTATGATCTATATAATGATCTATATTCTTTTTTTGTTGTTGTTTTTTGTTTTTAAGAAATCTCCAGCATTCAACTCTTGACCCCTCTCAAAGGGCTTTGGCTTATACTACTGATATCCCAAATTCCATCCACATTTAGAGTGATATCCAAACTCAGGCCTATCCACAGTATTTAATATTTAGCTCCAGACCAAGGATTGGAGGGCAGAGGGTAAGGACCAGGAAGGCATACAAGGACAAGGTGGCCATTACTGAAATTCCCATTTTCAAAATGCAGACATTCCAAACAGCCTGTTTCTTCTTCCTCTTCTATCTCCCAACCTTTCAACAAATAAGAATAATAATAAAAAAAAAAAAACACTGCACAGAGTTTCTGATTGGTTTTATAATGAGATCATTATAGCTTGATCATGTTGTAGAAGCCACGTTCCAGGCCATAAACTGCAATGCAGAACTGAAGGTCTTGAAAGAACACACCTGAACAGTGGTGGGCCTCTCAGTAATGGACTCCACGCTCCGACCCCCCTTGGTGGCAGGTGGTGTGAGGTGACTGATTATTACAGGAAGCGCATCCCAGCCTGCAAGCTCCGCTGTTTGGAAATGTCCGGAAATGTGAGCAAAGAAAAAAAAAAACAAAAAACCACAAAACTTGAATGTCTCTTTTTCCCCCCCAAACAGGGACTCCATGGTAATTTCATTATTGATAATTACAAAGGAAAAAGCACTCAAATGCAAAAATTAATGTCCAATTTGCCTCTTAATGGCCCGAAGCAAATCTGAGGGCTGTTGCAATCCAATGAAATACAATTTTAAAAGGGGGGAGGGGAAGCCTTGATTAAATTCCTTCTGCACCTACCCCAGTATATGCATCTTTCCTTTTGTCTGATAATTACCAAATTTGCAGAGTACATTGAAAAAATAAAATAATCTAAAATATGTTTTTTCTAATTATTGAGCTAGTGTTCTCTCCCTCTCCATCTCTCTCTCTCTCCCTTTTTTAAGTTTACCTATTATTTGAGAGGAAGAGAGCAAATGCTGGGTGGGAGGGCAGAGAGAGAAAAACTCAAGCGGACTCTACACTGGGTATGGAGTCTGACACAGGGCTCTATCACCAAGACCCTAAGGTCACAATCTGGGCTGGAACCAAGGGTCAGAAGCTTAACCAACTCTGCCACTTAGGCATTCCTCTAAGACTAATTCTTATGAGTAGACAGGAGTCTGTAGTAGTTAAAAGCTCAGGTTCTGAAATCAGACCACGTGGGTTCAATCATGGCTGTGCTGCCTACTACTTTTGCAAGCTTCTTACCCTCTCTCTGCCTCATTTTGCTCATCTATAAAATGGGACCAATAATAGCACCTACCTCCTAACATTGTTGTGCAAATTAAATGAGTTAATACATGTAGAGTTCCTGGAATAGAGCATAAGTGTTCAGTAAATGTTTGCTACAAATAAAACTGCAGAAAACTCTGAAAATACAAGGTCAAAAACAAACATAATCACCTCTCGACCTGGAGCTGAGCACACTTAACATTTGGGATGTTTTCATTTTGGCTACTGTGTATTCGTGTGTGTGTGTGTGTCTGTCTGTATCATACTATAAACATGGCTGTGTATCTTCTTCTTTTTCACTAAACAGTGCCTTTGAGCATTTTACATGCATTTAGAATTACTTTCATACATTTTGGGCTGCATAAAATTATAAAATAAGTTCTTTTTAAAAACGATTTATTCTATGGCATTTAATTTGTATAATTATTTTAATTAAAGTAAAGTAGTAAGTCTTAAGTTGAGAGGATAAAGAGAAACAGAAATTCAATAGAGTTGTTCTTTTTTTAACATACTGTACTCTGAAGAACCCTGTGGTGATTTTTTTTCCCTCTCCCTTTTTGGTCGTTTGTATCCTCTGGTCTGAGGGTGATATGTGGGCTTTATATCCAGGAGTTGAGGCCAGGATGGATGGGGCAGCGGGGAGAAGATATAGTTCGGGAAGACAGATATAATAATGTCTATTTTGTAATAATGTTATGAGGATAAATAAGACTGGCATGTAATGTGCTTAGCATTGTAAATGTGTAATATATTGTAATTAGTATTATTATTAATAATTTTTACTTATTACTTTAGAGAGTAAATTTTAAGTACTTTCAAATTAATAGGGAGAAATAGATTTAAATGTTTGGGTTTGCTTCATTCTGACTCAGTAAACCCCTCTAATAAGAGCCATAGGGCATCAAAGGGTGGAATTTCCTGATGATTACATTTCCTCACACTAATGAATATTTCAATCACTCTTACTCCTTGTCTACCACTTAGAGATATGAGAGGAAGGACTTGGCCACAGGAGGCCACACAAAGGGGCAGGTGGAATCTTGAGTCCTGGGCTGGACTGGGCTGGACTGGGCTCAGGTACCAGTTTGGGGATACCTCTGACTGATGGACCAAAAGTCCATTTCCCTTCTTCCTCTTCCGGATTGTTCATTTACATCGCTTTTTCATCAAACTCTGTGGCTTTCCTCATCATACTCCCTATTAAACTTTCTTCTCACGGTTGAGTAAGAATGGACCGGAATTGGATTTACTAACTATTCAATTACCCACGCTATCTTGCTCTGTTGCCATCAAATGAAGCTGCACTAGCCTAGCTCTCAGACAGCATATAGCAAGGTAACAAGTCCTTTTTCACTTAGCCTGCTATGACGTGCAAGTTTGTCATCTACATGGGAAGCCCATCACAAGGCACATTGCCTATACTGAACATGAGCCCTACACTGGCCTAATTCTGTAGCTGGCCTGATTAACCAGAGGAATGGAGGTGAGCCCAAGAAAAGCTAAATCCAAGAATTGATTGCAGTATGCCTTATCAAGTACATGTAGGTAGAGTGTAGAAATTTAACCCCAAACTCACTGGAGGGAAATGAGGGAAAATTCAGAATGACTTTTCTTTCCCATGTTTCTCTCCCCACCTCTTCTTTCCTCTCACTCTCTCTCTCTCTCTCTCTCTAGATATATATATCTAGAGAGAGAGAGAGAGAGAGAGAGTTCTATATGGTTCTTTCAGATAAAGGCAGGCGGGGGAGAGAAGAAGGACCTACTTCTATAGTGTCCTGGATAGAAAGGTTGGTAGTTGGGATTATAAGGAACCATCTCTGAGGCAGAGAGAACTTACTTTTTCAGGTTGATGATCACTACAGAGAACCATTTAAAAATACTGAAAAAGCATTACTTTTGGTTGTCTGTACTACTGTTCAGATATGTAGAGATGAAACTACTTGGTCAAATGTGTTTGGTACTTGGGAAATGCCATATGCCCCTTTGTGGCATTATTAATTCAGGCACACTACGGACCTCAGGAAGGAAATCCTGCAGCAAAGAAACAGGCTAAACCTTCTGTACCTATATAGGCAAAACTTATTTACCATGGACTCCCTTCCCTGCCCTTCCCTTTGCTTCTTTACCCTCCTATCTCCCTCTGTCTCTCCTTCCTTCCTTCCTTCTTCCTTTCTCCCTTCCTTCCCCTCTCCTTTCCTCCTACTTCATTCCCCCCTCTTTTCCTTCCTTTCTTCTTTCTCTTATAGCCAACTTATTTCTCTGTTATACAAACTAGCAAGTTAGGGACTTTTGCTTTAGGCCTCCTTGTTGTTTCCCATTATCCATCACTCCCTGGCTCTGGCAGCCTCTTGCTTTTCTCTTCAATTTGTGTTTTCTGATTTCTATATGCATTACCTTCCTGAAGATACCCTGTCAGATCTATCATGGAAGACAGAGATGTGAATCAGACAGAAACATGCCATTGAGGAGCGTGTAGTGTAAGGAGACAAGATAAGACATGTACACAATTCTGAAAAATTCAAGGTAGAAAAGGAGAAATCTCATTTGAGAATTGCAGATAAAGTGCTATGGGTATTCAGAAAAAAGGAGATGAATACCTCTTGTCTTTTCTCTCTCAGTGACTGTTCGAAATTACTGAGGGAAATGGTATAGGGGTGTTTTTCAGGTATGGGCAAGGCTGAAATTATTAAAGGACTCATCATGTTATTTGTTCAGGATAAATATTGTGCAAAGTGACCAATAGGCCAGGAGTAAGTACCCTTTGGCAAAGTTTCTATTGAATAACAAGAGAGTTCTGTCCTTTCGCTCCCTTCTTGTCTTCCTCCCTCCATCTGTCCTTCTATCTCTTCCCAGTTTTTGGCTATTTTGATAATTTTATTGCTTTTTTTCTCCTTCCTTTTCTGTCTTCTTTTATATCCTGTTCTCATTCACGCTTACTCTGTGTGAAATATATCATCTTACTAATATATATAACATATGTATAATATATATATATATATATATATAAAATTTACCTCTCCAAACAATTCTGTGAGTTAGGTACTCTAATGATATATATAATAAATTACATAAAATACATACACTTATATAAATTATATAATAAATTATACAAAATATATATCTGTATGTAAATTATAAATACATAATTATAAATGTACCATACTTTATTTATTTATTTATTTATTTTTTTTACGGAAGGGAACTTGAGGTGTGGAGGTCCAGTGACTAGCTCAAAGCCACCCAGAGAGTAGGAAAGAAACAGGTCTCAAACCTAGGTCTGTCTGCTTAAGTGTGTGCTTCAGCACAGAACACTACTTCCTGCTTCTAGCATCACTGAACGTCCGTACTGCTGATGTTCACAGTCACGCCCTAATGCTGCCCATTTCTTTTTTTTGTTGTTTTTAAGATTTTATTTATTTATTGGACAGACAGAGATCACAAGTAGGCAGAGAGGCAGGCGGAGAGAAAGGTAGGGAAGCAGGTTCCCTGCCAAGCAGAGAGCCCCATGCGGGGCTCGATCCCAGGACCCTGGGATCTTGACCTGAGCCGAAAGCAGAGGCCTTAACCCACTGAGCCACCCAGGCGCCCCAATGCTGCCCATTTCTGACCTTACTCAACTCTTCAGCTGCTGATGCTGTCAGTTAAAACTTTGACATTCTTATGAGAAATGAAAAACAAAAATGGCAGGATGGCCTTTCCACTGAGAGTTGTGCATGTGTGTGTACTTGCTTCCTTTTGCACACGTACACACATTTGTGCTGTTCTCTACAATAATGAGATTCTGCAAAAGCAACTGCCACTTGTTGGTTGGCTGAGGCATAGTGACAAAAACAGAATGAAAAAGAGTTGCTCTAAAAGTCAAGGAAAGAAGTGGAAATCAGAGTGGGAGACAGAGATTCCTAACATTATTATGACTGGCTGGTCGGGTCTAAAAAGATCAAAGTTGTCCTTCCCATTATGCCCCTATATCTAATTATAACATCTTGAACTTTCAATTTCTGAGGCTTTATGTTGTAGTTTCACCTGGTGATGCCTTGGAGTTCTGTCTTCTCTCTGCTGCTGATGTACTGTATTCACTCACTGATCATTTAACTGACATTTTTAGGACACCTGCTGGATGCACAGGTTCAGATCTTTGTGCCTGTGGCCCAGCCCTTAAGGAATGTTCAGTCTCCAGGGAGAGGCAGACAAAATAAGCAAGTGCTTATAGTACAATGTGATAAGTTACAGCAAGGCAGGCCAAGAAACTTTTTTTATTTTTATTTTACTGATGTGAAAACTGAACTTCAGAGAATGTATGTGAATCATTGAAGCCTCAACAGGAAACTCAACAGCTGGTATGTTCAAATTAGACTCATTCAGATAAGGTTTAAGAAAGGGGTTGCTTTTCAAAGGTGTAAGTGGTTGGGTGAGCCACGTGGGTTGGCACAGTAAGTAACCTGTTGCTACAAAGAGAAGTGCTGTTATGAGTCCTACGACTGGAGAGACAGCAGGAAGGAGAAAGTTACTGATACCCAGAAGGAGAGGGTCATACAGACAAGGTCACCTCAGAGCAATAGCATTTGTTTGAAGGTTACAGGGAACTCAGTTGATCCCACAGGGAGGGAACCAGGGGGGATAGATGGCTTGTCTACACGCTCCCACTCTAACCTTCTGCTGGCGTTCCCCATCAGATGAAGTCCAATCAAACTTTGAGGACCAAGGAACCCATTGATTTAATAGTACAAGCCCATGTCTTACTTGGTGAAGCAGCATGAAGAGTGGATCCAGAGGGGCAAACATGAAACACATGGGATATTTTGATGTTTGCCGAAGGTGAAACAGTAGTTTAATAATGGAAGAGTTGGTCAATAGTAGATGTATTCTGTAACTGTCTGGCTTACTTTTCTGTCCTTTAAGCAGTAAATGGATATGTCTGGTCTCATTGGTTCCCAGCCGCTGCAGTTTTGCCACGTTGACTGGCATCGTACACCCTCATTTTCTCCTAGTCTTTCCTTTGAGTCATCCATGTTGCATTCTCCCTCGGGCTCATCATTTCACAACTGTTCATCCATCTACCTTTTAAATATATTCAGCTTAGGTGGGCAGAATTGGCAAAACCTATCCTCTGTCCAGTTGTGTTTATCAAGTGAATGAATTTGCATTTCTATATTCTTCAGGAACTCACTTTATTTCTTTCCGGTCTTTTCCTGCCATTGAGGAGCCCAGCCTCCAGATGTCTGTGAGATGAAATGATGGTCTATTTTGGGTCATGTTGTTTGTGATGCTAGTGATAAAATACTGATGTATAAGCATATGGAACCTTATACTCTCATTAGGATTTTAACATTTATTACAGCATTCATTTTTAATAACCACCTTGCAACCTTGTCAAGTCAATTGCACCTCCTACTGCTTTATATTTATCAAAACCAAAATCCTTATTCAGACATCTAACCATTCAGTGCAGTTCAGAACCATCTCTGAAGCACCTACTATGTGCCGAGCTTAACACTAGGTATAAACACTTCGGGGATGTCAGTGTGGAAAATATAGATAAAGATCTCTGTTCTTTTCAAGTGAGAGAAGATAGAAAACAAGGACAAAAAGGAAAGGGAAGGAAATTAGTACAGAATAATGGTTGAGTGAGATAAATACTATATGTAAAGAAAAAGCAGATCTGGGTAAGGGAGAAGAGTTGGGGGGGGAAATGAAGTTATAAATTTTTTTTTTCAGGTGAGTTTTTATTTTTTTTTAATTTTTTTTAAAGATTTTATTTATTTATTTGAGAGGCAGAGATCACAAGTAGGCAGAGAGGCAGGCAGAGAGAGAGGAGGAAGCAGGCCCCCTGCTGAGCAGAGAGCCAGATGCGGGCTCCATCCCAAGACCCTGAGATCGCGACCTGAGCCGAAGACAGAGGCTTTAACCCACTGAGCCACTCAGGCGCCCTGAAGTTATAAAATTTTGAACTAATTTCTTAGGGAGGACTTTATGAGAAAGTGACATTTAAGTGATTACGGAAAGGAGGTGGGGAAGTGAACTTCATGGCTGTGGGAGAAGACAGTTCCAGGCAGAGAGAATGGGCAGATGCATGTCTGGTATATCCAGATGGTGCCAAGGAATCCAGGATGATTGAAGGGACAACAGTCAAGAGAAATAAGTTAGACTTAAGTTTAAGGAGAGTAAGACATAGTGATGGTATAAAGCCTTTCAAGCCATTGGAAGGATGATGGTTTTTACGCTAAGTGAGGTGAATGGCCAATGGTGGGTTTTGGTCAGAGAGGGTCCTGATTTGACTTGCTTTGTGTGAGTATTCTCATTGTTTTGTTGAGAAGAGATTATAGGAGGACAAGGGTTGAAACTCGGAGACATATTAAATCATAAAGTATATGTTATTAAAAAAATAAAAGCAAATTTAAAAGTAGAAAGAAAGATATCAAGGTAGGACCTGAAGTTGTCTTTTAAGACTCAATCTCGGGGGTTCCTGGGTGGCTCAGTCGGTTAAGCCTCTGACTTTGGATTTCAGCTCAGGTCGTGATCTCAGGGTCCTGAGATCGAGCCCTGTGTTGAGCTCTAGGCTCAACATGGAGTCTGCTTGTCCTTCTCCTTCTGCAACACCCCCACCCCCCGCCTCTTAAATAAATAATTAATAAGTGAAATCACAAACAAAACAAAACAAAACGAAAAAACACACAACCCAATCTCATCGTAGTATTTCCTTGCTGGAATATCATGCTTGGCTCTCTGTCTCACAGTCTTTGATTCATTCATTCATCAACCTTTGAAAAAAAAGGTTCCTAAATAGCTGCTATATACTAGACACTGCGCCATGCACTGGTAATGAAGCAGGGAAAGAAACACATGGTCCCTGCACTCAATTAGTCTATATAGCAGGGAAGACAACCCAAAAGTCTTCCGTTTCCTTTTCTATGTAGTAACACTCTGTTTAATAATCTTCATTCTTCAGTGTAGTCTCACTGCCCCATTTGACATTATTAAAACACGCCAAACCAACTCTTTAATAAAAACTAGGTGAATTTGGTCATACTCTTCCTACCTGAAATACTCTTGCCTCCACTCATCCTCCTTTTCTGTCAGGGAATATCACGTTGCTTATTATGTCATCTCATTCTCCCTTCAGCTCCCCAACGAGGTATTTATGCTGCCAGCGTAGCTCTTGGATCATATCAGTGTGAGCTGTGAATGTGAGGGTCTCCGTGAGTACACTGGGAGCTTCTGGAGGACAAAGCTTCTTGATGCATCACCTTTATAGCCCCCACGACCTAGCCGAGGGCATAGCTCAGAGTCGCTGAACTCATACGTACCGTCATGGCAGGATGAGTTGCTGTGAGAGTTAAAAGCAAGTTAAATGACTAAGGAATGTGTTGGAGAAGCAAGAAGGGAATAATACATAAAGCAATTAGGGAGCAGAAGACCGTATGTAATCCAGTGCTGAAATACTATAAATGAATCTATAGGGAGGAGACCTTGTGTTCTGGAAGCTTTCAGTGAGGCTGTGGTGCTTTGGGAATGTTTAGATGCCTGGAGCTCATCAAGGACAAGCTTTTGCATTTTAGTATGTCTGTAGCAGCACTGAAGGGTCAGGGTCTGGGTAGCCAGATGGTGTCCAATTGCCATCACTACTTAGAGGAGGCTGGTCTGAGGCTGCTGTGAGGAGACAGTCTCCGGCTTCCTCTGAAAGATGAGACTCTGAACTTGAATGGTTTCCTGGTATGGCCTGTCAGCCTGGATTTGGACACTGCTTTGTCTTGGTAGAAGAATTCAGCTGTGACTTTGACTAAGTGGAGGATTTCCCAGAGAAAAACAGGACATGATCTCCAGTTTTCCTTGTTCACTGGGAAGCCTGGATGTTGAGCTAAGAGAGCAAAGCAACCATTCACTTCCTTTTACCCATTTTGCTATGAATTTTGAGATCATTTAGAATAGTATCTAGACAACTTCTTGGATTTTCATTTAATGGAAAATTTAGTCAGTGACATTAAATCTCTAGCTTTGTGGGTAAACAGCATCATGTCAGTTTAACACAATCAAATCTATTATGCAACCACTGCTTTATGATGTTAGTACTCAAGAGAGGCAAGATAGAGAGTATTCAAAGCTGACAAACTGAAATTATCTTATCTGGGAATGGTAGAGACTAGATATATTCATGCAATCTCTCTCTAGATCATCAATCTGTGCATCTCACTACATAATTATTGCAGCAAGTTGTAATGGGAGAAAAGGAGATTTGGGGTTGAAAATTGTAGTTGTAGTACTATCTCTATCCCAAAGTAGCTCGGTGACTTCAACCAAATCATTTGACCTCAGTTCCCTCTACTCTGAAATGGAAATATTACCTATAATTATTTGACCTGTCTTCAGGGAAGATCAAAGGAGCTAATGGGTAGAAAAATACTTTATCAACCATCATGCAATAAAAACCACCAGTTATTGTTATGATTCTTGCATTTTCCTTTGTTTCTGTGATTAATATTGTCCTATGGTCAAATACTAGACTGCTGTTATGGTTATAATATAGGAAGAAGATGTAAAAACACACATGAGACTCTTCCTGTGTCTACTTCATAAATATGGCTTCATGAAGAAAAAAATTAAAAATGTCACACACACAGCTGGGTCCTCCTTTGGATTCATCATGAAATGGAGATGTCTTTAGCCTTCCAACAAGCTCATATGACAATTTTGAGAAGGATTATTTTATGTTTCTTTAGCATTTTGGGATAAATCACTATTGGGGATTAAACAGTAGCCCTAGACATATGACTTCTACATGTTAATTTGACTCCTGGTCTTCATGTTCATTTAAATCAGTTAACCCTCAGTTAGTGGTCAAGGCCAATGGAAGGAAAAATAGGTTTCCATTGTGGGTCTGTGGTATTTCATTCATGTGTGAGTAAAAGAATGCATTTTAAATCCGTATGTATCAGTGGATTCTGTGACCAAAGAGCTCTTAGAATAGCATTTACTGCATTTTTACTATGTGTCATGCAGTGTGCTATTATTTTGCAAACATCATTTTCCCATTCATGATTTAGGGTAGGTACTCTTATTTCTTTCTTTCTTTTTTTTTTTTTTTTTCCTCTCCACATGGTAAGGGGTGGGGAAAACAGGCCTCAAAGAGAATGCAACTTGTACAGGGTCACACAGTTTGTAAGTAAGGGAGCCTGGACTCTAATGAGGGTTCTCTTACTCCAGAACCTGTGCTTTTAATTATAATACCTCACTGCCTTCCAATAAGAGAGTTAACATATTTCACCACTGTATTTACTGAGTGCCTTGGTTTAAAAATACCTGTGATCACATTTCCCATCAACAGTTGACCGAAACCATGATACATGTATGGGACAGGTGGCAGAAAGTATTTTCTATTTTTACCATGGTTTTGTTTCAAAGGATTCTTTGCTTTTTCCTCCTCCTATGGAAAGTCACTGATGTTCTAGAAGTATCATCATCTGGGCACTAAGTAGATCCACTGGGGTTTTAGTTCCATAACAATATATAGGCCTTTGTAGACAGAGTCACCCAATTAATTGTACTCCTGGGAAGGATTAGGTTTAAAGGAAGCTTTGAGCAGAGAAAGCAAACAAACGAATACAGTAAGGAGGAATGGATAGTTACAGGTGTTCTTGTTGATTGTCCTTAAAGCTTGATCAGTGTTTCCTCCAGCTATACCATTCGTTAACTTATTGTGTATTTACTGAGCACAAATTTCTGCCAGACACTTTCTTAGAACCAGGCAATACAACAGGTAACCACACAAGCAAGATCTGTGCCCCTCACGGAGTTTCCACTCTAGGGTTGAATATAGGCAATGATAAACCAAGTAATGATTACAGTTGTGACAAGTAATACAAAGAAGATGGCCAACGCAGTGTATCTGTTCCTAGGGCTGTGGGAACAAACCACCGCAAACTGGGGGGCTTCAGTATTGCCTCACAGTCTGTGGGCCAGAAGTCTGAAGTCGAGGCATGAGTGGGACCACGCTGTCTGGGACTCTAGGGGAATCTTTCTAGGGGAAGGATTCTCTAAGGGAGACTCTTCCCATGCTTCCTTTAGCTTCTAGTGTTTCCTGGCAATCCTTGGTGTTCCTTGGCTTGTAGAAACATCACTGCAGACAGTGGCTTTCTCTGCCCTGTATGTCCTCACGTAATCACCCCTCTGCGCTTGTCTGTCTACATCCAAATTTCCCCTTTATGGGAGGATACCTGTCCTTTTGGACTGGGACCCGCTCTGATGACCTCATTTGAAACTGATTACCTCTGCAAATACTTGTAAGGTTACCACTTAGTTCCCTTTCCTTATTTTTAGGAAGTCATTTCCATACTCCTAAAGATCCCATTATTTAATATATCTATGATATAAAAATATCAATAGTACATGAAAATAACTACTACTCATAGGTTTATATGTGCCAAGTGCAATGTAAACCATTTTAATGCATTGCCTCACTTAATTAATAGGTCTAGCAAAAATCAGTGCCCTAGATTTGCAAGTCTCTAGATGACTGCAGTTATCACTAGAATTTTTACTCAAACATTTTTACCCTGCTTCTCTAAGATCTAATGTCTTAATCTTTTCAAGCTAAGTTTAATGTTGAACTTCAAGAGATTTTATTTCATGCATTAAGTAAATGATATCAATATGCAGAAACTACCAAAAAAACTCTATATAAATCAGTTTGTGATCAAGTTTGATTGTTAAAATAATTACTATACTCCACCAAACAATATAAAAATCAATTCCTAAAGTAATGCTAGAATAAGTTTTTTCTCAGAATTTTTTGGTTTTTTTTTAATTGCTTTTACAAATAGTGAGTTCTTTTTAGTATAAGATATTGTTAGGTATCTTTTTATTTTATTTTAATTTAATTTATTAAAAGATTTTATTAATTTATTTGACAGAGATACAAAGAGAGAGGGAACCCAAGCAGGGGGAGTGGCAGAAGGAGAAGCAGGCTTCCCACAGAGCAGGGAGCCCCATAACGGGAGCCTGCAGGGCTCAATCCCAGGACCCTGAGCCCAAGGCAGAGGCTTAACGACTAAGCCACCCAGATGTCCCTGTTGTTAGATATCTTAACTGATGTTTACTTCAAGCTTTTCCTAAGATAAGCTTTGGGGAACAAAAATAAATGTAAATGCTTTGGGTAAAGGAAGGCTTGATCCACTTTCTCACTATATATTGCTTGCCTCCCCCAACCTTGGAAAGGGTAGAGGTCATTAGCATGTCAAAGACTCTGAGAAGTCCTGCAAATAAAGCAGCCTGCTTTACGTTACAGTGTTATCCATGAAAAGGGTCATCACAGACATCCTCTTCTAATCATATGTGTCACATTGTGAATAAAAATACTCTCCTTTTATTTCTTGCTCTTGTGTTGGGAAGATAAAGTGAGCCTAAAATTTCCAGTCAGAATTGTAAATCCACTGGTAAATTCCCATGAAGTGACCAGATCGAAGGCTTCTTTTTCTCATACCTTGGATTTCTAACTTCTTAGCAATGAGACATGCTTCCAGTAGACCTCGGATTTCTTATAGCATCTTGCCTACCCCTGGAGACATTAACATAACTTCCCTGGTACCCCACCGATATTTCTGGAATGTCCTCCATTATTTATCTCACTTTTCCTTCCATCCTCTTTTCCTTTCTTCTCTGGTTAATTCTACTTTTTCCATTCTTTTCCTCTCTTAATGTAGCTGCACTGGGAGGCATATGCCCCTTTAGTTCACTGGGCAATGAGTAGCTTACTTTCACGGAAGATGTAATTTTGAGGTCTCGATTTAAAATAGGCACTGCAGATGTTTTCCCTAAGTGAGCCTTTTAAAGCAGCTCCTTGGGTGCACAAGGTTCTCTGGTTTTGTGTTTACCACTGGAACAGAGTTAGCATCCAAATTAATGTGCAGCTATGACTGCACTGGAACAAAGCTGGGACTGTGTGATGACTCACCGGGTAAACTGCTTCCCTTCCACTTCCTTCTAACAATTCATATGTGTGTGTTGGGTTGCAGAAGGACACACACAAATATTCATAAGCAGAAGCCCACTCACACGTACCACCCCTGTAGGTAGGCTTTTGACAGAATGAAAACGGGACTCTGTATTTAATAATACCTCATTTTAGGCTTTATCAGGGACCACTATGCGCATTATATTATCATGAAGCCATGCCAGCCTTACTGGTGTCTCCTTCACACAAAAGAAATTAAATGTGTCTCATAACTAAAGTCTAACATTAGCTTGTGTCTGCAAAAGGGAAAGACAATTAGAAAGTTCCCAAATTAACATTCTAATAATATAGCAGTAATCAACACTAGTCTGGGGTTGGGTTGAAACAAAATGGCCTGCCTTTATATATAATTAGTGCATATAAGGAAATGGTGTGAAGTGTGAATTTTTCCAGTGATATAAACATATATATATATTTTTTCTTTTTCTTTTCCTTTTTTTTTTAAGTAGGAGACTAGACTTGGTCCAGGGAGTTATAGGCTAAGATATAACAGATTATAACTCCTTACAACAGAAAGAAATGAATCTCAACGGATGAACATGTGCTTGTTTTCCCCAACTATAAACAGCACATTGAGCAGACTTCCTCAAAGTGTTACATTGCAAAGATATACATATATATGTGCTGTATGTATACACACATCCATATACCTACTGAAATACAAAATTTGCACATCTCTGGTGGAAACTTGCTAATAATTAAATAAATTAATTTCAGGTAATTTTCATACTTTAGGGTTGACACTCCCCACCTCCCAAATATTTATTCACCAGAACTCTATCTCATAGGTTACAAGAATCCCCTAGGCAGGGTTTTTAGGTAATAGATGCATATCTACTAATATCTTAAATTCTTTCCTATGCCAGAATTTCACTCTTACGGAATAATATTGAAACTGGATCTGTGGGAAGAACTGCCTCCCAACTGACTGGCCAGTCATTTAGTTAGCAAGATCCATAAACCCTTTCAGAACACCAGGGCCCTACTTAGACCTTACTGTGCCTCAGAAAAATAACTCTCAATATTATATATTTCTACAACCTATGTTGATGTACAACGTATATACATGTTTTTATATAAAGGAAGGTGAATTCATGGGAATGCATTTTCATTAGTTTTTTGTGTTATTGTGAACAGAACTGTTTTATTGCAGTTATTTTATAAAAGTCGACAGAGTCGTTCATACAAAAGTTAAAAAGGAAAAGCTCAAGTAAATATGAGATCCAGGTGACTCCAATCTTCGCCCTTGTGTGAGGTAATGCAAAGGTGATGGCTTTTAATTAAAATGGAACCGCTGTGTCATGGCAGCCCTGATTTGATTTTTGCCTACCTGCACTGCCAGAAATTATACATTTAAAAGATGTAATTAGCAGAAAATTAAAGATTCTCCTTCATTCTTGTTATGGAAAAGATTCCCTGCTCCCTCCCCCTCCTCACCCCAGCCCAGACTTCTCAGCTGGTGTGGAGCCTTTTAAGTTGTGTCTTCACGCCACATGAGTCAGTGCATTAATTAGCTAAGCAGGACTATGATCATTAACTCTGTTATGAGGTCTCTCTTCCCCAGCTGACCCTTCACAGAGCAGGAGCCTTTGGCTGCGTAGAAAGCGGGAAGTCTTTGTCCTCTGTGCTTCCAGCTTTAATAAGCGCCAAGGAATGCCCCTGCATACTGTGGAGATTTTCAGGGTCCTTTTCTTCTTTTGAATGTGACGAATCCACACAGATGTGAACTGGGTTCCTCGACTTGAAATATCAGGAGGTTTGGAGCCAAACTGGAGCAAACCTGAGAGATCCCCTCAGCCCCATTAACCATGTTGCACTTCTGGCCATTGGGCATCCTTACCCAGGACCCCTTTCCTTTTCACTCTGTACCAATCTAAATGGCATTCCCTTAAAAAGATTAGCCTTTTAATGATTCTGCACATCTTGTCATTGTCCCTTTAATCATTGTCCCTTGTCATTGTCTGTTCTTTCAGCAGCACCATATAGCCCCCATTTGATTGTGCCAAGAGCCTTGCGATAACCTCTGTCCCTCCATAAAACAGGCTCCCTCTGCAGTCATGTTTCCTCTTCTGTTTCCGTATTTTAAATCTCCTTTCCTTCGGAAAGAATATTATGCATAAGTGGGCTTGAAGTGAAATGGCCCCCACCTCCAGACACGGCCCTTTCCTACCCTGCATTCATCTGATTTTACCAGGACTCCTGTAACGAGCCTCACCCCACGCAGTGGTCCACCCCTTTGTTCTGCTGATGCTGCTTCCCCGCCATCTCTCCAGAGCCTGTTTTGTCACAGAATATCACCACTACTGATCTCTGTGGGTAAACATGTCCCACACTGGAAAATGGGGAATTACCTAGGCCCGCCTTCTGCTAGTGGCTTTTTTAAATTTTTCCTTAGTTCCTTGTACTAGTGACTAATTTTCACATTGACACATTTATCCAAACATAACATCACATGTTTACAAACATCTTAGGTGGAATTAATTAAATCAAGGGGTATAAAAATAGCTATTAATTATTATCTTCATCCCATTATTTTGGGAATATGCAAATGAGTAATATTTTCCATTCTGCATGTTCACTGATACACAGTGCTACCACTTGCTACATCTGCTACAATATTACAGGGAAAAATGGTTGAAACAGAGTCTATGTACTTTCAAGGCAAACCTTCCATTTGGAGGACAGCAGTTTTCCCTGTTATGGTAGGAATTTGCAGGATTCTAGGCCATACACTGGGGGGAAAGTTTTAGGTGTTCTGGCAAATGGCCAGGAATGATAGATCCAATGGTTGGTAATACTGATGGATACATAATATATATATGGATACATATAGTATATGTATATGGATATATAGTCAAAGTACTTTCACGGTTCTCTGGGATTCCCCCATTGAAATGCCTCTTCACTTGGTTGATGTGGAATGAGTGAATTCTCTGGTCCAAGGGAGTATAATGTAGGGATGGGATATGCAGGAGGCATTCAGGGAGACTAGGATGCTAATATATGAACTTATATCATGGGTATGTCCTCACAATAATTCCACCCCTTTTTGGCTGTGACCCATAATAAAAGTACATTTTACATCTCTGCCCCATTGTAAACACATCTATTTATAACCCAGTTAAAAATTCTTGTATATCACAAAACAAGTTCCGCTATATGAGGCACTCTGATCTTTTCCGTTCTACTCTCTTTCATTTTACTTAATGCAGGTCATGATCCATAAATTGATTTCATGACCACCTAGTGGTCATTACCCAGTTGGAAAACCATTTTCTTCTAGGGCAGCAGGGTTGCAACTTTTTCTCATCACATTCATATGGATTAGCCTGTTGCCTGACACTATGAGAGTTTTAAAAAAATTTACATTAATATTTAATGTTCTGTAAGAGAAGTACATCTATCAGAAGCATACATATCCATGGCCTTTCACAAATTGAATGCACTTAGGTAACCAGTGTCCACAGTAGGAAGCTGACAAATGTCCTAATCTCAGGTGCCCCACCCCCCTTGTGTACTCCCCAAGGATGATCACTGTCAGGATTTCTAAGGGACCAGTTTTTGTTTGTTTTTTTTTTAATGTTTGCCTATATAGATTATATTTGCTTGTTTGTGTACTCTGTGTAACTCACATGATGCTCTTTTTGCATCTAGTTTCTTGTGTTCATTCACACTATATTTATGAGACCAATTCATATATTGTGAGACTATAGGTTGCTTATTCTCGTTTCTGTATTATATCCTATTAGGTGCATATGCCACAGTTGATCCATTCATGTGTTGATATTCATTGGGACATTTCTAGTTTGGGTCTCTGAGGACTAAACACTGAGGCTGTACACATTCTTATATGTGCCTTTGGTGAAGTTATGTACACATTTGTGCTCGTGATAGACACCTAGGACTGGAATTATTGGGTTATAGGAATGAATATGTTTGGCTTTATTAAAAACAACCAAACAGTATTCTAAAGTGGTTGTACCAGCAGAAGATGGTTTTCTTAACATATTTTTTCTCTAGCTTACTTATTATAAGAATATAGCATATAATACATATAACATGCAAAATATGTGTTAACCAACTGTTTGTGTTATTGGTAAGCCTTCTAGTGAACAGTGGTCTATTAGTAGTTAAGTTTTCGGGATTATACATGGATTTTTGGCTATGCGGTGGGTTGGTGCACCTAACCCCACATTGTTCAAGGGTTAACGGTATATTGCAGAATTAGAATACTAGATTGCAGAGTCCAATGTCTGCAATGGTTTTTGTTTGTTTTTTCTTCTCTATTTTTTATTAATATTTGTAAATGCCTCTAAAGGGGTACACTTGTCTTTTTTTCCCCTTTTCCCCAGGCTTCCTCATACACATGGATACACAGACACATACACATGCTTTGCCCCCCAGGGAGATACACACGTAGACTCCCACAGCATACATACAGAAGATATAAACAAACAAAAAGGCATATACACAGACACATACACACAGAAGCATACACAGACACATACAACTGTGGCATAAAGACACTTGCAGACCCATACACAGCTACAAATACACATACACACATCAAGATACACATGTGAAAGTGATATACTCGGTTATGTGCCATTTTCTTTCACGTGCTCTTACTTCTGCCAACCACAGAATAAATTCTTAAGGTTATATTTGTATGATGATGCTTGGTTTTCCAATAAATACCTGTGTATATATTTGTTATGATGGTAATTTTATTTTTATATTTTTAAGATTCCTGAAGAAATATATTTATACCCTACTTTGGTGACATGACCTGAACTATATACCAGATTGATATCAACTGTAAATTGTTCTTGCAGTTTCTACAGAACATACCTATATCCACTTAATTCATAATCTGTAATATCTAATTTAGGGTGTCTTCCCTCCCCCTGCCACCCCACAGAAGAACATTGTTTATTCATATTCTACTGAATTATCAAAAGGAGATAATTTTTCTAAGGGCTGAAATGCAGGGGTGCCTGGGTGGCTCAGTGGGTTAAAGCCTCTGCCTTCAGCTCAGGTCATGATCCCAGGGCCCTAGGATCGAACCCCACATTGGGTTCTCTGCTCAGTGGGGAGCATGCTTCCCCTCTCCCCCTGTCTGCCTCTCTGCCTACTTGTGATCTCTCTCTGTCAAGTAAATAAAAAAATCTTAAAAAAAGAAAAGACTGAAAAGCAGACGCTACAATTTCAGGAAATAAATAGGGAAAATATATTTATATATCTTAGTTTTCTATTGCTGTGTTATAAATTACTACAAATGTATTAGCTTAGAACAACATATATTTATTTATGATCTCAGTTTCTGGGGATGGGATTCTGGATACAGCTTGACTGGGTCTTCAGTTAAGGTTTGCAGAGGACTTCAGTCAAGGTATTGACCAGGCTCTAGGTAGGGCTTGGGGTTCTATTCTAAACTTAAGTAATTATTGGCAACTTCTCCTAGCTTCGGACTGAGGTCCTGTCTTTATTGCTGGCTGCCAGTGGGCCACATGCTCAGCAACAAGAGGCCACTTATAATTTCTTGCCACGTGGCTCTTTTATGACAACATGGCAGCTTAGTGCTTTAAGACCAACAGGTGAATCTCTTTCTACAGTCTCCTAAGACAGATCTTACCTCCTGTTACCTTTGCTGTATAATGTACGCCAATCAAAGTAGTGACTACCCCACCACTTTGGTAATTTAACATTGGTTGGAAGCAAGTTACAAGCCCTGCTCAGCCTCAGAGGGTGGTGTGGCATGGCGTCGTCTTGGAATTGTGTCTACCACACGTGGCTTGCGAGTTTTCTTTTACTTGGTATTTCTAACCAGGTAATCATAATTGCTGTTATGCTATTATGGGCAATTTCTATTCATAAGTTATACGGACTCTGGAAGCAACTTACAGTCCAATTTATATTTAACAGCATACTGAACTTCGATTATACACACATTCACATATATATAGATACAAGGCTGTGTGTATAATTTCTTTTAATTTCACATCCTACTGTAGAACTGCCACCAAATGTCTTTATAGTGTAGGCGTGTTACAAACAGGGGTTACTTTAAGAGGAAGTTTATAGTACCTCACTCTCACCTCCAGCAGGAATCAGAAGAGATTTAGAACCTTAGAACCTCAAAGGACGTGGTGACTCCTTTTGAAATGCCACACTTTGTTCTAAACCCTCTGAGAGACAGCCAATCCTTATTAAAATCAAACCTTCAAGATAATGTGAAACTATCATTCTCTCTGGGCTGTATTATAAAATTTGGTTCAAAATAGATCTGAAACTTTTAATGGGAATAAATGTTCTTGCACATGGTATGGTGGATTGGGTATGGATAAGATGCACTGTGCTTTCTGGGAAAGGTGCCAAACAGTGGCTTAAGGGGACCACTATAAGGACTTTTCTTACTTGGCTCCCTGACAAATGGCATGCCTGCTTAATCAAGACTATGTGCAATATGGTTGCTGCCCTTTAACAAAACTGTAATAGAAGACAAAAGACAGAAGAGATAGGTAGTGGACGTGATTAGAGGGATAATGAAGCTTGTAGATGGGGTGAGATGGCAAATGAGAACGTCTCATGCAGAAAGGCTATGAGGAAGTTGGGAGTTCAATCCCGTTTCGTGAAAATGATCACAGTAAAGATTGTCTAAGCCTTTCTTTCTGAGTAGGTACTTAGAAATACAAGTTAAAGTGCTTCATCTTTGAATTTGGACAGCCTGGACAAGAAAGCTGGCTCTGCTACTTACCAGCTTTGGCTGAGTTGGTTAACCTTATTAAGTCACTATCCCTTTGTCATTGAAGTAGATGGAAATGACATTTCTTACATAAAGAGTTTGGTATAGTACTTGGCCCTGACAAACACAACAAAACAAGGAACTAGGCAGGGAATAGGCAAAACAGGGAAATGTGGCTACAAAGATGACAAAACACTTGCAGGTTTCAAGAAGCTTGCTATTCAGGCAAAAGCATAATTACAGAACAATCTTCTAACTCCTAGAATAGTGGCAAGAAATTTTAGTAGTCTTGAAGAGAGGGCAAAGATAGTCAAACAGGTTGCTCTCCCTCTTACCCTGGGACAAGAGGAAGCAATTTTTTTTTTTTAATTCTTCATTCCATTTGTGTCCTTCTCTAATTCTGAACCAAAAATTATTAGAATCCATTTTCCTTTAGCCTTTCCACCAAAGAAAAATGCCAAAAGGAAAACAAGGGTGAAGAGAATTTGCATCAGGGATGTTTATGAGCTAAAGGAGGTCAAACAGACTGAGTCCCTGGAGAAGAGACAACAATACTGGCACTGGAAGTGACATCGGTACAATAATGATCAAATGGTTAGTCTTTTTTTTTTTCCCTCCCTGGAACCAGTTTTCCAGATAATAAAATGATGATAATGATGAGTAAGAAGTTAAATAAATGGAATGATGAATATGACCCATCGCCCCCTTGCACTCATTCATGAATATTTAAAATACTGAGTTCTTAATCAAATTAGCCATCATGGAGTTTTTCTGGTCTTGAGAGACAGGCATAAGGGTAAAAGTCCTACCTTTGCTTTGCTTCCCCATTTATCTTCCTCATCATCAGCAGTGGTTTCTAGAATTGCAAGTCAATAAGGAGGAAAGGACAAAACCTATCACAATCTCAATTGCTTTTGTCTCTGTAGCTCTGGACAGAGTGTGAATATGTGGCAGTATTTTCAAATCAGTTGGTGTGAGGACACGAAATAGAATAAAAGACTTCTAATTAGAGTGAATTTTGTCTATATAAATTAGGACGTTAATGTTGGGTGTTTGTTTGTTTGTTTTCCCCCTATTTCTAATGCTTCTAAATTGCATTTCTCTTGGCTTGCCAGCTTTTAAAGACACCCAAAGACACAGATACTGAGTTGGGATAGATATGCAACTTGCCAATTTTTCAACTTTTTGACCAGTCAGATCAGTTGATTATTCTTTATTACAGGAAATTGATGTTTCAAACACTTCCATAAAAAGAGTCAAGAAAAGGGAAAATATGGGCAACCAAACACAATTCTTTCTGGTGTGCTATTTTATAAAAACATGAGAACTCACAAAGACCAGTTGAAACTAACAATTAGTATTATACTACAATGGGAGAGGTCCCTTTTAATGCTATTTTTTTTAACCAAAAGTATTTACTGTTTTGTATTCTCCTAACCTCTGCGTCTTATGTGTCTCACTCCTTCCCACATCCACACACACATATACATAGATATTTTATCTCGTTCTTCCAGGTTTCTTAAATTCTTCTGTAGAGTAGTATTTTTTCCAGATAACATGACAAGACTTACTGCCTCTAATTTAAAAAAACAAAACAAAACAAAACAAAAAATCTCCTGAATGTAGCTTTCTGTCAATGAGCTCTTTTAGAAAATATTTAAACATTGGGAATTGTTTGTTGTTGGTTATAAAATAATTTATATGTATCAATTTGGGAGCCCTATTCTCAATTTAATTATTTATTTAAATGTCATTGTCTTTATTATCACTCATTAGCAAAATGTAAAGCAAAATCAGACAGAAATAAGACTAAAATTTGAAATTTAATATTTGAGAGAGCATTTCTGAGAGCTCGTACTGTGGACCCACTATGATTTTGAAATCAGTAAAAATATTGTAACTATTATTTTGAATAAATACAAACTGTGGATGTAATTATAAGGCAATTTCATTTTTCTCTCACATTTCAAACTTACTCTTTGGGACTAGTTTTGCTTTGGTCCCTAGTTGAAAACTTTCTGGAAATGTTTATGTAATATAATGCACTGTGGTAAGTAATTGACATATCCAAATTATATAATTCAAAACTTTGAACTCATTTCAATATTAAGAAACCTGCCTTCCTCAGCATAAGCCTGATTTCAGATAGGAAGCCTCACATCACAGACTGGGGAATGGACATGACCGGATTCTTCTCTATATTGTCATAGAACCTTCTATTCCTTCTTTTCTCCTATCTGCCTACTCCTAATTCTGATTCTTACATGTTATCATGGTTAGGGAAAGTAAGTTAAGTGTTGGGTAGAATAGCTTTTCCTTGCCTGGTACTGTCTTGAGTTGACATCAATATCTTTGGGTTTGTCAGACATTTGAAATTGACTTTCTTAGGGTAACTTCCCTGGGACTCTGTTCTTTGGTGACCCATCCCTTCTCTCTGACTCCTCCCAAATTTGCTTTGGTGAGAGTGAGACTCTCTGACTATCACTTATTCTGTCAGTAGCTCCGTGTCCAGAAATACTTTCAGATTCCCTCTGGGAAGCTGTTGACTTCTTCAAAAAACCCTTTTACATAGAATCTAAGATATCTTTACAACTTTCTCATCAACTCCCTCATATGTGCAATCAATATTTGGTCTCTTGCTTTTGAGATTTTTCAGGTGGGATTTAGACACCACCCTGCAATGTCTATTGCACTGTGCCCTCACAACCTTATCCTTAGTCTTGAGGTGAGTGATAGGAATCCTTGGTTTTGGAATTGGTGATAATCATAACCTTCTGACAATTCCTTCAAAAAATCCTCTAATGATCTTCCTGAAGTCCCTCTCTAACTAAGCTGAGGATTAGGATGTAGAGACTACCCATCACATTCTTTAGGAGTGGAATTCACGGGATAGCTCTCTCCAAAGAAATCCTCTTTATTAGCCTTCTCTGGTTCATTGATGTCTTTGTTCTGTGTAAAGGGTTATGAGGTATGCAAACATATGACCGCCCCCATGTAAATTTGTGCCCTCTTTGGAATGTATCATCTACCATGTCTTAGTTCCTTAGCCAAAACCTCCATTTCAATATTTTCATTCATAAAACAATGCAGAGAAGTATAGTTTAGGTAAAGATTTTATGAAGACATGAAAAAGGTTCTTCATTTTTTTCATTTAATAATTATTTGAGTGACTTATCATGTGCCAAACATTATTCTAGGCTCAGGAAATAAGATAGTAAACAAGCCATATAATTTCCCTCTACTCAGGAAACTTGTATTCTTCTGAAGGCGGGAATATAGTTTTAAAAAGGGAAGAGTAAATAATGTAATGTCAGAGAGAGGAGATGTGTCACTGTGTGCAGGTGAGTAAGGGGTCCTTTTAGGGAGGTTTCTGAAAGAAAATCTGTGAGAAAGTGACACTCTGTACAGGAGTTATTTAAATTAATTGGGAATAATTGAATCTATATCATGGTATAGAAATATATACATTTTAATATATATAATCACAGGGACGCCTGGGTGGCTCAGTGGGTTAAGCCTCTCCCTTCGGCTCAGGTCATGATCTCAAGGACCTGGGATCGAGTCCCGCATCGGGCTCTCTGCTCAGCGGGGATCCTGCTCCGCCCCCCCTCTCTGCCTGCCTTTCTGCCTACTTGTGATCTCTCTTTCTCTCTGTCAAATAAATAAATAAAATCTTAAAAAATATATATATACATAAGCACATCTGGAGAACTACGAATAATATTCAGTGGAAACCTTCATATACATTTCTGGTTCTTCCTCCCTTAGGATGTGGGGAAAAACTCTGCTCTATCCTAGGAGAGATTTAATGATTTGGTCCAGTTAGGTTCTCCATCTTTCTCTTCACTGGGTCCCACACAGCTGGCCTGCACTGGGATGTTTGTGACCTTGTATCAGGGCTCTTATTACATTTGTAGACTATTCTTAGTCTCTGCTAATGAGATCGCTCAGAGTTCGCTTTGAGTATCACATCTTAATCACTTGATTTCTGCAGACGTTTCCTTTCTCCAAATAAACTCCTCAAAATGCCTGCTGCTCTGTGCTCATTAACCTGGGAATGGCTTCTCTAACTCCAGTTTGAAAATTCTGAGAGTTCTATCCTGATCAGGATTCTCCAGGCAGTCGCAGTGGGAGGAGGATTGTAGGCTCTTGAGTGTGGAAAAAAAAAAAAAAATCAATGACCAAATTTCAATCTGCAAGGGGATTTTCCCTTTATGTAGACTTAGGGACTTCACTCTTTTGCAGTGCAGCATAATTAAGATCCACCCAACTCCACCGGTCTGCCCAATTCCCACTTAATCATTTTATGCTCAGTAAGGTTTAGGTGACTCAAAGATAACAAAATAATTAGTTAATGAGTAAACGAATGAGTAAAGAGATAAATATTCATCAACTAGGAGGTGGTTTTTGTTGTTGTTGTTGTTTTTCTCTCTCCTACTCTTTTTCTAGTTGTAACCCATAATGATTTGATGGAAGCTTCATGATGAAGACAATAGCCCTCACTTAAACAAACCCAACATGGGACTAGAACTAAACAACAATATAGACTTCTACAACATTTTTCCACTTGCAGATGGTTGTTAGGTTGGTGACCTGTATTTCTATTGAATTGCCACTTTTGATTATGTTGGGTTTCATTAAAGGTCTTTCAGATGCACAGATGGTCTAATCCAGAGCCAGAGAGCAGCAGCTCCTCAGCTCATCCTTGCCAAATTTTTACATGCCTAGGAATGTACAGGCTTGCCCCATTTTACTGTGTTCTGCTTTATTGTACTTCATAGATACTGAGTTGTGTCTTTTGTTTTGTTTTGTTTGTTTGTTTCTTTTACAAATTGAAGGTTTGTGGCAATCCTGAATCAGGAAAGACTGTTGATGTTATTTTTCCAACCACATTGGTTAACTTCACGTCTCTGTCACATTTTGGTAATACTCACACTATTACAATTTTTTGGTTAATGTATTTATTATGGTGATCTTAGATCAGTGATTATAACTCGCTGAAATCTCAAATGTGGTTAGCATTTTTTTAGCAATAACATATTCTTAATTAAGATATGTATATTTTTTAGACAATATTACTGCACACTACACAGTCTGAAGTATAGTGTAAATGTAACTTTTATATGTTCTGAGAAAACAAAAATTCACTTGATGTGCTTGCTTCATTGCGTTACTCACTTCATCATGGTGGTCTGGTCTCCGAGGTATGTCTCTATTTTCTTGGTGTTTTCAGCTGGCTCTAATAAGACTATTTCTAGATACTGTTGGTTTTAGAATACTAAGTCCCTAAAATTTACTTTGCATTTGAGGGACAAAGGAACAAATTACATACCATAATTGATAAATTGAAAATATGGTTGCAGATAAGTGGCGTTTTGAAATAAAAAATGGAAGTTAAGATCGTTCTGAAAAGTTGAGCTTATTTAAAATAAGTTCGAGGGCGCCTGGGTGGCTCAGCGGGTTAAGCCGCTGCCTTCGGCTCAGGTCATGATCTCAGGGTCCTGGGATCAAGGCCCGCATCGGGCTCTCTGCTCAGCAGGGAGCCTGCTTCCCTCTCTCTCTCTCTCTCTCTGCCTGCCTCTCTGTCTACTTGTGATCTCTCTCTGTCAAATAAATAAATAAAATCTTTAAAAAAAATAAATAAAATAAAATAAGTTCGACAGGCACTTATGAGAAGAAATACTATGCAGACACTCTGGAATGTCTTATGGGAACAGCTCACTGGGGAAAAGCCTAAGGTCAGGGAATAATGATAAGGATCTCATGTTGCTTTATTCATCCCCTAGAACCCAACAGTATATTATTAGGCTGACAGCCACATTCCCATAAAATGGTTTGCTCAAGATGAAACTTTAGCCTTTATTAAGGGACTTGAATTTACAAACTATAGCACACTGTCATCTCTTATCTCTATCTTTAGTGAACTTCTCAGAACAGTTTAAAACTCTGCTCTCTCAGAACTTCAATCTAATGAAGGGGATAGATTATGCTTGAATGGAATTATTGAAGGAGATAAATTCTACTTGGCTTGAAATCATAATTTCTTCAAAAACACATAGCTACGAGAATAGGTATTATTTTTATTAGGCCTATCTCTGTGCGTATTCAAACGTGGTACCTAAAGTAAAAAGACAATCTAGAAACTATAGTTCTGTAGAGATTAAGTACAGAACACAGGTAGGCCACTGACCTAGTAACTGTTGTATAATGAAGCTCTGAAACTTCGTCAGATCTGTCCCCAGAGAGTTTTCAGTCACCTTGACTTGAAGAGAATGCATCCATCTCTGACATTTCAGGGTAGAACTTGAATGATATACCATTTTCAGGGTAGAACCAAGTCACTTACGTTCTGCTTGGATGCCCCAGGGAACTGCATTGGAATGAGAAAGAATTGGAACAGCCTTGTTTTAAAACAAGATTGGCCACTGGGAAGGGCAGACTCTTGAAGTAAAGTTGGACAAAGTTGGACAAAGGAACTAGTACAAGGCCTAGACTAACAGAAAGGATAATATTTTCGAGGGTCTAAGAATAGCCAGGGAAGTGGAGGTGATCCCTTCACACACATACTCGCACAGGCATATGGAGCGTGGCAGTGGGGAGTTCAGGAGCAGATGGTATTTGGACAGCTGGATTGGGTTGATGGCATACGGCAGTTTTGGGGTTTCTTTTGCCACCATTCCCATACGTAATCTCTAAGCAGATATTCTTGTTGCTGCCTCCAGAAACAATCCCTAATTTTCTACTTCTCTTGATCCTTGCTGCGATCCAATGCTGCGGCGACTCCCAATCAAGCCACTCTCACACGCATTGCTCATTTACTATCGGTCCTTTCAATCACTTCTCACACATAGCCAGAATGAGAGTTTAAAAGTCTAAATCAGACTATATTGTTTCCCTGTGAAACTCTGCAGGAGTTTGTCACTGCATACAGAATACAAAGACATTGCTGTCCCGGGCCCACCAGGCCTAACTCTCTGTAGTGGATCCAATGGTGGCTTCCTAAAAGATATGTTTGCATCCAGACCCCCAGAACCTGTGGGTGTGACCTTATTTGGAAAATGTTCTTTCCAAATGTAATTAAATTGAGGGCCTTGCGATGAGAACATCCTGGATTATCCAGATGGGCCCTAAATACAACGGCAGTTGTCCTTATAAGAGACCACCTAATAAGAGAGACGTATGGAGGAGAAGAAGGCCATGTGAGGGCTGAGGCAGAGATTATGGTTATATGTCCAGAAACCAAGGAAAAGCTGGAGCCACTAGAGCTGGAAACAGCAAGGAAGAATTCTTCCCAAAAGACTGGAGAGTTCTGCTAGCGTCTCAATTTCAGGTGTCTGACCTCTACAACTGGGAGAGAATTGATTTCTCCTGCTTTAAGCCGTCAAACTCTGATAATTGTTGTGAAAACCAAAGGAAACCAACATACTCTTCCTCCACATCTCCCACGCTTATGGTTGCCTACGTTAGTCCTACTCATCTAGCCTAAGTCTTCCCCTTGTTATTCTTTAAGTAAAACATGCTTCTTGTCTTCATCTGTTTGGCCTACTCTAACAAAACACCGTAGACCAGGGAGCTTATAAAGAACAGAAACATATTTCTCATAGTTCTGGAGGTATGAAGTCAGAGATCAGGGAGCCAACATGGTCCTCTTCCAGGTTGTGGACTTTCATTGCGTCTTCATATAGAAGGAGTGACAGACCTCACTGAAGCCTCTTCTAATCCCATTCGTGAAGACTTCCTCCTAATGATCCAAGCACCTCCCAAAGGCCCCATTTTCCAATACCATCCCCTTGGGCATTGGGATTTTAACATATGAATTTGAGAGGGAACACAAACATTTAGGTCATAGCATTCCCTCAAACTTGGAGCCTTTAAATTAGCTGCCTTTTCTGGCTAGAAGAGAAGGTTTTCTTCTACATCGTTCTGTGTCTGAGTTCTTTCTTGTCATTATGAAAGTTAAGCGTTTTCTTTTGCAGAGGGATCTTACTAGACCAAATCTAGATGATAGTTCTGCTTAGGCACCCCCTGCCTCCTCACTCTTTTATTTTCATTTCAATACTTATTTCTACCCCATCTTTTATGATTTATTATCTAACCCCTAAGAGGGATGCTCTGTGAAGTGAGAGTTCTTTACTATCTGACTCACTACGGAATCCTGAGTGTCTGAAATAGTCCCTGGTATTCACTAAGCGTTCAATTAATGTTGAATGGGATGTATATCAGAAGCCTATTAATTCTGATCAGGATTAAGGTGATAATGTTTGATATCTAGAAATTTAAGAAACAAATCAGATCCTTAGTAGTTGAGGTCCAGATTTGGGTTTTGTTATACTACTGAAGACTTAAACTTGTAGAAGAGGACAGGAATCCCGTAAGAGATTACAAAGACATAGGGAGGATGGTCTTGGCCCTAAATTGGTACTATTTCCCAAAGTAGAATATTGAGTATAAGCTATTGGAGTGTAAGATCAGAGCTAAATCTGGAACAATGATGTCAGGAGGCTGAGTATGAGAGTGAGGCTACAGAATATGGCCAAGAATTGTTCTGCCTGTAAGTGGAGTCCACTGCCCACCTTTGACTGGAGAGAAGGACTGACAACATGGGGGAAAAGTCAGGCATGGGCAATAGGAGGCAAAAACTACAACTGTCCATTGCTCTGCAAAAAGAAGACTTGGCTTTCTGATAATCCAGATGTAATTTTCTAGTGAACTAGATCTAAGGGATGGGGGTCTTTCCCCAATATGGCCAGCTTCAAATTAGGTTTAGGTTTGAATGCAATAACTTAAAATGATCTCATATGTTCTCAATGATACTATAGCACTGTAGCCTCAAAAAGGCCATATCCAGTGGTAGGCTGACACTGAGCACCCACATTATCTGGCTATGAGGGCTGAGAGGGGAGAACATCCCTGATGATGCCATTATTTAGCCTTTTGTATCCTGTCCACCTTATCAGCAATTTAAGAAGCTTAATGAGGTCATCCTAATCCAACTCAGAAGTTAAGGAATGCATCATCTGAGGATAATGAATATCATTGGAGAACACAGTAAACCAGAATATATATGACCTGGAGGTCTTGGAAGCTACTCTCTTAGAACTGTCACTATGTGAATTTTCCACAGGTGGGGGAGTAATCTAATGTAGTATCCTTGGAGGGTCTTTGTGACTTTCTCATAACATTAACTTAATGACAGCAGTCAGAGACTGGTGGAAATCCTATTTGGAGGTTTGCAGCCGTTTTAGAGTTCCCAGAGATAAGATGTCTTGACGTAACCTCTCACAGCATATAGTTTGTCCTGTAGAAGTCATTTCAGCATTTTTCATTGCCTCTGACTTTCCCAGAGGTTCTCTATTGTTATTGTTACCTGTATATTTTGAAAATGAAAAACAATCAGGTTGAGGAAAAGGCCTCCTGTATGTTTGTGTCTATGGGAGTAAAAATGTGGAATAAATATATATAATGTATGGTGGTTGATATTTTGTGTCATTTATCTTCACTTGTGAGGAGAGATGGGATAAGTCACTCATGACTGTGGCGGTCCTGATCCATTCTTCATCACTACACTCATGAAGATAAATGTCACATTTACACAGACCACAGCTATCATGTGTCCTTTCAGAGCATAGATTTAGATCGGTTAGAGCAGGAGGTTGACTCGGTGCTGTTATTTGAAAATCAAGGACACTTTTGTTGTACCATCTCCTATTCCCACACATCGTGATCTCCAGTGTTAAACTAGGGTACCATTGCCGCTACAGTGATATTAAGTAGCATATATATTTTCATCCATGTCTGTACTTCAGATACTCACTTCACTTTAATTTAAAACTTTTATTTTCTGTGTATGCTCAGCACAGTGTTCTACAGTGGCAGTTGATTAATAAGCATACAGTGTTGGTTCTCACATGGTGATAAGTGGTATAATGAAGGGCACCATGGACAAAATGATAAGTAAGTGGTTAATTCTCTCTGTGGGCAAGTCAGATGACAAAGGAATGATTCAGAATAGAACTATTGAAAATTAATAATATTTGAGCAGCTTTATTAAGAGAAAACAACATGGACATCTTAATTTTCCATGATGTACAAATGGCTGTACTATTGGATTTTAAGGCAATGGCAGAGCAAGTGTCTTCTTTGCTCTGTGCTTGTGTTCCCTGCCACAGGTGATCAATAGAGAATGAACCGTTTATAGCGTGGTACCGAATGTACTTATTCTGGTTTTGTTTGTAATTACTGTGCCACAGCTTGAAGGTCTGAAGTTAGAAGACTTCCCAGTGAAATAAAATTGTTGGCTCTTTTTCCCTTGGTTGGTACATGAACGTATCTATAACTAGAAGTAAGCTGAAAAGGATTTCCATAAATTCCTGAAATGTGGTTGGCAAACTGGACATTTCCAAAATCACTGTCCCTCTTTGAAAACTGTAGTTTGAACCATATGAAATCATTGTTATCAACAGTTTTTGACTGGGTCTTTCATTCTAATCATACACATGAATTGTGTGATTCAGATTCCGGGTGTACTTTCAGTTGGTTCTTTCTGATATAACCAAATAAGCTATTTCATTTGCTTAGTCAAGAAACATTTATTGAACATGTACTAAATGGCAGTAACTGGGTTATGCGTGAACATAAAATGGAATATAGTGCCTGTCCCAGCAAGGCCTGTAGTCTAATGATGCAGAAAGACACAGAGGTAGGCAAGTACAATGTGGATGACTAACACAATAATTGATAATGGCTCAATGCATATTCTTTTTTTATTCCCACATAGTGCAATGTGTTTAAAAAGCGTACACGTGCACAGACACACACACACACAAGCAAGTTCTAGTGCATCTGGGTGGCTCAGTCAGTTACACATCCAGATCTTGATTTTCGCTCAGGTCATGATCTTGGGGTTGCGAGATCGAGCCCCATGTCAGGCTCCATGCTGGGTGTGGAGCTCCCTCAGTTCCCTTCCTCCCCTCTCTGAGGCGGGGGGTAAGTTCCTACAAATTTTGAGAACCTTGGAACAATTAATGGCATAAGTACCTCCTTCCACCCTTTAACATGTTCATTTTGAAACATTATGTATTGGGCAGACCACTAGCCTAGAGCTCTAAATGCTTAGCTTCTTGTATTAATCGTTATCACATCAGTTTTATTCCTTTTAAATATAATCCCATTACTTAACTTCCTTATACTTTAACATTTCATCTGCAAATTGGAAAAATATAATCTATTCTGCTTACCTGCCATAACTGTGAAGGCCAGATGGGATAATGTATATGAGACAATTTTCTAATCTATATTAAATCCATCATCTAATCTATAATTTTATTATACATAGAAAAGCAAAAGGTAAGATTCTCATGACCATCTTTCTTGTTACCAATCTTGTTTCTACGGTGCTAAGTAAAAGATCAAGGTGGTATATTTTCTCATGTCTAAGCATGATCCTGTATTTGGGGATGAGTACCATATTCAGCCCCAGCCCCTCATTTTATAAAAGTGGGTAAATTGTTTAGTCACTCCCCAGGTCGGTAGAGTAGTTCGTAGTAAACAATGACTGAAACTCTCTCAGATAACAGTAACCATTCCTGTTATCTGAGAGCTTACAATATGCCAGGCTTAGTGGTTTAGGGACATCACCTCATTTCATGCTCGGAAAAACTTCTAAAGTTGACTCTAAACTTTACTCCATTGTGTGGAGAAGAAACCGAGGGGGGCGCACGCAGAGAAGCGAAGACATCAGACATTGGACTAGCCTATTGGAATAACTCAATCATGCGATAGGGAATGGACTAGGATGTTGCAGTGGTGGGAAAGAGAGGCGACAAGACTCTTGATACACACGATTCCCAAGGTATAGGCAATAAGATGTAAAGGTGATAGGCTATAGATACCACAGGATACAAAAGTGAGGATGAGGTGGAAAAAATGGAGATTCAAGGGGACTTTGGTCTGAGTTACTAGGACGATGATCCCTGGAACTGTGCTTGGCATATGGTAGGAACTTAAAATTTTTTGTCGAATGAATGAATTAATGGGTGACTGGAGTTGCTATTAGAAAAGTCTTCCTTGGGGGTGGAGGTTGAGTTGGAATCAAGGGTTTTATATTGGACAGATGGATTTTCGATGCGTCCATGTGGAGGTCTTGAGTTAGCCATTAGATGTGCAGGTCTGCATTACAGACTGGAGATGTATGTTTGTAGATGGTGTTTAAAGCCACCGTGGGGGACGCCTGGGTGGCTCAGTTGGTTGGACAACTGCCTTCGGCTCAGGTCATGATCCCGGAGTCCCGGGATCAAGTCCCGCATCGGGCTCCCAGCTCCATGGGGAGTCTGCTTCTCCCTCTGACCTTCTCCTCACTCATGCTCTCTCTCACTGTCTCTCTCTCAAATAAATAAATAAAATCTTTAAAAAAAAAAAAAGCCACCGTGGGATCACGTGGAAAGTGAGTCTGGACAAAGAATAGGTCCACTCATGGAGCTCTGGTGCACGTCAGGGTTTTAGTGGTCTGACAAATAAGGCACAACCAGTGATGGAGGTGGAGCAGATTAGCCACTGAGGTAGAAAGAGAATCAAGAGAGTGGTTTCCCAGGAGCTAAGTGCAGACAGTGTTTCAGAAAGGACAGGGTGTTCACTATGTCAAATACTGCTAGTTTTTGTCTAATATAAGTATTAAGAATTGGGAACTTGATTTAGCAGTGAGCATGAGTTTTTTTCTTCTATCTCTTCTTTATCCCTTCTGCATACACTAATTGCTACCCACTGCCTTGCTCTCACATTATTATAAATCCCTGACATGTTAACTTGTCACTCACATTTCACGTGGTTCTTAAAACCATGAGATTTGGGGAAACTTCCAAGAAGATCTTTTAAAACCAATAATGGAAAATCCATAGATCATCTCTAAATAAATTTTAATTATATTCCGTTTTGCTTATGTAATAATAGTAATATTCACTAGTGGTATATTGCTTTGAAGTTTGAGAAGCACATTTATTTACATTCTGTGTTCCACAGAACCATCTATCACAGTAAAGTGCCCAGCTTTGAAGCTTACACCCTCAGACTAGGCCACCTGCTAACACCTCCTTGTAGGAGTCAGCAGCAGACCCACACTTCACTCCTCCTCATTCCCTGAAGATTTTAACACCTGCCTCCCTGCTGTTCTTTCTAGTCCTACTCCTGATAGAATTCTTGGTGATTTCAATATCCATTTCAGTCCCTTGATCTTGATTACTAATTGTGTGGGCTTTACCCATCTGGACTGGCTCAGGGTTTCCGCTTTATACTGTTTGCACCAACTGTATGTTTAAGCTTCGGCTGTAAAGATCTGTGTTTGTGGGAATTAAAGATTCTTTAGTTTACTTCATGATGCTTTGCAAACTGCCAGCACTGTCTCTTCATGTTTCTTCGCTCTAAGTACTGTGTGACCCTCAGCTCAGATTCTAATTTTTAATGTGCCATTGTCATGGGAGTGTGGCAAGGAGGCAGGGACTAGGAATCGGGATGGGTAGGAGGAAGAGATGTTAGCATGTCTTTTGTGTTTGGCTACAGAAAAAGAAACAACTGGAGTTCACAGCTCATGCCTATGTCCAAATTCTGAGCATCCCATTTGACTTGAGTAATTCAGTGTGTTCTATTTAACTATTTTCTACCCATCTTCAAAATATTTTATCTCATTTGATCTTAAGTGGTGGTTTTGGTCAAGACACTGGATCAGAGAGAAAATGTGACTTGCTGAAGGTCACGCATCTGATAAGTCAGAACCGAGTGTAGACGATAGGTCTTCTGATTCCAAATGCGTTTTTTCATTGGCATTAAAGAATGCATTGTTCCAAACGACCAGTGGTTAAAATAGCTGCTTGGCTTTCTGCCTGGGAGAATGTTAAAATACCGTGGCAATTCAATAAATATTGTCACCAGTGTTGTCTGTGGTGATGGTGGTGGTAGCAGATCCAGAAATGTGCTGAATTGTTCTAATGAATGCTTTTTTATTTTTTACTTTTTTAGATGGGCAAACACGTTGCCTATTTACAGCATAGAGACCACAATGGAGAGCTAGGTGGGTGATGATTCATGCTAAATCTTTCCCACAATATGCTGAACACTACAACAGCAGCTAATGTGAAGTGGCTCATTATACACTGTCAAACCCAATAACCTCCACGATGGGCTTTGCTAGCATGAGCAACTTGTGGGAAGCCCACTACTGAATTTAAAAAAAAAAAAATAGGCTGCAGTATAGTAGAAAAGACATATTCCCTGAGTCACCTTTGCAAATTTCTTGTATGTTTCTCTTTTGCCGGCTTAGAGACAGCCTTCATGTTCCCAGCTTGACACCAGAGATGACTCTCCTTGGGATTCATTTCTCTTGTGAGTGTCCCTTCCTTCAGTTATATCTTATGGGGTAAAGATTTTATAAGGGACGGGGTGGCTCATAGACAGATCTGAAAATGTGGTTCTCCTACAGAAATATTCCCAAAGCTCCCTCGTCTACCTCGTCTCCTTCTGCCAGCCAATCAGGCCACACCCATAAATACATTTCCCTTCTGAAGCACAGCATCCGTAGGTAGTTTTTCTATCTCTACAGTGAGATATTGTGAGGCAGCAGGCAGGAGCACTGACTCCTTGCTCTTTGACTTATGATTGTGTGTCTTTTTTGTCTCCATTTAATTGTAATCTCCTGGAAGGCAGGGCCCTGGGTTTATTGATCTCTTTAGTCTAATGCCATGAGCCATAGTTGTCCCTCCATAAATATTTATCAGTAAAATTAATGCATTCCCTTCTAAAAAGTCCATAATTAAGCTAAGGACTGGGGTTTAATCTTCTTGCCTCCCTTGTCCCTAGCATAGTGCCTGATGTATAGTAGGTGGAAACTCCATGTTCCCTTAGTGAGGGAACAAGGGTATGAATGAGTTCATCAATCACATGCTTCCCTGTGGCCAAATTAAAGGCTAAGCAAACCTTTTCCAATCACCAGGGACAGAAAAGTGATGGCTTCCAATCATTCTTCTTTCGGCCACCAGGAATAATGCCGTAAAAGTGGTTGTTTATTTTGGAAGGCAAAAGCTAATCTGAAGCTCTTTTCTTTATTTTTATATTCAAATATCTATAAAACAGAAAAACACCAGAGACCTATTCATTGCTCACAAATGATCTGTGGGGTAATAATGTGCTTGCTTTTCCAGCTGTGCTGCACTTTGGTGCTATCCTGGGTTTAATTGAAAATATGCTGTGACCTTGGTTTTGTTCACTGGGCATGGGGGGGCATAATTGGCATGAGGCCTCTGAAATACTCCCTTTTAATGAATGTCATTTGGCTAATTTGGGGTTCGCCTGTGGGAAATAATGTGAAGAGTCCTGTAAAAACAAGATACATTTTATTTGCGTGCAATTCACATGAAGGTGATGATTTAGAATTTTTTTAAGCTTTTTATTTTATACCTATTCGTTGAATTCTAAATGCTATCAATATGATAATAGTATTGTCCCTAACAGTCTCATGTTTCATCATAATTAAATAAACAGCTTGTGAATTTCAGTCCAAAAAAATGTCTGTGTTCCACTCTTAACTTAAGGGGTTTCCATAGAAACTGTGCGCAGCAAGTTTAACTGACATTCATTGGACTTGAGGCTACATGCAGTGTTGCTATCTCTCTGTTTTTCTGTTACTCTGTGTATGTGTCTCCTTCTCTTCCTTTAACCCTGGAAACCCTCTCCCCCTCCGTCGTCCTCCTCCTCCCCCAACCCCTCCTGGTCCTCTTCCCCCCTCTCTTATTAGCAATGAGGAAGTAATTTGGACTCAGTTAGATTTAACAAATGCAATAATACTAAAATGAGCTCTGATACTTAAGTGTAATTGTGTTATTAGCTGGAAATGTTTTTCTTCAAAAAGAGAAGAATTGAGAGTGAAGTTTACTAAGGAAGCACATGCTGGTAAGAAGGAACCATTGGCTGCCAGCTGGAAAGTTTGCAGGCTTCTATCATGGTCCACATTTCCACCCCGGCTACGGTTTTTCCTTGGTTTAGGCAACCCACACTGATGATTCTGTCTCCTCAGTCCTGATTTTCAGTCTTATAAATGGAACATAAAATCATTGTGCTGATCATATTCCAAGAGAAAGAAGGAGTTTATTTAGGGAAAAAAAATTACTATATTGTGTACCTACTGTGTGCGCAATATTTGCTAGATACTGGCATTTAGGTTGTCTAAGTTGATCCTGCCACATCCATTGATTGCCAGGCAGTGTGCTGGAAGGAAAAATGGATCTGGAAATGGTAGTTGAAGTCCAGAGCCCACAACAGGCTGGTTGAAAAGCCTTGATTATAGTGTATAGATGCTCTGTCTTGGTTTCTCAAAGACAAAATGAATATGAGCACTTCTAAGAAATGGTCTTTCATTAAGATTAGTTATAATAATGCAGCCAGTACACCGTAAGAGTGGTGTATTCTTCCTCCCTTTAGAAATGAGTCGCCAAGAGGGTAAATTGCTTCTCCAAAGCAACATAGCTAGTAGAAAGTGTATCCATCTGGCACAGTGGGTAAAAGGGCATATCAAGACAGACTGGAGATAATTACTAATTGTGTGATTTGGGGTGAGCTACAAGCAGCATCTACTGCATGCAGGTGTTAGGAGGATTCAGTAAAGTGTATGTAAAGTGCACAGGAGTATCTGCCACACAGAGAGCTGTGGTTTTAACTCTTTCTGTTTCCCTCCCTCCCCCACCTTTCTGATTATTTGTTTTTTCAGTATGGGTTCAAAACAAAAAAACGATCAGTCTTCATAGTCTATCGACTATGTATAGTTTTATAAGTTATAAGTCATCTGACAATTCATAAACTATCTAAAGTTATCCTGGTAATAAGAAAGGAAGGACAAAAAAAAAATAGCATGCCCACTTTACAGGTGAGGAAAAGGAGATTCAGAGTTACTGACCAGATCTCTATATAGTGAAAGAGGAAGTAGAGTTTTTACCCAAGTCTGTGGGGTTCCTTTTAAAATTAAAACTCTCAAAGTCTATGATTCTTAATTTGGGTTCTATGTTCATGAGCTTTAAAGCTTCAACCTGCAGATTTTAAGCCGTCTTTCCAACAAATGGTGAGAGGTAGACACTTTTAGCAGGGGTTAGGAAAGGAAGGAAGGAGAGGGTACTTACAAAGTCTGTCTCTTAAGGATGTGTTTTCAGGTCATTCTCCCAGGACCCAAAGGGGCATGCAGAAATAGGGTTCCCAATCCCAGGGACAGAACAGGCATTGATTTTTCATAGCAATATGCTTTAGTGGAATGGGGTGAAATGGGGAGGAAAAAACTGAAAAGAGGCCATGTATCAGTCAGAAATGTTGGTGGGCTTCTAGAGAATTCAGGAAAGAGTAAAGAGCTTTGACAAGAGTGGGACAGGAGATGATTACTGGAAAGCATAATTGTTACCCCCCCATATATACATATATGTTATATTTGTATATATGTAGATGTATATACATATACAAGATTAATCACAATGCATATTTCTTTAATATATACTCATCATAAGGCTTCAAAGAGCTCATACAAGGAGAAAAGATATTAGCTCTGTCATTTTTACTTGTGTGCTTATGCTTGACTTATTATTAGAATATTCACTCTGTGTTGCCTTTGAAAGATTCCCTTTATGTTCCTTTCTCCATTTTGGGTTAGTTTAAAAAAAAAAAACAAAACTGAATAAAAGAGTCCCTGAAGCCACTTAGCCAGACAGACAGAGATTGTAGTATGTCACCAAGTGCTGAAAACATATGAGAAAGTAATTGTACCACAGATCACCCCTCTGTGTTATGGAACTCCCTCTTTTGCTCAGGACTCCTCACATATGTTATGTGACACCTGGAACCATTGCCAAATTAGTAAAACTGAATCTCTTTATTTCTGAGATGAAAGTTAGTTATGGGGCGCCTGGGTGGCTCAGTTGGTTAAATGTCTGCCTTCTGCTCAGGTCATGATCCCAGGGTCCTGGGATCAAGTCCTGCCTAGAGCTCCCAGCTCACTGAGGAGCCTGCTTCACCCTCTCCCCTCTGACTTGTGCACTCTCTCTCTCAAATTAAAATAAAAAAAAAACTTAAAAAAAATTAGTTATAAATAGAAATTTTAACATTTCTATTTATAGACCCAAATGGATCATCTTGGCAGGTTTAGGGCCAAAGAAAGTGAGTAAGAAAAGAAATTATTATAGAAACTCCAGAGCAGGGTCAGCAAACTTTTTCTGTAGAGGGTCAGTAAGTAAGTATCTGGGGCTTTGTGAGCCTTATAGTCTATCACAACCACGCAATTTTGCACCTTAAGGTGAGAATAGAGAATAGAGAATACATACACGAATGGGTGAAGGAGTATTCCAATAAAACTTTATTGAAAAAAAAAAACAGATGGTGAGCCAGATTTTGTCCATAGGCAGTAGTGTTCCAACCACTGATCTCAGAATTTTGCCTACATCCCTATCCATCTTCCACTTCCGTTCACATGGCAGGTGCAACTTAAAAGATGAGGCTGAGGAATGTAAGAGTGACAAAAGTATCATAATTTACCCTCATTTTGTGGGTTTTGCTTTTTGTTACATTTATTCTTGATTAAACCTTATATTTTCAGTATTTCTTTGGCATGGGAAGAGCAGGTATTCATTCTGTCTTCACTTGACAGAAGGGTACAGAAAGTTAAAGTGATTTGCATTGGTGTCACCTAGCATGTGTGATATGTGTATTAGGATCTGACTGTCACCCCTGTTTTTTTTAATTCATTCTTCCTAGGATGCATCCTTTAGAGAATAAAAAAATAAATAGTGGAGAAACAACCACGAAGTAATTTTCATTTTCCAAACCAAGGAAATTTTCATTTTCCAAACCAAGAAAAAAGTAGTTAATCAATGACTACTTTTATAGGGACATGCATGTGTGTCACTATAATGGTATATTCCGTTAATATACCAAAGGGGATCCAGTTCCTTATTGCTTCTCATGGATTTTCCTGATCTTTTTTCCCATGGTATGTTTTTGGAAATGATGCTTTTTGGGCCAATGAGTATCAGATAATACTTGGAGTTCTTGTTTTGCATAGTACTGTGTTAACTGAAGCTTGTTCATATTGGAATGGAGTCTTCATGTTGCAAGGTTCCATGGTAACTGAGAGCAAATCTGTCATAAAAGAACTATGCAAAAAAAAGAGGACTTGGTGCCAATATGCATGACCTATGTGTAACACGGCACCAAGCAAAATGAGGACTGCCTTAACTAAATGACTAAGAATCCAATTTCCAAATGTCTGCATCTGCCATATAATTCCCTCTTTTGCGGTCATTAGGGGGAAACAAAGAAATCACTGATTACAGTCATTCCCATTATCTGACATGTCATCACCAAGCTTTTGTCATTATGCAATGTTAACAGTGTTGAGGTTACTTGAAACCAGCTCCAGTTCCAATTAGGAGGCCATCCCTGCTATCTGCATTCTGATTAAAGGACGTTGCCTGGAAATCACAGAAGGAGTCTACTCTGTTTCCTCCCCTTGCTCAGATCTCAAAAACACAGACTCAATTAAAGAGAGTTTCCTTATCAGGTTTTTGTGGGTCATTTTGGTGAATTTATTAAACTCTTGAATCATGCTGAGAACTGGGAGGTGGTTGTTCAGAGGTCTTCAGTAGGAGCCAGGACCTGAAGGACAGGTTTGCTCTGATGTTTTAGGGAGTCTGAAATATACAGGCGTTAGAGCAGCCAGTTGTGGGTCAGGAATCAAGGAAGCTGGTGAACTACAAAGGGAGTCTCACAGCATAAGGATTGCAGAACAGAGATGTGAAAATCTTCATGTCATGTCAGCCTATATATTAGCTAAAAAGGAGGCCCTCATTTTTTTATTCCTCATTTATTGAAATAATTTCTTAATAGGCCTTCAGACCTTATACTCTTCCCTATCCATGTTCCATCCTATTGCAAATTTGCTTTTCCTTCTAATTATCTCCTCAACCACCTACACACTTACTCAGTGCAGTGTTTGGCATTGGTTCGTGACTCTGTTGTTGATGTTAGGCTTGTCACAGCACAGTGTTTCAAATGATTGGTGATGGGGAGTTACTAAGTGGAAGAGATTCCCTCACAGGGATGGTTCACACAGTATTGGTACCCATATTTGGAAGCATACATTATTAGAGCTGAAAGGACTTTAATGGTTCTCTTTCCCAGCATTCTAATATGAAATGAATCCCAAACATCATTAGTATTTTGCCTGGGAAGAGAGAGAGAGAGAGTGTGTGTGTGTGTGTGTATGTGTGTGTGTTTGGTTACTGTCTAGAAAATTTGGGTTTTGTACTGTTTAAGAATAAACAGGGAAGTACTTGATAAAACATTGGAAGGTGATTTTAAAATTGGAATGACTCTCTATATGTGGTATTTATTCTCCAGATTCCCAAGCATGGCAATTTAAATTACATTACTCATTATAAAAATCTATATGCCTTTTGGATGCTATTGTTGGTTTGTTTGTTTTCAACCTATAAAGGCAATGATGACCTTGCACAGGGAATTTCCTAAGGATTAATGAGCAGTTGAGGGTTAATGGCTATCAACTCCTCCTAGCTAGTCATCAATCCAAAGGAAGCATGGGAAGCAAGGTCATTAACTGCATTACCAACTTTCTGAAATCAAATCCTTCTCTACCTGCCTTGCTAAGATCTTATGTTAAGATGGACTTGTTAGATTTTCAAAAGTTTCTTTAGTTACTTGCCTGTCATTAACCTAGACATGAGAATATATAAATATTAATGTAAAATATGAACATATGAAAGAATATATCATTAGCCCCTATGGACTGATAGAAAATGTCATGAGAAAGATAATTTTTCATACTTAGATTAAACGTAACTTGCAATGTTCAGCCTCTTTTATCTGCTTTCTATTTCCTTTTTCAAACTGAAAGCCTAGAATCATCCTATTGTGTGTCCTGAGAGGCTAAAACGTGTGTCTGATCTCTGCAGTTTAACTTCATTCAACAATAGATTTTGTGTTTGTGTGTGTATGAGGGGAAATTCTTATTGGGATTTTGTATTATTTGTAACAGAATATTACTTTTTTGGTTCGTTCCTGTTATACAAATGATCTTCACTAATATTAATGAGCATGATATTTTCTCTTTAGGCATCAGCCAAAACTACCTAAAATATTCTAAGAGATAAATATTAATAATTCAGTTACACTATCTCAGTGCATTTCCCTTTAAGGAATAAATGATGGTTAAATGAGGGATGGGGGGTTCTCATTTCATTATGAGAAGTCCTCATTTCATTATGCAGCATCCTGATTCTTACTTTGACACAAATTCCTTAAAAAAATGACAGGGAGTGACAAATTGTCACCTAAATACCAGTGTTAATGTATGTGGCAAGGATCACTGTCACAAGGGAAGATGGCATTCCAAGACCTTTTCCAATGGACATTCGTCTTGAAGTATCTACTCAAGACAGGGGTCTGACGGTCCTTAATTTTATACTCTCGGAAATTTGATTTGGGTAGCTCATCATGAGAAAGTTGTAGTCACACTTATAAACACATAAGACATGAATATAGAAAGCAGGATGCCAGTTTGTTAAATTATAGCTAAAACTATAACAGACACTTCAAGTACTTCAGTCTGTCAAATCTTTCTATGTAGAACTTAAACTTTTTGGAGTCATAAATCTCCTTGAGAATATGATGATAAAACCAATGAATAATCTTCCTATAAAAATATACATTCTCCACATTTATACAAAAATTTGCATATAATTTCAAGAGATTCATAAATGGTTTAAAATCCATTTGTGAGCTTCTTAGGAGCTCTTGGATTGAACTATGCATTTTCATGAAAAAAACACATTATAATTCAATAAGGCAGTTGATGAGAAATCAACTAAGAAAACTTAATTGTATGATTCAAATTGCTTCAGCATCAGATTATAATTGTCTGATGTATCTGTCATTCTCCATAATTGGACTTCAGCTGTCATGGGGACTAGTTAAATAACAATAACATAAATACAACAACAAATGTTCATACAGTATTGACTATATACCAGGCACTGTTCTAAATCCTTCTATATATATATTAAATCATGTATTCTCACAATGATAGAGTATATATATCAGAGTATCCAACCTCTAGGCAGTTTCACATATGGATACTACACACATTTTTATCTCTGATTAAAAAAAAAAAATCTCTATATTCCATTAGCCTTCACTTAGTTATGTAAGTAGTTGGTAAGTACCAACTTTTCTTGAGCTCGCTCGCTTTTTCTCTTTCTCTTTCTTTCTTTCTTTCTTCCTTCCTTCCTTCCTTCCTTTCCTTCTGTCTTTCTGTGAGTGTGTGTGTGTGTGTGTGTGTGTGTACAATGAAAGATATAATGTTACAATGTGCCATGTACTCTGGGTGTAATATTTAGGATACAGCTTTTTTTTTTTTTTTTTAAAGATTTTACTTATTTATTTGACAGAGAGATCACAAGCAGGCAGAGAGGCAGGCAGAGAGAGAGGAGGAAGCAGGCTCCCTGCTGAGCAGAGAGCCCGATGCGGGGCTCGATCCCAGGACTCTGAGATCATGACCTGAGCCGAAGGCAGCGGCTTAACCCACTGAGCCACCCAGGCGCCCCTAGGATACAGCTTATTGATGGTAAAGAGAAATTTTCACTTAGTCTTATTGTTTTCAATCACACCTTTACATGCTGAGCTTGGGCAATCTACTTTTTCATAATTTATTTTTATATTTTTGTTTTATGTACATGAGAGGCCAAGGAGTAATTACTGAACCCCTCTCTTTATCATTTATACTAAGTTGTATACCATTTTAACTTTTTAGGTTCTCATACGGGTCTTATCAATGGACCTTCATATGTTAATTGTTATTAGAAAATCAGCTTATCATCCTGGCTCCTGACTGTGAATTAAAATATGGGCTACATTCAGTAATACAATTCAACAAATATTTACTGCATGCCTAGAAATCATCCAGGTCCTGTCTTTCAGAAGCTTATGATTAAATAGATTGAATACATACCCAAACATTTAGATTCCAACACAGTTGATAACTGCTATAGTCTTAGCATGACAGGCACTTATGGAAGAATAGATTAGTCCCAGCCAGTAAGACTAACAAAGGTCAAATAGAAATGGTCATTGTAAAATTGGCTCTGAGATTGGGTACGATTTTGACAGAAAAATCAGAGTAGAACGTTGCTGGCAATGGAGACAACAGGAGCAAGGCTCTGAAGAGGAAAAGTAGGAGGCATATTTTTAGCATCAGAAACAGACTGCAGCCTAGACTGTATTATGGAGAACAGTGGGAGATAAGACTGGGAAAGCAGTATGGCGCAGGATCATGGAGTGTCCTATGTGTCACACTAACGTGGTAGTTTTTAAGAGGGCAAATTTGCCCTCCCGGGGACATTGGCAACGTCTGGAGACACTAGATCCTCACAACTGGGGGTGCTACTGGCATCTAGTGGGTAGAGGCAGTAAGGGATGTCGGCTTTATTCTCTAAAGCAAATGGGAACTATTGGTGTGTTATGTTTTCTTGAACTGTGATCACCTGGATTCCTAAGGCTTGTTACACTAAATCTGGGAAGTGTTAACTGCATAGATCTCCCCCAGGAAAAGTGTAAGACGAAGAGACCAATTCTGGAGATAAAGAATAACATGTATTAATCACGTTGTGGCCCTGAACCTGAGAATAGAGAAAGAATTAAAAGGAAAAACAGAATAGTGATGTTTTTATGCATTGGTAGGATCTAGACTTAAAAATATTAGTGCAAAGGAGAATGTAAGCATTTCTGATAATTGGGACAATCTGATTTCATTTCCTGAAGAATGAAATACCAAGCAGTATATGGAGCTTAAGGTTTTAAGCTTTTCTCTTTGGCTATTCATTTCACAAAACCAACAGAGCAAACATCTATCATAAAAATACAAACATATTTCTGAACACCTCAAATCCCACCCTTTCATTTGAGAAACAAGTCAGTCATTTATATTTCATTTCTTCATAAATAATAAACATCAAAAAGTGAGTATGATCAAAAGGATTCATAACCAGCCAGAAACTTCATGCCAGGTATGTTTATCTCTCTTGCGTCATGTGAGACTAAAAAAGAAGGAAAAAACAAATTAATTTTATTTTTAGCCTTGCCAAGACATGAGCTATATTTCTGGCTGGGTCTGCTTTTCTAACATGAAGTAGATTTGACTTTTCGTAGCGAAAACAGAGGTGGAGCTGTGACCGCCTACCATAATCCCCTGCCTATTCCATCTTGTTCCTTTGGGTTGTGACGAAAGAATTAAGAGGTCTTTTTTTTTTTTTTCCACCCATTGATTTTCTAATTAATGGTTCAAATGAGTTCCTGAAGCAGAAATGTGGTGATCAAGATCTCTTCCATTTTAAAGGGGATTTGAAGATTACTTGACTTTCTGCCATATGAATTCCTGTTCTCTGCTCTAATGGCTCTGATCCAGTGGAGTGACCCAGAAGCTGAGCCAGACCTCCCTACCTCTGATGTACATGTAGGTGCACCTGAAGAAGCAAATCAGGAGAACAACTTATGCATTATCCACATTAGAATTTCGAGGCAATCATGCTATTTTAGGCACATACAGCAGAGGGCATTGTTTGGCCAAACTTAAATAGGGCTGCTATTAACAATAATAAAAAAAAGGAAATTGAGAAGCCTTCCCCTGAAAACGAACACACAAAATAGAAAAGAGAGCTAGGAAACAATGAAATGAACTTTATATTGCATTGCGCTCCCTAACTTTTCTTTGTAGGAAGGACTTCTGTGAAAATAGTTAAAAACTAGACCAGCATCATTTCAGAGGTTGATGAAATTCCTACTGTGTGAGTTGGGCTCTACTAGATGCTAGGGATCCCTAGATCAATTAGTGAGTGTGACATCATTTAGGTCCTCAATGACTTTATAGCCTTAACTATCTACAGGCTGCTTAGACAGCAGCTTACTCATTTATTCATTCATTCATACATTTAGCAAATATTTGAGGAACATTATTCCAGGTGAAAACTACTGAAGGACAGACAAGTCTCTGTTCCATTCCATTCAGATGAGACAGACAGTAAGGAAATAAGCATCTAAGGATATGAGAAAAATACCAACAATAAGTATGATAAAAATTAATTATGGTAATATTATTGATGATGGTAGGCACGCGTCTTTAGGCTGGATGGTCAAGAAAAAAACCTCCTGAGAAGGAAAAATTTAAAGAATGTTCTGAAGGACAAGGAAAACCAACCACTCAAAAATCAAAGGACATGTGTTGTAGGCAGAGGGGACCCTACTGCAAATGTCCCCAGGGAAGGAAACCTTAGTGTATTTGAGGACCAAAGGAAGTCCAATGTGGTTGAAGAGAGAAGGGGGATAAAGAAAAGCTGAAAGGTATGGAACATAGGCAGGTATCAGACGATCTTGATTTGGGGACCAAAACAGTTTGCATTTTACTCTAAAAGGATATGGAGCTAATAGGGGCATTTCAGCAGAAGAATGACCTGAACATATTTATATTTTAAAAATTTAAAAATTTAAATTTAAAAAATTAAATTTAAATTTAAAAATTTGAATGCCATATGGAGAATTCACTGTGGTAAGTCAATTGCAAAGGTAGAAAAAGTGTTCAGATGGTATTTCAGTGGTCCAAGTTAGAAATGAAGATGATTTGGCCTAGAGAGGGTCAAAAGGAAAAGTAGACCGATCCAGTTTTATTTTAGTGAATCCCATGAATAGTACTGTGTTGCATATAAATAAAGAAAAAGAAAAGTCAAGGAAGAGTCTTACATTTCTGCATTGAACAACGGGGTGTGTGATAGTGGCATTTTGGGAGGTACAGGGGCAGGTTTCGGGATTTGTTTTTAGTTTATGCTATGACATTTAATTCAAGTAATTCTCTCAATGTCTATTTATTAATGTTATTACCATCACTCCCATTTAGAAAGGTGCACCGCGGAGAAAAACAATTTGCCAAAGATCAAACAGTCAGTAATACTAAGCCAACCTTCTAACCCTCCTCATTCCATTCTCAATCTGGTTTTTCTTCCTCTAGGTTTTGCTAATATAGCTTTCTAGCTCTTTCTGTGCTTCAGCATTGTTTCAAGTTGGAAAGTACAGTGTTTCTTTAGGGAACCAAAATGGTACATGTGTTTAATTATTCTTGGTGTGCCATTTACAGAGTAGACACGAGCAGTACCAGAGATCTGAGATGCCTCTCTCTTGACATGCACATCAGAGTTTCCAAAATCATACCTGATCTCTGTGTATAATATTTTTTTTTCATGTGACCACATACAGAAGCTAATTTCGCCATCATTGGTACTTCATGGTCTACAGGATTTCAACTAGGGCTAATTAATTTCCACCTGTGCACATCTCAGTCATCAGATCATGAAGAGAAGTTTCATTTAGTTTTAAAGCAATGCTAGGGATGTGGATTATTGAAGTTGTAGGACTTTTTCGTCAACTGTTCCTCTCTCCAAAATTTCTTTTACATGTGAGGGCAGATCATTCTTTTTATAACAGTGCTCTCTCATCAAACCCTTTCCTGCCTAAGGGGATTGCAGTTTCTTTCTAAGTCTCTTTATTGAAGGAAATCCAAACTTCCAGCTGGCTTGTGGTGCCCCTCATTTGGGCCAAGTCAACTATTTAAATTCTGCTGCATAAGCCTTCTGCTTCCGGTAAGTCAATTTTCCTTCATTTCATGCTCCTACTCCTATGCTTTTTTAAGTAATCTCTTACCTCCTCCGCCACCACTCTGCCTCAATGCAAGTTTATGTCCCCTTAGAGACCTACATATGATCCTGAATCCTCTTAAAATTTTCTCTGATTATCTGTTATTTCTGATAATCCTTTATGATATTTAAATACTGAATATGTTGGTTTGCGTTAGTACCCAGGACACCTATGTGTACACTTTTTAAATATGTATCTGTATATTTGTATTATAGCTCCAACAAGACTATAATATTCTAGAAGTCCTGGCCAATTTCATTCTTACAATCCTGACTGTACCGTCCAAGCAATAGCAACATGTTGGCCACATGATTTTTTTTTCCTTTCCTTTTCCTTTTTTTTAATACATAGTTCTCTCTACTTTCTGTTTCTTTTCACCCGATGATATTGTAATTGTGTCACTTCTAAACCCCGAACATATGTATTCTTTTGCTATAAATCAGATAAGTCTTAGAGAAAAATGAAAACACAGACTCAGGTGTTATCATCATCATCATCTTCTTCTTCAATCTCAATTTCTTCCAGTTTTCTAGAAACATTGCCAGGTCAGTGTGTTCAGCCAAAGAACCTCCTGTTGACTTGACAGGTTGAGTCCCTGGTTTACAGCCATTTAAATGTTGTATTACTTCCATTACATTTGCCTAGAGGGTCAGCCCTAGGCACAGTTACAAAAATTTTCTTCTCGTTGGAAATCTGCAGAGCAACAAAAAACTATATAAGGAGTAGAGAAAACTCAACAGACTTATAAAATTGGGTTTCAATTGGGAAAAAAATGAACTATATTAGAAAATATTTATAAAAGAATTTTAATTTGGAGAGGTAAGCTATCTTTGATAATGGTGTAATTCGAGGTGCTGTTTTTCCTTCTCTGGTGTAGTCTAGCATTCTTTAAAACTTAAGGAGTTGTACAGGAAATGACTGCAATAGAAAGCCATTTAGCATGATAGGGATAGACTTACCTCTTTTCTGACAAATGGTTGCCTCAGTTTATGCTGTTTCCTTTGGTAGGTTTCAAATTTACAATGGTACACAAAATCAGAATTTTTCTGCTGTCTTATTTGTTATTTCTTTGCCATTGGTTTCAGAAATGGGGAGATGGTGAGAGAAAAAAAGAGAGAGGGAGGGAGGGACAAGGGGAGAGGGAGAAAGGAGAATGAATATGTAAGTATCAAGATAGGTTTGACTGAAGTGACCAGGAAAAAGTAATTGTTTATACTGTAAGGAGTTGAATATTTTATATACTAAGAGAATATAGAGGAGAGATAGTAACAGGATTCATTAGTTCAGTTGCCCATCATGAATATAAAAAAAAAAATACAAATTCTTCCCCTCTTTCCATTTTCCTTCCTTGGCATAACTGCTTTATCCTCAGGCTTCCTCCTTTCTTGGCCACAAGATGGCTTCAGCAACTCTAGGCATCTTATACTCACAACAATATCCAGAAACAGAATAAATAACTATTTCTTCCCCCCGTTTTTCTTCTTATTAGTGGGAGAAAAAAAATTTCAAGAACCCCTCAGCTGACTTCTTTTCACATCTCATTGGCCAAATTGTGTCACCTATCCAGACCTAACCAGTCTCTGGCAACAGAAATGTTACAACCAATATTTATTTAGATAAGAGCTCAGCAAACTATAGTCCAGAGGTTAGCCCTAGGAGCTAAGATTGTTCTTGAAATTTTTTTAAATATTTTATTTATTTATTTGTTAGAGAGAGAGAGAGCACAAGCAGGGGGAGTGGCAAACAGAAGGAGAAGTAGGCTCCCTGCTGAGCAAGGAGCCTGATGTAGGACTCAATCCCAGGACTCTGGGATCTGACCCAAGTCAAAGGCAGATGCCCAACTGACTGAGTCACCCAGACGTCCCTGTTCTTGAATTTTTAAATAGAAAACAATGTTAAGAATAATATTTTGAGAGGCACCTGAATGGGACAGTTGGTTAAGCATCTGCCTTCAGCTCAGGTCATGATCCCAAGATCATGGGATCCAGCTCCACATTGGGCTTTCTGCTCAGTGGAGAGCCTGCTTCTCTGTCTGCCTCTGACCCTCCACCCTACCCATTTTGCTCATTCTCTCCTTCTTCCTTTTTTAAAAAAAGAATAATATTTTGAGACATGTGAAAATGGTATGAAATTCAAATTTCAGTGCTCCTAACAGGTTTAATCAGAACCACAGCCATATCCACTCATTTACCTTTTCACTACAACTACTTTTAGGCTACAATGGCAGAGTAGCATAGTTACAACAGGAGATCACATGGCCTGCAAAGCCTAAAATATTTACTCTCTGACCCTTTGCAGGAAAAGTTTGTCTAATCCTAGCTTAAACCAAATTCTACTTACCCAGCAGTCCTGAGTCAGACTCTTCCAAAGCAGAGAATATAGTTTCATGATTTTTAAAAAAATTTTTTAAATTTTTTTTAAGGATGGGAATGAAGATTCCCGAACAAAATGTTCTAGGGCAAGAGTAAGGAATGAAAGTGTTGGGGAGGCAACAAATGAGAAGAAAGAGAGAAAGAGAGGTTCAAGTACAATTTAAATGAATAATCCATTCTTAGTGCTGTAAAAAGCTGACTCACAACACAACCTGTTGAAAAAACAGAGCAAGTTTATTGCTTATTCTGTTAAGGGAGGCCACCATCTCACAAAGTTATGGGCGTATCTGTGAATAGAGTGGTAAAGATTAGGACAGAATTTATGGAGAATTGGAAGTCTGATTTGAGAGGAGTTTTCACTGTGGGAGGTTGATTAGGAGAGAGTAAGGATTACCGTACAGCCATCTAGGATTTGTGAAAATAGCTAGGTGAGGCAAGAGATTCAAAGAATCTTAGAGAATGAACTGCCATTAGATGCCCTGATGGGTCTTTTGGCAGATTCCTAGAGGGACAGTGAAACAATTTGCTTGGACAGGAGAGTCCCCACAGATAGAGAGGCTAATAAAGAAGATGGAAGAGCAAAAATCATGGCTATGTCAACAGAAAGGTATGCTTTGGAGGTCTGTTTCCAGGCTGAGTGTGGGGCAAGTGGTTTTGGTTCTCAGAATTTAGCAGGTTTGCTGGAGATTCATATGAGGGTGACTGTGTGTTCTGTGGGGGAGAGTGGTTGCGCTAATAAATTAACCTTTCTTTTACCTGGCTTCCAAACTAGTTCCAATACCTAGACTCAGTTTCTGCTAACTGAGCAATGAAACTGTGCTAAATAGAGCAGCCACCTGTATCTCAGTGCACTGAAGCATGGGTAGGGAAAGAAGAAAGGTCTGTTGACAAAGTCAGAATATCCTCTGGGACAAGGCTGAAAGTATTACAGCTTAATTCAAAACCCATACAGATCCATTTGTAAATAAACCCTGTCAGATGACATTGTAATGGATAGAGCGTACTTTTAAATTGATTTCTTTTTGATGTGATAAAATCATCTTATGAAAGAGATGCTGAAACATGGCTTTTAATGTAAAGTAACATAATTTAGATTTTAAAATAGAAAATCTTTTGTTGATAGTAGGTTATTCAATTCAGTGCATGTACCAAGCGTTATTTTCTGTGGGTTATAAATTACCTTTGAACCGGCTATAATTCATAAATCGTTACTTATGACTGATTTATAGGAAATCTCATTAATAGCAATAGTAGAAAGACCTTGAAGTAAGTAAGAAATACAAAATAAAAGAGCCTGGGGATTAAAAAAGGAGAGACACATGCACTCTACAATTAATTGCAATGTATTGGATTTACATATGAAAGCATGCTTCTGATCATTGCAGTTAATCCTTACTATAACTCTGAGTAATAGATATTAGTGTTATTCCTATCTTATATAAGAGGAAGAAACTGAGTGTTCCATCACTTTATTTTTAGTTTGAATATGTTTTACATATTTATTATAAATTGCTAATTATGAGCTGGTAAGTATATGTATGTATATATATATGCATATATATGTATATAGATGTGTGTGTGTGTGTATATATATATATGTGATATTACTAACAAAAGCCTTTTGAATAGATGGAAAAATAAAGTAAAGAGAAATGAGAAATGAAGTAACTTTCCCAGTTGGAGAGTCATGGAAGTTTAAGCCAGCATTTAAATTTAGGAAGACTTTACCAGAGCCTTTTCCTTTGACCATGGGACATGGCTCCTTTGCTATTTCTTATTTTAAAGAGAAAAGGATAGCAAATGGCTTATCTTAAGCAAAGGACTTAGCTTCTTCACTTCTGTGCTATGTCCAGTCAATCAGTTATTTCTCTATATCTCTATTACCAGAGACCCTAGGATTCCAAGAGTCATAGGGTAGGGAGGTAGAAGGTGAACTAGGGGAGTAGGACCCTTGGACCCCAGTCCTAAAAATACCCATCAGTTAATGTATCAGAGATTTTATGTGCTATTTTCTAAATGCCCAATTACCTTAAAAAGTGTGTGTTGGAGAGAGGGGAGCAAATGTATAACTACACCAAATCATATGAATGAAAAATTTTCAGTGGTCATGTCACTGGAAATGTAAGTAGGATTCTTTTTTTTTTTTAAAGATTTTATTTATTTATTTGATAGAGATTACAAGTAGGCAGAGAGGCAGACAGAGAGAGAGGAGGAAGCAGGCTCCCCGCTGAGCAGAGAGCCTGATGTGGGGCCCCATCTCAGGAACCTGAGATCATGACCTGAGCTGAAGGCAGAGACTTTAACCCACTGAGCCACCCAGGCGCCCCAGTAGGATTCTATTTAAAGTGGAAATCCCTAAGGGTTTTTAAGGTCATGCTTGAATTTAAATAAAAAAAAAAATCTCCTAATCTAGCTCAGGGTGAGAAGCCTACCAATCTTATTGTTGTCACTGTGTAAATGGGACAATAGAATAGACCTATAAAGCCATCAACAATATTATTAAAATGAGCAGCTCCCTCTCCCCCCTGCTATTTAGTGATTAGTTGTTTTAAAATGTAGATTTTATTATTATTTCGGTATAATGAGACAAATCAGGAGAGAATTGTCATTGAAGAGATACATAATTTTCTTTACTCACAGTTCCCAAGAGGAGGGAGCATGCCATGTCCTAAGGGGGCCACACAAGGAAGCACCAGGGTCAGTCACAGGGGTAGAAGAAGCAAGGAAAACTCAGCAAGTGCCTTTATCATGGTTTGTGAGAGAAAGCAAGAGAAGGCAGGGTAAGCAGGCTTGCAGCTGGCATTGCCCTGTGAGATCCTGAGAAAGGAGCTGATTGGGGTATAGGCTTCAGGTTGATTGGTTTGAATATGAAAGGCATGCTTGTGGGCAAGTCCTTTACTATTTCAAGGAATTGGCTAGTCCTTGAGGGGCTCTCTCTGGAACAACAAGGCCCCAGATAACAAAACATCAGAAAATATAGAAGATAGGGTCACCTGAGTGGCTCAGTTGGTTAAGTGTCCAGACTTTTGATTTCCACTCAGGTCATGATCTCAGGGTCATGAGGTGGAGCGCTGCATCAGGCTCCATGCTGGGTGTAGAGTCTGCTTAAGATTCTCTCCTTCTTCCTCTCCTTCTGCCCTTCTTCCCCCAACTGGTGAGCTCTCTCTTTCTTTCAGAAGAAAGAATGAAAGAAAGGAGAGAGAGAGATGGAAGGAAGGAAGGAAGGAAGGACGGAAATATAGGAAGTAGAAAGTCATGATTACTATATTAGTCTCTATCACTACACACACACAGAGTTGTAACTAGATAGTAACTGCTTCTACACATTTACAACAGCCTTTTTACCCAGTGTCTAAAGTATGACAGGTGAGGAAAACCATCAGACATGGCTTCTGTCCTCATGGTGTTCACAGGATAGTGGGAGAAGCGGGACCAGAGACTAATGATCTAGTACTAATGATCATAGTACTAGAATGTGTATATATATATATATATATATATATATACACACATTATATATATATGTGTGTGTGTATATATGTGTGTACATATATATGTATATGTATACATATATATACAGAATATATACATACATATGCATGCATATACATACATACATATATATATATATATATATATATATATATATATATACACACATATACATACATATACATAGAGTGTGAAAAGTCAATCTAGAGCTGCAGCAGCCTGGAAGAAAGAACGGTCTCTTTCCCAGACCCTCCATTCTCATGCCACAGAGAACGGTTTACTGGTCCCTGGACATGCTAGCATCTTTCTAGGTTCTTGTCTCTTGGCTGAAGGTGTTCCTTGGCTAAAATGCTCTTCTTTCCTTTTTTTTTTTTCTTTTAAATCAACTTCTTCTAGAGAACCTAGATCAGGATCCTCTTCTTTTAAAATCCTCTGATTTACCAGCACGGACCGAGCTGATCTGATATCGGTGCCCTTGTGCCAGAGTGGCCTGGCCTCATACCAATGAACATATATTATTGTGATTCATCTTTGGCCTATCTGTCTCCCCTTTTAAATGATCATTTCCTCAGGGGTAAGGATGATGGTCTTCATCTTTATATGCTCAGCAAGATGTCTGGGTGAGGGCAAGAACAAGAACGGTAATAATAATGGCTGACATTACTGAGTTTTTAACGTGGGAGAGGCATTATTCGAAGCACTTTATCTGCTTTAACTAATTTTATCCTCATAACAACACTAAGGGCATGCACTGTTGTCATTCCCATTTTGCAAGTGAGGAGGATGTGTTACGGAGAGAAGATTAATAAGTTGTTCAAGGTGACACATAATAAGTACTAAATTAGTGCCTTTTTGAGTTGGAAGGTAGTGATCGTCATCCCTTTTTTTTCATTTGTTTGTTTCCAAGAGAGTCATAGAAGGAACACTTTATTGAATGAGAGGTTTGGAAGAAGTCATTACACAGGTGTCCAGTTCATGATAAGAATGAGACAAGCACTGGGTAACCCAAAGCTCCTTTAAAATTCCTTCTTGTGCTGGAAGAGATGCAGAAAGTAAGTTATTTTATTCCACTTCCCACAAATCTGCTTAAAATCAGCGAGAGTAGGGGTACAAGATATATAGTATTTCTGTTATACTAAGATGTCCTCTGTACATAAAAGTTATGTTTCATGGAAATTATTTAATTTGTTTAATTTGTGGTCTGTCTACCTGTAGGTAGCCGTTGTTATATTATAGTGAGTTTGGGTATTTGAAAATCTCTAAAAGTTTATGTACATTTGTACATGCCATTGTTTCAGTGTATCTTCACAGTTGCCAGGGTTCAGAGCTGAGGTCACCCCCCAGAAAAGGTATTTTAGAGAAATTAATCACGAAGAAATATTCTGTCTTTGCCATTGTTCTCCCAGAAACTTTTTTTTTTAAGATTTATTTTTTTATTTATTTGACAGAGAGAGAGATCAGAAGTAGGCAAGGAGGCAGGCAGAGAGAGAGAGAGGCGGAAGCAGGCTCCCTGCCGAGCAGAAAGCCCGATGCGGGGCTCGATCCCAGGACCCTGAGATCATGACCTGAGCCGAAAGCAGAGGCTTAACCCACTGAGCCACTCAGGCACCCCTCTCCCAGAAACTTTTTAATGGAGATTTGAGATCATACGCTCTTGGACCAGTCAGATGAGTGTGTGAGTCCTGGTTCTGTACTTATGAACTTTGTGACTTTGTGTTAGTTTCCCTATGATTAAACTTCTTCATTTTGGAAATGGAGACAGTAAACCTCCCTACCTCAGAGCAGTGGTGTAAGGACAAGAAAGGATCAGTCCACACACCCTATGTAATTGAAAAGGACCCCATGAACAGAAGGGCCCACGCTTGGTTAATGCTCTGTTGTTACACAGAGTTGAAAGTCTTCATAATTTTTAAGAAGCCATCCTCCAGTTTCATTTGGCACTGGACCCTGCAAATTATGTAGCTACTCCTGGACAGGATTGCTTGTGAAGTCTATAGCCCATGGTGCCTGGCATATAGAAGAATCCTCAATACAACCTCAGCTATTACTGGTTTTGTAAGGGAGCTTTTAGTTTGTTGGGTATGGGGCCAAATCTTATTTTCTGTACTTTTCCAATCTGGTCTGGCCTTTGAACCTGCTCATATGTCCATCTCATATGTCCTCATGCATTCAAGTCATACTTGGTTGCTGAACACTACTGTAAGGTGTTTCCCCTCATTCTCTGTGAGTGCACACTTGATAGATATGGGCTGTGGATGACTGCTAATTTGAAGTACAGAAACATTTTCTCTATAAATATGAGCCACATCGCTCAATAAAAGGACATTAGATTGGTTGTTTGCTTAGTGTGAGAAATGATGGCTTTAGCTGGTATAGTATGTCACTGACATTGCTCCAGAAAGACATTTGGAGGAGATCTAATACCATTGTTTGCTCTTATGTTGCAGACTATTTGAACTCCAGACGGACCAACACCAGATAAATTATGAATGTTGAACAAGATGACCTTACATCCACAGCAGATAATGATAGGTCCTAGGTTTAACAGGGCCCTATTTGACCCCCTGCTTGTGGTGCTGCTGGCTCTTCAACTTCTTGTGGTGGCTGGTCTGGTGCGGGCTCAAACCTGCCCTTCTGTCTGCTCCTGCAGCAACCAGTTCAGCAAGGTGATTTGCGTCCGGAAAAACCTACGGGAGGTTCCAGATGGCATCTCTACCAACACGCGACTGCTGAACCTCCATGAGAACCAAATCCAGATCATCAAAGTGAACAGCTTCAAGCACTTGAGGCACCTGGAAATCCTACAGTTGAGTAGGAATCATATTAGAACAATTGAAATCGGGGCCTTCAATGGTCTGGCAAACCTCAATACTCTGGAACTCTTTGACAATCGTCTTACTACCATCCCAAATGGAGCTTTTGTATATTTGTCTAAACTGAAGGAGCTCTGGTTGAGAAACAACCCCATTGAAAGCATTCCTTCTTATGCTTTTAACAGAATCCCTTCTTTGCGCCGATTAGACTTGGGGGAATTGAAAAGGCTTTCCTATATCTCAGAAGGTGCCTTTGAAGGTCTGTCCAACTTGAGGTATTTGAACCTTGCCATGTGCAACCTCCGCGAGATCCCTAACCTTACACCTCTCATAAAGCTAGATGAGCTGGATCTTTCTGGGAATCATTTGTCAGCCATCAGGCCTGGCTCGTTCCAGGGACTGATGCACCTTCAAAAACTGTGGATGATCCAGTCCCAGATTCAAGTGATTGAACGGAATGCCTTTGATAACCTTCAGTCACTCGTGGAGATAAACTTGGCACACAACAATCTAACACTACTGCCTCATGACCTCTTCACACCCTTGCATCACCTAGAGCGGATACACTTGCATCACAACCCTTGGAACTGTAACTGTGACATACTGTGGCTCAGCTGGTGGATAAAAGACATGGCCCCCTCCAACACAGCTTGTTGTGCTCGATGTAACACTCCTCCCAATCTCAAAGGGAGGTACATTGGGGAGCTTGACCAGAATTACTTTACATGCTATGCTCCTGTGATTGTGGAGCCCCCAGCAGACCTCAATGTCACTGAGGGCATGGCAGCCGAGCTGAAATGTCGGGCCTCCACGTCCCTGACCTCTGTATCTTGGATTACTCCAAATGGAACGGTCATGACACATGGGGCATACAAAGTGCGGATAGCTGTGCTCAGTGACGGCACATTAAATTTCACGAATGTAACCGTGCAAGATACAGGCATGTACACATGTATGGTGAGTAATTCTGTCGGAAATACCACTGCTTCTGCCACCCTGAATGTTACTGCAGCAACCACTACTCCCTTCTCTTACTTTTCAACCGTCACAGTAGAGACTATGGAACCTTCTCAGGATGAGGCACGGACCACAGATAACAACGTGGGCCCCACTCCAGTGATTGACTGGGAGACCACCAATGTGACCACCTCTCTCACGCCACAGAGCACAAGGTCGACAGAAAAAACATTCACCATCCCAGTGACTGACATAAACAGTGGGATCCCGGGAATCGATGAGGTCATGAAGACCACCAAAATCATCATTGGCTGTTTTGTGGCTATCACACTCATGGCTGCAGTGATGCTGGTCATTTTCTACAAGATGAGGAAGCAGCACCATCGGCAAAACCATCACGCCCCGACAAGGACTGTTGAAATCATTAATGTGGATGATGAGATTACAGGAGATACACCCATGGAAAGCCACCTGCCCATGCCTGCTATCGAGCATGAGCACCTAAATCACTATAACTCTTACAAATCTCCCTTCAACCACACAACAACAGTTAACACAATTAATTCAATACACAGTTCAGTGCATGAACCGTTATTGATCCGAATGAACTCTAAAGACAATGTACAAGAGACTCAAATCTAAAACATTTACAGAGTTACAGAAAACAAACAATAAAAAAAAGACAGTTTATTAAAAATGACACAAATGACTGGGCTAAATCTACTGTTTCAAAAAAGTGTCTTTACAAAAAAAAAACAAAAAAGAAAAGAAATTTATTTATTAAAAATTCTATTGTGATCTAAAGCAGACAAAATTATGTGTATTCCTCAGAACCTGTTTTTGCTGCACTTATTTACTATTTTCCCACATCTCATCCCTGCCTTCCCTGGTTGCCATATTTTTCATAGATCTCAAGTCCCTAAAGAACTGGCCTAGGAAATTTTGTAAGAATTCTGTTACACTTTGAGATTTTTATGGTGAATTCTAGTGGTGAGAACCAGTCTATTTTGTCTTTCTTTCTTTCTTTTTTTTTTCTCTTTCCTTTCTTTCCCTCATGCCCTTATGAAGTAGTCCAATGGGGAATGCAATATTAGAAATAGATTTTTAAGAGAGAACGAGATAAAAAAAATGCAAGATCTTATATTTTTCATGTAATGACCTGTTCTGTATTTATGAGAACCATTCAATGACAAAGGAAAAAAAAAAAAGAAAAAGAAAAAGAAAAAAAAGAAAAAAAAAGAAAAAGAAAAAAAGAGAAAAAAAAAGAAAAAAAGTAAGCAAACAACAGATTAATTTACATGAGCATCTATAAAACCCATGATCTTTTAAACACCTCTAGAACCAGAATTTGTAGTTCAAAAACTAAAAAAAAAAATAAGGTTATAAATAAAATATTGTTGGTTTTTCTGTACCTGGACACAGCTCATTTGTAGTATGGCTCAAATGTGAGAAACTTGAAGGTGATTAGATTTCCTACTTTCTAAGAAAGAAAAAAGTATTATATTCTTCAGTCCCAGCATCAGTCTCTTTGGGTCCTATTTCATTAGCTGACTTGAGTGTTGGACCTACATTCAAGGATGCTATGGTATTTTATTTTTCTTCTTCTCACTAGGAGCACCCTTTGTAGAATGTGCAGATTAAAAAACAATGGTTTTATGAAGTAAATTCAATCCCACTTGGAAGAAATTTATTCACTGTCTCTTAAGTCCTACTGGCTAAAGTACAAGAGAATGTGAAGGTATTCTAAATTATCTAAGTTGAAAAATAATTTTTGGTGCTGAGTATCAGCAAATTCAGCTCAATTCCACAATAATTATTAAAGACCTTCTGTTTTAAACATTAATTTAGTGCTGTGGGTACACAATTGACAAGGCCTGCTTCTTGTCCTTAAATCACTCATAATCTATATGAAATATGATTAGAAAAATATCAGCCTCTTACTCAGGGCTAACTCTAATTTTACTGATAAATGGAAGGCCATGAATTGGGAACCTGAAATTTCAAAAATATTGGGTTATTATTACAGAAAGCTCCTTGATTTATGGTTTCTTCCGTCCTTCTGGAAGAACTGACTCTCCTCTTTCAAATGCAAATCGCAGAGCTATAAGGTTGTGTGAATATGGGTTTGCTATGCTAGGTGTGTACTCACCAAGAGATAGCCATGTCAATACAGTAGTAATTCACTAAAGGTCCTTGAAGGAACTGGAGAAACGTTAGGTATGAGAATATACACTAGCTTCCAACTAAAAGAGGAACTTGCTGGTTCTTAGTACATTGGCACTCTCCTGATATTTTAACATGGTATGTCTATGACTTCTGTCCTGATCTATGTGAAGCAAAGTGAAAACAGACACCTCTTATTACTGACCTTGAGACCTACCACCTCATTGGTGAAACGATTGATGCCCAAGCTGTTGTATACTTCATCTCCTAATGGAGGAACTTAAGTCTGCAGGCTGGAGCTCACAGCAGAGTGTTGTGTTCTCCAGGTGTGGAGAATCAATCATTACTCACAAAGCAGGTCAGAGAACTGGAATGAAGGGAAGCAAATGAGTAAGACCACATAAGGGTTTTACCTCTTTTTTTTTTTTTTTTTTTTTTTTTTGATCACTAATTCTCCAGTAGCTTTTTCATCCCTAGTATTTTACCTCCCTTTGTTAGGAACACTATTCACATTTACTTTTACTGTGGAGAAGACCCCCCCAAAAAGAGGAAAACACATGTTGGCTGTCACTGGCCAAGCTATTCAGTATAGAATGTACTTAATATATTCCCAAGATGCAGATCACAAAGCAAACAAACAACCCACCAAGGGATATCCAGCAGGTGCTAGTCCAAAGAAGAGTGTTATAAGCCAAGAGGGAAAAGAATCCTGCCTTCTCTACTTGATCTGTGTTCACTGAGCTCTCTCTTTGCAGGCTCTGAACCTTCATTCACCTTGAGCTGATAATTCTTAGGGAGTTAGTCCCAGCACACAACTCCCCTTAGCTGTTAGGGTTGGCCGAATGATTGGAAAAATTCTACTAAACAGAATGAAAGGTGAACTCAAACTAAAAAGTTAAGAAAACATACATTTCAGTCCTATAGGAGATTATAGTTGCTGTAATAAATACATTCTGGAAGCAAAAGTATTGATGAAAGACTGGTTAAGCTAAACTTGACCTTCACAATAAATTTAGAAACACTTTTGACCAAACGTCCTCATTGCAGGTTGTGGGGTTGAAGAGTGGGGTGCTATAAATGCATTACCTAGAGGTATGTATCTAGTGTTTGCTCTGCATAGCACACTTGGCTTTTGGCCCTCAGTATAGGAGTTGTACTGTGTACTGTGTACTGTGCACTGTGTAGACGTGCGAGAGACCATCATGCACTGTGGACTTCTTGGTCCACCAGAAAGTTCACGTGACTGTCCAACATCTGGTATGTCCTTGTAACAAAACATAATCTTATGTAAATCTCTCTTTTTATCCTATCCAAAGACACCAAGTGGTAGTACTCTTAAATACTCATGTGCATCAGAAATATGTCTTTACAAGGAACCAGGTTAAGGTAACCTGATGATAATTGAGTGTGTGTGTGTGTGTGTTTTCCTTACTAAAGGTATATAGTTTGCTTCAGGGAAACATCAAGGATGTTTTAGAAAGAAGATTATGCAACATTTCCTTTTTCTATAAAGAATCATGTACACCTGGCTATCATGTCAATCTCCTGACTTCTTCTGAATGTGTTTGAATACATTTTCAGTGGCAAAATGGGAGAATTTGGTATAGTTCATGCACATAGGCCCTGATACAGCTTTACTAATTTTCCCCCCATATTCTGAATATTCTGTAATCAAATATCATCTTTTCCCAAATTGAAATAGGTCATTTGATCTTGGAACGTTAACCAGTATTTGTTTGAGGAGAAAAATTTTGCTAGTCCATGATTGCTCTGAGGCCTTATAATCAAAGAGTTAAAAATCAGAATATTTGAGACTCTACACTATGAAATTCTGACTATAGATTGCTGGAAAATAACTTGACAGTAGAAAGGTTAGTTGCATGAAGGAAGGAAAAGAAGACTTTTTTTTTTAAAACAGAAATTACCGAAAGATTAAAAAAAATTTTTTTTAATGGATGGTCCCAGAGTATCAACATTTCCAAGGTAAATACTGAGAGGTGGAAAAACATTAATAATATTCATGAATCCTTTATCCTTTTGAAATAATCTTCGAGATGCTTAGAAAAGCAGAAGGGTCAGGTAACCAGTTGTGAATACAGTGCAGTGCTCTAAAGCAATGTAATTTTTAAATAATGTGTTAAAGTTGTTGATCTGGTCTTCAGGCTGCTAGTTTCAATAAGGATATTGAAGATAATAATATCATTAAATATCACACAAATAACATGTGGGGGACTGAGGAGTCAGACTCCTCTAGGAAACCATTCCTTTGTTTCTCCTAAAATATATTAGCACAGAGCCCATATCATTATATTTAATCAGAATGTGATTTCTGTACAAAGCTACTTTATTTATTTATTTTTAAAAGATTTTATTTTTAAGTAATCCCTACACCTAACATGGGGCTCAAACTCGCAACCCCGAGATCAAGAGTCACGTACTCTTCTGACTGAGCCGGTCATGTGCCCCTGTACAAAAGCGACTTTAGATAAAAATGAGTTTCAAAAATTGCCTTAAAAAAACACAAGGTATCTTGTATTCTTTTTCTTCTGCCATAAAGAGAAAGATGAATTCCTAAAGACTCTGTGTTGGATAGAAACCAGCTGTGACACTGTTTTCTCTCCATGCTCCAGCAGGATACAAAATAAGATATGTCTGGCTCCATGAGAGGAAAAAAGAAATGTCGAATAAATAAGAGTGCACTATCAATTAAGATCCAAATTTAGACGCTGAGAGAAGCATTCTTACAACACAAATCAGTCCGTGTCCTTTGTTTTTTTTTAAGTGCCGCCAACAAAACTCCTGGGGCTTCACCCTTTCTTAGTGTTATTTTAAAAATATATATGCATTACATATAAGATTGTATGATTAAATTGGATAACAAGTGTTAGAAGCAGTAGGTGAGACTGTCACTCATTTTGCTTTTGCATGAAAAGAATAAACAGAAAATAAAGGGTGGGGCATTGTAGTGAGACAATTAATTATGCTGTTTTCATGAAAGCACATGATACTGGAAGATCCTTCAGTCTTGTAAATTTTGTCAAGACCAGGAAGCAAGGATTCTCACACAATCACTGCACAAAATACAGAAAGTAAGGACCTCTGAAACTCCAGATGGTAAAGCCTTATCTTTCAATATTTGGTCCAGTAATTTAATTTCTCTTTCCAGATTATTAAGACTACACTTTATTATCTATTTAATGCTGAATTGCTGAGTTTGAATTCATCCAAATGGCACCAGTCTTGTCTTTATCTGGCTGGCAGAGGTAGTGAATATATGACTTTTAACTCAGATGAAAGAGAAGCTTCAGTGTGGTTTGAAGGAGAGGGACTGGTCTCTGTGGTGGCAGGGAAATCCCTTCTGATTTATGTCCCATAATCCTGAGAATTTGGCAAAATAGCCACTACCTCGGCCCCAAGATATCATGATGAAAACCTATTATGGGAACCCCTAACATTTATTATGTCCATATATCAGTAAGGCTGTCTGAATGGCAATTAGTAAATCTCCTTACTTCTCAGCCCCTAGTTCCACATTAGAAGAGGTAAAAATAAAGTGGAAATTTATTTCTATTTAAGCACAGCTGCTAGTTTTGTAGTGTGTATGGTTCTCTAAGAGAAATAAGTGACACATCAACCCAGCTAAATATATAAAGCATACACAAGAGTAATTATGGTATATTTTATGGTATATACTTTTTTATGGGAACTACTATAAAATTTTAAATCAAATAATTTGTAATACTAGGGAAATCATGAGTTTCTTTACTAACAGAATCTTTATGAAGAAAAATTAACCTTAACAAAATGTGTAAAATGCCTCAAAAGTCATAATGTTGAAGTGGAATTCCCAGTCCTATGGCTAGTTCTGTTTTTGAGAAATAAAGTTTTACAAAATGAAAGAGAGAAGTAATAAAGTTTCTCTTTCCAGCATCCTTCAAGCAAAATAACTCGTAATTGTAAAGGTATTTTTCAACATAAATTGACTGTTAAAGAATGAACTTTAGTTCACTCTGGCCATAAAAAATATCATGTAGCTATTTATTCTCACCTAAAATTTTTTCAAGAGTCTTACAAACAAACCATTCTTAAAAAAATCAATGCCAGTTTTTATGGGCTCAATTGCATTTTCAATTTTCAATACATATTCTTAACCTATGTAGAAGTATATTTTATCCCAACATGTGTTTGGGTTCTCCAGAAATCCTCTAAAATCAGGATCTATCACTTCTACACAACAGTTAGTTACACGATCTGGAGTGCAACTCTTAACAATATCGAGGACAAGTCACACAGGTGAATTAATTATTTCCTAAGCTTTGTAGGTCTGGTACCTCTTTTAATTTCTACTTTTGAACTCTGCTTAAAAGATCTGGTATTTTTATTATAATTAATATAACCTCTACCTCCAAGAAATTTGAAGAAACCAGGAATTTCACAATACTGAGAAATGCTTAAAAAGCTGCACTATATATATATACATATATATATGTGTATCTATATATGAAAATAATTTTATATATGTAATTGATCTATCTAATCTATAATTTTGTAAACACAAATGTGTTACTATACTTCCTATCAAAGACAAATACCAACATATATTGATTATTCATCAGAAAGTATATGCTAATGACATAAAAATCTCATTTATTGGCCAACCTGGTTTCAACTTATTCACATTACCATTAAACTCTTATAAAACTCTATTTATAACAAATCTTGAGAATGATTTATAATAGGTAATTAAAAGCCATTTTAGTAACCAGAGGAAGCACTGATGTTCAGGAGTAAAGATCCACAATTAATGTCAGAAATAAACTGGGCTTGTGCAAATTAGTGAGATACCATTAAGTAATCCTAAAGTAATTCAAAAGTAAGGATTGTGTGCTTTATAGCTTAGAAAGGCTTTCATCTGTTTTCTTATTTGTTGAGCCTTGAAAGAATGGTATGGGAGTATATTTTAATTAATGTATCAAGTTCCCTGAATTGCGTATTTGTCTGTAGGTAGAACTATTAATATTTTGAAGCCCTAAACAAAATAAAAAGAAAGAAAACAAAACACTGGGAAAGAGAAAAAAGGAAGCTGTATAAGGAGAAAACATGGTCAGAGTATTTTTAGGTTAGAACGGATTAATTTGCATAGGGAGAATGAATTGAGCAACCTACTTAAATCCAGACATTGTTCAAGACTCTGGATATACAATAGTGAACAAAATAAAGCTATGTCCTGTATGATAGTGTAACCAATTCATCTTGGTTTGCTCAGGCTTCCCTGGTTTTAGCAATGAAAATCCTGTGTCCTAGGAACCACTTGATTCAAGGCAAGTTGGGATGGTTGGTCATGTTCCTCCAGACCTTACTTTTCTGGTAATCGTTACCTTGATTCCATGAGTCAAATTAATGTGCTTATATCATTGCTAATGGCACTGCCAAATAACACTGGCCACAAGTAAGGAGCGGCCAGAACACCTTGTTTCTAATTTGGGCGAGGTCATCCTAAGAGTAAATGCCAGTTATATCAAATTCCTTAGAATAACTTTGAGACAGCACTCTGTAGAGTTCAACAGAAGTACAGAAAACAGAACTCATCCTCAAGAAGCAGCTATAGTTTGAACATGTCAACAATCATATTACCATTGCTACAATTTACAGGTCCCCTACATTTCTCATTGCCAGTACTCACAAAAACCTATAATGTAGGCATTGTTTTCTTCCTTTTAGGGAGGAAGACATAGAGAGTAAACTCTTTCCACTGCACAAAAATTAGGAAGAAAACCAAGGATGAAAGAAGAGAATTAGTGTTCTCAGATGGCAATCTCAAGCCTTAATTTAGCAATGACATTTATTATTCAGAATAGAAAACCATTGACACTCCGAATATTTCATGTCTTGTATTCTATTAAGTTGTCTCCTCCTGGAAAACAGCCTTCTTTTGGGGACACATGTTGGTAATTAGTGTTAGTCTTAGTTTCTTTATTCAAATTTATTAATGAAATTGGTAGGACAACATCTTTGAAGCACTTCATTGGCTAATGTGACAGTATTTGAAATATTGATATGTTGAACTTCACAGAGGAACTACAAATGGAAAACATTATGGATCAGCTAGCATGCAAAGATGAAATGAATCAATCAATACTATATCATAGTAACTAATCAGTTTTAGGTGTTTTATTTTTAGGGTTTCATTATGATTCACTTTTATATTCTAATCAAATGTCATTGATGGATATAGTCATGAATGAAACAGTAGCTAAAGTATCATATTCCAATTCCTTTCCATATCAAAAAAAACTCCTCTGTACCAACCTCAATAGATCTTTAACATCTCATTATGTAAACTGTTCCATGAAGTCAATAAAAGCATCCAACTTATCTTTCTTAGAATACAACACACTGTTCAAAGTTTTCTAAACTATTTAAGGTAAACACTAGGCAATATTTTTTAGGCAATATTTTTGTACTTGCAAAGTAGCTGTAAGAGACAAAATGAAAAAACAAAACAAAACATAAGTTATACCCCCAAAGCCAAAGGTTTAACTTTTGAAAATTGAAGATTTAAATGAACAACTCTGAATAAAAAATGATTATTCCAACCAAGTACCCCTTACAAATTTAAGCCTCTATACTTCAGCTTTTGTAGTTAATTTTCACGCTAAGTAAAAGCATTTGCTTGATAAGTAATGAATATACCAAAGAGAGGGTATCATAAAAATAGATGGATACATGAGAGATTTAATTGGTTATATGAATCATTATTAAAATATGGTTGGAAAGTTTTCTGTCTGCATAAGGGTATGAGTGACAGACTTGAGAATGGGTCTCTTGTATATATATCTTTTAATATAGCACCAGTGGTTAGTTTTAAATCTTTGACCTTAGCCTGTATCTTTTCATTCTTAAATACTTGTAATCATATACTCAAAAAACATTCATTGAGTGTTTGCTATATGCCAGCAATGAGTAAAGTTGTCAGGAATACAAAGAATAAGGACATAGTCTTTGCTTTCAAGGAGCACTATATTACAGTATTGCAAATACAGTATGATAAATTGAATGGGAGAGGCAGTGCATGGTACCTAAGTAGAGAGAAAGGCAACAGACCTAGGCTGTGTGGTTGAAGGAGGGCAAATCATAGTTGCTTCTCATATGAAGTGATGCCTGGCTTGAACTCTAATTTCTAACAGAAATTAGCCAGGTGGAAGGACAGGATACATTAGCTTTTCCAGCACAATGTACAGCAAGGTCAAGCAACAAGCAAACATCATGTGTGAGAGAACTATAAGTGGTTTAATGTTGTTAGAGCAAAATATGGAATTTGGGGCTCGCTAAAAACAAAGCCAAGACAATGGTTAAAGACCTTAAAAACGTGATGATCCTATTGAATTTAGCCTGTAGATGATGGTGAAGTATAAACATTTTCCAAGTACTTGAGTGGTAGCCTCAGATTTGAGCTTTGAATAAATCACTTGCACAGCAGAAGAAAAATTTAAGGTTAACAAGACTGTGGCAACGAGAAACTCATTTTGGAAGGTGTTTCACTACTACAGTGAATAGATAATTAGTGGAAATTATAGTCAGGACATGTTAAAGAATCCAACTAAAAAAAAAATCAAGCTTAGTTAGCTGGACGTGTCTCATTAGATGTTGGGGAGGAGAGGAGAGGAAGTCAAGATTTGTTATATTTGTTAACTAAGAGAAATATAGAGGTGAGTGGGAGAGAGAAGAAAATGTTTGTAGTTGGCGGCTGAAATAGAACATGATTTTCTGGATGAATGCTGGGGAAGGAAGGTTATGTGCTCACTAAGTTTTAGTTATACAGAATTTGAATACTGTCCAATATCAAACTGCACAAGGAATAAAACAAAGCAGTAAGGTAAGTTTATGGGAAGGCTTTCCACCAACAAGCAGAGAAAGTCAAAGCCATGGGAACAATGAGTTCCTGGAAGTTCAGAGGCTAAGGAATGTTTATGGAATAAATGCAGAAATTATTTGGCTTTTTTAGCTGCTTCATTGCTTACTGGTCTTCTTCCACATTTGGATCAGGGTAGCTAAATCAGGAGAACAAGAAAGTCCAGAGATAACGTGAACCGACTTGGCATTTGGGGATTGGCAAGTGTTCTTTGCTGATTTCTGAGAAGAGCTATAAATTCCTGTAAGGTTAGGTCAGGTTTCCTTTATGCACCTGTGTTGACTATCTCTCATTTTGTCCCTAACATAAGTGACTTCACTTTAATTTGGTTCTACAATACCTATGACAAACCCAGGTTGAGTTGCCCAGCAGGAAGCTTCTCTGGACTAACAATAACAATATTGTAATCATCTATAGAAAATTTGTAAAGAAAGCTAAGTGGGTGGGACTACCCAGTGTGTGACACAGGAAGTCCAGTGGGTAAAGGATAGAACCATGAGAAACACCATTTGATAGGTGTGGAGAGGAAGAGAAAACCATTTATTAAAATCCATTAAAAAAATACTAATTGAGTCTTTGCTACATGCCAGGTCCTATGTTAGACTTTGGTGTTAGTGCTTTAAAGATGAGTCTCAGGCTAAAAAGGGAAGACAAATGACAAAGACCATCATTTAACTGCAGCTGTGGTAAGAACTATAAGGCAAAATTGCAGGATCACATCACTGAGAATGTAAATCAAGGGAATTTGCTCTAGTGTGGCAGATCTCTTTATAGTAGTGGCTTTTAAAGGGGGGGGGACAGGAAGAATGGATTGTTATAAGGCAAAAAAGGGTGGAGGCAAAGGTTCTTTGAAACAGACCAACTGGTCTGGGTTAAGTGCCTGGCCTTACAGAAGCAGCTGAAAGAGAAGATGGTGGGGCGTTGGGGGAGGCGGGAGGAGTACAAGAACCAAGAAAAGATTTATGATAGCCAGACAAATAGAATTTTGTGAAGGGTATAAATCCAATTATCTAAGAAATTTGAAAACACTCACTGAATTTGGGAATTAGGAAGTTAGGGATAGCTTTAGCAGAAACAGTTTTAGGAAATGATTGTATGCATTGGCTTGGGTCGGGGAGCAGGTAGAAGAGAAAAAGAGGCCATATTATAGTGCAGAGAGGAAATTGATGGGGCAGAAGTGGAAGCAATGAGATGGATTCTTTGGAAGGAGTGAAAAGTGTTAAGTAGAGACATTAGTGGTGAATGATGTTAACTAGAAGGAGATGACAGAAGGCAACAGAAGTTACTAAACTCAGGAATTCAGACTTTATTCTATAGGCAAGAAGGTAGCCATAGAAAAGAAAAGTATAGGGGCGCCTGGGTGGCTCAGTGGGTTAAGCCGCTGCCTTCAGCTCAGGTCATGATCCCAGGTCCTGGGTTCGAGCCCCACATCGGGCTTTCTGCTCAGCAGGGAGCCTGCTTCCTCCTCTCTCTCTGCCTGCCTCTCTGCTTACTTGTGATTTCTCTCTGTCAAATAAATAAATAAAATCTTTTAAAAAAAAAAAAAGAAAAGAAAAGTATATGTGGACCAACATTCATAGCACAATGATTAATTTATTACAACAAAATGGGACATCACTGAAATTTTAAATCCCAACTAGCCTGGCTTGAGAAAATGACAGGAAAATGCCATAGATTTTTTAAAATTAACTCTCTACTTTCTGATCTATATCACATGAGTAGACTATTACTACCTGGAAATACAGAGAATTTCCTGAGGCATCATGGGCTCAGGATCTCTATAGTCAGACTAGTTTATCATTTGTAATAGTTGAACGAACAAGAAACAAATACTCTGATGCATTTCCTGAAGAGCTAAAATTAATTGATTTTAGGAGATTCTTTCATCTCTTGAGATCCAGTGAAGTAATAAAATTTGCCTTTAAAGGGAGAACAATGAAACATGAAATTTAAAATATTTCAGAGTCCATTAAGGGAGTGAAATTAGGTTATCATCTATTAAATAACATTAATTAATGCCATAATTGCTTAGAGCACAAGAGTACAGTTGCCATTTTCTAATGCCATTAGATAAGAACTATGACGAATAGAAGGAATAAAGGCTTTTAAATTTGTGAGTAGAATATAGAAGAGAATTTCAAGGAAAGTAGTAAAAGTTCTAATATGGAATAAATGAAACCTCTAGAGACCACATTACAGGTAACTAACTATCTTGCTATGAACACGAAGACACAGATAAGAAGTGTCGTAATACATCTCTTCTATCTCATTAAATGTGTAGTGATCACATGTTATACTAATCCAACCATCTGAAAGCTATTCAAAATCTTCTGGTATTTGTTCCAAGAGAAATGATATTAAATTGGTAAGTAATTGACAAAGACTTCTACTTTATTTTTACATAAAACAGTATTTGTAAGTTATCTGCTTATGCTGGGAGAGCAATATATACCAGAATATATGTTTATTGCACAATAATAAATTTACTTTTGTATTAATAATGAACATTTTGAAAAGCATTTGAGAAAAGCAGCCTGGAATCTCCGTGCTGAGTCATGATGACTGGGTTTGTCATGCTTGGCACACAGATTAGAGTAAAATAGTTCTTAACCACTAACGAATGAAAAAAAAACAAAAGTCATGAGCAGGTTAAAAAAAAAAACAGTGATGAGTAGGTAACTCACTTGAATCAAGATGATAATTATTAGAATTGAGGACACAGAAGACGGAAGAAAAGAAGGGTTTTTAATTAGACACAGTATGTTTATTTTTTATTTTTTAACTATTTAATTGACTTTATTAAACTATTCATGAAATGGGTAGCAAACTTTTTAGCAAGTAGAGAGATGCTCCCTAGACACAGGGTGTTTAAAACAAAAATTACGCTTTTCAGTTTGTAGGTTGTTAACCTTAAAAATAAAACTGTGAGGTCATTTACCAGCAGGAATAGGTTTATTTGGGAATGGCAGAGAATTGCAATTGGTGACATGCAAACTATGCCAAAACCATAGGCAAATCCGGAGAACAAAGGAGAAGAGCCCTCTTTTATAGAGGAGGGGGATAGTAGGATGGGCAGTTATGAGCAAGAAGTCCATTGGAGTAAACTGGGTGTTCAAAGTGTAGGGGCTTTCCATTGGCTGAATTGTGATAGTTTCTTAGTAACTGGGCTTTTGCTGGGTAAAGAGAAAATCTTTTTCTTGCTGGGGTAGTAAAGTATAAGCTTCTTCCTGTAGAGGATACAAAGTACTGCCTCTGTTGGTTCTGCGGTGATAAGTGACAGGGAGTGAGCACTCCCTTTTGGCCTTCCAACTCCATTTTAGTGAGGGTTGTCTTTATTAAATTTCACACATTCTAACACGAGGGATTTGGACTCTACATTGCTTCTTTTATGGTTCTCCAATTGGATACTTACTAGCACAACATCCATGGGAGTCCATCCATTGAAATCATTTCATTCCATGACTACTAAGCATGTCTCAAAGTGGAAAATTTTGTGTAGGATTTAGATAAAGTCCCTGTCTGAAGTTGATTGTCTTTAATTTTACTCGATTAATTTAAGTAATTGATTAAAATTTAATGAATTAATTAAAATGCCATAAGCATCTGAACTCTGTACCTGGTGAATCAAATATAGGTATTGAGCTTTGACTTCTACCCTTTATCTTTTTATTCTTTTGGTCCTCAAAAAAGGGACCACAAACATATTTGTAAAACAAAGGATTTTCATTGTGCTTTATTGTATTCTATACCTGGAAATAGTTCAACTTTTTCATAGTTATAGAAAATATCCCACATTTTAGAATATTTCTTTTATATGCTGCCTTTAAAAATTTGGCACAAACACTGCGATTTAGCCATAATTTTTTTGGATCAAGTCATAGTCTATTAGATTTACCCATTTGTCACTGAGTTTCAGTCATAAAAAGTTTTGGAACGGGCATATCATCCTAAAGGAAAGGGATAGAATATCATTAAACCATCATATCTGTGCTAATTCCATCTATTCAAGTTTTCAGTTTCAATTTTTTTGGTCTTAGTAGTCACCCACTCACTGATTGCAGTATTTTAGCTTTTATTTTTAGTTTCCAAATTTCCATTTAGAAAAAAAGATCTGACTTTTTTTAAGCTGCATGACTCTAGTATTTGTGAGTGGTTATATGTGTGTGTGTGTGTGTGTGCATGTATGTGTGGGTATAGATCCATGTGCTTCTTTCCCATACTTATAATCTCCTTTTTCTGGTCATGAACATAGATTTCATCAGTTTTTACTGAATGTGTAGTATAATTTTTCTCTTCCAGTAATTTCATAGCTTAAGACTTCAAAGCAGGAGAGGGCCAGAGTATGTGCTTTTTCTTCTTTACTAATTTGTATGGTTGCTTTTGACAGATTCAAAGTATTGAAGGTACATGGCATCAAATTTAAAGCCACATTATTTTTCAATATACCTTTCTTAATTTTTCTTTCCTCTGAGAAAAATAATTCTTTCCCAATATGTAATTTTGAATATCTATATTATTGATAATAATAATTATCATTAATTATAATCCTAATAAAATTATTATAGCTAGCATTCACTGAATTCCCAGCTCAGATCACTCTTAGGTTCATGAATTTGATTCTACATTCCTCAACTTTTCTAATTGCCCCCTATATTAAGATTAAGTACTGTATTCTTTTGAGAAAAATAAGGAATGGATTTGAAGATTTCATCCCAATTAGAGAAAACCAGGACCAGAATTGCACATCTTTTTTTATTCCTTTTCTACTAATTTCTATTTTTGAGGAATAGGAATTTTGCGACCATACTTGTTGCTTACATGAAGAGACCACTTTATTAAATCCTATTTGATAAATAAGTCCCTCAAAAAAAGAACTGAAGAAAGTGGTTAATAAATCTATACTTAATTTCACTCAGTCTCTCTTAGGTCCATAAAAGGGAACATGAACCACAGAGGTTAATCACACACAAAATCTGTGGTTCTGAACTATTTCTGTATGTTGGAAATGTGTTTCAGAATTACAGAACCCTTTCAGTGACCTAAAATTAAGACCTTGAAAATGTAGCCCTGAGGAAATTCATTAAGGATATTAAAGGAATAAATGTGAAAAGTGCAGTTTATAATTTTGCAAAGTTGATGCCCAGTCCTTCTCTCTTCCTGATATTTCTAATAACTATCTTGCTAAACAGAGCTGAGTTAATATGGGCTCCTGGGACATCGCCTCCTGGCCTCAATCATATTTCTGCCAAGCAATGTGTTTTAAGGCTGAAGACTTTCAGAAAATATGTAATATGATGCAGTTTGAGAATTTTGGGTTCATTTTGTTTTCCTCTAAAATTTGGGAATCTTGAAAAGTGGAAAACTTGATATTACACTAAAACACAAAGGTGTCACATATAAAGATGCAATAGATTTTAAAAGTAAAATGCATGCACCAGTTACCAAACACCGTAAGTGAATTTAAAAGAAAACTTGCAAAACAGTTCTATTTGTTTCATGGCTCCAAACTCTTATCTATAGTTTATAGGTATTTTTGTCAAATATTCTCCCTACTTTTAACTCAGCTTTACTCTAAAACCCCTTTTTAGGGGTTAGAAGGGTCCTTAACAGCCCTAGACCTATTTTTAAATGTGACCTCTTTTCTTCCAGTTATCCCTGTAGAATTATTCCATCCTTACAGTTTTTCTTTTGAAAAACTTTTGAAATTTCAGATCAACTGATCAGAAAGCAATGGATACATCAGAAATCTTGAAAACTATATAGAATCAATCTGCAGATAAGTTATGTGGCAAAATTTTACTCTGAGCAAAGTTTATTGGCATCAGGGTCAGCAAACTATTCCTCACCTGTCAATTACCACTGCTAGTAAACAGAACATTATTGGAACACAGTTATGCCCATTGACTTATGCGTTGTCTATGGTTGCTTTCATTCCACAATGGCAAAGTTCCTTAGTAGCAATTAGGACTGTATGTCTCAAAAAGTCTAAAATACTCACTATTTGGCTCTTTACAGATAGATTATCAACTCCTGGTGTAGAAGATGGAAATTAAGTAATCTCTGCAATGATGAGCATCACTTATATAGGATTAAATGACTTGTAATAGTTTGACTCTGAAGTCCCATATCTGTATTCCTCAAAACTACCTTTTCTTCCACTGTCCCATTTCTACACTGCTCATTAGTACAGTGAAGGTTAAAATAGCATGCTGTTTATGAATAAGTGAAATTTTGCACTGGACATGCCTCCATGCCTTAAGTTTCCTATCTTTGAGATTCCCTCAATGTTTCATTGGTTGTAGAATTTATTACCACTTTCAATATTTTTTAATTGCATCAGAGCAAACCAACAAGTACGTCACTATCAAAAGAAAACTAGCCAATGGGTTTTGATAAAAAGGCTTTCTTTTTGGAAAGAAAGGAATAAAACCAGTACATCTTCGATGTGAGTGTTCCTTAGAAACTTTCACAGTATCCTAAGCTTATATGCTGAATAGATTCTTCAGCTAAATGATGTTTTCCTGGAGAAATATTTATTTTGCTGTGTTGATGATTCTCTTTCAACTAGAATTATTAGGGAAATATAGTCAGGCCTAAAAATAAAAAGACAGGTGTTCAGGCAACCATGACAAATTTAAATGGCTTGATTACTTCTCTGTGGTAGATGATTTGTTTTATTGTCTGAAATAACACAATTACATTGCGTTCTACTTCCATCTATAGTTACATCAAAGGGAAGATAAAAGAATAAATTAAGCTGGTTTCAAATACATTTTGGATAATAATTGCAGTGGATTTGAAAGTTGGCAGGGCAGTTGAAATGTGCCCACAATTCACTAAAACTAATATCTAATATTTTGAGGAGTCTGACTTCACATCTATCTTCCAAGTGCTTTTGAACAAGTTCCAGATCTCCATTTGGAATAATGAGCAATAAGGAGATTTTTCTTTGCCTAGTAATCCAAGATAAGCAAAGCTCCTTTTCAGATCATTTTCCCATAAAGAATGTATCCACAGCCTCTGCTTCCCACTTAAATGTCTAAGTCAGGCTCTCTCAATCCTGACGCTAAGTTAGAAACACCTTGGTAGTTTTTACATGATAGTGTCTTCCAGATCTGTGCATACTTCATAGGTTCTGATTGAGCTGGGTCTAGGGTAGCATCAAAGCATCAGTATTTTTTTTTTTAAAGATCTCTTTGTAGTTATAATACAAACTAAAGTTAAAATGCTTTCGTAACTGCAGGCAGTTGGATTCTATGGAATGACAAACCCAATAGACCATCACTAGTAGCAAAGCATAAAGTTTCTGATGAAGTTTGGAATGGACTTGAAATAGCAAACCAATGCATGGAAACTTAGTTTCTAACACTGCACATAAGCAGATGACTGTAATTGGCTTTCCAGATCAACAATATTATCATACATGTATATGGCATACCATTTGCCATGCAATTTTGTACTCAGCCAATACTTGTGATGGCTTAATGGATATAAACGTATATGAATATAAACTGACTACATGTGCAAGATAGTAGCTAGTTGTCAACAATATGCTTTTATCATAATAATGGGTTTTAATGGCTAACCTAATCATTGAGGCTAAAAGTAGTTAATACGTCTTTGTGAGTATAGATACGACCTGGCGTATAGGAATAAAGGAAGTTATAATTCCCATCAGTGGACATCTTTGAGAATGAGGCAGTCATATGCCTTTTCTAGGATAAGAAAGATACAGGCTTCACGGAAGACCGGAAGTTGAATTTCCTAGATAACCAGTCAAGGGTTCCCCTATCATATATCTTTCCTGGGGCAGAGGAAGATAAGTGGAGGGTGACAGAATGAAAAGCTTAACCTGCTGCTGTGGCAATATGGTATGATCTTGTGATTCAATTCCTGGATTTTCTAGTGAAATCTATGCTGAAAACAATGTCATATAGTGATCAGGTAGCAGATGAAAATAAGAACACCTCAAAATAACTTAATTCTTTCCAAAATGTAATTTAATGAATTCTAACACCTCAATATTTTTATTGTCCTTTCTCATTAAAAAATATTCGATCCTTAGCTCTTTTTGAAATATTGTGTTTTATACCACTATCGATGTTGAAATTTCTTACTTGTTACTTTTTTCCTTCTTTCCTCCCTTTTCCTTTCCATCTCTTTTCCTTTGTCTCTTTCTTTTCCTTTTTTCTTTGTTTCATTTTTAAAATTATAACATTAATGCACACTGTTATAATAGAAGAGCCAATACAATACAAGAATATGTCAAGATGTTGGGGGTGCCTGGGTGACTTAGTTGGTTAGGGCTCTGACTTCAGCTGACTTCAGCTCAGGTCATGATCCCAGGGTTGTAGGACTGAGCCCCACATCAGGCTCTGTGCTCTGCAGAGAGTGTGCTTGTCTCTTTGCCGCTCCCCCTGCTCGTGCTCTCTCTCACCCTCTCTATCTCTCATACAAATAAATAAAATCTTTAAAAAAAAAAGTTTATGTAAAGATGACACTTATTACCCATGTGTCCCAGGTAACCAACATTAAAAGTCTGGAGCTCATCTTGTGCACCATCGGTTTGCTTAAGCAACTGCCATGATATATATAATATATAATAATTGTTTCCTTCAGGGGAAAGAATTTCTCTGTACCAGCATCTAAGTAAACTAAGTAAACTAAGTGAAGTCCTTAAAAGTTAGCCCCCTGGATTTAGAATGCCTCTTTGAATCTTGCCTCCAACACTCACTAGAAAGGAAAAATTTAAGCTCTGAAGCCCCAGTTCATTCATCTGTAAAATGAGAATAATAGCCTAAATACATCATAAAGTATTGGGAGGCTTTATGTAAGGTAATAATGGATGTACATAAAATATTAGGATGGGGTCTGGAAGGGGTCTGGAACCTAGACAATTACAAATAAAGTATGAATTTGATTACCAATCAACTATCCCATTGATTAACATATGCATTTTAAGAAAGAGAAAATTCCCAAGTCGTTTTTCTCCAATCTGTACAAGAGAGATTTTCCAGTGTACTAAAATAGGACAGTCCATAGCAAGACCCCAGCAGGCAAGTGGAAACAGATCTTGAGCTCAGGGAACTTCTTGATTTTAGTGGGAGGTGAGTGGATATTTTAAAATCCTTCTGTATAGAAGGATATTCAAGGCAAAGATAAGATACCGGTGCCAGTAGAGCTCCACAGTGATTATTTTTCAGTTACTTTGTTTACTGGGGCAGGGTTGTGAGTGTGTGAGTTAGGTGAGGTGATGGGGTCACCTGAGTAAAAAGGCAGACTAGTGAGAAAGCAATGACTTTTCATTTTCTCAAACCCTTTCCTGAAACAAACTGTTACTTTTCAGGAGAGAGATGCACCCATAGTTAAAGCACTTGATACTCTGTTTCATGTGGCTAGTGTTTATCTTATCCTCAATGCTAAGGACAGAGTAGGTTCTCAGTAAACATGAATGAGTGGATGGACAGATGGATGAATGATGGATGAATAAAATGCATGGCCTCTCATTTTACCCCTGATTTCTACTAAAAGGACTAAGAAAGTCCACAGAGGGCTGTGTGTAAAAGCATGTCTTTGGGGTTAGTCAGAATCTCTAATGAATTCTCATTCTTGGGGCGCCTGGGTGGCTCAGTTGGCTAAGCGACTGCCTTCATCTCAGGTCATGATCCCGGAGTCCAGGGATCAAGTACCACATCGGGCTCCCAGCTCCATGGGGAGTCTGCTTCTTTCTCTGGCTTTCTCCCCTCTCTTGCTCTCTCTCACTGTCTCTCTCTCAAATAAATAAATAAAATCTTAAAAAAAAATTCTTATTCTTGATATGGCTTTCAATTTTCTTATCTCCTAGTTGGAACATATATTCCCTCTGCGTTATGACATATAGATTACTTAAGGGAAAATAATTTCCCATATAATAAGTATTATGAACTGGGAGTTTTATTAAAAAGAAATGGAGTTATATGATGCACTAAAAGTTGAGCTTTACATGGGCCTGATACAATGTGGGAGACAATGAAAATTTCACAAATGAGCGAATAATTAAGTGAATGGATGAAAACATCTAAATAAAATTCAATCAGAGCTGAGCTTCTGCTGATTCACACTCTGCCTAGAGTTAGTGATGAAAGATGATTATTCACACACTATACCAGAAGTCATCAAACTGTGGGCCAGCTATGGGACAAATCCACCCCCTACCCTGTTTTTGCATGGCTCAGGTTGATTAAATATATATATATATATATTCATATATATATATATATTTTCATATATATATGGAAATTTATTTTCCTTCTGGATGTGTACATGCCTGCATAATAGCCTCAATTTTGCGTCTTAACCTACAAAGCCTAAAATATTTACTATCTAGTTGTGTAAAGAAAGTTTGATGAGCCCATACAATACTATAAGCTCCAAACATGGTGGGCTGTATTTGATACAAATACCATTATCTCCTCAGCACCTAGCTCTCTCTGCCTGGCATAGAGTAGACACTCATTCAATGACTATTTAATGGATTATTAAATAAAAAAATGTATGAATCTATTCTTCACTTTACTGCTCAACACCACATGCACCAAACTTCAAAAGAGAAAATATTTGTCATCAGCATTCTCCAAAACAGAGATTTTAAATTTTACCAATATAGGAAAAGTAATTTGAAAAATATGGCCACATCATTAAAATGCAAGTTGTTCAAGAACATTTCAGAAACACAGTAGATGTAATGATGGGAAATTATCTTTTAGTTGCCTCTAGAGATAGAATGTGCTTCTCCGCTTCCTGGTTGAAATTCTAGCAGCATGTCCTTCCTCATGTGGATATTGCATGAAAGATGATTAAAGAGCAGAAAAACTTCTTAAGCATGGAGTTTACCTGGGAGCATTTGTCTTTTTCTGGCCCTTCCTCTGCTCTTGAAAAATTTCAGGTGGGGAGAATTGCATATCCAGTTATGCTAATGGAACCACAGAGCAGGCTCCCTGGCTTCACTCTGTGTGGTATTCAGAGTTTGGAAAGATTTCCTCTTAATACAGTTCTTGGGACTACAAGAGCTGCATGACTTAAAGCTAAGTACTTTTAAGATTGTCAATATAAATAGAAGAGAGTCTATTTAATTCTATGTGCCCTTTATTGCTATTTGTAAAATCTATCACTGTTATTTTCATATTTCTTTCCCTCTGTTTTTGTGATTGGAAATTGTTCCACTTTGATTTCCTCTGGTCTTTTAATATAAATCACTTCAAATCCTTTTTTGAAGTAGGTGAGGTAACCATAATTACTAAATACATATAAGCTGTACTTATGATCTTACCTCTGAGACGTATCTGGGTTAGTGATTTTCTCCACTAAATCAAACAAGCAATATGTATTCATTTACAGATAATAACCCCAACACAATATCCATGGGGTTCTGGGTAAACTTACTAATGGAAGATACACATCACATACCCAAAGAATTAAAAGTTATAAATTAATAAATTGGTAAATAAAATATATTATATTCCCCTGCATTGACAAATATGACTTTATTCCCATATATGCCTGGATGGCAGGTGTGAATTTAACTTTCTTGCTCTCTCAGAATGTGGTGGCTCAGAGAGAGTCATGCTGAAGCCCCATCACCTTCTCTTTTCCCTCCCCTATTCGGTCAACTCTTCCAGGGACAACAGAGACAATTCACCTCCTAAGTCCACCACGCTGACCCTTTGCCATTTCTGAGGGCTTGAGGTGTGCCATAGTCTACCTTAAATTGGCCCAGAGATGTTTGGGTGGAGAAATCTAGGGGCCTGAATAACCAAAGTATGGATTAAAATGTGGGTGCAGACTTTGATGGGCATGTTCTTTTAACCCTGTGGTTTTTTCACTCCATGAGACAGCAGAGCCAGAAGGTCAGAGTGAATCTTCTAGATCCATGGGATGCTGGCATGGGCTTCTCCAGAGGCTGGTACCATGTAATGCAATGGAAAGAGCCTTGATATTGAAGTCAACTGTAGGTTTGAATTTCAAACCTGCCTATTATTAAAATTCTGACCCTGGTCAAGTGACGCAAACTCTCTGAACTTGGTTTTTCTATCTGCCAACTTTCCTATGAGTTTGTTGTGAGATATAAATATGATAATGGATATAAAGAATTATCAACACATGACTTTACATCTAGGAGACGTTTTTAAAATGTTAGTTCTTTTTACTATGTTGCAGTTAATAAATATTTAGAAAATAGCTACAAAATGCCCAGGCTTATACCTGGTGCAAGCTAGTATACAAAGTATTATAAAGAAGTAGTTGGTAGCTTTTGAGAAAAACATATATAGAATGCTTGCTGTATACAATGTCAAGCATTTCACATAAATGACATCAAGCTAGCCCTACAAGTTAAGTGAATTGGCAGTCACTTTATAGAAAGACAGATTGTGTGGGCACAGGGCTAATTGAGTTAGAAAGTAATAGAGTGGGGACTAAAATCCCAGTCCAACTCCATACTCCATGCTTCTAACTATTCATGATCTGAAGTAGTTTGGTATAGTAAAACTAACATAAAGCAAATCCTCACGAAAACATTAAATAATTCATTATCAAAATTAGGATAGCAAAACTCAGCTTTCAATTTTTAGAATAGCAGTTACAGCAAAGGTTTGTTTAAAGGCATTGTTTTCAACTTAAAATACATTGTTTTCTGAAATGGGTTCTTTCCCTCAGTCTAATTTTTGTGAAGACATCTTCAAACTCCATAAATCTTTTAAGAAAAGTGTTGAATCCCGGCTTAGCTGTACACAGATGCATTATGCAAGATACTAAATCCAGCAATGCCATTTCAATGTGAACTCTAAAGATCATAACCTAGGCAGTACTTTTCTTAAAATGCAGACTCCAAGGCCCTACCTAATCATCAGGAATCAGATCCTCTGACTGCATGTACCAGGGACTTGAACTGAATAAGCATTTCAGGATAATTCATGCTTACACTCATCTGTGACCCTTGAGTTTTTCTCTGACTTAATTGATGTAGGGGTGGAGGCAATCTTTTTTTTTTTTTTAATTGCTTTCCAGATGATTTTAATTTTGTACCCAAGGTGGAGAACTCCTGGCAGGAGAAATGTTTCCTTTTAGAACAGAAAGTCTCAGGTAGAAGGAAGTTAAAGGTACCAAAGCTTGGCTTGGTATATTTAGCAAGTCCATATTTAAGGTTTAATTGTTTACTATGTGCTAGGCCTTGTGCACGAAAGTGGGCATAAAAAAGAAAGGGACAAGATACATCCTTTAACATATCATGAAGCTGAAGGCAGATATCTGTAAACAACTAACAGGTAATTAAATTATATGAAATTGAAGAAATGAAAAATATCTTTTCTACTTGTGTTCATGGAAAGAAGTTTTTTTGTTTTTTGTTTTCTTTTAATAAAAGGGGTGGGGCATGTTATGCCATTTCAAATACAAAGCCCTTGAGATAAAAGTTAGGACCAGGGTTCCTGGGTGTCTTAGTCGGTTAAGCAGCTGCCTTTGGCTCAGGTCATGATCTTGGAGTCCCAGGTTTGAGTCCTGTATCAGGCTTCTTGCGTAGTGGGGAGTCTGACTCTCCCCCTTCTCGTGCTTTCTCTCTCTCTCTCTCTCTAAAAAAAAAAAAAGAAAAAAGTTTAGGACTAAAAAAATTAGTGGTATTCTGATTTTTAACAGATTTTTCATTGGATTTAATTGATTATTGACTAAATGGCTTCCATTTTTGGTTGATTTTGTCTTATCAATTATAAAATTTTACTTGCATTCCCTTGCATGATTCATATCTGGCAGCTTAAATCAGAAGGCTGTCAGTTTTTATGATGATGTGAAGGAAAGTTCCTCAAGAACCTCAATTTTCAAGGCTGTAAGTGCATAAACCCTGGCATTTGACTGGTTACATCTGCTTGCTTCTCACTTTTCAATCAATTGATACCTGGTTTAGATTGGTAGCTAGCTGACTTGAGACATGTTTGATCTTAGAATAAGGGTCTGGTAATAAATATCCCACGGAGCCTTTTAGGTTTTATCTAGGTGAAAAATCTCTTTTATCATCAGGATTCTTTGATGTAGGTGACTCTCTGGTCTTTTGATGTGCCAAATGCCCAGAAGGAGAGATAGTCTTAACAAACCAGCAAGTCCAGATTTGGCTTTGTAGAGGTGAAGAACTAAATGATTTCAAGGCAACTGAGAACTACATACACATGCAAATCCACACTCCAATCTCTTCCTTTCAATATATTCTTGAATTGCCCTGTCAGCATAAGTTGGCTAAAAAGCCATTGGTTTTAGGTTTATTTCTTCCATTCTTTATTTTTTTTCCTGTATCCCACAACTCACTGTTATACATTTTATCATGGCTAACAAAATAATCACTTTTAATTTTTGCAAGTACTTGACACATTATTAACAATGATTACCAAAAAAAAAAAAAAAGTGATGACTCTACATTTTGGACCAGCATATATAAGGCATGGAGACACAGTTGTAAAAAAAGTATAGAGCTCTAGTCAGGGGTTGCTGATACCTACCTTAGGAAAAGTGCACAGGAAAGGCTTCTATTCCGCACTTAGGGGACCAAATAAGACTGGAGAAAATAAAGAATAGAGATAAGATGGTGACCATTTGAGTATTAACATGGGAATGGACAAGAGTGGAATGATTCAAGAGATTATTAGATCTTTGATAAGACATAGGATTGAATATATTCTAGGTGTACAAGGGAAAATTAATTATGAAACTTAGTTTCTGACTTGGGAAAATTACTACAATGTCATTCCACTCACTGGTTAGAGAGCAAAGAAGGAATGGGGTTGGATGTAGAGAAAGTGGCAACTCTTTGGTCTGTGAATTTTAGGAACTGTGAGACATTGAACTGAAGAGGAGCTGTAAACATTTGAAAACAGGGTCTGGAGCTTGGAAAGGAAAGCTGAACTACAATAGGGATGTGAACATCTTCAGCATAATGGTACCAACTGATGCCATCAGAGTGGACAAAGTTTCCCACAGAGTGGGGTGCCTGGATGACCCAGTTGGTTAAGCATCTGACTTTGGCTCAGGTCATGATTTTGGGGTCCTGGGATCAAATGCCACATCAGGTTCTGTTTTCAGTGGAGAGTGTGCTTGTCCCTCTACCTCTCCCCCACTTGTGCTCTCTCGCTCTCTCTCTCTCTCAAATAAGTAAATAAAATATTTAAACAAACAAAAAGATTTCACACAGAGGGATCAGCACCTACAGAGGCATGCCATTGTATTATTTTATTTTTAAACCATATGAGAAGTCATAAGAGAGGAGGCTGTTAAGGAATCAGATTATGCAAAACTTTGTAATCTGTAGCAGGGATTTGGGCCTTTTTCCTTTATGCATTAGAAACATCTTTCTGCTTGATTTTAGTTACCAGTATATTGTGAATAAGTAGCTCTTGGGGTAGGGGAGAGTGTTTGTGTGTTTGTGGGATATTGTGTGAGTTTCTCTTCTTGTTCATGAGGCAAAAAGACCGAGCAAAGGGCAAACTATCAGGCAAAGAGATATGGAACACTCTAAGTTCAGTGGTTATTGGACATGCTGGGGAAACCCTCCCTAGAGATGGAATCTCCTGCATTTGACTCGATAGATATGTTATCTTGAACAATGATTAGTAAGAGGAAGGAAGAATCATACTCAGCAGCTGAGTTTTACAGGTGGAACAAATAAGCTGTAGTGAGGCATTCTTTCTTTTAGAAAAACTAGATCAAAAGTCTGTTCTCTTTTGATGGTACAACTATCTGAGGAAGCTCACTAACATTGGTTTTCTAATTATTGACTGTTTTGTCAAAAGTGTTCATTTTCAATATAGAACCTGTCACTAGGTTTGGAGCAAATATTTGCAAATGCAGGGATGAAATTGTATCATGATAATTAATAATTACACTTTTCCTTTGGGTTCACAAATTCAGAGTTGTAATTTTAAATTGTACACCTATATTATCATATAATAAAATATGTTTTTCCCCCCATGGGCACAATCTTTTTTTTTTTTTTTTCTTTGAGCAAATGAAATTCAGTAGTAAACATATGACAGTCTAAATAGAAATCTCAGAAATATGATCAGTTCCCAGAGCAATTACTGCTAACAAAACAGAGAAGTGAGAGGAATAATCCAAGAGAACCAACCACAAAATAGTCTTGGGGTTTTTAGATTAGGTAATGTGAGAATGGTTAATACTTTGAATAAATGAACACAGTGATTCTGGGAAAACAAAAATTTGGGCAAGAAAATTGAAAATGCTTCTGCCCAAGTGTTTGTTTCTAAAATTATTGTGCTCTCTTGTTAAATTTATTTTTTTCATTTTTAACTTTTGAGACAGAAACCCACAAAAATAGAACAAAAAATTCCCATATACCCTTTAACTAGCTTTCCCAAAAGATAATATTTTATGTAAGCACAAATAATCAATAAATTATGAAATTAACATTTATGTAAGACTACTCAGTTTTTTTTTCTTAATTTTTCCAGTAATTCTCAGTAATGTCTTTTTGTTTATTTGTTTTGATGTGGATCCAATTCAGGGTCCCCCATTCTATTTAGTTTTTATATCTCCTTAATCTCTTTTTATCTGGGAGAATTTCTCAGTCTTCATCTTTCATGTCCTCTATATTTCTTACTGGCCAGAAATTTTGTAAAAGTCTTCAATTTTGGTTGATGTTTTTACATGATTAAATTCAAACTATGAACTTTTGGAAAAAAAATACACAGAATGATGTGTCCCCTTAAACAATGGGGCTTCTGAGGGTTTCTATTTATTAATCCTCATTCTCTTTGCTGTTAGATTAGTCTGGCTTAAAATCTAATTTGTCTGCTATAAGGATTGCCACCCCAGCTTTCTTTTGATGTCCATTAGCATGGTAAATTGTTTTCCACCCCCTCACTTTAAATCTGGAGGTGTCTTTTGGTCTAAAATGAGTTTCTTGCAGACAGAATATTGATGTGTCTTGTTTTTTAATCCATTCTGATAGCCTGTGTCTTTTGATTGGGGCATTTAGCCCATTTACATTCAGGGTAACTGTTGAAATATACGAATTTAGTGCCATTGTATTGCACTGTAAGGTGACTTACTGTATATCGTCTCTGTTCCTTTCTGGTCTACTACTTTTAAGCTCTATCCTTGCTTAGAGGACCCCTTTCCATATTTCCTATAGGGCTGGTTTAGTGTTTGCAGATTCTTTTAGTTTTCATTTGTCCTGAAAGCTTTTTATTTCTCCTTCTATTTTCAATGACAGACTAGCTAGCATTCTTGGCTGCATATTTTTCTCATTTAGTGCTCTGAATATATCATGCCAGTCCTTTCTGGCCTGCCAGGTCTTTGTGGATTGGTCTGCTTCCAATCATTCTACCATTGTATGTTACAGACTTCTTGTCCCAAGCTGCTTTCAGCATTTTCTCTTTGTCTCCAAGATTTGTAAGTTTTACTATTAGATGACAGGGTGTTGACCTATTTTTATTGATTTTGAGGGGGTTCCCTTTGCCTCATGGAATTTAACGCTTATTCCCTTTGCCAAATTAGAGAAATTCTCTGCTATAATTTGCTCCAATATACCTTCTATGCCCCCCCTACCTTTCTTCTTCTTCTGGAATCCCAATTATTCTAATATTGTTTCATCTTATGGTATCACTTATCTCTCAAATTCTCCCCTTGTGGTCCAGTAGTTTTTGTCTCTCTTTTTTTCAGCTTCTTTATTCTCCATCATATGGTCTTCTATATCACTAATTCTCTCTTCTGCCTCATTTATCCTAGCAGTAAGAGCCTCCATTTTTTATTATAACTCATTAACAGTTTTTTTTTTATTTCAACTTGGTTGAATTTTAATTCTTTTATTTCTCTAGAAAGGGATTTTGTTTTTCCAGAAAGGGGTTCTTTAGTATCTTCTATGGTTCTTTCAAGCCCAGCTAGCATCTTTATAATAGTTATTCTGAACTCTAGTCTGACATCCTATGAATGTCTGTATTGATTAGGTCCCCAGCAGTTGGTACTACCTCTTTTCTTTTTTTGAGGTAAGGTTTTTGCCTTGTCATTTTGTCTAGAGAAGAATAGATGAATGAGAGAACAAAATGCTAAAAGGGTAACAGCTACCCCAGAAAAATATAAACTAACCAAATCAGAAGATACCCAAAACCAGGGGGAGAAGAAAGGAAAAAAAAATGATTAGGCTGGTGAATAGAACAGAGACACACACTTGATTTTGGGTGTATTTTGGCTTGTTAGAAGAAACTGCCTCCTGAAATTTTAAAGAAAGAAAAACATATGTATATAAAAATAAGGGTAAACATGAAGGGATGGAATATGACTGTAAAGATGAAAATTAAAAAAGATTTTAAAAAAGGGATTGATAGGGGTTCCTGGGTGGCCCAGTGGTTTAAAGCCTCTGCTTTCAGCTCAGGTCATGATCCCAAGGTCCTGGGATCAAGCCCCACATTGGGATCTCTGCTCAGCAGGCAGCCTGCTTCCTCCTCTCTCTCTGCCTGCCTCTCTGCCTATGTGTGATCTCTCTTTGTCAAATAAATAAATAAAATCTTAAAAAAAAAAAGGGATTGATAAGACATTGGTTAAAAAAAGAAGGAGGGAATGTGATCAGGCTGGAGACTAAAACAAATGCATATGCTAGATTTAGGGTATATTTTGGTCTATTAGAATAAACTGTAACCCAAAATTTTAAAGAAAGGAAAACTTATATGTATACAAAAAATAAAGTTAACTACAATGAAGGGATAGAATATGATTATAAAAATGAAAATTAAAAAATATTCTTGAAAAGGTATTGATAAGATAAAATAGTTTAAAAAGGTTAAAATAGGAAGAGGAAAAATGAAAAAAAAAATAGGATAAGAAAAAAATAAAATTAAAAAAAAAACACCAACTTTGAAAGACTAAAGAATTATGGGAAAAGAGCCATGAACTCTATGTGCTGCTTTCCCCTAGCTAGGGAATTCCGCAGTTCTCACTGATCCGTAAACTTGGTCTTGGCTGGATGTTCTTGTTGATCTTCTGCAGGAGGGGCCTGTTACTGTGATTCTCAAGTGTCTTTGCCCGAGGCAGAATTACACCACCCTTGCCAAGGCCGGGCTAAGTAATCTGCTCCGTTCGCTCTTGGGAGCTTTTTTTCTCTGAACGCTTTCCGTAGAGCTCTGGAGGACGGGAATGAAAATGGTGGCCTCCCAATCTCCTGTCAGGAGGAGACGGAGAGCTCGGGGCCCCACTTCTCAGTGCGCCCTCGGAGAAAAGCAGTCCGTCCCTCCTGTCACCCTGGTCTCCGGCTGCACTCTGTGCTCATTCTGCCTGTGACCAAGCGCTTCTATCTCTGGCACAAGGCCTTGTTTGGAGTCTCCAAACCCAGCAGATTCCTGCAGTGGAGGAGGAAGAAGGGGGTATCCTTGGATCTGCCACATGTGAGGTCCCTACTCAATGAGCAGAGTTCCTGCTGTGCCTCAGATCTTGGTAACGCCATGATTCGTGTAACCCCATTACAAGGTAACCCCAAGCCGAGGGCATTCCTCGGCTCTGTCTCTGTAGCTGGCTTCCCTGCTCAGATACCTGTGAGCTCTGCCACACTCAGACACCCCCCATCTTTCTGTGACCCTGAGGGACCTGAAACCACACTGTGCCTGCAAGAGCTCCACTCCTCGCTTAGCCTCTGGAATGATGCCCCTCAGTGGAGCAGACTTCTAGAAGTTCTGATTTTATTGCTCTGCTGCTCTCTCACTTGCCGGGAGCTGGCCCATTCCCCTGAAGTCTATCTTCTCGTCACTTTGGATTCACTTCTCCACAAGTCCCACCTTCTAGTAAGTGGTTGCTTTTCTGCTCGTGGAATTGCTACTATTCTTTTCTTCGATCTCCTGTTTAGTTTGTAGGTGTTCAGAATGGTTTGATAACTATCAAATTCCTGGGACCAGATGAAATTGAGGTCTCCACTCCTCCATCTCTCTCCTCCTTTATAGGTCATTTCTTAAGGGAAGACTTCTTACCAACTTCTTACAGAGATGGTAACTGCTGGGTCATCCCTAGACTTCTGAATGAGGGAGGCATGGAACAGAAGTAACAGCTGATCTTGTGGGAAAAAAGGATGAGTGAAAAGATAATATTGGTGGCTTAAACCTCTGAGGTTTGGGGTTATTGGAGTAGGTGATTGTTAATGTATCATGCTGTATACCAAAGACCTTTGCGGTCTTATCAGGAACATAAAATCAACTTTCAACCTGTGAGAGGTAGTTTCTCTCCCCAACAAAAGGAAGGAAAGTACTGATAGAAGTTCTAATTTTGTGAGACAGCAGGGACTTTGCCAGGGAGAAATTAATCCCTTTCCCAGAAGATGATAACGATACATAGTAATAATTATATTATTAAAATGAAAATAACATTAATGTCAGGTGACATTGTGGAATACCTATTATGTAGCAGTAACTGAGAGGCATTTTACATGCATTGTTTCTTTTAATTCCCACAAGAACCTTGTGAGGTAGCAATTGTTTTATGTTAGTTTTGTTATTGAAAAGCTGAGGCTTAAAGATATTTAAGCTTTTACCCAAGGATTCAGATAACAAGCAAATAAGTAAAACTAGAATTCAAGCCCAGTTCTATTTGATGGCACATCTAAGTTTTCATTCATGGTGCTGTACATTTAAGTATATATAGTATATATAGTTATATGTAATTATATATATATTAGGTAGTGAATTATATATGTAATTATATAATAAATCATATATTATATGTAAATAATATACAATTTATATAACAATATAATTTAATAATAAGGTATATTATATATATAATATACTATATATATATATATATATAGGTTTGGTGTGAAACATTTGCATTTAATACAAATTAATGCTATTAATTTGTATTAAATGCAAAGGCTATTTTGCCTTTCCTTAAAAACATCATAAAAGAATTAAAGATGATCTTCCATGACCCTTGAATATGTAATTTCTGTGAAGCACTAGGTAATATACTCATTTCCTAGGGCTGTTGTAGCAAACCACCACAAACTGTGTGCTTTATTTTTTTTCATTTTATTTTATTTTATTTCTTTTCAGTGTTCCAGCATTCATTATTTATGCACCACACCCAGTGCTCCATGCAATACGTGTCCTTCTTAATACCCACTACCAGGCTCACACATCCCCCCATCCCCCTTCCCTCTAAAACCCTCAGTTTGTTTCTCAGAGTCCACAGTCTCTCATGGTTTGTCTCCCCCTCAGATTTCCCCCAACTCCCTTCTCCTTTCCTTCTCCATGTCCTCCGTGTTATTCCTTATGCTCCACAAGTAAGTGAAACCATATGATAATTGACTCTCTCTGCTTGACTTATTTCACTTAGCATGATCTCTAACTTTTATAGCGACATGGACAGGACTGGAAGAGATTATGCTGAGTGAAACTGTGGTTTAAAGCAAGAGGAACTTATTCTCCAATTTTTCTGGAGGCTAGTAGTCCAAAATCAAAGTATCAGCAGTACCATGCTCCCTTTCAGGAGCATAGGAAGAATGCTTCTAGAGAAGAATCCTTGATTTTTCATTGCCTCTGATTTTTTCTGGCAATACTTGGTGTCTCTTGGTTTTTAGCTGCAACACACCAATCTCCACCTCCATCTTCACAAGACCTTCTTCTCTCTTTGTGTCTTTGTATGCCCTTTCCTCTTAAAGATTTTTTTTTTTTTAATTTGTCAGAGAGAGAGAGAGAGAGAGAGAGAGCGTATGTGTGCACAAGCTTGGGGAGCAGCAGGAAGAAGGAGAAGCAGGCTCCCCATTGAACAAAGAGGCTTATTCAATTCCAGACTTGATCTCAGGACTCTGGGATCATGACTTGAGTTCAAACAGATGCTTTAACTGACTGAGCCCTCCAGGCATCCCTGGCCTTTCCTCTTATAACTAGGATACTAGTCATCAGATTTAGGGCCCACTCAGAATAACACCAGCTATCGTTATCCTTAATTTTACATTAGAGACTGTCTTCCCAAGCTTCTATTGGTGTCTACTTTAAGACAAAGTAACCCATGGGAAAATTACTGTTCTGCTACCTGTAGTGAGTTGAAAAGTGTACCCTAAAACTTGGGTCCACCGAGAACCTCAGAAGGTGACCTTATTCTAAATAGGGTCTTTGGAGATGTTAAAGCAGTATTATGGATTTTTCCCCTCTGGGGAAGAGTCACTATTTGTAGATTTTAGATGTTGGGTTAAATCTATTGCCTTGAGACATTTTAAAATGATTCAGGTAATGTCAGGGGAAATTGCAAAAACAAAAATTGCTGAGATTCTTAAAAATATATAAAATTTGCTATCAGATGGTGTTATTGCATATAAATGCTATAGCAGAGATACATTTTCAGTGTTAGAAGATTGAGAAGACTGTGCTTCTAGCTGAAAGAATCTAAAATTGCAGCGTCTCCCAAGGAGGGCAAAGAGTCCATGAATTTGGGTGGCAAGTTTTTATCATTATCTCCATTACCTTCTAATGGAAACTTAGTATTTCCTTAATATGTTTTGGCTATAATGTCTGCAACAAACGTATTATTTATTATCTATGAATTTAGGTGATAAATCACAGTATTAGTAATACCTGTCATATATCAACCTTGTAACTAACAGGTGTTTTCATAAACCATTACGGTAGTTTCAGATATCTCACCAAAACATATATGCTCATTGCTCCTTCACACTTAATAGCTGTCTACAGCTAGATCTTGCTATGTAAAGTTCTCATAAAGATTAACTGAATTTGGTTAAGTGAATTTCAGTACACATTCTCCCTTGTGGGGGGAAAATATATCTATTTATATATATATATAAATATACATAATTACATATATGTAATTACATATACATAAATATACATATAATTACATAAATGTATGTAATATATTTATATTATATAAAATTCAGAATTTTCCAGGGAAGGTAAAAAACAGTTGCAGAAATTGAAATTTAAAATGACTGGAAACCACTAACTGCCTTTTAGAAATCTTTAGTCATATCCTTGTGCATATTTCTGGTTTCAACTTCCTTATTGCAACATGCATATAATAAGTGCAGAATGTCAGGAAGGATACAAATAGGGAGGAAACACAGTCCTTTTTGACCTAACTAGGGGAGAGGTGAGGATATAGGAAACTACTAACAAAGGAATATATATATAATATATAAATATATATTATATATAAAAATATATTATATAATATATAAAAATATATTATATAATATATATAAATATATATATATTATATATAATAATATATAAAACCTGTATGTTATATATAAACATACACATATATGTATATATATACATATATTCAACAGAGGTAAGACCCAACATTTTCAGGAAAACAGGAATGTGTTAAAGAGATTCACATGTGAGATTAATGGGTAGGTAAGGTTCTCACAGGCAGAAGAGTTAAGGGAGGACATTTCAGCTAAGGAATGTATTGTGAGCAAAGGCACTGAATTTGGAAAGTTAAGGGGATATTGGCCACAGTTTGGTCTCCGTGTTTGGCAGCACCTCGGAGAGGCTTTTGGCAAGGTAGTTCAATAATAGCTAGGAAGACTTGAACGCAAAGACAGAAAAAACCATTCTTAATCTGGTAGGTATTGAAGAGCTGGTAAGTATTGGAGCAGGTTATTGTCAGAACTATAATTTAGGAAGATTAATCTGGTGGCAGAATGTTGCCTTGGAGACAGAGAAGGCAGTAGACCAGTGAGAAGGCTATTACAATGACAAAGTAGAAATGTTATAAAGGCCTGTATTATAACGGGTAATGTACGTGAGAATGAACAAAATATGAAGGACACTGGGAATATAGAATCTATGTGATTTTCTTAGGGGATTAGATAATAGAAGTCAGAAGGAGGAATCAGATCTCTCTGACTGGTGCTATTAGCCGGCATTTTAAAGGAAAGGTGCAAATTCTGTTTTGAACATGATGGGTTTATGGTGTCAGTGGCCTTTGGGCAAGACACCCAGTTGGAGAAGTCAAGCAGTCAGATAGAAATGCAGGTCTGGGTTTCTGAAAATGAGCTGAAGTCAAGAAAGAGAGATGCAAAAGTCCAAAGAAGCATACTTCGAATTAATAAATAGCCCCATTCAAATGATCAGGACTTCAAGTTGATTAAACTGTACTGGAGACTTTCTTTCAATGTGCTGTGATTTTCAGTCATGTATTTGTGGTCTTTTCAGAGGTTGTATTTGGTTTAATAAGGACCAGTATTACATTTCCAGTATGACCAGGGTTGGAGAGTATGTCTAGCAGAAAACCTGTTCTTGGGCAGTTTTCCAGTCCAATTTGCAAACCTAGAAGTTCTGATTTGCTTTCTAAACTTTAGGTGCTCATCCTACCAAACAAAGATAGATATACTGCCCATTAATCTTCATACTCAACTCAGCTGTTCTTTCTTCCTTAGAGCAAAATGATTTAGGGTAGTAATATGAAAGGAAATGAACTAACATGATATAAAAAATGGTGCATAACTTGGAACCTTAACTAAGTTCGAAGTTGCTGCTGATTACTTTCCGATCTCATTCTTTATTTGCAAATGCCACTGCCTCATGGCCACTGAGTTCTTATTATATTATTGCATCATTAATCATTATAAGAATCCCAATACAGCTCTAGGATAAACACAAGCATGCTCTATCTTTCATTTGTGTCTTGCAATGTCTCTCCTCTCCTTCATTATCATATTGGAGCTTGCATTTATTTTATTTATTTATTTTTTTTAAAGATTTTATTGATTTATTTGACAGACAGAGATCACAAGTAGGCAGAGAGGCAGGCAGAGAGAGAGAGGAGAAAGCAGGCTCCTCGCTGAGCAGAGAGCCCGATGCGGGGCTCGATCCCAGGACCCTGAGATCATGACCTGAGCCAAAGGCAGAGGCTTTAACCCACTGAGCCACCCAGGCGCCCCTGGAGCTTGCATTTAAATAGCCACTTGCTTCTGAAATATTTTCCAAGTGCTTTGCGATCACTGATGTGAGATTCTCTAGGGACAGGGGAAGCAACAAATATTTGGAATTGCATTGGAAGGTGAATTTAGAGACAGAAATAGAAAACCTCAAATTCATTTGAATGGGGGGAGATTCAGTAGGTTAGAAGGAATTATGTTGTTTAACAAGGCAGTAAAAATGTGCTATCCCAACAGAAAATGACATTTAATATTAAGTGAAGTCTTCTGGTCATGTATACATGTCAAGTGTAAAGAAAGTAATGCTTTACAAATCTGACCTAACAGGAAATAAATAAGACACCATGAACAATATTTAGTCAACAAATATCTGTAGAGAGTGTGTTATGGACTATATTAAGGTACTTGCGATATGACGGCAAGCCAAACAAGGCAAAGATCATTTTTATTAGGGAAAGACAGGCACTTAACCCTAGGTAAAATGCATAAATACATTATATATCAGAAGGTAACAAATACTTTTGGGGGGGATGTAGAACAAGGTAAAGAGGAGCTATCATGCCGTTATGGCCAAAAAGTTATCATTTAAAACGGGTTGATCAGAGTAGTTCTCATGGACATCAGATTTGATAATGACTGAAAAGAAAAGAGAAGTTAGCTGTGTAGATATGGGATTTGGGGAAGGGATAGAATATCAAGAAGGGAATAGCCATGAAAAGTACCAGTATGAAGTCCAATTCATTATGAATTATACCTTACATTAACAGTCTTTAGCTATACACAGGGAATAGTTTCCATTAAGCTAAACCATTTAATAGGAGAATTCCTTGTATTTAAGCTCTTCTGTTCTAGAGCTGTAGTTAGTAAACCATACCTATGGGCTAATTCTCATCCACTCCCTGTTTTTGTAAATAAAGTTTTATTGGAATGTAGCCATACTCATTTGTTACAGTATTGTCTGTGGCTGCTTTCATGCTACAATGGCAGAGTAGAGTATGCCCAGAGAACATTTGGCCTACAAAGCCTGAAACATTTCCCGTGTGGGTATTTATAGAAAAGTTTGCCAACTCCTATTCTAGGCTCTTCAAAACACCATAAAATTAATCAACCAGAACCCCTCTAAGGTCCCTGAATACAAAGACTATATCTTTTTGTTTTTGTTTTTATGTTTTGTTTATTGTGAAATATAACACATTTAGAAAAGTACATAAAACAAATGCATAGTGGAACAAAGTATTATACAAAGACTATGTCTTAAATAGGACACCGTAGACTTTTGAATACTATTTGAGTACCTTCTTCATCAATTCCTGCCTGATTTTGAGAAAGTTACTTGATCCGGTTTCATTCAAAACCTGGGTTTCCTTCAATACCTACTTGAGAGAGTCAAAGAGATGCTTTGAATCATGTATTAAAACCCTTGAATCTAAATATAATATAAATAAAGGTATTTGTTTCCTATTACCACCAAAACAAATTACCACAAACTTAGTGATTTAAAACTACACTCTTGTAGTTCTATTGGATCAATCCGAATTATACACTATAATTCACTATCTCAAGGTTAGATCATTAACAGCTTTCATTCCACTGCAGACTTAATTCCCCTTTGCCATATAACCTAATATATTCACAGGTTCTAGGGATTAGGACCCAGATATCTTTTTTTTTAAGATTTTGTTTATTCATTTGACAGACAGAGATCACAAATAGGCAGAGGCAGGCAGAGAGAGAGAGGGAAGCAGGCTCCCCGCTGAGTAGAGAGCCTGATGCAGGGCTCCATCCCAGGACCCTGAGATCATGACCAGAGCTGAAGGCAGAGGCTTTAACCCACTGAGCCACCCAGGTTCCCCACGGGCCCAGATATCTTTGGAGGGCCATTATTTTGCCTATGACATTAATATCACAAAGTGTCTTACCAAAGGCCATTCATTCAGCTAGTCACTTGTAGAGTCAAGATTAAGAACCAAGTTTCCTCACATTTGTGAAATACTGAATGTCCTTTCAATGTTTTTATGCTGCTTTCAGTAGTAGAAGACATTTGTTTAATTTGGTAGATGGCACTGAAACTGTACTACATCAACAGAAAGACGATTTTCCTTACAAAAAAGATCCTAGTATTTATTTTAAGACTTTCATCCATTAAGACCTCATTAGCATCTGTAGAGATGGCACAGTCAAAAAAAGAGAAATGTTTACCAGTGCTGTAGAACTTCTATTCTAAGCTTTGACTTAAATAGGCTTTCTTTATTAAATTCTAGCCAGGGATTAGGTGAAATAGGTCAAGAAATAGGATCAAGATGGAAAAAATGGAACCATATCTCTTCTGAACACTTATAAATGTTTACCTCTGAAACAAAGGGGGTAATGGCAGAGCCTACATTGCCTCCCCCTCCATGTCTATTTTTTTTTTCTTGTATGGTAATATAAATCCTACCTGAGCACATGGCTATACATCCAGGCCCATACCGTACAGTCTCCTGAGCACATAAGTATGGTCATGTGACTAGGTTCTGTCCAGCGGCATATGAGCAAAAGAGATGTGATTAGCTCTTGGGTCATGGTCTTAAAAGAAAAAGGCAAACTTCTCTCCTTTCTCCTTTCCTTTTTCTTTTCATATGGCTTTACTGCAAGTCTGGATAAGGGGTATTTTTAAATGATGGTTTCTGTACCTACCCATGTCAAAGAAGGCAAAGACCAAAGGATAGAAGAAGCTAGATGCTTGCTTTACCCTCTGTAATAGCCCCTGTAATAAGCTATATAAAATAAAAATAACTTTTGTGCTCTATAAGCCACTCTGTGTTGGGGTCTTTTGTACAGAGAACTGATCAGAATCCAATGCATGGCTAATCAATCCTCTTGGTAACTCTAACTATTCCCTCAAATAGGATTCTAAGTTTATGTCAGCAACAGATCCCTGCTCATATCTAGAAAATAGCAACATAGTTAAAATGGAAGCCAGGAAATAAAGGGGAAAAAAAATGGTGCCTGGAAGCATCAGATTCTTTTGGTGATGAGTAGTTTTCTAAAAGGAAAGGGACCCTTGCTGTTGTTTATGTTTAAAAAGAAAAAGACGTTACAAAGGCTTTGTGACTGTTTCATCGTTTTTTAAAGTTTTCTAATTAGCTCTCAAATACATAGATAATTCTAAAAGCTACCAATGTGTTGACACTATAAATGAAACAGAAAGAAATTAAGGGAAATTTATCCATAATTTCACACAGATTTGCAGTTTGGAGCACATTCATTCCTATTGCTCAAAACATAATCAAAGTAGAACGTGTTCTACTTTGTTTTAGTTGTTTTGGAACTATGGAACTCCACAGGGAAGAAATGAAAAGAGGGTATCACAGTGTTTTAGAACAGATAGTAGAGTGCACTGATTAAGATTACTGGACTAGTCTTGGAGTTGGGAAGACCTGGATTTCAGTCCGAGCTTTGTCATCACCCCCACTCTGTCAACTTAGGGGAGTTGCCTCCCTTCTGTGCCTGTTTTCTAATCTGCCAAATGCAATTAAGCTATTTCTTTCTATGAGAGTTATGAGAACGCAGCATATATTGCACATAGCGAAGTGCCAAGCAAACCATAAACACATAGTAAAAATTGGCTCTTAAAATTGTATTAATATCAACAATTTTAGCAATTTTACTCATTAAAACCCAAAGTTGGCCATCTATCAGAATTCACTGAGGAACTTAAAAAATATATATTTAGATTCATCTCCAGAAGTTTTGAGTCAGTAAGTCTGGGCTAAGCCTCCTGAATTTACATTTTTCCAAATTTAAGATTTGAGTAGTTGCTGCGATCATCTCAACTACATTGAGTATTGGGTAGTCTCTTGTTTAAATATTCACACAGTTGGGTTGTATGGATGGGTCAGTCGCTTAAGCCTTTGCCTTCTTCAGCTCAGGTCCTGATTCCAGGGTCCTGGGATTAGGTCCCTCATCAGGCTCCGTGCTCAAGAGGGAGCCTACTTCTCCCTCTGCCTGCCACTGCCTTTGCTTGTGTGCATGCTCTCTCTCTTTCTCTGACAAAAAATAAAATCTTTAACTAAAAATAAGTAAATATATACATAAATACATAAATAAATAAATATCCACCCACACAGATGAGCTCAGTTAGTAAACTGTTCGACACTTGATTTCAGCTCAGGTCAGGATCTCAGGGCCATGGGATCAAGCACTGTGCCTTGCTTCATGCTGAGTGTAGACCCTGTTTAAGATTCTCTCTCCCTATCCCTCTGCCCCTCCCCCACTGCTCATGCTCTCTAAATAAATGAATCAACAAACAAATAAATAAACAAGACTGACCCCCGGTGGAGCTGAGCATCTGCAATAATAATGGCATGCACTTATAGACAACACTTAGTAATTATTTCCCTTTTCAAGATCACCCTTAAAGTAAGTTAATATCATCTCCATTTTATAGATAAGAGAGTTGGAAATCTTATTTGCTCATTTTTATAGCTTATAAGCTATATATCTTATATATGTGGTATTTTTAAAGATATAAATAACATTTTAAATAGATCTAAAAGAAGAACAGGGCCTGCTTAGGGACTTTTACTTTTTCTCTTTTCAGTTCTTCTTTTCATAGACACGAATCTTGAAATTTTAAGAAAGTTAATTTTGTGTTTACTGCTCACCAGGAATCCTGTGTCAGTGGACTTTCTTTCTAATATCCAGGCTGATCATGAGGAAGTGAGGATGAAAGTGAGCATTGAATGTGAGTTGGCAATGTGGAGAGAAGCAGAGATCTTTGGCCTTAAAAGAAAGAATCTCAGAGCAGGAAAATCCAGAGTTTTTTTGTGTTGTCTGTGTCACAGCAAGCCTCAGTGTATCCATACCATGTCTATTTTAAAGAGAAAGTCAAATCCCAAAGAGACATTTAGAAGAAACAGAATGGGAGAGACTTTCCAGACTAATTTGAAACTTGATGGGCTAAATAAAAGAAGAGCAGCATTTTGTTAAGATTCCAGGACCACAGAATGTATATCCCAAAACAACTTTTAAAAGACTATCATATATTTAAATGTATATATTCATTACAACCCTATCATCATGAGCCAACAATTGAAAACTATAGTTATTCTAAGTGGTGCATCATAAATCACTGTGGTGTTTCATATGAAGCCCACTCAAGACTCACCACAGCCCTTTACAAGATGCTATCTGCAAGCTGGTGAATGAGGACAGCTGCTGGCATATTTCAGTCCAAAGCTGGAGGGTTAAGAACTAGGAGCTCCAGTGTCCAAGGGAAGGCAAACATGGGGTGCCCCCATTCAACAAAAGCATTAGGCGCACACACACACACACACGCAAAATTGGAGGCTCCAGCTCAAGAAGACACAGAGACAGAATGTATCCTTCCTCTACCTTTTAGTTCTGTTTAGGGCTCTTAACAGATGGGGCGATGCCTGCCCACATTGGTGAGAATGGAGCTTCTTTACTGATTTAAATGCTAGTCTCTTCTAAAAGCTCTCTCACTGACACTCCCAGAAATAAAGTTTACCAGCTATCTGGGCTTCCCTTAACCAAGTAAAGTTGACACATAAAATTAACTATTACAAAGACAAAATCCTCCAAATTTGGTTGTCTTTCGCCAACTCATCCATAAATACTCTTGGCTTGCCTCTTAGTTCCCCTAGCCTCAACCCCATCCCACCTAATCCCATGTTCTAATATGTACTTATCTGTGTGAATTTGGCTTGACTGGAGACTTCTTGGATCTGGATCTTTCTGTAATCCAGCTCTTTTGTTGCTGCCCTGTGGAAGTCTGGAAATCTAGGCTTTACATAACTTGATCACCAAGAAAATTTTTGCAGTTTGCTTGCTTCTATCCCATGGTTTTGCGGGTCTCTCTAGTCCATGTCATTAACTCTTTGGACTCCATCTTTGCCCATCTTCCTTCCCAAACTTATTATCATCAAGTTAGATAGCACCATCATTTTCCTCCTCCTTTCTCCTTTCTTATTGATGTGAAAAGAGTTGAATGCAAAGTCTAGGTGAATCTGACAAAAGGAAGTTCAAATCCAGTTTTACATCCTAAATGAATGCTTTCTCTATGCCTGGAATGTAGAAATTTGATTGAAGGTCATTTTTAAACCTCTTAGGTACAACTAAAGCCATGGAAGAATTCACGATTACTATAGGTATTAAGATACAAAGAAAATCCAGAGTTTTATGAATTTCCTGGGTCATATAACTTTGTACCTAGCTTAATAATGAATTTAGCTAGCTTATTAACTTGTATTAAATTACAAAACTACTGGTTTGCTTTCATCTTTCTTCTGAAAATTAGATACTGTAACCTAGCCGAATCTAGTTGACTCTTCCTCCAAAGCACAGAACAGGTTTAACTGACATTGCTTGAGCCCACAGGTGAAATCAAATGAAAAGTAAGGGGGAGATAAAATTGCTGTGTTTTCTTATTACAAGCTGTGTGGTCTTGGATAGGGTTCTCCATTGCATTATCTATACAATGAATATATTGAAATTTTTTTAATATCTTACTATTCTGAAAGCAAGGTTCTGGGTAAAAATAAAAATCAGTAAGTTTCATTAGGAAACCTGGTACATGTGACAATATTGTGCAAAGATACACAATGAGTAATGAGCAAAATATTTTATCTCTAGAGACGTATTTTTAAGATATCTCCCTCTCTCTCCAATAAGGGATACATCACTGAAACTGAGATACGTGAAATACAACTAAAATAATGACCCTGAAGAGGAGAGGGATGATCTAAATAATCAGAAATTTTACACTCAGACATGGAATTTATGATTGCCCTATAATTGAGGACACCTGCACTGTCTTTGCAGACCAAACCCTCCACTGCATTTTAAGAAATCCTACTTGTATCCATATTGAGATGTATTTGGAATAATATTAACCAATCACCTTGGCCATTTTAAATTAGATGTTGAATGGAAAATGAGGTATAAACTGAATCAGATTCCCCTCCAGTGACAAAGAGATTATTTACTCTCTGGGTAGCTGAATACGTAACATTAAATGGAAAGCTCACTGGGAATGGGCTTTCCCCATATAAAGACAAAAATGCAGTGAAAAACAGTTTCTAAATCAAGAGACACAAACACGTACCAAGAGAAATAGCAGAGATTGAAAAAAGATACCCTTGAAAATATCCCTACTACAATTTCTAGTGTATTCTAGAGACCCAGTTATATGCTTCATACAGATTGGTCAGGGTCCGCTGTCCCTCTTCCCATGAATGTTAAAATGTAGAAAATAAAAGAATATGTAAAATTATAAAACTTTTCAAATTTTCCCCTTTTTAATATCCTCATTGAGATAGGCCCTCTCCTTTCCCCTCTTTTTCTTCACTTTCTAAAGTTGAGTCCAAGTTTTCCACTTAAGTACCCTGACTTTATTACTGATTCTGAGTGGATTGGTAGAGAGACCTGACATTAGGAAAAGGAGAGCTGAGCTTTACTTTGGAAGGCGGGGATTAAAAATAGTCATGACTATAGAATTTTGAAAAGGGTAGGAGGGGAGAAATGGGGATGATCTGCATGGTGGTAGGGGGCTTACTGTTTGATTAGGAGTGGACTCAGTGGGGGTTAAAAGAGGGGCAGGAGGCTGGCGACAGTATATGGGAGTTGTTGAGAATTAGAGAAGAGGGGAATTTAAAGAAATATTGTGAGTTACAAAATTCATCTCTTTGAATTTGTTTGAGAGGCTTTGGTAAAGATTTTAGTTACTTTTTTAATCAATAATTAAGTGAGTGTGCCAGGATGGGCCTATATGATATTCCAGATTTTATTTAATACTTACAAAAAATCTGTTTTGGGGCTCCTCGGTGGCTGAGTGGGTTAAAGCCTCTGCCTTCGGCTCAGGTCATGATCCCGGGGTCCTGGGATCGAGCCCCACATTGGGCTCTCTGCTCAGCAGGGAGCCTGCTTCCTCCCCTCTCTCCTTCTCTGCCTGCCTCTCTGCCTACTTGTGATCTTTGTCAAATAAATAAATAAAATCTTTTTAAAAAATCCATTTTATTGTTTTTAAATGAATTCAATTCATATTTTATTAATTTTGACCAGAGGAACCCTAATTAATACAGGATCTGTAAGTTCCTTAGTTTTATATCTGTCTGGAAAAAACCAGCACATTGTACAGATGAAAGAAATGGAGAATATTTTAGATATTTATTGACAATATATTGCTATCATATAATGGTCAAAAAAGAATAATTTCCAAGCTCCTCATGTTACAGAATAAAGACTGGGTGAGATTATGGAAATTATTTAGCTGACTACCAAAGAGCTAAAGATATTTATTCTCAAGATTATTTCACAGATGAGATTAGAAACCAAGCAGATTGGTGCCCAGTCTTGATCTTTTTCCAATCCTTAATACTGTATCATCTTTCCCCTGCCTGAAAAATTAAATTTGTGATTATCTTGGATATGCAGGAAGGCAGTTATTTGGGAATGTTGGAGAGATAAACTTAATCTTTTGAGAAACATGCCAAACATTTGGGAAGAAGTGTGTTCAAACCATTACACACTGGAGGAATTTTCACTTGGCACCTGGATGCAGAGTGTGACATTGTTTTCAGAAGTGGTCACCAATAAGGTGCTTCATGCCTTTTAAGAACCACAGGGTGCTACAGATTAGCAGCTGTTGAATGGAGTTCTAGAATTTTCCCAAGAAAATCTGGATCCTCCAAAACATAGACACTGAAATTTTCTATACAACTGGCCAAGTACGTTCACAGTAATTTTGCTGCAAGTTATAGCTTGAAGATGGAAGGTAGATTCCCTCTTCAGAAGAGTAGATTTTTTTTTTCTTCCAAACTCTCTTTGGCGAGGTTGAAATCTTGGATTCTAAAGAGTCACCTCCTCTAAGCCTAAATGAGTAAGGTATAAAGAGTTTATGTCTTTGGCTACTATTCCAGATTTTTCAATAATCCCAATTACAAATATTGCCTCAACAGATTACTTCTGGATTTTGGGCTTGGTAATCATCATCAATGCACCCATGACCCATTTAATCTTAATGAAGGATAGCATAATGAATGGCAGGTTTTTTTTTTTTTAAGATTTAATTTATTCATTTGACAGAGATCACAAGTAGGCAGAGAGGCAGGCAGAGAGAGAGGAGGAAGCAGGCTGCCTGCGGAGCAGAGAGCCTGATGTGGGTCTCGATCCTAAGATCCCAGATCATGACCTGAGCCGAAGGCAGAGGCTTTAACCCACTCAGCCACCCAGGCGCCCCACGAATGTCAGTTTCATAAATGTCTTGTTTTTCTCATTCCTCCCCGAACTTGAAAAAATTTCCCTCTAAAATTCTCTCTGGGGCGTCTGGGTGGCGCCTGGGGATCGAACCCCACATCAGGCTCTCTGCTCATCAGGGAGCCTGCTTCCTCCTCTCTCTCTGCCTGCCTCTCTGCCTACTTGTGATCTCTGTCTGTCAAATAAATGAATAAAATCTTTAAAAAAATAAAAAAATAAAAAAATAAAATTATCTCTGGAAATGTTGGGTATAAAAAGCTTGGACTTTTTCTCACTTTAGAAAAGTTTATAATGAATACACAATATGAGTTTTGAATTCTGCTTAGATTTATTATCCTTGGCAACCACTATAAAAGTACTCAGCTCCTAAACAAATTACATGTGGTTACAATATTGGCTGAGTCAAATATTCTTGTGTGACAGATATGGAATCTTTGGTAAATACATTAAGCATGATGACTCAGTCTTAAACTGAAATATTTAGCATCTTCTGTGCATAAAATACTACACTGCATCCTGGGTGGGCCGTAAGGAAAGCTTCTTCAAGACTATATGGTCTAGGTGGCGAGCGTCAACCCACATCAAGATTTATATATGCTACTTGAGACTATAACCTGGTGTTTATGAGCAGGGAAGAAATCAGTATAGAACTGGATTGATCTCTGAAGACTTCATGGAGGTAGTCAGCTAGTTTAACATATGACAGGCTCCACAAATGTGAGGGCTTTTGCAGAATGACTGGCTTCATCAGATACTCTCCGCAGCATTTCTCCAGAGCAGCGCAGAAACTTTTGGATTTTTCTGCCTTAGTTTAATCAAGGTATGAGTAGATAATGTCCTCTGAGTTTACACTCTTTTTTTTTTTCTTTTTTATAATATGAGTAAAGAGTTGGCAGGCATAAAATGTAGGGAGACACTTACAATGCTGTTTTTAATCTTTCTCTTTCAATATGCTTATAAATAGCATGGTAAACTGTGAACCTCTTTCCTTGAGAAATGCTGATACCCTAAGGGCTTAGTCAGTTTCAAGGCTTTTGCAGAAAGCTGCATTACCCGGGTTTCTTTGAAATGAATACAGTTATTAAAATAGCAATGATTGTAGCTACTTGGTGGATTGGCACTAAAAATTGGTGCAGCCTGTGAGCTGCTTTTTCTAAACTTCACATGCACATAAATGTGTCCATGTAAAGATGTCAGTCAACAGAGTGTGGTTATAGCAGTTGAAAACTGACTAGTTTCTCTCTCCTCAGGTAGCTTTAGCTTGGTTTGATGCTATTCTAAGAATTACTCTAATTAAAAAAAAATAATAACAATGACCTGTTTTGTAGTGATGTTTATGAAAATAATAAAACTCTGAAAACTTGCTATTCCTTCTGAAATTTGGGAAGAAAAGGCAATTCTTAAAATAACATGGTACTTGATGATAATTCCAATAATGTCTCTCCTGGGTAGGATTTTGAATTCTCCTGAGGAGATTGTTATCTTATAGTGAATGTGATACTTCTCCCATTGAAAGCCAACGAATGGCATCTTAAAAACAGCCTTATTATTTTCAATACTTCCTACACACCAGGACAAAAATGCCTTTAGAATAGAGTTCCAAACACTGTTCTCTTCCTTCTCCTTTTTGTCTGTAGCTACAAGTGGGAGAATGGGTGGGTAGGAGGCATGTGAATGTGTTCACATACAGCTCATTGAGTGTCTAAGCAATTCTGAAGCCCCCATACAAGCAAGCATCTTCATTTTTAGGAGTTTACATATCCTCTGCTAACTGCCTCCAAGATCCTTTTGCTCTTTTTTTTTCTACCTCTGGCTATATCTCCATCTGTTCTCTATCTCTAGCCTATTTTTTTAATTGTTATTCTCACATTCCTCTGTGCCTCAATCTCTATTTTCCCTTCTAGTCAATGTTTCTGCCTTACGACTTCCCAAATGTGTGGCTTTTATTTTTCCTTGAATTTTTACTATCTGTTGGTTATGTGCAGTGAGTGCTTATTTTTCTTTGTAATAAAGCGCCCATACTCTAAGAATTCAGAGTATGCTTTCTTCCGAAAGGTCTTTCTCAATATTAGCAATACTCCTAAGCTGTCATCATACTCCTTGACTCCTTGACTACTGAGTTATTTTTTCTTGTCAAGATGGTGATTTTATTTGAATTTTTATGGTACATGTATTATGTGTCATAATTCACTATGATAATGCAAGGATTCTATCTTTTTCAGATATAAGCTAAGTTTCTAATTTATTGTGGTATACCCAGTGCACACTCATTAATATCACCACTGTGTCAAAAGTGGTCACTTAATTTTGTAAAATATGAAAGTAAATTAAGAGATATAGACTCTAAATCCAGAGGAGTTTATCTTTATGTGACATGTGCTAACTATCCACTGTATCTGTCCATGTATTTGACTATAATAATGTCTGCCTTTAAATGGCATTATACTTTCAAAATAGAGGTTGTAAATATATTCTTGCCTCTTAAAGATTTTACCTAGACCAGGGATTCTCAAACTTTAACTACTGTACAAATCACCTGGAGGTTGTTAAAACAGATATGCATTGTCCCAAACTATGTGTATTCTGATTTTATGAGTCTATGTAGGACTCGTGAACTTAATTTTAAAATAAATTCTAGTAATGTCAATGCTGTTGGCCTAGGGCCACACTCTGAGTGGAACTGACATAGACTGTTAAATAGCACCCATAACTATTCTTTTTTTTTTTTTTTTTAGCTAAGGTCTAGTTTTATGTGTCAGATATGGCACTATTTATGTCAGGAGTGAATAAAACAACTGCTGTCTCTGATCTTGAAAATCCCAGATAAGCAGCATATAAATATCTTTGGTGGAGGAATGTGGTGATGAGTTTAATATATAATGAATGAAATAGGACTTCAGAATGTTCTCGGCCATAAGTAGAGTTAAACATTATTTATAATTATTTAGAGTGTTGGAGTATTCAGAATTTGGCTGTATACTTACCTTAATGGTGAGTTTTATACTTTTTTATGTTTTCATATTGCTAATTAGTGTCTTTCATTTTAATTTGAGGAACCCCCTTTAGCTTTTCTTATAAGATAGGTCTCATGGTGATAAACTTCCTGTGGATATGTTTATCTGGGAAAATCTTTTTCTCTTCATTTTTGAAGGACAGCTTTGCCAGGTATAGTTTTCTTTTTTTCCCCTTTCTTTCAGCATACTGGATATATTTTCCTACTCTCTCCAGGCCTGTAAAATTTCTACTAAGAAATCCAGTGATAGCCTTATTGGGGTTTCCTAGTATGTGATGAGTACTCCTAGAGAAACTTTCACTTTATCACAAATGTAAAAGAATTAAATTTGCTAGTCAAAAATATAGAAAGGCTAAAGGGATGAAAAACAAGCCCCAACAATATACTATCTATAGAAAATTCATTATAGCTTTAAGGACACAGATAGGCTGAAAGTGAATGAATGGAAAAAGTATATTCCATGAAGATGGAAACCAAGAGAGAACAGAAATGGCCACATTTATATCATACAAAACAGATTTTAAATCAAAACTGTCATAAAGAGACAAAGTAGGTCATCACCTACTTTGGAAAAGGCAAAATAAGTCATCACCAAAAGTATATAAGAGGTGCTCTTCCCCCACCACCTCCTACAGGTACTGGTGTGGGGTCAGTGGGCCAGGCAAGCAGGCAGGACATTCAAACAGGCAGGTGCTCCTGGTGCCCCAGCTGGGCCATGGTGCAGAGCAGGTATGAAGATTAGTCTATCCATGACCCCAGGTGGCCGCATCACACCAAACAAGCCTGGAGCAGCTGCACCACGTAGGGGTACTTTACTAGATGTTGATTGCTGACAAATATGAGAATGATTCAGAATTAGTAAAACCTGAAGGGAGAGACCTACTCCTGAACAGACATAATAACTGTATGCAAAGATAACCAAATCACGAAGAAAAGATTAAGATGTTCTGTGAGGAGCGCCTGGATGATGAAATCTGCCCCATCTTGGACAGCAGTGGCTACTCTGATGTGGGAAATAAAGATGAAAAGTGGATCCACATTTTCATGGAAAAAGGAGACATGATAACTCTTCCTGTAGGGATTTATCACCACTTCATGCTGGAGGAAAAGAACAATGTGAAGGCCATGTGGTTGTTTCTGAGAGAACGAGTGTGGACAGCATACAATCTACCAGATGACCATTTCAAACCTGGGGGTGGTGGGCAGTATGTGGAAGTTTTGGTGCAGACAGCACAATGGCACTCCTGGAGCCTAGCTCACCTTTCGTTCACCCTTCTAAATGCCCTGAACTCCATCCCAGCAGAGAACCCGTTCTTTATCCATGCTTTTATATTGTTGACTTGGGACTAAGTGAGCTTTCCTTTGCAAGATTTGATTGGAATATATTTTAATGAAAGGAGCTCTATTATAAAAGTGATTTTTACATAGAAGCAAGTCTTAACAAATTGAGGCTGAAATCATATCAAGTATCAAGTTGAAATCCATTCAAGAATACAGTTGTATCAAACTAGAAACCAATAACAGGAAGAGAATTGGAAAATTCACAAACATGTAGAGATATCAAACAACATGAATATGAATACCCTGTAGCTTGAAGAATAAATCAAAAGAGATATAGAAAACCACCTTGAGACAAAAAATAATGGGGAGACACAACACACCAGAACTTTCAGGACACAGAAAAACAACCTTAAAAGTGATAAATGCCTAAATTAAGAAAAAAAAAAGTATTATCTGAAATAACCTGATTTTACACCTCAAGGAACTAGAAAAAGAAACTAAGCCCCAAATTGGTAAAAGGAAGAAAATAATAAAATTTAGAGCAGAAATCAATAAAATGGAGATGAGAAAAACAAATAAAAAGGATTGGCAAAATTTACTTGTTTTTTAAGAAGAAAATTAACAAACTTTTAGATATTAAGAAAAGATTCAATAAAATTGTAAAGAAAAGAGGAGACATTATGATTTTTATGTCTGAGAACATGGAAATAAAAAGGATCATAAGAAACTGCTATGGACAATTCAATTCAGCAGCATATTAAAAGGATTATACACCACGTTCAGTGGGATTTATCTCTGGGATGCAAGGATGGTTCAGCATAGGCAAATTATTAAATGTGATATACCATATTAATAGAATGAAGGATGAAAATAATATAATCATCCAACAGATGCAGAGAAAACAATTGACAAAATAAAGCATCCTTTCATGATTAAAAACACCCAACAAATTAGATAGAGACAGCATGTACCTCAATGTAATATAGATTATATATCACAAGCCCACGACTAACATCATCATAATCAATGGTGAATAGTTGCAAGCTTTTCCTTTAAGATCAAGAACAAGACAAGGATGCCTACTCTCACCATTTCTACTCATTATACCACTGGAAATCCTAGTCAGTTAGGGAAGAAGAAAGAAATAGAAGGCATCCAAATCATAAAGGAAGAAGTAAAGTTTTCTCTGTCTACAGATGACATGACTTTATATAGAAAACCTTATAGACGCCTCCAACCCCCCCCCAAATGTTAGAAATAATAAATTCAATAAATTTGCAGGACAGAAAACCAACATACAAAATTAGTTGCATTTTTAGATAATAATAATGAACCATCCAAAAATGAAATTAACACAACAATCCTACTGATATAAGCATGAAAAAGAGTGGAATACTTAGAATCAAATTTAATGAGGTAGGTGAAAGGTTTATACACTGAAAACTAGAAAATAACGATGAAAGGTAGAAGAAGACACAAATAAATAGAAAGATACTCTATATTGATGGATCAGTATAATTAATATTGTTAAAATGTCCACAATACCAAAGTGAGTGACAGAGTCAGTGTAATAATCCCTATCAAAATTCCAGTGGCATTTTTCATGGAAATAGAAAAAAAAAATCAAAATTCATGTGGAAACACGGAAGATCCAGAATAGTCAAAGTTATCTTAAACAAGAACAAAGCTGAAACCATCACACTGCCTGACTTTAAGATATACTGCAAAGTGACAGTGTGGTTCTATCATAAAAACAGACATGTAGACCAATGGAACAGAACAGAGAGCCCACACATTTATCTAATTTTTATTATAATACATGTATAAAAGACATAAATTTATAGATGCAGAAAGTAGAATGGTGGTTGCCAGGGACTGGGGTCAAGGAGAGATGTTGGTCAAAGGGTACAAAGTTTCAGTGATGCAGGACAGATAAGAGAAATAATGTATAGCTCAGTAACTATAGTTAATATTGTGTCATATATTCAAAATTTGCTAAAAAGTAGATTTTAAGTGTTCTTACCAAAAAAAGTTAAATATGTGAAGAGATGGGTATTATTAGTTTGATTGTGGTGATCGTTTCACAATGTACATGTATTTCAAAACATGTCATACACCTTAAATATATGTAATCTCTATTTGTCAGTCATACCTCAATGAAGCAGGGGGAAGGATGGAAGCTATGACATTAGCCTTTTCTTAACTAACTTGAGTACAAGAGTTGGTCCTCCATGACTAGCAACTGAATTGTAATAAGGGAGTAAGTCTTTAGATCTGCCAAATGCTGAGTAAGGTGTATAATATTTTAATGAACAAGCAGTTATTTTAAGACTATAAATGTTTGATCAGTATAGTATGTCAGTGATAATTCATATCAGCTCTTTTGTCTAACCTTGTGGTGATATTTATTTAAATAACACAACTCTTGGAGGTTTATAGCAATATATTCATTGCTGTTACTTTCTAGGTAAATAAACAGAACCCAAGAAAGTTTAAGTGAATCACCCAAGGTCACAAAGGTAATAATTGAGAGATTTTTTTTTTAAAGATTTTATTTATTTATTTGATAGAGAGAGAGATCACAAGCAGGCAGAGAGGCAGGCAGAGAGAGAGGAGGAAGCAGGCTCCCTGCTGAGCAGAGAGCCCGATGCGGGGCTCCATAACCCTGAGATCATGACCTGAGCCGAAGGCAGTGGCTTAACCCACTGAGCCACCCAGGCGCCCCTAATTGAGAGATTTTTAAAACTGGAAATCCCAACTCCCCCTGCAAACATTTACTACTTCACACCTTCATAGAATGTCACCCAGGTAAAGTCAAGACCATGGGCACTAACATTCTCTGCACTTCTATAAAGTGCTATTTTGAACATACTCAACAACTGAATAGGTTATGTTTTATTGCTGTTTTAATGTTTAATCAATACAATAAAATTACAATGACTATCTAATCTTGATGTGTTGCATTATTTTATGTATGCTTCTGAGAAGCATATACAAAAAAGCTGGATTTCCTTTAGGTTAATTTTTATAAATTGGGTTTATCTTTTTGAGCACAGATTATGTGGCTCTTGGATGACATGCAATAGAAGACTTAATTAATTTTATGAAGCATAATGACATTTTGTCATAATGTTGTTCCTTTATTTTTCTATGACTTTTCCATCTCTTTCTCCAAATTTCCCCCCTCCCTCATTTTTGCTATTCTCTTGGGTGGTAAAGGGATATAGTCATGTATTATGAAATGTATTTTTTTCTTGTTTGATGCTGAAATTGATGGATTTTGATATTGAAGTCCCAGTCAGGCATTTTACAGATCACCCTATTATTTTTTATTTTTCCTTATGAGAATTTCATGAAAGAACTAGCTTTGTCCCCACTATTTACTACTGGAGGAATCACTGACAACTTCTGATAGTAGAAAAAGCAAACTTTTTAAGAGTTAGGGTATGGTTCAAGTCTTAGGACATACAGGTTCTGCCCTGTCTCCTCTAATGTATTAATGTAAATCTGGCACTATTTATATATCCTTCTCCCTGAAGGAATGGTGATGGGTTTGGCCAGGGTTTTTCAGCTTAGGTAGTGACCTCTTTGTAGCTTGAATCTTAGATAGCTTAGGTAAGGACCCCTTCATAGGTCCATAGCATAATATCAAATCTTAGTGTCCCAGTGACCTTGAAATTTGGTTCATGCTATTGACAGAGCTTTGATTTGCTTCCGATGAGCACTTCTTTTTCACATGATTCTGGAGACATATACCTTAACTTTAATCCAGGAAGGGAAATCTTCATTTACTTAAAATAATGTTCCTAATCCTCTTGATCATGTTCCTAATTCTCTTGGCATTGATGGTTCAGGGTGTAAGTGTGTGTAACTCAGCTCTGTCCGATGGGATATGAGGAAAGACTGCTGAGGAATTCTGGGGAAGTAGTGGACCTGGTTGTGAAGTCTATCTACCACAGCCATATGAATATGAGGGGAACCAGCATGAAGGCAAGTCTGAAAGACTAAGGAACATAGAATAGAGATATTTTTTTAAAAGATAGCCTTTGGTAAGTAACATCATTGATGTATTCAACCAATCATGAAACATATCCAACTAATGCTCTTCCTATTATGTGAGATAATGTATTTCCTTATTGTTGAGACTAATCAGATTCTGGTTTTGCTAGTACACACTGCTGAAAGCAGCTCACCTCATGCATGGCATAAATAACAATACTATGCTATGCTACAGCAAGAAATAAACCCCCATACCTCAATTACTGCATATAATAAAAGCTCATTTCTTGCCTAAATGAGTCTCATGTGACCAGAGAGCTTTTCTTATTTGTTTTTCTGTCATCTGGGATACATGGCTTTCAGGGTTGTTTTGTAAGAGGAAGAGTGGGTTGGAGATTCTGTAAGATGATCTTAAGGACTAAGCCTGAAAGAGGCTTACCTTGCTTCTGCTGACATTCCACTGGACAGTATTCGGTCACATAGGTTCAACAGAACTGCAAAGGAGGCTAGAAGATAATATGGTCCCCCTGAGTTTCCACAGAGATGGATTGATATGATAGCCTCCAATATTGTGGCTACCATAAGAAATAGATTGTTAAATAGCTCAAAATATATCAGAACAGAAAATGATGTTTTAAGTTTTCCAGAGAAACAGAACAAGTAAGGGTGTGTGTGTGTGTGTGTGTGTGTGTGTGTGTGTGTGTGTGTGAGAGAGAGAGAGAGAGAGAGAGAGAGAGAAAGTCTATATCTATCTATGTATCTGTTGATCTATCTACCTACCTACCTATCATGTATCTAGAGAGAGGGAGACAGGGAGAGACAGAGAAGGAGAAAGAGAGAGGCTGAGAAAGATTTTAAGCCATTGGCCCCTAAAATTTTGGGGGCTGGCAAGTCTGAACTCTGGAGACCCAGGAAATAGCTGATGTTATAGACTGTGTCTGAAGATAGTCTGGATGCAAAATTGCCCCTCTCCTCCTTGAGGGACCTCATTTTTTTTTTTTCTCTTAAGGCTTTCAACTGATTGGATAAGGTCTATTCGCATTATGGAGGATAATCTGAATGAGTCTATTTATTAAAATAATAATCTCATCAAAATATACCTTCACAATGACCTCTGGTATTTGACACCTAGCATAGAATGGTGTTTGACCACGCATTTGGGTACCATGGTCTACCTAGCCAAGTTAATACATAAAATTATCCATCACAGTGATAACGCTTAAAGCTAGCCATGCACACTTAGACATCACAGATTCATTTATTTTTATGAATCTACCAATATCATTTCCAGTGATAACCATATGACTCTGACCTCTGCTTGTGAAATGGTGTTAAAGATGTTCTGTTACACCCCAAAACTGTTGTTACTGATCTAAGTATTCTGTTTCACAGGACTGGAAGCCTAACAGCCAGATTCTGCAGCCTTTATTTCTGTTGTAGAAATACATTATTTTAAAGTAGGTGTTTCTTTTTCCCCTAAAGATTTATTTGTTTATCTGAGGTGGGGGGAGAGAACAGGGTAGGGGTAGACAGAGGGGAGAGAGAGAATCTCAAGCAAACTTTCTATTGAGTGCAGAGCCAATGCAGGGCTTGATTGCACAACCCTGAGATCATGTCCTGAGCTGAAATCAAGAGCTGGGTTCTTAACTGACTGAGTTACCCAGGCAGCCCTAAATTAGGGGGTTTTGATGGTCAATCCAGGGTAGACATGGAATAACACCATAAAGAGGTAAATGAAAATGAGATAGATGACACCCTCAGGTCCCAGGAGAGGGCAGCACAGCACACCACTCAGAGGGATATGTGGGGGGAGCTTCAATGGGTAGGATTATCCTAGCAGGTGTAGAGGAGAGGGAGAGAGAGAGAGCCTTGGGGGCAAGTGCCTTCACTGGAAGTTGAGGTGGAGTACTCAAGCAGAAGACTTGAGGAATTTTACTGATGCATTTGAATGTCAGTAGGTCACAGTCAGGGGAGGGCAAGAAGAGGAGCTTGTGGCAGGCACCAGCCTTATTGCACTGGTATACCTGATAACCTGGGTCAGTTGCTTACAGTCATCTTGTGAATGTTGAGGCTTCAGGAAAACATGACAATTTAAAAATTCACAATGAATAACCATAGTATCTGTGTATATTAAAACTCACCAGAGAAAAATTTATAACTTAATACCAATGTTATCACTTTAAGGATTACCAAAGCAGAAACAAACCATCAAACATTTATTTGATAGTCCAGTCACTCAGGGAAACAGGGAAACCTTTTTTGTAAACAAGTCTACCTCAGCTATGTGGTTGGTTGAATATGAACCAGGCAGAGGAATTAGATAATCTTGAGAAGTTATAGTTGTCTGGTAAATCACCCTGATCCAAACATCTGGAGATTCTTACATATGGTTGGTATAGCCTTCCTTTCCCTTGGCACCACTGTCAGACCTAATTCATCATTACTTCCTTTTTTCCATAATTTCCAGTGATCAAATGCCAGTAGCTTTTCTTGGATCCTATCCTTATGTCAACTTTCCTAATTTCAAAACATTTTCACAGCACAATATGGTTTCCAAGTTTGTGCCCTTAAATTCTTTTCCTTGTGTGGGTATCATAGAAATATACATATGCTGGAATTTTATGTAAAGGCAGCATGTGATTAAGGAGCAATTACTTTACATATTTATGGAAAAAAATCAAAACAGATCATTTGAATACATAAAAATTAAATGTTTTTGCATAATTATTATACATAAGTTTTTTTCCATGCATAGGTTTGTTTTTTTGTTAATTATATTCATAAAAATTATATATTCTGCTATGTATTCTTAATAGTAAGTCATTAGGAATTCCATATTTTATCATTTTTATATAAAAATAAATATAAATGCTTAAAAAGAAAATAAGGTACAAACAGAGTTTTGGTAAGATAGTAAAAAAAGGTTGAGTTATTTATTATTAAGTGCACTTTAATAATTATTATAGGGAACTATGATATATTTTCTGTATTATCATATGATATTCTATATTTAATTGATTGTGAATGTTACTTTTTACTTTTCTCCCCTTGTTTTCTATGTTGCTCTATAAACCTAATACCTATTTTTAAAACTGCATGATATTCTAGAGTGGATGCCATCAATGAGATTAATCAGTTTTATATTATTGATCACTTGATCATTTGTCTTTTATTAAATAACAGGAACAATTGTGAGATGACATTTTCACATAAAATATTTTGTTTTATATCATCTATTTGATTATATTCAGAGAAAATACGTCAATTTATCAGTAATTATAAACAATAAAAAAATTAAGCCCATTTTTGTTTAATTAGTCTCACATAATCATTTATTTTTTTTTAATTTGTTTTCATCAGAAGTAAACGTCAATGTTTATGGTAGTTTTTCTTTTTGAAAAAGGTCCCAATTCTCCACAATTTCCTTGCAATGTGATTCTGAACCTCCTCCCATCAAGAAGTAGGCTCTACTATCCCATTTACTGAAATAGTTTATTTTGTGACTTGCTAAGGCCAATAGAATGTGGAAGAAATGATAATGTATTTGTTCTGAAATTAGTCTTCAAGCAGCCCTGCTTGCCTCTGTCCTCCCGTAAAATCTTGTCTCCACCATGACAATAAGCTTGAGCTTGCCTGATGGAGAATGAGAGGCCAGATAGACTCAGTTTTCCCCTGAATTCATTGAAGACCAGCCTAGAGCCAGCCAATATCAAATTTATATGTAAGGGAGTCCAGCCCAGCTTAGCGGAACTGCTTCTTTGACTTGCAGTTGCATCAAAGAGCCAGATTATTTTCAGAACTGCCCAGATAACCCACAGATGGCAAACAAAAATAAACATTTCTTATTGTACCACACTAAAGTTTTGTGTTTTCTTGGTTAGCATTATTATGGAACCAGATGGTATCAAATTTATTACTCTCTCACCAGCAAAGGAGATTGTATATATTAATATTTTAGGTGAAAAATGTAACCTATTCTCTAAAATTCCAACTCAAGTCCTCGGATATAAGTACTCACTTGGAGCAACTAAACAAAGTTTAGTCTATGGAGGCTACTACAGGTGTGTTTCAAATTTCTTGTTGTGTAAAACCTATATCAGATATCACCTTAAAAATAAATATAGTGCTTGGAAATAAGGAACTTTTATCTATCTTTAATCTGAAGGATATGGCTCATCATTAATTTATTGTTTTGGTTTTATAACATAATGTCATTAGTGTAAGAGGGTGATGCGAATATTAACACACACACACACATTAGCCAACTTTTGGTGAAATTTCAATTTAATATGACTTGGGTGGTGATTCTGGATTTAGGTAATGTTCTGATACTTTCATTTTAAAAATTATTCATGGTAGACTAGCAAATAGGTTTTAAGTGTTAAAAAATGCAGTCATGTATTAAAATAAGAATGTAGCAAAAAAATTAGACTTTTTTTTTCTCCTGAATTTTTGCATTATGAGAATGCAGACTACTTCAGCACCAAATGTGAACACAAGATGTGTCAATGTCTATGCTCAGGAAAGTAACTAAAATAATGCCTAACATTTATTAATAGAATGCCAGCTGTGTTTAAAACAGAGAGAGAGGTAGTAGAGCTCAAGCTCATTTTTGTCAGGATATATATTTTAAATATATCTGCCATTCTAGCACTGGGGAATTAAAATTAAGTCAGGTTTGTGCTAAATGTGGGTTAGGTCTATATATTGGCAAACCAGTGAACAAAGAAGAAAAAACAGTCACGGAAAGTGATATCCTCGCCATTAATGAAGAGCAGTAAGACAGGAGGATTACCAAAAGCAGGACATGTATAGTAAGGTAATATCCAGAAAAGGGCCCCCAAAATAATAACTGTCAAGAAAATTTGAAGTCTGTAAGTAAACGAGAAAGTGTAATTGAGAATAAGGAGGATAGGACATGATTTAGCTCATGTTCCAAACACATTATTAGGGTTCTGTACTTTTTTTCAGCTTCACTTCCTCTATTTATCCCACTGTCCCCTACCATGTCCTGTGCTCTCAAAGTACTCCTTATATGACTCCATCATAGATCATCTTTCCATGGTGTACTCTAAACAAGGGCTTACATGCCCATCTCCTTCACAAGATGGTAAAATCTCTGAGGCAATGACCTTCTATGAACCAATTCTGTATCCTTAATTCCTTACATGATACTTGATTCATAGGGAGGAGCTCAATAATTTTTTTAAAGGTGTGAATAAATACCTAGGTAGAAAAACAGAAGTAGGAAACCTAGGCTCTAGGGTGCCACAACACGGCAAAGAGAAAGAAAGCCATGATTATATTTAAGGCTCCTCTGCTTACTAAAGTTTTAGATGAGGTGGGTTAAGTATCCAGGCATGACAGAAGGAAATCATGAATCAGCAGTCTACGAAATAATGAGGCACAACTTGACATCTTAAATAACCCCCACTTGGGAAGTACATGGTCTCAAGAGCATCAGTCACCTATAAGTTAGAGAAGAGATAGGGCAAATGATTGAATGCAACTGAAAGGAGTGAATGAATAGAACACGTCCAAGTAATTTAATACCTTGTTATATTGATCTCCCTCTATCCAACTAAATTTTATAAAGAAGATTAATTTTATGGCAAAGGTATTTTAGTAAATTGTTGCCATTGTACTCTCTTGATTATGGAAAGTTGCATGCCATGCTAATTTAGCTTCTTAAACTTAGTACAATGCCATATTGCTCACTGGGCTTATCTTGACTCCTTTTAGAATGACAATGAGTCATTAGAAACACAAATTCCCATCTAGTTCTGAAATCTTCTGTCTTTAGCAAAACAACCTGGACAAGTTGCACACAGACCTCCAGTCATCCGAGTGATGTTAACCTCCGTTCCCTGAGCAACTTGGAATAAATGTTTAGTTCTCAGGCCCAGCCTTCCTACTTTAGATTGAGATTTCATTATGAAGATGAGTTTGGTTTCATCATCAGATTCATTTATGAGGGAGGTTTAAGATTGGGAAGGTCAAAGGCTTAGGACTGGGTTTGCCCGACCTTGCCAAGATGGTATAGACTCCGTGCTATCCTGAAACCTTAGGAGAGGGAAGTGTGAGGAACTTTAGTTGTAAGGCCTTTGAGGTAGATGATCAATTTACAGTTGGGCATCTCTAAGAACCACACAGCATTATTTCATATCAGGCTGGTGATGACATCTAGGTTATGTCAAAATGAACTGCTACAGCACAGGGCTGGCTGTTTTTTCATTTGTGTTTTAAGCTCTGATTTTGTTTGTTTATTTGTATTGTTTTATTTTCCAGAACTTTTGACTCTTTATTGTTTGATCACTTCAAGGGAATTTGGGAACATATAGCTGGCCATTTGGTTGAAGAACAAAAATATATATAAGCAAATTAGAAAACAATATATTACCTTGTATACTATAGATCTTGAGTAGTGCTATAGTAGGGTGGGAGTAATCAGAACAGGCTTCAGAGTGAGGTGGTATTTTATCCTCTTTCACACAATAAGATATGCATTTGAATGAGAAAGGGAAGTCATTTCTGAGTTTTCAGGCACAATTATAATCAGATAACTAGACAAAACAAATACCCTGGAGAAATGTTAACATATATGAAAAAAAGGAGTTAAGATCCTTACTACATAAATAATGCTTAAATATTAGCAGGCAAAAAAAGGTAAATAAACCAGTAGAAAAATGAGCTAAAAGATAACAGATAACAAATTCTCAAGTGAAAAAATATGAATGGATCTTTAAGTGTATAAAAAGATCTTCAACATTCTCTCAATTTAAGCAAGTTACGTCTAAAAATGGTGAGGTATCATTTTTGTATATAAGATTCAAATGATAACACTATATGTTAATAAATATTTAGGAATATAGGCAGTCTCGTACTTTATTACTGGGAGTGTAAATTAATAAAAATTTACAATTCTTTATTCAAGGACAGTTTCTCAATGAGCTCTACCCTAGCCACCCTGTTGAAAATTATAGTCTTCAACTCCTAAACTCCCAACTCTAGGTGATTTTTGCCTTGAACATACCACTGTTGAACATTAATATAAAATGCCTTAACTTGACATTTTTTTTTCAAATGTTCTTTCTCCCCTCAATATAATGTTTATTTCAAGATACTAGGTATATTTTAGTTTGTTTGATTCACTGATAAAACCTAAGCATCTAAAACTATGCCTGGCACACACAACATACTCAGCATTGCTAAATGAATGAGGGATGGATGGATGGATAGATGGATGGACGGATAAATGAATATTTCTGTATGTGTGATGTTCATATGTTTTGACCCAGAAATTCCAATTTTAACAGGTTACCTTAAGAAAATCTACAGTAAATACGCAGGAATGTTTACTATAACATTAATTATAATAACAAGAAATGAACAAAAAAGTCCACTAGTATGAGATCAGTTTATTTTTTTTAAGAGATCAGTTTAATAAATCGACACTGCATACCAAGGATTGTAATACAGCCATGAAAGATGTCTGTGTATATTAAGAGAAAGGTGTTTTTAACTGTTAAATTTGTTGAAAAATCTCTTATAAATTAACACATATGATACACTAATATTTTTAAAAGGTCTAGGATACCCATCAGAACACTAAAATTGGTTTATCTCTTATATAAATATGGATGCAATTTTATATTCTTTATCTACCTCCATATTATTTGAGTAGTTTTTCATAATAAGCCTGAATAACAAGAAAAAATTAGTAGAGACTTAACATTTTGATATGTTAAAATGCAAAAGAGGTATAGCTTTGGTGAGAAGAAAATATTCTTGCTCCTCTTTGTGTTTTAGACATAAAGTACTTTTTTTTCTATAATTGTAATACACCTTTCAGTTAATTTTGTAAGTATCTAATCTTGCATTTTGAAAATTATGAAACAAACAAAATGCTAGGAGAAAAACCATCTTATTAGCAAGCAGCAGAGTACATCACCTGAAGCTCAACAGTTTGTAAACTGAAATTAATAATGTCTTTTTCAGGGATTGAAAGAATAAAAGGAAATTTTATTAAGAAATTTTACTAAATGCTTGCTGTACAGAGGCATTAGGGAGTAGTTCCCTTTCTACTTGCAGCCTGTTCCTTTTCTTTATAATCTTCCAATTGGGAAAATAAAGTTTAGCATTGGAATTTTTGCCAGGAAACCTCTCACACTACAACTGACCATATCAGGGTGGCTTAAAACTGCATCTTTGCTCATTTTTTAAGTCAAGTACTGATTCAGTCAACAATTATTTATGTGTCCTTGAATGTGTCATTGGTCTGTGAAGCCATTGGGGATCATAACATCTGACTACTCTAAAGGTTGATAGTGAGGATAAACATAAACTTTAAAGATCATCAAATGTTTAAACTAGAGAAGCATTTAATAGCATGATTCTGCCCTTCAAATGATAAATTAGAAGACAGTTCACAAGTGAAACATGAAAACAGAGAAGGAATCATGAACTTGGCTGGCAGGAGCTCTGAATCCGTTGGCATACACTTGCTGCTTTTATCCATTATCAGCCCAAGACACTCTCATACCAACTGCATGGAGATAAAAGGCTGAATATCTTATTACCAGTTCCCTTGAGCCCCGTGGCCAAATCCTTTTGTGATTTGAGCTTAATTACCTCAAAAGAGGTGCATCAGCTTTATGAGGTTACAAATAAAAAGAAGATTTAGATCTTCCCTTGTGTGAAACTAGTCTATAGATTGAATTCTAAACAATTGTCACTGTTCCAGCTTTGTGAAAGGCAAGTAAATAATTTCTTTAAAGGAATACCTGGTGCCAAATAATCCTGGCCTCCTAACTGGCATTAAATGATAACAATAATAATAATAATAATAACAACAACAACAATAATAACAACAATAACAACAACAATATAAAATGTTAACAATTAAATTTCTTATTGAAAAATTCTGAACAACTACCTTCTATCTCATGCAACTCTTAAGATGTTATAACTTCCATTAAGTACAAAATAGTTTTTTTTTAATTTTATTTTTTATAAACATATAATATATTTTTATCCCCAGGGGTACAGGTCTGTGAATCGCCAGGTTTACACACTTCACAGCACTCACCATAGCACATACCCTCCCCAATGTCCATAATCCCACCCCCCCCACCCCCCTTCCCCCATCAACCCTCAGTTTGTTTTGTGAGATTAAGAGTCACTTATGGTTTGTCTCCCTCCCAATCCCATCTTGTTTCATTTACTCTTCTCCTACCCCCTTAACCCCCCATGTTGCATCTCCTCTCCCTCATATCAGGGAGATCATATGATAGTTGTCTTTCTCTGATTGACTTTTTTCGCTAAGCATGATACCCTCTAGTTCCATCCACGTCGTCGCAAATGGCAAGATTTCATTTCTTTTGATGGCTGCATAGTATTCCATTGTGTATATATACGACTTCTTCTTTATCCATTCATCTGTTGATGGACATCTAGGTTCTTTCCATAGTTTGGCTATTGTAGACATTGCTGCTATAAACGTTCGGGTGCACGTGCCCCTTCAGATCACTACGTTTGTATCTTTAGGGTAAATACCCAGTAGTGCAATTGCTGGGTCATAGGGTAGTTCTATTTTCAACCTTTTGAGGAACCTCCATGCTGTTTTCCAGAGTGGTTGCACCAGCTTGCATTCCCACCAACAGTGTAGGAGGGTTCCCCTTTCTCCGCATCCTGGCCAGCATCTGTCATTTCCTGACTTGTTAATTTTAGCCATTCTGACTGGTGTGAGGTGATATCTCATGGTGGTTTTGATTTGTATTTCCCTGATGCCGAGTGATGTGGAGCACTTTTTCATGTGTCTGTTGGCCATCTCGATGTCTCCTTTGCAGAAATGTCTGTTCATGTCCTCTGCCCATTTCTTGATTGGATTATTTATTCTTTGGGTGTTGAGTTTGCTAAGTTCTTTATAGATTTTGGACACTAGCCCTTTATCTGATATGTCATTTTCAAATATCTTCTCCCATTCTGTCAGTTGTCTTTTGGTTTTGTTAACTGTTTCCTTTGCTGTGCAAAAGCTTTTGATCTTGATAAAATCCCAATAGTTCATTTTTGCTCTTGCATCCCTTGCCTTTGGTGATGTTCCTAGGAAGATGTTGCTGTGGCTGAGGTCGAAGAGGTTGTTGCCTGTGTTCCCCTCGAGGATTTTGATGGATTCCTTTCTCACATTGAGATCCTTCATCCATTTTGAGTCTATTTTCGTGTGTGGTGTAAGGAAATGATCCAATTTCATTTTTTCTGCATGTGGCTGTCCAATTTTGCCAACACCATTTATTGAAGAGGCTGTCTTTTTTCCATTGGACATTCTTTCCTGCTTTGTCGAAGATTAGTTGACCATAAAGTTGAGGGTATATTTCTGGGCTCTCTATTCTGTTCCATTGATCTATGTGTCTGTTTTTGTGCCAGTACCATGCTGTCTTGATGATGACAGCTTTGTAATAGAGCTTGAAGTCCAGAATTGTGATGCCACCAACTTTGGCTTTCTTTTTCAATATTCCTCTGGCTATTCGAGGTCTTTTCTGGTTCCATATAAATTTTAGGATTATTTGTTCCATTTCTTTGAAAAAAATGGATGGTACTTTGATAGGAATTGCATTAAATGTGTAGATTGCTTTAGGTAGCATAGACATTTTCACAATATTTATTCTTCCAATCCAGGAGCATGGACCATTTTTCCATTTCTTTGTGTCTTCCTCAATTTCTTTCATGAGTACTTTATAGTTTTCTGTGTATATATTCTTAGTCTCTTTAGTTAGGTTTATTCCTAGGTATCTTATAGTTTGGGGTGCAATTGTAAGTGGGATGGACTCCTTAATTTCTCATTCTTCTGTCTTGTTGTTAGTGTAGAGAAATGCAACTGATTTCTGTTCATTGATTTTATATCCTGACACTTTACTGAATTCCTGGACAAGTTCTAGCATTTTGGAGTGGAGTCTTTTGGGTTTTCCACATATCGTATCATATCATCTGCAAAGAGTGATAGTTTGACTTCTTTGCCAATTTGGATGCCTTTAATTTCCTTTTGTTGTCTGATTGCTGAGGCTAGGACTTCTAGTACTATGTTGAATAGCAGTGGTGATAACGGACATCCCTGCCGTGTTCCTGACCTTAGCGGAAAAGCTTTCAGTTTTTCTTCATTGAGAATGATATTTGCGGTGGGTTTTTCATAGATGGCGTTGATAATATTGAGGTATGTGCCGTCTATCCCTACACTTTGAAGAGTTTTGATCAGGAAGGGATGCTGTACTTTGTCAAATGCTTTTTCAGCATCTATGGAGAGTATCATATGGTTCTTGTTCTTTCTTTTATTAATGCGTTGTATCACATTGATTGATTTGCGGATGTTGAACCAGCCTTGCAGCCCTGGAATAAATCCCACTTGGTCGTGGTGAATAATCCTTTTAATGTACTGTTGAATCCTATTGGCTAGTATTTTGGCGAGAATTTTTGCATCTGTGTTCATTAAGGATATTGGTCTGTAGTTGTCTTTTTTGATGCGATCCTTGTCTGATTTTGGGATCAAGGTGATGCTGGCCTCATAAAATGAGTGTGGAAGTTTTCCTTCCATTTCTATTTTTTGGAACAGTTTCAGGAGAATAGGAATTAGTTCTTCTTTAAATGCTTGGTAGAATTCCCCCCGGAAGCCATCTGGCCCTGGGCTTTTGTTTGTTTGGAGATTTTTGATGACTCTTTCAATCTCCTTACTGGTTATGGGTCTGTTCAGGCTTTCTATTTCTTCCTGGTTCAGTTGTGGTAGTTTATATGTCTCTAGGAAGGCATCCATTTCTTCCAGATTGTCAAATTTGTTGGCGTAGAGTTGCTCAAATATGTTCTTATAATTGTCTGTATGTCTTTGGTGTTAGTTGTGATCTCTCCTCTTTCATTCATGATTTTATTTATTTGGGTCCTTTCTCTTTTCTTTTTGATAAGTCTGACCAGGGGTTTATCGATCTTATTAATTCTTTCAAAGAACCAGCTCCTAGTTTCGTTGATTTGTTCTATTGTTTTTTTGGTTTCTATTTCATTGATTTCTGCTCTGATCTTTATGATTTCTCTTCTCCTGCTGGGTTTAGGGTTTCTTTCTTGTTCTTTCTTCAACTCTTTTAGGTGTAGGGTTAGGTTGTGTACCTGAGACCTTTCTTGTTTCTTGAGAAAGGCTTGTACCGCTATATATTTTCCTCTCAGGACTGCCTTTGTTGTGTCCCACTGATTTTGAACCGTTGTGTTTTCATTATCATTTGTTTCCATGAATTTTTTCAATTCTTCTTTAATTTCCTGGTTGACCCATTCATTCTTTAGAAGGATGCTGTTTAGCCTCCATGTATTTGGGTTCTTTCCAAATTTCCTCTTGTGATTGAGTTCTAGCTTCAGAGCATTGTGGTCTGAAAATATGCAGGGAATGATCCCAATCTTTTGATACTGGTTGAGACCTGATTTATGACCCAGGATATGATCTATTCTGGAGAATGTTCCATGTGCACTAGAGAAGAATGTGTATTCTGTTGCTTTGGGATGAAATGTTCTGAATATATCTGTGATGTCCATCTGGTCCAGTGTGTCATTTAAGGCCTTTATTTCCTTGTTGATATTTTGTTTGGATGATCTGTCCATTTCAGTGAGGGGAGTGTTAAAGTCCCCTACTATTATTGTATTATTGTCGATGTGTTTCTTTGATTTTGTTATTAATTGGTTTATATAGTTGCCTGCTCCCATGCTAGGGACATAGATATTTAAAATCATTAGGTCTTCTTGTTGGACAGAACCTTTGAGTATGATATAGTGCCCTTCCTCATCTCTTATTATAGTCTTTGGCTTAAAATCTAATTGATCTGATATAAGGATTGCCACTCCTGCTTTCTTCTGATGTCCATTAGCATGGTAAATTCTTTTCCACCCCCTCACTTTAAACCTGGAGGTGTCTTCGGGTTTAAGATGAGTTTCTTGTAGGCAACATATAGATGGGTTTTGTTTTTTTATCCATTCTGATATCCTGTGTCTTTTGATTGGGGCATTTAGGCCATTAACATTCAGGGTAACTATTGAGAGATATGAATTTAGTGCCATTGTATTGCCTGTAAGGTGACTGTTATTGTATATTGTCTCTGTTTCTTTCTGATCTACTACACTAGGGTCTCTCTTTGCTTAGAGGACCCCTTTCAATATTTCCTGTAGAGCTGGTTTGGTGTTTGCAAATTCTTTCAGTTTTTGTTTGTCCTGGAAGCTTTTAATCTCTCCTTCTATTTTCAATGATAGCCTAGCTGGATATAGTATTCTTGGCTGCATGTTTTTCTCGTTTAGTACTCTGAATATATTATGCCAGCTCTTTCTGGCCTGCCAGGTCTCTGTGGATAAGTCTGCTGCCAATCCAATATTTTTACCATTGTACGTTACAGACTTCTTTTCCCGGGCTGCTTTCAGGATCTTCTCTTTGTCACTAAGACTTGTAAATTTTACTATTAGGTGACGGGGTGTGGCCCTATTCTTATTGATTTTGAGGGGGGTTCTCTGAACCTCCTGGATTTTGATGCTTGTTCCCTTTGCCATATTGGGGAAATTCTCTCCAATAATTCTCTCCAATATACCTTCTGCTCCCCTCTCTGTTTCCTCTTCTTCTGGAATCCCAATTATTCTAATGTTGTTTCGTCTTATGGTGTCACTCATCTCTCGAATTCTCCCCTCGTGGTCCAGTAGCTGTTTGTCCCTCTTTTGCTCAGCTTCTTTATTCTCTATCATTTGGTCTTTTATATTGCTAATTCTTTCTTCTGCCTCATTTATCCTAGCAGTGAGAGCCTCCATTTTTGATTGCACCTCATTAATAGCTTTTTTTGATTTCAACTTGGTTAGATTTTAGTTCTTTTATTTCACCAGAAAGGGCTTTTATATCTCCTGAGAGGGTTTCTCTAATATCTTCCATGCCTTTTTTGAGCCCGGCTAGAACCTTGAGAATCATCATTCTGAACTCTGGATCTGACATATTACCAATGTCTGTATTGATTAGGTCCCTAGCCTTTGGTACTGCCTCTTGTTTTTTTTTTTTTTTTTTTTGTGGTGAATTTTTCCACCTTGTCATTTTGTCCAGATAAGAGTATATGAAGGAACAAGTAAAATACTAAAATGGTGGCAACAACCCCAGGAAAATATGCTTTAGCCAAATCAGAAGAGATCCCAAATCGTGAGGGGCGAGAAAGGGGATAAAAAGAGGTTCAGAAAGAAAAAAAAAGAAAAAAAAAGAAGAAAAAAAAAAGAAACAATTAAAAAAAGAAAAGCAATAAAGAAAAAATATAAAAAGGAAAAAAATATATATATATTAGATAAACTAGTTAAAAAATGTTAAAAAAGAAAAGGGTAAAAGTTAAAAAAAATTAGCAGAAGAAGAAAAAATAATTGAAAAAGAAAAGAAAATAAATTAACTGCAAGGCTAAAGAATCATGGAGAGAAACCCATGAGTTCTGTGCTTTGCTTTCTCCTCCTCTGGAAATCCGCTGCTCTCCTTGGTATTGAAACTGCACTCCTTGGTAGGTGAACTTGGTCCTGGCTGGGTTTCTTGTTCATCTTCTGGGGGAGGGGCCTGTTGTAGTGATTCTCAAGCGTCTTTGCCCCAGGCGGAGTTGCACCGCCCTTACCTGGGGCTGGGCTGAGTCATCAGCTTGGATTTGCTTTCGGGAACTTTTGTTCCCTGAGTGCTTTCCGTAGAGTTCTGGAGGGCGGGAATGAAGATTGCGGCCTCCCGGTGTCTGGCCTCGAGGAGCCGAGAGCCCGGGGCCCCACTCCTCAGTGCGCCCTCAGAGAACAGCGCCCAATTACTCCCGTCACCCTGGCGTCCGGCCGCGCTCCGAGCTGACCGAGCCTGCGACCGGTTCAAGGTAACCCGGAGCTTAGAGCTCACTCCTCGGCTCTGTCTCTGTAGCTGGCTTCCCCGTTCTAATACCGGTAAGCTCTGCGACACTCAGACCCCCCCGATCCTTCTGTGACCCTGCGGGACCTGAGGCCACATTGACCCTGCGTGGGCTTCACCCTGGTTAAGCCTCTGGAGCGATGTCCCTCAGTGGAACAGACTTTTAAAAGTCCCGATTTTGTGCTCCGTTGCTCCACCGCTTGCCGGGACCCGGCCCCTCCCCTCGAGGTCTATCTTCCCGTCGCTTTGGATTCACTTCTCCGCCAGTCCTACTTTTCAGAAAGTGGTTGATTTTCTGTTTCTAGAGTTGCTGTTCTTCTTCTCTTTGATCTCCCGTTGGATTTGTAGGTGTTTGCAATCTTTAGATAAGCTATCTAGCTGATCTCCCGCTACCTGAAGTAGTTTCAGCCTGCTACTTCGCCATCTGGACTCCTCCTCCCTAGTTTTTGTTTTTATTATTACCCTTAGTGATTTTAAAAGGTGAAACTACTACATTTAAATTTTAAACCTTAGAAATGTCATATTTCCGCATGAAATTTGACCACAGTGCTTATGTAACTTTAGAACACTTGGTACACTATACTTTTAAATCAGTGCTACTGTCCTTAGAGCATATTTAAGAAATAGAAATATACAGCATTCGGTGTGTTTAGCTGCAAGTCATGGTGGAATCCTGGGTGTCCTCTTAGTGCCAAGCAACAGAGTGGGTAGGTTGCTTGTGTAGACTAGCTGTTTTCTGAACACCTTTTTCAACTTCACAAAAGACAATTAGGGTTTCTCCTTAATATAGAAAGTCAAATAAATTACCTGCTGTTAGTTTTATATAGATGCATCTATAAGATATTTAGCAGTTAGCTGTCTTTAAGAAAAGTAGAAATGATTTCGTAGAGGAAGTTGAGAGTTTGCAATGTGAGTTTAGGAAATAACATTATTTTGTAATAATGTGCACAGGGTATCTTAGTTGGTTCACAAGTTGTTCAAGACTGATGAACCAGGGACCAAAACTTGATTCTTCATGGAGCTAGCTACTTAAAGCAAAAATAAATTCCTTTTGACAATAACTTTTCAGTTAAATAAGTGTTGGAAAATAAGGTGATTAATAGGATTTTCTCTTTATTCCATTAACTCACCTATGTTCTGAGATTGCCAAGACAAGTATGATCTTGTTAAGAACAAATGTAGTGAGCTTTTAATGTTAATTGAATTCTTTGCTGTCAGCTTTGTGTTTTTGGTCTTGTGTACACTTGCAGCATTTTATCTGCTTTTATACTTATCTGTCCTTACCATAAAATTTGGCACTTTATTGTAAATGGCCTTCCTCCACAATATTTTAGGAACATATATGTGTATCCATTAAAAAAAAAAAAAAGATCTACCATCTGACAATTGGAAACACCTCTGAAACCACATGACTCTATCCCACAACACAAAATACAATGTCTCACATATTTATCAAGGTTCCATTAAATATACATAAATCCATCCCCACAGGCCTCTCAATTTCTTGAAAGCAGGGATATTGATTTTTTATTTGATACTCCTCTGATTTCTAGATAGTGTCATATAGGTTACTTATTAAGGAAATAATTAATTGAATATGTATTAATATATATGTTACTTTTTAATATATAACTTGGTAATATATTAGAATTAAATGTTATCAAAATTTTGAGTGAGATTCTTTAATTTTTTTAATGTTCACTAGAATAACAGAATAAATCTGCCTCTGCATCAAATTCAGAGCAGTGCCTGAAAACAACAGTGCTTTTAGAAAAAAAAATAGGAAAAGAGGAGGCAGTGAAAACTTCTAGTGGGGCGCATATAGGATATTTGTTTAATCCAAGTCAGACTAATCAGTGGTAAAAAGTAAGACTTGAGTTGTCTCTAATTTAATAGCATAGATATTAAATTAAAAGAAAACAGAGAATTTGAGTGAAGAGTGGTCCAATGGACTATTCTTGGCTCCCTCAGCCAATTAAATGCTGAGATTGAAAAATAGAGGTTTTTACAAGTTTATTTCTTCATTCAACAAAATTTATTGAGTACCTTCTTAGGTGCTAAAGATAAAAGGCTCATTTAAAATAAAGCACATCAGCGGGGAGTTTGGTGGAGGGATGGGTGAAATAGGTGAAGGGGATTAAGAGTACACTTATGAGGAGCACTGAGCAATGATGTATAGAAGTGCTGAATCAGTATATTGTACACCTGAAACTAGTATAACACTGTATGGGAACTATACTAGAATTAAAATAAAATAAACTTAATAATAATATTTAAAAAAATAAAGATAAAGTGTCACATAAAACAGACATGATTCTTTTCCTTGTAGAGTTAAAAATAGAGTGGAGAGACAAGTATTTAAAAATATATATTATAGAAATAAATGTGTAATTGTAATTATCATGAAGCAAAAATACAGAAAACTATGCATGGGTATAATGGGGTTAAGTGCCTTAGATTGGGGCTCAGAAAATGTTTTTCTTTTGTCAACTGGAATATGATGTGACAAAGAAAGTAATAGGCAGAGAGAACACATACTGAACTTGGAATAAGCCAGCTATGTTTGAGGAATTAGGGAAAAAAAGAACAGTTCAGTTGAGGTACAGAGCATGATTGGCATCAGATTCACATGATAAAGTAGCCAAAGTGCATATCCTATAAAGTTTTGAAGGTATTAAATATTTTTAAAATGTTATTATATTTGAATTAGAGAGCCAATGAAGATTTTTCCTGTTGTTTGTTTTTTTCTGGGGAATTGACATGATCAATTTGTTGCTGAAATTATTCTAAGATGATTACTTTAGTTGCTGTCTGGAGAATCATTTTGCTCTTTTATCCAATCTGAAACCCTCTGTCTTTGGATTGGAGTACTTAGTCCATTTATATTCAGAGTAATATTGAAAGATAATAATTTAGTGCCATTGTATTCCCTGTTTTTGTATACTCTGTTTCTTTCTAGTCTATGTTACTTTTGGGCTCTCTCTTTGCTTACAGGATCCCCTTTAATATTTTTTGCAGGGCTGGTTTAGTGATCACAAATTCTTTTAGTTTCTGTTTGTCCTGGAAGCTCTTTACCTCTCCTTCCATTCTGAAGCACAGCCTTACTCAAAAAAGTATTCTTGGCTGCCTGTTTTACTCATTTAGTACTCTGAATATATCATGCCAGTCCTTTCTGAACTGCCAGGTCTCTGCGGATAGGTCTGCTGCCAGTCTAAGGTTCCTACCCTTGTGTGTTGAGGACATTTTGTTTCAGGCTGCTTTCAGGATTTTCTTTTTATCTCTGATGTTTGCAAGCTTCTCTATTATATGTCTGGGTGTTGATCTATTTTTACTGATTTTGAGGAGGTTCTCTGTGCTTCCTGGACTTAAATGCCTGTTTTCTTTCTCAGATTAGGGAAGTTCTCAGTTCTGATTTGCTCAAATATACTTTCTGTCCCCCTCTCTTTTCTTCTTCTAGGACCCCAATAATTCTAATATTGCCAATGTAGATTAACAACACTTAAAAGCTAAATGATTGCGGGGTTCTGGTCCAAGATAGCAACATAAGAAGACTTTGAACTTAACTCCTCCACAAACACCAAACCTATACATTTATAGAGAAATTCCTTCTGAAGAACTGAGGTCTGACTGAAAAGCTTCTGCACAGCAAATAATAGAGAGGCCACATAGAGAATGCAAGAGAGATGGAAGATACCATAAGGAAGGAAACACTCCACAGCTGTGAAGGGCAGTGGGAAAGGACAAGACCGAGAGACTAGGAGCAGATTTATCTGCTCTGGGGCACAAGGAAAAAAAAAAAAGCTATGGTTTAAAAGGGAACTAAAATATGAAAGATCCTTCCTTAGACTTCCATGAAATAGCAGTAGGGCAAGGGTGGAGTGGGGTGTTAGATAGGTGGCTGGAACTCTCTCTCTGGGAGGAGGGGTTGGTGAGTACCATGGTTTACACTTCCCCTGCACCTTGATAGTGCAGACTGGAGCAGGGTCCAGGTGTTATAGCTGGCCTACTATCTCAACAAATCCCAGATGCCTACGCCATATCAGCCCCAACCATCCTACCAAGGCAGTTCCCTTATGATGCATACCAGGACATCCCTGGCCAGTGCTCACTGTAGTTCCAGCTGTTGTGACAAGGTGACATAGTTCCAAAGCACTTTGGGACACTCCAGGTCCATACCACTTTGTCTTCAGAGAGCTTGCTTGGGCACCTCCTACCTCAGCACAGAACACTCTGGGGCCGCCAATCTCATGCCCGCTTAAACTCTAGGATTAGTCACAATAGCTAAGAGATGGAAGCACCTCAAATATCTATTGACAGGTAGTGGATAAAGAGAATATGGAATACATCTCTCTCTCATATCTATCATCTATATATCTATCTATATCTGTATGTAATATTACTCAGGCTCACAAAAGAAAGAAATTTTACCACAGACTACATGTATGAAACTTGAAGATATTATGCTGGGTGAAGTAAAAACAAAACAAAACAAAACAAAAAAACAAATAATATATGATCTAACTTATATGGGATATTTAGAGTCGTCAAATTCTGGAAACAGAAAGTAGAATTATTGTTGCCAGGATTTGGAGGGAAGGGGAAAGGGAGGTTTATTATTCAATGAGTATAGAATTTCCATTTTGCAAGATGAAAAAAGTTCTAGAAATCTCTTATACAGCAATGTGAATATAGTTAACACTACTGAACTGCACTCTTAAAAATGATTAAGAGAGTTAAAAAAAAAAAGTTGAATGACCATGAAAACTGTAATGGGCTCTCTGGGTGAAAAATCATTTAACTGTCTTATATTTCTAATTTGTGAAATACTTGGAAAATTATACATACATATATATATATATATATATATACACACACACAGTATATATACACACACACACATATAGTATATACATAAAATTTATTTTATATATTAAAAGATAATATTTTATAGTTATATATTATAATATTAAATATGTTAAAAATTTATGTATTATTTATATACACATGCACACAAAATGACATGTAGATTATTTGATAACCCATCAGGAACTACTAGTGTTTTATAGATACCGTGAGAAAACATTTATTCTCACTGAGCCTAGGGTAGACTTCCCACCTAAATGCTTGAATTTGGTCATTGCCATGAATACCTGAAAAGGGAACTTGAGCCTATTCCTCACTTAACTTTTAAATCAGAGAAAGAAAAGAATAGTTAAAAGAACCTCAAATAGGGTACATTGGTGGTTCAGTCAGTTAAATGTCTGCCTTTAGCTCAGGTCAAGGTCGCAAAGTCCCCGGATCAAGTCCTGCACTGGGCTCCCTGCTGAACAGGGAGTCTGCTTCTCCTTCTGACCCTAGCCCCCTCCCCATGCTCGCTCTCTCTCATTCTTTCCCAAATAAATAAATAAAATCCTAAAAAACAAAACAAAACAAAAACAAAAACAAACAAATAAAACTCACAAGGAACCTCAAATATATTTGGGAAACAAGAATAAAAGTACATCCTTTCCGGCCAGAGCCCTGTGATAGACATAGTAACCAGAGATAAGGGTGGGACTATAATTTAGGAATAGATACCAGCCCATAGCAAGGCTCAGAGCAGATGATGTACATCTCAATGGATGTCAGGGAAGAGTGTTTCTTTTTTTTAAGAGAGAGACACAGTGAGAGAAGGAACAAATGCAGGGGGAGTGGGAGAAGGAGAAGCAGGCTTCTTGCTGAGAATGGAGCCTGATGCAGGGCTTGATCTCAGGACCCTGGGATCATGACCTGAGTTGAAGGGAGACACTTAAGGACTGAGCCACCCAGGCACCCTAAGAAAGAGGGTTTCTATAGCCAATACACCACAACCATCAGTTCCTGAGGCATTCATAAATAGCACTCTCATAAATTTCATCACTATTTAATTTGTATATTAGAGTAAAATGCAGTAAAAAAAAACCCCAAATTTAAATCAGTTTGTCCAAGTTTTGCTGCATATTTTTTTAAAAGTTTTTATTTATTTATTTGACAGAGAGAGAGAGCACAAACAGTAGGAGTAGCAGCAGAGGGAGAGGAAGAAGCAGGCCTCCTGCTGAGCAGGGAGCCTGATGCGGGCCTCAGTCCCAGGACCCTGGGATCATGATCTGAGCCAAAGGCAGTCGCTTAACCAACTGAGCCACCCAGGTGCCTGTTTTGGTACATATTAAAACCAGAATATATATCCACATTAGTTTGACATGTTAATTTTAAGTAACATTTACATTTAGTCTCCCCTTGTGTTTTTCACTGCAAAGTCCATTTAAAAATGGCCAATTTAATGTCCATGTATTTTAAAAAAAAGCAGATCATTAGATGAATAAACTGTCCTTTAGATCACCTTTAAGACAATACCCCATCAGGCAATAAAAACTTCTAGTTCAATTTCCTTTAATAATACAAAGTTTTCCCTTGAATGAAATTCTCTTCATTTGCTGATTGGGGAAGACAGCTCATTTTAATAGAGATTGTCCCACCATGACTCTCCTACATTTGCAGATTACTTAGGAAATATGAATTTCAGGAGGAAAATCATCATTAGCAATAGAGGTATTTAGAAGAAGTAAAAGGGTAAAGTGTACATTTAGCACAAAGCAGCAATCTCTTTACTCATAGCACCAGGGTTATCAGTATGCCATTAACAGCTTTTCACTATGTAAATGTTTTCAAACAAAATAAGCTAAATGAGTAACAAGGTGAATATGGTTCATTCCAAAACACTTATTTAGTGTTGCTTGAAAATTGAAGGGGAAAAAAAGTGGTGCCGTTCCAGCTCCTTTCAAAATATAAAAAACCCAAAAATCTTTCCACTGCATCTAATCAATTTGTGTACTAATGTAATTTGGGTTTCATAGTATTTAGGTCAAACACTGTTATTAGAACACTGACAAGTAACAAATGTTGACACATATTTGTTTTATTTTATTTCTACCTAGCATGATACAGAGAAGTATATTATACAATTTTACTTTGATGTAGTCTGAAAGTGTCCCTTTTCATACTTGAGGAGATGAGCTGTTTTCCAACAAAATGGCTAGATATTTAATGACAGAATATTCAGAAATCTTACAGAATTCATTTTTCTCACTGCAAAGGAGTAATTAAGAAGTGCTTGATAGTGTGATCAATTATATAGCATACATTCACTGAACACCTCCTTCAGAACTAGACCCTGAAGGAAGTTTTTGAATGAGACTCAAATCCTTCCTTTAAAATACTCCTACTCTAGGGGTACCTGGTGACTCAGTTGGTTAAGCATCTGACTCTTGATTTAGGCTCAGGTAATGGTCTTAGGGACCTGGGATGGAGCCCTGTGTTGAGTTCCCTGCCCAGCAGGGAGACTGCTTGAGGATTCTCTCTTCCTCTCCCTCTCTCCTCACTCCACTCATGTTCTCTCTATCTCAAATAAATAATTAAATCTTTAACTAAAATGCTCCTAGTCTAGTGGAGAGAACTACAGTTCTACTATATTGTTGATTTAGAAAATAAACCAAATAATATAAATATTACTAATTATCTTATGGCACAAACAAAATTACTATATATATATATATATATATATATATATATATATATATAAAACACATATGTATAATGTATATGTATATATGTAATATATATATAATTTTTTTCTCCAAGTGGGGATATACTATCTAAAATTCTTGGTTGCTTGCTTTTTAAATCTATTCTTTGTTTATTGAATAATATGCCTCCATGTCACCAGTTTTAATGGTATTCTCACAGAGGTGTAGTGAATTTATTTAACATCCTTCACATCCTTGAAGTGTTGGACATTTTTACACCACCAAAGTTTGTTATTATAAAAGAAAATGCTAGGCTGATTGTTACTATAAATTTTTGCATGATATTTAATCATTTCCTTAGAATAAGTGCAAATAGATAAAATTCCTGGAATAAATGTTAGGCATAATTTTAAGACATCTGAAACATACAGCCCAATTTGTTCTTTTAAGTTGGTTTTTATTGGTATGAAAATAAGTTACGTCGTGTTTCTTTTTCTTTTTTTATTTTTATGAGTGTCATTGTTCTTTCTGTTTTATAGTTTAACAAAATAGCTTATAACTTGTGAATACCTTTCTGCTGGGTATTTGCTAGTTTGTTTTGTATAAAACTTATTTATATTAAAAATATCCTCCCTCAAATTTATCCTTTCTTTTCAACTTGTAGAACCAGAGAGCAGCATCTAGGGGATGAGAACATCCCCCCGTCGGCATCCAACAAAGAGCTGAAGACCTCAGACCTCCAAATTTAAGGAACTGAATGCAGCCAATAATCTGGATGCATTTAGGAGTAAATCCTTCCTCAGAACTGCCAGGTAAGACTCCAATCACCTTGATTTTACTTTTGTAAGATGCCAATCAGAGAAGCTATCCAAGCCCCCCGACTCTTCTGATCTACTGAGCTGTGAACTAATAAAGGAAAGTCATTTTAAGCAACCAAATTTGTGGTAATTTGTTACTTGACAATGGAAAATTAGTGTAGCCCTATAACGGCAATGATGGTGGGTAACTGATTTTGTTCTTTTCTCATATACCCCCTATAAAATATTACAATTAATCTTGATTTTCAGCTAGATAAATGACATATTCAGATAAACAACATATTAAGTGTCCATTATTCCAAGTTTAGAGCTTTTAATAATAATAGTAATAACAACACTACATCTCATCAAATGCTTTTTAAACATTTTTATAAAGTTTGTATGTCTTTTATTCTACTTTAACATATTTATGTGATGAATTATATAAAATATTTCCCCATCAGATTTATTTATGAAATAACCCTTTTTTGAGTCTCATATGTTATTATTTATTTCAGTTATAGGTTAGAATTTTATTTGAGATACTTTATATCTACTTATAAGGAGGGTGGACATGTGAAATTTTCTTTTATTTTCTGCTATTATTTTTCTTACTTAGGTTTTAGAATTATGCCAGGGTCATTACATGAATTGAAAAACTCTTCATCATTTTTACATGTCATGTGAATTATTTATTCTTAATTATTTGAAAAACTAAATTGTCCATGAAATAATTTTGGACTGGAAACACTTAAACAATAATTCTTTAAAAACTTGTTCATTGTTGTGCTCACTTCAGCAGCACATTTACTAAAAATTTGTTCATTGTTTGTCAGAGTTATTAGTCTATTATATAATGCTGTGCCAGGATAGAAGTATATACAGGGACATATAAACCAACACAGGATGAAAGGTAAGAAGGGGATGGCTTTGATGAGAAAAAAATTGCTGGGGCACCTGGGTGGCTCAGTGGGTTAATCCTCTGCCTTCAGCTCAGGTCATGATCCCAGAGTCCTGGGATCGAGCCCCGCATCAGGGTCTCTGCTCAGCAGGGAGCCTGCTTCCCTCTCTCTCTGCCTGTCTCTCTGTCAAATAAATAAATAAAATAAAATTAAAAAAAAAATGCTGACCTTGGGGTGCCTGGGTGGCTCAGTGGGTTGAGCCGCTGCCTTCGGCTCAGGTCATGATCTCAGGGTCCTGGGATCGAGTCCCACATCGGGCTTTCTGCTCAGCAGGAAGCCTGCTTCCCTCTCTCTCTCTCTCTGCCTGCCTCTCCGTCTACTTGTGATCTCTCTCTGTCAAATAAATAAATAAAATCTAAAAAAAAAAAAAATGCTGACCTTGTAAATTTAAAGATCAGGAAGACAGCCAGACAAATAGGGCAGGGAAAGGAATTTCAGGAAGAACACCATTTATAAAACCATGGGTATATGTGGAAGTACATTGCCTATTATATGCTTGTTGTTTCATATCTGGTATATATTTTATTCCAAATATTTTTTTAAAGATTTTATTTATTTATTTGACAGACAGATCACAAGTAGGCAGAGAGACAGAGGGAAGCAGGCTCCCTACCGAGCAAAGAGCCCGATATGGGGCTCGATCCCAGAACTCTGGGAGTCATGACCTGAGCCAAAGGCAGAGGTTTTAACCCACTGAGCCACCCAGGTGCCCCCCAAATATTTTTATCCTGCCACATACCACATATGAAAAAGAAAAGCTCAAAAAATTTAATCCACTTATGTAAAGTTACCAGTAAATGCAAAAATTAAATTCAAACTCAGTTCCAACTAATTCCAAAATATATATTTTATTTCTTCTATCATATATTGTTACTAGAAATAAAATAAAACTTCAGAAATCTGAAGATGACCAAAGGGTTGGAAATGTGGGAGAAAAGACGTAATTTTGTTGATTTATATCCTACTTCTATATTGCAGTAATTTTGATTGTTATAGGATATAAGCTTTATTAGTTTCACATTGATACTTCTATTTATTAAGAAATTTTGTATTTTTCATTTAATTTTCCAATGAATATGTGATATATTCTTTACAACCCAGGAATGTCTTTCTCAAGGACCTGGCAGCCAACCCTTTGATACATAATCATCAATAAATGTAGATCCCCTGTCTTCTGGTCTTTGAAAAGATAGTAATCTAACTTGGATAAGGGATGATTTGGCAAGTACAATGGACTAGTCCCATTCACAAATCTCCCCTAATATTTTCCTGGACTTTTCCATTAGCTCACCCCAACTTTTAAAAAATCCTTCTTCAGCCTTTTCTTCTGCTAATTTGAATTCAATCTCTGTCCCCCATTATAATAATCTTGACCTCTATTACAATCCTCTGGAATAAAGTCTTTCTTGATATTTTTAGCAAGTGTCCAGTGCAATTGTTCTTATAATACATGTTACAATTTACCTTGATTGTATAGTTATTAAGTAGTTCAGCTGAGATTGTAATTTTTCCATCATATCAAAATTGCTTGGAATGTTTATGTACAGGTACTGTGTCACTTATAAAATAATTAAGTAGATATATATGAACAAATCTGGCTTCCTTTAATGCAGCTCTGTTCAACAAACATTGACTTGAAGTACCTTTAGTAGCTGATCTTCAGCTCTGGTTTCAAATGGTACTTGCATAGTATAGGTGGTATGAATGGCAGGTGATCTAAATCTCAATGTAAATACATTATCATTCAAGGCTTTTATAATTATCATTGCAGTTATTTCAGTTTTCCTAGCTGATTAACATCTATGTAAGTAACCACAACTCCATGCTTTGAGATCGTTGTTGTTGAACACTGGACTTGGAAATATATACCCTTTTTGTGAAACCATTTACCAGTATTTTGTCTTTGGACAAGGCTGTTCTCACTCTGATTAAAAATGATATATGCTGGGGCACCTGGGTGGCTCAGTGGGTTAAAGCCTCTGCCTTCAGCTCAGGTCATGATCCTGGGGTCCTGGGATTGAGCCCTGCATCGGGCTCTCTGCTCAGCAGGGATCCTGCTCCCCCCACCACCCCCCGCCTCTGTGCCTACTTCTGATCTCTGTCAAATAAATAAATAATATCTTTAAAAAATGATATATGCTTCTCAGATTTTTGGAGAAGTTAAACAAATTATATTTTAAAGCACTTTGAAATAGACATTACTGTATAAAAAGAAGTCGCTATAATTACTTAGTCAGTAGAAATTCATGGGATTTTGAAATTGTTCCCATAGTGGTTTAGGTAAAATTTGAAGTCAAAGTAAAAAAAAAAAAGTTGATATTTAATATCAAAAATAATGCATTTAACTTTCTTAAAAAATCCTATTACCTCATATATCTATTTAATACAATAGCCTCAAATAAAATATTCTAAGTTTCATTTATTTTTTGTCTCATATTCCACGAACACTACTTGTCTTAGATTTTTTATATAATTGATATTTAAGGGTTTGAACAATTGGAAAGTTAGAGCAGCTGTATTCTACCACAGGCTTAGGGAAGTCAATGGAAACAGTCTTTTTCTGAACAAAGATTGTTGAGCAGATTCTGTAAATTTATAATATCTTTAATAACGTATTTGGACTCATTTTGAACCAGGTAATAGAAAACTGGTTCAATTAGCTTTAAGTGAAAAAGGTACATGAAACAAACTTCAAAAAGAGATGGGGATGAAACTGGTTTCATTATTGACTGGATGCAGGAATATTGATATCATCAGGCCTGTTGTTTTTGCACTGGATCTGGCCTATTTTTTTTCTTTGTCTTTTATGGCCACTTCTTTTTGCTTCAGCTTTATTCTCTTGGATCAGCTGTCTCCACACATCCAAGACCATGGTCACATGCTGTTTCTGGCTTTTATACGATATAGCCTCATGAACAGAAAGAGAACACTCTTTTTTTTGCTAGTTTCCATTATAGAAAAAGGACCTAAGGAAGACCCCTGATTGATGTGGATTGGTCATATTTTTACCACTGGAAAATGCATGGGAACAGAGGGATGGGTTGTTTTGATTGTCACCTCCTATATGAAGGAACAAGGCAATAGCATTGCAGGGCTCTGCCCTAGCAGAATGGGAAGAAACTATCGGAGAGATAAAACAATGCTATGCTACAGATCTCTGATAAGGATTTGTTCATTTGAAGTTATCATTTATCAACAAGCCAAAACTGACCCAATAGATCTGAATTTTCCATGTTTATAGTAACATTTTCAAGCTAGATTAATTTTATTTAATCTATGATTACCTAAGGTCTGTCTTCAGAAAATACTTCCTTTTGAAGAGCATAACTGTATATCATAAAAATGGATTATTTAAACAAAATATACACATTTTCAGACTTGCAAATGTGATATATATATATATATATATATATATATATATATATATATATATAATTCAAGACAGGAATCTAGATTAGCAGACATACATGTATATGTTCTTATTTCCAGCTGGAAATGGGTAACTTTTTTAATATATAAATGAAAAAAAAGTGTACATAAACACTTTGGAAAACATCATTAATTTTCATTTTCCTTCATCATTATGATGAATTTTCAAAGTATTATGTACTTTTTTTTTAGCATAGTCTAAAACGTAGTCCATTAAACATGTTTGATAAGGCCTATTAAAGAACTAGGTACACCTGACTAGACCATGAGCTTGTTAAAAACAAGGGGCAATGTCTTCGTCTTCTTTGTTTTACAATTCCTGTCAGAGTAAGTACAGGTGGAGAAAACTTTCTCCTTCTTCTGTCCTAGGTTCTTTGGCTGGTATAATAATTATATTGATATTAGACAAATTAACAGGAGAAAAAATTTATTTTTCTTCTTAGATATGGGAAACCCAAAGACATGAAACCCAAAGACAGTTAGGAAATTGAGTCTTAAGTGCCATCCTGAGAAGTGGTAGGGGTCTGGGGCTTCACAGGGGAGGAAAATAATTCACAGGAAGATGAGAAGAACAAATGTTTGGTAAACAAATCTTTGTCATGTCATGCAGATAAGTCTTTATAATAAAAAGGTATCTTTGGTATTAGTTCTTTCCTGGTACAAACCCTCTATTTAAATTCTTTAAGGCAGTTAAGGGGAAGGTAACCAGCTCTTGATTGTTTTCAGTTTGAAATAATTCACATGCCAAAGTGGCATGTTTTAGGGTTACATTCTGCTCCCCATCTCTATCCATGTTTGTAGAGATGAATTAGTGGTTGGATATTAATGTATTATTGGATGGTAAATAAACATATAATTTCTCAACTCAGAAAAATCACTAAGAAGCTGATCATCAGAGAATTTATGGTCCTTCATTTTTCCAAAAATATAGGTAGTGAATAACCATATTTCTTACATAACTAAAGACATATCTCTGTATGCTCTTTCCCCCCTATTTCTCTCATTCATGCACTTCAAAACAAAACAAAATTAACATGACCCATGTTTTGTGGTTTCTTGCCATTAGTGGCTCTTGTGACCATACCTTCCCAGTTATTTCAGGAAGCTGATATATGTATCTCTTCTACTTCCCTGCCTCCTACCCTCCTGTGAATTTCACTGCTGTTACCTTGATTATGAGCAGGTAAATTACTTCTGCAGCTGAATCTCATTTGGCATGGATTCTTCTCAGGTTTCTCTGCAGCTTCTGTTCATTATCACAGTAGCCATTTACGACGGCTAATCTGGTACAGAGCAGGTTGCCACAGAGCTTCCAGACTCCTCAAGATCCCAGAGCAGCACTGTGTTATCCAAAGTCTTTTGATGAAGAAACATTGACTTCCAGGTAGATGCAGAAGATGGTTTCTTCCCTAGCCTTAGCTGCATTCTGCTATCTTTTACGAATGCTGTTCTGACCCCACTTTCTTACAATACTTTTAGAAAGTTATTATTTAAGATTGGATCTTAGAATTTACATACTCTAAGGACTAAATTCAAACTCAGAGATTTTATTCACAAAAATGTCACAGCAATAATGATAATACAGCTCACCCGTGAACAACATGGGTTTGAACTGTGTGGGTCCATTTATATGCAGATTACTTTGATAAATACAGTATAGTACCTTAAATGTATTTTCTCTTCTTTATGACTTTAATAACATTTTCTTTTCTCAAAGAAAGCTTACTTTATCATAAGAATACAGTAGATAATACATAAAGCATACAAAATATATGTTAGTTGATTTTATGTTATCAGTAAGGTTTCTGGTCAGGAGTAGACTACTAGTTAAGTTTTGGAGGAGTCAAAATTTCTTCAGAATTTTTAATACCTTGTATATGTTCTTATTTGCATTTGGAAGCTTGACTAATCTTTGGGAGAGCCCCCAAATAAGCAATATATATATATATATATATATATATATATTTGTATTTATGCCCCAATAGTTTGTACACAGGTTGAATGGCTTACCCCATTAAATATACACTTGTGCCTATTTATTTATTAAAAGATTTTATTTATTTATTTGACAGACAGAGATCACAAGTAGGCAGAGAGGCAGGCAGAGAGAGAGGAAGGGAAGCAGGCTCCCTGCTGAGCAGAGAGCCCGATGTGGGACTCGATCCCAGGACCCTGAGATCATGACCTGAGCCGAAGGCAGCGGCTTAACCCACTGAGCCACCCAGGTGCCCCACTTGTGCCTATTTATAAGCCCAACGTCAGCATAGGTACAATTAACCTAACAGTCATTTTAAATTTAAATTACATTTACATTTTGATTTGAAGAGAAAACCTGTCTCGATTTGTTTCTTTATGGCTCTCTAAGCAGGGCAGTGTCTTTTGCATATCGTGGGGTTATATACTGCAGACCATGCTATTTGGATCATTGATGTCTTTAATTAACACACAGAAGGTCATGTGAGTGCCCATGAGCTGCCCATGGCAGATGCTTTGCCTAATCATTATCAGATCCAATCACTATTAATCACTAAAGTTTCATTGGGGTTTGCAAGTGTTGAGAGGAAACAGCAGGTTTTTCTACACAGACCACTGAAGTCATTCTTCTTGTCCATTAACTCTTATGAGGTCATGATGCTAATGCTTTCCCAGGAGGACCATGTATCTAATGCTTTCCCAGGAGGACCATGTATCTTTCCATACACTGTGTGCTTCTGGTTTGAATTGTAGAGCCTGGTTTGGGTCACATTGGTATATCATACACTTCATTAATGAAAACATTCCCATTTCGTATGTCAGACCATACAGGGCAGACTCAGGAGCAGGAAAATAATGAGTTTAGTTTGATTGTGACTATTAAATAGCATTATTTAATAAGAACTATTTTGTATGTGGCCCTTTGTATTTGGGCCATTATCCTCATTGGACCAGATCCAAAAATTATGCATGATTGAAGAGAAGGAATGTTTTAGCCTCAATTTGTTTTAAGTGGATCTTGAAGTAGATGGACATCACCAAACAATTATATAATGTCTGATCTTATTTTTACTCTGTAGGGTGCAACCTAACCAAACTCATATTTAACAAATTGTCAGTTGGTGACCAACTTCCAAGCCAATATTTCCATCTCTTTATTGTTTCTACTCTCCCTGTGTGCGTCCATCCAACTGAGCAAATATTTCATGACCACAGTAAGTTTCAAGCCCTTGCTGGGGCTATGAGTACTACGTTAATGGGAATACAATACAAATATTCTGCTATAAGAATATTTAAAAAATAGAGAAGATAAAAATCAGAACACTAAAAATACAGGTAAAATGAGGTAAATACTGTGAGATGAGTTACAAACAAATTGGTATATGTGTGTGAGGAGCCCCTTTTGAATACAGAATAAAGTGTGATTGTTTAGTAGGCCATTCAAAGCCACTGTAATATATTCCTCAACTCATTGTATGGGCTTTAGTTTACAGTGGGTCTACACAGTGACCCCCAGTTTCAGCCTAATTAGGTTACTTACTGTTCCCACATCAAATCTCCATCTTCTTTTCCTATTTTTTTTTCTTTTCTCTTGGAAAGCTGTTACCTTTAATACTAATGGTCAAATACATTTTTAAAGATCACTTAGAATGACCAACACTGATGGAATTTTAAGAGAGGAAGATCAAAGTTCTCCTTAATGGTATCATTAATCAAAAATAAGAAAATTTTTTAAAAAACGAGAAAAAAAGAGAAGAAAGATGTTAGCTTAAAGGTTTGGGAAATAGAAAAAGTGATAGACTCATTATTTGGTATGTTGACACGGAGATATCATCCTGTCATTTGTGAGGAAATATCCAGATATAGATTAAAAATGTTTCTCTGGGTCTCTAGAAGAAAGTGCTGTGCCTACAGAATCAGATGTAAAATGGACTGCATTAGAATCTCTGTTTGCAACAGAGATAATCAAAGGGAGGCACATCAGAAAAGCACAGGAAGGTAGTATCAGAATCTAGGAGTTCCTATAGTTTATGGGCAATTGGAGGAATACAAAGCTTAAAGAACCTAAATATGCAGTCATCTGGGAACTTTGAGAAAGAGACAGATGTAAAGGTAAGTTTAAAGAAGCCAAGGCTCTTTACTACTATCAACTACTGGAGAAAAGTCAGTGACTGAGTATTAGGAAAAGGGCTTTGGCTTGGAAGATGAAATTGATCATTGCCCTTTACCAAAGAATTTCAGTAGAGAGTAAGGGCAATGATTTCCAAGGCATTGGTTGTTGAGTGGATGGTAAAATAAGATTTTTTTCCCCCGAGGTATTCAATATAGTGTTAGTAAAATTAGCTACTAACGAGTTATTTACCCTAAATATTTGTAAACTTAGATTATTATAACCTATATTAACAAATTATTACAAGGCTTAGATACAATACTAAGAACATAAGCACTTGCTAAATACTATTGTCTATTACTATTTTAACTATTACAGAATTCAGTCTCTCTTTTCTATCTTTGGTCACCAACCATTTCTTTTTCTTTTGATCAGTTTCATTTTTTTCTAAGTAAGTGCCACTTGAGGTAATTTCTACTGTGTCTCCTAGGCCTTGGTGTCTCAGCTGGCCTCCCTTATTACTATTAGTGCATTGTTTGAGGCCCTCGATCCTCAGATGGATATTGCTGACAAGACCGGTGTGAATACGCACATTTTTTCAGGAAATTCATTTAGTAAGAGTAGTGCCACTCCTCTCTGACACATCATTGGTAACGGCCTACATATTCTTCTGGCTGCTGTTATTGGCGACATGTGAAGTTCCTTAAATGTCAAAGCTAAGGCATGAGTGTAGCAAAGTTGTAGTAAGAAAGCCCTTTTGCATTTCCATGGACCATATTATTAGAAGGAAGTAAAAGCAGAACTGCCTTGAGGACTAATATTTAATTTAATTTTATTCTTTAAAGATATTTATTTGAGAGAGAGAGAGAGAGAGAGAAAGAGAGAGAGAGCAAGTGAGCATAGGGCGGGCAGTGGAAAAGGGAGAGGGAGAGAGAGAATCTCAAGCAGGCTTCACACCCAGCATGGGGCCCAATGCAGGGCTCAATCCTATGACCCTGAGATTGTGACCTGACCTGAAATCAAAGGTTTTGATTGAGCCACCCAGGTGCACCAAAGAGCAATCTTTAAATCCAGAGGTCTTGCTGGCAGTTTAGGAGTCCCTGAGAGGTAGGCCAATGGCAGTTCTGAGTGATACCTTACTGTGATCAGATTCATATGTCATTTTAAAATAAAGAGGTATTTTTTTAAAAGCTAGATATTCCTCATTTCCTCAGGTGAACTGGATAAGGTGGTCCCTCCCACCCAGTTTGTCAGACATGACCAAACAATTTGAATTTCAGTCAAGCTTAAGCCCAAATTGTACCCCTCTATACAGATGAATCTCAACTGCCCACTCTTAGAATACAATTCTTTATGGTCCTTTTATAATTCTTCACATTTGGAAGCAAGATAATTGCTACCCTTTGTTCCTGACATCTTTTTAAGAATGTCTATATAATAACTGCCTTGGCAGATAGAGGTAATGTCTTCCTCTGGAGCAAAGAAAAGGTGTGCTTACTGCCCATTATAAAAGATTCAGGTGCTCTAGATTCAGAATTCCTTTGCTGTAGTCCAATACACACAATGGGCTGCTCTCCCCTGCCTTCTTTGTCTCATCCTGTGAGAATGTGGACTTGGGAATTGGGTATAATAATATGTTAATCCTCTGACTAATGCTATCTTTGTAGGTAATAAAGTACTTTGTTTATGACCCTAAGCCTTCTGCCAGCATCTACATAATTATGGCAGGCTAATTTGTTAGCTTTCCAGCAGAAAAAAATCTTAGCTTCCTCACAGTTCTTCACACTTACCTCATAGTAAACACTAAATAAGAACTATTATTAGTATTCAGAGCCTTATCACCACAAGAAATCTCTGAGTTGGAATAAATGATGTCTAACATGTCAACTTCCCAAAACATTTGATTGAAACTTGTAAAATGTATTAGGAAAAAAGGAATTTTGCTATTAGAACTCTGGGTTATTTAGAAAATTATAACTTTTCTGATTCTAAAACTTTTTATTGGTCTGCCTGCTTCCCAAGATTTTGAAGGAAACCAAATGAAAAAGTTCAGTGAACTGAATTGAAACAAGTTCTTCAAATTACTTTAATCTCTTTTCCACATGATGAAAATGTACATTCTAAACATGTGATAGAAGAAACATCTAAAAAAATATTTATTTGACAGAGAGAGATCGAAAGAGCGCAGGTGGGGGTGGGTGGCAGAGGGAGAGACAGAGGGAGTGGCAGAGGAAGAGGGAGCTGAGCAGGAAGCCTGAGGTGGGGCTCCATGTGGGACTTGATTCCAGGACCCTGGGTTCATGACCTGAGCCAATGCAGATGTTTAACAGAAATGAGACACCCAGGTACCCCAGAAGAAACATTTTTTTTTCTGTTCTACCAACAACTTCCAGAGATAAAACAAAACAAAACAAAAAAAAACCAGAAAAACTTTTTACCTGCATTTTTTATTTGTATGATACGATTTTTTAAAATATATGTTGGTGGTGTTAGTATCCATTTAATGATTTACAAATTGGAGAAAAATAAAGAGAAAGAGGTAGAAGTGATGGTAAATTAGATAATAAGAGTATCATTTTTATATATTATTTTGGCTCAGTACAAGGTTTCTGAATCTTAGCACATTTGAACCTGATGAACCTTTATTATGGGGGGCTGTCTTGTTCATTGTAGGATGTTTGGTGGCGTCTTTGTCTTCTACCCACCAGATGTCAGTAGCAACCTCTTCCACTGTTGTGACTCTCAAGAATGTATCTAAACATTACAAAATGTTCTTTGGAGGTTAAATTCTCACCCAGAATTGAGACCCACTGGTTTAGAGCTTGACAGTTTTTCCTAAATGTTTCTCTATAATTTCTCTATAATTTATCTCATTCCAACTTCACATGATGTATTTTAGAAATGAAGAAAATGAATCTTAGAGAAGTTAATTACCCATGGTAGCACATCTACTGGATGCTAGGACTAAAGTTACAATCTATATCTTTATTCTTCAGTATGGTGTTTTTCCTCCTATTTGCCAGGGGTTATCAAACATTGTTGCATCAAAACCAGCTGGAGGACTTTATATAATACAAAATGCTGTGATTATTCCCAGAGTATCTGATTCACAAACTCTAGATTAAATTTTAATAACCTATATTTCTAACGAGTTCTTTGGTGATGCTGATGCTGCTTTTCCAGGGTCTACACTTTGAGACTTACTAGGCTAGACTCTACTGAAATGTAACTTGCTTAATGTTTTACAATGTGTCCAATATACTTCCCTGAAGTGCAGCCTTTTCCCCTACTTTGAGTAATTTATAGAATTTGAATCTCTCCTATGTATGTGAAAATTGTGACAAAAGGCAATGAATTTGTGACAATAGGTGATAAGAATGACTGAAAGATTTGGTCCAGAACTTAAGTTCATGTATTATTAGAATGTCTCTCTTGAGATATCTTTTCACAAAAGCTAAACGTTGAATTGGATCACAACTAATTCTGTAACAAATTCATGGTATAACTTTGCAGAAGTTACTTTAGCTCTCCCTTTGAGTTTTAATTATCTATAACATAAGTTTTCTTTTTTCTCTTAGCGTAGATGATCAGCTCCAACAGTCTATGTCCCATTATTACTGTAATATTTTAATGCATTTAAATTAAAATGAAAAGGTCATAAACATTTCTTTGAATTCTCTTCATGGATATCTGGATAACCATATATTTCTATAATATACTGTGTCAGTAAACTTCAGGTACTGGCAGCAGGATTTTAAGTCCTTGTGCTTTTCTTTATTGTCCAGCTGAAAAATTTAATTTCTCATTTCTTTGTATGAGCATAATCTGTCTGATATTGTTATTTTCCAATCTATTATTAAGTATTAAATGTCTTAAAATTCTGTTCTCAAGTTCTTACTCCTCTATTCTCAAGTTCTTATTATCAAGTTCAGAACTTACTCTACTTTCACATTAATGTGTCAATCAAAAAAAGTCTAAAGCTTAATTCCATAGTAATTTGATAAAGATCAGGAGATGTTTCTTCCTTTCCTCAGTTGACATAAATTAATGTGCAGTTTAGCTGAAGAAAATAGCTTCATCTTTTATCAACATAAAAATATGATTCCCTCTTTGATCATTTCAGCTAGAGAACATTTTTGTCACCTGTATATAACAGTAGAAATACTTTTATTGGTCATGTAAATCCCATAAGCTTTTGTGAGTCACTTAGCTATAGCAAGAAGAGATCAAATAATTTAGATGAGAAATGAAGTAATGGCAACAAAAGGGAGAGATTCTCATGGTTTTGTGTTTGCTTTTTCTGTGACTCATAGTCTGTGACTCTTTTTACAGCAAAGGCTCTATCTGAGCAAGGGGTCTCTGAGCAATGAGGTGATAGAAACTGCATTAAGATCATTGCTATAATTTTTCTTAAGATAAATGCAAATTGTTAGCTACTTATCTAAATCACCCTTTATCTCTCTAATGCAGGGGCTGCTATAGTTAGTCACAATGCCTCTCAATTTCAAAAAAGCATACCTAGGAAAATGGCAGATTGCACAAGTGAGAAAATAGAAAATAATTATAAAATCTTCTATTGTGTTCTTTTTAGTCATTGAAACGGTTCAGGAAAAAGCTTATCATATCAACAGTGAGATAAATACAAAGTAAGAGCACTGGGGACAGTACAAGGAGACTAACTACTGTGAATTAGAGCCCCTGCTTTGCCATCTACAGGTTGCATGATGTAGAACAAGTTATTTGACTTCTCAATCTCAATTTTCTCATCTGTAAAATGTGGATAAGAATAACACCTGTCTTATAGCAATTGTGTTATATATGAGGAAACTTTATAGTACCTTGTAAGGTATGTAATATATTCTCAACAAACATACATTATTATTCTTAGGCAGGATATATATTCCTAAAAATATACATTTTTATTGCTCAAAGAGCAATCTTTGTCAAATTTGTTTTAGTCTGTTCTTTATTGTACAGGATTCATAATTCTTCAGTGGTAAAAATAAAATAATTTGGATTCAGAGATGCATCACTTTTTCAGATAAATTATTTTGGTACTAGGATTTAATTTATTTCAACAAGTTTCTCTCAAAAGCATATTATGTGCTACCACAAAGCTGTAAGGATCAAAAGAAAGAAAAGACTGAGGTTACAATGACAACATTGTTAAATGTGTTTAGGATTAAAGAAATATTATCATCTATAAAGTGGTAATAATGAAACTCATAGTCATGTTGTAGACAATAATACAAAGTTATTGCTTTATTAACTCATTCAAGATCATATTTGCAGTAATGAAATAATGGATGCTAATCTACATAATCACATAAAGTAAAAAAAAACACAAAGATTTAAATGTAAAATGACACCCTTAAAATGTGTACAAATCATCTCAGAAAACCCACTCAAAAGATAACTTTTAATTATATGACAGATAATATTTGTATTCACCTTCAAGTTTATCCAAAGTTAAGTATCACCTTTAAATAAGGTGGCCTTTCAAGAGAAGTGTTTTACATGTATGTCCTAAAGATTTTGATGGCAGGTACTATTGATAACTAACAAGGTGTATTGGAAAGGAAGAATTGGACAGTAAAGATCTCTCAGTGGATCTGCAATATCAGTCAAGAACACTGGGCTTGATTTTATTAACTAAATATCAATATTCTATCATAGTCTCAAACTTAGGTGGTTTTATTGGTTGCTGTTGTAGAGTTAAGAGACATATAAAAGTAATAAGAGAATAATAAGAATAAAGATATATAAAATGTATAAGAATAGAATTGAGAGAGAAAGAGGTAAATTTCCCTCTAGAATTATTTAAAGTAAAATTATTCAACATCATGGGGACTATACAAAAAGCTTTCAATGGCCAAATTGGGCTGAAGACTATGGACACAAGATGGAGGAATAAGAAGCACCAGAAATTTGTCTCCCCACCTAGAAAACAAGTGCACTGGCAGAATCTGTCGGATATAACTATTTTGGAACTCTGCAATTTATCAAAGGCTTGAAAATTCCAGGGGAAGACTTGGATGTAAAGCAGACTTAATTTTGATCAATTTCATCCCAGCAGACTAGCAGCCATTCATCCTCCACCAGCAGACTTTTGGCAGGCGGTTGTGCATGTGCTCCTGGAGCAACCTGCACGCAGCTTGCAGAAATCAGGGTGAGTGAAAAAGAACCTGTTCTCTAATCGTAGAGGATCTGTGCTGTAGTTGCTGATTGCGTCTTCTGATCTCTGAAGTACAGACAGAGGCAGGTGACCATTGTTGTTACACCTCCCCACTTTGTTATTAGTTCCTTCCTCTCTGTCTGAAGAGACTGCCAGGAGACGTAAAGAGCCAGCCCCCCCCAACCCTTCTTTTTCTATTTTTCCTCTTTTAGAAGCCAGACATTAAAGATGAGGACATTCAAAAGCAACTGTATATTTGGGAGAAATTAGAAATTGACTATGTCTAGCAAGGGAAAGGCTCAGACTCATAAAACATTAGATGACCTTGGATTTACACATCAGGCTGATCCTGGACACAGAGATAGCTCACAGAATTAAAAGCACAAAAGTAATAAATGAAATCATCATCACCACCACCAACAGGATAATGGGGAAAAGGAATAATCGGATTTCCAGACTTAACATGTTATCAGATTCAAATGTCCAATACTGAACAACAACAACAACAAATCACAAGGCATAAAAAGAAACAGGAAAATATGACCCATTCAAAGGAGAAGAAAAACAAATTAACAACAGAAACTCTTTGAAATAAACCTGCTGCCAGAGATACTAGATAAAGATTTTTAAATGGTTATCCTAATCCTCAAAGAACTAAAGGAAGATATGAAGGAAGTCAAGAAGATGATGGATGAGCAAAATGGAAACTCTAATAAGTAGTTAGAAACTCTGGAAGGTCTGGAGCTGAAAAGTACAATAACCAAAATTAAACATACCCTAGAGAGATTTTAAAGCAGATTTGAGCAGGCTGAAGAATTATTTGAACAAACTTAAAAATAGGACAATGAAAACTATCAAGTCTAAGAACAGAAAGAAAAATATTGAAGAAAACTGAACAGAACCTAAAGGATCTGTAGGACAGCATCAAGGAGACAAACATATGCACTGTGGGACTCCCAAAAAGAGAAGAGAGAGGAAAAGAGGTAGAGGGATCATTTGAAGACATAATGGCTGAAAACCTTACAAATTTGAGAAAAAGCTGAACATAAACATTCAAGAAGTTCAACAAACACTAAATTGAAATCAAAGAGACCCAAACCAAGACACATTGTAATCAAAATTTTTGAATTTTGAAAGCAGCCAATTGAGAAATGCTCCTCCACAAGATTATCAGCAGATTTCTTTTCAGAAACACTGGAGGCCAGAAGACCGTAGCTTAATATATCAAAGTGCTAGAAGAAAAAAAAAAAAAAGTTAGCCAAGAGGGTGCCTGTGTGGCTCAGTCTGTTGAGTGCCTGCCTTCAGCTCAGGTCATGATCCTGGAGTCCTGCTCCGGATCCATTGGGCTCCCTGCTCAGTGGGGAGTCTATGTCTCCCTCTATGCCCCTGCTGCTTGTGCTCTGTCTCTCTCTGTCTCACTCTCTCTCTCAAATAAATAAAGAAAATCTTTTAATTTTTAATTTTTTAAAATGTTTTGAAGATTTTATTTGTTGATTTAGCAGAGAGAGAAAGAGAGAGGGAGCACAAGCAGAGAGAGTGGGAGAAGGAGAAGAAGGCTTCCCGCTGAGCAGGGAGCCCAATGCGGGGTTTGATCCCAGGAGCCCAAGATCATGACATGAGCCAAAGGCAGCCGCTTAATGACTGAGCTACCCAGATGCCCCAACAAATAAAATCTTTTGAAAAAAATATTAACCAAGAATCCTATATCTGGCAAAACTGCTATTTAAAAATGAGGGAGAAATTAAGGCATTTAAAGATAAACAAAAGCTGTGTGAACTTGTTACCTTTAGACCTGTCCTGCAGGGTGAAAGGAAAGGATACTAGACTGTAACTAGAAGCAATAAAGAATGAAAGATCTCAATAAGGGTATATACATGGACAACTATAAAATCTAATATTATTGCAACAATAGTTTGTAACTCCATTTTTTGTTTTCTACATGATTTAAGAGACTATTTAAAAAATTATTAGCCTAAAACCTAGTGTTATTGTAACTTTGGGTTGTAATGCTACATGTTGTTTTTCTGCATAATTTAAAACAGTATTTGTTCATGTTTTTGGGCACAGAAGGTATAAAGATGTAACTTTGTGACATTAACAGCCAAAAGATGTGGGAACATATCTATTAAGAAGCAGAGTATAGGGGCACCTGGGTGGCTCAGTGGGTTAAGCCTCTGCTTTTGGCTCAGGTCATGATCTCAGGGTCCTGGAATCGAGCCCCACATCGGGCTCTCTGCTTGGCAGGGAGCCTGCTTCCTCCTCTCTCTCTCTGCCTGCCTCTCTGCCTACTTATGATCTCTCTCTCTGTCAAATAAATAAATAAATAAAATCTTAAAAAAAAAAAAAGAAGCAGAGTATATACATTAAATGGAATATTATTCAGCCTTAAAGAGGAGGGGAATACTTCAATATGCTACAACATTGATGGACCTTGAGGACATTATGCTAAGTGAAATGAACCATACACAAAAAAACACATGTATGATACCACTTATATGATGTACTTAGAGTGGTTAAATTAGAGACAGAAAGTAGAATGGTGGTTACCAGGGACTTAAGTGTAGGAGAAGTGGAGAGTTTTTATTTAATGGGTATTGAATTCAATTTTATAAAATGAAAGAGTTATGAAGATGGATAGTGGTGTGGTTATATGACATTATGAATTTATTTAATGTCACTGAATTGTATAATTAAAAATGACTATGATGGCAAATTTTATGTTATGAATATTTTGCCACAATAAAAATATGGGGGACAATTATGAACACTATAATCCCAGACATATTCCTAACGTGGTGTAAAACATACAATTTTAGATCTGTAAGTTATGTGGGTATAGGTTACAAGAAATCATAATTGATCCTACTTTAGTAAAATCTAAATTATGTTAATTTTATATAGTAAAAAGGGCAAATATGCAATTTCACTTTTTATAATCTATCTAATTAAAAAGGGGTCAAAAGAAGCCACAAACAACTAAGAGAATGTCTTCTTCAAAGTAGGAAAATACTGAATATATGTGAAATTTTCTCTATCATTAAAAAATATACATTAAAAGAATAAAGGAGAAAAAGAGGCAGAGAAATCTTTTGAGCTAGTAAGTGTCATCTAATCAATTAGCTTTTCAAATTTTCCTTAATCACCTTGCAAAAAAATCAATAATCTGAATAAAACTATATGTACATATCCATTTAGAACTGTCCATTAATTTTGGATTTGAGTTTGTAGATTTAGATGCAAATAAATATATTCAACACTTCCTAAAAGCAAAATTAAACAAAAGAAACTTTGGAAATTTGATATCTTGCCATGACTGCTGATAGTATAACAAAGTGTGAAATGCGGTGTACACTGTATTAGTAAAAAGAATAAGAAGTCACATTTATTGAAGACTTACTGTATACCTAGTATTTTGTAAATATTTTTCATTTTATTATCCCACTAAATTTGTGCCATTAACTCTTAACAGATGATTAAATTAAAGCTTAAAATTTTGCATTGATTTGATTTAGGTTCCATACATAATATACAAGAATTGATATTCAAATCCAGTTGTTCCTGGTTCCAAAACCTGTATTCTTGGAGACACAGAGACTATAGAGAGGTGACTTGAGAACCCCTAGAGCTGGAAAAGGTGGAGGGCAGGCAATGCCAAGACCCATGCTGGGTCTTCTATCTCAGCTTCCACCAAAACATTTAATTAATTATTGGTTCACGTACTGGACTTGGATGTTGTTTCAAGAAAGTGTTTCATTGCTAAAATATTTTAAAAAGCTACTGTTTAAAGCAAAAACATTTCATGATACAAATGTGTATTATTACTCCTTTTTTTTTTTCCTTCAACAGATTCAATTGGTAACCTTAAAAAGCAACTTCAAAATGACCTTGCTGTGAAAAACTTTTCCTCAGGTTCTCCTGAATCTTCATACCTTCAGGCTAGGTTCTGGTCAAAGACCTTCCTCCAAGTTCACTTTGGGCACATCATTCAAGGTCTTTATTTCTGTGATTGCTTTTTTAATAGCTTGATTCTGGAGTCATTTTCACAAGGATTTCAATTCTTCACATCTATCTCATATTAAAACGTCTTATCTTTTAAAGGGGTGAATTGTACGAAAAGGAGAAGACAAACTAGCTATATTTTCCTAAAATTTTAGGTCATCAATCCCAGTCATGGGAAACCTATTGTTTCTTTAACCAGGCACTGGGGAGTGGAACTGGTCCTATTACTTCTCTGTCATTGACTGGTGCTGCTACCCTACTCAGACTTAATTTATTCTCTGTCATTTATTGGTTTATTCCCAACAATGCTTTTAGGTGCAAATTTCTTCAAAGTTGCCAGAGCAATGAAGCCGACATTTAGAAGTGCTTATAGGTTCCCTGGGGTCAGAGACTTTGACTTGCTTCATTTTTGCGTGACCTTCCTTTCACCAACACCATGCAAGACTAATAAATTTCAAAAGGAAGACATTTATAAAATATTTAGAGGAGAGAATATAAAAATTAAAGTGTATAATGGAAGACTCAAACAAGATTAGATTTATCTGTGATTAAAACTAGTATTTTAATTACTTTGCATGTGTGATATTTGAATAATGCCTAGTTCTTCACACACACACACACACACATACACACACACTTTCTGCATGAAGATAAAATTATATATGAGTCTATCTTTCTTATCACTGTTGTCTACACATCTAAAAACATAGTAGGTTCTCAGTATTTATGTATCAAATAAACTAACTTATGTTAATTCAATTTTTATTATAATATGCGCCACATTAGAAGGGACTATGTCTACTGCAAAGCAACAGTTGTCTAACTTTGCCAAATTGCTCACTGACTTGTACTTATTTGACTGTAAATTAATTAATTATGGCACTGAATTTCTGTACATATTTATGACTTAAGACACCAAGCAACTTCAGAGTGGGGGTAGAGAAAGGCACTTATAGTTTGGGACTCATAAATGAATGTTTTTTTTTTTTTAAAGATTTTATTTATTTATTTGACAGAGAGAGATCACAAGTAGATGGAGAGGCAGGCAGAGAGAGAGAGAGAGAGAGAGGGAAGCAGGCTCCCTGCTGAGCAGAGAGCCCGATTCGGGACTCGATCCCAGGACCCCGAGATCATGACCTGAGCCGAAGGCAGCGGTTTAACCCACTGAGCCACCCAGGCGCCCCATAAATGAATGTCTTTATGAAGACAATAATACCTCAGATGGGTTTTGTACAAATTTATTGCTTTCTCCTCATGGAAGAGCTTAATGTAAGAGTTGTAAAAGATGCCCAAATGTAGGGCCATCACTCATTTGAGAAAGGAAGACTGAATGGATAAATAAATGGTCAATGATTTGTTTTATGCCTATAGTAGCTTAGCCATAACCCTGTATATTTCAGCACAAAGATATTTATGAACAAGCATTAATATCTCAACACATATCTCATGGCAATGCTGAAATACCTGTAAAATATTTTCAAGCTATTTTTATTTGAAAATAAAACAATTTTCAGGTAGCATTTACAGCCTGATCTACTTCATCTTGAAATAAAGGTGAATTTAAGACTATAGTACCAATTTTAATGGATTGGGGAATCTACACATTTAAAATGACCATAATGGATGGTGAATGTATTCATAAATTATTAGACCCTAAGAAACAAGGAAAAATCATTGTTATCTCAGGTGACTAAATGGTTAAAGTTTTTTTTTTTTAACATAATTGAAATTTAACTATCATACTACCTATGGGCCATGACTATCTATATTCAGATTAATTGATTTAAGTTAGTTTCTCAGACAACTTAAGTTTTAGAAACATCCAACTTTGTGAAATGCTTCCTTATATAGTGCCTTGCATGGAGCCATGGCATGTTAAAAGATTAATACATAATTGTGCCATGCTGTAACTATGTATCACTGAACAACTGGTTATCCGTTCTCAAATATCCTTTTAGCATGATTGATTGATTTTTAGGAGAGGGGAGGGGTAGGAGGAGAGGGAGAGAGAGCATAAGCAATCTCCATGCGCAGCTTAGAGTCTGAAGTGGGGCCCGGACCTCATAACGTTGAGATCATGACCTGAGCTGAAATCAAGAGTCTGACACTTATCTGACTGAGCCACCCAGGAGCCCTGTTTTAGCATGATTTAGAAGTAAGCAAAACAGCAGGGAAAGACCATAATGTATATAAAATAAGGGTTATTAAATTTCCCTAATATTATTTAGATTATTTAGATTTTTTAAATTTCTTATTTATTTGACAGGCAGAGATCACAAGTAGGCAGAGAGAGAAGAGAGGTGGAAGCAGGCTTCCTGCTGAGCAGAGAGCCCGATGCGGGCTCAATCCCAGGACCCTGGGATCATGACCTGAGCCGAAGGCAGAGGCTTTAACCCACTGAGCCACCCAGGTGCCCCCTCTAATATTATTTTGAACAATTTTCTCATTTTTTAAAGAAAGCAACTATAAGGGGACAAAATTATTTAACCCTATTTTCTTCATTTTGCTCCCACGTCTGATGTCCCCTCAAATCCAAAAGATGATGCAAAGGAAATCGTGCTGTGGAAATTTCTAGTATATATTATAACTATATTATTGAACATTATATCAACTTAAGCAGCTCTGCTTACCACCAAGGTGTCTAGGAATGGAAAATCAAATACTGCCATTGAATACTCTAAGCGTATAGCCATTCCTTTGTCCTTACTTTGGTCATCTCTTTATTTTTCGTACCCTGTGTAAGTCGACAAACAAAAGTAGCCTTTAGAGTTGAATTAGTTGTTAGCATTATGAAATACCACAATAATTCTAGAAAAATAAGTGAATATATATATATAGTAGCTAACATGTTTATGACATGTGCCAAAATATCTGAGGGCTTTCCTAATGTCTTTAGTGAGGAATATATTTTTAAAATTATTTATTTATATATTTGAGAGAGAACAAGCAGGAGCAAGGGGGAGGAAACAGAGGGAGAGGGAGAAGCAGACTCGATGCATAGCAGAGACCTCAAAGTGGGGCTCAGTCCCACGACCCTGAAATTATGACCTGAGCCGAAGGCAGAAGCTTGATGAATTGAAGCACCCAGGCATACTGGTGAGGGAGATTTTTAAAAAATTACCTATCAAAAGAATTATTTTCCTGCCACCATTTTACGGGTCTGCTAATGCAGTCCCTATTTAAAAGATAATAAAAGAGAGATGAGATCCATTTTTTTTCCCCCAAAGAGAATGCAACTTATAAATCTGGCTTGAATTTAGGTTTTCTGACACCCTGTGATGCCTATTATTCTAAATTATGATTGACAAAGTGAATGTCTTACAGTTAGCAACACATTTCTCATATTTCTAAGCAATGTATAATCATAACTACTACCATATTGACTCATAAGGAAACTAAAGCAGTTGCTATTTTATGCTGGAGAACATCACAAACTCAAAAGATCTGAAACCAGTCAAGTTTAAATTTGTACTCTAATACAAGCTACATTATTACTGTTTAATTATCTATCTCCTTTATAATCTGACCTATACAGAGGTAGAGATTTTGCCTCGTTTACTAATAATTGTATCCTAAACAGTTTACTAGATAAATATATAGTAGATGGCTCAATAAGTATTTATTGATCAAATTAATAAACAAATGAACTCTAGGGGAGGAGAATACATGCAGAATTTCATTAAACAAAGTTATTCTAAAAGATGAGAAGAAAATCAACAGAAAAAAAAGTTGACAGTCCCCAAGAGGTCCCAGTTTAACTTTTCCCCCAGCATTATTCAATACAAACTGTATATATTTAGGCTTTACAATATAATGTCTTGATATATGTATACATTGTAAAATGATTACTGCAATCAGTGTAATTAACGTATTTACCCCTTCACATATTTACTGTCCCACTTTGTGTGTGTGTGTGTGTGGTGAAAACACTCGAGATCTACTCTTGGAAATTAAAGTACACAATACTTTACTATTAATGATACCCACCATATTGTATATTAGATCTACAGAATGTATTCATCTTATAATTGAAAACTTTTATCTTTGACCAACATCTCTTTTTCTCTAACCCCCACCTCATGGTAACCATTATCCTGCTCTCTCTTCTTATCTGACTTCTTTTTGAGTCCACATAAAGTGAGATCATGTACTATCTGTCTTCTTGTGTCTGATCTATTTCACTTAGCCTAGTGTCCTCTAGGTTAATCCATGTTGTTGCAAATGGCAGAATTTCCTTCTTTGTTGAGGTTGGATAATAATTTTATACATATAAAATTTCACTTGTCAATGGACAAATTGGGTTGTTTCCAAATCTTGGCTATTGTGTAAACATAGGAGCATAGATATTTCTTTAAATAATGATTTTATTTCCTTTGGATATATACTCAGAAATGGGATGCTGAGTCATATGGTAGTTCTATTTTAAATTTTTGGGGGAACTTTCATATTGTTTTCCATAATGGCTGTACCAATTTATATTCCCATCTAGTGTACAAAAGTTATTTTTCTCCACATCTTCACCAACACTTATTATCTTTTACTTTTTGATAATAGCTATCTGTATGGTTGTAAAGTGGTATCTCACTATGGTTTTGATTTGCATTTCTCCAATGACTAGTGACACTGAACATCTTTTCATGTGCCTTTTGGCCATTTGTAGGTCTTCCTTATCCCATTTTTAATTGGATTATTATAATTATTTTGCTATTGAGTTGTAGGAGTTCCTTAGAAAGTTATATCTTCAAAATAGAATGGAACTGGAATAAAAACAGTCACATATACCCATGGAAGAAAGCCCAGAAGTAAATTCAAGCATATAGAGTCAACTAATCTTTGACAAAAGTGCCAAGTGTACACAACAGGGTAAGGATAGTTTTCTCTCTAAACGGTGTTGGGAAAACTGGATATTCATGTGCAAAAGAATGAAATTGGTCTTTATCTTATGCCATACACACAACCAACTCAAAATGGATTAAATGTATATCATGAAACTGTAGAACTCCTAGAAGAAAACATAGATTTTGTTGACATTGGTTTTTGCAATAATTTTTTGGGACTTGACATCAAAAACACAGGCAACAAAAGTCAAACAAGTGGGAGTACATCACACTAAAAAGTTTCTGCACAGTAAAGGAAACAGTCATCATCAAAAAGGCAAACCTATGGAATGTGAGAAAATATTTTAAAACTATATACTATAAGGAGTTAATATCCAGTTTGACTTCTTTAATTAGTTATTTTTGTGATTTGGCAATGTCCTACACATTCCATTAAAATGAAACAACTCAGCAGTAGAACCCAGTTAACTGTTGGGCAAAATGGAAATTGGCAAATAGATGGCCAGATGCCTTTTGTCATAGAACATTGCAATAACAAAGTTGTTCTGATCATTTGAGCCTTGGGTTATTAATAAAGTTCTTCAAGCAATTACATTGTTCTCTTCCTGTGCCTTTATCCTAAGGTACAAGTTATAATTTTATCCCAGACATCAACATCCTACAGCTTGATTTATAGCTTGATGTTTTTCCTATTTCCACTAATACAGGTGACAAGTGATAAGTATGACACATCAAAAAATACATACTATTATTGTATCTCCCTAAATGTGTATAATTCAGACTCCTTGTCTATTCAATTTAGTATACACATCAACAGATATTTAGAACTTAGAAGCCAGCTCTTTGAATTGAATTGGAATAGCCTAGACCTAATATCCTGTGACTCATCAATAGTGCCTGTCTTTTATAATCTCAAAATTTTGGTATTAAAATTCAAATTTCAAAACTCATATGAGTCACAGTGTCAGAAAATTTGGTGAAATATTTCTTCAGACTATATTTTCTAGACCTACTTAACTTCACATAGATGCAGATATTAAATGACTCAATATAATATTCCACTATAATTCCAGTTTAAATTAGGGGGGAACAACTTGAAATCTTCCATATTTTAAAGTCATTTAGAGTTTGGTTCCAGTTAAGCCTTCAAAAATGTTAGGTCTATAAAATAATATTAGAGACATTTCATCAACATTTCTCTGTAACTCAAGTTTTACAGATTTATCTTAAAAGATGTGGTGTAGCTAGAGCTATGGTTTGAGCTTAGGACAGCTGAGCAATTTAGTTGGTGATCGAGGGATCCCTAAGATGAGATTTGTGGACACTTTTTCTCAATACTTTGAGGACCCTGTTGGCCTCTTTTTCAGAGAATTTGCTTAAAATTATAACCCTGATATGACTTAAAAATCAAAGTAAATAAGCCCATTGGGTTAAAAGAAGAAAATGTATATTTTGAGTATTATTTTGAAGATAAGTAACTCAGTTTTAAGCATTTCTGTATGTATATATGTATGTTGTATCTTCTCAACCCAAGACAATTTTATTTTACAAAGCTAGTTGCTGAACATATTCAATGTGTACAATGGCTTAAACATAGCTTTTTTTTTTTTTTAATTTCTTGCTTGTGTAATGTCCAGGGTGTATGATCCTGGCAGATTGACTAATCTCCTTCCAAGGGTGGATCAAGAATCCCAGTATTTTTCTCTTGTGCTTTTAGTTACTTCAGCTTGTGGCTTCCATGATTACTGTGTTTATTTTTGCTCAAGATGGCAGGAAGGAGAAAGAGCCTTTATTTCCTATACGGTAGATTTTAATGAACCAGTGGTATAGGGGTTAATATGACTTTTCTCTATATTCCATTGGCCAGAACACCATCACCTGGTTTTATGGGCTGAATTGTGTTTGCCCATAATTTATATGCTGAAGTCTTAAGAAGTCCAGTATCTCAGAATTTGACCTTTATGGAGGTAATTAAGCTAAAGTGAGGTCTTTCCCCTTTAGACTATTAGTTGTCTGAGGTCAGGAATTAGATTCTCTCCGTGATTCCAAAGTGCCTAGCACATTAAGTGACATGAAGTTGACATTCAATAAATATTTGTTGAATGAATAAGAGATTATGTCAACATGAAAAAGCCTGAAGGGAAGTTTAAAAATTGGTAAATACATTGCTGATGGCCTTCAGATATATTTTTTTCTGGGTTATTCCAAGTTCTTTATTTCTTGTCACAGAAACTGGCCAGCTTGTTTATTTTAATTAACCATTACCTCCCCCTGGGACAACTACTGGCCAGCAGCTACTTTGGTAAATACCATCAATATGGAGCATCTGGTTCTCTGAAGTTTAAGTCCCATGTTCAAGTCGTATAAATTTTTCAGTTTAGAGACTTGAAGACTCCATCCCATGGCAAAGGCAGGGGAGATTTGATCTCAAGAATGCCTCCTACTACTTTGCATTTGCATACTGTCCCAGACAATAGCCTGTCATTAGCCTTTCAATAATTCTGTTCAAAACTAGTTGAACTGTCAGGAACTATATGTCACTGTCTTATCTGTTTTCTTGGTTGTCCCATTACACAGGTCCATTACACATACACAGGTGCCTGTAGGGAGTTGAGACCCCTTATCAGAAGAGAAACAGGAATATGAAGACTCCTGAGTCATTAAGAAGTATTTACTGTCCCAGAAAAGCCCAGAAATATCAAAGGTTAGAGCTAAAACGGATAGTGATAAAAGATTATCCTGCCTATCCTTTATGACCAAGGTCATAAAGAAAATGAGGGGTGAAATGTTTTTATTTGAGATAGAATAATACTGCAGAAAATGTGGTGGGGTGGAAGGAAGGGTTTGTGTGTGTGTGTGTTTTCCCCAAGACTGCAGTAGGGTTGTATGAGATATTAATGTCCCTCAACTGTACAAGATTCTTGAGTAGCTCTGGGAATTGGGAAGTCTGCAATTTATAACCTCTCTCCTCTGTTCTTATAAGCAATTTAACCAAGCTCCTGTTAGCAAGAGACACTTAAGGAACAGAAATCCTAGAGGAGATTTTTAAACCCATAGTAAAGATAATACAATCCTCCTGCATAAAAACAAAGGATTATTAATGCTGTGCTTCTGGTGAAGTCTCATTTCACAACCGATGTAACTTTTTGTATTAAATCAGCCCCACCAGTACTGGAATGAGCCAAGCTCAGGTGTCATTTATCACTAGCCATTTTGTACCAACCATAGAGCCAGCCCTCAGTTTGACCCTTCCAATGGCTCACCCCCCTGTGTGAGTGGAGGTTTTTATCCGTAGACATGCTGATCTTTTTCAGGATTCAAATTTATTTTCCTGACATGGTTCATAGCTTCTGTCTTCAGGTACTTGTCCTCTGAAGGAAGAGCCTGCCTTTGCAGTACACCTCCCAGAGCAGATCATATCCCTTTGGCAAGTTGTAGCCCTGGCTCCTTTTCATCTCTTTAATCTCAGTTTATGAACCATTTACCTGAATAATTCATAATCAATTGAGGCAATAATTTTGCCATTTGCTGAATCACCCAGGATGTATGTCATGAGAAGATGCTATTTAATTGCAGAATGATTGATGATTGACATTTGGCTTTTTGTTTTTGTTTTTGCTTTGTTTTCTTTTGTTTTATAGGTTGCTTTGACAGATCTGAAGAAAATACATTCCTCTTCCTTTCCCAGATGAAAGCCTATATTAACGGGTGGCATTATTTTATACTTCTTTCTTTTCTTTTCTTTTTAAAAATAAATCACCTTGTGGAAAGCAAGTCCTTTGCTCACACCTAGAATGGATAGCCCATTAGAGTATTTTCTAATCATTATATTGCTCCTTTATTCTTGAGCTGTTATCTGTGGGGGGGGGGATTACAGTCATACATTATATTTGAGGTCACACCAGTGTGACTGTAAACACCAACATTATTGAATTCATTCATTCCTCAACACAGGTTTCTTGAATGCCTACTATATGCTTGTAGGTACCTACTTGTGAGTTCTAAAAATACAGAATAAGCAAAAAAGATAGCATTTTTTGCTCTCCTTAAGCTTGTATTTTATATTCTTTGGACTCCATCATTGTAGGATGGTGTCACCAAAACACTGCAGTCTTTGAAACCAGTGATGCTGAAGTTTCCACAAATATTAGAAATGTGATATTACAATATAAGGGAAGCACAATGTAATGTTTTTTTCATAGCCTTTGGAAACAGACAGATATAGTTTCTCTTTCTGACTTTGTAACCTTAGCCAAAATATTCAACTCCTTTGAGTCTCAGATTTTCTCACTTGCACAAAGGTGAAATTAATACCCCATCCCATGCCAGATTATTATAGGGCTAAGATCAATATGTATGTAGTCCATCACACCCTATATCTAAATGTTTAAAAGGTAGGAGGCAAATTAACATGCTGTTAAATAAAAAATCTTACTCTTGCCTTAATATTTTCATAATGACCTGAAAGTCCAATTTAAAATTTAAAATTCTTGGGATGCCTGGGTGGTTCAGTGGGTTAAGGCCTCTGCTTTCAGCTCAGGTCATGATCCCAGGGTCCTGGGATTGAGGCCCACATCGGGCTCTCTGCTCAGCAGGAAGCCTGCTTCCTCCTCTCTCTCTCTCTGCCTGCCTCTCTGCCTGCTTGTGATCTCTGTCTGTTGAATAAATAAATAAAATATTAAAAAAAAGAAAATCTTCTAAAAAAGATAAAATAAAATTAAATTAAAAATTCTTGAATTCCTCAAAGTTTTGAACATAGAGCACTGGTGTCTGGTCTGTAGTCTCTAGGCCAGAGCTCATTTTTTTTCTTTTCTGCCCATTCCCAGGTCACTGGCTCACCATGAAAGACCCATCCAGGTTCCATCTGTAACCCCTGAACAGCTAGCTATCCCTTGATCACCCCCTGGCCTAAATGTGCAGGTGCCAAGCTTATAATGTACCTGGAGGAAATAGACCTCAGAAACGTGCACTTGGGTACTCTGAAAGTGGGATTGGAAGGAGGGTAAGGGTTTCCATGATCTCTGGCAGCCAGAACATTGGCCAGGTTGAAAGATAGATTCCATTTCTGTAAGAGCTAAGACTATAATTAAGTCTCATTTTGGGGATACAGGGCTTAGCACAAGGGACTCCATTTTGGGCTTATTACTTTATTACTTTATTTATTTATTTATTTACTTACTTACTTACTCACTTTAGCATCCAGTATTAGAGGATGCCTCAGGATTATGGCAGGCATATTCTTTCTGAGTCTATTGACTCTTTTCCTTGTAAGAGTGGATTAGGAGGAGGGCCAGAGTGGGGCCCTGTTAATTGAGGAATAGTTAACAACTAAGGTAATATTAAGTCTAAATGAAGTAACAAGTTCTTATTTTTGTGCTGAAGTCATGGTAAATACTCCACCAAAGGAGTCTAATTTATATCAGTAGTAGAATAATAACAATTTTGTTGGCCTCAAGGATATGCCACCATATTTACAGCTACCATCTCAGGGCCTGGTATTTAGAAAGATCTTAAAAGATGTTTTTGCCATTTATCCTTCATGGGACATCAAAAGAGTAGCTGATGCCAGTGTCAGAGACATTGGTGGGTTTAGATTCTTCATGGTTCTCAAGGGGATCTCCTGCAGCTCTGGGACCATACTAGACTCTGAATATATTTGAAGGCAGTTTCTCCTTTTGGTAATACAGTTTTGGGAGGGACAGATAGTTTTCCACTGAGAACAAAGGAGAGGACATTACTATATTCATAACAAACATTAAGCTACCATGAAATTGCTCATCTTTTGATTTTAATTTCATGCCCCTACAGAGGTGCACTCATAGGAAAACTAGTTTATTCCACTTACCAAAATGAGATGAATGGGTGAGATTTAACAACAGCAGCTTGATGAATGAATGAACATATTTTTGTGACATTAACATAGTTAAAATTCACTATCTTTCCCCATGACCTCCCACATCCGATGACTTGTGGCATATTAAGAGGCATATTTTAATCCTTAGAACAGCCACAAAAATAAATAAAATGACTACATTTGAAAATGACACAACAAACTACCTATTTAACAAGCATATACAAAAAGAAAAAGGAAAAGAGAATCGTGAGACATATAGACAATAAATAGCAAAATGATAAATGTATAGTGAAAGACGAATGATTTTCTTCTAAAATCAGGACAAAGCAGAGAGGTCTGCTCCTTGACATTATTTTTCAATATTGTGTTGCCAGTGTAATAAGAGAAAAAAAATCATTCCTATTTGAAGGAAGAAGTAAAACTGTCTGTAATTTCTGACATTGTGATCCTCTATCTAGAAAATCTTAAGGAATACACACATGCACACATGTGTTCTCTATTTTATGTCTTATAAACAAGTTCAGTAAGGTCACTGGATTAAAAAAAATCAGTATGTGTCTATATATTAGCAATGAACACACAAAAATGAAATTAAGAAAGTTATTCTATTCACAATAGAATTAAAAAAATGAAATGTTTTACAATAAAAAGAACAACAACAAAATGCACTGGTGTCTATGAAACATTCCTGAAAGAAATTAAAGATCTAAATAAATGGAGAAGCATTCCAGTTTCATGGATTTGAATATTAAATATTATCGGGGCTGTAATTCTCTTCAAATTAATGTATATATTCAATACATTTGCTACAAATGTCCAACAGATTTTTTTGCAGAAATTAACAAACTGATCTTAAAATTTGTATAGAAATGCAAAGGAGAATAGCCAAAAAAATTTTGATTAAGAACAAAATTGGATAACATACTTCTCAATATCAGAACTTAAAATAAAGGTATAATAATCAATATGGTAATCAAGACAACACGGTGTTTACCTACGGAGAGTCATATAAAGCAAAGGAAGAATTAACAGCATAAAATAAACTTTTATACTTAAGGTTAATTGATTTTTGACAATGAAGTCATTTTAGTGGGAACAATACATACTTTTCAATAAATGAGAGTTTGGATATCCTTATACAAAAGGATGAATTTAGACAATTACTCCACACTATTGACAAAAATAAACACAAAATGGATTACATATATAAATGTAAGGATCATCACTCTAAGACTTGTAGAATAAAATATAAGAGGAAATCTTGAGGACCTTGAATTAGGCAGAGTTCTTACATATAATACCCAAAACATGATCAATCCAATTTTGTAATATGAATTTTTGGACTTCATCAACATTAAAGACTTTGATGCTTGGGGCGCCTGGGTGGCTCAGTGGGTTAAGGCCTCTGCCTTTGGCTCGGGTCATGATCCCAGAGTCCTGGGATTGAGCCCCACATCGGGCTCTCTGCTCAGCGGGGAGCCTGTTCCTCCTCTCTCTCTCTCTCTCTCTGCCTGCCTCTCTGCCTACTTGTGATCTCTGTCAAATAAATAAATAAAATCTTAAAAAAAAAAAAAACTTTGATGCTTCAAAAATAATCATAATTTTTTTTTTAAAAGTCACAGCTTGGAGTAAAATATATACCATCTCTCTGATAAATGACTTGAATCCTGAATATATAAAATATTCTTACAACTCAATAATAAGAAGACACACAACCCGATTAAAAATGAGCAAAGAATTGACTAGAAACTTCATCAAACATGTAAGTGGCAAATAAGCACATGAATCAATGCTCAACATTAATAATTAAGGAATGCAGTGAAAATCATAATGAAATAACACTTCACATTCACTGGAATGTTTATAATAAAAAGACAATAACAATTGCTGGTGAGGATGTGGACAAAGTGTAACCCATATACATTGCAGGTGGGAATGTAAAATGATGCAATCACTTTGGAAATCAGTTTGACAGTTTTTCTAAAAGTTAAAACAAATTTACTCTATGGCCAATAATTCCAATCCTGGGAATCTACCCAAGAGAAATTAGTGCATGCAAATTCCTGCATGTGAATGCTTATAGCAATGTTATCCAAAATAGCCCCCAAATTATTAAAAATAAAACCAAATATTCATTAAATGGTGGATAGATAAACCTATGCAAAGGAATACTATTCAACAATTAAAAAGTGGAAATATATGCTATCAGATGAGTTAATCTCAAAAAAATTATGCTAGATGAAAGAAGCCAGACCAAAAGACTACATATTCTATAATTCCAAATATGTGAAATGTTCAGGGAAAAAACATCTATACTCCCTGAAAGTAGATCAGTAGTTGCTTGGGGCTGGTGTGGGAGTGGAGATTGACTGCAAATGGACACAAGAAAATGATGGAACTGTTCTAAACATGGCTTGTAGTCTATATATTTACTAGTAATCATTGAGTGCACACTTAAAAGAGAAAGACAACTGTAACATTAGAAAAGAACTTGAAGTTATCTCATCCAATCTCTTGTTTTTAAATAATATTTCAGATTGATATAAATCAGTGATTATTGTAAGCTTTCTATATGATGTGAATTATGAATTTAAGTTAATAAGTTCTCAATGTATATTTAAATCTCAACCCCAGAAAGGTTAAATACTGTGCCTAATGTAATACAGTCAGTAAATGGTGAAGATAATATATCAACCTAGATTTTTGTAGCTCAAAAGTCTGTGTGTATGCATTTTCAACTATGTTTCCCAGTATATGATATACATTGATAGTAGTGCCATACATCTGAGATACTACTCAATTTTAATGATTACAGTTTATTTTCCTTTGAACTGGTTGTGTTTTCTAAGACTTTTGGACAGCTAGGAAGAAAGATTTATTTCCTTAAATCAAACTATGTATATGACACTTGTTAAAAAATCCAGTTCAAAGAATGCCAATGGACAGATGCCAAGAGGGAGTAAGATTAAAAAAAAAAGTGAACAGCAGATTCAGATTTGGAGTCAGAAATGATAAGATTATACACTCAGATGCCCCAGTTTCCAGCATTGTGGATTTAATGACTTGTTAATTAAGTTCTCCAAATTTATTTTTTTAATTAGATAAATAACACCTCTTTTCATGTGTCTGTGACCATCTGTATGTCTTCTTTGGAGAAATAGCTGTTCATGTCTTATACCCATTTTTTTTTTAAAGATTTTATTTATTTGACAGAGATCACAAGTAGGCAGAGAGGCAGGTAGAGAGAGAGAGGAAGGGAAGCAGGCTCCCCGCTGAGTGGAGAGCCCAATGCGGGGCTCGATCCCAGGACCCTAAGATCATGACCTGAGCCGAAGGCAGAGGCTTTAATCCACTGAGCCACCCAGGCGCCCCTTCCACCCATTTTTTAAATTGGATTATTTGATTTTGGTATTGAGTTACAGAAGTTCTTTATATATTTTGGATACTAACCCGTTTTTGGCTATGTCAATTGCTTATATCTTCTCCTGTTCAGTAGGTTGTCTTTTAGTTTTGTTGGTTTACTTTGTTGTGCCAAAGCTTTTTATTTTGGTATAATCCCAATAGTTTATTTTTCCTTTTTTTTTTTTCTCTAACCTTGTGAGACATATCGAAAAAGATGTTGCTACAACAGAGATTACTGCCTGTGCTCTCTTCTAGGATTTTCATGGTTTAAGCTTTCACATTAAGTCCTTAATCTATTTTGAGTTTATTTTTGTGTAAGAAAGTGGTCCAGTTTCATTTTTTTTTGTATGCAGCTGTCCGGTTTTCCCAACACCATTTGTTGAAAAGACTGTCTTTTTCCCATTGTATAATCCTTCCTCCTCTGTCAAAGAATATGAAAACACTAATTCAAAGGAATATATGCACCCCTATGTTTATTGCAACATTATTTACAAAAGTTAAACTATGGAAACAGTCCAAGTGTCTGTAGATAGATGAATGGTTGAATGGATAAAGATGTGATGTGTACACACACACACACACACACACACACTCACACCATGAAATATTACTCAGCCATAAAAAAGAATGAAATCTTGTCATTTGCAACAACATGGATAGATCAAAAGAGTATAACGTTAAGGGAAATATCAGAGAAAGACAAATACAGTATTATTTTACTCATATGTGGAATTTAAGAAACAGAACAAATGAACACAGTAAAAAAAGAGATAAACCAAAAAATAGACTCTTAACTATAGAGAACAAGCAGATGGTTGCCAGAGGGGAGGTGTGTGGTAGATGGGTGAATGAGATTAACAGTACATATACTGTGATGAGAACTGAGTAACATATGGAAGTGTTGAATCACTATATTATACACCTGAAACTAATAGAAACACTGTATGTTAACCACACTGGAATTAAAAAACAAACAAAACAAAAACAAAACAAAAAACCCAAAACCCAAAAGAAACAAACAAAAAAACTTGAAACAAGAAAAAGATAAAAATAACATTTCACTTGGAATTTATAAGAATCAGTCATGTGAAAGTGATAAGAACAGTCTCTATGAACACCTCCTAATACTGAATCTGTTTTCTTTCCTATTGAGCTTGTGAAAAGTTGTAGTCCTCACATAACTTCAAATAAGAACTTGCTTTAGTTGTGAACTTTTAAGACTGGTTTCTCTTTAAATATAAGCAAACTTCTTTTTACCTACTCTGATATTTTATGTTCAATTATTATCATGGATTCAATAAGCTTACTTGTATTCCAGATAGTTCTCCATTGTATAAAAAAAATTACTAATTGGATGATCCATAGTCTAACAAAGAAAATGTATTAATTTTCTTCTCCTCCCTTGACAATTCAAGAATCTGATACATTTTCAATAAATTTTAAGGAAAATGTCAGTTGACATGAAATTCTAATTTTTACCAGTAGTTTAATGGCTCTACTCACCCATACATGAAGATAACCTCATAAATCCTAGTGCATACTAACCATGGATTGAAAAGCTTTTCAGATTGTTTAAACCTACCACTTTAACTCCATCTTTTAAAGTACTTTGCTAAGTTCCTCCTTTCTCTTGGAGTTACTGCATTTTCTTTCCACTTTCTTATAAACGTGAGTCTCTTTATCTGCATGTTTGCCTAGTGTTTCCTTTTCATATTTTTAAACAATGTCTGTTAAAGAGTAAGTATTTTGTTTGTTTTTTGCTTTTAAGTAAGCTCTACATCCAATGCAGGACTTGAACTCATGACCCCGAGATCCAGAGCTGCATGCTTTACCACCTGAGCCAGCCAGGTACTTTCTAATATCAAATTCTTTTCTTATTAGTACCTTTTTATCAGAGAGTACCTGAATATTTTCACAAAGAATCTGTTACTTTTCTCTTCCCTATATTTCAGGTTAGTTTGTTCTTTATTCCCGTAGCTTTTCATTCCACAATTTCTTTCCCTACAAATGATTAGGTGTTCTAATTCCTGACCGGTCTTGTTCTGACTCTCTTGTTCTAACAGCTGTTTTTTTCTCACTCATTTGCTCTTATCCTCTTCCCTCGTCTTCCTGCTTGACTCATAGAGCCCTCCTATTTCACACTCTTATACCCTCCAGTATGTTATACTTGGCATAAAGTAGACCGTTTTCATCTTGAGACTGCCATATTACATTGATTCTCCAGGGGACAGTCTAAACTTCAGTCTGACATTCAGTAAGCTATCATTGTACACTGAAATGAACTACTCTTCTTTACCACTATTATCCCCTCACTCCAGGCAAATGTATATATGTGTGTGTGTATACACACACATATATATATGCACACATATACACACACACACATCTAAAATATATACATGTAAATATACATACACGTGTGTGTGTGTGTACTAGAGTCCTCTCATCTCCTGACTATTTCCATGTATCCTTGTTGTGTTAGCTTCTATTGATGTAGCAAAAAATTACTACAAACTCAGCAACTTCAGATAATACATTTATTATCTAATGTTTTCCATGTCAGGGGCCTGGGCACAGCTATCTGGATCCTCTGTTTAGATCTCACAGGGTGAATCAAGATGTTGGCTGAGCTGAGATTCTCATCTGAGGGTCTGGATCCTCTTCTAGTAATACTGGTTATTGAAAGATGAAATTCCCCTGCAGGTATATGGCTATTTTCTTGCTGGCTGCTAGCAGGGGGCTTCTCTGAGCTTCTAGAGGTTGTCCCTCAGAAGTTCACAACATAACTATTTGTGTTGTTCCTTAAAGACAGCAGGAGTACATCTTTCTGACTTCTGCCCTCAGCAAAATAAAATCATGCATGTAAAGGGTTTACTTGATTGGGTCAGGCCCACTCAGATAATCTCCAGTAGCTTAAAGTCATTTTTGAGGGACTTCAATTACATCTGCAAAATCTTTTCATAACAAGTACCTTGACTAGTATTAGATTCAACAGAGAATGGATAGCTAAGGGGTTATCTTCAGAACCCTGCCTTCCATACCTCTCATCGCCCGTCCAACTTCTGTACAACCCTCAAGGTTAATCTCAAACCCTATCTACCCTTTGTTTCTCTCTCCAAATTCCTTATTTCTATTATAAACTTCTAGGTCACACATAGGTTTTATGTTTATGTTTGTCATATAGAATTTTGTTCTGTTTGAAAATGCATGACTCATCCAATTACCCACACACAACTGCAAATGCACACACATAGACATATATACTCTCCCAATTTTGATTTTAATATGCTTGAAGGTACAAGATAATCTTTAAAATCTCTTTTGCATAAAACATTCCTTGACTATGATACACCAAACACTCCAACAAGAAAAACTCAGTGTTTAGACTAATGGTAGACTTATAGGGTTCTATGCTAACCTTTCCTGGAGTTGGTAGAGAATCTCTGAACTACTACTTAGGTTGAAAGCTCATTGTGATTTTCTCTAATTCACAAACAGCAGAACTTGGAGCCAGCACTGTAGGATACTAATGAAGCCCAATTGTGAATTAAATTGGATTAAAAGCAGGCAACACTTTCCAATGGTCTTTCTCCAAATATTACCATAGGATTTTAGTCTGAATCATGAAGCACTTTAGTTGATAAGCACACATTCAGAAGATACCCATTTAGGAAATGATCTTCTGAAGAGATTGAGAAATCTCGTGTTTATTTTTTACTAATTCTTGAACCAAGACTTGTAGCCTATGTACTTACAAATTATTTCTTCACTTTATAAGGGGGTGAGGGAGATTAGGATGAGGAAATTTTTAATAGAGAATTTTTTTGTAATTGGCTGTGTCAAAATCCACAGGCTTTATGTTATGCCCATATTGATAGAATATTGAAGCAGAAATGAATTTCCTCTCAGAGTGAAGGCAAACATACTTTCAAACACTCTTCTTAGATTGCATGATAGCAAAAACTATTATACATGTGTATTGTTAAATATATGCATATATAAATTTTATACATGTATATTATTAAACATATGCACATATAAATTTCAAGATTTTCAATGTTAAAATTTCTCTTTTTTGAGAAGAATAAATTAGTACATCTCTGGTTATGATGGAATAATTCCTGGCATTACTGTGATTAAACGAGGTACATTAATGTAAGCAGTGATGAAATAAAAGCACAGTAGAATTCTTGGTGGGTGTGAACTGATGAGTAATCTTAATTAGAGGTAAAATGTGCCCATTATTTTTGTGCTATAAATGAATTTTCATATTATGAATTACAGAGACAAAGACAATGTGATACACAGTGACACATTAGTCAAAGAGCAAGTGCAAGTGAAGTAGGTACAGTTACTTCTTTTGGAAAAGAAGAAGAAAAAGACAAAATTTATTCTGCATCTGATTACCTCAATTTACCTAAATTGAATGGTTCCCACATTTGTTAATTGGTGATGTCTTATTCTATAGTTCATGACCTGGATTTACAGTATACTTTGGCTACAGCTAAAGTTCAGTTATAAATTGGTATTTGATTTGATATCCAATTTAAGCTAAAATATTAGTAAACTGCCTATTCTATCCTCATCACAGAACAAAAGAAAATCAGGAAAATACATCAATTAGTTTCCCCTGCAATGAATATTGCATATTAACCAATTATTAGAAAATAATCTCACCTTTTTAAAAATATTTTTAAAAATTTAATTTCTTTTCAGTGTAACAGAATTCATTGTTTATGCACCACACCCAGTGCTCCATGCAATTTGTACCCTCCATAAATACCCACCACCAGGCTCCCCCAACCTCCCACCCTCTGCCCCTTCGAAACCCTCAGATTGTTTTTGAGAGTCCATATATGGTCTCTCATGGTTCATCTCTCCCTCCAATTTCCCTCAACTCCCTTTTCCTCTCCATCTCCCCATGTCCTCCGTGTTATTTCTTATGCTCCACAAATAAGTGAAACTATTTAATAATTGACTCTCTCTGCTTGACTTATTTCACTCAGCATAATCTCTTCCAGTCCTGTCCATGTTGATACAAAAGTTGGGTATTCATCCTTTCACCATTTTTTTTTAAAGATTTTATTTATTTATTTGACAGAGAGAGAGATCACAAGTACATAGAGAGAGAGAGAGAGAGAGAGGAGGAGGGAGGCTCCCTACTGAGCAGAGAGCCCGATTCAGGACTCGATCCCGGAACCCTGAGATCATGACCTGAGCTGAAGGCAGAGGCTTAACCCACTGAGCCACCCAGGTGCCCCAATCTCACCATTTCTCGAGGTAAAGGACTTACTAGTATGAATAAATGGAGGTGGATGTAGGAAGATCAGTAATAATAATTTGTTATATTATAAATGATAACATCATTAACTGTATTTTTATTTTATTTTGTTTGGCATAAAGTACCATCTGACAACTGACTGAGTAAATCATCTAACAACACTAGTCAAGGGAAAATAACCTTATGGGGTAGCCTATCCTTTAAACTGACCATCCTGTAGAAAGAGTATACTCACCATATTCTTCATATTGATATAAGTTTGGGATACATGATAAAAGTAAAAAGTTTTGTTTCAAAGGTATTACTTTAATTAACTTATGTAATATTTCCACAGCTCCAACAAAGCTTGACAAAGAGGAAAATAAAGTTCAGTTAAGAACCTGAGACTTCAAATATCAAATACCAAGTAGGTAATAAAACACTATTTCCAAAGCTTGTGCTTTTCAACATATCATAAAGAGATGTTCTTAAATACCCTGGTGAAAAACTACAGAGATGCTTGGTTTTCTTTTTTGTACTCTTGGTAAACCAAGGGAAAATAGGATAGTACTTTTTAATCCAAGGATTCTGTTTTCTTTGCTTTTTTCCTTAGCCAAACTGTATCCGGATTTATTAAAGATACTTTTCATAAACAACCATGGTAGTTCAGGTAGGATACCAGGAGACAATCATTAACAGTGTAAAACTTCCAAAGTCCATTCTTCAATGGACTACTAAAATTAGAAAGCCACTATAAATCCTAGTGAAGTCTTCATGTTGTGTTATGAATACGGAAATTTTGGAGTGAGGGTTGACCTTTCATGCTTAGAATATTGTTCAACAACTTTTCATAAGTTGACTCTGACTTTCAGGAAATGAAATGAAAATGGCAGCATTAGCAATCTGAAGACCCACAAGCTAAAAAGGGAGTCTTAGAAGGCATCCGTCTCAAAGGCAGTTTGCTTGACATACTGGGAACCATTTTGGGGGTCAGGTTCCAACAAGTCTCTGGGTTAAAGGGAGTCAAGTCTATGCTGAAGACAGAGAGGGAAAAGAAGACATTAAAAAAAAATGAATTTTCCCTTTTCCACACCACAAGGAGTTTGTTCCAAGGTGGCTAATGCCTGTCAACATCAAGAGGAATTTTCTCAAAACTAGAAGGGGTAACTGTTTTCCCCCATATCAGTTCAGTTGTGAGATATTCTATTAGTGACATATGCCCTTCCCCTCCAAATAACAATGAATTGTTCTGTGTGCTAACAACATAGCTTTAAAAAAAAGTAAAGCAGGGGCACCTGGGTGGCTCAGTTGGTTAAGTCTCTGCCTTCAGGTCATGATCTTGGGGTCCTGGGATCGAGCCCCACATCGGGCTCTCCACTCGGCGGGGAGCCTGCTTTCCCCTCTCTCTCTGCCTGCCTCTCTGCCTACTTGTGATCTCTGTCTGTCAAATAAATAAAAAAAAATCTTTAAAAAAAAAGTAAAGCAAAATTCTGCATTTTCAAAAACTTGATAAAAATAGTATTTCAAAATGTTCAGTCACAAGAAGTACACAGTTATAAAAAATGCACTCACTTCATGTGGCTTCTTCAGCACCTTCAGTTTTCTGTGTCTAGTCTGTTTTGGCATCTCCACTTTTTTCAGGGTTATTTCCATCCTTGTCAGCACCGTGTTTCTCTTCTTCCCTTTGGGTATCTTCTCTCTCTTCTTTGCGAGGTTTTTTAGTCTTGTGCTCTGGCTTTGAAGGAGATCTTATCTGTGATTCATCCTTCACCTTGACTTTATCTCCTTTAGCATCCCCTTTAGCCTTTCTCTTTGGCATAGTGGCATTGGAGAGACATAGGCTCTGGATGTAGGGATGCAGTGGAGGTGGGCTCTAGTGGGCCAGGGGGTCTTTTTTGGTTCTGCTTTATACTGCTTCTCAGGATGCTTGTCTCCTTTTGATACCTAGGTTAAATGTAAGATGCTTGAAACACCCTTTGAGATTGCCGCCTGGAAACACTGGTAATCCCATACTAGGGGAGACAACCCATATAAATTTACATTGTCAGGGCACCTGGGTGACCCAGTAAGTTAAGCATCTGACTCTGGGTTTCAGCTCAGGTCCTGATCTCATGGCTTAGGTCATGATCTCATGGATTAAGGATTGGTGGCCTCCATGCTTCAGTAGGGAGTCTGCTTGAAAGATTCCCCCCCGCATTCTCTCTCTCTCTCTCTTTCTCACATAAATAAGTAAATCTTTAACAAAGAAAGAATTTACAGTGTACACACTTTAATCAGTCTGTACATACCATGGCAGGTCATCTTCTAATAACTAACGATAATTGGGTCTCCTACTAGGAAAAATAGACTTTTCTTAGACTGTGAAGGTATTTCTGAAGATTTTTTTGAAAATACACATGAGAGAAAAAAAGTCTGGTAATGTAATTATGAATGAAAATTAGAGAAATTATTTTCAGTGTGATCTTTAGAGTCAGTGGTTCTCCTGAGATAATAGTGAGTTTGTCCCTTTTTTTTTGGACCAAATTTGGTAGCTTTATGTCACTACAGTATATTCAAGGTTGTCCAGAATGGGAGATTTTACATAATATGTTACATGTCTCAGTTCTTGCCAAGGGGCTATAAAAAGCTCAGGTGCCATAGTCTGATAGATATTCCAGAGGTAGAGATGGACATTTTGCTTCTAATCATATGCTAATTTATTTTCATGGGGGTTATTTATTACTTTGAGAATTTCTCAATGCATTCTTGAAGCATTTTCCTTAGGAAGTAAATATATCTAAATCTTACTGAATTTAGCATTCAAAAATGTTTGTCCTTTCTAGTTTTGTTTAAACAGAGACATGAGTAAATTACAGATAAAGAACTATTTCTAGATTAAGAACATTACTTATAATATCATTGCTCAGTCGATTCTTTTCTCCCAGTATTAGACATATTAACAGAATCAAAAATCAGAATATAAATAGAAAATGAGTGATGTTCATAATAACAATCATCTGAAAACATAAAATGGAGCAGAGTATGGAATTTGAAACAACCAAGATGTTTAAATTTCTTGTGTGAGCTTATGAAAATTTATTAAATGTTGGGCCTCAATTTCTTTCTTAATAAAAATAGAATTAATAAAATTTATGTTACCTTGTTGTAAAGAATAGGTGAAAAAAATAAGGAACATATACATTTTTGAACATATGTATATTTTGATTTATTTTGTACAGCAGATAGCACTTTAATAGGTATTCAAAAAATGGTACATTAATTTTGTTGGTACTTAGAACACATTATAGTTTACAAATATTGTTTTTGTATGGAGTAATATTTTCTTTTTTACATATAAGAACCTGAAAGTCTGAGAGGCTAGATGATTTTCTCCAGCTTTTACACGTAGAAACTTTCTAAGTGATGGCTTCATACTTATTCCACAGATATTCTGATGTTTCACATTATCTAATTTAATCATTGCAACAACGGAAGAAACTGAAGCACAGAGAGTTTAAATCATTTTCCAGGGATCACATAGCTAAAGTGCAAGAAATTAGGAGACAAGACTCCTATATCTGCCAGATAGATCTCAATCTCTTAATACTAGAGTGGTCTGAACCCCAATGAGGCCAAGGAGATCATGCTACATTTCCAATCTAATCTCCATTCTCCCCTTCACTGTATTTTTTATCTTCTAGCTATACAAACCACTTACTGTTCCCCAAACATACCATCTACTTTCCAACATGTTTTACTCACACCCTGAATTTTTATTCCCGCTTTTGTTTACTAATTACATTCCCAGTGTTCTCCCAAGTTTTGTGTACACTGACCTCTCCTTTGAATTCCTTCAGTGAACTACAGGCAAAAATCACATCATCTTTGTGTTTCCACAGCTCCTTATACAAGAGTTTCTGATAACATTTATAACCTTTCTAAGCCAAAAATAAAATATCCAACTACATTTTATTTTTTTTTAATTTTTTTAAAAAGATTTTATTTATTTATTTGACAGAGAGAGAGATCACAAGTAGGTAGAGAGGCAGGCGGGGGTGGGGGCAGGGAGCAGGCTCTCCACTGAGCAGAGAGCCTGATTAGGGGCTTGTTCCCAGGACCCTGAGATCATGACCTGAGCCGAAGGCAGAGGCTTTAACCCACTGAGCTACCCAGGCACCCCTCCAACCACATTTTTAGAACTATGTGTCTGATCTAAGCATTTTACATGTTTATGCATTTAAGCATCACAAAAATTTAATGGGTTGTTACCATCATCATCCTACTTTCACAGACACTCAGTGAGGTAAACTTCCTAAGTTCACCCAGCTCAGCCTTCATACGCTTCCTTTTTTCACGTTACATCTTTTTCCACCCATTCACATTCACATTTCCGTGTATTCTATATTTCTAGTTTCTCACTTGTAGATAGCAGACAGTTAGCTTTTGCTTATGGATCCATTCTGGATATCTCCGTCTCTTAGTTGGGATTTTCATAACAAATGTGACCTTACTGTTGTGATGGTTGTTTATGGAACAAACTGCCAAGTGAACACAGAAACTAGAGAGGAGGGAAGAAGTCCCAGGAGAGACGGTATTTGGTTTCACCCTTGAAGAGCAAATGAAGAAGGTTGGCCATGCATGATGACAGTAGCATCACTGACAGAGGAAAGAGCATGTGCAAAAGCACAAAATCCCCAAGGCAGTGTACTATAAGGAGATGTTTGGCCTATGTATCTTTTTTATATGCTTCTCTATTGGAGCACTTGATGCCTTCTATTGGAGGATCGAGTTTTGCTGTCACATTTATACCAGATGAACCCCTCGTACTTTACATCTCCTGGCAGAACCCTGACTAACTGGGCCAGGTTTGGATGTGTTAGTTAAGTTAGATTCCCCAGATCTGCCTTTTGAGGATTAGAACTAGGAAACATGGACATTCATATTGCAAAATGGTGACACACCAAAAAACATATCTGGTGAGGGGAAAAAGAACTAAAGGTTTATGTAGTAGTTTTGTCTTCATTTACAGAGAACAGTATATTCCTTTCAACATCATTTCCATTTAGTAGCATGGCACTATTTATTTTGGCCATATAGATCTCTTAGGCTTACTGCAATAATGTTTTCAAGATTCCCATGGTGCCTTTTTTGGCTAGACTAGGAGAGAGAGTAGCAAAAATGACAGCCAATATAATCATGGCAAAGATCGTGTGAGTGAATAAAAAAGAGAAATCAACTCAGTTCTTTCCATTTTATTTGCACTATTTCAGTGTCACGTCATGAATATTTAATGATGCCTTACTGATGTAGAGAAATAGCAGGGTGATATGAACTAGAATGAGAATGGATACTAACATGATGAGAGATGGTTATGTTTTTATGTGTTCTATAAAGTCCCATATACAGTTACAGAATTCTATAAATAATGCCAATACTATCTTAATACATTCAGTACCTGATGTTCCATTTGAGACTCAGATTGACCATGTTTTCATATTAAAGAAAAATAATACTAATCCAAAACAATTTGAAGGAATGGAAAACACTACAAATCAAAGTTGTGAAGAAATGATAGACCATTTTCTTTATGTTAAAAAAAAAAAAGAGTAAAAAGTGTTGAATTATGGCAGAGACTTGAATGGACCATAATGAATCCCAGTGGCTGAAAGCAGATTCAAAATAAATGGAGATAATTAACAGATTGGAGATCTGCAAGCAACAGGTAATTGGATTATCAATGGATAATTTGTTTCCATGGACATTTTTACTATCTGCACATCTGCAATATTTCATTCTTGTCATTTTGTTCTCTGAAAGAATGTCCTGAAAACTCAGTTAATCCCCTGTATGATCTCTGTAATTAAGTTATTTTGAAGAGATGGGTACTGCATTTTTATCCTCAAACAACATCCAAATCCCTCATTTTAATTACAAATGACACTTTATTTCCGCTGCTTTCTACTGACCCTTTGAAAAGAGTGAGTTTTTTTTCATTCTCTAGGGAGCACAAACCCAAGTTTAATAACTTTAATCTTTTAAAATATTGATTGTTAATCTGAGTCTTTTTGCTAGTCATAACAATTTAACCTTTCAAGTTTCAAATATCTTTCACCAAATTTCTAACTTGGTTGTAAATTTGAAAGTTTGAATTGTGCAATGAGCCTCCACATTACCTGTTTTGCTGATTATAGTCATATCAAGGCAATGGCAGTCAATTTTTCTCTTTCTTTAGAGAATATGGAAGACCACTTCCTTGTGTTTGTGGGAAGAGAAGGGGGTGGCTTTCAACATTCTCATAAAGATTTTGTTCAATCTAGCTAAAGCATGTAGCAAAGTTTCAAACACACAAAAAAGCAGACAATAAGACCAAGACTATTAACCCATCAGGTCCAAAGTCACAGAAATGGTAAACCAATAATTTTGTGAGGGGGCCATTATGTATGACAGAAACACCATTAATAATTCTTGGCCTTGGTTCCCATATCCATTTATTCTGTAAAGAGCACACTCAGAAGGTAGACAGGTGGGTTTCCTATCCCATTCTCACCTCTTATTAGCTATATACTGTTGTATAAATTATTAAACACCTTGATTTCAGTGTTTTCATCTATGAGTAGAACATAATATTAATCCCCAAATGCCAAATCTGCAGAAATGATTGGAAGAGTAATGGTCTTAGAGCAGTGTCTCTTAACACATAGTTATCACTATGTTAACATTTATTATTGTTATTATAGTCAATAGAATAACCATGGTTGTGTGAACTCATAGTTAAATGAAGCTGTGAAAGTGATCTTGAATTTAGTCAGATGTTACTATGATATTGTTAAGTGTTGTGGTGCTACAAGAATGAATCCTTTTGTCAAGTTCTATGGTCCTCAAGACTGAACCAAAGATATTTAAATATCATATGATTGATATCTCATTAAAAATAACATAATTGACTAAAAATTGCAATTTTTAAGTGAAAAGTATGCTGCTTTTGAATATAGTATTAGAACATTTTAAGACAACTTGACACCATATTTGTTAAATTACTTTTTTGGATTCATGACATTTACATAAGTTTTCAGAAAGTTTGATAGAACGTTGAAATATTTAGAAGGGTTGTGCGGCACCTGGGTGGCTCAGTGGGTTACAGCCTCTGCCTTTGGCTCAGGTCATGATCCCAGAGTCCTGGGATCGAGCCCCGCATTGGGCTCTCTGCTCAGTGCAGAGCCTGCTTCTCTCTCTCTCTCTCTGCCTGCCTCTCTGCCTACTTGCGTTCTTTGTCTGTCAAATAAATAAATAAAATCTTTAAAAAACATGTTTAGAAGGGTTGTTTATTTATTAAATTTATAAAGACCACTGGAACCATTTGAAATATATAATAAAAAAAATTAGTTGAGTGCCCTTAAAAATAATTGTCAAAATTTTGTTTTTACAAAAACATGAGCTAGTATACTGAAGTAATAGATTTCAAAATATATATAAACTTTTAATATTTAAATGAAAGAAACTCTGGATAATCTTTCCTTGGGGGAAAAATCTTCAAGGGAATGTGTGTGTGTATATGTATATTCATTAGTATCATATTTAAAAATCATTATCATCTTCAAATTGGCTGGATAATTTACCATCAACCTTACTCCTACTAGATATTGAAATTTTTCTGAAATTTTGAAAAAAATTTGAAAATTGTTTGGGGTTCCAGATATTGTACCTGGGAATCATAAATTGGATAATAATAAGGTTTAATTTGTTGAGATTTTGAGAGAAAGAATAACATACATATTTGCACTATCCTCTGTAGTCTAAGAGACAAGTATTATGTTTCAAGGTCAAAAGACCATTGATTACTGGAGCCTTTTTATTTGAGCAGGGTCACATGAATATGGGAAGTCAATGAGTATAAAGTTCTATGGTACTAGTGGGAAAAGCAATGGCTACAAGAGAATGAGAATATTTAGACCCTCAAAACTTCCTGCCATTTCTTTGTGTTTTTCAAAACAAAGGCTTTTCTTTAAAAACTTTTATGTTTGCACATTTTATATGATTCTGTCATTATTTTCTTTTTGTTCTTTTCCAGATTTGAATAAAGCACTTTTATAATTGGGATTGTAATAGTTTCTGGTCTCAGTTATCACCTTAGTGGAACCAAGGATAGGATTTCTGTACACATTAGATAAGTGTTTTAGAAGGTCAGTGATCCTTGGGGGAGGAGGCAAACAGAGAAGGGAAGAGGCAAGAGCTAAAATTTGCTGATAATATAGCAGGAACCTACTGTCATTAATTTGTGATCCCTTAATAAAAATCATCTTGGCATAGTTATCCATGTTTATTTTATTTTTTTTTAAAGATTTTATTTATTTATTTGACAGAGAGAGATCACAAGTAGACAGAAAGGCAGGCAGAGAGAGAGAGAGAGAGAGAGGGAAGCAGGCTCCCTGCTGAGCAGAGAGCCCGATGCGGGACTCGATCCCAGGACCCTGAGATCATGACCTGAGCCGAAGGCAGCGGCTTAACCCACTGAGCCACCCAGGCGCCCCAGTTATCCATGTTTAAAGATTACAAATGACCCAACCAAAAATCTGAGATTGTGAGTAAGGTCACATAGTGATTAGTAGGATGGGTGTCAAATTCAAGTCTGATGCCAAAGTCTTTAATTTTTCTAAAAATAGTAAAGGAAATAAAAACAAGTGATAAAGTCAGATTTGTTTCCCACCTTCTCTGCTCCTCTATTTTAATTTTTTAAATGTATATCTTTATTTGACCTTTATAATTAAATTTATCATGAGAAGTCTATTTGCTTATCCCTGAGAGGCATATTATTATGATCTATGTCTGCTAGGTTGAATATCTCACTAATTTATGGAAGTCATTTTTCATTCTTAATTTATTTTTTGTTATTTTCCATTATGTTTTTGCCACATGGTATTAAATGGTACAAGAACCTTTCTTAATGATCCTCTAAAATATATGGAATCAATGCTCATGGCCAAATTTATTTGCTTTCACTGGAATAGTAATGTTAATGTCAAGTGTCTGTGTTTTTCCCTTTAGGATCTGTTTTAATGACTGTATGTTTAAGTAATCCATGACTTTTGAATGTGTACCAAAGTGAATTGCTTTGCCTCACACCATTGCAACAATCCATTCAGCCAGAAGAGGCCAACAGAACACAAATTAATGACATTTGCATTGATTCGGTGTGAGCCTAAGTTACTGTAATGGGAATGTCTACACTGTCTTGAATATTTTTTCAACTGGCTTTGAAGAAGTAGTATAACTGTTTCTTCAATGTATCACCAATTGGTTTGGGGAGGAGATGAAATTATAGCTATCTGTTCCCATTGTTTACTTGGTGCCAGACATTATGTTAAATATATTACAAGCATTTTCTCAATAGGATATGGGCTTTAATTAGTTGAAGGTTTTTATTTATATTTGTGTGTGTGTGTGTGTGTGTGTGTGTGTGTGTGTTTTAACAAAAGTTTTATCCTAAAGTTTGTATCAGAATGCAAAATAGAAGTTTCTGATGATAGTTTTCTTAAAAAAAAAAAGCCATTTTATTATCACTGTTATTTCTGTAGTATTCCTGAGAATATGAGAAGATAGAATTAGAAAAAGTGAGGGAGGTTGCCTTGGGTAGCACTTGGGACTTTCAGGTAGTTTGGGGGGTTGCAAAATTGTCAATGGAGTTGCCCTTTCTTAGCAGTGCCTCTTTGGAAAGACTATTTCCTGTGGTTGTGGCAACAGTTCTGAGGGTCTGTTCAGGCCTTGCAGCAAAAAAATCTTGATAGAGGGTGACTTCAGATTAATCACTAAGTTGACCAGGGACTTCTTCATGACCACCTGATAGTTTGTGTCAGCTTTTCTCCCCTTAGCCCTGTCTGTGGTTACGCTGAGGGACTCTGACAGCCGTTGGGTATGGTGGCTTCACTGCATTCTTCATGGAGACGTTCTGCCCATTATTTTCTGTGTTCTGAGTCTTTCTCTATGTTTATTCTTTTATTTTACAGCAATTCATTTAGTGACCACTGTGTGTCAAACTCTGACAATTCTCATCTTACTGCAGATCATTTCTCCATGTGTTATCTTAGACACAAAAAAATGAATATTACTTTTTACTTCTGAGGCTGCACCATAGAGATAAAGTGTTTTGTAGGGGTCATTTGTATAAACAGTTTCTATTTTTAAAAATATGCAAATTAGAAAAGGCTTAAGAAGTGACCCTGGAATTTTGACTAAGGCAGGGCTCAGTAAATAGAAATTTACTGCTACTGTCCCTCTTTCATAGATGAAGCAATTAACGGGGTTGGTGAGTTAAGGGAACTTCCTGAACTGATATGCCTATTAAGTGTTAGAGATGAAAAGAGACCTCGGTTTCATCAGATATCTGGACTCTTAATAACTAATTAAAATATTTAAACTTTTAGTGACAGAGATGATGCAAATGATTTGATTCTACAATATTAGTTTCTTTGTTCTTCAAATTTCATGAAGGCTGATGTTTTAAGACTGAAAACTGCTTCACTTGTAAATGACTTAAACACAATTTCTAATGAGGGTTGTTAAAGCAATGGAAATCAAGTACTATTCTGGAATTAAGAGACAGACTTTCTTTTTCTAGGGATACACAGTTTGCAATACCTAAATGACTTTTCTGAGTTAAATTCATTAAACAGGACCCTCTCACATGGGTAATATTTGTTCTTTGAGAAAAATTATTAAAGCAGATGAATAATCTAAATATTTTGCAGCGTGTCTGCATCTTTTGGTGTCTTGTACCCAGGCATAGTTTGCCAACTAGTAGAGCTTAAGCTGAAAATATGTTATGGGGGGATGTCTGGGTGGCTCAGTCGGTTAAGTGTTAGAGTCCTGGGTTGAGCTCCTTGCTCAGCGGGGAGCCTGCTTCTCCCTCTGCCTGCCACTTCCACTCTTGATTTTGGCTCAGTTTGTGATCTTGGGGTTATGAGATAGAGCCCCATGGCTTCACACTCAGTGGAGAGTCTGCTTGATATTCTCTTCCTCTAGCTTTGCCCCTCTCCCTGCTTATATGTGCATGCTCTATCTTTCTCTCTCAAATAAATAAAATCTTTTAAAAAATGTTATAAATGTATTTATATCTATCTTTATATATCTACTTTACCAGTTTGTCTGAAAAGGGCTCATTTCAATTTATAAACTGGCTGATTGGTCCAACAAAAGAAACATTTAGATCATGGGAATCAGTTGCACTCTTTGCACATGTTTACAAAAGTAAGCAACTTATCTTCCTGGTCTTCTTTTGTTAAAATAACGAAGATGTGATGATGCACAGCAGGTGCCATGGTTGTTCTCTTCTTCATGGTGGGACTCATTTTCTACAAAACTCTGGAGGTCCCCATTCACGTAGACTGCATTTTTGCTTTACCTTACCTCTTTTACCATGTGTTATTTTCTGCTCTGTTGCATTTAGTTAGGCCTTCCAGAAACATCTGCCAAAATATATGATAATTTTTGATGGCACCAATGGCGTACTTGAATTCCTACATGGTGGTAAGCCATGACTTCAAGTTTGAAGAATGTCCTTGCTCTCATAAGTAGCCACTCAGTATTTGATAGACATGCAAATTCCATAAGACAAAAATAAGTCAATTTGTTGGGATTTTATCTACTATCAAAGATATTGTTTGTTCAGGAAAAAAGTAATGGAAACACTGCTACAGGTATTGGAAACAGTTATTAAATAAATAAGTAAAAGAAGAAAATTTTCTTTTGTCTGTTGAAACCTTCTGGTGTTGCCAAGTCATTTTGTATCTGATGTTCAAGGGAGATAGGGCTGCTCTCTTCAAAGGCTCATGAGAAAAAAAATCAACTTTGCAACTTCTGAGGAAGAGAGGAAGAAGGTAATGATGAGAAAATATTTGTGTTATTCCTCAAATCAAAGAGAAATTTGAAAGTATTAATGAAAAGTCTCCCTGGGAAGCTAAGCTTTATTAATACTAATAGGTTGATGGAATGATATAGTGTCCTTTTTCTATTTCATTTGAAAATATGGAAAGGATAATATTTTGATGATTAAAGTAATCCAGTTTATATTTTTATAGTCCTTGTATGTGTGTTTTCTTTCAAATCTAGCTTATTAGAAAGACATATTGATTCTCTTCTCACTGATACACAGGTGCAGAGATCATTAGAATACGTATGACCTGACTTAATCATATGGGTAGATTACTGATGTATTTGTTTATAGAGAAGAGTGTCTTTCATCTTAATAATATGTTTTTAGACATTCAGCCTACAGGAGGATATATATTATCACTTTTCTTCCATACACCTGAGAAAATCACTTGTTGTTTTGCATTCTCTTGACACCAACCAATAGTGTTTATAACACATTTGTTAAAGAATAATTTTCAAGAAAAAGTAAAATCATGACTCTCGTACAGAGATAAAATGAACATGCAATAAAGACTGAACTTAACTCATTATTAATGAGGTATCTAATAAGATGTTACAACTAGTTCAAAAGAGAATGCCAAGAACAGACACATTTATTAATCAAGAATATTAAAATGAATGCACAAATGAGGGAGGGCAAACTGGGTTCTAACACAGTGACAGAGAGATGTCAATTGAACCTTTCCCAGACAAAATTTATTTTCATGTGTATAAATAAGAATCATTTTGCATTGCCATGAATTATCTATAAAGTGTTATCTATAACTTGCAAATAGCTCAAAGGCAATGAATTATTGGAATCACAGAACTAGGAAATGTGTGTGGTGAAAAATACATAGTTGTCCAATGAAGATACCCAGTAATTTCTTATACTTACTTCAAATTGTCTTACACACTGTAGTGTTCTGGTTAATATGTTAGCTACCTGCATGTTTGTACATCTTTTTCTGCACGTTTATACATACAGATTATATTCTGCATGTTTGTGCATCTTTTTCCTTCTAGCTAGGTACTGGCTTCTCTGGGTCAGGAACTGTGCTTTGAATTTTGTTTGTTTGTCTCCTTGCTATTCCCAATATAGGACTGGGAGAAAAATGGCTACTTCTTAAATAGCTGTGGAATTAAATTATAACATTAGTTGTTGTTGGTCAACCACAATGAAACTTCGATATTCATGGTGTGTTCAATAACACACTGTGAAAAATGTTTTTGGAAGCTTAGGGGAAGAATGTTTATTCTGCTGGGTGTTACTGTTGAATAGCAACACTTTTAGCCTTGTTTCATGCCCTTCATTTATGTATGCTCTTATACATTTTAACTGGTGAGAATTTCTTTGACCCCAACTTAGCCTAAACATCCCCCCCCAAAAATAATAAATGGGTAGAACTTTAAATGAGACATTTCTAGATTCAAATCCAGCTCTACACTTTAACCCCTAGGAGCTGTGTGACCATAGAGAGAGATGATCGTTGAGACTTAGGTTGGTTTTTTTTTTTTTTTTTTTCATTTTTTAAACTGAGATAATAACACCATAACCCAAGAATGTTATGAGGGTTATATAACAGATATTAAAAGCTTAGCCTAAGGAGGAATGCATAAATACTATTTTCCTCTTCCTCTTTTTTCCTAATTTAATTTAAGTTAAATGAGCAAAAAATCAAACTGAAGACTTATACTCTGCTGAACATAGCTTCAGACTTGAAATTAGCCTGAATACTCAAAATAGATTTTTTAAAAAAATGCTTGTATCTTTTTAGTTTATAAGATTAGTTTATAATATTGCTTTAAACTTGAAGATGGAAAATGTACCTTAAGCTTAGGACAACTTTTTAAAAACCAATACCTTGCTCCATAATAATTAGAAAAAGCTGAGTTTATTAAAGGATTTTTCTCCCTTTTCACCTGTTAGAAGATAAAAAAATGTCAGAATATTTCTGGAATGCAAATATTTCCTCTTGTAGTCCATTCATTCCAACCCCCCCCCCCCCCCCGCCATTTCTCTCTCTCTTTCTCTCTTTTATAATTAGGGGAGTCAGCCAATTCAGAAAACAGATTAACCATTGTATTTATATTCCAGAACAGAAAATATCAGCATTCAGACAGAACATTCAGTATGTATGCAGAGTTAGTCTAACATTCTCTTATTCCTTTCGTATATAAAAACTAAAAATCATGGGGCACATGGGTGGCTCAGTGGGTTAAGCCTCTGCCTTCAGCTCAGGTCATGATCTCAGGGTCCTGGGATCGAGCCCTGCATTGGGCTCTCTGCTCAGCAGGGAGCCTGCTTCCCTTCCTTTCTCTCTGCCTGCCTCTCTGCCTGCTTGTGATCTCTGTCAAATAAATAAAATCTTTAAAAAAAAAAACAACAGGGACGCCTGGGTGGCTCAGTGGGTTAAAGCCTTTGCCTTCGGCTCAGGTCATGGTCCCAGTGTCCTAGGATCGAGCCCCACATGGAGCCCCACACGGAGCCCCACATCGGGCTCTCTGCTCAGCAGGGAACCTGCCTCCTCCTCTCTCTCTCTCTGCCTGCCTCTCTGCCTACTTGTGATCTCTATCTGTCAAATAAATAAATAAAATCTTAAAAAAAACCAACAACTAAAAATCAGTCTCTTGAAAGGCCTAATTATTTGGATGGGAGTAGTATATGATATTTTCTTTGCCAATCCCAAATGGTTTTATATATATATATATATATATATATATATATATATATATATATCCTTTTACATGCTATTTCTTCATCTGTAGTTTACAGAGGGCCTTTCCGTTACTACAGCAAAAAATCAGCTTGGGAGTTGCATACTTTAATGCGTTTTTAAACAATACTTATTCTCTCAGAAACAAATTTTGCCCTCTTTGTTTGCTAGTATTTTTATGGCAACGACATAATTACTTTTTCCCCCTAAAAAAAACAAAAACAAAAACAAAAACAAAACAACAAAACAAAACAAAACAAAACCCCACCAAAACAACAGAAATAATGACTGCATCTGCTGAGGAGTGAAAGCATTTGGAGCAAATTTAATTACTGTGCTGTTTATTTGTGAATTATTTGTCAGAACAGTTTTGTTACCTTATTGTCTCCTCGAGGTTGCTGACTATTTAAAAACAAACACAAGCTAAACATAAATAAACGGATATATCATGTCCTCTGGAAAGCATCTGAATAATGGGAAATTAAGTGCTGTCTTCGCCATGGATGTATTTAGAGATTCCTGGGCTTCTGTGGAGATTTTCAAGCATATGTGAGGTCATTGGAAGTGATTCTTCAGTAGAAGGGTTTTCAGAGACTGAAAAATCCTTCTAAAGCCCAATCACAGGAAAATTTAAAAAAAAAATTTTTTTTTAAATTTATGTATTTATTTGACAGAGATCACAAGCAGGCAGAGAGACAGGCAGAGAGAAGGGGAAGCAGGCTCCCCGCTAAGCAGAGAGCCTGAGGTGAGACTCGATCCCAGGATCCCGAGATCATGACCTGAGCCGAAGGCATAGGCCCCAACCCACGGAGCCACCCAGGTGCCCCAAATCTTCAAATTTTACTATAGCAAATTCTGATGCTCCAGGGTTTGGAACCCAGAACTTGGTAGATTATATCTTGAGTACTTCGGCATTTGGAAGCTTATCTTAAAGGAGCTGAAATTAAAAAAAAAAAAAAATGTGGGCCACATACTGAAGAGAGCTGACAATGCTCACATGACCAGCATTCTAGATGATTTTAATTTATGGGCTGATCAGATGTGAACCAAATCCTACTTCCTTCTCATTAGCGATAATTAACAATTAATGGAGCAGGAGAGAAGTCAATCTTACAAGATTCTTTTCTTCTATAAGAGATCTGATTATAGGTTACATTTTCCCTTTAGAAATTTTACACACACTGAGATAGTGGTTAATATAGGGAGTTAAAAAGTGCCTAAATTTCCTAATTAGTTACATTGCATATCAGTAAAACTTCAAAAATATTAAAAACTAACTTCAAGGAAAGGGTGATTCAGAATGGAGGAGACTTCGCATTGTTCACTTTTTTAAACAATTGATATGTAGTCTGGATATGTAGTGATGAAGAACAAAAAGTCATAGCAAGAAATGAACACAGATTTGAACTGTATGTCCAGCTGAGAGTCCAATTCATCCAAAACCAAACTTTTCATCCTGTCCCTACTTTGCTCCTACTCTAATATTCGTTCAGATTGAGTGAGTGAAGGTTATCGCCCCAGTTGTTCACACCAAATATTTTGAAGCTTTTCCTAATACCTTCCTTATTATTTATAGCCCATCAACTTCTTAGGCTTTTGATTCTACCTCCTAAATATTGTTAGAATTTGTTTATTGTTTTCTCCCTGTTCATCACCCTGGACTAAACTATGAGCCTCTCTGGAGTGTCCTGCAGAAACAGATTGTGACTGGCCTCTGTCTTAAGGCTTTGTTCTTTTAATTAATTAATTAATATAGCCAAAGTAGTCTTCAAAATCTAATTATGTCAATCCAACCCATTCTACCTCTCTACCCCCCAAAACACACACACACACACACACACACACACACACACACACACAGAGTTAAAAATGGATTCATTTTAGGAGAAATTCTCAAATACATATCATGGCTTATTGTTTCCTGAATAATCTGTCCTCTGTCTCTCCAGCCTCTGTATCTAAACTCATTTATCTGTCCTTTACCCAGCCTTGAACAATTAAATCTTTGTGCCAACATTCCCAGCAAAACTTTGAGGCTCACTATGAAGGGATTGATAGTTTAGTTTAATGTAGATTGTGTAGCTAGGTATGAAGTTACCTTTGCTGGAACTATGTGGTTTTCTGAACCAAAACTGTGACATTCTGGAAATGGATGGAATGCTTGCTAACAAGACAACCCACCAGTATCCACTAGATGAATATTTCTAAAATTTTAACCTGCATAGGAATTACCTAGGATGTTGTTAAAATGCAGATTCTGATAAGGGGTGGGGCCTGAGATTTTGTTTGTCTAACAAGTTTCCAGGTGATGTTGATGCTGCTGGTCTACAGACATCTGAGCAGTAAGGCGTTAGAATGTTTTCCTCACATGTGTATCAGATAAAGTGGAGTCATTAGAATCTGAGCTTGGGAGTCAGATAGGCTAGGATTCAAATCCTGAATCCAGTTTTTACTTGTTGGCCAACTTTGGAAAGTTACATAAAACCTCAAAGCCTCTGTTTTCATATCTGTTAAAGAACAGCACCTATGCAGAGGATCTTTTGAATATTAAGTAAGACTATCTATTCATAGTGATTCATATAGGCTTGCAATGTTCAATATTGTTATATGCATATTGATTTATGGGATAAAACACAACACACTAGTTAAGATCATTACTTTCAAAGAAGTTACTGTGTTCAGAGAAAGAACAAACATGGCTATGTGAAAATCTATGAGGTCTCATTCAATACAAAAATGTCATTACCAGTGACATAAAAATGTAATTATTAGTAAAAATCAATAAAAGTATATTTTTTAATTCATTAGATGGAAACTAAATTAATGGAGTTTTCTCCTGGCTGTATTTCTTTTTAATATATATTAGGAGAAGACAATTTAGAATAAAATTATAATTCTTTCCAAAGACTAAAAATGATGTAGTCTCCATTTATTTATCTGCTTTCAGAATTAACATGTAACTTTAAAAAGAAATTAAGACTTATATATTGGTCAGGTGAAAAGTATATTGATTCATTTTTTTCGATATGCTTAGAATTCTATGAAATAAGACATAATGTACATGTATCTAAATTGCACTTCAACATCAAATTACAACTTACTTTGGGAAAGTTAGTTCTTTCTTGCATTCTGTGAGAAAAGCAGGCTACATTACTTTTGCCTTGTTTGTCCAGTTGAGGTAGACAGCTGACAGAAAGATGAGAATACACATGTTCTCTTCCTGAGGTCACTGTTTCTAGTTGAAAGAAAAGGACCTAAGTCTTTACTGGATGTACTCATTTGCATTTGGCTGCAAATTGAGAATAACATAGATAGAGGGGTGGGTGGGAGATGTATTTAGCCAAATTTGAAATGATGGAGGAAAAGAGTGACTGTAACCTCACAGATGAAGATGTTGTAGGACCTTCTTACTGTCCCCTTTGAGTTAAGATAGAAAGGATATGCCTCAATATTAATGTCCTTGAAAATTATAATTTGTATTCAGATGATTGTGCAATCAGCAATAAAGTCCTATCTTTATGTTAAAATTCAGTACTAACCTTATAAAACATACAAATGGAGTAGGAAATGTACATATATTATAAACTGGGATGAATATTTTTTAAATGTAGTATTTGGAGTAATATAGCCCTAATTTTCCCTGAAAGGAGTTACTATTTTATGAAAAATGACATAAGACACATGATTAAATTCAACCCAAAACTTAATTTAAAAACATGAATAAAAGCAGCAGCAGCCGCAGTACTGATGGTATTTGATGACAGTCTGATGGCATTTGCTTCTTCTTTTTTTTTTTTTTTTTTCATGGTATTTACTTCTTGAACTTAAATTTGATTTTCATGCAGCTAAGTTTGGGGAAGGTATTGGAGAAAGTTTGAAGATAGTAGGATGTTTCTGACCAATCTTGTTGCTTCCATTGTAATCCGTCTCTACCAATCAAAGTATAGAGACAGATTAGATTTAAAAAAATAGAAGTATTGTGCAGGTATTTTAGGATAGAGGAGGAGAGTGGGACTAGTATGTGGGCCATGGATGCAGGGTTGGGGCAGACCTAAAAAATCATTTTGTGTCATAAGAAAAATAAAAGAGAAATGAGATCTATCAATGTGTCCACAAGAAGCAACTCCTTCTAATCAGGTTCTCTCCCTCATTTCAAAGGTTGTTTCTTTATTATGTTACTTATCTATATAGCACATGAGAAATCCTTTTATAAAGAAAAATATGATAAAAATAAGGAGACTTTAAAGTCAGATCATTTTTCTTTACTTTTGGACAGTGATTTTTGCCCCTAAGGGACACTTGGCAATGTCTTAGAGACATTCTCACAAGTAGGGGGAGGATGATTTTGGCATCTAGTGGACAGGCCAGGGATGGTGTTAGACATTCTATAACACATGGGACAGTATCCTACAAAAAAATTTTTCCACCCCAAATGTTAATAGAGCCGAGATTAAGAAATCCTACTTTGGAATTAGAGAGCATTCATTGTTTGTTTGCTTATTTGTTGAGGTACACTTGACATAAATAATTTCAGGTATATAACATAACAACTCAATATTTGTGTATATTGCATAATGATAAGTGTAGTAAGTCTGCATAACGTATGTCACCATACACAGTTATGGAACTATTTCTTGTGATGAGAACTTTGAAGACTTACTCTCTTTGTAACTTTCAAATGTGCCATACAGTATTATTAACTATAGTAATCATGTTGTACATTACATCCTAATGACTTACTTATTTTATAACTGTATAAGTCTCTATCTTCTGACGCCCTTCACCCATTTCACCCACCTCGCATCCTTCTGTCTTTGACAGTCACCAATCTATTACCTGTATCTATGAGTGTGTGTGTGTTTGTGTGTACTTGATTCCACATAAGTAAAATCAAATAATATTTGTCTTTCTATAATTTATTTTACTTAGCACATGTCCTCAAGGTCCATCATGTTGTAGCAAAAGACATGATTTCATTTTTTTCTGGCCAAATAATATTCCATTGTTTATGTAGATACTGTATTTTCTTTTTTTTATCTTTATTTTTTTATTTTTTATTTTTTTATAAACATATAATGTATTTTTATCCCTGGGGTACAGGTCTGTGAATTGCCAGGTTTACACACTTCACAGCACTCACCATAGCACATACCCTCCCCAATGTCCATAACCCCACCCCCCTCTCCCTCCCTCCCTCCCCCATCAACCCTCAGTTTGTTTTGTGAGATTAAGAGTCACTTATGGTTTGTCTCCTTCCTGATACCATCTTGTTTCATTTATTCTTCTCCTAGCCCCCTAACCCCCCATGTTGCATCTTCATTTCCTCATATCAGGGAGATCATATGATAGTTGTCTTTCTCCAATTGACTTATTTCGCTAAGCATGATACCCTCTAGTTCCATCCACGTTGTCTCAAATGGCAAGATTTCATTTCTTTTGATGGCTGCATAGTATTCCATTGTATATATATACCACATATTCTTTATCCATTCATCTGTTGATGGACATCTAGGTTCTCTCCATAGTTTGGCTATTGAAGACATTGCTGCTATAAACATTCGGGTGCACGTGCCCCTTTGGATCACTACGTTTGTATCTTTAGGGTAAATACCCAGTAGTGCAATTGCTGGGTCATAGAGTAGTTCTATTTTCAACTTTTTGAGGAACCTCCATGCTGTTTTCCAGAGTGGTTGCACCAGCTTGAATTCCCACCAACAGCTTGAAAACCCACCAAAGGGTTCCTCTTTTTCTACATCCTCGCCAGCATCTGTCATTTCCTGACTTGTTAATTTTAGCCATTCTGACTGGTGTGAGGTGATATCTCATTGTGGTTTTGATTTGTATTTCCCTGATGCTGAGTAAAATGGAGCACTTTTTCATGTGTCTGTTGGCCATCTGGATGTCTTCTTTGCAGAAATGTCTGTTCATGTCTTCTGCCCATTTCTTGATTGGATTGTTTGTGCTTTGTGTGTTGAGTTTGCTAAGTTCTTTATAGATTTTGGACACTAGCCCATTATCTGATATGTCATTTGCAAATATCTTCTCCCATTCTGTCAGTTGTCTTTCAGTTTTGTTAACCGTTTCCTTTGCTGTGCAAAAGCTTTTGATCTTGATAAAATCCCAATAGTTCATTTTTGCCCTTGCTTCCCTTGCCTTTGGTGATGTTCCTAGGAAGATGTTGCTGTGGCTGAGGTCGAAGAGGTTGCTGCCTGTGTTCTCCTCAAGGATTTTGATGGATTCCTTTCTCACATTGAGGTCCTTCATCTATTTTGAGTCTATTGTCATGTGTGCTGTAAGGAAATGGTCCAAATTCATTTTTCTGCATGTGGCTGTCCAATTTTCCCAACACCATTTATTGAAGAGGCTGTCTTTTTTCCATTGGACATTCTTTCCTGATTTGTCCAAGATGAGTTGACCATAGAGTTGAGGGTCTATTTCTGGGCTCTTTATTCTGTTCCATTGATCTCTGTGTCTGTTTTTGTGCCAGTACCATGCTGTCTTGATGATGACAGCTTTGTAATAGAGCTTGAAGTCCGGAATTGTGATGCCACCAACTTTGGCTTTCTTTTTCAATATTCCTTTGGCTATTCGAGGTCTTTTCTGGTTCCATATAAATTTTAGGATTATTTGTTCCATTTCTTTGAAAAAAATGGATGGTATTTTGATAGGAATTGCATTAAATGTGTAGATTGCTTTAGGTAGCATAAACATTTTCACAATATTTGTTCTTCCAATCCAGGAGCATGGACCATTTTTCCATTTCTTTGTGTCTTCCTCAATTTCTTTCATGAGTACTTTATAGTTTTCTGTGTATAGATTCTTAGTCTCTTTGGTTAGGTTTATTCCTAGGTATCTTATAGTTTCGGGTGCAATTGTAAATGGGATTGACTTCTTAATTTCTCATTCTTCTGTCTTGTTGGTGTAGAGAAATTCAACTGATTTCTGTGCATAGATTTTATATCCTGACACTTTACTGAATTCCTGTACAAGTTTTAGCAGTTTTGGAGTGGAGTCTTTTGGGTTTTCCACATATAGTATCATATCATCTGCGAAGAGTGATAGTTTGACTTCTTCTTTGCTGATTTGGATGCCATGCTGAGGCTAGGACTTCTAGTACTATGTTGAATAGCCGTGGTGATAATGGACATCCCTGCTGTGTTCCTGACCTTAGAGGAAAAGCTTTCAGTTTTTCTCCATTGAGAATGATATTTGCAGTGGGTTTTTCAAAGATGGCTTTGATAATATTGAGGTATGTGCCCTCTATCCCCACACTTTGAAGAGTTTTGATCAGGAAGGGATGCTGTACTTTGTCAAATGCTTTTTCAGCAACTATTGAGAGATTTATAATAAGATTCTTGTTCTTTCTTTTATTAATGTGTTGTATCACATTGATTGATTTGCAGCTGTTGAACCAACCTTGCAGCCCTGGAATAAATCCCACTTGGTCATGGTGAATAATACTTTTAATGTACTGTTGAATCCTATTGGCTAGTATTTTGGTGAGAATTTTTGCATCTGTGTTCATCAAGGATATTGGTCTGTAGTTCTCTTTTTTGATGGGATCCTTGTCTGGTTTTGGGATCAAGGTGATGCTGGCCTCATAAAATGAGTTTGGAAGTTTTCCTTCCATTTCTATTTTTTGGAACAGTTTCAGGAGAATAGAAATTAGTTCTTCTTTAAATGTTTGGCAGAATTCCCCTGAGAAGCTGTCAGGCCCGGGGCTTTTGTTTGTTTGGAGATTTTTGATGACTGTTTCAATCTCCTTACTGGTTATGGGTCTGTTCAGGTTTTCTATTTCTTCCTGGTTCAGTTGTGATAGTTTATATGTCTCTAGGAATGCATCCATTTCTTCCAGATTGTCAAATTTGTTTGTGTAGAGTTGCTCATAGTATGTTCTTATAATTGTTTGTATTTCTTTGGTGTTAGTTGTGATCTCTCCTCTTTCATTCATGATTTTATTTATGTGGGTCCTCTCTCTTTTCTTTTTGATAAGTCTGGCCAGGGGTTTAACAATCTTATTAATTCTTTCAAAGAACTAGCTCCTAGTTTCATTGATTTGTTCTATTGTTTTTTTGGTTTCTATTTCATTGATTTCTGCTCTGATCTTTATGATTTCTCTTCTCCTGCTGGGTTTAGGCTTTCTTTCTTGTTCTTTCTCCAGTTACTTTAGGTGTAGGGTTAGGTTGTGTATTTGAGACCTTTCTTGTTTCTTGAGAAAGGCTTGTACTGCTATATATTTTCCTCTCAGGATTGCCTTTGCTTTGTCCCACAGATTTTGAACTGTTGTGTTTTCGTTATCATTTGTTTCCATGAATTTGTTCAATTCTTCTTTAATTTCCTGGTTGACCCATTCATTCTTTAGAAGGATGCTGTTTAGCCTCCATGTATTTGGGTTCTTTCCAACTTTCCTCTTGTGATTGAGTTCTAGCTTCAGAGCATTGTGGTCTGAAAATATGCAGGGAATGATCCCAATCTTTTGATACCAGTTGAGATCTGATTTAGGACCAAGAATGTGATCTATTCTGGAGAATGTTCCATGTGCACTAGAGAAGAACGTGTATTCTGTTGCTTTGGGATGAAATGTTCTGAATATATCTGTGATGTCCATCTGGTCCAGTGTGTCATTTAAGGCCTTTATTTCCTTGTTGATATTTTGTTTGGATGATCTGTCCATTTCAGTGAGGGGAGTGTTAAAGTCCCCTACTATTATTGTATTATTGTCGATGTGTTTCTTTGATTTTGTTATTAATTGGTTTATATAGTTGCCTGCTCCCATGCTAGGGACATAGATATTTAAAGTCATTAGGTCTTCTTGTTGGACAGAACCTTTGAGTATGATATAGTGTCCTTCCTCATCTCTTATTATAGTCTTTGGCTTAAAATCTAATTGATCTGATATAAGGATTGCCACTCCTGCTTTCTTCTGATGTCCATTAGCATGGTAAATTCTTTTCCACCCCCTCACTTTAAACCTGGAGGTGTCTTCGGGTTTAAGATGAGTTTCTTGTAGGCAACATATAGATGGGTTTTGTTTTTTTATCCATTCTGATATCCTGTGTCTTTTGATTGGGGCATTTAGCCCATTAACATTCAGGGTAAGTATTGAGAGATATGAATTTAGTGCCATTGTATTGCCTGTAAGGTGACTGTTACTGTATATTGTCTCTGTTTCTTTCTGATCTACTACTTTTAGGGTCTCTCTTTGCTTAGAGGACCCCTTTCAATATTTCCTGTAGAGCTGGTTTGGTGTTTGCAAATTCTTTCAGTTTTTGTTTGTCCTGGAAGCTTTTAATCTCTCCTCCTATTTTCAATGATAGCTTAGCTGGATATAGCATTCTTGGTTGCATGTTTTTCTCGTTTAGTGCTCTGAATATATCATGCCAGTTCTTTCTGGCCTGCCAGGTCTCTGTGGATAAGTCTGCTACGAATCTAATGTTTTTACCCTTGTATGTTACAGACTTCTTTTCCAAGGCTGCTTTCAGGATTTTCTCTTTGTTGCTAAGACTTGTAAATTTTACTATTAGGTGATGGGGTGTGGACCTATTCTGTTGATTTTGAGGGGGGTTCTCTACACCTCCTGGATTTTGATGCTTGTTCCCTTTGCCATATTAGGGAAATTCTTTACAATAATTCTCTCCAATATACCTACTGCTCCCCTCTCTCTTTCTTCTTTTTCTGGAATCCCAATTAATCTAATGTTGTGTCATCTTATGGTGTCACTTATCTCTTGAATTCTCCCTTTGTGGTCCAGTAGCTGTTTGTCCCTTTTTGCTCAGCTTCTTTATTCTTTGTCATTTGGTCTTCTATATCACTCATTCTTTCTTCTGCCTCATTTATCCTTGCAGTAAGAGCCTCCATTTTTAATTGCACCTCATGAATAGCTTTTTTGATTTCAACTTGGTTTGATTTTAGTTCTTTTATTTCTCCAGAAAGGGCTTTTATCTCTCCGGAGAGGGTTTCTCTTATATCTTCCATGCCTTTTTTGAGCCTGGCTAGAACCTTGAGAATTGTCATTCTGAACTCTATATCTGACATATTACCAATGTCTTTATTGATTAGGTCCCTAGCCTTTGGTACTGCCTCTTGTTCTTTTTTTTTTTTTTTTGTGGTGAGTTTTTCTGCCTTGTCATTTTGTCCAAATAAGAGTATATGAAGGAGCAAATAAAATACTTAAAGGGTGGCAAAGACCCCAGGAAAATGCACTTAACCAAATCAGAAGAGACCCCAAGTCGTGGGAGGGAGAAAGGGGATCAAAAGAAGTTCAGAAAAAAACTTAAAAAATTTACAAAAGAAAAGAAAGAAAAAATATAGAAAAGAAAAAAAAATATATATATTAGATAAACTAGTTAAAAAACATTAAAAAAGAAAAGGGTAAAAGTTAAAAAAAATTTAGCAGAAGAAAAAAAATTAAATTAAAAAAATTAAATTAACTGCAAGACTAAAGAATCATGAGGAGAAAGACATGAGTTCCGTGCTTTTCTTTCTCCTCCACTGGAATTCTGCTGCTCTCCTTGGTAGGTGAACTTCATCTTGGCTGGATTTCTTGTTGATCTCTGGGGGAGGGGCCTGTTGTAGTGATTCTCAAGTGTCTTTGCCCAAGGCGGAATTGCACCACCCTTCCCAGGGGCTGGGCTAAATAATCTGCTTGGGTTTGCTTTCTAGAGCTTTTGTTCCCTGAACACTTTTTGTAGAGTTCCAGAGGACAGGAATGAAAATGGTGGCCTCCCAGTCTCCACCCCAGAGGACCCGAGAGCTTGGGGCCCCACTCCACAGTGCGCCCTCAGAGAAAAGAGCCCTATCACTCCCATCTCCCTGGCCTCTGGCCGCGCTCTGAGATCAACCAGCCTGCGACAGGTTCAAGGTAACCCTGACCTGAGAGCTCACTCCTTGGCTTTGTCTCTGTAGCCAGCTTCCCAGCTCTAATACCTGCGATCTCTGCAACACTCAGACACCCCCGATCCTTCTGTGACCCTGCGGTACCTAGGGCCATGCTGGCCCCCGTGGCCTTCACCCTGGTTTAGCCTCTGGTGCGATATCCCTCAGTGGAGCAGACTTTTAAAAGTCCTAATTTTGTGCTCCATTGCTTCGCTGTTTGCTGGGAGCTGGCCCCTCCGCCTGCAGTCTATCTTCCCGTCGCTTTGGATTCACTTCTCTGCCAGTCCTACCTTTCAGAAAGTGGTCGATTTTCTGTTTCTAGAATTGCTGTTCTTCTTCTCTTCAGTCTCCCGTTGGATTTGCAGGTGTTTGCAATGGTTTGATAAGCTATCTAGCTGATCTCCTACTACCTGATGTAGTCTCAGCCTGCTACTTCTCCACCATCTTCTATGTAGATACTGTTTTTTCTTTATTCATTCATCCTTCAGTGGGCACTTAAGCTATTTCCATGTCTTAGCTATTAAAAATTGTAAATGATACTGTAACGAACATAGGAGTACAAATGAGATATTGATTTATTTTCATATATATATATATATATACATATATATATATGTATATATATATATATATACACACACACACACCTAGAAGTGGGATTATTGGAACATATCATAGTTCTATTTTTGGTATTTGGAGTAACCTCCATATTATTTTCCATAGTGGCTGCACCCAATTTAAATTTCCACTAACAGTACATGAAGGTTCCCTTCCCTTCACCACGTCACCATTCTTACAGGGACGAGGTGATATCTCATTGTGTTTTGATCGGCATTCCCCTTATGACTGGTGATGTTGAGCATATTTTCATGTTCCTGGTAACCATATTTCTTTGGAAATACATCTATTCAGTTTTCTTGCCCATTTAAAATTAGATTTTGTTTTGCTATTGGGTTGTATGAGTTCTTAAAATGTTCAACTTGCTTATTATAAATATCCTAAATTAAAACAATAGGTAGAACTGTTTTATAAATTATTGAAAGTAGATGTTCAGATGATACTTTATAGGGAGATGGATGTATCAATAGTTCTAGAGTCAGAATCCCTGAGTCTTAATCCTGGCTTTAAGTTTCTCATCTGTGAAATGGACTTATACTTTGAACTATTTCATAGGATGAGTACACGGATTAATTGAAATAATTCAAGAAAAGCATTTAGAATAGTACTTAGCATAAGATAAGTGCTAAATAAGTGTTAGCTATTCTTAAGAAAAAAGGAAATTCAAACAACCACCTATCATTGCCTCGATTATGGGCTCTATTTATCATAATGTTCCTCAACATTTGTGCCACTACATAGATGTATGTTGGGTTGTTTTAGCCTCTAATAGGGGAGAGTAACTTGGGATAATAAAGTAATGACAGATTTTATTTAAAAAAAAAAGTAATGGCAGATTTTTATAAGTATAAATGCAACCAACAACATGGCTAGATTATCTGGGAATTTTATGTAGCTGAGAATTATTAAAAATCCTTTGCCAAGTTATAATAATAAAATTAGAATATATTCTGTATAATTTTCCTTATTGGTCTAGCTTTTATTGGTGTAATTGTAGAAAATGCTTAGTCCTTTTTCCACTTGGCAGCATTTTTCTATGTGTTACTAAGTGAAATTATGCCCTTCATATCTATATTTCATATTACATGAATACAGTAGTATAAAAATCAGTGATTGTATAAAAAAATCGTCATCTATTCAACAAATGACAATATGCTAGGTGATGGGAATAGAGCCAAATAAGACGAGCTCTAGCCATGGAACATATAAACTCTAGTTTGGGAGAGAGACACGCACACAGAAGTTGCAGTACATTGTGGTGAGTACTTAGATGCAGGAAATAAGTGCTGCTGCTGAAACATACCATTTGTGAACTACATTTAATTAAATGGATATAATAGACAATAATTTAAATAAGCATTAAAAATTATAGTGGTAAGGTAACCTACTGCTGCAATTTGGTTTCATTTTCTGTAAATGCCGGCAATGGTGGTCCAATAGTAGTGATGGGAATGGATTTACTTAAGTGTATCCCCTTTACAATTTACTCTTAGTATTGTTAATATCAAACTGAGATGTCAATTCTAAAAATTTGTTGCAACATCACCCACCACCAGAAAAAACAACAACAACAACAACAGTTAGTTTGTACATAAGAAAGTATAAGCATCTACAGCACAAGAGTGAAGCTTCAGTTTTCCTTCCTCACACAGACATAAAAATGGGGTATTAGAATCAGTTCTGGGGGCCTCCCTCTTTTTAAGAATTATAAACACATTGAACAGAGAGAAAGTTAAGATAATGACATGAACACAAATAATATAACAAGGAAATAGGTGAGAAAACTGGGCAGAAATAACCCAGCTGTATAAAGTCTCATGGTCAACATAATAATTGTTTCCCAATATTATAAAAATGATTATGTCATATAATACAAGGACTATGTCATATAATACAATTGATAGACATAAAATTGTTAGGTAATGTATTTTCTTCATCCTATATAGGCAAGTTAAAGTAAAAAAAATGTGAAATGAGTTGTCATAGGATGCAGAGACTTCTTCCTCATTCAAGATGTTTGGCCACAAGACTGAACACAGGTGACAGGATTACAGAGGAGGTGTGCAAACATCATATAAGTAGTGATGAAGTATCCCTCTTTCCAACACTAAGAGATTCTAATTTTAAAATGGGAAACTGGATTAATTTGTATTTGACTGAAGTTACTAATGAAAGTTAGGAATGTATTAAATGTTGAATACTATTCTGGGCTGCATTCAAGTACAGGGAAATAAAATTACACCACTGGTGACCCTTGTGTCTGTCACAGAAATGAGATGTCTATCTCATGAGGCTATTACAGTAAAAAAAAAAACTCAACAATGACAAAGGGTGGCTGGCTTCTCTAACTAATCAAAGTTCAATATCTTCTAATTATATTGGTGGCATAGTATGGTTGCAAAATATGACCTAGTAGCTCTAAAGCAGTACTGTAATGAGTCTTTTCATTTCAGCTCTCTGCTGTATGCTTTTAAATCTCTTGGGCATATGGAATACACCATTGCTAGAGGACAAAGGATTCAATGTTTTTGACATGGTAGATGAAAGTGGCTGCTTAGGGAATAAGATATTTTTAAAATTCAATTTATTTCAGCAATTTATTACCATTTACCCCCTATCATTCCCTAAGCTGGGGCTAGAAATAATACAAAGATCAATAGAGTATGAAACTTGCCTTTAAGTTGCTCACTGTCTAGTGGGAGAGTAAACACATTAAAAATATCTGTTATAGAATGGGAAAGTGTGTTAATGAAGCTATGCCTAAAAGCTATGGAAGTACATGGGCAAGAACCATCTGATCTGCTGGTGGATGGATAGTGAGGACAGTGGAGAAGAAGGTCAGAGTAAGTTACATTTGAACTGGGTGATAAAAAAATATATATGTAATTCATCAGAGTAAGCCTTACAAATACTGTAAACATTATAAATACAGCTAATCATATGAAAACATGACACAGTTGGAATGATTACATATTCAATGTCTATGTTGGCAAAAACCTGAAGGTGAAGTTGTAGACTTCGTTGGTATAAAAAGCAAATGGGATTGGATCCATTAAAGAATCTTAAACTTATTTTCCTCAATCATTTCCCCTCCCCCGCCGAGAGCTCACCTACTTCCTAGTATATCGAGATGGTTTTCTGTTACTGTTTCTGGCCTTGAGTCCTCTATCCTGACCTGTTAAAAACAAATCATACAAATCTACTTTCTTCAGATACAGGCCATTTTGAAAAATTAAGCTCTCCACCCACTTACCTAGTTATGTTCACATGTTTTCTAGATTTCAGTCTTTGCAATTTATCAAGAACCTTGGCATTTGCTGATTCTATTTGACTAAAGTTTATATAATTTTGATTGATGTCAAGTCTGTATGGATGATAATCCCTTCAGTATTTGGCCTCTCCGTTTTCTTGATATCCTGACTCCTAAGGACCTTTTCACTTAATTTGCTTCAGTCAACCACCTTCAAATTGTTTTTGATCTGTAAATTCTATTCCCCCAAAGACATTATTTTGACCACAAGCTCCTCTTCTCAGACAGCAGGCTTGGTTAGGTCTAATACAATCATTCATGACCATCATTTCCACCTCCAGGTCCTTCTCCTTTCTTCTTTGTAATCCTTCAGTTCTTAAATTTCTTTGCCAATCTATCCAGTACAGGTTGCTTGGTTCATCATTATAAAACAAACAAACAAACAAACAAACAAAAGACACACATTGTCTATTCTGTAGACATTTTAGGTCATTGTTCCTACAGAATTATTGACATTGACAATAACTGAACTAGTCAAAGCAACTAGATATTTGAATTGTTTAGTCTTTTTATTTTTTTAACCAGAAAAGGTGATCTTTATTGTACGTAGTATTAGACTTAAATTTAAAAAAAAAAAAGTAAAGGAAGAAGATATTTTGGAAGTAGCACAACCTCTCTCTAATCCCCAGTGGTCCACAGAGAGGGCATGAGTATCCCCTGAACCCAGCTGGCTTCCAGAGTTCCCAGTTTTTTTTTTTTTTTTTAATTTTATTTTTTATAAATATATATTTTTATCCCCAGGGGTACAGGTCTGCGAATCGCCAGGTTTACACACTTCACAGCACTCACCATAGCACATACCCTCCCCAATATCCATAACACTACCCCCCCTCCCAACACCCCTCCCCCCATCAACCCTCAGTTTGTTTTGTGAGATTAAGAGTCACTTATGGTTTGTCTCCCTCCCAATCCCATCTTGTTTCATTTACTCTTCTCCTACCCCCTTAACCCCCCATGTTGCATCTCCTCTCCCTCATATCAGGGAGATCATATGATAGTTGTGTTTCTCCAATTGACTTATTTCGCTAAGCATGATACCCTCTAGTTCCATCCACGTCATTGCAAATGGCAAGATTTCATTTCTTTTGATGGCTGCATAGTATTCCATTGTGTATATAAACCACTTCTTCTTTATCCACTCGTCTGTTGATGGACATCTAGGTTCTTTCCATAGTGTGGCTATTGTAGACATTGTTGCTATAAACATTCGGGTGCATGTGCCCCTTCGGATCACTACGTTTGTATCTTTAGGGTAAATACCCAGCAGTGCAATTGCTGGGTCATAGGGTAGTTCTATTTTCAACATTTTCAGGAACCTCCATGCTGTTTTCCAGAGTGGTTGCACCAGCTTGCATTCCCACCAACAGTGTAGGAGGGTTCCCCTTTCTCTGCATCCTCGCCAGCATCTGTCATTTCCTGACTTGTTAATTTTAGCCATTCTGACTGGTGTGAGGTGATATCTCATGGTGGTTTTGATTTGTATTTCTCTCATGCCGAGTGATATGGAGCACTTTTTCCTGTGTCTGTTGGCCATCTGGATGTCTTCTTTGCAGAAATGTCTGTTCATGTCTTCTGCTCATTTCTTGATTGGATTGTTTGTGCTTTGGGTGTTGAGTTTGCTAAGTTCTTTATAGATTTTGGACACTAGCCCATTATCTGATATGTCATTTGCAAATATCTTCTCCCATTCCGTCAGTTGTCTTTCGGTTTAGTTAACCGTTTCCTTTGCTGTGCAAAAGCTTTTGATCTTGATAAAATCCCAATAGTTCATTTTTGCCCTTGCTTCCCTTGCCTTTGGCGATGTTCCTAGGAAGATGTTGCTGTGGCTGAGGTCGAAGAGGTTGCTGCCTGTGTTCTCCTCAAGGATTTTGATGGATTCCTTTCTCACATTGAGATCCTTCATCCATTTTGAATCTATTTTCGTGTGTGGTGTAAGGAAATGATCCAATTTCATTTTTCTGCATGTGGCTGTCCAATTTTCGCAACACCATTTATTGAAGAGGCTGTCTTTTTTCCATTGGACATTCTTTCCTGATTTGTCCAAGATGAGTTGACCATAGAGTTGAGGGTCTATTTCTGGGCTCTCTATTCTGTTCCATTGATCTCTGTGTCTGTTTTTGTGCCAGTACCATGCTGTCTTGATGATGACAGCTTTGTAATAGAGCTTGAAGTCCGGAATTGTGATGCCACCAACTTTGGCTTTCTTTTTCAATATTCCTTTGGCTATTCGAGGTCTTTTCTGGTTCCATATAAATTTTAGGATTATTTGTTCCATTTCTTTGAAAAAAATGGATGGTATTTTGATAGGAATTGCATTAAATGTGTAGATTGCTTTAGGTAGCATAAACATTTTCACAATATTTGTTCTTCCAATCCAGGAGCATGGACCATTTTTCCATTTCTTTGTGTCTTCCTCAATTTCTTTCATGAGTACTTTATAGTTTTCTGTGTATAGATTCTTAGTCTCTTTGGTTAGGTTTATTCCTAGGTATCTTATAGTTTCGGGTGCAATTGTAAATGGGATGGACTCCTTAATTTCTCTTTCTTCTGTCTTATTGTTGGTGTAGAGAAATGCAACTGATTTCTGTGCATTGATTTTATATCCTGACACTTTACTGAATTCCTGTACAAGTTCTAGCAGTTTTGGAGTGGAGTCTTTTGGGTTTTCCACATATAGTATCATATCATCTGCGAAGAGTGATAGTTTGACTTCTTCTTTGCCAATTTGGATGCCTTTAATTTCCTTTTGTCGTCTGATTGCTGAGGCTAGGACTTCTAGTACTATGTTGAATAGCAGTGGTGATAACAGACATCCCTGTCGTGTTCCTGACCTTAGCGGAAAAGCTTTCAGTTTTTCTCCATTGAGAATGATATTTGCAGTGGGTTTTTCATAGGTGGCTTTGATAATATTGGGGTATGTGCCATCTATCCCTACACTTTGAAGAGTTTTGATCAGGAAGGGATGCTGTACTTTGTCAAATGCTTTTTCAGCATCTATGGAGAGTATCATATGGTTATTGTTCTTTCTTTTATTAATGTGTTGTATCACATTGATTGATTTGCGGATGTTGAACCAACCTTATATCTCTGGAATAAATCCCACTTGGTCGTGGTGAATAATACTTTTAATGTACTGTTGAATCCTATTGGCTAGTATTTTAGTGAGAATTTTCGCATCTGTGTTCATCAAGGATATTCATCTGTAGTTCTCTTTTTTGATGGGATCCTTGTCTGGTTTTGGGATCAAGGTGATGCTGGCCTCATAAAATGAGTTTGGAAGTTTTCCTCCATTTCTATGTTTTGGAACAGTTTCAGGAGAATAGGAATTAGTTCTTCTTTAAATGTTTGGTAGAATTCCCCCGGGAAGCCATCTGGCCCTGGGCTTTTGTTTTTTTGGAGATTTTTGATGACTGTTTCAATCTCCTTACTGGTTATGGGTCTGTTTAGGCATTCTATTTCTTCCTGGTTCAGTTGTGATAGTTTATATGTCTCTAGGAATGCATCCATTTCTTCCAGATTGTCAAATTTGTTGGTGTAGAGTTGGTCATAGTATGTTCTTATAATTGTCTGTATTTCTTTGGTGTTCGTTGTGATCTCTCCTCTTTCAGTCATGATTTTATTTATTTGGGTCCTTTCTCTTTTCTTTTTGATAAGTTTGGCCAGGGTTTTATCAATCTTGTTAATTCTTTCAAAGAACCAGCTCCTAGTTTTGTTGATTTGTTCTATCGTTTTTTTGATTTCTATTTCATCGATTTCTGCTCTGATCTTTATGATTTCTCTTCTCCTGCTGGGTTTAGGCTTTCTTTCTTGTTCTTTCTTGAGCTCTTTTAGGTTTAGGGTTAGGTTGTGTACCTGAGACCTTTCTTGTTTCTTGAGAAAGGCTTGTACTGCTATATATTTTCCTCTCAGGACTGCCTTTGTTGTGTCCCACAGATTCTGAACTGTTGTGTTTTCATTATCATTTGTTTCCATACATTTTTTCAATTCTTTAATTTCCTGGTTGACCCATTCATTCTTTAGAAGGATGCTGTTTAGCCTCCATGTATTTGGGTTCTTTCCAACTTTCCTCTTGTGATTGAGTTCTAGCTTCAGAGCATTGTGGTCTGAAAATATGCAGGGAATGATCCCAATCTTTTGATACCAGTTGAGATCTGATTTAGGACCAAGAATGTGATCTATTCTGGAGAATGTTCCATGTGCACTAGAGAAGAACGTGTATTCTGTTGCTTTGGGATGAAATGTTCTGAATATATCTGTGATGTCCATCTGGTCCAGTGTGTCATTTAAGGCCTTTATTTCCTTGTTGATATTTTGTTTGGATGATCTGTCCATTTCAGTGAGGGGAGTGTTAAAGTCCCCTACTATTATTGTATTATTGTCGATGTGTTTCTTTGATTTTGTTATTAATTGGTTTATATAGTTGCCTGCTCCCATGCTAGGGACATAGATATTTAAAGTCATTAGGTCTTCTTGTTGGACAGAACCTTTGAGTATGATATAGTGCCCTTCCTCATCTCTTATTATAGTCTTTGGCTTAAAATCTAATTGATCTGATATAAGGATTGCCACTCCTGCTTTCTTCTGATGTCCATTAGCATGGTAAATTCTTTTCCACCCCCTCACTTTAAACCTGGAGGTGTCTTCGGGTTTAAGATGAGTTTCTTGTAGGCAACATATAGATGGGTTTTGTTTTTTTATCCATTCTGATATCCTGTGTCTTTTGATTGGGGCATTTAGCCCATTAACATTCAGGGTAAGTATTGAGAGATATGAATTTAGTGCCATTGTATTGCCTGTAAGGTGACTGTTACTGTATATTGTCTCTGTTTCTTTCTGATCTACTACTTTTAGGGTCTCTCTTTGCTTAGAGGACCCCTTTCAATATTTCCTGTAGAGCTGGTTTGGTGTTTGCAAATTCTTTCAGTTTTTGTTTGTCCTGGAAGCTTTTAATCTCTCCTCCTATTTTCAATGATAGCCTAGCTGGATATAGTATTCTTGGCTGCATGTTTTTCTCGTTTAGTTCTCTGAATATATCATGCCAGTTCTTTCTGGCCTGCCAGGTCTCTGTGGATAAGTCTGCTGCCAATCTAATATTTTTACCATTGTACGTTACAGACTTCTTTTCCCGGGCTGCTTTCAGGATCTTTTCTTTGTCACTAAGACTTGTCACTTTTACTATTAGGTGACGGGATGTGGACCTATTCTTATTGATTTTGAGGGGGGTTCTCTGAATCTCTTGGATTTTGATGCTTGTTCCCTTTGCCATATTGGGGAAATTCTCTCCAATAACTCTCTTCAATATACCTTCTGCTCCCCTCTCTGTTTCCTCTTCTTCTGGAATCCCAATTATTCTAATGTTGTTTCGTCTTATGGTGTCACTTTTCTCTCGAGTTCTCCCCTCGTGGTCCAGTAGCTGTTTGTCCCTCTTTTGCTCAGCTTCTTTAATCTCTGTCATTTGGTCTTCTATATCGCTAATTCTTTCTTCTGCCTCAGTTATCCTAGCAGTGAGAGCCTTCATTTTTTATTGCACCTCATTAATAGCTTTTTTGATTTCAACTTGGTTAGATTTTAGTTCTTTTATTTCTCCAGAAAGGGCTTTTATATCTCCTGAGAGGGTTTCTCTAATATCTTCCATGCCTTTTTCGAGCCCGGCTAGAACCTTGAGAATCGTCATTCTGAACTCCAGATCTGACATATTACCAATGTCTGTATTGATTAGGTCCATAGCCTTTGGTACTGCTTCTTGTTCTTTTTTTTGTGGTGAATTTTTCCGCCTTGTCATTTTGTCCAAATAAGAGTATATGAAGGAGTAAGTAAAATACTAAAAGGGTGGCAACAACCCCAGGAAAATATGCTTTAGCCAAATCAGAAGAGATCCCAAATCGTGAGGGGGGAGAAAGGGGATAAAAAGGGGTTCCGAAAGAAAAAAAAAAAGAAACAATTAAAAAAAGAAAACTGATAAAGAAAAAATATAAAAAGGAAAAAATATATATATTAGATAAACTATTTAAAAAACGTTAAAAAAGAAAACGGTAAAAGTTAAAAAAATTTAGCAGAAGAGGAGAAATAAAAATTGAGAAAGAAAAAAAAATAAATTAACTGCAAGGCCACAGAATCATGGGGAGAAAGCCATGAGTTCCGTGCTTTGCTTCCTCCTCTGAATTTTCGCTGCTCTCCTTGGTATTGAAACCGCACTCCTTGGTAGGTGAACTTGGTTCTGGCTGGGTTTCTTGTTGATCTTATGGGGGAGGGGCCTGTTGTAGTGATTCTCAAGTGTTTTGCCCAAGGCGGAGTTGCACCGCCCTTACTCGGCCGGGCTGAGTAATCCGCTCAGGTTTGCTGGGTTTGCTTTCGGGAGCTTTTTTTCCCTGAGTGATTTCCATAGAGTTCCGGAGGGCGGGAATGAAGATGGCAGCCTCCCGGTCTCCGGCCCAGAGGAGCCGAGAGCCCTGGGCCCCACTCCTCAGTGCGCCCTCAGAGAACAGCACCCAATTACTCCCGTCACCCTGGCCTCCGGCCCCGCTCCGAGCTGACCGAGCCTGCAACCAGTTCAAGGTAACCCCGAGCTTAGAGCTCAGTCCTTGGCTCTGTAGCCGGCTTCCCCATTCTAATACCGGTAAGCTCTGTGACACTCAGACACCCCCAATCCTTCTGTGACCCTGTGGGACCTGAGGCCGCACTGACCCCGCCTGGGCTTCACCCCGGTTAAGCCTTTGTAGTGATGTCCCTCAGTGGAACAGACTTTTAAAAGTCCTGATTTTGTGCTCCGTTGCTCTGCCGCTCACTGGGAGCCGGCCCCTCCCCCCGCGGTCTATCTTCCCGTCGCTTTGGATTCACTTCTCCGCCAGTCCTACATTTCAGAAATTGGTTGATTTTCTGTTTCTAGAGTTGTTGTTCTTCTTCTCTTCGATCTCCCGTTGGATTTGCAGGTGTTTGCAATCTTTAGGTAAGCTATCTAGCTGATCTCCCGCTACCTGAAGTAGTCTCAGCCTGCTACTTCTCCGCCATCTTGACTCCTCCCTAGTCTTTTTTTTTTTTAAACTGTCAGAGAGTGTGACCCAATATGGCATCTATGATTACTTTGAGAAGAAAGATAGATTTTCATTAACCCCTCCCCCATGAAAAGTATCCCAGGGCTTATTATATAAACTAGTAAAGCAAATCAAGTTAGAAATTCTTACTGTAGTTTGGGACAGTTAGGTTTTTATATAGTTGGTTGGAAGAATAAATGTGAACTGAAACTTATGATGGAAACCAACAGATTTTTCTTTTATAAACAGATGGACTTTTGTAAATAGTACATACCATAGAACTGAAAGAATAATTTGCTTCTGGCCATCTTATTAAAATGTTAGCTATTATTTTTCCTACATAAAACTATATATTATAGATTTTATCTTCTAATTATCTTTCAAAGCCATACATTTCTCACCATCTTCACTGCAACTATCCTAGACCAAATTGTCATCACGCTAAGAACATACTATGTTTCTACCTGGTCTTCTGCCTTTTTCTCTCCCCCCCCCCCCTACCTCAGGCAGACACTATAACTGAAGTTATGTTTTCTTAATGTAAATCTTTCCCTTTTACACTTTAAAGATTTTAGTGCCTGCCCACCTATTGTTCTTTGGGTAAAGATCTACATCTTTCAGGTAGCCTAAGGGGTCATGTCCTGGTCCCTCCCTTCCTCTTCACCCTCACCTCCTAGAGTACCATTCTTTTCTTTCTCTAGTCTGTCTCTAGCCTTGTTCTCAGACTTGGGATAAATGATTTTCTCTTCTATAACTTCCATGTTTTTGGTTTTACTCCAGAAAAGCTGAGAAAAGATAAACTTTACCCATGATTGTGTCTGCTTTGCCTGTCACAGTGCTTTGCTCATAGAAGTTGTTTAGTAAATGTCTATTTATTTAAGGAAAGAAAACCAAAGGGACTGTGTTGGCACATGGGGTTAATATTCATTGGTATATAGATATTTCATTGTTCTTAAATGACCCTCCCATACATACATTTTTGATACTTTAAAAAATCAGGATGTATCTTACAATTGATGATATAGCTACTTTCTACCAGACAGCTTTCACATGCAGAGTTGTCAAGGCAAGCATTGTGTAAAATTGCTTTTGCAGATGGCATGGTGGTACAACTGTAACTTTACAATCAAGAAGCCATCAGCAGACCATTCGAAGAAGAAATATGAGTCCTGATGAAATATTATATCATGGTTTATGTGGCAGCATTTTTTCTTAGTGACTTATAAAATGTGGACATTTTACAACCAATGGGATCTTATATTTAATGAAATTTATTAACATCCACTATTTATAAAGTTCTAGGCCATTTCTTAGATATGTTTTTATTTTTAAAAATCATGGAGTCATAAATAGATGGGACATTGGATATAATATAGCCCAGTTTTCTCACATTGAGGATCCAAATATTAAATGATGATTAAAAAGATTTATGTATTTTCAAGGACCTTGTTAATGATCTGACAGATCAGTGTTTTTTTCTTTGTCTGTTGGGTCCATGTTGAATTACTAATTTCTCTCAATGTTATATGGAAGTACTGTATCTCTGCAATCTGGTTTTGTACTAGAAAGAACTGGCTTCTTAAGCAGAAGGTTCTAAAGTGTATCAAGATGGTAAGAAGTTCCAGAAGCCTATTTTATCCTCTCTGTTCCTGATAACTTGCCTGCCTGCCATGTGCTGAGGCCTATGATTCAAATGAGCTCTCTACAAAATATGGATACCAAAAATATCACTTGCTTCAGAAAAACTTCCTCATCCACCCCCAGCACCAAAAGGAAGAAAAAAAACATTGTCATGATTAACAGCCTTCCCACAAGGAAATTTTTACATTCATCCTAATTCACTCTGAGCTTCTTATAAATAATAGGAACTATCAATGCACTAAGAAGTGTTTGATTTTCCAATATTCAAGTTAGGATCAACTTGTTTTTTTTTTTTTTTTATTTCATTATAGTCATTTACCAGGAATTCAGATTTAGGTTGGCAAGCTTAGGAGTAGTCAAGAAAAGTACCATTTTTCTTCTCTATTCTTTATTAGTTCCATCTCTAGGATAAAACATCTATAAAGCTGATTAAGCCTGGAGGCTGGACAATAGTCGGCACTTTGTAAGTATCTGCTAAAATGAAAAGAAAGGATTATTTTCCTTCAATCTGAGACTGGATGTGAACTTACATTCTGCAGAGCCAAACATTAGCACCAAAGCGAGTCCTGTAAAAGGTCTTTGCTGGGGACTCTTTCTGATGGTAGATTTCTTTAATAGGACTGCTCTGTCTCATTGACCACTGACTCAGTGGGTTTGATGGTAGAAAAAACTTACTGTGTCACAGAGTCACTTAAGAAAGGCTGACTCCAACAATCCCTAACAAGCTACATATGGAAAGTAACACAGAGCCATTTCTATGTTTTTTCTCCTTTTGTTTCCCTCTTTTTTTTTCTTTCCTCATATTAAAAATGTCTTTTTTTTTTTTTTTTAGTTTGTCATTGCATTTCTTTTCCAAATGGTCCTAGAGTTTCTGCTAGGAGTTTCAGAATAAAAATTAAACCAAGTTTGATATTGTTATGATTGTGTAGTGCAAATCTCTAATGCCTGACTACTGTGGGAAAGAGACAGATTCTTGAAACTTATGAATTATCTACACAGGAGACTATGGAGGCTCATAGTGTAAAAGGATTCACAGCAACCTGTCAGGGTTAAGAGGATTAACTTGCATTTGGTTTTTGTGCTCAGTGGTAGAAATTATTCAGCACCAATCTATGGAGGAACTACTTACCCTGAATTTGAATGGAGTAGTATATACAAGGGAGGGAGTCATTGGGTTATATCTTTCCTCTATCAGTCTATAGAATAATAACATCTGGATAGTTGAGTGCTAAACATATACCTCATTTTTGGATGAGTTGCCAGTCTATGTGGGTTTTATTAGAATGTAACAATATTTGGTTGATTCATTATTGATAATCCCATAGGTTGTTCTACAAAAGTGTAGCCAGTAAAATCAGTGTCTCCCATGAACAATGGTCATGTAATTGAATGATATTTGACATTTTCTGCTACATGACTTGCTTGGTTGTTAAAGAGACATTGTTTTCCTTCTCTTGGTTATTTCTCTGCTGTTCTTCAGATACCCCCCTCTCCCTTGAGTGCTCACTATGCTTCCAGGAAAAGTGACTTCAACATTGGTTTACTGAGCATGGGGCTAATCAGTGAAAAACCATATTCTGTATTATTGATTCAAAGATAAGTAGATCCTCCAATGGAGGCCAACAAGATGCAAGTTGTCTGTGGGGAATTCCTTAGAAGGTCTCTTCCTCAATCTTCAAATTCTTCCTCTTTCTATGGACTTAGATAAGGAGCAAGTAGCCTAGAGTTTTTCAACAGTCATTTTGTAACCCAAGAGGATGCTTTTCTTAGGTTGATGCTGGCATTATGCATGGCAGTGCACAGGGGCTAAAAATTGAAAAACTGAATCCTCGGTCAATAAATCAAACAAGTTGTGGCACCTGACCTGCTTCTGCCACCTGCAATTGTAGGGGATAATAATTCCTTTTTATTAAGTGGGTTAAAGCTCAGCTTTCCGTTATAGGCCTCATAAAATCTTAACTGCTAGAACGTGTGTTTAAAATATTTGACATAACCAAATAGAAATGAGGCTTATTAATGGAACATTCTTCAAAAGACATTGCTGACCTTTGTTTCTGTATGTTTAAGAATAATAATCTGAGCTTCATTGTATAAGTATGCTGCTTTGCAAAATGTATATCTATTTATTATTTTCCAGTGTTTTTCTTTTTTATTTAATTTAAATTCAATTAACTAACACATAATGTATTAGTAGTTTCAGAGGTAGATGCCAGTCTTATATCACCCAGTGCTTATTACATCACATGCCCTCTTTAATGTCCATCTCCCAGTCACCACATCACCCCATCACCTCCCCTCCAGCAACACTATTTGTTTCCTATGATTAAGTCTCTTATCATTTGTCTCCCTTTCTAATTTTGTCTTATTTTATTTTTTCCTCACTTTCCCTATGATTCTGTTTTGTTTCTTGAATTCCACATATAAGGGAGATCAATGATAATTCTCTTTTTCTGACTGACTTATTTCACATAGCATAATATCCTCTAGCTCTATCCATGTTTTTGCAAAGGGTGAGGGTTTTTTTTTTTTTTTTTTGATGGCTGAGTAGTATTCCCTTGTATATATATCTCCCACATCTTCTTTATCCATTAATCTGTCTAGGGACATCTGGGCTCCTTCCATAGTTTGGCTATTGTGGACTCTGCTGCAATAAACATTGGATGCAGGTGCCCCTTTCAATCACTGTATTTGTATCTTTGGGTTAGATACCTAATAGTGTGAATGTTAAGTCATAGGGCATCTCTATTTTAAACTTTTGAGGATCCTGTTTCCCAGAGTGGCTCTACCAGCTTGCATTCCCACCAACACTATAAGAGGGTTTCCCTTTCTTTGCATCCTTGCCAGTATCTGTCCTTTCCTGACTTGTTAATTTTAGCCATTCTGACTGGCATGAAGTGGTATCTCATTGTGATTTTGATTTCTATTTCTCTGATGCCTAGTGATGTGGAACTTTTTTTTTTTTTTAATGTGTCCATTGGCCATTTGTATATCTTCTTTGGAGAAATGTCTTTACATGTCTTCTTGCCCATTTCTTTCTTCTTTTTTTTAATTTAATTAAAATTTTTTCCAGTGATCCAAAATTCATTGTTTATGCACCACACCCAGTGCTCCAGGCAATAGACAATACCCACCATCAGGCTCACCCCACTCCCCATGCCACCTCCAAAACCCTCAGTTTGTCGCTCAGAGTCCACAGCCTCTCATAGTTTGTCTCCCCTTCCGATTTCCCCCAACTCACTTCTCCTCTCCAACTCTCAATGTCCTCCATGTTATTCCTGATATTCCACAAGTAAGTGAAACCATATGATAATTGACTCTCTCTCCTTGACATATTTCATTCAGCATAATCTCTTCCAGTTCTGTCTATGTTGATATAAAAGTTGGGTACTCATCCTGTCTGATGGAGGCATAATATTCCATTGTATATATGGACCGTATCTTCTTTATCCATTTGTCTGTTGAAAGGCATCTTGGTTTTTTCCACAGTAAGGTGACTGTGACCATTGCTGCTATGAACATTGGGGTACAGGTGGCCCTTCTTTTCACTACGTCTGTATCTTTGGGGTAAATACCCAGTTGTGAATTGCAGGGTCATAGGTAACTCTATTTTTAATTTCTTAAGGAATCTCCACACTGTTTTCCAAAGTGGCTGCATCAACTTGCATGCCCACCAACAGTGTAGGAGGGTTCCCCTTTCTCCACATCTTCTCCAACATTTGTTGTTTACTGTCTTATTGATTTTGGCCATTCTAACTGGTATAAGGTGGTATCTCAATGTGGTTTTGATTTGAATCTCCGTGATGGTTAGTGATGATGAACATTTCTTCAAGTGTCTGTTAGCCATTTGGTATGTCTTCTTTTGAGAAGTGTCTGTTCATGTCTTCTGACCATTTTTTGATATGATTATCTGTTTTGTGTGTGTTGAGTTTGAGGAGTTCTTTATAGATCTTAGATATCAGCCCTTTGTCTGTAGTGTCATTTGTGAATATCTCCTCACATTTCGTGGGTTGCCTCTTTGTTTTGTCGACTATTTCCTTTGCTGTGCAGAGCTTTTGATCTTGATGAAGTCCCAAAAGTTCATTTTCACTTTTGTTTCCTTTGCCTTTGGAGACATGTCTTGAAAGAAGTTGCTGTGGCCGATGTCGAAGAGGTTACTTCCTATGTCCTCTTCTAGGATTTTGATAGATTCCTGCCTCATGTTAAGGTCTTTTATCCATTTTGAGTTTATCTTTGTGCATGGTGTAAGAGAATGGTCAAGTTTCATTCTTCTATACATAGCTAATCAATCTATGCGATAGAACAAATCAATAAGAGAAGAGAGAAGAACTACATGATCCTCTCAATTGATGCAGAAAAAGCATTTGACAACATACAGCATCTGTTCCTTATTAAAATGCTTCAAAGCATAGGGATAGAGGGAACATTCCTTAACTTCATAAAATCTATCTATGAAAAACCCAAAGCGTATATCATCCTTGATAGGGAAAAGCTGACAGCCTTCCCTTTGAGATCAGGAACATGACAAGAATGTCCACTCTCACCACTGTTGTTCAACATAGTACTAAAACTCCTAACAACAGCAATGAGACAAGAAAAAGAAATAAAAGGTTTTCAAATTGGCAAAGAAGTCAAACTCTCTTTCTTCTCAGATGACATGATACTTTATATGGAAAACCCAAAAGACTCCACCCTCAAACTACTAAAACTCATACAGGAATTCAGTAATGTGGCAGGATACAAAAATCAATGTACAGAAATCAGTTGCCTTCTTATACACTAACAATTAAAACATAGAAATAGAAATTAGAGAAACAATCCCATTTACTATAGTACCAAGAACCATAAGATACCTGGGATTAAACCTAACCAAAGAGTTAAAGGATCTGTACTAGAAGAACTACTGAATATTCATGAAAGAAATTGAAGAAGACACAAAAAGATGGAAGAGCATTCCATGCTCATGTACAAGAAGAATAAACATTGTTAAAATATCTATACTGCCTAGAGCAATCTATACTTTCAATGTCATCCCGATCAAAACTCCACTGGCATTTTTCAAAGAGCTGAAACAAACGATTCTAAAATTTGTCTGGAATCAGACCACAAATTGCTAAGGAAATGTTGAAAAAGAAAAACAAACTGGGAGCATCACTTTGCCTGATTTCAAGATTTACTACAAATCTGTGATCACCAAGATAGCATGGTCCTGGCACAAAAACAGACACATAGACTAGTGGAACAGGGTAGAGAGCACAGATATGGACCCGCAACTCTATGGTCAAATACTCTTCGACAAAGCAGGAAAAAATATACAGTGGAGAAAAGACAGTCTCTTCAATAAATGGTGCTGAGAAAATTGGACAAATATGTATAGAAGAATGAAACTTCTGCCCATTTCTTGACTGGATTATTTGTTCTTTGGGTGTTGAGTTTGATAAGTTCTTTAAAGATTCTGGGTACTAATCCTTTACATGATAAGACATTTGCAAATATCTTCTACAATTCTGCTGGTTGTCTTTCAGTTTTATCAACTGTTTCCTTTGTTGTTCAAAAGCTTTTTATCTTGAAGAAATTCCAACAGCTCACTTTTATCTTTGCTTCCCTTGCTTTTGGAGACATGTCTAAGAAGTTGCTGTGGCCTAGGGTGTAAAATTTGCTGCCTGTGTTCACTAGGGTTTTGATGGATCCCTGCCTCACATTTAGGTCTTTCATCCATTTTGAGTTTATATTTATGTATGATATAAAGAAATTGTCCAGTTTCATTCTTCTACATGTGGCTCTCCAATTTTCCCAACACCGTTTGTTGAAGACACTGTCTTTTTTCCATTGGATATTCTTTCCTGCTTTGCCAAAGATTAGTTGACCATATTGTTGAGGTCCTTTTCTGGGTTCTCTATTCTGTTCCACTGACCTGTGTGTCAGTTTTTGTGCCAGTACCATATTTCTTGATGATTACAGCTTTGCAATAGAGCTGAAGTATGGCATTGTGATGCCACAGCTTTGTTTTTATTTTTCAACATTCCTTTGACTACCAGGGTATTTCCTGGTTCCATACAAATTTTAAGATTATTTGTCGCAGCACTGTGGAAAAAAGTTGATGATATTTTGATAGGGATTGCATTGAATGTACAGATTGCCCTTGGAAGCACAGACATTTTAACAATGTTTGTTCTTCGAATCCATGAGCATGGAATGTTTTTCAATTTTTGTGTCTTCCTCAATTTCTTTCATGTGTGCTTTATAGTTTTTGAGTACAGATCTTTTGCCTCTGGTTAGGTTCATTCCTTGATATCTTACGGTTTTGGGTGCAATTGTAAATGGGATCAATTCCTTAATGACTATTTCTTCTGTCTCATCATTGTGTATAGAAATGCAACTGATAATCTGTGCATTGATTTTCTACTGCCACTGTGCTGAATTCCTGAATAAGTTCTAGAAATTTGGGGGTAAAGTCTTTTGGGTTTTCAACATAGAGTATCATGACATCTTCAGCTAGTGAGAGTTTGATTTCTTCTTTGCTGATTCAGATGCCTTTTATTTGTTTTTGTTGTCTGACTGCTGAGGCTAGGACTTCTAGTACTGTGTTGAACAACACTGGTGAGAGTGGACATCCCTGATATTCTCCTGACCTTAGGGGAAAAGCTCTGTTTTTCCCCATTGATAATGATATTAGCTGTGGGTTTTTGTAGATAGGTTTTATGATGTTGAGGTATGTTCCCTCCATCCCTACATTGTGGAGAGTTTTAATCAAGAAAAGACGCTGTACTTTGTCAAATGCCTTTTCTGCATCAATTGAGAGGATTGCATGGTTTTCATCCTTTCTTTTATTAATGTAGAGTATCACATTGATTGATTTGTGGATGTTGAACCACCCTTGCAGCCCAGGAATAAATCCCACTTGGTAGTGGTGAATAATCCTTTTAATGTACTGTTGAATCCTATTGGCTAGTACATTGGTGAGAATTTTATCATCCATGTTCTTTGGGGTTATCAGTCTGTAATTCTATTTTTTGGTGGGGTCTGTGTCTGGTTTTGGGATCAAGATAATTCTGGCCTCATAGAATGATTTTGGAAGTTTTCCTTCCATTTCTATTTTTTGAAACAGCTTCAGAATAATACTTATTAATTCTTCTTTAGGTATTTGGTAGAATTCCCTTGGAATTCTTGTTTATTTTGAGATTTTTGATTACTCTTTCAATTTTCTTGGTGGTTATGGGTCTGTTCAGGTTTTCTATTTCTTCCTGTTGCAGTTTTGGTAGGTTATAAGTCTCAAGGAATGTGTCCATTTCTTCCAGATTGACTAATTTGTTGGCAAATATGTGCTCATAATATGTTATAACTGTTTATATTTCTTTTGGTGTTGGTTGTGATCTTTCCTCTTTCATTCATGATTTTATTTTTTGGGGTCCTTTTCCTTTTCTTTTTGATAAGTCTTTCCAGGGGTTTATCAGTCTCACTAATTCTTTCAAAGAAACAGCTCCTAGTTTTATTAATCTGCTCAACTGTTCTTTTGCTTGCTATTTAACTGATTTCTGCTCTAATCTTTATTAATTCTCTTCTTTAGCCAGATTTGGGCTGTATTTGCTGTCTTTCTCCACCTCCTTTAGGTGTAAGAATAGGTTGTGTATTTGAGACCTTTCTTGTTTCTTAAGAAAGGCTTTTAATGCTTAGACTTCCCTCCTAGGGCCACCTTTGCTGCATCCCAAAGGTTTTGAATAGTTCTGTTTTCATTATCATTTGTTTCCATGATTTTTTAAATTATTCTTTAATTTCCTGTTTGACCCATTAATTCTTTAATAGGATACACTTTAGCCTCTATGTATTTGAGTTCTTTCCAAATTTCCTCTTGTGACTGCATTAAAATTTCAAAGCACTGTAGTCTAAAAATATGCAAGGAATGATCCCAATCTTTTGGTCCTGGTTGAGATCTGATTTGTGGCTCAGTATGTGATCTATTCTGGAGAATGTTCCATGTACACTGAGAAGAATGTGTGTTCTGTTGCTTTAGGATGAATGCTCTGAATATATCTGTGAAATCCATCTGATCCACTGTGTCATTCAAAGCTGATTCTTTTTTTGATCTTCTTAGATGATCTGTCCATTTCAGTAAGTGTGGTGTTAAGGATCCTACTATTATTGTATAAATATCAATGTGTTTCTTTAATTTTATTATTATTTGGCTTATTGGCTTATTATTATTGCTTCCATGTTAGGGGCATAACAATTTAAAATTGTTAGATCTTCTTGCTGAATAGACCCTTTAAGTGTGATACAGTGTCCTTCCTCATCTTCTATTACAGTCTTTGGTTTAAAATTTAATTTCTCCGATATAAGGATTGTTACTCCAACTTTTTTTCCCACTCCCTCACTTTCAGTCTGGAGGTGTCTTTTGTTATAAAATGAGTCTCTTACATACAGCATGCCAGTGGGTTCTTGTTTTTTAAATCTAATTTGATACTGTGTCTTTTGATTGGGGCTTTTAGCCCATTTACATACAGAGTATTGAAAGATGAATTCAGTGCCATTGTATTTCCTGTAAAGTCATTTTCTCTATATTGTCTCTGTTCCATTCTGGTCTATGTTACTTTTGGGCTCTCTCTTTGCTTATAGGATCCCTTTTATTATTTCTTGAAGGGCTATTTTAGTGATCACAAATTCTTTTAGTTTCTGTTTGTCCTGGAAGATTTTTGTCTTTCCTATTTTGAATGGCAGCTTAACCGGGTAAAGTATTCTTGGCGGCATAGTCTTTTCATTTAGCACCCTGAATATATCATGCCATCTTTTCTTGCCTGCCAGGACTCTGTGGATAGGTCTGCTGTCAGTCTAATGTTTCTACCCTTGTAGGTTATGAACCTCTTGTTCCAAACTGCTTTAAGGATTTTCTCTTTGTCTCTGATATTTGCAAGTTTTACTATGATATGTTGAGATGTTGATCTATTTTTATTGATTTTGAGGGGGGTTCTCTGTGCCTGCTGGTTGAATGCCTGTTTTCTTCCCCAGATTAGGGAAGTTCTTTTCCATAATTTGCTCCAATATACCTATATGCCTTCTCCCCCACCCCTTCTCTTTTTCTCTTCTTTTGAGATCCCAATTATTCTAATATTTTACACTTTATGATATCATTTATCTCTCAAGTTCTCCCCCTTGTGATCCAGTTTTGTCTCTCTCTTTTCATTTTAAATTTTTAAAAGATTTTTAATTTATTTATTTGACCGAGATCACAAGTAGGCAGAGAGGCAGGCAGAGAGAGAGAGGAGGAAGCAGGCTCCCTGCTGAGCAGAGAGCCCAATGTGGGGCTCGATCCCAGGACCCTGAGATCATGACCTGAGCCGAAGACAGAGGTTTTAAACCACTGAGCCACGCAGGCACCCCTTGTCTCTCTTTTTTACGCTTCTTTATCCTCCATCATTTTGTCTTCTATATCACTAATTCTCTCTTCTGCCTATTTATCCTAGCAGTTATAGCCTCCATTTTTATTGTATCTTATTAATAGCCTTTTTTATTTCAACTTGATTAGATTTTAGTTCTTTTATTTCTCCAAATAGTGATTCTTGACTGTCTTCTATGCTTTTTTCAAGTCCAGCTAGTATCTTTATAATCATTATTCTGAACTCTAGCTCTGACATCTTACTTATACTCATACTGATTAGGCTCCTGGCAGTCAGTACTGCCTCATGTTTTCTTTTTTTGAGGTGAGCTTTTCCATCTTGTCAGTCTTTCCAGATAATAATAGTTGAATAAAAGAACAAAATACTAAAATGACAGCAATGACCCCAGAGAAATATACACTAAACAAATCAGAAGAGACCTGAAACCAAAAACAAAATAAAAATTTAAAAAAAGAGAGAGAGAATATAAAATCAGACAGGTGAACAGAACAGAGTAATACACTGGATCTTGTGTATATTTTGGTCTGTTTGTTAGAAAACTAGATCCCAAATTTGTAAAGAAAGAAAAACTTATATGTAGAAATATAAGATTAAATACAATAAAAGGATAGAATATAACTGTAAAAATGAAAATCAAAAGACAAAAAAAATGAAGGAATATAAACAGACAGGTGAACAGAACAGAACAATACACTATATCCTGAGTGTATTTTGGTTTGTTTGTTAGAGGAAACTACATCTCAAAATTGTAAATATGTGTGTATCTATCTATCTATCTATCTATCTATATATATGACAAAATAAAACTGGATTTTTTTTTAATTAAAAAAAGGAAAGAATAAAAGAGAATATGATTAGACATTTGAGGAGAACAGAACAATACCCCCCATTCTGGGTATATTTTGTTCTGTTTGTGAGAAGAAACTACATCCCCAAATTATAAAGAAATGAAAACTTATATATATACAAAAATAAAATTAAATAAATGGAAGGATGGAATGTAACTGTAATATTGAAAATTACAATGATTTCCAAAAAAGTTGATAAAATAAGAAATTTGTTGAAAAAGGAAAGAGAAAAAATTTGAAATTGAAAGACTAAAGAATCATATAGAAAACAAACAAACAAACAAACAAATAAACCATGAGTTCTATACACAATTTCCCCCTAGCATTGGAGTTTTACAGTTCTGTGTTTGTTTGGTAAACTTGATCTTAGCCAGATGTTCTTGCTGATCTTCTACAGGGGGTACCTGTTGCTCTGATTCCGAGGTGTCTTTGCCCTGGCAGAATTTCACCACCCTTGCCAGGGGCCAGGCTAATTAAGTTGTTCCTGATTGTTCTATGTGGGTTTTGTTCCCTGAAGTCTTTCAGTGCCACTTTAAGGGTTGAGAATGAAAATGGTGGCTTCCCAATCTCTAATGCTGGAGTTGAGAGCTCTGGGCCCCACTCCTCAGTGAGCCCTTGGGGGAAAAGCCATAAATCTCCTGTCTCGCTGGTCTCCAGCCATATTCCATGCTTACGCAGCCTGTGACCGAGAATTTCTATCTCAGGCATGCAACCCCATTTCCTGTCTCTAAACCCCGTAGAATTCTGAAGTGAACACCTACACCTCCTGCCATGGTAGGCTAAAGGGATCTCCCCATGGTTCTGCTGTTTGCTGAGCTCTGCTCAGAGAGTGGTCACAGGACAGTGCCATGGTTTGCAGTTTATAGCAAAACTGAGCTTAAAGCCCACTCCTGGGGTTGCTGATTGCAGCCAGGCTCCTTGCTCTAATGCCTGGGAGTTCTGCTGGAGTCAGGCACTCCCATTCTTTCTGTGACCCTGGGCATCCTGAGACCACACTGTCCCACCTAGGATTCTGCCCTGCTTCACCACCTGAACACCTTTTAGGCAGTGATGTCTCTCATTAGTGCAGACTTCCAAGTTTGTGCTCCACTTCTATATAACTCTCTGGTAGCTGGCTAATGGAGGCTTCCTCTCCCCATGGTTTATCTTCCTATATATCACTTCAGATTCACTTCTCTGCACCTCCTACCTTGCAGCAAGTGGTTACTTTTTCTATTTGTAGAGTTGCAGTTATTTTCTTAGATCTCTGGTTGAGTTTGCAGGTGTTCAGAATGATTTGATATCTATCTAGCTGAATTCTTGGGACTAGATGAAACTAATGTCTCCTACTCCTCCACCATCTTGGACTATCTCCATGTATATCTATTTAGAATGAACACAAAACTTGTTGAACTCAAGAAGACTTTTAATTAGGAGTGATGATCTACAGCTAAAAAAAAAATGAAAATTTGATACTTTCTATTGTATCCTTAAGTATAATAATACAAATAGGAGCACTAAGCAAACTTGTAGGGGCACACTTTGAAATTCTATGGATAAGGAAAAGTATCCCCTTGGCCTGCAAACACCAGCTACTTTCAAGTGTTGGAGAAAGTTTTATACTCTTTCCCATGACACATCTACTATGCATTTCCTTCAGTTCTCTACTACAAGGCTGTGATACAGAAATCTCTCAAACTTCTATTAGCAGAAACAATAATTAAGGCATGAGTCTTTTCCATAAGAACATGATACAAGACCTGGACTTACTGCAGTGTAGGTCCTAAGGGAAGGACACTCGCAGCCTGCCATGTATGCTTTAGGGATCGCCTGTCAAGGCCCCTAGTCAGCCTGCTTAAGGATATTCTCCAGACTGACATCTTTGACAGATGTCAGTTCATCTCTTTACCCTAAAATGAAAGCCAAACAAGATTCACCATTCCCAGGTAGTCAGAAGATTTTTTTCCCACTCCCTTTTTCACCCTCTTCTTATTGATCTGCTCTTTCCTGTGTTCCATAAAAATAGTTTAAAGGCATTCTCCTACATATGTACATAAATTTTATGCAATCCATGCTGAAAACATTTCCATTTCTTCCCTGACATTGCTAAGAAAAAGGAATTACTATGAGTACCCTAAACCACTTAGCTAAGTATTTAATAATCTTGCTTAAAATAATTGTTCACTTTTTCCTAAGAAACTGTGATGTCTTGGGGCGCCTGGGTGGCTCAGTGGGTTAAGCCGCTGCCTTCGGCTCAGGTCATGATCCCAGGTCCTGGGTTCGAGCCCCGCATCGGGCTCTCTGCTCAGCAGGGAGCCTGCTTCCTCCTCTCTCTCTGCCTGCCTCTCTGCCTACTTGAGATTTCTCTCTGTCAAATAAATAAATAAAATCTTTAAAAAAAAAAAAAAAGAAAGAAACTGTGATGTCTTGTATTTATATAATTGTGTCTCAGTCACTTAGTGGAGTTCAATCCCTCTAAGCTAATACCAGGCAAAATTGCACACTTATACTATTCTTCCCAGGCTATATTCAAGTTTGATTCAAGCAGCCAACCTATCTGACTTCTATGCCATGATTGTTATAAACTCGTTTACTATGCTCATTTGAACTCTCTTAGGAGTTCCTTTTCTTTGTTTTTTCTTTATCTCTATTTCCTCCTGGAAGTCTGGTAGCCTACCAAATGCACCATCTTCCTTACAGCCCTCTCAAGCGGAAGGAGCTTTCTTACCCCATCTCAAATGTACAAATGATGAATTGTGGCAAGTACCCCAGCTCCTGCTTATCATTGAAGCTCCACAATCATTTAGTTTTCTAACTTTTCAGAACCAAAACAATACAGAAATTTAAAAAAAATACAAAACAGCTTCTTTGAATATCATGCCATCCTGTGCCACTTCATTAGAGAGCTAATACCTCCAGGATTTCCAATCATTCTCACTCATTAGTTGAAGAGTTAAACTTTTGGATAACAGAATTCTGGGTGACTATTCTGGATTTTTTTTTTTTTCAGTGAATTTAATGACTTTAGAATATTTCACATATTTATACTCATTACCTATCTAATGCATTGTATCCTTAATATCTCAGCTATCTTTCTTTACCACCCACTCCTCATTCACCCCAGGCCATCACATTACAGAATGCTCATCTTTCAAAAATTTTAGTGACAGACCATGACTGCCAATTCTTCCAGCTCATGTTTTCTTGTATTCAAACTATGATATTTCTTTGACTTTTAAGAGTTCTTAAGTATTTATTAACTTTTCAATTTTTGTTCTTTTCCCTTTTGTTTTATTATGTTAATAGCAGGGTACCATTCTCTCATTTCATCTCCCCCCACCCCCAACTCATTTTTTATTGTATGGACTATTTTTATCATTATCCTCAAGATCCTATTTTCTTGTCTTTCTCTCACACTTTACATGAACTCTATTAAGATAAGCTTTTAATTTTATTTTCAACATGTATTTAAAATAATAGTATGCATCACTGCTTTATCTGTTACCATTCTATTGCAAAATTGTATCATCTTAAGCCTGGGTTATTTCAATCGCCTCTAAAATGACATTTCTGTTTCTACTCTTGTGTTCTGCTCTTTCCATATCCTTCTGAATACAGCCACTCTGTGTGTGTGTGTGTGTGTGTGTATGTTTCAATTTGAAAAAAAAAAATCATTCTAATGGTTTTCTTTTTATCACAGTGAAATTCAGTCTTATCTATATCCTGCAAACCTTTACACGATCTGATCTGTGGCTTCCTCTTGGTTTTCATCCTGTAATATTCTTCCCTTACTTTTCTACTCTGTCCACACTGGTTTTCTCTTCATTCTTCAATTTTTGCAGATATATCTGTTCCTTGGTGCTTTTGCACTTTCTGTTCCCTCTATCAGGAATGTTCTTTTCCCAGATAGCCTCAAATTTGACTTATATGCTTCTTTTCTTATTATATCTTTCCTTCTGCTTATTGGTATTTAATTTTCTCTTATTTTTCTATTTTCCTAAGGTGGAAACAGATTATTGACTTTAGATCTTTCTCCTTTTTCTAATATATACATATATTCAGTGTGATAACTTCCCTCCAAGCACTGTATTTGCTACATTTCACAAATTTTGATAAATTGTGTTTTTGTTTTAATTCAAAATATATTTTTTAAATTCTTCTGAGATTTCTTATTTGGCCCATGTGTTACTTAGAAGTGGTTTTTTTTTTGTTATTTGATTTTAAGAAGTGTGTTGTTTTTTATCTCCATGTATTTTGGATTTTCCATTTATCTATTATTGATTTCTCTTTTTCTTCTTTATTTTTTTCAAAATTTATTTTTTTCCCAGTGTTCCAAAATTCATTGATTATGCACCACACCCAGTGCTCCATGCAATACGTGCCCTCCACAATACCCATGACCAGGCTCACCCCAGCTCCCCCTCCAAAACCCTCAGTTGTCTCTCAGAGTCCACAGTCTCTCATGGTTTGTCTCCCCCTCCGATTTCCCCCAACTCACTTTTCTTCTCCATCTCCCAATGTCCTCTTTGTTATTCCTTATGCTCCATAAGTAAGTGAAACCATATAATAATTGACTCACTCTGATTGACTTATTTCACTCAGCATAATCTCTTCCAGTCCTGTCCATGTTGATATCACTGAGTGATATCCATGTTGATAGCAACATGGACAGGACTGGAAGAGATTATGCTGAGTGAAATAAGTGAATTATTGATTTCTAATTCAGTTTGTGTTCTAAAAGCAGGCATCATATGATTTATATTCTTTTAAATTTGTGCAGGTTTGTTTTATAGCCCAGCATGTAATCTATCTTGATGAATGTTTCTGGTGTACTTGAGATGACTGTGTATTCTGCTGTTGTCAAATGAAGTAGTCTATAGGTACCCTTTATATGCAATTGATTCATAGTGTTTTTGAGTTCAACTGTCCTTACTAATTTTCTGGCTACTGGATCCATCCATTTCTGATGGAGGAATGCTAAAGCCTCCAACAATGATAGTGGATTCACCCATTCCCCTTTGCAGTTCCAGGAGTTTATGCCTTATTAGCTTGATGTTCTGTTGTTAGGTTCATACACACTAAGAATTTTTATGTCCGCTTGGAAAATAAATTTCTTTATCATTATGTAATGCCCTTTTTTATTCCCAGTAACTTTCCTTGCTTTGAATTCTGCTCTGTCTGAACTTAATGTAGGTACTCTACTCTCTTTTGATAAGTGATAAGTGATTGCATGGTAAATATGTCTGCATCCATTTAATTCTAATCTATATGTGCCTTTATATTTTTAGTGGTTTTCTTGTAGGTAACATATGGTTAGGCCTTTTTTTAACCTGTTCTGGCACTCTGTCTTTTAATTAGTGCAGATCACTGACATTCAAAATAATTGCTGAATTATTGATATAATTGGACTGATATCAACCATATTTGTTACTATTTCTTACTTGTTGCCCTGTTCTTTGTTGCAGTTTCTTGGTCTTCCACTTATTTTACTTTTGTGGTTTTAATTTAGTATCCGATGATTCCATGTTCCTGCCTTTCTTAGCATATCATTTATATGCTTTTAAACTCTTTTTTGTGGTTGCATTAGAGTTTGCAATATATATTTACAACTAATCCAAGTCTAGTTTCAAATAAACTACACTGCCTCTGGAGTAATGTGATATAATAGCAACATAATCCTCATTCCTCCCTCTCATGCCTTGTATTATCACTATCATCCATTTTGCTTATATATAAGAATCTGTAATCGCTATGTGATATTCATAAGCACACATCATTGAATACACTATTGCTATTATTATTTTGAACAAACTATAATTTGTTAGATCAATTAAGAATAATAAAAATGAAGTTTTTATTTAATCTTCACATATTCCTTCTTCAATGCTTTCCTTTCTTTACGTAGCTCCAAGTTTCTGGCCTATATATTTTCTTCTGTCTAACTAACTTCTTAAAATTTTTCTTAAAATTCCAATCTATTGGCAACAGGTTTCCTTAATTTTTGTGCCTGAGAAAGTCTATTTCTTCTTGACCTTTGAAGGATAATTACACAGAATACAGCATTTTAGATTGGTGTGTCTTCTCTTTTTTCCAATACTTTAAATACTTCACTCATCCTCTTCTTGTTTGGATGGTTTCTGACAAGTCATATCTGACTTTTATTATTTTCCTCACATGTAAAGTAGTTTCAATCTCTAGTTTCTTCCAGGATTTTTTTTTTAAATCTTTGATTTTCTGTACTGTGACAGTGATATACCTATTTGTTGTGTTTTGTTTTACTTTGGCATTTATCTTGCTTGGTGTTTTAGTGTTTGAAATTAATTCAGGAATTTCTCTGTCATTATTTTCAATATGTCTTCTGTCACTTCCTCTCTTCTTCTGATATTTCCAATATGCATATATTACACTTTTGGTATTTGTCCCACAGTCCTTGAATATTTTGTTGTTATTGTTTTCATTTTTTTGTTGTTCATTTATATTTGTCTTGAGGGTTTCTATCAAGATATCCCCAAGCTCAAAGATCATTTTCCTCAGACCTGTCCTATCTACTAATAAGCCCATCAAAAGCATTTTTCATATCTGTTATAGTCTTTTTGATCTCTAGCATTTCTTTTTGGTTCTTTCTTAATTTTTCCATCTCTCTGCTATTGGCATATCTATTCTTACATGCTGCAGTCTGCTTTATATGTTAGAGCCCTTAGAATACTAATCATAGTTGATTTAAATTCCTGGTCAGATAATTCCAACATCCTTTCTGTGTCTAGTTCTGATACTTGCTCTGCCTCTTGAAATCATATTTTTTTTTTGCCTTCTGGTATGCCTTATAATTTTTTTTTATTCATAGCTGGACATGTTGTACTATGTAAAAGGAACTGTTGTAAATGGCCTTTAGTAACGTGGTAGTAGGGTGTGTGTAAGGTGGGGAGAAGGAAGGACGCATAATAATAATAATAATAATAATAATAATAATAATCCTATAATAATAATAATAATAATAATAATAATAATATAATAATAATAATAATCCTATTATTAAGTCCAGGTTTTTCAGTGATCTTGTGCATTTAGACTGAACTTCATTAAGTGTTTCTCAGTTTATTTTTCTTCCCCCTTAGGTGAGACAGAAAATAGGTATTTCCCTTCTCCCATGTGAAAGGTTACATCTGTCTATATTTGGGCATTTCTCTGTCCCCAGGTCAGTTAGACCCCGCTAATATTCTAGCAGATTAGGTTCTGGTTAACTAGTTTCTCCTGAGGAAAGACTTTGTTAGGAAAAAAATAGCATGCTCTGGTATATTTAAATATAGGCCTTTTTCTCCTACCTCTGTCAGAAACATGAGGGAATTTTTTTCTGATATTTACTGTGAGTACCTAGTCAAGCTCCTGGAAGAAAAACTCAGTATTGCAGGGGACCCCCCCCTCTTGGATCTTTTAACCATTAGAGTTGTCTACCCTGAGCTCTAGCAATTTGTCAATTATCGTTCAGGTTTTTCTATCCAGCACCTATTCCCAGAATGATTTCCTTTCTTGCATCTCTGCTCAGGTAAGCCACAATTTCCCATACCTTCCTGTTTGTCTCTCCAATTTTGGGGTCAGTGGTTTTCCCTGTATCCTCAACTCTCCTGCAGATGCAAGAAGAGTTGTTGCTTTTTTCAACCTGTTTGACTTTTGCTTGTTGTTAGGATAGAGTGGTGACTTCAGACATTTTACATATGGAACTGGAAATCAGAGATATTTACTTATGCTAATTTTCTGATCTGTGTAATAGAGCTATTAACGATATCTACGTCATGAGGTTGTACTGACTCAAAATGTTTACTAACTTAATATTTTCCCAGCTCTTCTAGGACTTGGTATAAGGAAATGTCAAGGTTGAATGTAAAATGTTCTCATTACTAGTCTTTTATAACTATGAGTATTATTTTAATTTTAACCCCCCAAATAGATGTAGTAACCATTAATTGACAGATTTATATTTACATTGTAATTTATGATTCCTTTCATTATCATATATTTTCAGAAAACTTATGTTTGGTCCTTGGCCATTTTAAAAATTCTTTCATTTTTTATATTTATGTAGCCCTTGATCATTTTAAAATTTAAGTAAATTGATGATCTCTAGTTATACACTTAAAATTTATAGTACCCACAGTGAAAAAGGATTCTGAGTGATTGATAAGAAAAAGTAGCCAAGCTACAGGTGCTTGTTCTATATTTGTTTAACACCTCAGGATGATGAAAGTATAAGGACCAGCTTAATTTGAGAAAAAAATGAAAGCACTTTAAATATTATAGATGGTGTCTTAGAAAAGCCCAATTGTTTTGTTTTGCCTCCAAATACATGTTCAGAGCATAATGTCAACATTCAGGCAAAAGTAGTTGAGTTCATCTTACTTTTCATTACTAAGTAAGCCTGATTAGAGCAGTTATCACAGCACCGTGTTATGTTTTCATTTTTTGAGACCTTCACTGAGGCACACTGAAGAAAATGAATTAAGATCAGAAGATCATTTGATGGATAGAGCCTCATCTAGCAAAAAATCTAATCAATGCTTCCTGCCTCACAGGATAGAATTCATTGTTCATTACCTATTGCTAACAAATGGCTGTTCATGGTCCTCATGTAGGGAACAGGGGTCTTCAGTCCATTCCCCTGAGGCCATTATGTTCCCAGGCAAACCTACTGTCCTATTTGGGATCATTCCATCTTAGTACTGGAGAAATTGTGTTGTTAAAGACAGAACTCTATGAGTCAGAGTTCAGTTACATTGTCAGTTAGTCCAAAGAAAATGCATGTTTGGGAATCCAGAAGATGTGGCTGTAATTCTCCCTATTTACAAAACCGGAAGCCAGAAATCAAATTACCTATGGTAAAGCAAATCACTATACTTAGAACAATTTTTTAGGAATATTGTCTCTGAGGTAATTTGGTTACTGTCAGATATTGCAAGAGTGTACTTAGGAATAAGATACTTCCAAAAGTTAGAATTCATGTGAGAGCATACAATATTATTTAATTTTAATGAATGAGCTTTTCTCTGAAATATTCCTACAGATCATTCAACAATTGGAATAGATAATCCTGTTAAGGTAGGCTGTGCATATACATATAGACTTACAAATGTAAAATGGAAGAAAATATCTGGATTGACCCCATGTCATTAATCCTAGCAAAGGCATGAGAATAACAGTGATGTCCATTTACAGTACATTTTCCAGGATCTTTTGTGTTGATCATTTCATTTAATTCTCAGGACATTCATTGAATTAGCTACTTTAATTCTCAGTTTTCAGATGAGAGAATTTGTAACAAAGAAGAAGCAGTATAGAAATTCATGAAGAGGGGCACCTGGGTGGCTCAGTGGGTTAAAGCCTCTGCCTTCGGCTCAGGTCATGATCCCAGGGTCCTGGGATCGAGCCCCACATCGGGCTCTCTGCTCAGCGGGGAGCCTGCTTCCTCCTCTCTCTCTGACTGTTTCTCTGTCTACTTGTGACCCTCTCTCTCTCTCTGTCAAATAAATAAAAAATATCTTAAAAAAAAAAAAAGAAATTCATGAAGACCCAGGGAGATTTTCTTATGGTAAAAGAAATGTTCACAAATTCTTCACATTGGAGAGAAATCATCTAAGTCTGTAGAAAAGGAAAATAAGCAGAGCCACGAATAGCTTTTCCACAGGTACTCACTGTTTTAATGAATCCCTGTACTTCCACTGTTCCTTCTTTTCACCTATTTGTGACTTTCTTGCTGTTTGAGGGAGGAAAAAAAATCAACTGATTTCTTAAGACTCCAAGAACAGATAGTGATGTAACAAATTAGTGATCTAATTATTGTGATCCACACAACTATTAGTGCTCAAACAAATTATCTATTATTTTTAACATTTGTAAAGAGAAAAATAAAACAATATGAAACATATATGAAGAAAGAAAATGAAACAGATGAACTAAAATCCATGCAGTTGGGGCGTGGGGAGAATCTCAAATATGAAGAGAACAGAATATCCTATTATCATTTGGAAGTTTGGCAATTTGGTGAATTAAAAGTTAATTATTTTATTTTTCTACATTATTTAAGTCTGTTTTCTGCATATAGAAAAAACTAAAAGTCTCACTCAAATAGCCAAGTAGAAAGGAAAAAAAACGTAATTCTTCTCTCTATGCCTAAGACATCATAGACAGGATGCCCCCCAAAATACATATGTATATATAGTCCCTTCTGAAATGACAACATCTAGAAATCAAAAGGCAAATGTGAGAAGATTGTATTTTTAATTTAAGAGATATGCCTACTTGAAAATTGTCAAGAGGCACCTACTTTTAATCATTTCCTCTTTCCTGAGCACAGAACAAAAGATATTTTTAAAAATTATAATATCTTCCTACATAGAACATAAGGCTGATATTTTTTAAAAAGTGAAGGAAGGCATTCAACTTTTGGAGGGGTTCTTCCCCCTAACCAATACAAAAGATTTTTTTTTAAAGATTTTATTATTTATTTGACAGAGAGAGAGATCACAAGTAGGCAGAGAGGCAGGCAGAGAGAGAGAGGGGAAGGCAGACTCCCCACCAAGCGGAGAGCCGGATGTGGGGCTCGATCCCAGGACCCTGGGATCATGACCTGAGCTGAAGGCAGAGGATTTAACCCACTGAGCCACCCAGGCGCCCCCAAAAGATGTTTTAAAAATACAGAGTGATTATACAGATAAGATTCAATGAGAATAGTAATTTAGGAAATGTGCTCAAAGAGAATCAAATCAATATTACTGAATCTCCTGTGAACACAGTTTTAAATATTACCCTCTATTCCTTCTAGGGTTAGGTTATTGATTACAAAAATTGCTCCCAAGCCTCCATTCTGAATAATTACATTCTACTTGCCTGTCTTTTCCTCCCAGTGCCATGAAAATTACAACATTCTGATCAATAAAGATATAAAATCAGAGGAACAGAAACAGTGGTTTCCACCTTTCCCACATTTCACATTTTTGTAAACACCAATACTTGTCTGCAATTACTTTCCTCTGAGGGTTGTGTTTTATGAAGCTTTTCAAATGGGAAATACTGGATAAGTTTTTGTTTTCTTTTGTTCATTTTCCTTATCACATCCCATTGGATTGTCAGCTAAACATACCAGTATACATCCCTCAAATGTCTTTATGCCTAGTTCCATTTGTTTACATCATGTCCAAAACTATAATAGTGTGAAATATGAAGGCAAGTTTTGGCTGTAGTTAGTAAATTCAACAAAAACACATTTTGGTTATTTTAATCATTAATTAACATTTCCACTTAAAATCAAGACAAGCACTTAAGTCAGCAAGCATTCATACTATTGACTCAAATCACTTGAGCTTAGTTTTATTTTCTTATTGCTAATGTTCCAGGCTGATCCTAATTGGTTTGGGTATTAGAAAGCCCAGGATAAACTGAGCCAGATTTCCTTTTAGCTAAATATAAAGCTAAGATTGCTTTTGTGATTTCTAAAAAATAATGTGGAAGAAACCCAGCCACTACTCCTTGACAATAGGTAGAAGCGTATCAGAAAAGATAAAAGTTGACATTCTGCTTCTCTTTGAGGCTTTCTAAATTGTTAAAAGAACCAAGAAGCATTAACCTGGCCCAGAATAGGCCCTTTAAAAACAAAACCATCTACCAGAACTTTATTAAGAGTGTGAATTTTAGAACTAGCTACTGATGGGTTTGAATCTTATCCCCACTCATTGCTGGTTGTGTGATTATGGCCAAAATGCTGAAACCTCTTCAAGATTTAGTACCATTCTTTGTACAATATGGTAACATTCATGCTTAGTGAAGAAGTTGTTAAGAGAATTAAATAATTTTCTCCTAGTTACTGAGATTAGCAGAATGTAGTGGCACATAGTAAGTATTCAGTAAATATTAACTATTAATTTTATAACCTTTTTTTTTTTTTTTTACTATTACATAGTCCATGGTAGTTGTTAGCTACTACAATCAAGGACTACTTTTTCTATCTGTTGAACTTACCCATAGGACTTGATAGAGACTAAACATTTTTAGAATAAATGAACAGTGATGAATAGATTAATCTTTTAAGTACTGATTGCCAATATTGATTTTGTTGCAGCCTAGAGATTACTGTCTTAGACAAATCATTGCTAACTCATAACCTCTCACAAAACTGCCATGCCCCTGAGGACCTTCCCCATCCTTTTTTGATTCCATGGACTATATTCAGCTAGGTAATGAGATGGAGTTAACTGGCTTGATGACTCCCCAAGGTTTCCTGAGAAAGAGAACTATATGCTTCTCTTCAATGTGTGTGAGGTCAGAAGAAGGAGAGGAAAAAGGCTATGCATTAGGCTCCCGGAAATTCAACATCTTTCCAAATTGCTTTTTCTAGAATGCCCTTTCTACTGTCCAACTTTGTTTTCTGTCACACTGGTCTAGTAAACTTTGGGTTAGAAGTGGACTCTCTGGTGTCAAAATTCTATTAGTTAACAATAATAGCATAGATGCCATATGATAGCATTTCAGTCTCAACCCTACCCTTTCAGAAGAGAGGAAGTCACCTTCACAGGAACTTTTGTAAGTTGCTGATATTATCCAATGATTTCTCAGTTATTTTATTTTGAATAACGAAGGGGAACATGTATTAATGGGAAATGGCCTCAATCAATGGCTTGTTTAGGATGCTTATAAAAGCCGCTTGACTCAGTCAATGTAACAGGGAAAAATATGGATTGGAATAAGTTTGTAAGAGTTAGTGATTATTCCTGGGACTTGATCTCACAATTATAAGAATAGATAGTGATTGTAAATGAGTCTTTAAAGAAATTTAATTATAAATTTGGGTATTTATCCAGAGAAAATTAAAACATTTATTCAAAAAGAAAGTGAATAAATTAATTAATTTTTAAAAATCTTCGTATAAATGGCTATAAAGTAGTTATATCATAGACCTCACAAGTATAAGTTTATATGATAGGTAAAAGATGTGATCTGAATGGGTCCCTGTGTCTCAGTGTAAAATTTCAGTGATAGAAACAGGTTTCATGCAATAATTTTATACAACTTTGAAGAAAGTAAAAATTGTATGTTTTAATAACTCAGGTGATTCAAAAAGTTTTCCCAGTCATGACTCAGACATTGATGTAGAAGAGGGACAAGGAGAGTTTTTGAAAAAAGTTTTTATGAACTGTCAGTACAAAAATAGCAATATTTCTAAATTGCTACACCTATATGAAATTATATGTTATATAATTTCATGTATTGTTGTAATGAAATTAATAAATTAAGTATCTTAAATAAATGCTTTTATTTTCTTACACTTCTCAAAAAGTGTTGTACAACATGTCAACCAATAAAACAATAAACAAATATTCTCCCTATGTATTAGGAGTTTGTCTTATATTCTGGTTTATTTTATTTTTTTTACTTTATTTTTTTTAGATTTTATTTTATTTTCTTTTGACAGACAGAGATCACAAGTAGGCAGAGAGGCAGGCAGAGAGAGAGGAAGGTAAGCAGGCTCCTTGCTGAGCAGAGAGCCCAATGCTGGGCTTGATCCCAGGACCCTGGGATCATGACCTGGGCCGAAGGCAGAGGCTTTAACCCACTGAGCCACCCAGGTGCCCCTGTATGTTTCCCTTTTTAACAGAATATTCAGGGAAGGCACCAGTGAGAAGACATGTAAACTGGTGACAGAGAGAGGAGGGTGTCCATGAACATATCTGCAGAATCACTCCTCAAGAAAAAAGAACTGCAGATGTGCTAAGGAATGTTTCTGTGCACAGGTAGAGCAGGCCTGAAAGGTCTGAAGTCCATCAAAGAGATTAGAAAGAACAAAGGGAACAAGGAGAGGAGATGAGGTCAGAAATGTCATAGCAGCCCTGCTATCTAGGCCCTTGTGAATGGATTAAAGATTTTGGTATTTCTCCTATATGAAATGGAAGTTTTGGAAAAATATTTAAGCAGGGAAGTGGCATGTTTTAATGTCTGGTTTCTGTATTCAGAATAATCTGCACAAGGTTTAGGAGGGAGACCAGTAAGAAAGAAATCTTGCCAAGGTAACCATAGCTTGGATGAATGGGATAACAGTAGAAGAGGTAAGAAGAAATCAGATTTTAGGTATTTTTTGATGGTGGAACAGATAGAATTTGCTGGTGAATCTCATGTGAGGTATGACAGAAACATAAAAAGTTAACTCAAGTATTCCTTTTTTGTTTTTGCCTAAGAAATGGGAAGAATTGAGTTGCTGTTAATTGAGGAAGGGAAGACAAAGGAGCAGGATTGAGAGGTGGGCTAGGCATATTAATTAGAAGTTCAGTTTTGGAAAACTTGAGGTTGGGAGACTATTAGACATCCAGTTGGAGAGGTTAAATAGACAGCTGGATTTTTGAGTCTGCAATAAGGATCCTCAGTAAATAGATGATATTTCCATATGTCATTTTTCTTTTATCTGTTTTGCCTTGATGTTGGTAAAGCACTGAAGATCAAGATGGGGTTAGGGTCTGAGCTTAAATGTAGCAAGATGCAAACTTAGTCATGAAAGGCCCATTTAATCTGTAGACATCGCTTACTTATACATTCTCAACCAATGTTTAAGAATTTATCTTTATTTCTTATTTTATTAAAAGACTACAATATTGGTTATTTTTAAATAAATATAACACAATAATATATCTTTCTGCTATTTCTTTCATAGTTTCAATGGCAAGTACCTATGGGTATGGGGTTTAGAAAAAAATGAAGACAAAGGAAGCTACTTGATCTTGATTTTATTATGGAACCTTGGCCAAAATATGCAATAGTACATATTCATTATTGGCAAATTCACCATAAAATTATCCTGAACTTTGGGTCACAATCTGGTTAATATTATTTTCTCCTGAACATCTGTCTCTCTTTCTTTCTTTTTTTCCTCTCTTTTTTTTTAAAGATTTTATTTATTTATTTGACAGACAGAGATCACAAGTAGGCAGAGAGTCAGGCAGAGAGAGAGGAGGAAGCAGGCTCCCCGAAGTGCAGAGAGTCCAATGCAGGGCTCGATCCCAGGACCCTGAGACCATGACCCTGAGACTATGACGGGAGCTGAAGGCAAAGGCTTTAACCCACTGAGCCACCCAGGTGCTCCATCTGTCTCTCTTTCTTAAGGGCAACTGTAGTAGGAACAGGATTTAGATTTGTAATCCTGCTCATGTTCTGATGCCATTAACTGGGGACACTGTGGTTAGTAGGATTATGTCCTCAAAAAACTTCTCCCCTCTCTTTTCCCCTGCAGTGTCCTAAGGCAGCGCATTCTAGGAGAGTCACAAAGCAAGATCCATGAGGCAATTACCCAGATCCTTCATGTCTAGGAATGATTCTTTACTAAGAGTGCCCTGCATTTGGCACCAGAAGTGTCACTATTTTCTCCTAGATGAAATTTTCTTATTAATTGATACAAGTAATCTCCATGGGGATAAAAAATTGCTGGGTTAGCATTATTTTGAATAATTATTTTATTCCAATCTCTAAGCTGTCAGTTTTATAAAAATTACAAAAAAAATAAATATTATGCAAATAAATACTCTAGGGGGATATTTAGATGACATACACTTTAATTTCTTATTGGAAGGATTGGAAAGTGGACAAGGTATTACCTACAGTTGAATATATGGAGGCACATGCACACAAAAATACATTTTTTTCCACTCTGGGTTACGTGACAGGCTTTGCAATGAGTATCTGTCATTTGTTGTGGCTGAGTTTCAAAGATTTAATCTCAGTAGTTTAAAACCTAGTGAGAAATGCTGCAGGAATGACCTTTTCAAGGTGTAGTTTGTTAATTGAGAATACTGGCAGTTTTCAATTCTTCAGTTCTGTATGGATATTTGTTCTTGTGCAAGGATAGTTCTGCTGACAATATTCCTATTTGTGAGTGCAAGGACAACAGACCCTTGACATTGAGGAGAAAGTCTGAGCAGTTATTGAAATGCAAAACTAGGAGGTCCCCTGATTCACTGCCTAGCTAACTGATTTTACCTGTGTAGGGGAAGGAGAACAGCATATGCAATTCAAAATCACACTTTACATATATTATCTTCTTTAATCTTAACTACTCTGATGATGTAGAAGATACGTTTTCATTACAAATAACTACATGTCATGGGTATTCTGTCCCTTACTAAAATGCAAAACCTCAGCCATTAAGAATATAAGTGGTTTACCATGTGTATAATGTATATACAGTTTACTATGTTCAAGGCAGACACCTGGATTATTGGGTTTTACTTGCATATTTTTCATAATTTTCTTTTCTTTGAGGCATGCTGTCTTCAGTCACTTTTTAAGAAGAGTCAATGTTGCTTTGGAATCCTCCTATTCCTTTAAGTTGCTGACCTGTTTGTTGGAAATGACACATTTTGTCAACGATTTCTATAGTGAGGTTTGAGTTCTGGAATCTTTTTGTTCTCATTGTTGAATTTTCTGCAAGTCCTATCATAATATAAAGCAGGATGAAGGTGGCATTCTTAAGTCACATTTGTATTCTGTAACTATTCAGGAAATAAGAGTTGGTCTTTGACTGTTCAAGAAGCTATACATAGTTGCCTGAGATACATCTCACTGAGCTTTTTAATTCTGTAATTTAAAAATTCCAATTTCTGAAGACTGCTAATTAAGATATACTGATGTTCTTTTTTCAGAAATTATACAAAGTTATTTTTGAGTTTGGTGCTATTTGAGGTGGGTTATACCAGCCCTCCAGTTTCTCTACTGCCAGAGAACATTTTGGCTTGTCACTGATAGCTGAAATTACTGAATGGCAACTGCAGATCAGGTTGAAAAAATACACTCTGTTAGCCAATGTCAAAAATAAATAAAACACAAGTAAACCTGAAATAGATATTATAATTACATCACCTTTTTTGCCTGTCACCTAGTAGTTTCATTCATTCTGCTATCATGGATTTCTTACACCACTCACACCAGAACATTTCTGCAAATTATTTTATGAAAATACTTTCAGGGTACCTGGGTAATGCAGTAAGTTGACTGCCTGACTCTTGGTTTCAACTTGGGTAATGATTTCATGGGTCCTGGGATCAAGCTCCACATGCAACTCCACACTGAGTGGACTGCTTGAGGTTCTCTCTTTCTACCCCTCCCCACTAGGTTGCTTGCTCTTTCTCTCTCTCAAATAAATATATAAATCTTAAAAAAAAAAAAAGGAAAATACTTTCCAGGAAGTTTGCAACTTCATGTAAATAGCAAAGAATTTGACATTGAGTAATGCCCAACTACTTTATTAATGTTTCTGATGTTTTAAATGTTCAATATGGCAAAATAAAGAATTGTCAATCTTTCTAAATGTTTTTCTTGCTACTCCTGCATTAGGATGCCTGACGTAGTATAGGAGTATCAGAAAAGTCTATACCAATGTGATGTTAGGAATGTTGGGATGAATCAGGGCCAAGATGCACCATGCTCCAATGGCACCATTGCTTGACACATTAGGTATCACCTAATGACATGGAAGACCACATCATAGGACATAAAAAGCTAGCACAATTTTTTTCATTATAACTTGAAGAATACATAAAATTGCTAGTATGACTTACTATATGTATACTTTGAACATGATAGTAATACAAAGTAAGATGTTTTTGAGATTCATTGTTACACAATTAGTTCTGAACTGTATAAAACTATTGAGAATTTTGTTATCAACAAGTAAGTTTTGTATAAAAGTATGTTCTGATGGTGCAGCTGCAATGGTAGGACAACATTCTGAGTAATTACCCAGATTAAGGATCTTCCTCCAGAATGCAAATCAACTTACTGCTTTCTTCACAGAGAAAGTTTTATGATGGAAAACAAATAATAAGTCAATTGATATAACTGCTGTACTTAGTGCTGTAGTAAAATTTGTGAATTATATCAAGACCATTGTGCTAGAGTCTATTCTCTTTAGTATGTGATTTAGTATGTGATAATATGAATGATGCTTATTAAAAATCTTTAAGCATGATGGTTTTGAGTGGAAATTTCATGTCAATCATGTTTAAACTATGTAACAAACTCTTAGTGTTTTTACAAGATAAGAAAGCAGTTTGATCCCAGCTTTTAATATGAATTAACAGCAGACATATTTATTTTTTAATTAAATTTCGTTTTTGTTTCTAATAACCTTAAAGCTTTCTGGGAGAAAGTCGTGTCATATCATTTACATATTATTGTAATTTTGTGCATTTACTTCTTCAGAGACAACAGTGCCTGGTCTTCTGCTATCCATTCCTTAGCCTCATAGATGAGGAACAAAAGTAACAATGATGTTTTTGTAGTGAGGTGTGTTTAGACATTTTAATAGTAGTGTCTTGTCCTACCATTGAGTGTCTTGTTGGATGTCACAGGCATTCTGTGAACACTACTATTCTTCATTCTAGCATCTTTTACAAATGTCTTGACTGCTTAAAGTAGCTGGAGTGTATTATCATTTATTGACTAAGAACCCTGACTTTGGTAACCATGAAGCAAGTTTCCTCTCCTGTTCCTTTTCCTTCTCCCTTTCCTCTTATAGATCCTATGTGGGGTAATAATATCATCTTCTTAAGTTTCATAATGCTCCTCTCTATGTGCTACAATTTTGTCCCAGTTACCAATGGGCTTTCTTCTCTTAGCACAAAATAGTATCTGCAATAACATATGTTACTCCTCTAATAATTGCCACACCATCAGGACTGGACAACAAGCGTCTTTGTGTATATCATACAACCATTTCTTTTTGCTACACTACTCATATTATGAAACTTCTTTTGGCTATGTTTACATAGATTTTTAGTTCTACAAGGCAGTGCTTTTCAAATACCTCTTTGAGAGATTATTTAAGTTTATTTTTTCTTGCCTGTTGTGGCATTTTGGAAAATGTAATAATAAATTATTAAAAAATTAAAAGCACAGACATAACAGAAGCTCATGTATTTTATTACTAGATGCGACAAGAATATAATTACATTTCAATAAATATAATTAAAACAAATAAGGTCAAAAACATAATTAAAAACTTTACACATTGTTTTTGAAAGCATACATATAAATGAGTAATCTAGATTTCTCTTATTATATTTGCATTATTCTGTATTACAGATTATTAGCTAACTAATAGGTTATGAGTAAAATAAAGATTCTGCATATCAAGTGCCCCTTCACACACTGAATAAACACCACATATATTGTTATTTAAACTTGATTGTGACAAATGAGCTTGCTTCTTGCTTATGAGCTTATATATTTCCAGGTAGGTCTGGATAATGACTGAAATTTTTCTTCTGATAACCTATGGCATAAATTTATTAATCTGATACTATAAATGAATACATCATTAGAAAAGGTGAAATTTAAGTTATAGATTTTTTTTTCCTTTTCAACAGAACATCTGTTCAATAGAATATCTGTTCAAAAGAATTCAAAAGAACAGATATTCTATAGTTCTACTGAACTAGGCTGGGATCAGTTAGTCTTGATGCCAGACTGATTTAGTTTTAGGTCTTCCCCACATGCTTTCATGTTCTTCTTGGACTGGCAGCTCTCTGGGCATACTCTTTTTATAGTTTGTCATAGGAACACAACAGTGCAATGTAAATGATGCACAGTCTAAGCCTCTACTCAGATAATACTGACATCCTATTGTTCAAAGCAAGTTCCATGAGCAACTTCAATAAAGCATGGGAGTATATTTCACTTACTCTAGAGAAATAATTGCAAAGCCACATTTAAAAAGTATAATGCCAGGAGTGACTGAGAACAATTCTTTAAGCTACTACACCTATTTTCATTAATATCCATTTACTTCAGGGTTACTGCTGAGACATGATTATTGCTTAAGCCAGTACAAATCAGAAGAAAAAGGTAATGATACTTAGTCAAAGTCATAGTTATGATGGCAGGACTTCATACTGTAATCTTCCTTTCTCTGGCATTCATGGCGAAATTTAATAGAAAGTTCCCACATTAGAGTTCTATTTTAATATATTCCATATAATGGGAGGATAATATACACAAAACCATGAGAAGGCACGTAAAAATAGAATACAGATAGAAATCAAGGTGATGTCAAAGTAACATGTGCGATAAAACCTTGGAGAAATGTGACCATTCTTTTCTAAGACTACATAGCCATCATTAGTTTTAGAAGGAATTACCCTGATCTTCTTTAAAAATCTCACAGAGAAAGGGAACATATAATATCACGTTATATTAAAAGACCACCTTATTTTAATCCCTTTAGAAAAATGCCTAATCAGGGTGCCTGGGTGGCTCAGTGGGTTAAGCCTCTGCTTTCAGCTCGGGGCATGATCTCAGGGTCCTGGGATTGAGCCCTGCATCAGGCTCTCTGCTCAGCAGGGAGCCTGCTTCCCCCTCTCTCTCTGCCTGCCTCTCTGCCTACTTGTGATCTTTCTTTCTGTCAAATAAATAAATAAAATCTTTAAAAAAAAAAAAAGAAAAATGCTTAACCACTTTAATGCCACTAATATCAAGGGTTGTCGTAGAACTACTACATTTTAATTTGTAGAACCTAAATCTTTAATAATAATATAGCAATATTAATTTCCTGAACTTGATGATTTTGATGGTAAAATAGTTATATAGGATAACGTCCTTATTTGTGGAAAATACACAATAGTGTATTTGGATATGCGGTCATCATGTTACTAATTTATTCTCAGAGATTCAGGGGGAAAAATAGTTTTTTGTACAATTCTTTCAACCTTTCCATAAGGTTGATAATTGTGTCAAAAAATTTAAAAAGCTGCACCAGTAACAAAAATGTAATATATTTTTGAATAAATATAGCAAAAGGCATTAAGGCTTTTATGTAGAAATGGTAAACATTTACTAGAAGTCATTTAAAAACTAAATAGATATACCATGTTCATGGAGAGGACCTTGCAATATTTTAAGCTATCAATTATCTTGAAATTAATTAACATATCAAATAGACTGCAATATAATTAGTAACAGTTTTTCATGGAACTTGGCAAGGTATTCCAAAACTTCACACAGAAGAGCAGAGGGCTGAGAATAGCAAAAATTCTTTATATGAAAAAAAAAAAAATCCGGATAATTTTCTTATGATATAAGAAGACTTATTATAATGCTTTGAATAGAGATTTCAGAAATAGACTTTGCACATATGGAAACTTGGTTTAAAGCAGATTTGTCACGCAGATCAGTGGGGAAAGGATACATTTTTCAAAATAGTAAGATGATAACTGGTTATACAATTAGATTCATTTTTCTCACTGGAAATTTTTAGTGTCTTTTCAATTCCCTCATTGCTCTGAAAATCATGAGGATGTCCTTTAGTGTAGATTATTTTTATTCATTGTGCAGGAAATGTGGCAAGCCATTTAAATATGAAACTAATGCAATTCATTCAGTCTATCTAGACAATTTTCTTGAATTAAGTCTTTGGTAATTTCCTACACTATTTTTTTTTCTGATTTTCTTCAGGCCTGTCTATTATGCAGATATTGGTCCTTTTGTACTGATCACCTAATTTTGTTTTATTATCATCTATTTTAAACCCATTTTCCTTTTTATTATACTTGCCAGGAGATTACCACAATATTTCCCAACCCTGTATAGAATTTTAATTTCTTCTATAGTTTTAAATTCTGAGGGACGATTTTATTCTTTGAATATTCCTTTTCAAAGCATGCAGTTCTTTCTTATGTGTGATTTTTTTTTCTCCTCTCTGCAGAGATTAATTATACTCCTTTTTGAATGTTGCTCTCCCTGCATTGTTTTCACTTATTTTAAAATCCTCTTGGAAATCTGTTTGTTTTCTATATGTTCCGATAGAACATGTCTTCTATTGATACTTGGGTGCTCCATATAATTAAGGGGAGCTCTCAAAAGCTGATTGGAAGTTCAATGAATTGATGAGATCATTTCCCTGGTGGATTTCACTCTAGATGACCTAATCAAGGGACTTCATTTGGGGACCCAAACTGTCAGGAACCATATATGTATGTTTGTAAATGTATATGTTTATGTGCATATGTATGTTTACATATACAGATATACATATTTTTCCCTCTGAGAAGGACCTTCCATCTTGGGCTGTAGGTTGTAAATTCCTCTGTCATTATCCTGGACCCCAAGTAGGGGAATAATAAAAGTAGCTAACAAAAGGGTGCCTGGACGGTACAGTTAGTTAAGCATCTAACTCTTGGTTTCTGTTTTGGTTGTGATCTCAGGGTCATAAGATTGAGCCTGATGTCAGGCTCTGCCCTCAGTGCAGAATCTGCTGGAGATTCTCTTTCCCTCCTCCTTGCCCCTCCCACCTGTTTTCTCTCTCTCTAAAATGAATAAATATATTTTATAAATGTAGTTAGCACATATATAGTGCTTATTTTTTGTCAAGCACTGGAAAACATATGTTTCATAAACATTCACTCATTTAATCTTTACATCAGTCTAATAACTATGATGATACCCATTTTTCAGAAGAAGTTGAGGTGCAAAGAAGAAAACTAATTTACCTAAGGTCATAAAACTTATTTAGATAGAAAGCTGGGATTTGAACCCAAGATAGTAGGTTCCTAAATGGAATATACTTGGTTTCTTATCTAGCTGTGCTTTCTTTTTGTTGGAATTACCCTCTTCTGTGTCTGTGTTCTTCTAGTTGAAAGCACTATATTTTTAATTCTACCGGTGATATACCTTCAGTGATTTTCTAATGCAAGAAATGGTCATTGCCAATCTGAGTCAGGTGGATGAAGATCAACGTGTCCAAACACTTAGCAGATTTTCAAATTATCCTCCTGTTTTTAGCTCCATCTAACCACATTTACAGAGGTCTGTAGTTCAGCAAATTCTTGCACATTTCTAGGATAATGCAATGCAAAGCAGGTGGTTCTCTGTCTTCCTCTGTGGTTATTTAAATTTCAGCTTTCTCTGGTCTTCTAAATTTGTTACCACTATCCATCTGTTTTACATTTCCATGTTTTTTTTTTCTTTTTGACTTTAATTGTCCTTATATGATATTTCTTTAAAAAAAACTCACTTTATACTTGTTTTCATGAGAATTGAAGAGTAAACTGGGGTGAATATGTATGTTTATTCTCTCATGTTTAATAAGAACCCACTTTTATCTGTTTTTCTTGATGCAAATTACTTGCAACTCACTTCTTATTTGTAGATGGTGGATTCCAAACTGAGACTTATGTGCTGGATCAAGAAAGTTCCTTTTCATCATCAAAAATTTCCTGATCTCAGTTTGTTGAGGAGCACAGCAAATCAGAAGCCAGATCTTAGAGATTGGCTGGAAATATTGAATCTGCCACATCAGTCAGGGCTTTCTTTCATGCCGGGTATGCAAGTCCTGAATGTAAGTTGAAAGAGGAAATAAAGATGACTCTTCCAGGATCTACTAAAAAAATCTAGAAGTTTTAGGCAGAAAAGCATTTGTGTAGTTTCTATATGAAGTCCCTCCATCTTTAAGCTCCTGTAGGCTTAAAGCTACATATATTAAATCTGTTTGAAAACCAGACAAAATAACAGCTACAAAGAGTAAACAAACAAGAAATTCAACTGTGTAGTGGGTCTTAGCTTCTGCTTTAGGTGAAAATGATCTGTGGAGATTTTTAAATCCCCATTTCAAAGGCTTCCCACAAACCCAATTAGATCTGAAACTCTAGGGGTGGAGTCCAAGTAACAAAATTTTTTAATCCTCCTTATGGGATTTCAATATGAAGTCTTGTTTATTGGTCTTATGCATGGTTTGAGCAAATCTGGATCTAACAATAAATCTGTTAAAGATACTTAGTCGTTGGTTTCTCTGTGGCCATCCTTGGATCTTTTTGTATGAGATTAATTCAATAATAGAACAAAGCTGAGGATAATTGATCTGCAGTTTAGTGTTTGGCTATTCCCTATTCCCCCTTGTTGGTATTCTTTTCAGAGCTCAATCCAAGCATTCCTTCTTTGCTGACAAGTTATTTTTCTAAGACCTCTTAAACTCCTAATGTAGGCTTATGAAAAATATATGCATACATACATATATATATATATATATTTCTTTCTGGCAAACTTTATAGCAATGGAGACAACTCTCACAGCAAGGTGACTTGGAAGGCTGAATATAAATAACTAGATCCCGAGTTGCATTAATTGGTAGAGATGGAAAGTGGGAAAGTGAATTTCGTCCTGTTAGATTTTGTTATAAAGCAACCTCTCTCCCCAACAGCCATCTTAATTTAATTACCACTTTATCCATTACAGGCTGAACTTGTGACAATGGCAGCTTTATGTGTCTCTTTTAATAGGAACTGAGCTGAGCTTCCACTTGAAGTGTCAGGGTCAGAGGAGCAGTGGTTGAAGTGCCTCAGTACATCACTTGAGTGGAAGAGCTTTCCAGTTAATATACTTAGGGGAGGTATGAACTGCTCCACTCCCTCCCCTCACCTCATCCAAAACAGCATCCTGCTGGCTCTTAACTGTGCTGGGAAATACTAAGGCTCATTTAAGGAAACAGTTGGTAGGACATATAAGGAGAGAAGAAGGGCGTGGAGTTTTAAAGATTTTGAAAAGGAGAACAAATGTTAAGTTTCTTGCAGTACTTGAGACATCAATTCAGTCAAGAAGTGGAAATAGTTGTTAAGGGAATAAGCACAATGGAAAGGATAATGCCTCCTCTGAAATAAATGGAAACACCACAGTGCAAGCACATGTTTGTCTATGTTCTCTTTAGGTTGGGGGAAGAGGACTGAGTGAGGAATACGAATGACAAGTGCTTTTCCTCTTTTGTATCCCCTATTACTACATAAGATTTACATGAGTTTGATCTCTGGCCAGTAGGGAATGTGAGAGCAGTTTCAACAGAGAAGATCCAACAGATAAAAGCCATGTAGGGTCTTATTTATAACTCATTTCTATCCCAACTTGTGATCCTAAAATTCGTCCATAAGATAGTTAGTAATAATTATAATAACTTTGTAATGCTTTGGTCTTTTTAATTAAAATGAGGATTTTTTGATTTCTGCTTTAAATAAAATTCTTGAAATTAATTAACCATAAATTTATACACTGTATGAACAAATCACAGAACCTTAAGAGATTCCCATTGGCCAGCCCAGGATAGAAATGGGGTGAGTAGTCAGGGGTTGGGAGGGATTAAATGATGATGGCAACTCAAGTTCAGGAAGCAAAAAGCAAAAATAATATGCTTGCAGAAAATTTGCCAACTGCATTCCCAAACCACTTTATTAAATAGCTGATGTCATTATGAAATAATTTTGATTATGACAGTCAAAAAGAATGGACAAATTAAAATTGTGTATAAGAGGTACCTGGGTTGCTCAGTTGGTTGAACATCTGACCATTGATCTCAGTTCAGGTCTTGGTCTCAGGGTCATGAATTCAAACCGCATGTTGGGCTCCATGTTGGGTGTGGAGCCTACTTAAACAAACAAACAAAAACAGTATGTATGAAATATGTATCAAAATATATATGCAATTTGTTTTAGAGTAGTAGATGATTCCATTTTCCAAACCCACATATAAGTAGCTCTGGAAACAAATATGTAAAAAGGGAAGCAGGAAAATTAGCATGATATATGCCACAACATAGGCATTTTTATTGGTCAGAATTTTGAGGCTGCAATTGACAGAAAGCTCAAAAATGTTAGGGGAAAAAAAGAAACAAGAATGTGTTCTGTCAGATAATTTAAAACATTTTGGGGTATCTGGCTAGCTCAGTTAGTTAAGCATCTGCCTTCAGTTCAGGTAATGATCCCAGAATCCTGGGATCCAGCCCCACACTGGGCTTTCTGTTCAGCAGGGAATCTGCTTCTCCCTTTCCCTCTGCCTGTTGCTTCCCCGGTTCATGTTCTCTCTCTCTGTCAAATAAATAAAAAAATCTTTAAAATAAATGAAACTTTTTTGTTGATCCATAGGCAATTTGAAATTAAACACTTTGACCAAAATAAGTGGAATATGAGGTAGGATCATGTGCCTACCACTGGAAGAAGGAGGTAGGGTCAAGGCCTCTTGGATCACTGTGTTAAAGTAAAAAAAGGGGTGATTTTCCTGAAGGAAAATCAAGACGTTATCGCCCAAGTAGGAGGGTATAGATAATGGGCAAAGAAAAACAGCTGATGTTACCATTAGTAATTAAGTCGTGCTCATTGAATGAGTGGCCATGTTATGAATGGAATAAAAAGAAAATGAGGAGAACAGGTTTGTGAACAAATGTAAAGGATTGAGGCAAAATGTTCTGCAGTGCACCAGAAATGTACTGCAGTGTCCCTTTATTTTTGTCTTTTGGTTAAAAGGTTTTCTTCCATTGAGGTATATGCCACATTACACTAGAGGAAGAAATGCATAGTCATTTCTGATGTTTTTATATATGAAAACACCCCATTCCCTGTGAACCACTACTGTTTAAGACGGGAACTATCAAAATCAAATAGTTTCTGAATCCAGTCAGGGCCTTGTTTGTTTGTTTGTTCTGGCTTATCCTCTTTTTCTCCTTTTCTTTCTCCTTTCTCCCTGAAAAGGAGATACTCAGATCCATACCCATACAGTTTTTTTCTTTTTCTTTCTTCTTCTTCTTCTTCTTCTTCTTCTTCTTCTTCTTCTTCTTCTTCTTCTTCTTCTTCTTCTTCTTCTTCTTCTTTTTTCTTCTTTTAGTGGAGTAGGGTTTAGGGGAAAGGGAATAGACAAGGACCTAACTCTTCAGCAAGAACACACAACACTGTTATGATGTTCTCTGTAGGTCCCTGGATGATTAGATGAACAGCAAATCATCCAGGTCAAACTAACCTGGGTTGTCATTCTTGATTACATCTCAGGATAACCAGTTAGCACTTTCTTGGCACTTGATGATTACCATAGCAAGGATAGTTTCCCTTCCTTTCTAGATTACACAATTATCAATCAATCAAACTTAGACTTCCAGTTTATCAACTAAGCAAAGTTTCTGGCTGACTAATTATTATAGAAAATAATGAGGTAAACAGTATTTCCTGTTTAATGTTTTGAGAAAACCTGTGATTCAGTTTAACTTTTTCTTTGTTGTAAATGCACTTTTAAAAAGCACCTATTCAGTTGAAGAAATGTTAATTCCTGAAGGAGCAATATTTTATCTAGAACTTGCTTCAAAAAGACCTAAGCTGTTCTTAATTTCTCCATGCTATTTTGACTAGAAATTGAGCTAGAAATTCCATAAGATGTGATCTGAACCTTACTCTGACAAAATTCAGGTTTCTTTAGCAACACAAAGTATTTGCATACTTGAGAGAAATGTTAATTTTAAGGCAATAATGCAAAGAACAAAGAAGTGTTTCAAAGCTTTCAGTGTTCTCAGTGTAAAAACAGAACAATTTAAAAAATAATAGCCACATCACAGATCTAAATTATACTCCTTTAGTCTGTCAATAATTGTGACAGTCTCAAAAGTAATTACTGATGAAAGACTTTGACACCTTTCTGTTAAAATTCATTTAACGACATGCATCTTAGCTTGGATCTGAGTCATAGCAAATTTTTTTTTTTTTTGAGACTTTACGGTAAATTGTATGGGATGGGGTGGCATAAGAGTGGCAATATCTTACCCTTATTCATTATTAGTTTATTTGTAGAATATTTGCTTCTAGTATTTTTTTTTTCTATTTACTATTGTCGATTTTAGATCTTGGAATAATAATTTTAGATTTCATTATCATTATAACTTCTAATATAGTGTTACCTACAATAAACTAAAAAATTCCTTTAATTTTTATCCATGAAACACTATTAAATTGAAGTACAAAAACTTGTATTAACCATGCAAGATATTTTTGGTGGGGGAAAAGAAAATTCTTCAGTGGGTTTTTTTTGCTTGTCCAAGAGAACACAATTCTGATGCATTAAGATATATACTTCCTTACAATCAGCTTCTACAGTTCAACTCCAAAGCAGCAACTGACGTAAATGAAAAATAACCATTACCGGATGACTCATTCACACTTTGCCCTTCTAATCAGAAACATCAGGAAAGATGCTAATTCATGTCAAAATATGACATTTCTTAGATATGCAAGGATTTTCTTGGCTCCTCAAATAATTGGGCTCTTTGTGGCCGCAGTCAGTCAACACTGCTCATTGTGGATCTTGTTGTACAAGCTATTTTGTTAAATAAACACAGTGAAATCTTATATAACACATAAAAATGATTGTTTTTTAGGGAGCTGTTTAGCTGAAAAAATAATTGACATACACAGAAAAGAAGATACTAGCTATCTAGATTACATTTTAAATTATCAATGTAAATAATAAACATAATAGGAAGAACTGGCACTGATGTACCAGTTTTATAATTTCTGTCCCTGGATTTCCTCATCTTCAAATGGGTATCTTAATAAAACCTAAGGTTGTTGTGGGTATAAATTATACTGTATGTCATATGAAATTATTCATATCTATTTCTCTCTTTCCCTCTCTTTCACTCTACTTGAGAATACCACCTAGAACTTAACTGTAATGAGGGAGCAGCAGGCAAGCTGAGGACAAGGCTCCAGCTGACACCCCACAACCTCCCAGCCCCCTTAGGATATGTGTGACATTCCTCAAGCACTTCTGGCTGCCCAAAACTAAGGAAAAGCAAAACAAATGGTTAACTTACAGAGATCACACCCTAGCAAGACATGAGTTTCCCTCAGTTTACAAATAAATTCGTGATTTACAAGAAAAAGCGTTCTTATCAATAGCTTAACTTCCAGAGACCCATAGACTCAATTTTCTGGAGCTCTAACATCAGGCACCCACCCATAGTGGGTAGAAGGTAGAGGAGAATTTAAGTGAAATAAAATTTCCATGTAACCTGCAGCCCATAGACAAGCACTTGAGATAGGCAGAGTATAACATTCCTCAAGGAACCTCCCAACTTTCTTAATGTTAATGCTTTACTAGAGGGAAGAAGTCTTAACTTGACAATGGCAAGACCTCCAGTATCTTGTGGGACTTCTTTAGCATACAAAAATTATTTTGAGAACCTTTCTTTTTCCTAACTGGCAACTCCCAACTACATAATCAATCACCCTTCACTCTGTAATGCAGACCTTTCTGCCTACAGGTCCTATCCTCAAGCTTTAATAAAAACACTATTTTGCACCAAAGACATCTCAAGAATTCTTTCTTGACCATTGGCTCCAGACCTCACCTGTATTCCAAAATTATATCAATAATTTCTATATAAATGTCTTTTATTTCTCTAAAAACACATCTTATTTTAAATTTTCTTGTTGTTGCTTATAATTAGGAATGTTTCCACCCCTGGACCTTAAACTGTCTGAATATACTTCATTGGATCACAGTCAAATTTGTATCACTACAACTTTCCTAAATACAAATACTGAAGCTATAAGCTAAATGAATATTGACTCGGACTGCTAGATTCAGATCTGGACTGAGCCTAGTCAGAAACAATTAGACACTGAAGATGAAGTAGAGGATGAAAAACTGGCAGCTGTAGATGATCTTCCACTGGATATTAATTTACATCAAAATTACCTGATGTTTAGTGTCTTGATAACCCATGTTTCATATACTTTGTCAAATTTTTTTGCTAGGTCAGATGGTAAATTCTTTGCCTGTTCTTTTCTCTTGAGTGGGGAGATCCTTGTTTCTTAAGAGAAGGCTTGTCATATATTATTAAATGAGATTTATTCTGAAATATGACACTGCATGTATAATGTTGGGTACACAATCAAGTAGTCAGATTATGAGTCAATTTGTCCAATTATATAACCTGGTAAAAAGGAGGATAGATTTTATTTTTTTATGATTTATATATTTATTTTAGACAGAGCCCGTGTGCACAGTGGGGAGGGGCAGAGGGAGAGAGAGAAAGAAAATCCTCCAGCAGACTCCCTGCTGAGCAGGAGCCCAATGGGGCTCCATACCAAGATCCTGAGATCATGACCTGAGCCAAAATTAAGGGTCAGATGCTTAACGGACTGAGTCACCCAGGTGCCCGAAGGAGGATAGGTTTTTATTGAACCTATGTAAATACCCATAGTGCCAGGAAAATGTAAGAAGATTCCACAAAGTATTTTTCTCTCAATTCTGAGGAATTATTGAGAACAGATTTTATTTAAAATAATTTCTGTTTGGAAAAGCATATCCTATTATACTAAGAGTTAAAATTGCTTCTTTGTTGTCTTAGTGTATTCAGGCTGCTATAACAAAATAGCATAGACTGGGTGGCTTACAAACAATAGAAATTTATTTCTCACAATGTAGCCTGGGAAATCCAAAATAAGGGCGCTCTATATTTGGTATCTGGGGAGGACCTGTCACAGATAGCTCTCCACTTCTTCTCTCCTCACTTGGAGGAAGGGACAAAAAAGGGCATTAATCCCATTCATGAGGACTCCATACCATGAGCTAGTTACTTCCTAAGGACCACCTCTAAATACTATTACATTAGGCATTGGGATTTATCATATGAATTTGGGAGAGAGCACAAACATTCATTCTATAATACCTATATATACATAAAACTAGAACATTAGAGTTATACCAATAATATTTTAGGTAAAAATTGTATGAATATTGTCTAATCATTGTCAACTTGGAAGACCCTTCTAATCATCTATCACTGAAGGGCCAATAATTTAAAAATTTAAAGCATCAGATACAGCCTCTTTCTTTCTTTCTTCTCTTTTTCTCCCTTCCTTCTTCCCTCCCTCCCTTTTTTTCTTCTTTCTTTCTTTCAAAAAGGAAGTAGAGTCTAAAGTAGAGTGAAAGAGAGGGAAAGAAAGAAATAGATATGAATAATTTTATATCACATACAGTATAATTATTTATGAATAATTTCATATGACATACAGTATAATTTATACCCACAACAACCTTAGGTTTTATTAAGATACCCATTTGTAGATGAGGAAATCTAGGCACAGAAATTATAAAACTGGTACATCAGTGCCAGTTCTTCCTATTATGTTTATTATTTACATTGATAATTAAAAATGTAATCTAGATAGCTAGTATCTTCTGTGTATGTCAATTATTTTTTCAGCTTTTTTGGGGGGATATAGTCTTTTCAACAGACATTTGACTATACTTTTTTGGTGATGACAGAAAGTCTAACTTAAAGTTTATAGCAAGTCTTCAGGCAAGCATCAGTGGGAAGCAGAAAACTATTTGGTTTGTTATTAAATGATTTAGAGTAAGTATGAATATCAGAAGAGAAAATCCATTTTCTATTGGGGTTCAGTGCATAGTATTTTAGGATGTTGATCAATGTTTCTCCTGAGGATTTTGATCAGTGTTTCACGATTAAAAAAAAATATCGTGGATACTGAAGAAACTGAAAAAAAAGGAACATAGTGTAATTTCTGAAATCCTGTTGTAATAATATTTTATTTGTGTAGTGTTTACTTAGGAAAGGCTGCCTGTTTCTTCTACTTTGATCATTATTCCCTTATAGACTTCATACTATCGTCAAGCTAATTATGAATGTGGAGCACAGCAAACAAACTTCATTGTTCCTATCATATCTTTTTTTATAAGGTGAAGTAACAAATATTTGTGTTTAGGGTGCTTGAGTGCCTCAGTCTGTTAAGCTGTCTGCCTTCAGCTCAGGTTATGATCCTAGGGTTCTGGGATCAAGTCCCACATCTGGCTTCCTGATGAGTGGAGAGTCTGCTTCTCCCTTTCCCTCTGACCCTTCCGTCTGCTCATGCTCACTCTCTCTTTTCTCCTCTCTCTCTCTCTTTCCCTCTCACAGTCATGTTTGCACATAGTTTCTCTCAAATAAAATCTTAAAAGAAGCCCACAAATATATGTGTTTGTCTAGAAGACCTATAGGAGCCTTTCTTAATATATTATTTTTTTTCCCTAAATTTGGGATGTGATATTTGAGGCAAACCAAAAAATTAAAACATATTTGATGACTCAAGATAGGACCATGGATGCTGAGAGACTATATCTGGTTATCTATTTAATCTAACTGATAACATGTTTAAAATAAACATAAAAGATAAAAACAGTTGTTTTGTTTTGTTTTGTTTTAACTAATTATATAATAAAATCAACTCTATGCAGATAAGATTCTTCTGATAAGGTATGGAATCTTTGCTATGTGGGAAGTTTACAATGATAAAAAATGAGATTTTGTTACCCCTTAAGAGTTTCTAAGACTTATTTATCCACTTTATAGGAAAGAAGGAAATTTTTGTTTTGCATGGATATATACCTGACAGGGAAGTTTTCATGAATCTTCTTCACCTCCTCAAATTATCTGGAGAATAAGCTCATCAAAACTGATTTCACTTTGCCAAAATTTAAACTATTCACAGTTTCCTTTCAGTGTCAGGTATTATAAACCAAAGCAAATAAAATTAATTTCCCTCATGCCTTCTACTACTTGTATACATACTAATATTCTCTTCTTTTCTATATTTTTTTCTTATTTGGGATCAAATTTATACTTCAAGAAAAAACTTTATTTTTTTCCTTGAAAATCCAAACACCAATTTTATATAACACACTGTTTTTTTCAATCATTATTACTCATAGTGTAGTCCCAATAATCCATATTAGTTGTAAATTTTAACCAGAAGACTATCTTGTATTGAACAGAGAAAACTAGGAGATTGTATTAAGATCTATCTGTTATATATAGGCACAATTTGAGCAGATTATCACAGCTCATAAATACACACAACATACTCCTAGCTTCATATATCCCTTTTCTGTTTTATTGAAGTGGCAAAATGACCAGGTTCATTACTGTAACCCAAAGATATAGTGACTCCATATCACATGCAAATAAGGAGCAAACTACATAAAATTAAAATTATGCCCTGTAATGATTGGTTCACTAATCTCACTCTAAAATTATCTATGAATTCAGATTGTCCATTAACCAATTTCAGTATTAATTGAAGGATTTTAGTTATCTAAAGATCTAAGAAGTTTTATTCAGTATGATGTACTATAAACCATATTTATACTTTACATAAAAAGCGTGTCAGAATTATTAAATTTAATTAAATCAATAGTTACATTTTTATGATCTCTAACATCATATAGGTTTAAACCAGTATGAGAAGTTTGGAATTTCACACTAGCTTATCTCTTTGTGAAACAACAAATCCAAATTTTATTAAATATAAAAATCTTTTAAATCTTACAAAAAGACATAATTTATAATCTCATAGTGTTTATATCTTTGTATTGAAACTCAATACACATATAGCTATCATTTATTTTTTAAATACAAAATATAGAAGTAATATAATTTGCAAAATTCACCTCATTTATGTGTTTTGAATTCTTTAAATGGTTTTAACATAGCAATGTATATAATAAAGATTTCTCTTAGTACTTTTGAAGTATGGATTCTTTTCTTCTGTGAAATCTAGAAATATATTATATTATAAATATTTATGTTATATAAATATATAATATACAAAATAATCAGAAGACAATTTAATTTAAGAAATAGTAAAATCTAATTTGTATCCTCTGAATTAGGAAAATATTTTATACTTAAAATGCCAAAAAAAACCTTATTTACAAAGAGAGAGACCCACAGTCAAATTATACCTTCAGTTCTACAACCTAAACCACAAGTCAAAAGTAGACACAAAATTTTATTATCTGTTTAGATTTCAAAGAGCTGTTCTCCTTCTTAGTAGGTATCTAATTCTTAATTAAGATAAACTCACAAGTAGGCCAAATTAAAAAATAATTTAAAAAACTAACAAATGAATAGAATAACACATATATTATTTTTTCTCACAATCAACAAGGAATACATCTTTATAATCTGTTTGATAGAGATTATCAGAAAATTTAGATCATATACCAAATTCTCAATTTTTATTACAACCAAAGAAGAATAACTTTTGTCTGTGCACAAACTAAGAATAAAAACAAAATCATAAAATCAGTGGAAAGTAAAGAAAAATAAACAGAGTCATAAGTGTCAGTTCCAAAGTCATTGGGAGTTCAGTTACTGAAACCAAGAAAAGATATGTTGTATTTAAGCATTCAATGGGAATGTATTTCTGGGTCTTCACTACTTACTTGGTTCTAACCGAGGTGTCAATTTGACATCTCAGAGGATGATACTTTTTTTTTTTCGTTGACATAAATTTTTTATTTCTCTGTGCCACAGTAATATCAAGATTTTACACCTAACTTTTCCTTATTTTGAAAGCACATCAAAAAATAATGGAATATAAATAAATGTGAACTACTTCCAGTTTATAAGTCATTAAGAAAATTGAAGTGAGCATCTGGTGGCTCAGTCAGTTAAGTGTCTGTCTTCAGCTCAGACTATGATCCTAAGGTCCTGGGATCAAGCCCTGCATTGGACTTCTTCTCCCTCTCCCCCTTACTCATATTTGCTCTCTCTCTCTCTCTCTCAAAGAAATAAATAAAATCTTAAAAAAAGAAAAGAAAAGAAACAGATGATATCCTCATTTAGGGAAAGTCAAGGGGAAATGAATGAATAGGCCCTATGTGTTATGCCATTTAATTCATAAATTAGTCTAATGAGGTAAGATTCCTATTTACTAATGAGGACCCTGAGACCAAAGTTTTCTTAGACAGAGATGGTATATCAATTGTGGTTTGTCTAATCTAGAGCCAAGGTGTAATTTTCATTGACTAGTCTGCTCACTAATCCTTCCATGGACTTTACTGAAAAAAGTCTTAAAGTAATACAGTGAAGAGTTACCCTTATTTTAGATTCCCTAAACATCAATCTTTGGTTTTTGCAAAGGCCCAAGATTACTTTTGTGCACTCATTTGAGTTTCAACTTTTGTTCTAACCATATATCACTTGAATTGTTATTTACTCCAAGGTTTTCTTTATGTGAGTTTCCTTTTAATTTTAAATTTATTTAAAGAGGAAACTGAATATCGTGTAAATCCACTGTGTTTACCAGAAACAGCAAAAAAGAGAAGTAAGTATGCGAGGATGGGAGTTAACCCCTAAAAAGCTCTCAGGCACTATCAACTGGCATCCTGAAGGGTGGGACTGGTTGTGGTAATATAGGATTGGGAAGTCTAGAGGGGTTTTGGGTTTAGAAGAGGGGTATTGAGCAATTTTCGGAGGTGTCACATTCATACTTTGATGTTATTGTATCATTTACTTTTCTACCATCGGCCACAGAGAATTTTGACATTGTAGAAGAGATTCAGCCCATTATATAATTTTTTCTCATTTTAAGCATAAAAAAAAATACAGAAACAAGGATCCATATGTTACTGGAGCTAGAGCTTTAGAAGTCCAAGTGTAAATATCAGAAGAAATTAGTTTCTAGTGTTTACTTATTTTTGGTTTTCCTGGTGTAACAACTTGAACTGAATGCTGATATACATAACACCCAGTGACAGCGTAATCTATTATATTAAATTGAAATTTTTGATATGCTGTACCTCCAATACAAATCTGCTCAAGTGGCTGCTTCTTGTGTTTCTTAGCTCCAAACTTATAATTCCATAAAGTAATTTCTATTAATTTGGGGAACTTCAGTTGATCAGATCAATAAGCTTTTCTCTTAAAATATTTTGAGCTGCACAAAACTAACTGTATCCCAAAGGCATGTTTAGGTCCTTACTGTAAAAAGACATGAACTTCATAGAATTCAGAATTATTTTTTATATGTTCATGATATTTTCAATCAGTGGTTATTTTCTAGTTGTACATCTTCCTCTTTTATCTGATAAAGAGACACATTTGGTGGGACCAGGATCTGGGAAGTAGGTGCAGTGAATGGAAATTTGTAAGGTCCATTAAATGTAGAATCTTCCATTTCAAAAATACTACTAGAAATCAGAATGGCAGAATCAAGAGAAGTCACACAAGGATGAACTAGAATATCCTGAAGTGGATATACTTCAGTGGTAGCTGAAGGTTTGAGTAAAATTTTCTAAAAGTTAAAATCACGACTTACAGGTACATTAAAAAATAACTGGTGTCATAGATTTTATTTAACTCATAAATTAATGAGAGCATTAGGGAGATGTTAAAACTTATCCACATAACACTTGAGTAAGGTATTTATAGTGATTTTTTTAAAAAAAGTAATATTAAAACATTATTGGTTTATATAAAAAGCCATCAATATCTCACAACAATAAGAGATAATTTTGTGGTTATCTGCTTTACCGAAGAAAAATAATTGGCATTTCTTCTAGATAAAAAAGAAACCTTAAGTTAATCTGCAACTCGACTATCTGAGACTTTTAATTAATTAGAAATAAACTAAGGACATTTCCCTTGGTTTTCCTCTGGTGGACTTCAGATCATCCTGCCTACCTCTTGGATTTATTTATATACTTTGGTTATATTTTCACAAGAGCATAACAATGGAACAGTGACCTTTGTTATAATGTAAAGCTTTCCTGCCCATTACCCCTAAAATTTAAATAGAGATTGGGATGATCAAAGATGAAAGAGAAAATCTCTTTATTAACAGGGATCCAAATAAATATGGTAGGTGCTCCCCACCACCAAGAGGCAAGGACAGAAACCCAAAATATATTGATATTAGAACATATACGACTGTGTTGTGGGCAAAGTAAGAGAGAAATCATCATACTATCTGGGGAGGGAAAAAGTGACCCCTAGATAACTGGAGTCAGGAAGTCACCAAGATACAAATACTTGTTTGACGAGGAGTATATACCTTGAAATACATGGTTGATAGATTCAGTATCACCAACAAGGTGCCTAAGGACTTGCAGCTGACACTCAGCAGAAGTTCAGGTGATGATCTTGAGGAAAAAGAGATAAGAATTTAGATGATGATCAGAAATGGCATGAACCTGCAATTCCAATGCTGTTGACCAGTACAACCATGAAGGACGGTGAAGAGTACTTGGTAGAATGTTGGGACAGCAAAGAAACAAGTACTTTGACAAAGTATCTGTCTTGGAAATCTCCAAGGGAAGACCAGAAGGTCTTCTGACACACCCATAGCGGGTTAATCTCAATTGGTGAAAAGAGGAGAAATATGGAGCTTGGCATGAGACACATTTTTCAGGGTATGGAGGTTAGTAAAATAGCAGAGGTTAGATCAATTTTTGAAGAGAGAAAAAGATCTGAATGCAAGAAATTAGGATAAAAATATTCTTTCTCTATAAAATGGCCTTCTCCCTCACCTGTCTCCTTAAAGTTTAACCTCTTGAATATGTACCTTTGTTCTCTAAGAAAATCATTATGTGGCACACATCTCTAAGTGTTCTCCTCCTACACTATAATTACATTTCCTTTTCTCAAGCCTTTAGTTGTCTTACATACCTGGATGTTTTATATAGTAGTGTCATGGAAAATAAAGATATAGGACAATAAATTAGTGTGCCTCAACCTATTGTAAATCTTCCAGTGGCACCGGTCAGAAGAGTTCTGTGTCCTGTTGAGGAAACAGTGACCAAGAGTTCCAGACAAGACCTTGATTGTAAGGAAATTCTTCCTCAAGACTTTGGTAGCAGTGAGTAATAAGCAGAACACCAGAAGAAACATGGATTGACAGCTTAAGGAGCAATTAAAGTAAAATTTACTTTTTCTCTCTATGCTAGAAAACTGACCATTGAAGGTAGTGGGGTAGAAGTTTCCACAGAAGTGAAGAAAATAAACATCAACATGTAGGACCATGGGCAAGCTGCTCATCAGCAGAATGCTAGATAGAGCCTGAAATCTTTCAAATCTGAGTGAAATATATTTTTCCACTGGACTGGTTTTCCTGAAATGTGCTTGATGAGGATATAGCCCAGAAAGGCTCCATGTAAGCAATAGAGAAGACACAATCCCTGCCACAAAGGAGAACAAAAGAAGCCACCAGAAGCTAGTTTCAAGTTCCCACTCTACCCATAATAGTTATGGCAATTTAGGCAAGACACTTCACTTTGAGCTTTACTTATTTATGAAATGATTAATGTCATTACCTTCTTGGAGCATTGTGAGGTAAGATAATGACCTGTAATTCTAAAGTATTGATGACATAAATGTTCTACAAATCTAAAGTTCTGATAATATGCATACAATGAAAAAGATTGTTTCCAAATCTTTTTGTGAATCTTATTTTCTTCCTCTTCTTTAGGTGAATTTACCAAGGTTGGTTTATTCATGCATACAGTGAAAACTGTTCTCTTCACCAGAATATAATTTTTTTATCTTTATGTTCTCTCTCCTCCCCCACATGTAAAAGATCTGCTGTAGTAGAAATGTAATATTTGTTAAATGAATAAATGATTAAAGTAATGACTGAATTATTTAGTGCCACATTTTTCCTGATCTTTGCTTGACGCTTAGAATGAGATGAATAAGAAATGTCCCTTGTCCCCATAGACTTCATCATTTTCTGTCTTGAATATATGAACTTTTAATCACTGCATTACAACTTCCCAGTTTACCACCAAATGAGATTCTTTTAAGTAAGGAAATGCACATATATAAAGCAGTTCACGTTTTATGCATATTTAACGAGCCCAGTGAATCATAATCTGTGTTCATGTCTTGCCACATTGTGGTGCCATTTTAAATGGTAAATACAAGCCTAGTCTGCTTATAAGGCCTTCAGTTTTAAATAATTCATGGTTCCAGTCATGTGTTCTCTATAAACACTTCTTTGTTTTAAACATGGTCACAAAAAAGAAATCTTAGTAAAAAGAAGTCATCATTTCCCTGTTCTGGTTCTCATAATACACAATGCTATAAAATTTTGTAATGGTTCTTCAATAATCCTTCTGTATTTGCCCACAAATGATAGACACATGGCTGCTGGAAACCTAGCATGGTACCATCCTACTCCAGCTAATACATGTGTGAGAGTGGTGAGACGTGAAGGTAAAATAAGTAACAAGGAATAAAAGGTCCTTCTCGGCTCCAGATGATGTCTTAAACTTCAATGGGTTTCTAAAGGCCACTAGTCAAAGAGTAAAAGGCCACTGTCAAGAGGAAGCCTGCACTTTAAAATGGTCTCTCTGCGGCTGGTTACTCTTTGATTAATTTTGTATTCTCACATCATTTCTCATACCCTCTCATTTTTCCTTTATCTTATTACACACTTCCACCCACGCAGTGCTGGTTCTTCACTGTTTTATGCTTTCCATTTCAAATGAAGACCCATATTAAACAGACAGCAGTTGATTATGTTGAAATTTTAATTTTGGGATAAATTTATTTTTATTTTTTCATCTAAAAATAAAATACTAACCTTTCTATATGAGGCCAAAACTGAGTAATAACTTAGACAATCCTTTCCTTTATGTCGTAACTTTCTTGATATGTCCAAATTCAACTTAAGGAATTTTATTGCTTCATCCCATATGGATCAGTTTGCTATTTGTTTAGTCACAGTTGTTTCTAATTTTCAATGTAGACCGATTTCCCCTCAAGGAGACAATACATTTCTGAAAATCTGTCATCCACTTTTTTTTTTCCCCCTTCTGGTTTTTGTGTTCATTCACTTATCCTTTCATCCAATTTTATTAAGTACTCTGTGTTAGGAACAGTATTTGTAATATAATAAATACAAATATAAATGGAATAATAAGATATCTTCTCTTCCCTTAAGGGTGTAATAGTCTAATATGGAAGTTTCTAACACATAGTCTCTATAGAGAGCTTTCTCTGTTTTCATAATTATCTGCAAGACATACAAATTTTGGGTGAGTATGCATACGCTCATTTTTTTGATAGAAAAAACATTTTCTAAAGAGAGTGATTTTGAGATCTCCATCTGTTAAAAAATAATTTATAGCCATTCTTTGCTCTGTTTTATTCCTGTCCTCTTCAAACTCCTTCTCATTCCCTTCCCTTTTATGAGGCCTGTCATTACTCATCTTGCTTAAAATGAGGCCTTATACACTTACTTTCTGCTTAAAAAAGAGACTATAGGCCTGAAATGGAGTCACTTGTGCTAAGCTTGTGTCACAAACTGAGACTTAATACCTAATCTAAATTCAGTTTCAGTCTCTTCCAGGATCATAATCTTAACCAGTCAGTCTAGAATTTCCTGGTCAGCACTAAGGAGGTAATTGTCCCAATGGACCTCTGCTGTCCCCCAAAGAACGGTGACCTTGTTTGTAACAATCTACTCTCTTCAAATAACTTCCTTGTTCTTCCTCCTTCTGCCTATGAAAGTCATCCATTTTGTACAGCTCTTTGGAACTTTCTATTTGCTAGATGAGATGATGCCTAATTTATGATTAATTGAATTAAGCCAACCACAGTTTTTGAATTTACACAGTTGATTTTTTTTTTGGCAATTCTTTTGAGAATTTTATTTTAGAGATATTAAGTCATTCTCAAGAATCACTTCTAGATTGGTGGCATGAGGGCGTCTGCAGACCCACTCCCCTATAAGTGAAATAAACATCACTGAAAAAAAATTATATAAACAAACAACTATTTAAAGTCTGTGAAAAGTGTCCTAAGCTATCACAGCAAATAAAGAATTATTTTTTCAGGAAATTCTGCTAAATTTCAGTAAAAATAATAGTGAGAATCTGTGGCATTTGTGCTGTAAACTCTTGCCTGTCTACTTCATCCCAGGTAGGTGGGATGAAGCCCCATGGCAGCAGGTGTGGCCAAGAAGATATGGCTCCCACTCCCTCTCCAGCTTGTAGTCAAGTCTATGGTATTTTCCAGAAAGAGGCAAGACAGCAGCATTTCTCAATCCTCTCATCCATTCTGCCTCACTTCCCCATTCGAGAGGTCAAATTCAAAATAACTATGGCCAGAATGGTCAGGTCTTTTTCCTTTCCCAGCCCCCACTCATAGTCTGAAGTCTCTATAGTGGTGTAGCATGCTGTAAACACTATGGCCTTGAATGCCCTTACCCCTGTTTGTTTATAGGATGAAGTGTTTACACTTGGATAGCAAGTGAGGGGACTGGAGGCTACTGCCATCAACCAGTGTTTTACTCAAAAAGGAGGTGTTATATTCTGGGAGAAGTGAGTCACTGCCCTTGCCTCAAGCCCCTAAACCATCCCTCAGAGATTTTGCCCACAGGGAGAGTTAGACCTTAAGAAGAAAGAGCTCTGAAGATCTTCCCAAAGGAATGGCTTTTATTTGAAACAGGGTATGGACAAATTTTGAGTCTAATGATAATCTTGAGAATAATGGAGATTTTGTTGTAAGCAACTAAGAGGAGATTGGTAGCTCTTTGAGAGCAAAACTCTATAGACCACCTAGTTTATCAGAGATAATAAAGAAAAGAAGTAGCTTAGAAGTAGCTTAGAAGGGGCGCCTGGGTGGCTCAGTGGGTTAAGCCGCTGCCTTCGGCTCAGGTCATGATCTCGGAGTCCTGGGATCGAGTCCCGCATCGGGCTCTCTGCTCAGCAGGGAGCCTGCTTCCTCCTCTCTCTCTGCCTGCCTCTCTGCCTGCTTGTGATCTCTCTCTGTCAAATAAATAAATAAAATTAAAAAAAAAAAAAAAAAGAAGTAGCTTAGAAAAGGCTTCTAGGGGCTCTGAATGAATGAATTAATAAAGAAAACAAACAACCAAACAAACTGACCTCAATAACTACCCTTGCAAAGGGGGCCCCTGGAGCCTGTGGAGTGAGTACAGCCCTGTTGACACCTTGATTTTTGATGTCTGCCCTCCAGAACAATGAGAGAATAAATTTGTTTTGTTTTAAGACACAAAGTTTATCTGTTAATCTATTATAATAACTCTAGGAAACTAATGTAAACTATAAGCTGACAAATTAGATAATTTCAGTGAAATGGACAGAGGCCATTAAATAATATGTAATAAGTAATTATTTATAGCAAGTATATAAAAAGTAGCTGTTTAACAAGTCAAAGTGTTGGAAAAGTAATCAAAACACTACACACACACATACACAAGAAGGCCACATCCAGTTGGCTTTATGAATGAATGCTACCAAACATCTAAACAAAAATTAATACCATTTGGCTCCCACTAATACCATTTTTCCCCCCACAAACTCTTGTAAGAGAAGGGAACACTTTTCAAGTCATTTGAAGGTCAGTATTATTCTCTTGCCAGAACCAAAGATATCACATGAATAGAAAATGAGAGACCAATATTTTTATGAATAAAGATGCAAAAATACTCAACAGAGTCCTAGCAAACTAGATCCAGCAATATATAGAAAGATTCTATACCATGGTCAAGTAGGATTAACTCTAGGAACTCAAGATTAGCACAATGTATGGTAATTAAGGTACTACATCATATTGAGAGAATAAAAGACATATGCCACATGGTAAATCTTAGTAGATGAAGGAAAAAACAGACAAAAGTCAGTACCCCTTCATGAGAAAAACACTTGACAATTTGGGAATAGAAGGAAATTTCCTCAGCCTGATCAAAAACATCTATAAAAAACAGAAACAACATCATCTGTAATAGTAAAAACAAAGCATTCTCCTACAATTAGGACTGGATTAAGAATGTACCTTCTCACGAAATCTATTCAGTATTATCCTGGAAGTTCGATGCAGGGCAATTAGGAAAGAGGAAAAAAAAAAAAAAAGAACCCAGATAGGAAAGGAAGAGTGAAGCTATACTTTTAGATGGCACAGTTTATACATAGAAATGTCTAAGGAATCCAGTAAAAAATGTATTAGAATAGCAAGAATTTCAAATGTAGACTATCCAAAGGATTCCTCTTAATTCCTACTCCTTGACCTTCCTCCAAGAAAAACTCCATCTTTTCCCCACTCTTCTTTAACTTAATCAAATGCAATGTCCCACCCTATTGATCTAGATAGGTCTCAATATCATTCTCCTCTCTTCTTTTCCTCATTTAACACAGCTAATCCATTACCAAATGTTATACATTCTACTTCCCAAATATATCCTGTTATTGTCCCATTATGTCTATTTCCCTCTTTGACACCCTAATCCAGATTAGTGGGATCTGCTCCCTGTACCAATACTGTAACATCCCATCTGGTCTCTAACCTGGTCTGTTAAAAGTCACCAGAATTATCTCTTAACATGTAAAAAAGATCATATAATATTCTCTTGTTTAAAAATCCCTGATGACTCCCTGTTGTATTTTAACACTCAGTCTGTTTTTAAGTCTTACAAAATCATAGGTGATCTGGGGTCTTTCCCTGACTTCATCATATCATATCATATATCATATGTCATATCATATATCATCATCACATGATCTATCTCTCATTTTAATTTTCTCCTTTGTTAACTATGTTAGCTCTCTTTTGATTCCTTGATTAGGCATGTTAATATCTTGTGTTTTTCTATTAGTTGTTTCTTCTGCCTGGGATGCTCTCTTTAGGGATCTTCTCAGGCTATTTCTTCCTTAGCATTAAAATATTAACTTAAATATCATCTCTTTAGAGAGAGGCCTTTTCTGATCAACCATACTTAATTACTATATACTCTCTACTATGTCATTCATTTGCATTTATGTGCAGCACATTATCACTAGATGGATAGTTTAAATTTAATTAAATTCCTCCACCAAAATATAAATTCTATGAGAGTAGGCACCTTATCTTCTTTGTTCATCATGGTACTATCTAGATAGCATGGAAACTTTAACATGTGAATTGTACTCATAAATATTTGTGAATGAATGAAATAACCAATGAATGATTTTAATTATATGATACAGTCATATAATTACTAAATTGGAATTTGGGTACAAATAAGATGATTGGGGCTTTGCACCAAAGATACCCATTATTTAATAATGAAGTTTCAGAAATCAGGTATGTAATTGAATTCAAAAGAGATACAGTGCTTAGCTCAGAGGAAAGGGTGTGTATCTGAATACAGAAGGGTGGCTTGTGGGGTATGTTTTGGAAACTGATCACAAAGCAGAAAGGAAAAAGATCATTCTTGACAGAGAAGACACTGTGGACACATGTCATATACATGGATTATGACAATTCAGAGATGGAAGTCCTGCTTAGTATTACTGTAAAGCTGACAGATGCCCTTCTGAGTTCACTTGCAAAAAAGAAATCTAGTTGTTTGGAAAGTTCTCTAATAAGTATACAAAGTATATAGATTTTGAAAAATATCTATGTAAGGGAACAGTTTCCAGGTGACCCTTGATTTGAAGATCTAAGCAGATTCTGGAGATATTTTTGTCTGTTTCTTTTTTTAGTGTTATTTATAGAAAGGAAACATTGGCAGAAATACTCCATCCTGGTGTGCATCCAATTTCTTTCTATTTTGATTGGCTAGGCTTCAGTAAATGATTTTCACATAAACAAAGGGACATTTGAAATACTGATCTGGAATCTGGTATTTCTTTCTGAAGCTGATGTTGATGAGTCTAGATACTGAAGTTCATGAAGGCAATGAACATAGCCTATTGACTTATGACAAAAATAAGGTATTTATTTTATATTTCTAGCTACCTAACGTAAAACAGACTTGAATTTTGACTTGGAAGGAGGAAAGGAAAGGTAATCAGATGCCACTTAAAACAAGGTTCTAAACTGGAAATCTATTAAAAAGTTTCAATATCTACTATAATTTTGACAAATTATATTTAGTTACTAAGAACTATTTAAACTTAATTTGTTCACCTTTCATTAATTCTTCCAGCTACTTTGGGGAAGATGCAAATCCATATGGTTAAGTGTAATTCAATTCTGTTAGGTTTTATGAAGACCTTGGCAACAGAAATCTGCAGAGAAACTATATCCTTTGAGAAAATGATTTATCAGTTGCAGACAGACTTGGAAAGAGTAAAGCCTCTTGCTGAAATTTTATAAATTTAAATACATAATTGTTTGTGGAATGTAATAAGGAGTAGCCCAATATGATCTAGAGAGTAAATAACAAAACAATTTCCTTTCATACATATTGGGTTTATCTGTGCTTTAGTTCCTGGCTGCTTTGTACAAAGATACACAAAGACAGATAAAATAAGATAGAAAGGCCAAAGTGAAAAATTTCAAGAGTTATAAGGCCATTTATTTCCATTATAATAACATAACATTTTATTCCAACTTGAAAAGGATTGAGTGCTCCCTAAGAAATTCTGGAAAATAAAAGAATATAAAAAAGAAGACAAAATCGTTGATAATTTCAACATCCAGATATTTACATCTTGTTACACTAAAAACTTTTTTATTAGACTGGTAGGTAATAGATGGATAGAGAATAATAGTTATCATATAGGTGGTTTATATAGTTGGCATTAACCTGTCATCCTGCAAATACATTGCTGTTCTTTTACTTTTTAATTCATTACTTGTTTGAACATTAGGCTTTATTAAATATTCTTCAAAATTATAGTATATTTGATGAATAACATTCTATAGCATTGGGAAACAAAAGTTACTGAGCAATCATTCCTATTGTTTTGTAGGTTTATCCTTTTCTCGACTGTAAACAGTTTTATACTGCATATCCTCTTACCTATGTTGCTATACTTAGGAATTTTCCTCAGAATGGAGTTTTGAGGAGTTTAGTTCTGGCGCAGAGGCTAGAAAATATTTTTGTTCTTTCTATAGATTCCCCCAATTATTTCTAGACCTGTAGCACAATTTCGTCTTTCATTAGCAGTGATAATTTCTGATCACACTATACCCATTCCTGCAATGAGTTTTAGTCCTAAAAATCGGTCTTAGCAGAAAACAGAACTTAGTTATTTCAAATTAAATAATTGTACCAGTGTTAAAGTAAAACATTCCTATAAAAATGCTCATTATCTTACATCTATTTCTGTTGTTTATTGCTGTATATTGTAATAAGTTTAGTAGTAAGTTTATATATTATTACATTAATATGTAATAAGTTTATATATTAAAGAAATTAACTATGATCATAATCACTTCAAAATTTTTAAGTTTTTTAATCTTTTAATGTTCTTTGTAAGTATTCCAGAGTTTAAAATTTTATAAAATGTTTACTTAAGTATGTCACCCTACTCATCTCTCATTATTTTTCTATAGAACATCATCCTTTAACATGTGTCTATATTGTTTTTTGCTATCTTAAGATAACTACTTTTTACATATATCTTTTAAATTTATTGGATGACATGGAGTTTAATGGGTCTATGATATAAAATAAAGATCCAACCTCAATTTTTCCAGACACTTTTCTAAGAACTATATTTTAAAATAATATTTTCCATTAGTTTGTAACGTTCTCTTTAAAATAAGTTTAATTCTCATCTCCCAAACACATTCTATGACATTTGAAGGTTTCTCCTGGCTGGGAGGTTCATAGGTATTCCATGGGATCCTCTTCACCTGTGATTAGGTGAGGAGTGCTGTAATGTGAAGGTAGTTGTTTTATGAGTGCATATCTGGGGCATAGTGAGGGTTACATTGCCTGGTTATTTCCATCCTGAGTAAGTGAAAAACTAAAAACTCTTTAACTTCTTTAACTTAGCTGGTTTCTTGGATAATCTGAATAATCAGAAGTAAATGGATTTTGGGGGGAGAAATTTCAATAATGGGACACTTTATTATGGACAATTATGTCCATGGGTATAGTTTGAGGAAACTAGATATAGCTATAATGAAGGTTAAAATTGCTTTGCATACTATAAGAGTATCTTCATTTCAGACGTGTAATATCTCTATAGATTATTGCTTTAGGAAAATGGTAATTCTTTATTAATATGGACTTAAACATCACTGAGTCTGAAAATAATTTTATATCCTTCGAAGATGGGTGTGACTGCGGTGTCTGTGATGCGTATGTATTTGTATGCACGAGTCTATGTGTGTGTTGTCTGGCAATTAACCAAAGAAACACTTAAAGTTTTATTTTTTTTTAGGTTTTTATTTTTAATTCCAGTTAGTTAACATACAGTGTTATATTAGTTTTAGGAGTACAATATAGTGATTCAACACTTCCGTATATCACCCGGTGCTCATCATGATTAAATGTGACCCTTAATCCCTGTCACTTTTTTCATCCATCCCCCCACTCACTTCCCCTCTGGTGACCATCAGTTTGTTCACTATAGTTAAGAGTCTATCTCTTGGTTTCTCTCTCTCTCTCTCTCTACTTGTTTCTTAAATTCCATGTGTAAGTGAAGTCATATGGTATTTGTCTTTCTCTGACTAACTTCTTTTGCTTAGCATTATACTCTTTGGCTCCACCCATATTGTTGTAAATGGCAATATTTCATTCTTATTTATGACTGAACAATATTCCAGTACGTGTTTTGTGTGTGTGTGTGTGTGTGTATGTACATATTCCATATATATCCAGTGGGCTGCTTCCATATTTGGGCTATTGTAAATAACCCTGCTATAAACATAAAGGGACATGTATCCCTTTGAATTATTGTTTTTGTATTCTTTGGGTAAATATCTGGTAGTGTGATTGCTGAATCTTAAGATAGTTCTATATTTATTTTTTTAAAGATTTTATTTATTTATTTGAGAGACAGACCACGTGTGTGGTATGGAGGGGCAGAGAGAGAAGGGGAAGCCAACTTCCTACTGAGCAGAGAGCCTGACACCCGGCTCCATTCCAGAACCCTGAGATCATGACCTAAGCTAAAGGCAGACACTTAATTGACTGAGCCACCAAGGCACCCCTACTTTTAACTTTTTGAGGAACCTCCATAGTGTTTCCCACAGTGACTGCACCCATTTGCATTTTCCCCAACAGTGAAGCAAGGTTCCCCTTTCTCTACATTCTCACCAACACCTGTTGTTTCTTGTGTTATTGATTTTAGTCATTCAGACAGGTGTTAGGTGATATTGCATTGCAGTTTTGATTTTCATTTCCCTGATGGCGAGTGATGTTGAGCATCTTTTCTTGGGTCTGCTTATCATCTGGATGTCTTCTTTGGAGAAATCTCTGTTCACGTCTTGTGCCCACTTTTTAATTGGATTATTTGGATGGGTGTTGAGTTTTATAACTTCTTTATATATTTTGGATACTAACCTTTTATCAGATAATGTCATTTGCAAATATCTTCTCCCATTCCATAGGTTACCTTTTAGTTTAGCTGTTTCCTTCACTGTGCAGAAATTTTTTATCTTAATGTATTCACAGTGTATTTTTGCTTTTGTTTCTCTTGCCTCAGGGGACTTATATAGGAAAAAGTTCCAACAGCTGATGTCAGAGAAATTACTACCTGTACTCAATTTTTTTTCCTCTTCTGTGTATGGTGTAAGAAAGATGTCCATTTTCATTCTTTTGCTTGTTGTTGTCCACTTCTCCCAACACAGTTTGTTGAAGAGAATTTTTCCTCATTGGATATTCTTTCTCTGCTTTGTTGAAGATTAATTGACCAATAATTGAGGATTTATTTCTGGATTTCCTATTCTTTTTAAATTTTATTTTATTTAAGATAATACTCATTTATCTGACAAAGAGAGAGGATGAACACTAGCAGGGGGAGTGGCAGGCAAGGGAGAGGGAGAAAAGGGCTCACCGCTAAACAGGGAGCCCAACGGGCCTCAATCCCAGAACCCTGGGACTGTGACCTGAGCTGAAGGCAGACACTCTACCAACAGAGCCACCCAGGCACCCCAGTTTCCTATTTTTTTCCAGTCATACATCCATTTTGATGCCAGCACCATACTGTCTTGATTACTGTAGCTTTGCAAAATAACTTGAAGTCCAGAATTTTGATGGCTTTCGCATTGCCTTTCTCTTTCAAGATTGCTTTAGCTACTTTGGGTCTTTTGTGGTTCCATACAAATTTTAGGATTATTTGTTCTAGTTCTGTGAAAAATGCTGTTGGTGTTTTGATAGGGATTACATTAAATGTGTAGATTGCTTTGGGTAGTATAGACATTTTTAAAAATGTTTTTTCTTCCAATACATGAGCATGGAATGTGCTTCCATTTTTTTTATGTCCTCTTCAATTTCTTTCATCAGTGTTGCCTAGTTTTAGAGACAGGTATTTCATCTTTTTGGTTAGGTTTACTTCTAGGTTCCTTATTTCTGGTGCAATTATAAATTTATCTTTCTGCTGCTTAATTAGTATCATTTAGAAGAACAACAGATTTCTTTCTGTACATTGATTTTGTGTTTTGTGACTTTCCTGAATTTGTGTATCATTTCTAATAGTTTTTTGGTGGTGTATTTCAGGTTTTCTATATAGAGTATCATATCATCTGTAAATAGTAGAAGTTTTACTGCTTTCTTACTGATTTGGATGCAGTTTATTTCTTTTTGTTTTCAGACTGCTGAGGCTAGGACTACCAGTACTATGTTGAATAAAAGTGGTGAGAGTGGGGGCACCTGGGTGGCTCAGTGGGTTAAGCCTCTGCCTTTGGCTCAGGTCATGATCCCAGGGTCCTGGGATCAAGCCCCACATCGGGCTCTCTGCTCAGCGGGGAGCCTGCTTCCCTTTCTCTCTCTGCCTGCCTCTCTGCCTACTTGTGATTTCTGTCTGTCAAATAAAAAAAAAAAAAAAAAGTGGTGAGAGTGGACATACTTGTCTTTTTCCTGACCTTAGGGGGAAAAGGTGTAAGTTTTTCCCCACTAAGAATAAGGTTAGCTGTGGGTTTTTCATAGAAGGCCTTTATTATGTTGAGAATTCTTCCTTCTAACCCTACTTTGTTGAGGGTTTTTATCATGAATGAATGTTGTACTTTTGTCAGATGCTTTTTCTTCATCTATTGAAATGATCAGATGGTTCTGATCTTTTCTCTTATCGATGTCATGGATCGTACTGATTGATTTGTGAATATTGAACTACCCTGGAATAAATCCCACTTGATCATCATGAATGCTTTTTAAAAATATATTGTTGGATTAAGTTTACTAGCATTTTGTTGAGGATTTTTACATCAGGGAAATTGGCTTGTAGTTCTCTTTTTTGTGATGTTTTTCTGGTTTTGCTATTAGGGTATTGCTGGCCTCATAGGAAGAATTTGGAAGTTTTCTTCCCTTTTGTGTTTTTGGAATAGTTTGAGAAGAATAGGTATTAACCCTTCTTTAAATATTTGGTAAAATTTGCTTGTGACACTATCTGTCCCTTGACTTTTATTTGCTGGAAATTTTTTGATTATTGATTCAATTTCTTTGCTGCTGACTGGTCCCATCAATTTTCTCTTTCTTCCTGCTTTTGTTTTGGCAGGTTATATATTTCTAGGGATTTATCCATTTTTTTCTAGTACATCCATTTGTTGGCACATAGTTTTTCATAGAATTCTATTATGATTATTTGCATTTCCGTGGTATTATTGTTGTTATTTCTCCTCTCTCATTTGTGATTTTATTTGAATCATTTCTTTGTTGTTGTTGTTGTTGTTGTTGATAAGTCTCTCTAGAGGTTTGGTTGATTTTTTTCAAAGAACCAGTTCCTGGTTTCATTGATCTGTTCTAATGTACTTTTTCATTTTTTCATTTCTTTCTTTTTTTTTTTTTTTAAAACATAAGCCCATAAAGGCAGACATTCTTTTTTTTTTTTTTAAAGATTTTATTTATTTATTTGACAGAGAGAAATCACAAGTAGGCAGAGAGGCAGGCAGAGAGAGAGGAGGAAGCAGGCTCCCTGCTGAGCAGAAAGCCCGATGTGGGGCTCGAACCCAGGACCTGGGATCATGACCTGAGCCGAAGGCAACGGCTTAACCCACTGAGCCACCCAGGCGCCACTACTTTTTCATTTCTATATCATTTATTTCTGCTCTAATCTTTATTATTTCCTTACTTCTGCTGGTTTTAGGTTTTATTTTTCTTTTTTTTAGATCTTTTAGGTTGAGGTTAGGTTGTTTGAGACTTTTCTTTCTTCTTGAGTAAGCCTGTACTGCTATAAACTTTCCCCTTAGAACTGCTTTTACTGTCTTCCAAAGGTTTGGAGCTATGTGTTTTCATTTCATTTGTTTCCATGTACTTTTTAGTTTTGTTTTTTGTTTTTTTTTTTTTTTTTTTTTTTTTAAATTTCCTGGTTGACCCATTCACTGAATAGGAGTATGTTATTTAATTTCCACATATTTGTGGTCTTCCCAGATTTTTTCTTGTGGTTGACTTCTAGTTTCACAAAGTTGTGGCCAGAAAAGATGCATGTTATGACCTCAATTTTGAATTTGTCACGGTTTGTTTTGTGGACTAATATGTGATCTATTCTGGAGAGTGTTCCATTTGCACTTGAAAAGAATGTGTATTCTGCTGTTTTTGGATAGAATCTTCTGACTCTATCTGTTAAATCCATCTGTTCTAGTATGTCATTCAAAGCCATTGTTTCCTTGTTAATTTTCTATTTAAATGATTTATTGTTGTAAGTGGGTGTTAAAGTCCCCTACTATTATTGTATTATTATCAATTATTTCCTTTATGTATATTATTAACTGTTTTATGCATTTGAGTGCTATCATGTTGGGTGCATAAATATTTATAATTGTTCTATCTTCCTGCTGGATTGTCCCCCTTATTATTATATGTGTTCTTCTTTGTCTCTTGTTACAGTGTTTGTTTTAAAGCCTATTTTGTTTTAAATAAGTATTGCTACTCCAGCTATCTTTTTAAATCCATTTGCATGATAAATATTTTTCCATCCCCTTGCTTTCCATCTGTAGGTGTCTTTAGGTCTAAAATGAGTCTCTTGTTAAGTAGCATATAGATAGGTCCTTTTTTTTTTTTTAATCCATTCTTTCACTCTATGTCTTTTGGTTGGAGCACTTAAAGAGTAAGGTGATATAGTTTCACCTCAGATAAGAACAACGGGGTAGAACCTGGAGGTCAGAGCCCAATCTGAATCAATTCTTTTGTAGAAATTACTTTTCCACCTTGAAATACCATATTGAAAATGAGGTTATTCCTAGACTGAATATTGCAATTTTGGGAAATGTATTGGTGGATGATTTTGGGAAACTGTTGAAGACTTTTTTTCTGCCTTTTTGACATTTTCGTTGAAGTATAACCTACATATAGAAATGTACACAAACCCTAAGTGGAAGAATGGATTTGTAACTGAATATACCTGTAAGTAGCACTGGGATTGAGGAACAGAACATTACTAAGCATCCCAGAAAACTTCAATATGCAATCATGTATTTATTTTTCCCCTAGGGTAATCACTATTCTCATAGATTAGCTTTAGATGTTTTTAAACTGCACATCAACATAACCATATACTTTTTATATTTGGCTCCTTTTGCTCAAAATAATAAATCTGAGATTCATTCATGTTGCAAATAGTTGTAAATTATTCATTTTAATTTCTGTAGAATATTCCATTGTTTGTCTGTATTTTTATTTATTCAACTCTTGCTGGGATTTGTGTTGTTTCAGTTTTGGGGTCTCTTATGAATAATGCCACTATAAACACATGTCTTTTGGTGTGCACCTTTCTGTTAATAATATACCTAGATGTGGAACTGGTAGATGATAGATTATGTTCAGTTTAGGTTTGTATTACCAAGTAATTTTCCAAAAAAGTTTAACAATTTATATACACACTGCTGGTGTGTAATGAGAGTCCCTATTCCTCCAATTTCCTGATACCACTTTCTATGATGCCTTTTAAATTTTAGAATTTTCTTTTGGAGTGTTTAGTAGAATTTCATTGTAGTTTGAGCTTGTAGTTCCCTGATAACAAGTGAAGTGGGAGATATATATATATATATATATATATATATATATATATAACTACTTACATCCTTTTTTGTAAAGTGCCTGTTCAAGTCTTTTTTTCATACTGATTTTTAACCAATTTTTAAAAGGTGTGTGTGTGTGTGTGTGTGTGTGTTGCTATCTTCTGAGACCTCGATCCTTGTCAAATATATGTGTGTGCTGTAAATATCTTACTTAGCCCACTCTGTAAGTTGTCTTTTCACTCCTTTGATCTTTTGATGGAAAGATGTTTATAATATTCAAAACAGGGTGGCATTTATTTTTTTGCCTTTTATTAAGTACTTACGTACTTTAAAAATTCTTAATGATATTATTATGCCTAACCCAAGTTCAGAAGACAGTCTCTGTGTTTTCTTGAAACGTCTGTTTAATTTATTTCTCACAGTGACATCAGGAAAATTTTTGAAATTGAGTTATTTTTGTCAAATGAAGAAAGATCAAGGTTTCTTTTTCTTTAAAAAAGAAGATTTAATTTATTTACATGAGAAAGGGAGGGAGAGAATGTACAAGTGGTGGGGAAGGGGAGAGGGAGAGGGAGAAGCAGACTCCCCACTGAGCAGGGAGCCCAATGCAGGGCTCAATCCCAGAACCTTAAGATTATGACCTGAGCTGAAGGCAGATGCTGGAATGACTGAGTCACCCAGCCACCCCAAGATTGAGGTTTCTATATATCTTACATACCAACTTACCTCAACCATTTATTTAAAGTACTGTCCTTTGTCCATTGTACTATGGTATTACCTCAGTCATAAACCAGTTGACCACATACATGTGTATCTTTACTGTGTTTCATTGGTTAGGTTGTTCATTCTTGTTAAATCACCACACTCTCCTGATAATTATTACTTATAATAGAACTCACGCTCTCATAGTGTCTAGCTTTATTCTTAAGAGTTTCTTATCTATTTTTGACCATGCTAATTTCTGTAAGAATTTTAGAATCTACTTTCCAATTTACACACACATTATACCACCTCCCCACCCTCCAGCTCCCAATTCACAGACATATCCTTCCAGGAATTTGAGATTGAATTCAAGCTCTAGATCTATTAAGGGAGAGTTGATTTTTTTTTTTAACTTGAGTCTTTCAGTCTATAAACCTAGTCTTTGAGATCCTTTTATAGAGGATTAAAAAATCAAGAAAGATATGAGTAATAGGAACATAATATATGATATTATTGATCAAGAGAGACATTCGTCTTAGAAGAAGAAGATTGATTAAATTAAATAATCAGGGGTGCCTGGGTGGCTCAGTCAGTTAAATGTTTGCCTTCAGCTCAGGTCATGATCCCAGGGTTCTGGGATCAAGTCCTGCATCAGGCTCATTGCTTAGCAGGGAACCTGCTTTTCCCTCTGCTTACCACACCCCTTGCTTGTGTTCCCTATCTCTCTCCCTTTCACTCTCTGACAAATAAATAAAATCTTTTCTTTTAAAGAGTAGATTAAATAATCAGTGTTCTTTATGTTAATAGAAATTAGCCAGTAAATTCAAGAAAAAATAGGAAGATGACAAAGAAACTGCAAAAACATTGGATTCTTGTGACCACTGAAATAAAATGAGCCAAAGCATAGTACAGTTTAGCTGAAGGGAGTGGATCTAGCTGTGAATTTATTATTGCTATTTTTAAATGAATTAATAAATAAATATTAAAAATTATCATCTAAAATGCCTAATATAGTAAACATGGAGAAATAAAATCTCCAAAAACAATTTGGTATCTTCAGAAACTTGTAGGAGTTGTAAAAGGCTCTTGAAAGCAAAATTTAAGAACTACTACTGTCTTAGTCTCTTCAGAGAGAGAGATAGTGAGAGAAATTCCCAGGAACTGCTAGCCCAGAAGCTATAGAAGATTGCAAGTTTGTATTACTAAGAAAAATCCTTGGACAAATAAGACTAGTTTGATAATTTTAGTTGAAAACAGAAGGATGAAATTCACTGAAGTCAGAAAGAATTATAGAAGAAATCTAGTGGAGAGACTTTCTTTGCTTTGTTAGCCTCAAGATGAAAAAAATAATAACAGAGGCTTTTATATTACCCAATCTGAGATTCCTTAATGAAAATTTGAGGAAAAAAAGTTAATTTTCTTGCTGTAGAACATGCTCAGTACTCTATAGGCAAGAATGACCACTTCTCATAGCTCTATATAATTAAGCCAATTGAGACTCTCATTTTTGTGATCAAGAATAATCATTGTAGATTATGTATAATCAAACTGGTGTGGTCACTAAGAAAAAAAAATATTTACAGCTTGGAAGTAAAGCAAAAGTGTGGACAGTGTATCCTTTCAAATTTATATTGGAACTTCCACAACAAATTATCTAATGATCTAGAATTATGTACCTGTGGTTGATGTTGCTACTAAATAAAGGCTCACACAATCATAAATTACATGTTAATTTGTAGGTTTTATCCAATAGAATTGCAAATATTTCTGTCTAGTAGAAAAATAACCCCAAAAGTTATATATTGTCCTTTAGGTCATTAATCATTCCTCCCTCCCCCGGATAAAGTATTTCAGAATGCCTTTCATGGCAAATCATTCTTCTAATTTTCATTTGACCCATGTCTGCTATCTGAACCCATGTTCTCTCCTTCATTAATGAGGTAAGTAAAATCCTCGCCCTGTGTTCATTCTATATGTGTATAAAATCTTTTTAAAAATTTTTGAAAAGGTTTAAGACTTAAAAAAATTATGTTTATCTTCTCACCTATAAATGCAGTGGTATACTGGAGCATTGGCTCTAAATGGTATATGGGAGCATTGGCTCTAAAGAGCTGATTGCATTTTTTTCCAATTTCTCACTCATATCTGCAAGGTCACTTGCAAGAAAATCAGCCATGGTGGGAAGATTTACACCAAAATAATTGGTATAAACCAAAAATTGTGACTTTTTATTATTCTTGAAGAGTCAATTTACCTATATGCTATGCATGTAACTGAAAACCACATTATTTAATTTGATTGTTTTAAATTTTTAAAATGTTAATCTTGGATGTGTTTTGTTTTTCTTTTTTTCACCAAAAATATTTCTTAGAGTTATCTATATTGTTACATCTAGCTGTAATTTACACTCTTACATTGATGTATTATATCTATATGTGAATATTCCATTTATCCACTCCCTTGCTAATGACCTTTTGTATTGCTTCCAGTTTATGTCATTACAAACATTATTGTTTTCATAGCTATAATCACAAATGTACATTTTTATGAAATGCCAGTTTGAATCTTATCCATTTATTTACTAGGTTTTCTTTATTTTAAACTGATTTATGTGATACATACACACATAAATTAGAAACATAGAATACACATTTGTGCACGCGTGCATGTGCACACGCACACACACACACACACACACACACACACACAGTCTATGACCTCTATTTGTTTCAAAGAATTTCTTCTACTCTGTGGCTTGCATTTTCATTTTCTTAGCAGGGACTGTGGAAGAATTCCAATTCTTAATTTTAATATAGTCCAGTTTATAATTTTTCCCATTAAGTTTCAAAATTCTCTTTGTGTCTTTGTCTATCCTGAAGTCAAAAATATATTTAGATTTTACTAAGTCTCATAAAATTCATATTGTTTTTCGCTTCAACATTATTTTAGACATATTTAGAAAACTCACCATAATTTAATGTTTTTTCAAAAATCTGCAGTAGGATTAAGTTTCATTTTGTTCCCACATTGGTAACTTTTCAGTAACCTTTATTCAGAACACTATTACTTTCCTATCACACTGCAGTAATACACTCAAGGGTCCTCAGATAAGTGAGTTTGTATCTGAGCTCTTTATTTTGCACCATTTGTCTAGCTCTCTGTTCTTATGCCAATGCCATATTGTCATGTTTGTTGTAGTTTTATAATTAGTCTTGACATTCAGTAAAGCAAGTCTTCTCATCTTATCCTTTTTCTCAAAGACTATTTTGGCTCTTCTTGGTCACTTATATTTCAAAATAAATTTAAGGTTTGTCTTGTCAAGTTCCCCAATTTACCTTCTGGATTTTGATTAAAATTGAGCTAAATCTAAATTTGGGGGAAAGTATCAAATTCAAAATATTGTTTTCTAACTAAGTAATCTGATAAATCTCACATTTTATAGAACTGACAGCTTTATGGATTTCTATATAGAACTCTTTCACATCATTTGTTACTTTTATTCCCAGGTTTGTGCTATTTTTGTCTCACTACAAATGGTATATATTTTTACATTTTATTTTGTATTTGTTGTTAGTTTCCAGAATAAAACTGTATCTTTTCAGAAGTTTTCTTCATATTATCTTCAACAAAAATAAAGGTATACAATATTGTGGCTCCTGTATTTTCCTAGAGAGAAATTTAGAGGTAAAAAAAAAAAATGTTTTAAATGATTTTTTAAATTACTGCAGGTTATTTTTCACAAAACAATCAAATTCTAGCATTATTATTTAAATAAATAGTGTGATAAGAAAAATTAACAGCATATGCTACACAAGATAAATGGCTTAGGTAGTCTTCATTTATGTGCAATAAAGCTGAAAGAATTTCAAGAAAATAACTTTCGTTGTTGTTATTTTGCTATTTAAAAATCTACCATTTTTTCCTTTTTGAGGATAATTTACAGATACAACATACTCAAACTACAAATAATGTATCCTTACTAAAATATCCTTTAGCAGTGCTGTTCTAATGTTGGTTTATTGTTTTTTTTTTTAAACTTTACTTTCTAACTTGAAGATCTTTTTAGAAAGTATATAATTGTTGTGTCCTTGAAACTGAAGTTGAAAAACACATACTTCATATATTCCTTTTTTTCCATTTTATTTTATTTTATTTCTTTTCATTGTTCCAAAATTCATTGTTTATGCACCACACTCAGTGCTCCATGCAATACATGCTCTCCATAATACCCACCACCAGGCTCATCCAAACCCCAACCCCCTCACCTCAGTTTGTTTCTCAGAGTCCACCGTCTTTCATGGTTCATCTCTCCCATACTTTATATATGCTGTATAGTTGTGACGTTCAACAACAATTTCTTTAAAATATCATTGTATAATGAATCAAATACAATGGCTCATAATAGAGTCCTTCGGTTCAACTAGCATATATATATATAACTGACTTATTAAGAGCAGACTAGATTTCAATCTCTTAATTCAAAGAGGAGGCAACTGAGGCCCAGAAGAATGAGTTTACCAAGATGATAAAGTTCAGTCTATTTAGGAGGCAGTGGAATGTTTTTGAAGGTTGATAACATCAACAAGGGGGCTAAAGAGGGAAGGGCATTCCAGGAAAAGAGACCAGTAATAACAAATGTCTGCACATAGAACAGCACAGGAGAACAGCTGGGAGAATATGAAATAGTTTAGCTTGAATAGAATACAGGTAACATAAGGGAAGTGGAAAGAAATAGTGTAGGTTGAACAGAGATCATAAAAAAGCTTTGAATACAGAGCTATTTTATTTTTTTATATTTATTTTATTTTAGTTTTATTTTAACTCATGACTGAAAATTTATACAAAGAGGAATGTAACATTCAATTACCTTTCGTAGCTTTTGGATTTAGGTGACCATTTTTTTTTTCAAGTTTAAATTAAAAGTTAGAAAGTGGAAGTTGGGGTGTCTAGCTTGCTCAGTAGGTAAAGCTTGTGACTCTTGATCTCAGGATTATGAGTTTGAGCTCCACATTGGGCATAGAGCCTACTTAAAAAAAAAAATAGAAGAAGTGGAACTTTTGAAATAATTATATTTTATAAATTAGAAAAAGATTTATTGTCTCTGTTATAGATAATGAGTATACTAAGGAGGAAAGATTTTTGCTTTTGTTTTTATTAATTCCTTGATGATGTAGAATAATGGAGCTCATTTTTCTATTGCTGCCAGGGAAGGACTGGGTGCCGAGAAATGAATGATTAAAAAGCAGTTAAATATCAGGTAAAGATGCGTGTAATCACAGAGTGATATGAAGAGAATGGCTTAGGAGGCACTATTTATTGAATATTTATGGGAGATCTCCCTATCCTTAGAGATATAGTTAAGCTAAGATCTTAAAAACATGAAGGACCAGCCAGGAAATGATTTGAAAGCAGAACCTTCCAGGAATGGGAAGGAACTAGAACAAAGGCCACAGCTTAGAAATGGGCTTGTTGTCTTTGAGGCCCAGAAGGGAGGACAATGGGCTAAAGATAAGGAACAAGAGGTGTAGTGGCATAACAGAAGGCTAGATCTTACAATGCCTCATAGGCTACTGTTGAAGATTGAGGCTTTATTTGAAATCTGTTATAATGCATTGATGATTATGATTTAGTACCACCTAATTATGTTTTATAAGGATCACCCTGGAATGCTCTTGCAGGACTGACTGTAGGATAGCAAGGGTAAAAGGAGGGAGTCTATTTATTCCATTAATTTCAGGATATCCTTTTGAGGTTAAATCAATAGCACTTGACTGAATGTTAGAAGCCATAGAAAAATAGAAATCAGGGAAGATTCACAGGATTTTCAGTCGTCATTAAGTTGATAGGTATTTGCTTTTTTTTTTTTTGAGATGAGAAAAACTAGAGATGAATACTTTCTGAAAGAAATATTCAAATGTTATTACTTGTACATAAAACTTGAGATGCTTACAAGACGTTAAAGAGATTTCAAGTAGCTGGAAGCTCAGAAAAGTCTTGGCAAAGGATATGAATTTGGGAGTTATTGGCATATGGGTGGTATTTAAATCCATGGCCATGGCTGAGATTACTGAAAGTAAACATTATTTTCATGTCTATTTACATATTTCCTTACCTCATTGTCAGTATTTCCACACAGTTAAAGCACCTTTCTTTCACTAGTGCTCATCCCAGTTCATTTAGGTGCATAATTGTTGATTACCACTGAATATAACAAAATTGCTAAGGGACAGCTACAAAACAAGTTTAGTTAAGAGGTATTTGTTGAAATCTCTCAGCTCTAATAAACATTGCATGCTTACTGGTGTACTAATAAAGGTCTAGTTTTACTAAAATAATTTAATTTTCTTTCCCCAGGAAGAGTTTAATAAACATTTGAATTAAATTGGTAGCTTAAAATACTCAGTATAATCAGGGCAGCAATAGGAAATGTAATTGTGACTCACAGGAGTAAAAGTGAACAGTGATCAGTGATCAGGAATAAGAAAATTTAAAGAGAAGATGAGAGATCTCTGGTGCTGAATAAATGATCCCCATGAGGTCAGGAGTCAGAATTCTAAAATCAAGATTTACAGCACATTAAGGTTGATGGCATTTTCTTCTCTTACTTGTCTAGATTCAGAGACGAAATGAATTGAAGGTGAGTAAATGATGCTGGGTGGATTTCCTTCCATTCCTTTGGGAAGGAAAAAAAAAATCTGTAAATAAAACCTTCCAGATTCAACTCTCTGCTGAACTAGATTTTAGTTGCTACTACATAGAAGTTTATAGACAATTGTTGTATTGATAGGTGAGTTATCACATGCCCAACACTAAAAATTTAGTATAATAAAGACATCCTAATTTGGATTCAGGAAAATTTGGAACGTGGAAATTTTGAATGAGTTTGGCAAGGCATAAATGCTGTTTTATTACAAGTGACACAGGCTGTGAACAGATGCGGAGGACTGCAGTAGACTTTCTGTCATTCTTGGAAAGTTCCAGAGGTGTATACTCCATAGAAATACTTCAGGAATTTTAGGACTGAGGACATTTAGGATAGGAACATTTAAGACTTTAGGGAAGAAACAAGTAAACAATAGGGCTGGAATGGAATATACTAGGGGTAGTTGCTGAATAAATGTTATCTATGTTGGCAAGACTTTACAATGTGTGAGAATCATTTCTTGAGTGCTTCCTATACGTCAGTTACTGTATTAACTGCCATGCTTTACGTCAGGCAATCAATTCAAAATCCCATAGAATAGGGAATATAATAATGTTTATTTTAGCGACAAAGAAAACTGAGGCTCAGAAATCATACAATTATTAAATAATTAAGCTTGAACTTGAACCCAGGCCTTAATTCCAAAGCCTGTATTCTTAACCTTTGTATATTCTGATAAAATGGATATTTGAGCATGTCTAGGGTAAAAGGCATGCAGAAAATTTGGTTAAGTAATACCTGACTAATGCTTTTTATTTTTCGAATCTATCATCCCTTGAGTACCCTTTACTTATAAGACAAGAGGGAGATTATCCAAGTAGATCTAATCTAATCACACTAGCCCTTAAATGTGGAGGCAGAAGGGGAAGTCAGGGAGATGTGAAATGTTAAAAGAGCTTGACCATGCTGGCTTTTAAGACAAAAAGAACAGTATTAGAATAAATGAAATTGGCATTAAGGAGCAGAGGAAAGCCCCACTCTGTTACCCCTGTGCACCCAACTGACAAAGAGTGAGGTAGTGAGGGCTTTAGTCTAACCCATACAAGGAGCTGCCCTCTGCCTACAACATACATTAGCATGAAAGCAAATTCTTGTGCAGATGCTCTAGAAAGACTAGGTCTACAGTCATGTAATTTTGGCCTGGTGAGACCCCGAGCAGAAGACCCTATTGAGCTTGCCTGGAGTTTGGGCCTACAGAAATTGTGAGATAATAAATGGGTGTTGTTCTAAGTTGTGATAATGGATATGCAGTGTAAGAAATGAATACATTGTGACAGAGTCAATATGCAGAACCCTAGTTTGCTTCTTTCTTTTGAGCATCAGGAATCAGATGGGCTCTTAAGAGATTTCCAACTCCATACAGTAAAGTTGGCAAAATAAAGTTTTATTTTCAGTGCTTTTATTTATTTTTTAAAGATTTTATTTATTTATTTGAGAACGTGAGTTAGCGAGAGAGAGAGAGAGAGAGCGAGAGCAAGAGAGAGCATGAGCAGGGATAGAGAGAAAAGCAGGCTCCCCACTGAGCAGGGAGCCTGACATGGAGCTTGATCCCAGGACTCTGAGATAATGACCTGAGCCAAATGCAGATGCTTAATCAACTGAGCTACCCAAGCACCCCTATTTTCAGTGCTATTAATGGTCCTTGGTACCTATATCAAATTTGAAATATTGTCTCCAACTTCTAAATGCTAGCAAACCTTAGTTGAATATTATGACATTTCTATTGAATGAGGATAGTGTTGTCAGGTGGGACCCAAAGATGGCATTTTACAACTCTTGGTTTTAACATCAGTTGACAAAACATAGACATGCCTGATAAAACCACAAGAAATCTCTCCCTTCAGAACTGGGCACTGTGTACTAAGTAAGACTGAGTATGAAGAAATATTAACATGAAAAGAATAAACTGGGCAATTGTCCTTTGGGGACAAACCACACTGAATATCTGCTTTTAAAATTAAATGATTTTTGTCCATTTCTCCATAATTTAATATAAATCCAGCACACACACACGCACACACACACGCACGCACACACACACACACACACACAGAGCTTGAAATGTTTTAAGCTAATTATCCTTTTTACAAATATGTATATGCTATTTAATCTTGATATGTTCTTAATGAAATGCTAATGTAAAAAGAAAGAAAGATTTGCCTGAGTGGCTTACTTTAATAAAAATTAAATGAATTTCATTAGAATGTTAATATAGCCCAGTCATCCAGTCTCCAACATCATTTTCACTGCACCACGGATGCTTCAGAAACAGATCCTGACAAGGGACTTCCCATTAGGTGAGCAAGAAGTAAGCTCAAGTGAAAATGTTGGTTTTAACATGAATGAGCCCTGAGAAATTATGACTCTAAAAACTTCAGTTTTAATGACACCACTTTGTCTCTTGTAGGCATGCATTAACAATGAATCCCCTCTTCATCTTTCTTGCTTCATAAAACATTTTATACCCTGTGTAGCCTAGTGGCTTCCCTGGGGAGGATGTCTCCAATAATTGAAAACTAAAGTCCAGACCATTCAAGTCAGAGCCCAGGAACACCCATTTCTCTCATATTCATAAAAAACACACCCAGTTCAAGAAAGTATTAATTTATTCTGCCCACTTGCCAAGAGGATTCTGCTTTAGGACTAGAGAAGGGGAAAGAGGGAGATAGCCTGTTTCTCAGTTTTGTTTAAAAAGGTGTGGATGTAAAGCAAACTCAGACTTCTCAACAAATTAATCTGAAAATATTTCACACTCATATAGCCCTTGCTCCACTGGATAGCCACTAGACGGAAGATCGACTCAGTTATCTATATGTCTTCAACACAAATAATACTAATAATACTTATGATCATGATAACTAATGACATTTTTCATTGTTGGTATGTTGGGGGCATATATAGAATGTGCTTTATTCCATTTAATCTTGATGAAAACTCCCTGTAATAGATACTAGTCTTAAACTTAGATATTGAATTTTATAAATGTCTCACCTAAGAAAATCAGCACATTTAAGAACTCAGATGTTTGATAAATTTGGTGAATAAATGACTTGATCTCCTCTCTATAGGATTCCTCTACTAAACTCCATTGTGATTGGACTATCATTGGGATCTGTGGAATATGTATTTCTTCTAAAGCAGAAAAACAATGTCAGTAATGAAATTTTTATTGTATTTTTTTCCTAGGCTAATCCTATTACTAGGGCCCATGAGATTACTTTTATGTACTTTTATATAGGTTTTCCAATTATCTCTCCTTTCTTTTATCTACTCAATTTTTGCTTGCTTGGCTCCTAACTCCATTAATGGTTAAGTAGATTCTCTTTCACTACTTCACCTACATTACCATCCTGCTTATGTATCTTCATGACTCCTCATTTCTTTGTGTGTTATGCTGAAATCTCAGCAGATTTCTTTAAATTCTTCACTCATCAAATGGGAATCAAATATAATCGTCAAAACCACTTGTGTCATGTTATCATAAATAAAATAAAACATAAAGACCCTAAAATGAGACACTATTTATTTTCCTATTTTATATCTCCAATTTTCTTATTTTTATGTATGGGTTAGTAATTTGACAAACATTAATATAATAGAATATTAAATCTTGAAAATGTAATATGTAAATTATATGATTTAGCTTAATATTAGCTTGAGGAATTTGTTCATGTAAAATATTGGTAGAATGACAATTTTCACCATAGATTATCCTAAATTTATAGTATTAGCAGTTTGTGTCTAAGGTTTCCCTGGCAGCATTTAATTAAAAAAAGTTTTTATAAATAAAATTATCAAAATATTAAAAAGATAAAAATAATACTATAATGAAATGTATATTTCATTCAGCTTCAGTAACTATGAACTGATGTCTGTCTGTTTCATGTGTCCCTCTCTCCCAAATCTTTTTTATTTTTAATTTTTTTTAAAACTGGAGGATTTTCACACACTCCCAGACACTATGTTATTTCATATTTTCATACATTTCATTCTTTCATAAAGACATATATACTGATATGGACTTCTGTTTTTTTTTGTTAACCAACGTGACATTATCAATCTTTAAAAGTATCAACATTGATTACATAACGCCATCTAGCATCAAGCTCATATATAAATTGTCCTAGATGACTCATAGAGTTTATTTTACACTTGCTTGGTTCAAATCAATTTCCAAATAATTTCCAAATATTCATATGCTTATTATGTTTTTCAAGTCTCTTTTAATCTATCTATATTAGTGCTCCTCCCTTTAGCTTTTAAATTTTTATTTGTTGGGGAAATAAATGTTTTATGGAATCTTCCATATTTTGTATTTGACTGATTGCTTCTCTTTTTTTTTTTTAAGATTTTATTTATTTATTTGACAGACGGAGATCACAAGTAGGGAGAGAGGCAGGCAGAGAGAGAGGGGGAAGCAGTCTCCCCGCTGAGCAGAGAGCCCAATGTGGGGCTCAATCCCAGGACCCTGGGATCATGACCTGAGCTGAAGGCAGAAGATTTAACCCACTGAGCCACCCAGGTGCACTGACTGATTGTTTCTTGATTGGATTTTTTTAACTCTATCCCTTTGATTTATGATAGATTCGTAGTTAGAGCCAGAGGCTCTGTTAGATTCAGGTTCTGATTTTTAGGCTAGGATAATTCACATAGGGCCATGTGCACCTCCTTGTATCACTTCATGAAGCACTTCACATGGTCCTGTTGTCCCCTTTTGTGATGCTGAGACTGAACTGGGTTCAGGAGGTGTGATCCTGCCTTGCTATTCAGGCAGTGTTACATGGAAAGTATAAGTGTTCATGTTTCTTTTTATTGTTGTTGCATGCGTCCAGTGCTAAGTCATTTTCAAGAGGTGCCACATTTTAATATGCATAACATTTCTGTTCTCCAACTCATCACTTTCAGCTCTGTTATTAAACACAACTTGGGTAAAACCTGTCAAAATATACTTTAGAAGTCTTGGAACTTAGGAAGAGATAGGATTTATTTATTGATTTATTATGCTTCCTTTTTTTTAAATTTAATTTTAGTTTTTCAGTGTTCCAAAATTCATTGTTTATGCACCACACCCAGTGCTCCATGCAATATGTGCCCTCCTTAATACCCACCACCAGACTCACCTAACCCCCCACCCCTCTCCCCTCTAAAACCCTCAGTTTGTTTCTTAGAGTCCATAGTCTCTCATGGTTCATCTCCCCCTCCAATCTCCCCCAATTCACTTTTCCTTTCCTTCTCCTAAAGGAGATAGGATTCAGATTAGTGTCCTAGGATACAGAAATGGTTCAAGACACATGAAAAGCAAATAAAGAATGAAAATCAATAATTCAATAGAAGCAAGGAAAAAAGCCACAAGTATCAACCCCAATAGTCTCTAGAAGCACTGGGACTAACTACACTTCCCAAGATATATGAGATTAGAATTTGAATGGAATAATTAAATCTTAAATCTTAAAGGCAAAAATGAGATCAGCTCAATGGAGAGGTCCAACAACTGATTCATTCATCAAAAAAATTATTTGAGGGGCTATTACCCAGTAAAACAGTTTAAGTCCTATTATGGACTGAATGTTTGTGTCTTCCCACCACCATAACCACCAAACTTATCTTAGAATCCAAAGATCCAGTGTGATGGTATTAAGAAGTGAGACCTTTGGGAGGTGGTTAAGTCTTAAGGAAAGACCCTCATGAATAGAATTAGTGCCTTTCTAAGTGATCCACAGAACTTTCCCATTCCTTCTGGTGTGTGAGTATGCCATGAGATCACTGTCTCTGTACCAGGAAGCTGGCCCCACCAGACAACCCTTTCTTGCCATCTTGATCTTGGAGTTCCCAGCCTCCAGATCAGTGTTGTTTAAATCACCTATTCTATGGTATTTTTGTTAGAGTGGCTGAAAAGGACTAAGACAAAGTGCTCCCCACTTTTTTCTTTTCCTAAACTAGATATAATTTCTAAACTTAAAGTTATGCAGCATGTTTGATGAAAATAATTTTAGTTTACTGAAGACAAACCACAGTAGAAGTGAACATGCACACAAAGAAATTTATGTTCCTAGGAGGAAGAAAAAAGCAGTGTTTTGTCTGCTTGGGGGATTCTTCCTGTTAAGGTGTGATCCGTGAGTTTATGAATATGTTATTCTTCTTTTATTTAAACTTCAAAAGATTAGAGATAAGTAAAACTAGCAAGAGATATATATTTGTCATCACACTTAAGTGTAAGTATGCCTTTATAAATGAAAATATCTGGGATTCTGTAAAGTTACATTCATCTTCAGGATGGTACTGTGAGTTTAATAGATGAGAAAACTGTGCTCAGTGTAGATAGAAGGTCTTGTCACCAATAGAATTGACTTGGAAGCAAAGATTCTTGACTCCATTTTCAGTGCTTTCATTATGCCACCAATAAACTGGAAAATAATGACAGGTAAATTATCAGAAGAAACAGAAGGTGTCTATAATGTAAATTAAGAAACAAGAAATTAAGATATAAAACATTAAAATAAATAAATAAGTAACAAATAAAATATTAAGTATTCTAAGTACAAAGTATATACAAAGTATTAAATATAAAGTTTTGAAGTATGTGTGAAAATAAAATTTTCTGTTTTTAAAAATTTTTTAGGGGCGCCTGGGTGGCTCAGTGGGTTAAGCCGCTGCCTTCGGCTCAGGTCATGATCCCAGCGTCCTGGGATCGAGTCCCACATCGGGCTCCTCGTTCTGTGGGGAGCCTGCTTCTCCCTCTGCCTCTGCCTGCCACTCTGTCTGCCTGTGCTCGCTCTCTCTCTCTCTCTCTCTCTCTGACAAATAAATAAATAAAATCTTTAAAAAAATTTTTTTTACCTAAAAATATCTATTAGCTATAATTTTTATGGGTGTAAAAAAATACAAGCCATGAACATAAAAAACTACATTATTCTTCTTTTTTATTTTTTTATTTTATTTTATTATCATTTATCAGAGAGAGAGAGGGCGAGAGAGCGAGCACAGGCAGATAGAACGGCAGGCAGAGGCAGAGGGAGAAGCAGGCTCCCTGCCAAGCAAGGAACCCGATGTGGGACTCGATCCCAGGACGCTGGGATCATGACCTGAGCCAAAGGCAGCTGCTTAACCAACTGAGCCACCCAGGCGTCCCTACATTATTCTTCTTTTGCAAATTGCAAAAGTGATATAAAATATCCCATAAAGTAGTTATACTTTAGTAAAAAGGAAAAATAATTTTAATTAGCAGCCATATTTATTAAATATAATTTAAATATATGACATAACAGTTTTAGAAAACATTTGAATTTTATATTATATATTTAAAATTCATAAAACATATGAATGTTTTGATCAGCATCTGTTTGAACTATCTCATATTTTTTCCTATGTAAGATAGGACAATGTTCTCCAAGACCCATGTGCCTTTCTGTATTGACAGAAATTTTCATTCCTCTGTATGCACCTCATTCTCTGAGGGAACATCTGTCAATTGCAATCTGACTTGAAGAAGTTGGAGTACATGCTTTCTTTTTGATTTGGTACATTATAAGAAGGCAGACTGAATTGCCCTTGAGTAATAATTTGGAATGAGGCCCTAAATAAGACTTTTTTTGAGTTAGCTTATGGCTGTTCCAAGATTCAGATAAAACTGTCCAGTATAGTGGGTGATAAATTCTCTGGTTTTCTAATCTCAGATAGAATTAGTAAGAGGACTCTTAAGCAATTTATCAACAATTTCTCTACATGCAATATGATATCCTTGGTATTGTGGGAAAAGAAAAGCACCATAATACAGAATTCCTGTCCTAAAGAAGTTTATACTTTATGGGAGAAGACAGGTGTTTAAGTATATACACAGCAATGTGACTTAAACCACAGCTCGCTACAATTCCTGTCATGACAATTTGCCCAGTGGTAAAAAGAGATAATAAAATCTAGGAACAGAGAAATTTCTAAGGCATAAAACAACTTTTATTAAATGCTGCCCCCACACCAAAACATAAAATAAGATATTTTTTATTTATCCAGGTGAAATCTGAAAAGCCACTTCCTAGCATGGCGATATACACTTAGAAGTTTGCTAGGCTTATGTCATATCATCAAGTCTTCACAACATCTCTGAAATTAGTGGTATTAACTCTATTTCATTGATAGGGGCAATTAGAGGTGCCAAAGCCTTGCTGTTTCTACAAGTTCCCTCTGAGGGCGAGCCAAAGTAAGAACCCAGGTAATTTAGACTTGAACATTTATATTCATTCTACTGAGCCATTCAATATTATTACTAAATGTTTTAATTTAAATGTACCTCATTCAGGTACATTTTAGAAGTTCTGCTAATACCCATCCTGGATGTCTCTTTAAAGCCTATCCACATAGCCTCTTTAGGAAATTCTAAGAGAAAATATTCAAGATTATCCTCCAATTTTTAAAAAGTAAAAAGAGGAGCTATGGAACTTAGAAAGATTTTCCCCTTCGGGACCAATCTTTTTTCTACGTCATTCTGGAAAAAATCACTTTCTGAGGAAGTAAGACGTAACCTCAATGGAGGTGGTGTTTTGCTGGATGATACATGCAATCATCATATGATGTTATGGGTTAATATTAATGAAGGGATGAAACATACACAGAAACTTTGTGGCCTAATGCCTATCTTCTGCCTCATGGCACCCTCTAAGGTCTCAATGTTGGCTTAAGCTGGCTTCCTCCCACCCTTCCTGCCTGCTTGCCCATCTGGAATCTCTCCTTCATTTTCCTCCTTCTTTCTTTTTCTCTCACTCTCTTTTTTGTACTTCCTCACTCATTTCTCTTATTCTTTGTTTTCCTCATCCCTTCCATCTCTTTTCTCTCTCCTTTCTCCCTTTCTCCACTCTGTCTCTTGCTCTCTTTGTCCCTTTCTGTCTCCTCACTTTATTCCCCTTTTTAAATTTTTAAAAATTATTTTTATTAACATATAATGTATTATTTGTCCCAGGGGTACAGGTCTGTGAATCATCAGGCTTATGCATTTCACAGCACTCACCATAGCACATACCTTCCCCAATGTCCACAACCCAACTACCCTATCCTTACCCCCCCAACCCTCCAGCAACCCTGTTTGTTTGTGAGATTGAGAGTCTCTTATGGGTTGTCTCCCTCCAGATCCCAACTTTATTCCCCTTTTAAGTGAAAGTCTCTCTCTCTCTCTCTTTTAATGCTACACAGTAAAAAATAATTGTATCTCCCAAAGTATTTATTCCTCTGATATTCCTATTTCTTGTCTGGACCACTTTTTAAATGTATTTATTATTTGTTTGTCTATTCACAGTCACGAGCTTAATATATGACAAAGCAAGCATTGTAAATCAATAATGAAGAGATAGCATATCAATACTTGTTGGAAATAATCAAATTAGGTCTTCATCTCTATAATGACCACTTGTTTCCTGCTGGTCTCCCCAGCCCAAAATATTTCCCCTTCCTCATAACTACTCCTCCCTGGATTCTTTGATATAAAAAAAATCAGATCCTCAGAGAATGGCTTGCTTGGGCCACTTTTAAATGTTCCTGTGGGGGAACATTGGATAGAAACAGCTGCATTCAAAAGAAAAGTTTCTGACAAGGCACATACGAAAAAAAAATTACAGCAATCACTTTCACAACTCTGGTTAAGCCAAAATTTGTTTGTGTTGCTGATTGTTCTATAGTAAAAACTGCCATCAATGAACAATGCTTTCCATTCTTAGCACATTTAGAAATTATGTAAATTAAAAGAGGAGACAAGAATATTCTGATGCGCTTGAGTATATCTCTGTGTAATGACCACAGTTGTCCCATTTATCTCTTCAAACTGTCAGTATCAGAGGCTTCCAATGGAGAGACCAGATTAAAAAGGCAAATGAATCATAAATAAGCTTGCTCATCCTTTCTGCAGATGACTGTCTAGTTTTTGCTTTAGCTTTATTTGAAATATACATGTCTGGTGGAAGCTAATATGGGACTTGGAAGGGATAATGAATAGGGAATGTATCATTCATAATGGTAAGAGAGACTTTAAGTGTTGAGGCTTTTAAATTTCATTTGGGATCTGACGTATAGGATTATCTGTATTTGGATTTAGAGCTATCAAAATTTCCATGAAAATGGCATGGGAAAAAGATAGTGGCTTGAAATGCAAATACATTCTTCAAGTCAAGAAGTAAATATTTCTTACATTGGCATCAAGTTTTATCTGCTGTAAATAAATGTGTATTTTTTGTTACTAGTTTAATCTTGTCAAATTTATACCATTAAGTAGATCATTAAACAGAGAAATATGGTGAGGTTTATTGTGTGGTGGATAGTGTTGATTGCCTACCCCACAGCTATCATATTTCTCTGATACCCCTGTCCATAAATGTTTGCATGCAATTCCCGAGATGCTGAAGCTAGATCAGGGCAGTCATCAAGCTCATGCTTATGTGACAGAATGAAAAAATAGAAGGTTTTAGGAACCTTGATGAGCTTCTGAATTAACTTTGGAATTGTTCAAACTCCGCATTTTAGTTGGGCAAGATCAGAGACTGGTAGACCCCTGTTAGAGACGATGGTTTTTCTACTTACTGTGAATCTATTCTTGTGGTTTCAGAGATAAGTTTTACTTTTGCAGCAGTAACAAGAAACAAATAGTTGCATTTTGACAGCTCGTGTAGCAGTGATGTTTGAAGACACATATAACATTCACTTGGAATGATGTCTCAGGCCTTTGTTTTTTGAAGATTTTATTTATTAATTTGACAGAGAGAGAGAGAGAGAGAGAGAGAGTGAGAGCGCACAAACAGGGGGAGTAGCACACAGAGAGAGGGTCAAGCTGGGGCTTGACTCCAGGGTCTCTGGGATCTTGACCTAAGCCAAAGGCAGATGCTAAATGGCTTAACTGCTTAACTCTCTGAAACACCCAGGTGCCCCGGTTTTTGTTGTTATCCAGAAACTATGTAACAGTCCTAAATTCTTGGAGATACTGGCAGAATCAAGACCCTGTTTCCTATACCAATGCCCTTAATAACCCATTCTTATATGAACTTCTACTCATTCTCTGACCCACTTTTCCAGAGCCTTCACTCCTGGTTTCTCAGAGAGCTTTGGAAAGAAGCTATACCTGCACCAACGTCCTTGTATCAAGCTCTGCTTTTAAGTAGATCTCTTGCTAATACACCAATTGTCAAATATATCTAGTGTCATAATTTTAGAAATTTAAATTGTATACTTTCCAAATGATCAGAAATAATCAAACTAAGAAAGTTTTGATTTTGCTTGGTTAAACCAACTGGTTGTAAATTGACTGCTGTTAAGGGCTACAAATCTTCTATCTGACTGGTGAAGGAGGGTGGGTATGGCTAAGGTGGAAACCAGTCCCCAGAACGCTGATGCTAAGGTGAAGCTCACAATTTGGAGTAAAATTAGATCTCAGAAATCTGAATCTCAAGCATCATTAATTGAAAACCTAGTTAGAGGTTTCCTGTGTGACCCAAAGATAAATGTAATTTTAGTTTAGCTATGATTTTATGAGTTTGAAAGTGTTTTTTACATTCTACTCATTGCACTCCTACCGCCAACCTTCCCCCTTTATGATACCTCCCCACAATTTATGGAAAATCTTCTGTATGGAGTCATATCATCCTAGCTCAGTTTAATTGACTATCATCACATGGTATATGCAATTACTTTGTATGTACATGAGAAAAGCCTTTTTAAAATAATGAGCTAAAATTTCAATAGGGGATGATTTAGTTGATTTTATATTTTAAATGGTTTTTTTTGGGGGGAGGGACCAATAAATGGATAAGCAAATAAGGTATATAATTTAAAAATGAGAAGGTAGTAAAGTCCAAATATACATCTTTATCAACTGTATTTTATAAATATAATTTAGATGTTGAATATATAAGAGACATGTAAGCAATTGCAAGAAAATACCTGTGGTCATAATGTAGTCTTCTCCCTCCTGGTATCTTTTCATAGAAACATCAAAACTTTACTATATATGTACTCTCTACTAAAATCATATGTTTATTGGAGGCAGGTGCAATGTCTGATTTATCTTTACTGCACCCACTGTATATTACCATAGTGCTTTACATAAATACTTCATACTTCACCTCCCCCTCACATACACTCTCCTGAATTTCAGAATCATATTACCAACTGCCTACTTTACATCTGCACTTGGATGCCTCATGGCAACTCAAGCTAACCATGCCCATATCCAAATACTTGATTTCACCCTGAATGAAATGTATTCTTTCCATTGTCCTCTCATTTTAGTAAATGTAAATGCCATATGTTGGTTGCTCAGGCAGAAGTGATAGGTATTCATCTTTGGCAACTATCTTTCCATCATGACACACATCTATTCCACAAAACAACAACAACAACAACAACAACAAAACAAAACAAAAAAATACCTCTATTAGCTTTTCTTTCCCTATTGATCTACTTGACCACTCCTGACCACTCTACCCTTAACATCCTTTTCCAAATTATCTTATGTCTCATTGAATTATTGAAGTTCCTTCATTATTGACCTCCTTCCTACCACTTTCTTCCTCCCTTACTGTGTATTCCTCACTCAACTATCAGAGCTACCTGGCTCACTGAGTCAAAATCTAGCTTGTCATCAGTGATCTGGACCTCTATTACTTCTCTTACCTTACCTCTTGATATTCTCTTTCTTGTCTACTCTGCTCTAGGACATTTCTTCTTTTCTGTTCTTTGGATCTGCCAAGGAACCTTTTGTCCTAGGACTGTTACACTTATCGTTTATTCTGCCTGATATGGTCTTACTTTAAATATCTGATGTCTTACTCCCTGTATTAGTTTTCTAGGGATGCTGTAACATACTACAGACTTATATAACAGAAATTCATTTTCTTATAGGTCATTGGGCTAGAAATCCAAGATCAAAATATCAACATGGTTAGTTTCTCCTGAGGACTCTCTCCCCTTGTCTTGTAGATAGCTGCCTTCTTCCTTTTGTCCACACATGGCATATGATTTTTTTTATTCTTCATAGAAGGGCGTCAGTCCTATTGGAATAGGGCCCCATCCTTATGACTTCATGTAACCTTACTTATCCCCTTAAGGGCCTTCTCGCCAAATAGAGTCCCATTGTGGTTAGGGCTTCTACCTACAAATTTTGGGAGAACATATTTCAGTTTATAACATTTTCTTATTCTTTTCATGCCTCACTCTACCAGCAAGGGCTTTTCTGATCAGCCTCTGAAAATTGCATTCCATTCACCATCACCCTTTTATCAACCCCCATCCATTCTTCAGAGCCTAGGTTTCACTTTCTTACATTCCAGATAGTGTGGATGCATGTATTCATTTTCTTTTAGGAGTGATGGTAGGATGGGTGATAGTTCAAGATCTGGATTAGAAGGTTGATAGAAGAGGGGGCTCATGGAAGGGGGAAGGTGCATCCTTTAGGCAAGGGGAGAAGAGTAGACCATCTGGACACCTGAACCAGGCTATGGATATCACTGGTTTGTTTTTTAAAAGGTTTTATTTAATTATTTGATACATATAGAGAAAGTAAGAGAGAACATGAGAAGGGGTAGGAGCAGAGAGAGAAACAGACTCCCCACTGAGGACAGACCCCAATGTGGGGATCAATCCCAGGACCCTGAGATCATGACCTGAGCCGAAGGCAGAGGCTTGACTGACTGAGCCACCCAAGCGCCCCTGAATATCACTATTAGACTTGGACAAAGAGGGAGCAACAGTAGGAGTTAAAATGGATCCCAATCAGCCAGAGGTGCACCCTGGCCAACCTGAAACTGCATATCCCATCAGTTTAACTGACGCCAATAGAGTGCCTAAGGATGGAGCAGTCATACTTGAGGAGTCATCAGTCCGGAGAATAGCACAACACATTTAAGTCAGTTTTAGAACCCTGTTCATGTGATGGTATGTGCACAGTAAACCCCCTCATACTAGCAGACACTACCTTGAAGTATAGCAGGGACAAAAGAGGAGAACTGAAACACTGAGTATATATCTCAAAGAAACCAATCTCCTATAAGTATATCTCAAGTTATAAAATTAAACTGAGATGTCCAGAATTCACATTCCTCTCCCTCAAAAAAATAAACTTTGGTTCTTTTTTATCCTCCTTACCAGTGCTTGCATGGGATGCAAGAAGGATCCATGAGAATATGTCACTTTTAGAGAATAAATATTTTTCTGCAAATTTGAATGTACTATGCATAATTCCCAAAAAACTAGAAATCCTATTCCAGGAAAACTAATGCTACAGATCACATATATATTTTGAAGTATATGCACGTTTAAGGTTGTTCAGACTCAACTTATGCCCGAAATTCACTCTTGGTTCTGTCAGATCATTGATTTGACATTGATCTGATTTGATTATATGTAGATAGATGATATCAGCTCTAATATTGAGGAAGTAGACAATGCAAAATAATTAGTCACAAAGCTCTTTTGTAAGCCTCCAATATAATGAACTCTGGGCAAATTAGCCCGTAAGCATAATATCTCCCATTTTAATTTGATTTCTGAGCTCCAGAATTAGGAGAGCCATCAGTAAGATCCGTTGTTATTTTGCCCAATATAATTAGAGGACCAGCAATTTGATCTTGCCTTGATGACAAAACAATTATCTATGGCATCCCCCTTCCCATTTTGTAAAAATAAAAGCCTGTGCTTACTTAAGTTTCTTTTCTAATTAAGTAGAGCTCGCCCTGGTTTCACAGGGATGGAATGAGCAAGGTATAAATGTCAGAACTGAAGCTCAGCATGAAGATAAAGTATATCCCAGGCAGGAGGACTCACAACCATAGCAATTGTGATTCTCTAGCACCCTCACCTTATTACCCTCCTGTCTCTGTCTGTATAAACTATCAGCCTTTTTCTTTCCCTCCTGTGAGTGTCACAGTCGCTCTCCCCTCCTACCTCGCCTACATCTGCATGTGAGCTCCCAGCTATTCAGCTCTATGTCTGGTCATTTCATAGTTCTCCATTCCCTGCTACTGGAGTTGGGAGTTTTTCAATGGAATTACATTTCCTAGTTTCTCCAGGAAATTATAAGAAAATAGAAATCAATGTAAAATGCTATAACAATTAAAAAATGAACAGTTGTTTTGCTTCTTTCTTTCTTTCTTTTTCTTTTTTTTTTCTTTCCTCTTTCTTTTCCTTTACCATAGCAGAAGTTTGAAATTCTGTCAACTCCCTTGGTAAACCATTCCAATTTCTTATACCCTTTGATGACAAATTTCTCTTAAAAGACCATTTTGGAATTTTTGACATTCTGTTAGACCCACTTCTTACCTTAGCAATCAGTATTCAATATTGTGGCCCCTAAGGCAGATGATAGTTCTTAAACATGGCTTACATTTAACATGTTAAGTTTCTTTGGCTTTTTGCTCCCCACTTAACAATTTTTGTTTTTTCCTGACTTATAAAAATAGGAGTATGAACTATATATGAAATGGCTGAATCTCTACTTCTATCACTAAATAGACAATGTTCCAAATTTCTTTTTTCAAATGGTCTCTTTTAAAGTTGGGCAGTGATAGCAACCTGAATACACCAGAGAAAATGCGACCAAAACCCACAGTGTGCCTTATAGACTATAACAGAAGAAAAAAAAAGTGACATTTTTTAATGCAACTTTGCATAGTGAAATTTGCCAAGTACATGAATCTCCCCTTATAATCTTAGTTTACTTGTCTTAGCTATAGGATAACTCCTCATCGGAAGTAAAATCACCTGATACCTATTTTAGGTCTTGTGCATTTACCTACCAGTTCTTACCAAAGCCAAGTTCCTAGACTCAGAGTTCTTATGTGTCAGAAAAGCATGTGTACAGATGCTTTAGCTGTGTCACATTGAGCAAATTGCTCAATCTTGCTGATTTTGTTTGTATTGGTATAACACGAACCATCATACCATCTTTGTAAAATAGTTCTGAGGATTAATGAATTAATAAAGAAGTTTAAGCACTTTGCATGGTGCCTAGCAAATAATAAAAGCTTACTAAATGATCATTGCTTTATTTCTTTAGTTTTATTATCATTTCCAATTTTCTTGTGGAGAAGAAATTCTCTCTGGGATTTTTGTTTTCTCTAAGGATTGTGTAAAACATATTGACAAGCTATAATTAAAAGGCAATTCTCCTCTTGTTGTGGGCAAATAAGCATTTCTAGGAAGCACTCTTGTAACCTTGCATTTTTTCTGGTCACTAGGTTACATAAAAAGACTTATTAGAGCGTTGCTAAGTGAGTGGTACATCTCTTCTTCCCATATGACATCAGGTCTCCCACAAAGTGCCTGTTTTGAGCTTTCAGAAGAGAGTAGAAATGATTCATCTGTCCTATATCCATTGAGTTGTTGAAACCCTGAGATAATTGTAAAATGTAGTTGAAAATTCTTTAACACTCCTCCCATTGATAGATAGCATTTATATCTTTTCCTCTTCATCTGTACAGACTTGTAACTGTTTTACCCAATAGAGTACAGCAGTCCTGACTCCAGGTGACTTCTAAGGCTAGCAGATATAAAGCCATGACACTTCTGCTCTTTTTCATGGATCCCTGAGCTACCTTATGAAAAGTTCAACTACAGTGAGGCAGCCATGCTGTGAGGAAGTCCAAAGAACATGGAACGGACATCTGTAGCTCCAGGGGATAGTTTCAGTTAAGCTCAGAACTGCAGTCATCCCCGCCCAGGTGCCAGGTATGTGAATGATAAGCCTCCAGCTGAGTGTCGCCACACCCCCACCCCAGCCTTTCAGTCAAATTCAGGGAAGTCTTCCCAGCGAAGTCCCCAGACAGTGTGAAACAGAGTCAAACCATCAGTTCTGCCTTGTCCAAATTCCTGACCCACAGAATCTCTGAGCATAATAAAATGGCTTTTGTTTTATGCCACTTACTCATGGGGTAGCTTGTTATGCTGTAATTTATAACTGGAACACTCTCAGAATTTTAGTAGATCTGCTGGGGCAGAGAGGTGATTATGGAATGATCAGTTAAGACTTTCCCAAAGAAATCTATTCAGATGAGGACAAGGAGAGCTGGGAGTACAGAGTGGGCTCAAACAAACAACTTCAAGGGAACCTGCCATATGGTAACATATAGGATTGAGAAATTAACTTCAAGAAAGTCTAGACCACCAGGTTTAGGGGACTAGTGTAACAGAATTCCAATCTCCTAAAGAAGAGGTTGTGGAGGAAAATATTAAATAGAAGAACACCACACAGATTTAAAAACAATCCATATAATCAATTGCTGAGAAACCAGCAAAAATATCAATTGGACTATATCAGTTAAAACTGATCTGTGCATTTTACTGATTATTGCCAGATTTCTTAATTACAACCAAGGTGTTTTATCTGTAAGGCTGGGAGGTTTGAAATGCCCCAGGATATTTTAAAAATACTAGTGTATTCCAAGAAGATAATTGTTCTTTCATGTTAAACATATATCTCCATTAAAAATTTACTTTAGTATTAAAATTTAAAAACAAAATAAAAATTTTCTCTTTCATAAAATATTCACATATACCTTCAGAAACAAGATCTATACATTATAGATTAGCAGTCAAAAACCTATAATGGTATTTGACACATGGCAAAGTAACTCCATTTGGGAACAGTGACAATCAAGAGATTTCAAAAAGAAACCAGGCATTCCAGTTGAAAAGCTAATCCAAATGTGAGAGTTTTAAAAAATGCTTTGTTTTTGGGGCACCTAGATGGCTCAGTGGGTTAAGAGTCCCACTCTTGATCTTGGCTCAGGTCATGATTTCAGGGTCTTGAAATCAAGCCCTAAGAGGTTTCACGCTCAGGAGGAAGCCTGCTTTGGATTCTCTCTCTCCATCTCCCTCTGCTCCTCCCTTCCAATTCCCCAACCTTGCACACATGCTCTCTCTCTCTCTCAAAAAACAAACAAAAAAATGCTTTGCTTTCTTTAATGTGATTTGAATGTTTCCTAAATGAATGCAGATGTTTTTTCTAACAGATCTATGTCAAATTGTTAAAAGATACATTGTGGCATGTGGCATGTTGAAAGATACATGTGGCATGCATAAAAGCAACATACAGACATTTGTCATGCCTTACATTATCACCAGATTTGGAGCTATCTGCAGCACACAATAGTCAAGAATATAATAGTTCATGGTTCTTAGATAAGGAATTGTTTATTTTTCTTCAACTCTGTCCCATATATGCCTGTTTCTACTTCTACATTTTGTTGGTGATCCTCTAGGCTATTACTGGGCAACATTTTACCACTGGCTAAGATCTTTGTGGTGAAGATTAGCATCCAGATGCAGCACTCTTTCTTGTTCTCCTGCAGGAAGCACACACACGAAGATGGAAACTTTCAGGATATTACCCATGTTCTTCAGCTGTAAACAGGGGTACAAATTGAGACTAGAATCTCTTCTGCAGATGATCCATTCTTTGGGTCAACTTGGGAATTGTGGGGGTTGTTAAACCTTTCTTACATATCCTGGCTTAAGCCATAGTCCTTAGTCAACTTTTTTTTTTTGCCATAATTATGCATAGAGGCTTATAAATTTGCGAACCATTTGATTTTTGATTGATTGCCTTTGTTCTATTGAGACATCTTTGGCATATAAAGTTAGAACGTATTTAAAGTGTCCAACGGATTTTCACTTCACTTTTCTTTTTGCCTCAGTTGAAAAACAGAGGGTTGGAAGAAGGCTTGAGTACTAGGATTATTATTAATACCTAAACAAAGGCCTGAGAGTATTTTATAAACTGCTTTGAGAAGATTTGTCTTACATCTTCAGAATAAGAAGAGATGTACACTAAAACTCATTTGATGGCCAGGCCTTGCAGCTTTCATGTTTCATGAAAGTGAGTGCCTTGCTTCCAACTCTAGCAGTTTCCCAGAAGAAAGTTCAGAGGTAACTTTGAAGTGTTGTTACAGATAACATCTGTATTTGATGTTTGCAGGAGACAGAGCTTTTGAGTATATATTTGACATATTACAGAAGTATATTCCACTGATAATTTGTTGTTGTTGTTGTTGCCTAAACATATAATAGAAGCCATAACATTAATCTTCATAAACTCCTATGTTGGTTTCCTAGAGTTAACATTACAAGGTACCACAAACTGGGCATCTTAAAACAGTAAAAATTGACTATATCATAGCTCTAGAGGCTAAAAGTCAAAGATCAAAGTGTTAGCAGGGCCTCATGAAACCTGTGAGGAGAATCCTTCTTTGCTTCTTGTCAGCCTCTGGTGATTTTCTGTCTGTCTTTGGCATCCCATGGCTTGCAGCTGTCAATCTCTGCCTTTGTTGTCCCATGATATTCCCCCTCGGTGGGTGTGTGTATCTCTGTCTCTTCTGTTCTTATAAGGACACCAGTCATATTAGATTAGAAGCCTTTTGTACTCCAGTATGACTTCATCTTAATGGGTTATGCCTGCAATGATCCTATTTCAAACTAAGGTCGTTCTGAAGTACTGGAGGTTAGGACTCCAACAGAACTTTTAAGAGTATGCAATTCCACCCATAATGGTCTCCTAAGAGTAATTCTTAGTTTTATTTTAGTATACAGTTTTAGATCACATTTTCTTCCCATTTCCTAAATTGCAACAGTTAGAGCAAATTATAGACAGGCACATTTATGTATAGTCTAGTATTTCCAAAATATATAATGATTTTAACATCTATCTCAGAAGCTCCTTTCCTGCATCCTTCCTTTTTATTTTTTGTCTTTCTTTGTCCTTTATAAAAGGGCAAACGATGCAAGAATACATCCCCAAATGATTGAATTTATCCGCAAATTGCTTCCAGGTGCTCATATCACTTTCTCTCCATCTTCAACTGAAAGACCAAAAAAAAAAAAAAAAATTTCAATGTCATTGAAGAGCAAAATCATGGGGAATTTAAATAGTTTTGGTTTTCACCTCATTTTCCTTCTGAAATATTTCTTGTTTACATTTCTCTGGTTTACATTTACTTATACTTACCATATTACACCACTAGTATCATTGTGAGATTTTTGTTCATTCTTGATTTTTCAGTTACCAACATAGCACGTGGTTCACAATAGGCACTAAGTAAGAGTTGATTGACTTCAATGTGGAGTTTTCAAGTGCTTTAATTCACTTGAAGATATCTAAAGTATGACAATCTCAAAAGGATTTATTGGTAAGAAAGAAGTCAGAACAGATTAGTTATAAATACACAAAAGAAAGAGTTGAAATTCAGAGGACATGTCTATATTCTGTTTTTTATTGCATATGTAAATGGTACTTTAAAGGTGTTTGAAATGACTATTACTCCGTTATAAACTCAATATATGATTTTAATTTAATTGGCATTCCTCCACCTCTGTTGCTTATAAGAAAAAGTAAAAAAAAAAAAGATACAGTTAACAACTGCATATATTTGCCTAGATTTGCCAAATATTGACATTTTTAAACTGTTGTTGACATCCTCCCTCTCCCCTCAATCTTTTGAAAATAAATTAAAGGGATCATGACACTTTATCCCAAAATACTTTAGCAAGCATCTCATAAGAATAAAGACATTTGCAGCAACATCCACTGAAAAGTAAGATTAATTCAATAATACCATCTAATACATAGTCCATATTTAGTTTGCACCAAAATTTCATTTATCATTACTTTAAAGTCAAGGATCCAGTAAAAGTTGATGTATTTGATTTGTATGCTTCATTAGTTATGTTAAATCTAAGATAGCCCCTATACCTTCTTTTGTTTTTTCCCCACAGCATATACTTTTTCATGGAGTTTATGCCACCTGCCCTACTGAGCATCCTATATTCTACATATCTCTATTTGTTTCCTCATTACTAGATTAAGATTCAACACTTTGGGACAGAATGCTATAAAAGTGATGTTTGTATGTTTAGTGTATCAATCTTGGAGGTGTGTAATATTCTATTTCACAATATTGGTAGTGTTGAATTTGGTTTCTTGATTAGGAGGCTGGCCAATATAAATTATAAAAGGTGGTATTTTTGGAAGGTGGTATGTGCATGCTCAGTTCCTCTGAAACCTTTTATCAAATGGTTTTAGCATCTCTTGATGACACTTACCTGGATGAACTGTTATATTGGGATTATGAAATGGTGTTTTTCTAATTCTGTCATTTCTTCAGAATTTTCCTATAAAGGGGAGGACCCCCTTCATCTCTATTATTAACATTGCCATCATTGCCATTATTTTTTAGTATCACTATGCTAAATTCCATGTGTTATAATCTGTTTATCTTATTATTCAATATTCAACTTAATTGAATATTGTCTCATCTTTGATTCATGGAATTCCCAGCCCACTAGCTCCTGCATCCTTGTTTTCAGGCACAGTGTTCTAAATTTTCTGTCTAAATTCATAACCATTCAATTCTCCAAGGAACCTGGTTTCTTTTTTACTAGGGAATGGTATTTTGAAACCGGTATCTGGGGCTTAGACATCCTTAGTATACTGAGATGTCATTATTTCTAAGCCCTTTGAGTGAATACAGTTAGAAAAATAGTTTTACCGGAATAGAAACCTATATTAATATGTCCAATTCTCAACCAAACCCACGGTATTTATTCTTACCCTCCCTACTTCACATTTGTTTGCTTTTAGCTTCTTAGTCAGTGAAAACTAGGGTTTTCAAAAATAGTTAGTGTATATACTCACTTGCCTTATTCCAGAATATATTAAAAACAATTTTGAATCATATGACTAATGCTTTTACCAACAACAGATCTATAAATCAATCTCAAGACTTTTTTTTTTTTTAACTTTCACTCTTAGAATTTATTTCTTGAGAAGAGTGTTAAAAAGTTATGTGAAATAATTATTTGGTCTGGTTTGCATACTTTCAATTTGATATAAAGTTAAATTTTATAATTTCTATTTTTAGTCAATTTGAAAATTTTTTCCATACTTTGTTCTGTATTTTAAATCTGCAAAAAATGGATGGGTATTAAAATTCAAACTACTTAAAAAAGATACTTGGAAAAAATCAGTCTCCCATTCCTAGTGCCTCATTTGTACCATCCACCCTGCAAAAGTAATATTTTTCATTAATATCTGGTTTATCTTTCCTATGTTTCTTTTCTTTTTGCAAAAATAAACATGAACCTCTCTCTCTCTCTCTCTCTCTCTCACACATACACACACACACACATAAACACACATAATACAAATACTCCTATTTCTCCTTCTCTCTCACACAGAATTAGCCTGCCGTATACATTCTTTCATACCTGTCCTTTTTCATTTGACAGTTCATGCTGAAAAATACTGTCAGTCTGTAGAGGTCTTCTTCGTTGTGCTTAAGTGTCATGGCACTACATTATGTGAATGCACCAAAAGCTTTTCAGGCCAGTTTCTTATGAATGTCATGTATATGGTTTCCATTGTTTTACTTTGTCACATCATTCCAGAATGAATAAGTGATAAGCATGTGCATGTATTGTTTCATGTTGGTGGGAGTGTAGCTTAACGACAATTTCTCGTAAGTGCAGCACATTATTCTTCAAAATTCTCGTAAGTGCAATTCTCATGAGATAGCCATGTTCGTAATTTTGAAGAAAATTCATCAAATTCCCATCAATAGTAGTTGCATCATTTTGCTGTCTTACAAGCAAAGTCAGATAGTGACTATTTTTCTGGGACTTATCTAAGAAGTTTATTGTTATCATATAAAATTTCCGTTAAGCATTGTCACAGTGAAAAAGATCTTACTGAAGTTTTGTTTTCCATTTCTTTTACTATGAGTAATTTAATGATCTTTTCACATATTTAAGGGACCTTTGTCTACATTTTTCTGTAAGATGCTTTCCTTGACAGATGAACTAATTTCATATTATAGAAAGTTACAAAAATAAGAGTACCCCAAACTTCATCCAGTTCCCCCTAATGTTACTATCTTACATACCATAGCACAGCTATCAAAAAGTCAATTAAATTTTTCTAACTATACACCATATTCAAATTCCATCAGTTTTTCTACTCATGTCTTTTCCTGTTCTAGTATCCTAGATACATCTATTTGATTTTGAGAACTATTTATATATTCATGGTAGTGGTTCTTTTCCTGTGATTGAAATTGCCAATATATTCTCCCAATTTTTCATTTATCTGTTCCCTCTCTCTAAAACATCCTTCTTTCTTTCACTTGACTCCACTTATTTATGCCTGACTATTTGTAAGCTGGTTAAATTCTTGTAATTCTCTCTCATAGCTCTCTCAGAGTTTTTTCCACAGCATTTATCAATTGTCAGACTTTTATGTTTGTTTACTTACTTGTTTTGTCTCTCTCCTCATTCAACTCTAAAAGCATGAATGCAGGAGCTGTGTGTAGTCACCACCATACAAACAACTGGAAGACTGCCTGCCATGTATTAACTTTTTACCATTATCATTTGAGTTTCTTAAGTAAATAATGGAGAAAGTGTACTATAGAAAAAGCCATTGAAAGAAGTGAGACTATTTAGTTTAAAACAAAGAAGGTTAAATAGGAACATGATAAAGATTTTCAAATATTTAAAGAGTGATCACATACAGTAATATATTATTTCTTGTATGTAACTCCAGAGGCCTGTCAGAACAGCCAAAATTAGCTATTTTTTTCTAAAATTAGAAAATGTTTTCCTGCTGTTTTTTCCTAAAATTAGAAGAATTAAAAAAATGGAATGGAAGTGACTTCTGAGCCATGGAGTATTTTCAAAGAGAAAACAGATTTCAGAGAGGTTGGAGAAGAGGTTCATGCATAAAGTTGGTTTGACTAAATAAATTCTACTAAGTGTATTTCCAAAGCTAAGATTTTATGAACCCATGAAAATAAACTTTCAGGGTAAATGTTGATATAACCATTCTCTTAGAAGAAAGAAATAATTCAGTTTTAGCCCAAATGAATGAATTCATCATGGTGAAATTTTAGCAATTAAACAGCTAAGTGGGAACATATTGTGGGTAGTAAATATTTCTGGTCACCAAAAAATAATACTGTATTTATGATCTTTTCTCAGATTATCACATGGATCATGCACTAATCTGATACATTTATTAAAAAGTGAAACTATAAAAAAAAAGTGAAACTATTTGTATGTGTTATCAGTCCTCGTCTTTAGACTTGAGCTGGAGTTTTGCAATTTATATATGAATTAATGAAAAACAACTAAAAACTGAGTTCTAACACATGAAATACACATTCCTACATTGAGTATATCATCAGGTCCTTAGGCAGTACCTGAAGCACATGAATTAATGCACAAGCTTGAAGAATAAGAAATTTATATTATTGTTTAATCTCAAATTTCATGGAATGAATTTTGGGAAATAACATGTCCCACTGATCATGTCAATGTTACCCTGGCATCCCACAGTACCCTTAAAGATGTTCCATTCATGAGCCAGCCTGAATTTAATTCCCATCTTACTCACCGACTAATGAGAAATTCAGTGCTGATATTTAATTAAGTGCTAATCTGAAGGACATACATGCACTAAACCTAATATTAAAGTACATGGCAGAAGGACAAAATCTGTGAAAGACAATGGAAGTGAATTATTGAATTGCAAATATCAGAACCTATGGCTCTTTTGCTTATGGCAGGCTACCAATTTGGAAAGGTCCACCATTTTTCAGTTTTCTTTAAGGCAGACATTCTACATATCACCATATGCTCAAAAAAATTCTGCAGTTTTATAATCTCTTCTACATTTTTTTTTAGTTCGTTGTATTTGCCGCAGAGGGTGAGTTTGCAAATGCACCTGCACAGTTTGATGTTTGTAAAAATGGCAATTATGATGATGTACCATTGAAATAAAACTTTGCTGGATAGAAATTAAAGAGTGAAAACAATGATCTGCTAAAAACTATTATTTTGTCAGGCATTCCATTCATCAGAATTGCAATTAATTTCTTCCTCTCCATCGTCATTGTGGTTGAAACAAAGACCAGTAATCTCACATCTGGTTACAGATTTAAAAAGAGAACACTTCCTTCTTTCACAAAGCTCTGTAAGTATTGTGTTTACATTGTTCAAGGAGATAGTTAAAATTCTCTGGTGTTCAATGTTTTATATTTATTGTGATTTAGACTCTGGAAAATTTGCAATCCAAGTATGGAAGCAGTGTTTTATTAAAAATAAATGTCTTAAAACAGCCTCCCTTTGCTTTTCAGTTGCTTCGAAATGTCTGCGATACTGAGATTTAAAAAATAATGTTAGTGCACTGTTAGCGTTCACTTTACATTTTATATGAAACAATAGCTATTTCGTACACAAATAAAATCCAGAGTCTGTAACGGTTAGCATTCATCTTTTCATCATATTTGTAACCCAGTGCTTCATTCTGGCTGAATCACCTTGCTATATGAGTTCTGTCATGATCTCTGGCTTTTCTGCCTGTATACATTCTGCTTTTCTTGTTGACTTTCTTCCTACTCTCCATCCAGCCACTACTACTAATGTCAGAAGACAACATGGCTTTCCATATAGTTCTTCCTGTGAATAGTTTAGAGTTTGGTTTTATGTTTATGGTGGCTCCCTGACTCTGTTTCTCTCCAACACTTTTCAACTAGGCAACTGTGTTAGTGTACTCTGGCTACATTATAAAAGGGCCCCAGATTTGGTGACTGAAACAACATAAATGTATTTATGTAGAAGTCTGAGATCAAGGTGTCACAGGGTTGGTTTCTTCTGAGACCTCTCTCCTTGGTTTGTACATATCCATCTTCCCCCTGTATTTTCAAATGGTCTTCTCTCTGTATATACTTATGTACAAATGTCCTCTTATAAGGATGCCAGTCATATCAGATTAAGGCCCACACTAATGACCCCATTTTAATTTAATTACCTCTGTAAGGCCCTAATCCCCAAGACAGTCACCATTTGAGGTATTTATTCTTTGGTTAGGCATTTCTTAAGACTTTAGGCCTATTTTTTAATTGTATTGTTTGTTTTCTACTTATTGAGTTCTAAGAGTTCTTTGTATATTTTGAACAACAGTCCTGTTGTTCAGATGTGTCTTTTGCACATGCTTTCTCTTAGTTTGTGGCTTGTCTTCTCATTCTCTTGATGTTGTCTTTTGCAGAACAGAAGTTGTTAATTTAATTTTTTAAGATTTATTTATTTACTTAACAGAGAGAGAGTTCACAAGTGAACAGAGCGGCAGGCAGAGAGAGAGGGGGAAGCAAGCTCCTCACTAAACAGAGAGCCCGATGCAGGGCTCGATCCCAGGACCGTGGGATCACAACCTGAGCCAAAGGCAGAGGCTTAACCCACTGAGCCACTCAGGTGCCCCAGAAGTTGTTAATTTTAATGAATTTTAAGAAGTTAATTTTAATTTTAATTTTAATGAAGTTTGGTTTATTGATTAATTCTTTCATGGGTCATGAATTTGGTCAGATGTAATTCTTCTTTGTTCCTCTATATGTAAGGTGTTTTTTTTCCTCTGGCTTCTTTCAGAATTCCTCCTTTATCTTCCATTTTCTGTAGTTTGAAAATTATGACTAGAAAAAGTTGAGTTTTGGGGTTTTTGGTTTTTGTATTTATTCCCGGTGTTGTTCTCTGAGATTCCTGGATATGTGGTTTACTGTCCGACATTAATTTGGGGGAATTTGTCAGTCATTATTTTAATCAAACTTTTTTTTCTGTTTTTGCTCTCTCTTCTCCTTCTGGTATTCCCATTGTGCAACTACAAGTACCTTTGTAGTTGTCCCACAGTTCTTAGATATTCTATTCCCCCCCCCATTCTTGTTCTCCTTGCCTTTTGATTTTCAAGAATTCTATTAATATGTCCTCTAGCTCAGATATTCTTTTCTCAGCTCTGTCCAGTCTACTAACAAGCTCTTTAATGAGATTCATATTTGTTACAGTGTGTTTGTTTGTTTGTTTTTGTTTTTGTTTTTTGTCTCTAGCAGGTTTTTCATTTTGTTGTTCTTTTTTTTAGGATTTCCCTCTCCATTTGCATAGCTCATCTGTTCTAGCATGCTATCCACTTCATCATCAGAGCCCTTAGCATAATAATCATGGTGTATAATTCCTATATCCCTACTTCATCTAGTCTGATGCGTTCTCCCTCTCTTAAAACTGAGATTTGTGTCCTTTGTTTGGCCTTGTTCGTTTTTTCCTGATAGCTGGGCAAGACGTACAGAGTGAAAGGAACTGTAAATAGGCCTTTAGTAATGTGGTGGTGAGATGTGCGGGCAGGGAAGGCTTTCTACAGTTCTATAATTAGGACTCAAGTTTTTTAGTGAACCTATTCATCTGTATTAGGAACTTCATATGAGCTTCTCAGTGTTTTTCCTTCTTTTGGTGAAACAGTTTGGGTAGAGTGGCCTAGAGTTGTATATTTCCTTTCCTCTAAATGAGGGAGGCTCTTACAATACCCCAGCAGGCTATCCTCAGTTGATTAGTTTCCCATGAAGCCAGTCCTTATTAAGAAGAATAGAATGCTCCTGTGTAATTCAAAATGGTTCCTTCTGCCCTCTCCTAGCCAGAAGTGTATGGGGATTTTTGTCCTGTATTCAACTTGAGAATCTCGTCAAATTCCTGGAAGTTGATTCTGGAAGCTGATAAGGGATAAGTGGACCCCTTATCCACACTGAGCTTCTGGCAGTTTGTCAGTTTCACTTCCAGTTTTCCTATATGGGTACTGATTCCTGAGGTGGTTTCTTCTGTGAGTTTTTCCTCAGGTAAGCCACATCTCCCTATATTCCTCTGTCTCTCCAATCTTGGAAACAATGGTTTACTGTGTCTTCTCCTCTCATAAGTATCCAAAAAGAATTGATTTTTCACTGTTCAGCCTTTTATTTGTTATCAAGGTAACTTCAAGATATCTTACACGTAAACCAAATACCAGAAATATTTAGATGGCTATTTTCTGGGTATAGAGGAAAGAAGGTGTGCCCCTATGAAACTCCTAGTGTGGTGGATGGAACCTTAGCTGCAGAGTTAGGTGCATGTTTGGGTTCACAGTTTAAGTCATTCTGCTTCTTTTCTGCTTCTCCAACTGTAAACAGACTAGGAATCACTACTGCCTACACATACAACTGTGGATCAAACCTGTGTCACCATACAAGCTTAACAAACTGGCTTTTATAAGTAAAACACCACTGGTAGTTAATGCAGTAATTAGCATTCACAGATTTTTCAATATCATTGAACTAATTTTGGAAAAATTTGTATAGAAAAGCACAGAGATAACATTTTTTATTTATTTTATTCTTTTACTGGTTTTATTCATTTCTTCTCTTATATTATAGTGTCTTTTAAGATTGAGCCATCAATCTCTAAAATAGAAATCTGCAAAATATATTTTTACCAGAGGCAAAAGGGATTCACTTAGCATTTTATGTTAAGTTAGATAGGTTGAGACACTTTTGCAAGCACCTTATTTGGATATTTATGAAGGTACTGTTTCCCTCAGAAAAGAGTCTTTATATATCATTTGGAGCATTTTAACCTCTCTCTTTTTCCCCATTAGATGTAAGCTTGATGACATATGTACATACGTAAGATTATTCTTCTCAAAGGCTCATTATCTCTTCCTTAATGCTTGGGAATTATGATCCTAATGGCTTTCTTGCTGCACTAAATGAATGATTTTTCATGTTCTACCTGTTCCTGTCCAATTCTTTATAAAGAGAAAAAGTATTTTAGGATGGCCATAGATATACATGTAGTGATTCTCCATTAGTAGAGATTGGCAGTGCAAAGTACTCTAGTTTAAGAATATTATGTCTATCAGCCAAAGGGCACCACTCAAGCTAATGGAGTCTTCATTTCCTGTAATGACTATTCTACCCTTTACATACAAGCAAAGGACAAAATACCAACGAGCTACTTTAGAAAAAAAAAAGTAGTTAAGGAAAAAAAAATAATAGGAATAATCTTTGCAGAGATTTCTAGGCATCTAAAACTTTTGATATTCTTTAAGTATTTTGTCTTTCAATATGCTTTATTTCTGGTTCACATTAAGATGCTTATTAGTTGAAGAAAATGAAACTTTAGAAGTAGACATTATTAAAAAAAAAAGAAGTAGACATTGTTTTTTGTTTCTTTGTTGTTTATGGAACCCAAAAATATAAAAATGGAAAGAAATCTAAATAAAACCTAAGAGGTTCTTTCTCTTTTTTCCCTTCCACTTGAGAAATCAGAAGACTTCTCCAAAAAACACAGAAAAGTAAATTTAGAGAATGGAAATAATAATAGACTAAACCTGTTAGAAATGTCATAAAACTGCCATATAAGAAATTTTCAGAAATCAATAAAAGTTTGCCTCAGAGAAAAGCAACTGTCTATATATATATATATATATATAATAGTTTCATGATGAATATTGATATTGAGATTACAGTTTATAAATAACTGATAAAGGTAGCATCAGTCCATGTTTGGTTAACCGATTTCACAACAGAAATTTGAGACTTATGAAAGCTGAATAATTTTTAAAGTTATATCCCAATGAGTCTGAGTTGAGATCTCTGAATCTGATAACTTTTCCTTGGTACATACTATAATTTGAATACAGTTTGAAAATCTTCTTAAGTATTTTACCTTTATTCATTTTTAATCTTCCCTGTAAATTTAGAAATGTTTTGCATTTTCCATGTGAAGTACATTAAAATATTTATTCTAAAAATGGTTTTGACTAAAAATATATTCATAAAATAGTTTTAAAATATTCTTTTCCTGAAGCAAGTTTTATTTATTTATTTATTTATTTAATAGATTTTATTTATTTATTTGACAGACAGAGATCACAAGTAGGCAAAGAGGCAGGCAGAGAGAGAGAGAGAGAGAGCGAGATCGGAGGAAGCAGGCTCCCTGCCGGGCAGAAAGCCCGATATGGGGCTCAGTCCCAGGACCCTGGGATCATGACCTGAGCTGAAGGCAGAGGCTTTAACCCTCTGAGCCACCCAGGCTCCCCCTGAAGCAAGTTTTAAAAGTTGCAGATTGACCTGGAATTTTTGATCATCAGATATTCCTAATGAAATTCTCTATTGGATCCAGAGAGAGAGAATTGTTTGACTTGTATTTATTTCTTAAGATAATAGTGATTAGCTATTTTTTTAGTCTTTAAAAGATAGATATTTACTCAAAACCTTTATCTCTCTATCCATCCATCCAACCAACCTCTTTTACTTCTTTATTTTTCCCAGAGCCAGTAGGAAATAGAGAATTTCTAAGATGGTTTAAAGAAAATAAATTAGTTCAACAGAAGAAACTAGGCTAAAGGTCAGCCAGTTCAAAGCCAGAAGGGATTGTCACATTCTGAACAAGGAACAGATGAGGCAAAAGAAACTTAGAAATTTTGAATCACTTCCCCAATTCCCCAGGGACTCATGATTCCTAAATTAGAGCTCATTCCACTGACACATCCAGGTGAACTGTACATATAGCTGTAAAAAAGAAGTTGTTCTTGGGGTGCCTGGGTGGCTCAGTGGGTTAAAGCCTCTGCCTTCGGCTCAGGTCATGATCCCAGGGTCCTGGGATTGAGCCCCTCATTGGACTCTCTGTTCAGCAGGGAGCCTGCTTCCCCACCCCTCTCTGCCTGCCACTGCCTACTTGCGATCTCTGTCAAATAAATAAATAAAATCTTAAAAAAAAAGAATTTGCTCTTCTCACATATAAATATATGTTTATGTATCTATATATTCATTAATTGTTAGTGTAATATCTTAAAGGTTGATGACCAATAATTAGAAATTACTTGACCTTAATCCAAATCCACAAAGTTATGTGCCAGTTTCAGAAGAGTGAAAATTGAAAGTCTGTATTCAGAATATATAGGAATATTTTACTCAAATTGTGGACAGGGAAACAGAATATTGATAGCTCTCAACAGAGCTTTGTTGAGAATATTATAAACTATACTATAAACTAAACCATATAAACTATAGATATTTACTCCTTTAAAAAGTCCTTTCTATAATTATTACTTTCAACCATATTACATTTTTCAAGTGTTTTTATTACTCTTTTTAAATAAAGATTTATATATATATATATTTTTTTTTCTTTTTCCAGAAAAGGAAAGGTCAGGAAAAAGCATAGTTGAATGCAGTTTTTAAGTAAGCATCTTCTTTTTAAATGAGACAATGAAACATCTGAATTTAGGCAAATTCTTTCACTTACTGGTAGTCTTACTTAAATGTCAAGATTCCTAAAGAGGAAATTAAAGGAAGATCAAACTAGTGTCAGAAAAAATTACCATGTATTCTGTGGAAGAAATAATTTTTTTTGTTTGTTTGTTTTTAGTGAGTAACATGTAGGTTAAGTGTTACTTTACCTTATTCTCCCTTTTTAAATTCTTAGTAAATTAAATCCTAATGAATCAGCTTCTCTGTAGTTGTGACTGCTGATATATAATTTTATGGGCATACACTTTTTTTCTTTTATGTGAGCTCCATCACTGTGTCTTTCTCTCAGTTTATTTAAGCTTTTATTAAAATTCCAATTAGTTAACACGGTGTAATATTAGTTTCAGGTATACAACACAGTGATTCAACACTTCCATATTTCACATGGTGCTCATTCTGTCAAGTACACTCCTTAATCCACATCACCTATTTAACCATCCTCCCACGTACCTCTCCTCTGGTAACCATCAATGTATTCCCTTTCTCTATAGTTAAGAGTCTGTTTCTTGGTTTGCCCCCCTCTCTCTCTCTCTCTCTTTTTCCCTTTGCTCATTTGTTTTGTTCCTTAAATTCCACATATGAGTGGAATCATATTGTATTTGTCTTTCTCTGTCTCAATTTTTATTTCAAGTATTTGTTTGAATGTAAACATGATGCAAAAGTATTTTGTGCTGTTGAGGTCAGTGCTTAGTTGGCACATAATTTCACAAAGCACTGTGAGTCAGATAGAGAATGTACTGCAGTGGAGAGATCACTGGCTTTGTATGGAGACAAAACTCCTGTGAAAAATCCAAGTTCTACTATTTTCTAGTTGTAAATATGTAGGCAATGTATTTAATTTCTCTTTGTAATCTCAGTTTTCTCATCTATAAATAGGAATAGAATTCTTTCTCCACCCTTATGTTAGGAATATTAAATGAGATCACATATCTGAAATTTGTGCTCTGCACATGGACACAAATAAATAATAGAAAGTGTGATTTTCCCTTTCCTTCTAATTTCCCCCCTTCAGCCCTTCATTTTTCTCTATTTCCATGATAAGTTTCCCACTCATTTTTGGGGATAAACCTTTCCTTTATTTTGTCTGAGAGACATAAATACCTGAAAGTCCAATTTCTCTTTGGTGCCATGCTCATATGACCAAGGGGATTTTTGCTCTTCCCTACAGTTGTGAACTGAGCAGGGAGGGATTTATTACTGGGCTGGTCTCTGTAATGTTGGCCAGAGCAGTTGAGGGTCAGGGCCTGGCTGACAAAAGTGTCTAAATGTGTGTTTCACTTGGACAATTAAAGTGGGAAGGTATAGGCAACATTCATATGAGTTCTTAACTCCGATTTTAATGAAGAGTTAACCAAATAAAATGAGCCTGCAACATTAAAACCTTACAATCCAATAATGACTACAAAATTTGGATAGAAATCTGAACAGGATTCCTTTTAACTCATTGGTTTTACATTAATAGTGTGTACTGTATGTCTTATGCATTGGCTTGTTATTTAATATCTGATATCATCCTCAGTTTACAGGGTGGTAAACTTAGCTCAGAGTCGTTTGACTGTGATTTGCCCAAAAATGTAAATGGCAGTCCTGAAATCTGAATGAACAGCTTTCTAAAAAGACTATACTTAAAATGTCAGTTGTCAATGGTGACCTCAGGTCTTTGAACGGAATGATTCCTGTTGCTTTTCATTAGCTTTAGATCCAAAGCGCATGACAGGCTTGAAAATTCTTTCAAAATTCCCAGTTCTTGGAAGACTGAATTGTTTTCTGAACTATCACAATTATTTCTGCTCTTTTTTTGCTTTAGTTCAAAACTGTTTTTCACTGAATGATATATGAATGTGTAGCAACTTAATCAGAATGCCTAGAATTGAAGAGAAAAAAAAATAACCATCATATTTTGATCTTCTGTGAACAATATTTGACAAGTGGAAATAGTATATAAATAATAGCTAATGGAGAATGTTCAGCATTCGCATTACATCTTTCTTCTGGTGGTATAAATCGTTGTTGGGAAAAATGCCATATTTTATTCATTATGACCCTGAAGAGAGCAAAATAAATAAAAAAAAAAGAGCATTGTGGGGCTGGGGTATGATCAATATGAGATTTCACTGAAATATTAAATATTCTGTTGATGATAGATTGATCCCTTGTCTTCTCTATTGTCAAAGTTGTTAAAGCTGCAATACTTTGAGGCAAGAGGTGAAGAGAATGCAAATGCACTAGAACCTAGTAAAGAGTATGACTTATTATATGAGTTTATATATGGCACAAATGAAATCATTTTCAGAAATAAAACTACACGGAGAAAGTATCTGATCAATGTAAATGTTATTATGTCTTGTTTTTTGAACACTACAAAAATCTCTTGTGGTCATTCAGGTTCCACATTTTCTGCTGTATAATTTAATTTCCAACAAACATGAAGAGTAATTAAAATGTAAGTTAGATTATATCACTTTATGCTTACCTTTTTACCATCACTTAAAACAGGGTTTCTCAGTTTCCACGCTATGGACATTTTGAGCAGGATAATTCTTTGCTGTGAGGAACAGTCTTGTGTAGTGTAGAATGTTTAGTGGTATTCCTGGACTCAGTTCACTACCTGCCAGTAGCACCTCCCTTCCCATCTGTGACAAAAATATGTCAATATTTCCTGAAATGCCCAAATTGTCACCTGGTTGAGAACCATTACACTAAAGACTTCATAATGACTATAAAGTAAATTGCACACTCATTATCCTACCCTACAAGACCCCAAAATGCTCTGTCCGTATTTGCTCTCTCACAAATATGTAATAGACTTTATTCTCACTACACTCCACAAACACTTCTGCCTTTTTTTTTTTTAAATTTCTCCAAATTCTCAAGATAATTCCCAAGGTAGGAGCCCTTAAACACTCAACTTGGACTGCTCTTCTGAAGACCTTGCCACAAGGTCTTTTTTGCCTCACATCAGTTGTCACTACCTGGGGATCTTCCTTGTTTGCCCTATTTAAAATAGTCACCTGTCCCCTTTCATTGTATCACCTTGTTTTTATACCTTTCACAAAACTTATTACTGTATTTTATATGTTGTTTTTTAAAATTTCCTTCCACTGGAATGTAAGGCATTTAACAGGTGCATTGGTTTGTTTAACACATTTTTTTTTATTAAACCTAGTATTATTTTAAGTGTGAGGAATACAGTATTAAAATGCAGGATGCTTAAGGCTTAGTAAATATATAAGCTGTAAAATCAAGTAGGATTTAATTATATTAAGGCTGGAATAGATTATGATAAATATAAGAAATTATTTCAAGTTTTAGAAACCTGTATCAAAGGTGAGAGTCATTAAAAAGTATTTAACTCCAGGGGCGCCTGGGTGGCTCAGTGGGTTAAGTCGCTGCCTTTGGCTCAGGTCATGATCTCAGGGTCCTGGGATCGAGTCCCGCATCCGGCTCTCTGCTCAGCAGGGAGCCTGCTTCCCTCTCTCTCTCTCTCTCTCTCTGCCTGCCTCTCCGTCTACTTGTGATCTCTCTCTGTCAAATAAATAAATAAAATCTTTAAAAAATAAAAAAAATAAAAAAAAAATAAAAAAAAATAAAAAGTATTTAACTCCTATCTGCAATAGGATATTTAGCTTTATTATTACCCATGTGTATGATATGATAAATGAATAGGACTATGTCAAAAGAGAATGAGTGATATGAGAATGAATAAATAAGAAGCTCCCTAACTTCTTCAGGGATTAATAGCTGCCCTATCTTCTTTCTTCCCACTGCATCTGCGCTGTAATAATTTAACATGAGACCTGCAATTATCTATAAGATCCTTGAAGGCAGAATCATGACTTTTCATCCAGATATTTGCAGCATTTTTCAAGTCTTGGTACAAGAGGACCACCAATGCATGTTTCTCTATTGACAACCCAGTGTATGAATAATATTTGAGTATTGATTACTTTATGGATCTTGGTTTGTGTATCCTATTAATACCTATTGTTCAACTTGATATCAAGCACTATTCTAGACACTATGATTTCTATTATTATGCATGTTTTACTTTTGCTCTGAGGTAGCATGAAAAAATGCTACAATCGTAAGAGCCCTGTCCACTATCGTCCCAAAACAGAATAAAGAAAATCAGTAATACTAAACTGATGGAACTTCATTGTTTGAGCTTTACTTTTCCCTAATTTGAAAGCCTGCTACTCAGTCAATGAAATTAATGATGGGGAAATTGAGAATCAATGAAAGGAAATGCGTTCTATGCATTGTGTGTAGCCAAGCGATAGAATTCTCTGACACAGATGAGATCAAGTCAAATAATGTGGTTGGATATGAAAATAGAAGAGATAGCTTTATCTTCATTCATAGCACTTGCAGTTATTACTCTATTGATCAAACAAAGAAGAAATTTATCTTTCACTTCTAGGCATATTGATAAGTTGATTGTCTGCAAAGATAAATGTGTGATATTTTGATCTTCTGTGGGATTTATGTTGCAGTGTGGAAACGGGAAGGATTGATGTATGGGATTGATTCTAGTGCTTCCAGAAGAGATAGAGATCAGATATCTAAACTGAACCTGTGTGACAAATAGAAGGATCTAAACTTTATTCTCAAAGACATTCAAAAATAAGCAATGGGACAGTTATTAAAATAAAAGTGAATTGAAAGTTAAAACATTTTATGGTAAATTTTGTTTATGTAAAATAGCCCTGGATTGATAGAAAAAGAAGGAAAAACATTTACTGAGTACTAATCTGCCATAAACATTTGAAGAGGTCTTACCTAGTTACCATAACGATTCTAGTAAATAGAGGAAAATACTGATTTTTTTAAAAAAAATTCTTATTTATTTATTTGACACACAGAGAGAGAATACAAACAGGGGGAGTAGCAGGCAGAAGGAGAGGGAGGAGAAGTAGGCTCCTGCTGAGCAATGAGCCCAATGTGGGACTGGATCTCAGGACCTTGAAATCATAACCTGAGTCGAAGGCTGACGCTTCACCAACTGAACCACCCAGGTACCCCATGGGAAACTACTAATTTAAAGCAAACTATGTATTAGCAAATATTAGATACTCTATGTATTGGTGTAATTTTAATATTCAAAATAATGCATGACATAGTTTTATATCTTCTTAAAATAACTAAAGAAGGGTGACCTGCGTGAGAGCAGTAAAGAAACTCATGGCTCTCTGATAACAGCTTATGTTTAAGCCTCTCAACACCATTTTTCCAAAGAGAAAATTGCAGGTCCTAATAGATAAACAATTTAGTTGTGATGTGTTACAGTGAAAGAGGAGGGGAAAACATTTTCCGACTCTCTAGAGTAAAATGACTGTTGCCTCCTTATCTTCCATTTGGAAGCTGCCCTGAGCCATTACTTTACCACAAAAGGATTTAATTTGAACATTGTGAATGTGCTTTTAATAGAAAGGGCTGTTTTTGAAAAGGAAATAATCACTTGAGAGTAAAATTTAATTTAAATATTATCCTGCAAACATTCTAATATTATTTCCTATAGGACAGAATTTCATAAGAAGATTCATCTATATCCCATCCCACTGCTCATTCTAGTGCCCCCAAAGCTATATTCAGAGTAGTTAAAGCATCAGGAAACAAGAGATTGTGTATAGAGCGACAAAATAATGTTTGGTGGCAAATAGATGCACAATATTGAAAGGGGGAAGTATTTGAAGGGAATTATCACGTATCAATTTTCTAATTTCACACTTATGCATCGAATGGACCAAATTAGTAAAAAATCCTCATGAAAAATATCCAGACATAGGTAGTCTTATAGAACTTGTGGCTTGAATTAATCAGTACAGCTACTTCAAGTGTATTTATCTAGACAACATCTATTTATTGAACTCATTTTAGGTGCCAAGCAGTGTTTCAGATGTTTGGTATAAAGCAGAGAAAGAAATTGACACAATTCCTTCCCTTATGGAGCTTGCAGTCTAGTTGGAAAGATCTCCAAATAATCATATAATAAAAATATACAAATATAAAATGTGTTTACTTTTAAGGAGAAAAAAAAAAAGCACAAAGCTAGCAAATAACAGGTGACTCCTAAACTGAAAGATCAGGAGGACCTTTCCTGAGAAAGCTGAGAGGTGAAGAATCTATATAGAAAGGTAGTGTGGGCTCAAGTGCACATGGAACATTTTCCAGAATAAATCACATCCTGGATCACAAATCAGGTCTCAACTGGTACCAAGATTGGGATCATTCCCTGCATGTTTTCTTTCAGACAACAATGCTTTGAAACTCAAACTCAATCACAACAAGAAAGTTGGAAAAATCTCAAATACATGGAGGTTATACAGCATCCTACTAAAGAATGAATAGGTCAAACAGGAAATTAAAGAAAATTTAAAAAATTCATGGAAATGAATGAAAATGAAAATACAACTGTTCAAAATCTTTGGGATACAGCAAAATCAGTCTTGGAGTAAGTACATAGCAATACAAGCCTTTCTCAAAAAACAAGAAAGTTTTCAAATATACAACCTAACCCTACACCTAAAAGAGCTGGAGAAGGAACAGCAAGAAAAACCTAAACCCAGCAGTAGAAGAGAAATAATAAAGATGAGAGCAAAAATAAGTTAAATAGAAAGAAACAAAAACCTAAAAACAAAACAATAACAACAACAACAAAATGCTACTAGAACAGATCAACAAAATTAAGAGCTGCTTCTTTGAAAGAATTAATAAGACTGATAAACCCCTGGCCAGACTTATCAAAAAGAAAAGAGAAAGGACCCAAATTAATAAAATCATGAATGAAAGAGGAGAGATCACAACCAACACCAAAGAAATACAAACAATTATAAGAACATATTATGAGCAAATATACACCAGCAAGTTTGACAATCTGGAAGAAATGGATGCATTCCTAGAGACATATAAACTAACAAAACTGAACCAGGAAGAAATAGAAATCCTGAACAGACCCATACCCAGTAAGGAGATTGAAGCAGTCATCAAAAATCTCCCAACAAACAAGAGCCCAGGGCCAGACGGCTTCCCAGGGGAATTCTACCAAACATTTAAAAAAGAATTAAAACCTATTTTCCTGAAACTGTTATAAAAAATAGAAATAGAAGAAAAATTTCCAAACTCATTTTATGAGGCCAGCATTAGCTTGATCCCAAAACTAGACAAGGGCCCCATCAAAAAAGAGAATTACAGACCAATAATCCTTGATGAAAACGGATGCAAAAACTCTCACCAAAATATTAGCCAATAGGATCCATTAGTACATTAAAAGGATTATTCACCTTGACCAACTGGGATTTGTTCCTGGACTGAAAGGTTGGTTGAACATCCACAAATCAAACAATGTGATACAATAATACATTAATAAAAGAAAGAACAAGAACCATATGATACTCTCAATAGGTGCAGAAAAAACATTTCACAAAGTACAGCATCCTTCCTTGATTAAAACTCTTCACAGTGTAGGGATAGAAGGAACATATCTCAATATAATAAAAGCCATCTATGAAAAACCCACAGTGGACATCATTCTCATGGGGGAGAAACTGAGAGCTTTTCCCCTAATGTCAGGAACATGGCAGGGATGTCCACTATCACCACTGTGATAGTACTAGAAATCTGAGCCTCAGCAATAAGACAACAAAAAGAAAAGGCTCCCGAATCAGCAAAGAAGAAGTCAAAGTCTTGCTCTTTGCAGATGATATGATACTTTATGTGGAAAATCCAAAGGCTCCACCCCAAAACTCCTAGAATGCAGACAGGAATTCAATGAAATGGAATGATATAAAGTCAATACACAGAAATTAGTTGCATTTCTATACATCAACAATGAGACAGAAGAAAGAGAAATTAAGGAGTCAATCCCATTTACAATTGCACCCAAAACCATAAGATACCTAGGAATAAATCTAACCAAAGAAGCAAAGAATTTGTACTCAGACAACTCTAGAATACTCGTGAAAGAAATTGTGGAAGACATAAAGAAATGAAAAAACATCCCAATCTCATGGATTGGAAGAACAAATGTTGTTAAAATATCAATGCTACCTAGAGAAATCTACACATTCAATGCAATCCCTAACAAAATACCATCAACTTCTTTGACAAAAATGGAACAAATAATCCTAAAATTTGTATGGTACAAGAAAAGACCCCAATAGCCAAAGGAATGTTGAAAAAGAAAAGCAGATCTTGTTGTATCACAATTCCAGACATCAAGCTCTGTTATAAAGCTGTAATAATCAAGACAGTATGGTACTGGCACAAAAACAGACACATGGAACAATGGAACAGAATAGAGAGCCCAGAAATGGATCCTCAACTCTATGTTCAACTAATCTTTGACAAAACAAGAAAGAATATCCAATGGAAAAAGACAATCTCTTCAATAAATGGTATTGGGAAAATTGGACAGCCACATGCAAAAGAATGAAACTGGACCATTTCCTTACACCATATACAAAAATAGACAATGGATGAAAGATCTAAATGTGAGACAGGAATCCATTAAAATCCTTGAGGAGAACATAGAGAACAACATCTTCAACATCAGCTGCAGCAACTTTCTCCTAGACAAATCACCAAAGGCAAGGGAACCAAGGGCAAAAATGAACTACTGGGACTTCATCAAGATAAAATGCTTTTCCACAGCAAAGGAAATAGTCAACAAAACCAAAAGGCAAATGACAGAATGGGAGAAGATGTTTGCAAATGACAGCTGATAAAGGGCTAGTATTCGAAATCTATAAAGAACTTATAAAACTCAACACCCAAAGAACAAATAATCTAATCAAGAAATAGGCAGAAGACATGAACAGAGATTTCTGCAAAGAAGATACATGAAAAAGTGCTCAACATCACTTGGCATCAGGGAAACACAAATCAAAACCACAATGAGATAACACCTCATAGCAGTCAGAACAACTAAATTAACAAGTCAGGAAATGACAGATGTTGGCAAGGATGCAGAGAAAGTGGAACTCTCCCACACTGTTGGTGAGAATGCAAGCTGGTACAGCCATTCTGGAAAGCAGTATGGAGGTTCCTCAAAACGTTTAAAATAGAGCTACCCTATGACCCAGCAGTTGCACTACTGGGTATTTACACCAAATATACAAATGTAGTAATCTGAAGAGGCACCTGCACCCCAAAGTTTACAGCAGCAATGTCCAAAATAGCCAAACTATGGAAAAAGCCTAGATAGCCATTGACAGATAAATGGATAAAGAAGATGTGGTATATAAAACGGGATATTATGCAGCCATCAAAAAATGAGATCTTGCCATTTGCAGTGATGTGGATGGAACTAGAGGATATTATGCTAAGCAAAATAAGAGAATCAGAAAGACAATTATCATGTGATCTCATTGATATGTGTCATTGGGGAAACAAGGCAGAGGATCATAGGGGAAGAGAGGAAAAAATGAAACAAGATGAAGTCAGAGAGGGAAACAAATCAGAGGGGCTCTTAATCTCAGGAAACAAACTGAGGATTGCTACAGTGGACAGGGGTGAGAGGGTTGGGGTGTCTGGGTGATGGACATTGGGGGGTATGTGCTATGGTGAGCATTGTGAATTGTGTAAGACTGATGAATCACAGACCTGTACCCCTGAAACAAATAATACATTATGTGCTAATTAAAAAAATAAGTGGAGAAAAAAATTAGTTAAAATTGAAAAACAAACAAACAAACTAAAAGTAGGTGTGGGGAGAAGATATAGGTCATGCACTCAAGGCAGAGGGAAAAGAAAAAGGGACTGGGAAAGAAAAAGAGATAAACTTCCAAAGGTGTAAAAAAGATAGAGACCTAACAGAGAAATTGTAGCTGAGACCAAATGTGGCCATCAACCTCCAAATTTCAAACTCTTACAAGAACACACATTCTTCTTGTATAACAAAAGTGCTGCAGGCTGGCTATAACTCTGCTGGGTTCTTTTCAGTTCTCAAAGGCTCTTCTGGGATCTGTCTGGGGAATAGTTTGGCTCTCCATGGCTTTCCATTTTAGTAGACAGCCAACATGGCTGTTCTCATGGTGGGAAAATGCAGTCTACTTACAGTCAGAATGGTAATGGGGAAGAGCAAATAGGTACTATGTGAAAAAATGATACACCTTATCAGCAACTCCTTTTTTATTACAAATATTTGTTTTACTCCCTGTGAGCAAAACATACCCATTTCTTCCCCCAGGACACCCAGAAAGTTCAATCACATATCTGACTCCAATAGAGGATGCTATGATATATCCAAAGTTGGTATTAACTCCATAACTATTGTTCAGGGAATCTACATACTAAAATTACAAGTTACCCAGAGACCTATAAGCTAAAAGTATTCAACATACAGAAATACAGGGGTGGAATGGGAGCGACATAACCTGTGAACACTTTCATTCAGAAAAGAGGAAAAGACAGGGAGGGCAGAGTATTCACAGGTCCTAATCATTTCTGAAATCATTTGGGCAAATGTTGTAATGTTTCTTTATTCCTGTAATAGGGATCTTTTCTCTTCCAAAATAGTTTGAACTTTCTTAGAACAAAACCAGAACAAAACAAACAAAAAACTGAAGTACTTGAGTCAAGTCACTTCCATATGCCTTTAGCAACATCAGTGTTTTGTTTTGTTTGCGATATTTCTCTCCTTAGACTTAATAAAGGGTACTTTGAACTTATCAGACTTCCAGACAACCCTGGGATTGATTTATTCCCTATTCTGTCTAACAGCATGGATTTCCTGGTGGCCAACCTAATGCAACTAGATCTTAATTTGGTCTTTGTCTAGAGTCTGGGTCTTACTTTGAGAAAAGTTTATGAATTGAAGATAAGAAAATTTGCCTCTTTCAATACTGAAACCCATTGCATGTCTTTATTTTCTTTTTCATCTGTGACTACAAAAAGGTCAATTATTTTCTTAACTTGTTTCCTGTAATCATGTGCACCTAATAACCCACAATTCATTACCCAAAACCCCATTCGTTAGGTATATTTTTCCCTTTCATTTTATCAATTGATAGTTGTATAAAATATTTCAGCACTGTAAATTTGAGGAAGCATTTTTCATTCTTCATAATAGTTGACTTGTCACTTGACACCCAGCCTTAAATCCATTGCATATATATATATATATATTTTTAATTTTATGGTGTGACAACCTCTACTTTTGGATTTCAATTTATGTATTAACTTTTACTAGGTTATTAGTATAATAATCTATCTCAAAACTGCAGTTGGCTATACCATATTTATTTCTAATTCATGTTATGTGAGAGTAGTGGGTCAGCTATGGTTTTCCAGCCATGGTTCTATGGCTCAACTGGAGTCTGCAGGGTTCACTGGGCTCTTATTAATACCACATGTCTTCTAATTCCACAACATAGGTTAATGGGATATTCTCTGGTATGAGCTACTCTTCTCATAGGAAAAGTCTGGGAAAAGAAGTTCCCACACAAATCATCAATCATGTTAACATTTTTTCTTAGATATGACAGATTAATAGACAAAAATATATCACGTGGACAAATTCAAAATTAGTGGGGAAAGGGAAGATGGCAACATAAAGAAACAAATAATTATGGACAAATAGTATAATAGAATTTAGAACTCCTGCAGTAAAGAAAGAAAAGAAGAAAGAAAGGAAGAGATGGAGGTAGGAAAGAAGGTGGGAAGGAAAGAAGGAATGAAGAGATAGATTAGATAATAGATAGATGATAGATTCGAAATCACATAAACCTACTTTCTAGTGTTGCTTTTGTTTTGTACAAGGTATGAAGGTATGGAATCTTGGGAAATGCTATAACATTTATAATATGTGCTTCTTATCTGCAATAAAGAGATACTAATTTCTTCTGTGTTGGATATTTGTGGACTAAAAACTAAAAAATATAAATAGAATCTGCAGCAGAATGCTTTACACATAGAGGATGTTCATTGAGTGTCACGTACAATTTGATAATAATTCATAGCAGAAACTTTGAATAGCAACAGGTTTATTTATTATGTTTTTATTCACAGCTAACAGATATAATAATAGATATTTTTAAATAATTTACCTAAAATTAGTTTATATGGAGAAAAAAGAAGGTTGCATAAAGAACCTAGTATTTTTGAGAACTGATTATCAGCTAACATACCAGAAGTTGTTTTTCTTTTCTGGAATTGTGATAGGGACTATAGCTTAGGAGAAATTTATTGATCCATGTATAGGTTCTTTACAAAGACATGGTGATTAATTTGAAGGCTGTACCATTTCTTTTTTTTTTAAAGATTTTATTTATTTATTAGACAGAGAGAGACCACAGGTAGACAGAGAAGCAGGCAGAGAGAGAGAGAGGGAAGCAGGCTCCCCGCTGAGCAGAGAGCACAATGTGGGACTCGATCCCAGGACCCTGAGATCATGACCTGAGCCGAAGGCAGCGGCTTAACCCACTGAGCCACCCAGGCGCCCGGCTGTACCATTTTTAATCTTATTCTTAAATAACTCAGAATTAATAAGATTCTCAAGAGACAGGCAATAATAATTTCAAACGTGAAATATGGAAAAGGATATTTTATATCATGATGTAAAATATGAAATCATGATATATACCATTACTCTTGTTTTAAAATTTATTGATGTTTTAAAAATATCCCAGGTTTTTAAATTCTAAATTAATTCCTAATTTCTAATTCTTCAGTTCAAAAATCAAGCATCATATTTTTCATTTATGTAAAACTTAAACTAAATATGTTTTTAAGAGCTCAGAAAACTCCTAGCCAATCCCCTTTAGAGGTGAAACTGCTCTGTTATAGAAAAATTAAATAAACAAACAAACAAAAATCTCAGTAACTTCCCCAAAGAAAAAATTCCTCCCCAAGGGAAAATCTTTTATTGGGGCAGGAGGGGAGGAGGAAAGAATCAGCAATTATTTGGTAAATATAACTAAGACTATGATTAAAGACCTAATGCTAACCTTCTTCAACATTACAGAAAAAAAAAAAAAACCCAAATCAATATTAGAGGATTCTTCTCCTAGTTCTATCAGAAACTAATTAATGTATGCAGTTTAAAGACTTTAAAGTTTAATTTTAAGTTTTATTTCCATAAAAGTGCTTACTAATCTCTTGAGAATTGCAATATATCATATTTAAGCATCATAGTAGTTAGCTCTGTGAGCTACACAAAGCTGTATAACACACAACACCAAAATCTCACTGGGTTATAATACAACTTCTTTGTTTTTTTCACCTTATATTTTGATTGCAGGCTCTGCTTTCCTTCTCTCTCTCTTTAGGTTCCAGGAGAGAGGAACAGATGAGGGATAAGGAAAAGCAACATATCTCTGGGGACCTATTAAGGATCCTACTTGAAAAATGATATATATCATATCCACTCATATTCCATTGAACAAAGCAAGTGCTATAACCAACTTGGAAGTGCATGGGGATAAAGATGAAGGGGATGGGGGGATACCATAAAGAGATAAAATACATACATTTTATTTTTAAATATTTTAATTATGTATTTGAGAGACAGAGAACATGAGTGAGAGGAGGGGCAGAGGGAGAGAGAGAGAAGCAGAACCCCTGCTAAGTGGGGAGACCAAATGGGGGCTTGATCTTAGGACCTTGGGATCATGACCTGAGCTGAAGTCAGGCACTTAACGAACTAAGCCAACAAGGTGCACTAAAGTGCATATGTTTTAAAGAACATACTGATCACAAACCTTTGTCAGAAGTTAAACATTTTCACTTATGTGATTTCCATTCCCATGTATTACGCATTTTTATTATATGTGGCATGTAATTGTTTGCATGTATATGCCTATGTGGTGAGAAAGCATTATCAGGGAGGAAATAAATTAAGTATTTCAGTAAAAAGTTTAGAGTAATTTGAGATGTCACTGTGGTATAATGGGATATGAAACTATATTGTCAGAATGATTACTTTATCTTCTGTTATACAGAAAAAAGGAATAAACCAATACATGTTCAGAGTCTTGTGAGTCAGAGAACATATTTACACTAATTAGCGTTCCCCTCAGGCTCTGGTTTGCCTCTATGTAATGAAGTGCAAAATAAGATGTTGGACTGTGCCAGTAAGCTGCTTAGCTGAGAGATACTACATACTTGGATTGATGTGTTTCTAGTTAGGCATGTCACGTATGAAGGACTATGGTGATGGTAAGGGATTACAAGGTTATAGGACTGCAATCTAGGGTGAGAAAACATGAACTTTGCCATACCTATGATGTGAAAGGTTTTGGAAAAAAATCTCCAATTTTATTTTATAATACCATTAGCTTGAGGTAGGAACTAAAGTTGAAAGAGAAATGAGTAGCCCAAATGTCTACTCAGTTCACATTCACCACAGTTTTTAAGTTTATAAGGTATTGTGACCCAGATCATCTTGGATCTTTCTGAGCTGCACTTACTACCTGTTCCATGTCCATTTACATTCAAAATCTTACGAGATTTTCTTTCACTGAGGATTTATTGGACAACTTAAAATACTACCCAAAGCACGTGATATAGCAACATTTGAACTTGTTCTTTTTGTTGTTTTTGTTTTATTTATTTATTTTATTTATTTATTTATTTTATTTATTTATTTTTATTTTATTTTCTAATTTAATTTAATTTAATTTTATTTTTAAATTAAATTTAATTTTTTTCAGTGTTCTAAGATTCATTGTTTATGCACCACACCCAGTGATCCATGCAATATGTGCCCTCCTTAATGCCCACCAGCAGGTTCACCTAACCCCCTACCCACTCCCGTCCAAAACCCTCATTTTGTTTCTCAGAGTCCACAGTCTCTCAAAGCTTTTCTCTCCCTCCAATTTCCCCCAACTCACTTCTCTCCATCTTCCAATGTCCTCCATGTTATTCCTTATGCTCCACAATTAAGTGAAACCATATGATAATTCACTCTCTCTGCTTGACTTATTTCACTCAGCATGATCTCCTCCAGTCCTGTTGATACAAAAGTTGGGTATTCACCTTTCTGATGGAGGCATAATTCTTCATTGTACATATGGACCATATCTTCTTTATCCATCCATCTGTTAAAAGGCTTCTTAGCTCTTTCCAGTTTGGTGACTGCGGCCATTGCTGCTATGGACATTGGGGTACAGATGGCCCTTCTTTCACTACATCTGTATCTTTGGAGTAAATATCCAGTAGTGCAATTTCAGAGTCATAAGGTAGCTCTAGGTTTTGTTTTAAAGATTTCACTTATTTATTTGACAGAGAGAGATACAGCAAGAGAGGGAACACACGAAGGGAGAATGGGAGAGGGATGAGCAGGCTTAATCCCAGTACCTTAACAACTGAGCCACCCAGACACCCCCTGAGCTTGTATTATTTTAAACATGTGTGAGATTGACATCTATAACTTTAAAAATGATGAACTCTATATATGTTATATGTTGTCTATATAAATATAGAAAGTTAAAACCATGTTATGATATAAACTGAGGAACATTTTGAGACAGCTCAAGTAATATCATAAAATTTTAAAATAGGAAAAGCACTTTAGCATTCATATATATTTAACAATAAGTGCATTAACTGCATATAATATGCCTAATACAGGGATAGGTCAGTGTTGGGAAAGCAGCTTGGAAAAAGACAGAGGATAGATGGCATTTTGGAGGCTACAGTCTTATCAGAAAAACAATGAAAATTACTTAGGAACTGGTGATTTTAGCAAAGGAGAAGTCAAGAGCATCATGGTAACAGGGGAGAGAAAGAGAGGGGGAATACATTCAAATTCAGCAATGATTAATCTCAACTTAGTGCTAATTCTACAACACCAGCTGTGTCTTGTGACTCATTTTTAGAGTTTTCAACTTTGTCTTTATCTGGTAAAAACATTTCCCAATCCTAATCATACTGATGAGTGCCTATCATCTCTTTTTCAGCCAATCTTATTTTAATGACCTTTTAAGCTATTTTCATTTTTTTGCTATTATCAAATAATATTTCAATGTACATCCTTTATATGATATTTTACCATATGCACAAACACATCCCTTAGGGAGAATACAATGTAGAATTGCTGAGTATAAGGATTTACACACTTTGAATTTTAACTATATCACCAAATCATCTTTGAAGAGTAGCTGTACCAATAAATACTCTCAAAGTGTCTCGCACTTACCAATAGAGGATATCTTTAAGCATATAATTTCTGTCCGTTTTTTATGTGAAAATTGTTTCTCATTACTTTAGCGTACATATCTCTGATTTCTATTTTGACCAGTCAAGTCTGTTGTTTGCACTGATTTTTATTTTATTGCTTTGTGCTTTTATTGATCATAACACTTAAATATTCCTCAATTTTGGCTGTATCAACTTATCTTTCCCATTGTCATTCTAGAGAATACTGTGTTTCCTCACATGGATCACTGAAGCTTCCTAACAGCTCTCTCTGTGTTTACTGATCAACACTACCCTTAAATCAGTTTGCCACATATAGTTAGAAGGAACTTTTACAAAATGCATATCTGGCCACAGCTTAAACCATTTCTATGGTTTCACATGGCTTTTAAGATCAAGACCATTCTCATGAACTTAGAGACCCTAGCTGAACTTATCCCTGACTTTCTTCAAAGCTTCTCCTTAGGCCATATCTTCTAGCCATGCAGATCTTCCTTTAGTGTCTGTAGTGTGCCATGTCCCTTCATGCCATTGTGTCTTTGGACTTATTCCAGACTTTCAGCATGGCTGTCCCATCAACTTCACCTACTTAATGTCTACTCATCCTTCAGATCTTGGACCACTCATAACTTCTTAAGACAAATCATTTCTAAATTCCTCAACTAAGTCCAACTCTCCCATCATATGTTCTTCTTTGCAATACCTATGTAAGTTTTTGTTTATGTAATTTTTTTCTGTTTCTTTAGTATCTGTCTTCCTTGAAAGACTCAAAGTTCACTGAGGTCAGAAATGGTACCTGTTTGTGGTAGGCATTGCATTTTTTTTAACTAGTATTTTATAGTGGATGGTGTATACTACATATTCACTGATTTAACAAATCAATGAATATCCCAATAAATATAACTCCTCTATATCTTCTATCCCTTATTCTAGATCTTGATTATTTACATAATTTATTTTAAACCTTTCTATATCGTACAATATATATGGAAGGCATTTAACACTTCTAGGTCTCCTTTTCTGGGCATATTAAACAGGTGTTAATGTAAAGTCTTTAAATGAACTTATTTTTAAGTAGTTTCTAGTTACTGTCTTTTTTTTTTTCCACTTTCCCCCTTAATAAAAATTATGTAATTTCTAAGTGGATGGATTTTTTTGAGCACTCTTTTTTTTTTTTTTAAAGATTTTATTTATTTATATGACAGAGAGAGATCACAAGTAGACGGAGAGGCAGGCAGAGAGAGAGAGAGAGAGGGAAGCAGGCTCCCTGCTGAGCAGAGAGCCGGATGCGGGACTCGATCCCAGGACCCTGAGATCATGACCTGAGCCGAAGGCAGTGGCTTAACCCACTGAGACACCCAGGCGCCCTTTTTGAGCACTCTTTATTGTTAATTTCTAAAACAACTGCTTTTGTCAAATTTAATACCCAATAATCCTTGTTAATTAGAAAATTCAAAAATCTTATATTCATTAAATTTGTTAATATTCCTCAGAAAATTTCATATCTTTGCTCTGAGACATCTTTTTCTGTGGTTCGTGAGGATATTTTCCTTCTTATTGTATTTGGAGAAGGATGTTAGAAGTTTTTGCCTTTTTTAAAACTTTTCTTTCTACATTCCATATCTTTTATTACTTGTGTTCATTCAATAAATATTTACTGAGAACTTACTAAGTATCAGCTGGGAATATATCAGTGAAAAAAACAGGAAAAGGAATTGTTCTCATGGAACTCATATTCTAGTGAGGAGCATACATTCCAGTATAAATTACACTTGGCATTCTAGTATAATCCTGGCCTTGAACTTTTACATTAATTCAGTTTTATGAACCATTTTTCTCCATTAAATTTGATTCTTCAAGTGTTAATTCTTTTGTTAAATTGATTCCTTTCTTTAAAATTGTTAGAATTCTATCAAAGTTTGGTGATTCTTGGTTGTCTGCTAATCACTGAAATTGAATAACCATGTTTCCCTCTCTTGTGTCCTAAGTATTGTGTACTAGAACTTGGCATTTTGATGCAAAGGGAAGATCAAGGCAGGTAGGCTGTACCCATTATTTGTTTTACAGGTTTGGAGCCACACCATGGGTTTTTGCTAGGACCACAGCCCTCTCTCTGACTCTTTTATAAAAAGTAAATCTTAGATCCCTTTTACCTACTACTGAAGTCATGGAGATTATAATTTCATTTATTTCCAATGCAATTTCCAAAGTAATAATCTTGACATTAACTCCAGGGACTTATGCAACTCTTTATACCATTACTATTTAACTCTGAATCAAGCATCTTGCCACTATCTTTTTTCCAACATCCTCTACTGTAATAATTTAGGCTGTGTTGATTCAACTTTTTTTTACTGTGGATCGGATTCCCTTTTGATGATTTTTTCAATATTATGAGTCTTATTTTCCAATACTATTATATATTTATTATACTCTAAAATATTGTTACATAAAAATAATACTGTGAGACAAAAATGCACAGTGTGTTATGTTGCTAACATATGATGCTATCATTACTTTATTGGGCAATTTGCAAAATGTATGAAATTTTAAATTCCCATTGCCTCTGATCACATTGTGTTTTTAGGGGTTATTCTTAAGATAGGGAGATTTAAATATAATAGACATATTTGAAAGTTTTATTTCTGACAATATATTTTGCTGCATCCAAAGAGTGAAAATTTATTCCATCTTTGCAAATCATATTCCTTGAAAACACTTAAAAATATGGCAAATATTCTGAATATATTTTAAATAATAGCTATGACCTCAACATTATGTAAATAAATTTTATGTGTGTGAAACTACAATAAAAATACATTATTTAAATATATATCTTTTCTAGATTGTATATAATAAGCACATAATAATTTTTATTTATCAAGTAAAAAATTCTGATATTTATTATAATTTTTAATATCTATCACAGCTGACATTTGATTCAAAGACAAGTATTAGGAAGGGTCTTAGGAAAAGTTATAACCCACTGTCTGATATATATTTGACAAATATATAGGTGCAGATGCATAAAAAAATGTATGAATATTGAATATCAAAACAAGGCTTAGTTGTTCATCTCTCATATACTCGTCCAAAACACTCTCAGAATGCTGAGAAAGATTTCTCCTTTATAAAATCTTTCAATTATGGGAATCAAAAAGGAGAGTCAGTATAACCCACAAAAAAAATATATGTGTGTTCTTTTATTTACTGAATTGCAGAATTCCCTGGAGGTTATGCAATTAAACAGCTCCCTAATTAACTAAATAAGCAAAACAACCCATTTTCTATGATCTATTCAAGGGAAAAAGTTCTGATGATGCTCTTTATACCATCTGTGCCTACAGTTAGAGCTAACTTTATCATATCACAATAGCTAAACATTCACAGAGGCTACCCAAAAACTATTTTTTTTCTAGTCTGTTTATAAAACAGGGACACACATACATAAAAATCTGACAATGAAAGAGTTTACTTAATTACGATGTAAGGGAAACTCAGCTATTTTAAAGATTGTTTTCCTTTAGGATTCCTCTAGAGGTTTACATTGAACAACAAAATACAAAGACAAACTTCTTATACTCATGACTTAACTCAAAGTTTGTGAGTTCACTCATGTTTGCTGTGTTCCTGTGATATTCAAGGTTGACTATAAGAATAATGTGCAATATTAGTAAATGCCTTCTATCATAACAAACTTGTATTCTTTCTCCTTTGAGTGCACATTTTATTGAGTAAATTATAAGAAAAGAACTTCAATATTTTACCCTTTGTAGGATGAGAAGAGAAGTCTTCAGAACTTGGTAGTATAATCCAAACAACATGAAGCATAATTAGGAAAAATCATTAAAACAATATAACCAAAAATGTTCTAAGTATCAAGGACTGTGTTTGGTATTTTCATGCTTAAAAATAATTTGAACATGTTATTGTTTAAAGAAAACAAGCAAGAAAGAAAATAAACAGCACACATAATTCTATTAACATCTGAGTAGTGAGACATTATAAATTAATGTAAACATTTTACTCAGCATAGGTTCTGTTTCACCTAAATTTCTATTTTTGTAACTTGAGTAGATATTTAGTCTTTTGTTTAGGCATATATGTGAAACATATGATATCTGCTCTTCATTTACTTTTTGTGTATAACAATGAACAAGATGATATTGAACATTTATAGGTAATTCAACATAGGAAACAACCTATGAATCCTAGTATGTAAAAGTGTGACAGTTACAAGCATAAATAAGATCTGATTAGTATTTACTACCTTGTGAATCTCAGAAAACTCATTTAAAGTTATCTGTTTTTATTTTATGGAAGAAGATATGAGGGTTGAACTGTACATTTGATCAATGAAGCACTTGTTAATTAACAATGTGTAGGTGGTTAATAAAGGTTCATTCTCAAGATCAAAGTGATAATTATCTAGAACAGTGCCTAGCATACAACTGACACTTAATACTTAGTCATTCTTTTTTTGTAATTAGAGTTTCCTGAAGAGAAAAGTAGAACTCAAATAATGAGTGGTCAAAAGGAAATTTTTAACATCATAGTTTTCTTATAAAAGAAGAGGCAAATATTGAGAGAACTTATCCAAAGGATAGAAGGTAGTTCTCAAGTCATGTATTAAAACAGAGTAATGAGTCTCTGTTGTCAGTGACCTTGTTGATATGTGGATTCAATGAGAAGACTGGCTAAAACTGATTAATAATATTTGGTTATTAGGTCTATGGCTATATAATGCAGACTATTTTTCATTCTCAAACAACCATTTCCTAATATTCTTTCCTAACATATGTATTTTTCTGAAATTAAAACCAAGAGTATCATGACCAGTTCATTTTTTTATTGTTTTTTTTTTTTTTAGTTCATCATACAGAATATCATTAGTTTTTGATGTAGCGTCCCATGATTCATTGTTTGCATATTACATCCAGTGCTCCATGCAATCTGCCCTCCTTAATATCCATCACTGGCTCACCCATCCCTCCACCCCCTTACTTCTAAACCTCTCCATTTGTTTCCTGGAGTCCATAATCTCTCATGGTTCATCTTCTCCCTCCAATTCCCCCACCCCTTGATTTTCCCCTTCTTTCTTACAATGTCCTCCATACTATTCCTTATGTTCCACAAAATAAGTGAAACCATATGATAATTGACTTTCTCTGCTTGATTTATTTCACTTAGCATAATATCCTCCAGTCACATCCATGTTGATGGAAAAGCTGGGTATTCATCTTTCTGATGGTTGAGTAATATTCCATTGTGTATATGGACCACATCTTCTTTATCCATTCATCAGTTGAAGGGCATCTTGGTTCTTTCCACAGTTTGGCAACTGTAGCCATTGCTGCTATGAACATTGGGGTACAGATGGTCCTTCTTTTTACTACATCTGTATCTTTGGGATATGCAATTGCAGGGTCATAGGATAACTCTATTTTTTAATTTCTTAAGGAATCTCCACACTGTTTTCCAAAGTGGCTATACCAAATGACATTCCCACCAACAGTGTAAGAGGGTTACCCTTCTCCATAGCCTCTACAACATTTATTGTTTCTTGCCTTGTCAATTTTTGCCATTCTAACTGATGTAAGGTGATAAGTCAATGTGGTTTTTGATTTGAATTTCCCTGATGACTAATGATGATGGACATTTTTTCATGTGTCTATTAGCCATTTGTATGTCTCCTTTTGGGAAGTGTCTTTCATGTCTTCCACCCATTTTTTGACTTGACTATTTGTTTTTTGTCTGTTGAGTTTGAGAAATTCTTTATAGAGCTTAGATATCAGCCCTTTGTCTATGGGGTCTTTTGCAAATATCTGCTGCTATTCTGTGGGTTGTCTCTTTGTTTTGTTGACTGTTTCCTTTGCTGTGCAGAAGCTTTTTATCTTGATGAAGTCCCAAAAATTCATTTTCACTTTTGTTTCTCTTGTTTTGGAGAAAGTGTCTTGAAAAAAGTGGCTGTGGCCAATATTGAAGAGTTTACTGCCTATGTTCTCCTCTAGGATTTTGATGGACTCCTGTCTCACATTGAGGTCTTTCATCCATTTTGAGTTTATCTTTGTGTAAGGTGGAAGAGAATGATTGAGTTTCATTCTTTTGTATATAGTTGTCCAATTCTCCCAGCACCATTTATTGAAGAGACTGTCTTTTTTCGATTGAATATTCTTTCCTGCTTTGTCGAAGACTATTTAACCATAGAGTTGAGGGTCCATATTTGGGCTCTTTACTCCGTTCCATTGGTCTATGTGTCTGTTTTTGTGCTAGTACTATGCTCTCTTGGTGATCACAGCTTTGTAATATAGCTTGAAATCAGGCAACGTGATGTCCCCAGCTTTGATTTTCTTTTTCAACATTTCCTTGGCAATTCAGGGTCTTTTCTGGCTCCATGTACAAATTTTAGGATTGTTTGTTCCAGTACTTTGAAAACTGTTGTTGGTATTTTGATCAGGATGGCATTGAAAGTACAGATTGCTCTGGGCAACATAGACATTTTAACAATGTTTATCAATGAGCATGGAATATTTTTCTATCTTTTTGTGTCTTTGATTTCTCTCATGAGTGTTCTGTAGTTCCTAGAGTATAGATCTTTTACCTCTTTGGTTAGGTTTATTCCAATGTATGTTATGGTTCTTGGTGCTTTTGTAAATGGAATTGATTCTCTAATTTCTCTTTTTATAGTTACACTGTAAGTGTATAAGAAAGCAACTTCTGTCCATTGATTTTGTATCCTGCCACATTACCGAATTGCTGTATGAGTTCTAGCAGTTTTGGGTGGAGTATTTTGGGTTTTCCACATGCAGTATCATGTCATCTGTGAAGAGAGAGATTTGGACTTCTGAATCTTTGCCAATTTAAATATCTTTTATTTCTTTTTGTTGTCTGACTGCTGCTGCTAGGATTTCTAATACTATGTTGAACAATAGTGGTGAGAGTGAGCATCCTTCTCATGTTCCTAATCTTAAGGAAATCGTTCTCAGCTTTTCCCCATTAAGAATGACGTTCACTGTGGGCTTTTCATAGATGGATTTTATGAAATTGGGTAATGTTCCCTCCATCCCTACACTCAGAAAAGTTTTAATCAGGAAAGGATGCTATATTTTGTCAAATGCTTTTTCTCCATCAATTAAAAAGACCATGGGTTCTTGTCTCTTCTCTTATTTATGTATTCTATCACAGTGATTGATTTGCCAATACTGAACCACCCTTACATCCCAGGGATAGATCCCACCTGGTTGAGGTGGATAATCCTTTTAATATACTGTTTGATCCTATTAGCTAGGATCTTGTTGAGAATTTTGGCATCCATATTCATCTGGGCTATTGGTCTGAAAGTCTCTTTTTTGATGGAGTCTTTACCTGGTTTGGGGATCAAGGTAATGCTAGTCTCATACAAAGAGTCTGGAGGTTTTCCTTCTGTTTATATTTTTTTAAACAGCTTCAGAAGAATAGATATTATTTCTCCTTTGAATGTCTGGTAGAATTCCCCAAGGAATCCATCAGGCCCTGGACTCTTGTTTTTTGGGAGGCTGTTGATCACTGCTTCAATCTCATTACTAGTTATTCATCTATTCAGGTTGCCAATTTCTTCCCGCTTCAGTCTTGGTAGTTTATAGGTTTCTAGGAATGCATCCATTTCTTCCAGGTTGCTTAACTTATTGGCATATAGCTGCTGATAATAATTTCTGATAATGGTTTCTATTTCCTTGGTGTTAGTCATGATCTCTTCCCTTCCATTCATAATTTTATTAATTTGAGTCCTTTCTATTTTCTTTTAGATAAATCTGTCCAGTGGTTTATTGATATTAATTAATTCTGTCAAAGAACCAGCTTCTAGTTTTGTTGATCTGTTCTACTCTATCTCTGGTTTCTAATTCACCAATCTCTGCTCTAATCTTAATTATTTCCCTTCTTGTGCATAGGTAAGGTTTAATTTGTTGTTGACTCTCCAGTTCTTTCAGGTGTAAGGCTAGTTTGTGTATTCGGGATTTTTCTATTTATTTAAGTGAGTCTTGAATGGCTATGTATTTCCCCCATAGGACCACCTTTGCCATATCCATAGGTTTTGGACTGATGTGTTTTTGTTCTCATTGGTTTCTATGAATTACTTAAGTTCTTTTTTTATTTCCTGATTGACTCAAACATTCTTGTGCAGGATGGTCTTTAGCTTCCAAGTGTTTGAGTTTCTTCTGCACTTTTTCTTGTGATTGAGTTCCAGTTTCAAAGCATTGTCATCTGAGAACATGCAGGGAATAATCTCAGTCTTTTGGTATCAGTTGAGACCTGATTTGTCACCCAATATGTAGTCTATTCTAGAGAAAGTTCCATGTGCACTTGAGAAGAGTAAGTATTCTGTTGTTTTAGGGTGGAATGTTCTGTGTATATCTATGAGGTCCATCTTGTCCATTGTGTCATTTAAAACTTATTTCTTTGTAGTTTTTCTGCTTAATTGATCTATCTATTGCTGAGAATGGAGTATTGAGGTCAACTGCTATTAATGAATTATTATCAATATGTCTCTTTATTTTGGTTAACAGTTGACTTATGTAGTTGGCTGCTCTCATGTTGGGGGCATAGATATTTATAATTGTTAGATCTTCATGTTGAATAGACCCTTTAAGAATGATATAGTGGTCTTTTGTATCTCTAACTACAGTCTTCAGCTTAAAATTTAAATAGTCTAATAGGAGAATTGCTACCCCCGTTTTCTTTTGAGGTCTGTTGGCATGAAAGATGGTTCTCTATCCCTTCATTTTCGGTCTGGATGTATCTTTAGGTTCAAATGAGTCTCTCGTAGACAGCATAGGGATGGGTCCTGTCTTTTTATCCAATCTGTAACTCTGTGCTGTTTTATGGGAGCATTTAGGTCATTGACATTGAGAGTGATTATTGAAATATATGATTTTATTGTCATCATGTTGTGCATGAAGTTCTTATTTTTATAGATTGCCTCTGTACATTTCTGTCCTATATCCCTCTAAGGGTCTTTCTCCTTTTATAGAACCACCCCTTAATATTTCTGGCAGAACTGGCTTAGTGGTCACATATTCTTTCAGTTTCTGCTGGTATTGAAAGCTCTTCATTTCTCCATCTACACTAAATGACAGCTTTGCCAGATAAATTATTCCTGGCTGCATGTTCTTTTCATTTAGTACCCTGAATATGTCTTGCTAGCCCTTTCTGGCTTGCCAGGTCTCTGTGGACAGGTTGACATTATTCTGATGTTCCTCCCTCTACACATCAGGAATCTCTTCCCCCTAAGTGCCCTGAAGATGGTTTCCTTGGTTCTAAGATTTGTGAATTTTACTATTACATGCCAAGTTGTTGGTCTGTTCTCCTAGATCTTGGGAGAAATCCTCTCTGCTTCTAGGACATGGATGCTAGTTTTATTCCCCAGATTAGGGAAGTTTTCAGCTATGATTTGCTCAAATATATCTTCTAGTCCTCCCTCACTCTCTCTCCACCCCCTCAGGAATCCCAATATTTCTAACATTAGAACTTTTCATGGTGTCATTCATTTCTTTAATTCTGTTTTCTTGGATTTTAGGCTGTTCCAGACCTCCTTTTCTTCCTTCTTTTCTATCAGTTTGTCTTCTAGATTACTAATTCATTCTTCTGCCTCATTTACCCTAGATGTTAGAGTATCTAGTTTAAATTGGCTCTCATTGATAGCATTTTAAAGTTATTCCAGATCAGCTCTCATTTCTGCCCTTAGAGAATCTATGTTGCCATTAATGGTTTTATCCATTCTAGCTATTGCCTGCATAACATCTTCCTTATATCCATACCCACTAGTTCTGTGCAGAAGTCACAGTCTCTGAATCTTTCCTGTGTTGGGATTCTTCCTCTTAGTCATTCTGTTGAGTGGTGGTTGAAGGAGTATACAGAGACCAAATTATTGATCACAACCCAAACAAGATGCACTTGTTTTATAGGGACCTTAGGGTTGTCAGTCTCTTGTTCTTCCAGCCTCTTTTCTGGGGAGGAGACTGTCACACTGTTACTCAGGCAGCCCTGTTTGGACAGAATTGCACTGCCCCCTGTGGGGGGGGATGGGAGCAGTAAAAAACAGTTTTGAGGGCTTCTTGTTCTCTGGCAGCTTTTGCTGGTGGCTTTCCATGTCTCTTCTAAGAGTCAGAGCAAAAATGACTGTATCCAAACTTCTGTCTCAGAACAGAGGGATCACAGTCTGTTCTGTGCGCTCTCCAGTTCATTCTGTCTCCATTTTTGTCTGTGCTGCTAAAAACTGCAGTGTCCTAGGTTGTATGCCCCACAGCATTACTCCCAGGCCTTCTTTCCAAGTCCAGGCACGTCGCTGCCTTTTTTGTTTCTAAGACTGCCACCTGTCCCCAGTTTGCACACATGCCCCTGCAGTTTCAGGTTTTAGTCTAAGGATTGCCCTAAAGTCCTTTCCCCACTGCTACCAGTTTGTGAGTCTGCACCCAGTCCCCAGTGCTGGAGGCTTTTGCACTCTTGTGGTGCAGGATCCAGAGGCTCCCACTGTTTATCTTCCTTTTTTTTTTTTTTTTAAGATTTTTAAAAAATTTTTTTAATTTATTTTCAGCAGAACAGTATTCATTGTTTTTGCACCACACCCAGTGCTCCATGCAGTCCGTGCCCTCTCCAATACCCACCACCTGGTTCCCCCAACCTCCCACCCCCCACCGCTTCAAACCCCTCAGATTGTTTTTCAGAGTCCATAGTCTCTCATGGTTCACCTCCCCTTCCAATTTCCCCCAACTCCCTTCTCCTCTCTAACTCCCCTTGTCCTCCATGCTATTTATTATGCTCCACAAATAAGTGAAACCATATGATAATTGACTTTCTCTGCTTGACTTATTTCACTCAGCATAATCCACTGTTTATCTTCTGACATCTGTCTGCAGAATCATGGCTCCTGCTTCACACCTTGAAACCAACCACTGGAGATATTCTGTTTGTAGAGATCCAGATATATCTTCTTATATCTTAGGCTGATTTTTGTGGTTATTCAGGGTCTGGTAGATATCCACCTCAATTCAGGGGACCAGTTGAAATAGGGTCCTCTACTCTTCCAACATCTTTTTGAAAACAAAGTATCTTAATAGCATTTTTTGGTGTGTATCTTCAGACTGTTTCATAAAATCTCACATGATAATTATTTTGAATTTTGTAAATTGTGCCTTGTGCTTGATCTGGGTCTAAGCCATAAACTCACTAAAGGTCTCTAATTCTTAAACTGCAGCCCTGAGCTCTGTCTTAAATTTGATATACTCATAAGTACTTGTTGTAAACTTCTTTAATTTAGCTATCTATTTAACAGATATTTACTAAGTGGATATTCATATCAAAACAATGTGCTAGATGCTTTTGAGATTACAAAAAGATAGGTATCCGGGTAAAACTTCTCCTAGTGGTTTATAGATTTGAGATCAGAAGATGATCCCACTATACTGGCAAATATCACCATATACAATTAAAGTCTTTCAACAAATAATACAGAATTGTATAGAGATAATTAGAAAATAAAAGTAAAAAACACATCTGAAAACAGGACTTGTTATATTTTTTTCATGTTATCTGTGGGTGCAAAGAGTAAAGCTGGTATTTCTAAGTTCAGGTTTTATTTACTTAACTTTGTTAGTGCAATTCCCCTGCAATGCCTCATATTTCTCAGGAAGTTCAGCCAATAAAAGAAGTCTCCCCAAGATGTCCTTTGTCTTTAATTGAGAACACAGAACATGCAAAGCAAAATCTATTGGCCAAAATGTGTATAATAGGGACAAGAGAAATATCAAATAGCAATGTTCCAAAAGTGAAGTAATTCAACTTAGAATTTAAGATATGGCTTTACAGAACACTAGACAGTCAGTTGCCTTTTTCCCTACTTTCTACCCTCTTTTCGCCTACTAGCTGTAAAATAATGATAATCTTTTAAATATTTTGTCCACGAATGGTTCAAAATATAATTGCTTATAGAAATGTGAAATGTCTAAGTTTTAAACAGTAGTTGAGAAAAACAATACAACTTTTGTATAAATTAACAGTACTCTAATTTTCTTTTCATTGTGTCTAAGTAGAACTAAGGCTTGTTTGTACCAGAAGCTGGGATAAAACAAACTGCTTATGGGGTCTTCTGAATAGGAAGACAAAAATGTTCTTTTCTCCAATTTGATCAGACAGAGCTCCATGAAAGAAAGGGTTTATTTTGAAAGAGGGCAATGGGTTGACTTTTTAGGAAAAAGTCTTTTAGTCAAAGGAACTGTGTAGGGAGCAAAGCTATAGGATTTTAACAAAGAAATGGAAAAAGGGAGAGAGAGACAAGAGTGTAAGCTATGGGGAGATAAAAAGAGCATAAGGCAAAGCTTAAAACCCTCAATGGGAAAAAGTAGGAAAGGATTCCTTGCATGAGATTTGTGGGGTAGGGGGAAGAAGAGGAATAGGGATGAACAATTTGGATACAACTGAGTGTCCATGATTTGCCTCTTTTCAAGTAAACATAAACTTTTATTTGCAGTGATTATTTTGATTTTATAATTATATACTTCAAAATAATATCTTTTGAATGCTGAGAGATTGCTATATAAATTTAATTGCTGACATTTATGTGACTTTGGTATTTATGCGACTATATATATACACTTACATATACTAAATTTCACAGGTAAGAATTTTCCTCAGTTATATATGACCTCACATTGGTTACAAGTATTTTTTTATTTTTATTTTTTTTGCTTATCCATATTAACACCACTGAAACAATAGCACGACTACATTTTCCAGGTAGATTTAACACTGGCAAAAATTATGTCACTTACAGATTCATAGGTAATTTGAAAAAAGGAAAAAAAACAACTTTGATTTTGAGAAATCAGAAATCAATATAGTTGGTTATTGTCAACTTGGTCTTTTATAACTAGCTGGAAAAAAGAACAGTTATTTTTCAGTCACCAAAATGGGAGAAATGAAAAGAGAAATAACATCTCCTTACAGTGATACAGTAATGTCCCTTTTTCATTCCCTTTTGTCTTCTTCCCACCCCATCAGCTTACTACTTAGAGTAATTCATGTATGAGCAAAGATACAATCCAAACTGTGGTGGTTTACAGGGCAGTTTTTAGAGAAAATATGTTGGAATATAGTGATTGACTTAACACTTCAGCTCTCTACTTTCATATATTTCAAAGTTTGATGCAGTTACTCTGGATCTTTCTTTAAGGCAAATGTCATGTGACAGACAAAACCAAGTGCTTCCCTTTCTCACTGTCTTTTTTTTTTTTTTTTAAACCAGAATTTTTTGGACTTCTTAGTTCCAGCAGGGGATACAAAGATGAATGACTTCATACTATCAAATATTTCTTAAGGACCTAACATAATTTTTACACTTCTTGTATTTTATAGAGATGTTTCAACTATAGTTCACTCACATAAATAGGTGCTTTTCATGCTTAATGTTTTTTATCCCATTGAAACATATGATAAACTGACATTGATGATGATGACAGAGGTCACTGGGTACAGAGAATATTAGCATTCTCAACTCTTATCTAGAAAGGAATGTAGGGAACATGTAGCCTGGCCTACTCATTTGAGAGATAATACATGGCAATAAAGGATTGTAATGAAAAAAATATATATATATCAAGTAGGATTTGTTCTCCTTACTATGCTAGTTTTCTGCAAGTAAGATTTACCCCAAATACTCCAAATCTCTGAGAATCTATTCCTATGGATAAGAACAGAGTGTCCGGATTAGTGGGTTGAGAATAATGCAATGGGACCAAGGGCACCATCTCTTATGTGTTCAGAGCTAGGTTGCTTTCACTGCCCAAAACAGTGGCAAAATAATGTTAGCCTCATAGATTTAGCACTGGACAGAAATAATACATTTTATTTATTTATTTATTTTACATTTTTAAGACATAAGTTTTGATATCTTGAGTGGAAAACCCCATGATTGATAAAGGTTGCTCATAACTGTTCTTACACCTTTGGGATTCACTACAAGAAATGCCATTATTTGTTGTCCAACTAAGCCAGTATCAGTTCTATCAGTAATGAAGGTAGCATATTTTTCTCAATTGTCTATTTCTCTCCAAATCATTTGGACCTTGGATTGCCCTTAAATTTCAACAAGTTTTGTTTTATTATTGTTTGTGTTTGTGTGTGCGTATGTGTTTGGAAGACTAAACACATAGTGTACATAAAAGAGTATAATGACCGTGTAAGTGGACTTAAATGAATAAAAAGGTATGCTTATGTTAACAGTGATGCATAATTAGGTTTGCAAGAAAATATGAAGCTCAGTTAAATTTAAATTTCAGAAAAACAGTAACAACTATATAGTATAAGTGTGTTCCACCCATCTGTTATCTGAAATTTAAATTAATTTGGTACCCTTTATTTTTATTTGTGAAATCTGACAACCATACCCATAATGAATTATTCTTTTAATAGAAAACAAAGCAGTGAAAAAATAATGACTAGTAAATAATACGTGTTATGAATTCACTTCCTTGATATTTGCTATGAAATTTCTGAAAGACAACCTTGTTTGAAATGGAACATACAGAAGAAAGAATGTTAGCTAGTAGCTGTAGATTCATAATTGAGGGATTTGCTTTACAGCAAAATGAGTAGGCAAGGAATCCTTGGAAAGATGTATGAAAATCTCTTCACTCAGACCTATATCTCTCACCTTTTATAGTTTACTGAGGAGCAGTTCTTAGTGAGTGTGATGACACCATCAAATTATTAAAGAAAACTTTCCCAGGACTATCATTTTTCAGTTTTTCATGTCAGAAACGCAATCATCAGTGATAAAAAAGATAAATAAAAAATGAAAACTAGGCAAACTAATTTGTCCTTAAGAGATCTGATTTGGTGATAAAAACAAATAATAAACAAATACCCTAAACATCATGCCCTAAATGGATAAATATAAAGTAAAATTAAATATCATGTGACCCACATTTCTCAAAAAGAAATTGCAAATATGAAGTTTCCCATTTTTATGAACTTGCAAATTTGGATGTTTAATAATGTAGAAGAGATAAATCAAATACTTTATACTATTAAATGTGTACATTAATTCAATATTATATAAATGCATTAATTTAGAGATAACTTTCCCCATTTCACATTTTCACATTTAATGAGAATAATTTTATTCAAACTTATATATACTTCTTTATTATCAATGCTATCATTATCAGAGTAAATTTCTAAATCACCTAGCAGAGTTTCTCAGAGATTGTCTTTGTTTTTATGTATTGAGATGGAGTACATATTTTTATACACAATGTGTATATATGCACAGATTTTCTTATAATAAAAAATAGCCCTAGTAGTCAAAATTTATATTTGATTAATTATTATTGGATTTTATTATTTTTTTAGTATTTCACTTACCTAGGGGTACAAAGTAACTAACTTATCCATCCCAATGGGACATCCCATTGTAAATTCCAGTAGACTACTTCTTTCCCAGGTGTAATAGGACACAGTATTTTCAACAGCATAATATATTGATCCACAGGGAGACTTGGGGCAATGACTTGTCTTCCATACTTTCATGGTATTGGGTGTCTTGGTAGGGGTCCCCAGTCTGACATATGAGGCAACAGGTCCTACCTACAGTTGATCATTCAAATGTATTAAAACCTGGGATAGTATTTTCCCAGTCTATCCAGCCAAAGTGGTTTTACTTGTTAGTTATCTTATCTGTTGCTTTTATATTTTATTTGTCTTTTCTATCAATCTCCTGCTTGCAGGTTATGAGGGCAATAGAACCTTTTTCAATGTCATGTTCTTTTGCCCAGTCTTAGATATCACGACCTTTCAAATGTGACCCCCAACCACTTTTCATTTGATGAGGGGTTTTATACAAGGTATTCACCCTCTACATTTCCTAATTTGTTTCCCAGTTGTGCGGTGACATGGGAAAGCTTGGGTGAGGCCAGATTTAGTGTACACAGAAACCAAAGCATATTTAGAACCGTCTCTTAGAGAGATTAGGCCAGTATAATCAATTTGCCAATTCCTTACCAGTTCGGAACTCCAGCAGATGATTCCAAACTTTTTTGGCTGGTGCCTTGGGCATTGTTAAGAACATCAGTCATACTATTTCTGCATCAGTCAAGTCACTGTAATTCAAAGGCTATACAGCACACTTGGCAGTATGGCATCCCACTTGGGCACTGTGGTGGCCATTCTTTCACTGCACTCAATTGGCTGAATCTGTTAATGGATCAGTTGCTAAGGCTTGTACATGTTTTAGGGCATCAACTTACTATTTGCCATGGGGTATCAGTGTATTAGGAGCTGGGATATGGAAAACAAAACTGCTTCAGGCTTTTGCAGATGAACCCAAATGTTTTTCCATATATTTAGACACCATAATGGTTGAATCATGATCATCCAGCCCTCCACTTCCCATTGTCCAATACATAAGGTTAGTCCCTTTAGAATAGCTCAACTGTCAATACAAAGGGTTAATGGCCAGGCTCATGGGTGATCACCAGCCAAACAGCTCTGCATTCAGCCCAGTGATTACAGTGATTCATTCCTGTTTTTATCCAGATGGTGTCAGTGTTAGACTGAATAGTGGCTGTAGCTCATGTGGATGGACTGCTTCCACTGGACCCATATATATAGTCTAGGAATTTACTCTATTCTCACTCTACAGGCCACAGGAGCCACCACAAGAATAGGGGCAGGGGAAGTTGGAGGATCTTCATACACTACTGAACCTAATAACACCCGCAGTTCAAGAGACAGCGGGCTGGTGGAAAAGGTGCTCCTCTGTTGCAAATAGGCATGCCATTTAGGCAATGTAGGAGCTTGAGTCATAACAGAGGTAGATTGATAGAACGTATTCTCAACCCACTCCTCGGCAGGCAGGGAATTTCTTACTATAATACACTGTTCTTTTGTGAGAGGCTGTACCGAAGGAGTGCTGTAGTACACCACTAGGAGCTATTATTCTATGGTGGGCATATCATGTTTCTGTCCTTTTCCAGAAATGGGACAAATATTCCTGGGGTGCTCTCTCCTGCTATCTCTGCAGAGTAAGTATGCCCAACCCATACTTTTTGGAGTCACAGATACATTTAACTCAAACAATACTTCTGCTGTGGAAATTCCCAGAGCATTGATCTGCTTTCATTACTATTTTGCCTTCTCATAGGACTCTTGTTCCTCTGATCCCCAGTCCCACATGAACCTTTCTGAAACTAGGCAGTATAAAGGGATGACAGCATTATGCCAACTAAGGAATAAAAGTCCTTCAAAACCCTTAAATCCTCACAAAAGCTTGCATCTCTTTTACATTCTCAGGAGTTGGATAGTCTTACATCTTTTCCATTATCGTTTTGGGACAACGTATATGTTACCTGGCCATATGACTCCCCAAAACTTTATAGCAGTGCCTGGACCTTGAATGTTCTGTGATTTCACTGTTCATCTCTCTTGTACATGTTCTAGCAAAGTTTGCAGCTTCCTATTGCAGAACAAGTCGTCTATGATAACATGATTTCATCAAAGTAATGGCTCCGTTTGACTCAAGTGGGGAAGAAAAACATGGGCAGATCTTGGGTTACTAACCCATGACATATTGTGGGTCTTGGGGAAGCTATTGAAAGATCTGCTGTTGCCCTTTCGATATGAAGGGAAAATGATCTTGTGACTCAGCAGGCAGGAGTATACTGAAAAAGGTGTTTGGTAAGTCCAGTACCACCTGGTGTACAACTGGGGCCATGGCCAAAGTATGTAAGATGGTGGGAATGTTGGGCAGAGCCACTAACCCATGACATATTGTGGGGATTGTACTACCTTGTTCAATTCGTGGTAGTCTTTGGTCATCCACCATGAATCATGTGGCTTTTTTACTGACCACACCAGACCATGGAAAACACGGTAGGTGAGGCATGAAATATCCACTTGGTACAGTTTTTGGATTAGTTTCTACTATTTCTTTATGTTCTCCAGTCAGTTCATATTAGTTGAAAATTACCACTCTTCAAAGGAGTGGTAGACTTACTGGTTCCCAGTTGGTGTTTCCCCTCAGCACTGGTTTTGATTATTCTAACCCAGAGGCAGAATTCACCAATAAAGGTTTACAGAGTTTGACCTAGTAGGGTATCACCATTCAAATGTTATCTGGTATTTAAAAGAGAAAAACCTCATATACTCATGGAGAACTCCTAGTTAGCAAAATCTGACAGTCATTTGTCCTTTGTAACCATTAATGGCATTGAAGGGGCCAGGAAAATTCTGAGGTTATCATGTATTGCAGTACTTTTGGCTCCAGTACCAACCAGAACTGTCATCTTTTGTTTATTTCTGTGGGACTAGTGAATAGGGGGCCTCTGGCTGCTTCTAGTGACCTTCCCCTGGAGGTAATTTTGGCTTGCATGCTGTACCCAGGGTATGGGAGACACCCACCCTGCACAGGACTGTATCCTGAGGCCTCTGCTAGAGCAGGCAGGGCAGGTTTGAAATGCTCAGGTTTTAAGGCTTTCCACAGACCAACCAATGCAATGTTGGTTTGCCAGTCCATCTCTTCAGGTGGGGTCTGGGCAGCAATGAAATCGAAACATATTTACATATTTACTTTTGTTTTTTGTTTTTTGTTTTTTTTGAAGATTTTATTTATTCATTTGTCAGAGAGAGAGGGAGAGTACAAGTAGGGGGAGCAGCAGGCAGAAGGAGAAGAAGGCTTCTGTGTGAGCAAGAAGCCCGATGTGGGACTCAATCCTAGGACCCTGGGATCATGACCTGAGCTAGAGGAAGATGCTTAACAGACTGAGCCATGCAGGCATCCCAATTCCCAGTTACTTTGACCAGATCTTTTATAGCCCTTGATTTTCCTTGAGTTAATAATTATTTCCTATTTTATTAGTAGGCTGAATGTCCCATGTACCTATTACTTTTTCAACATTTTTTTCAATATTTCTTCAGAAATCTGTAATGTCTCATTATAACTTTGAGAAACATAAAGACAAAGATAATCTACCAGGTATTTATTTATTTATTATTTTTTAGGCCATGCCCCCACAGTTGTTATCCTAGGACTGTTTTACAACTGTTTTATAACAGACTATGTGTTTTCTGATCCTGTCATTCTTTTTTTTTTTTTTTTTTGGTTTACTGTTTGATTTTGCTGAAACATAATCTTAAATAGCCACATGAGAAAGTTTTCTAGGACTGAACAGAAACATGTAAAAACTTAACCAAACTATTGATTTGTAGGATGCAAACTGAAGTACCATCATTCCACATCATTTCAAATTGACACAGAGTTAAATATAACAACACCAAGCCCCAGATGCATATACAACTGATAGGAGGATGAAAAGGTCAATTTACTTTTGAAAGCGATTTGGCATGATGTAGAAAATTTAGATTGTTGTCATTATTATACAAAAGGAGACACATACAAGAAAGAAGTGCTCAGCATGTCCAAGGAGAAAGGAATAGGTAAATAACCTCTGGTACATTCTTAGGTTGGAATCTATTATACAGTTAAAACAAGAATGCAAGATTTACATGTATCAATATTGAAAAATCTAAAAATAGAAGTTTGAAAAAGCAAGTTGCTGGGGCACCTGGGTGGCTCCGTCAGTTAAGCCTCCAACTACTGGTGTCATCTCTGGTTGTGAACTCAGGATCATGGAATGGAGCACCATGTTGGGCTCCCTGCAGCTGGGGCATCTGCTAGTTCCTCTCCCTCTGCTCCTCCCTTGCCCTGGGTATTAAGGAGGGCACGGATTACATGGAGGACTGGGTATTATATGCAAACAATGAATCATGGAACAGTACATCAAGAACTAATGATGTGCTGTATGGTTATTAACATAATATATTAAAAAAAAAAGACAAGTTGGAGAGGATCCATAACAAATATCTTTCATATAAACATGAGGAGTAATATTATTATTTTTAGATATGCATTATATGATGGATTTTATATATAAATCCAAACACATTTGGTTGTGATAAGTTCAGGCTGTTCTTATCTTTGAGGAAAAAAGGATAGGAACTACATTGCGAAGTGTTGTATAGAGGAGTTAAACTAAATGCATAATTTTATTTAAAAGAGTAAATTCAGGGGGCGCCTGGGTGGCTCAGTGGGTTAAGCCTCTGCCTTCGGCTCGGGTCATGATCCCAGGGTCCTGGGATGGAGGCCCACATCGGTCTCTCTGCCCAGCAGGGAGCCTGCTTCTCCCTCTCTGCCTGCCTCTCTGCCTACTTCTGCCTACTTGTGATTTCTCTCTCTGTCAAATAAATAAATAAATCTTTAAAAGAGTAAATTCAGGTATGGCAAGTTTAAGAGGTAACAAATCTGTGATATCTGAGTAATGGGTACACGAGATGTTCAGTACATAGTATCCATATTTGCTTCAAAAATATATTAAGAGAGAGATTGTATGGAAGGCATGATTTGAATATCTGTCCCTTAAAGTATGTAATCATTTTTTCTTTATCCTTGATTGATAATGTATCCCTGTATTAAATTCTCAATAGAAAATAATTTTCCCACAGAATTGTTAAGTCTCACTCCACTGTCTTCCAATACTGATGCTGAGAATTCCTTAAAGGTTTATCAAAATTTGCTGCAAATTTATTGGAACCTGGTCTTTTGTGTTGGGAAGGCATAAATATTTTGGTAATTAATTTTTTTTAAACAATTCTTTTTTTTTAAGATTTTATTTATTTATTTGACAGACAGAGATCACAAGTAGGCAGAGAGAGAGAGAGAGGAGGAAGCAGGCTCCCTGTTGAGCAGAGTCCGATGCGGGGCTCGATCCCAGGACCCTGGGATCATGACCTGAGCCGAAGGTAGAGGCTTTAACCCACTGAGCTACCCAGGCGCCCCTTGTTTTTAAAGATCTTATTTAATTATTTGTCAGAGTGAGAGAGAGAGAGAGAGAGAGAGCGAGCACAAGCATGCACAGTGGTCAGCAGAGGGATAAATAGACTCCCTGCTGAGCAAGGAGACTGATGAGGGACTTGCTCCAAGGGTTCTGGGATCATGACCTGAGCCAAAAGCAGATGCTTAAGTGACTGAGTCACCAAGGCATCTTGGCAATTATTTTTTTTTTAAGATTATTTAAGAGAGACAGCATGATCAGGGAGGAGGGAGAGGTGGAGGGAGATGGAAAAGAAAAGAGAAACTTCAAGCAGTTTACCTGCTGAAAGAGGTGCTTGACATGGGGCTTGATCTCAGAATGCTGAGATTATGATGTGAGCCGACACCAAGAGTTGGATGCTTAACCAACTGAGCTACACAGACACCCCTATTTTGGCAAATAATTTGATGGATATATTTATAATCCTAATGGTAATTATAGTCCTAATTGGTAATAGAGAATTTTCCAGAAAATTAGCAGATTTTTTTTAAATGTTTAAAAAATTTAATTATAAATTTGTTTGCGGTACTGCCGTGGCTTTTCAATCTCTGTTCTGTTTGGATTTATATTTCTTTCTTTCTTTCTTTCTTTCTTTCTTTCTTTCTTTCTTTCTTTCTTTTTTTCTTTCTTTCTTTCTTAAAAGAGACAGAGGAGGGCTGAGAAACAGAGGGAGAGGATGAGAGAGAATCTTAAGCAGAGACTCCAGGCCCAGTGTGGAGCATGATGCAGGATTTGATCTCACCACCCTAAGATCATGACCTGAGCTAAAATCAGGAGTTGGAGGCCTAATGGACTAAGTCACCCAAGCCCCCCATATACCCCTTTTCATTTTATTTCACTTTTTAAAATTTATCTGTTTTAGAGGGAGCGTGTGACTAGGGGGAGAGGCAGAGAGAGAGGGAGAGAGAAAATCTCAAGCAGACTTCCTGCTGAGCCCAACATGGGCCTTGATTCCATAACCCATGAAATCATGACCAGGGCCAAAAACAAGAGTGGGATGCTCAACTGACTGAGCCTCCCAGGTTCCCCCTCACCCCTTCTCATTTTAACATTATTATTCTGTATCTTTTAATCTCCTTTTCTTTAATCAGTAAGCAGCAATCTTATTCCTTGGTTTCTTTGCTTCTCTTTCCCTCCCTATCACTTTGATTTCTTCTTTCTGTATTTTTCTTCCTCTTGTCACTTTGCTTATTGGAAGCAGTGGATTATATCTCTATTCACTCTCTCTCTCTGTAAAAATATATGCATATATATGAACATATGTAAAATATATATGTAAATATATATAAAAGTGTGTGCATGTATATTCTACATTAGCTGAAAAATTAGCTTTATTTCTTATACATTTATCACTATATACTCTGTTACATATATTTAGCATTCATAATTAATGGTATATTTTTATTTCAAAAATGTAAAGTTATTAAGCATTTTTTACTCCTCCAGAAATCATGTTTTAAATACAAACTAAAACAGTTTTTTATGGGTTTTTGTGTTGTTTAAATTTTAGTTTTAATATTTTCTGGACATGAAACATTAGTTGTTTTTTTTCCAGTTTTTAGTTAATTACATTTGTCAAATATTCTGTCCACTGATGTTCATGATTTTTGTTGGTATCTCTCCTCTTCCCTCTGTGTTCACATTTATTGAAGAGTTAGCTTTAATAGTTCAGTCTGTAACTTGTGAATTCTCTTAGTATTTGTTTATCTGAAAATGTCTTTATTTTGCTGTCACTCTTGGATGATTGTTTCACTTGATATCAAATTCTAGATTTCCAGAGATTTTATCAACATTTTGAAGGTATGCTCTAGTGGCCTCTGAAAATATATTGTTGCTTAAAAATTAAGCTAGGTACAGACCAGTTAAGAGTTTATTTAAGTCACTGATGTTCTGAAATTTGTCTATGATACATTTGGGTGTTAATATTTTTCATGTTCAGTACTCAGTCTTCAATATCAGCATGAGGATTCATGGACATTTCTTGGGTACTATATTTAAGATCCTTTATAAAATTTTCTCCATGTGTTGCTTTTATACACACATGAAGGGGCATTGATCTATCTTTCATTGATGTCTAATCCTTTCCCATATTTTTATATTTTTTCACCCTAGTATATTCTTAGTGAATTGCCACTGCATAAAATTTCACCATTTTTCTCATTTAAAAAAAAAATCTGTATAGTTTTTACTCTATTTCAATGTTTTATTTTCATGATTGTACATTGTATCTCCAAAATTTCTTTTTTGTCTTGCCTATATTCTCTTGAAACATTTATGCCTGTTTTGATTTCATAATTACCTACTCTTTGCCCGCAACCTTAGTAATCTATAAGGGTATAACCATGCACCAACAATAGAGTAACTAAACAAGACCATAATCCACTTGTTCTTTAATAAGGAGTTAAGTCTTCTGACTTCTTATGGAATGAAAATGAAGACCTTTTTCAGAAACACAAGTGTCATTATAGTTTATGAGTGTGAGTTGTATACAGAAATAAAGGCCCATGAAGATTTTCTGACCTTTATCACTAGTGTTTGTCCAGTAGGATTTAGCCTCCTTCTTGATCCTCATCTCTCTAAGGAAAAACATCCATTTTAAAGCTGTTGCTTGATGCTGAAATAGAAGTTTAGAAGAGACACAATGATAAAATTGTGAACCAGAAAGAGAATGAGAAAAAGACACTAACAAGGGGAGAAAAAATTATCTGTGGAGATTATGCACATGACGAGAAATCTAGGGAAAAGAGAGAGAGACCAAAAAATTCCTAGGCTATCCTATGAAGGAATTTTAGGAGTTTGGTTTATGTAATGCTTTAAAGAGAACTGGGGACAAAAAGAACAGATATGTAAAAATGTTTGTTGAAATCAAATTCTATGTAACCATTTAAAATGCAGATAAATAATGACTTACTGTTCACTTATTTTTGGCTGTGAACTAACTGTTAAATGTGCCTTACTCTTAGTGGGCCACAGGAGCCCAGTATGTTATTAGGGTTATATTATTAAACATTCCTTATCACTATGGTAACTTACAGTATTATGGTTTAATAATTTATTGCTAAACATTATGCTCGTTCTTGCATAATGGAATGCAATGGAAGTTATGAAATATTAAAACTACTGATGATGTTGATTTTAATTTGAGGTTATCTGAACAGCATCTCTTCCCCCCCATATACATTTTCTGATTTTTAATTTTAATTTACTTATAAAATTTTTGAGAATTAAGTGTAAACTGTGAGGAAAAGTTAGTTTTGGCCAACTTCCTTTATCATTGCAGCATCTGTCTTGATAGTGGATAGATGGGCAAGTGGAGAAATTCCACTTACCTTAGTGGAGTGTGTGTTCAAATTGTGATGAAGATAGTGAATGAAAGTAAAGCAATGCAATAATAGGGGAAAATGCCAGGGAGGAGGAGGGTTGCAAAGATCTACAGAAGTATGGTGGTCTGCTTTGGCTTCCCTTGAAGAATGGACATTCAAACAGATCACAATGATAAAAAGGAGCCAGTACTGAGACTATGAGGAGAAACATGTCCCAGGAAAAAGAGACCCTGTATTCAAAGAAAATGAAGAAGTTGTTAGAGTTGAAGAACTGAAAAGAGTCTAATGTAACGGATGGTAGGAGCAACAGGGTGGAGAAGCATGTGATGAATGTGAAGGGAGAAACTACATGACTTTGTTCTGCCTTTTACCCTTAATTTAACAACATTGTAATTATCTTATTTTAAGGGCACTAGTCATTGGAGGGTTTTACACAGAAGCTATCTAGCAAAAATCAGTCAATGAAGTCTTCTTTTAAAAAATTCCATTAGAGTTAACATACAGTCTTCTTTTGGTTTCAGGTGTACAATCTAGTGACTCAACAATTCTATACATGATTCAGTGCTCATCAGGGTAGGTGTGTTCTTCATCCCAATAATCTATTTCACCCATCCCTCCACCTACTTCTATTCTGGCAGCCATCAGCTTGTTCTCTGAAGGGCCTGTTTTTTGGTGTATCACTCTCTCTCTCTCTCTCTTTTTTTTTCCTTTGTTCATTTCTTTTGTTTCTTAAATTCCACATATGAGTGAAATCATATGGTATGAATCTTTCTCTGACTGCCTTATTTCACTTAGCATTATACCCTCTAGATCCATCCATGATAAAGTCTTTTAGTGTGGTAAAAACACCAAATGATCTGGAATTTGAGATTTCTGGAGGCAAATTTTGGCTTTAGTTGAAAGATTAAGTCATTCAAATGTGATAATACTCATTTTCTTCATTTTTAGAGGAAAGGATTGGATGCTACTTAATTTTTTTGTGACTGGAGAGGATGTTAAAGTTGGTCAGTAATTTGCTCATCGGAGGTAATGACCCACTTTTGAAAAAGCAGAGTACTTCATGAAAGAGCCACTTATTCTCTTTTGAGGAGTCATTTCTTCTGGCGGCTCTTTCTTGGGCTGTCACTCCCGACAGTGTTCATTATTTATATTAACTTTTTAACCAACCGCTGCCTAAAGCAATAAACTACTCACACAGTTAAAGCTCTCTATAAATAGTGCAAAAGTAAATATTTGTCAGTCAAGAACAAAAGGGGAATCAAGTAAAGACTACATGGGGTGGATAGAGTATCCTTAAAGTTTCTTTGGATTCTGAGTTTATTTGTTGTTGAAGCATTTCCTCCAACTGTTATCACTGGAATATCCATTTATGGCACCAACATTTGGATATTGCACTTTGGATTTAGCATCTTAAAAATGCTAATTGAGGTTCTAAATTAGCACAGGTGCTGTGGAAAGCAAGTGCCTGGTTATTTTCCAGCCATGCTGGAATCTAATGAAAGCTGTAAACCCACACTGAGAAATATGCAAATATATTTTTATAAAGTTTCAGGGATTCATGAACTCTTTGAAGCCTTTTCATGGGCCCTCCACATGCAAGCCCTGTGGGGTGAATAAGAACCAAGAATAGGTACCTTCAAGTATAATCTAAGGCTGGGTTCTGCTCTAAATTTAATAGTTCTAATTAAAGTAAAGGTATATTCTGTTAATTTTGCTTTCATACTGTAACTGTAACAGTATTAAAAGTGCTGCTCAAAACTAAGTGGGAACACAGAGAATTCAAATATAGGATTTTCTGACAACCAGAAGTGTTAGCATAACTCATTTTAAACATGGGTTAAATTTTCTTTCCCACCATACTGGCTGAAAGAACTTTGTCTTGCGCCTGGTTAAAACTGATTGAAATATATAGATATAAATCTGGTAGGGTTAGTTGTTTTGTTTTGTTTTGTTTTGTTTTTGACTTGGCAATAAGTTTCCATGCAGTTCTTTTAAAATTGATGTTATCAATATGCAAAATCCCCTTAGGAATGCAGAAATAAAAAAGATAGTCACCATTTTTTTTCTCCCAAGGTAAATGACTATATTTATAACTGTAGTTGTTTTTCATATTTATCACTGCTATCTTTTATGTGCAGGTGAGCCCTCACATTCTCAGGTTGATGGTTAAACTTAAAAGATAGAGTGTTGAAGGTATTTAGGTTGGCAGCAAAGTATGGTAACTTAGCCACAGACTGCTGGCAGTCTTTCTAGTTTCTTCAGAAGAGGGCATTAGATATATGAAGTACCAGATACGGTTATACATTTGTTAAAACATTATAATTTTTAGAAGAACCCACTGGGCAGTTGTTATTGCCCATTGACCTTGAGCTTGAAATGTAAACTCTCTGAGTTTCAGTATCCTCATCTGAAAAATGAGGGCAATCACACCTCAGTGGGTTGTTCAAAAGATTATAATGAGATAACAAATCTCTGGCTGACCAACAGATGCCTGGGCCCATTATTGTTCCTTATGATCACCATGCAGCCAGTAGCCATAGAGAAATTTCTACTATTCAGCTCAGAGTTAAGTCCTGTGGAGAGCAAGCTGAGACCATCTGAGGGCACATGAATGAGGAGCCACATGAGGGCAGCCAACAAAAGCAGGAGATAGTGAAGTCAAAGCAGACTCAGTTTCACCTTCTCCTAAAGACTCCTATCTAGGGGCGCCTGGGTGGCTCAGTGGGTTAAGGTTCTGCCTTCGGCTCAGGTGATGATCTGGGGGTTCTGGGATCGAGCCCCGCATCAGGTTCTCTGCTCATTGGGGAACCTGCTTCACCCGCCTCCCTCTCTGCCTGCCTCTCTGCCTACTTGTGATTTCTGTCGGTCAAATAAATACATAAAATCTTAAAAAAAAAAAAAAGACTCCTATCTAGTACGTCACCAGGGATTTATAGGCACTCCGAGAGCAGTGCATTCTGTTGTCAACTCTCATGTGTCTTTAGGAAATGGAGGTGGCTTGTAGGCAGATATATAACAGGAGGTCAGTTTAGAGACAGAGTAGAGACAGAGCTCCAGAAGAGTAAACAGTGTCCAGGAAAACGTCTGTTTAATCATCTGAAAATGCTTCATGTAGAGCCATGGTTTTGAAATATCTAGACATTGGTTATTGAATAGATCTTATCTGATTCATTGATCATCTCTGATTTACATGTTAGAATTATGGTATTTAAGATACTTAGTTGTAGACTAATGTAAGAGCATGTTCTGCAATAAGGTCAGAGTATTTCATTCTTTTCCACAAATCTCAGACATACTCTTAAATCAGCATCATATTCTTATTCATTATGTCCCGAGTTGTTTCAAAATTTCTTTTCTGTAACTTGTCGGAACTCAAAATTAATGTTTAATGAATAGTAGATATCTTAATCATGAAACAGCATACTTAAACCTTACCATAAAAGAACAAAAGAAACAAATAGTAGTGAAATAGGCATTTTTGCCCACATACTAAGTCAAGTAAAGAGCACATTCATTGTGATGCTTCTGCTTCTCCTCCAGAGCATCTGTTCATGTTCCTACAAAATACAGAACAAGAGAAGCTGGTGGCACTTTAGGTAAGAGGCTTTGGACTCAGGATTGGATCCAGCTCATCCTTCAGCACCTTTGACTTCAGGCAAATAACTTGAACTCTACAAACCCCAGTTGAATCAATTATAAAAAGGGAGAAAATGCCTCCCTCACTGGGTTTTAATATGGATATGAAGTAATGTACACAAAATGCTTAGCATATAGTAATCATCCAGCAAACAGTAGTTGCTCTTTTTATTGCTATTATTTTTGCCTCTTGGTAGTACATAGAAATCCACTGAGATGTCTCTCAACTCTGAGGATGACAACTTGAAACTATTTTGTAAAGCATATCATCTAAATACTAGTTTATAAATAGAGATGAGGAGATTTTTATGGGTTCTTATTCTTTCCACACAAAAAAAGAGTACTCCCCGCTTAAAGCTGCCGTGGGGTGTGGGGGGGAGATATAAACATTTAAAAGAAGAAAATAATGTGCAGAGACAGAACAGAGACTTCATTATAGAGCAGCAACTTTCTCTTAGGGACAACTTCAGATCCTTGTGATTGTCTATGATGTCTACTTCCCCTAGGTAGTCTTCTCCTTTGCCTCATGAATATTGGGTTTGCCCTGCGACTTACTTCCACCCTTGGAAAGTAAGTCGACTGGCAAAGAAAGGTTTAGAGTCCTAGAGTATTTCTATTACTCTCTGCTTCTACCCTGCGCTATGGGAGTAAGCATGTCCCATTGGGGTTGTTCTTCAAGTTTGGGTGGCAACATGCAAAGATGTGTGGACTGAAGCTGCAGCCTACCCACACGGTGGTGCAGTGTTAGAATGTATCAGAGTCACAACAGATAAGCAGTCGATATAGAATGGGGACAAGAAATACTCCTTTGTTTTTCAAAATCACTAAGACTTGGGGGTTGTTACTGCAGTAAAGCTGACACATAGGTCTGCAGAACCATTATGTATCCTGATCTCATTCATCACACATTTATATATTAATGTGGTCTCTGTTTCCCTATGAACCACCTTTCAAGAATCTATATCCATCTAAGATATAGGCATTAAAACATGCATCAGAGTATGGTTTTCATCTATGTAAAATTCTCCAGTGGTCTGCCAGTGCGCTCACAATAAAATCATAAGAACCGGTTTTTAAAAACCCTATGCTTAGCCCAGAAGGGAGGGCAATCATGCACTTTCTCTCTCCACATCCTTTGCGTGCTCTCTACCCTGTTGCTGCTACGGTCCAGCTATGTTAGCTGCTTTTTAGTTCCTCAAGTGTCATAAACTCTTCCTTTGCTTTCACCATATATGGTCTCTATTTCCTGAAACATATTTCTTATTAGTGTCTCAGTGCTGGTTCCCTCTCATCATTGTGATTGTGTTTGGAATGTCACTTCTTTAGGGAACCAAAACAGACTGCCATACCTCAGTAGAGACTACAGCTCCCCTCTATCCCAGCCACCTCCTGCTCTTACCTCATTGCATTTGTTTCCTTCATCATCTTCATTACAATTTTTTTAAAAGATTTTATTTATATATTTGACAGAGAGGAAGTGAGCACAAATAGGGGGAGCAGCAGGCAGAGGGAAAGGGAGAAGCAGGCTCCCAGCCAAGTGGGGAGCCCAATGCAGGGCTGGATCATGAAATGAGCTGAAGACAGATGCTTAATGACTGAGCCACCCAGGCTCCCCTTCATTACAATTTTATTTTATTTTATTTTATTTTTAAGATTTCATTTATTTATATGATAGACAGAGATCACAAGTAGGCAGAGGCAGGCAGAGAGAGAGGCAGAAGCAGACTCCCTGCTGAGCAGAGAGCCCAATGCGGGGGTTGATGCACAGCTTGATCCCAGGACCCTGAGATCATGACCTGAGCCAAAGGCAGAGGCTAACCCACTGAGCCACCCAGGCACCCCTTCATTACAATTTTAATACTATTATCACCACACATTATAACAGCCAAGAGACATTGAACACTTAGTATGTACCAAGCACTATTTTAAGTGAATAGCTTAGAATAATCCAGGAAGTACTATTACATTTTATTTTATTATTTTTTGTAGCTACTATTTTAAAGAGAAGGGGAAACTGAGACATGATAAATATGTATTAGTTTACTTCTCTAAATTATAAGATACATGGAAGTAGGGGTTAAGACATTTTTTTTTTCTGCTTATACTCAACATCTGTTATAAAGCCTGCTACTGAATAAGAGCTCAAAGGTGTTAATTTCCCATAGACATCTCCCCTTTTCAAACCGTTGCTATAACTGGACCTACTCTTGTGCTTCTTTTTATGATTGCAAAATGCCCTTCAGCAGGAACCATAAGAAAACTCTGAAAAAAAGAGCTGGATATAAAGTTTATTGCTTGCAAAGCACAACACACCTAGGGTCACACAGCAAGGCCGCATGCAGAGAAAGCCCATGTGTGTGCACACACTAAGGGTTCTGCTTTTATTGGGGTTGAGGGTGGAGGCCTAGGGTTATATGGGCTCAGTCATTATTGGGGAATAAAAAACATAAGAGCTGGAATTGAAAATATGGGAGAAGAAAAGACAAGTGGCCCAAATGGTCAGTTAGAGAAATCAACCAAGATCGCTAAAACAAAGGGGACTCAGTGGGAGACAGGTAGCCTGACATTTTATCTAGAGGTTAGCAATGTGTTTCTTTGAGATAGTTATCTTTGAAGTGGATGCCTCTTTGCAGTGAATGTGTTGGCAATCAAAACTTAAGTCAGGCATCATAAAAAACAAACAAACAACAACAACAACAACAACAGACAAAAAAACACCTGTCAGGGCTTTACAGAAAGCCATTGTGGAATTTTAAGCAGGGGTGTAACACAGCGTTATCTTTGTTTTAACGAAATCATCTTTGTTACTATTTGGAGGAGGGAGGGAAAGTAGGGATAGTAATGGTGATGGGAAGACAATTAGAAGAGGAACATTTATTCATTTAAGAAAGAGAGGGAGAGAGAGAGAGAGAGAGAGAGAGAGAGAACAAGTGGGGGAGAGGTAGAGAGAGAAGCAGACTCCCTGCCGAGCAGGGAAATTAGGGCTCTATCCCAGGACCCTGGGATCATGACCTGAGTCAAAGGCAGATGCTTAACAATCTGAGTCACCCAAATGGCAATGTGGATTTAAGAGGTGGTATGGAGATAAAGTTTAAGGAATCAGAATTCACAACTGATACAACTTGTTGGACCAAAGAAGATTTTTAAATTACCTCTTAGAGATTGTTCAGGAAGAAGCATGTATGTCAAGTAAAAATAAATAAATGAGTAGGTATATAAATAAATCAGCCATTTTGTTTTAAGTGGCAGCAGAAATGCCTTTAGATGTGTTTGGATTTGTTAATATTAGGAAATGGCACTTATTGTACTTTCATTATTAATCCAAAGGATACAGTAACTTGAAATTGCACTGAACTTTACAAATCACCCAAGACAGAATTTCATGTAAAAGCTACATTTTTCAAGATTGTTTGTATTAAATTTAAGAGAAATTTTCACATATAGAAAAAAATCCCTGGGCACCTGGGTGCCTAAGTCAGTTAAGCATCTGCCTTTGGCTCAGGTCATGATCCCAGGGTCCTGGGGTAGACCCCTAGTCTCCCTCTTCATTGGGGAGTCAGCTAGTTAGTTTCTTCTTTTCCTTCTGCCCACCCCCATCTCATGCTCTCTTGTGCATGTTCTTTCTGTATCTCAAATAAATGAACAAAATCTTTAAGAAAAATCCTGACTTCTTAGGTTCATGTAAATTTTTAGGTCAGTTTTTGTTGTTGTTGTTGTTGTTTGTTTTTTTGTTTTGTTTTGTTTTGTTGTTTTCTTCTCTCAATCCTTTTTTACAGATTTTGGCATTTTCAAAAACAATCAGCTGTCTTTGGGCATCTGTTTCACCTGGAAAAACAAAGGCGTAGGGTAAGGTGGTCTCTGAAGTCTTTTCTCTGTCACATCTCTGTGAATACTTTGAATAGCACTGTCTTTATCATGACCCATAAGCTCTTTTTTTCACTGAAAATCTATTTGTTTCTCTCTGGCTGTAAGTCTTTAAATCTGACTGGAATTGTGGGTTAGTGTATAAGGCCAAGTGTATTTACATGAAATAGCCCAACTCTGACACTAATAGATCAAACATTAAAAAAAAAAATCAATATATCACCCTGGGACACTGTGTTGTCCTGCTTGCTAATGTAATTTACATAAGAAGCAATAAATAATATCATTGAATCAACACTATACAATTTTCTACCTCACCCTGACTATCCAATTTATCTTGGCATAATTTTAAAAAATTAAACGTATTTCTCATGAGCATGCCCAATGTCTTATGAACATGTTCACATAATTCTGTCATGTTATTTATTCATATAGAAATTTTTTAAACACCTACCATGTGCCAGGCACTGTTCTAAGATGAAGAGGTGAGTCATGCAGACTTAGTCTTCACAGAGCTTACATTCTTAAGAAAATAACTTAAATCTAAAATAAATACACCTTTATAAGAAAAGTTAAATGTTCTATAGTTACCACTAATAATTCCAACTGATTTAGGCATTCACTTGTCAGAAGGTCATTTAATCCTCTAGGAAATCAGTATAACAAGTAGAAAGTAAGTGGGACTTAAAGCAAAAAAAAGATATAGTCCCAGAGAACGGTGTCATTTTTATTTACTTTGTCATTATAAAGCATACATATGTCATTATCTATCTAAAATTTTCTCCTTTCTTAGTCAATATTAAGTTTGTGTCCTGATAAGACACCAAAAAGAAATTTCAAAACTATTTATAAGGTGATGAAGGAGAATAATACAATGCTTATGTGAAACATTTGTCTAAAATTTCACAGCTAGAATAAGATACTCAGTTCTCATTGTACAGTATGTTGCTCAATCACTCTATGGCTGACTATCTCTAAATGCCATATATTTTACAGAGTAGTGAGATATAATTAAATAATTAAATATGATCTAGTTAAATAGCCAGTGAACACATTTCAAACACATTTCAAACCATAAGAAATCTTCAGATGGTTTAGCTGGGCTTTATACTGAATGCTGTTTATTTTATCTGGAGCTATATCTCTAACCTGACCTTCCATTACATTTATGCCCACAAACAACCTCTATTCCCCTAAAGACATGAAAGCTGTCAAAATGGGGATACAGCTCTTGGAGCTCCTATAAATCCCTGGTGACATATTAGAGATACGTGTATCCTTAAAAGCAGGTGAAGCGGAGTCTGCTTTGACTTTACTCTCACCTGTTTTGTTGTCTGCCCACATATGACTCATCATTCATGCACTCTGAAATTATCTCAGCTTGCGCTCCACAGAAGACTCTAACTTTGAGTCTAAATAGTCCAAATTTCTCTACAGAGACTAGATGCATAGTGATCTAAAAGAGTAATGGGGATGGGCAACTGTCAGTCAGCAAGTGGTTTGAAACTAGTTCTCACTAATAATACCTCATTCAATATTTTAGGCATCATTTGTCAGGTTATTGGTATGCTGTTTGGGTAAAAGAGAAATGATATTTTGGGACACTGACTCTCAAAAGATGAATGATGTTGCTGACTTCTTCGGCAGGAAATGATTGTATAGCAGGTGACTCACTCAAATATCCTTGTAAACAGATTAATGACAGAACTTCTGGCAAACATACTTAATGGTAGGTACTAGCTGGAGTGTCCTATCCTTGGGGATGTCTTAACAGGTTGTAACTGCCTTGTCCAGCTTTGCTTAGGGGTAACAAAATGGAATCTGAATTTATGAAACATGGTTCCTTGGAAGAAGTTCTTTAAATAGTGTAACTACCTGAGGTTAAAAAAGAAGTTTGATGAAATAAATGCTCTTAGTATGGTCTGAATGTTGAAATCCTAATGCCCAGTGAGATGGTATAAGTAGGTGGAGCCTTTGGGAGGGGATTTGGCCATAGCTTTGGTTAAGAAACTAGTTGAGTCAGGAATTTGGAATCCCACCGACTCCTTATTTAATAGTCCTCTCTAGCTAATGCATAAAGAAGATGGTTCACCAAGTCAATAAGGAATGATCAAGGATTAAACTAAGTAGTTCCTCCAAATGCTTTAGCTATAACTGATACAGTAGAGGAAATACAGAGAGTACAACAGACCAAGGAGGACTGGTAGGCTAACTAGCACCTTCTTTTCCATTTGAATTTTGGAGTCCAGCTAAGCACAATTTTCATTCCTATGGAATAGAACATAGTATATGTCTACCATTTGGCACAGCACTATTTTATTTCTCAAGGAAATTGCCTTATGTAGGCAAGTGGGACTTGGGCTTGCTACCCATTAAGTGCAAGTTGGTGTTGTCCATTGATGACATCATGTTCATTGCCTCTTTATAAGGAGTTAAAGAATAGAATTACCAATATGGCTAATGGGGAGTAGTTGATACGTCCAACTAAAATTTTAGAGCTGGCCAGTTTATGAAATTTCTGAGATTTACATGAGCTAGAACAACCAAAAGATATACCTAAACACTATAAAAAATAAGTTAAAATCTTTCACAGAACCTGCAGATAAGCCAGAAACATACCTTCAGATCCGTTTTCTCTGGACAAAAGAAATTGAGATCCCCCGACTTCCAAACTTACATTAAAAACTTTATCTGGATTATTTGGAGGAAAAGTGTGATTGCTCATCTGGCACATAGTTGACTTCAGCTGTCATTCACTTTGCAGTCTGCAGGTTGCAAGTGAAAGAGCTAATAATGACTTTAATGAAATCATACACATCAACAACCTGAAGAGGAAGCTTGTAATCTCATCCAGTCTATTCTCATCACTATGCGATCTGATGTCTTGAGAGATCAGTAGGCTCCTGGAGTGCTGAAGAGCTGAGCTAGGGGGTGCATGGAAAGGAGCACAATGTGAAGCCTAAGTTAGGTTAGTTAAGTTAGATTATGTTAGTTAAGTTAGTCAAGTTATGCAGGAATGCGGGGCACTTGGCTTTGTCATTGTTCTCTAAGGACCTGGTGCTACACATAAAAAGGGAAGTTATTTTCCCTGTGGTGCAACTGCTTGGGATTCCACAGGAAAAAAATGAAAAGAAAAAAAATAAAAATGAAAGAACATCTTGTCATTGCTGTGGGAGACAAAGAGGTGATGCTACATAAGATCTGGAAGCTGGTAGCTAGCATCTATAAAACACATATTAATGAATACAGGATTTCACATGCAAAAGGTTCTCCAATCACAACCCAGTCACTAGATTTGTGGTATGTGGAAAAAGCCTTTCTTCTTGGGAAGAAATAGAGTTTTATTGTTGTTTTAGTTGATATGTAATATAACAAACATTACATTAATCTCTCTACCACAATTATGTAGTGCATTTATATCTTCAGATTGGATACTATTGTGAGAGTCTTATCCCAGCTCCACAAATCATATAATACTTATGGAAAACAAATGGACAAAGTAGGAAGTAAGTTTGCCCTTAGAACAATTATGCGGGAAAATGTCTCCATCAACACATATGAGAAGATTCAAGTATAAAAAGAGTCACACACAAATAATGGAGGGGGGAAAAAGACAACCTGACTACTGAGAGAGATAAAACAAACAAACAAACAAACAAACAAAACAAAAAAAAAACTGTGAAGGAGTATTATTATACTTAATATATTTTATAAAAAGGGATCCCTACTCATATTATGCTTAGCGAAATAAGTCAATCGGAGAAAGACAACTATCATATGATCTCCCTGATATGAGGATATGAGGAAGTGGAGATGCGACGTGGGGGGTTTGGGGGTAGGAAAAGATTAAATGAAACAAGATGGGATCAGGAGGGAGACAAACTCAGAGACTCTTAATCTCACAAAACATAGGGTTGCTGGGGGGAGGGGGGTCGGGAGAGAGTGGTGGGGTTATGGACATTGGGGAGAATATGTGCTATGGTGAGTGCTGTGAAGTGTGTAAACCTGGTGATTCACAGACCTGTAACCCTGGGGCTAAAAATACACTATATGTTTATAAAAAAATAAAAATTAAAAAAAAAGGGGGATCCCTACTCCAAATTGAATGGTTTAAATGCTGGTCATTGCTAGGGTGTAGGGGACTTTTGTCTTTGTATAAAATATTGTTGAAGGATGAAAAGATATCTGACAAATATATGACACGTAGAAACTGACCAAAGTAAGAGGGTTGGATGGGAAGAAAATGGGTAAGAAACAGCAATCCATGGGCTTTTTACTCAAGGAAAGACAGAGTGTGTCATTAGGATACATGCATAGGACAGAGCTTCTGATAAACAGATTATTTGACAGGAGATTCCTTGTCTATGAAATCATTTTAACAGCATGCCTCTGCTCTGGGTAGGATCGTTCACTGTAAACACACCTGGAATATATGAATTTATGGGGTATGTCTTGAGGCAAAAGTTTGTGTAAGCTATCTGAGTATGTCCAACCATGGCAGATCCATGACTAAGCTGGCTCCCTTTAGAGAAAGATGTGATCACATGTTCATCTGAGCCTGAAGGTACTGTGATGCTGCCTTAATGGTCTTAGAACTCTGCCAGTTCTGCCTATGCCTCATGATTACTGGTATCCCAGTAATCAGTAATTATTAGTAAAACCTAGGGAGGATCTCTGATGCTTATGAATCTGATGACCTGATCCTCCCCTTATTTCACCATAATTGTCTTGCTTTAACCATAATAGCAAACTTGTATCATGATTCCACTGTAGATCCATACTTGACATACAGATGTGAATTTGAAAAATTGGTCAGAGCAGGACAATTCAAATAAAAGAAGTTATGAAAATGTTATTTGTCATTCAGGCATATATTCACTTTCACATATATGTACACTTGCACACATGCACAGACCTACACACCATGGAATACTGTTAAAATCTTTTAAGAAGGAAGGGTGAATTTACTCTGTGCCTATAATATCCTCTTGTATCTTTACTAAATAGAAAATTCTTGAATCTTCTCTAATATGTTACATCCCCCTTCCTTCTTTTCTTCCTTCATTTTTTCCTTCTTTCCTTCCTTTTTATCCTACCCTTTGTCTTTTTTTTTTCTTCCTTGCTAGCCATTATTTTTTCCTTCTTGAGTTCATGTAAGTATGCATGAGCCCCTCCTGTATACCTTTCCTTCTGTCAGATGCTTGTAAGAGAGTGTTTAACAAGACAAACAAGGCCCCTCTGGTCAGGAAACTTACATTTAAGTAGGAAGTGAAAGTCAATAAACATGTTTACAACTAAGTAAATAAGATGATTTCAAACAGTGATAAGTGTTGTACAGAAAGTAAAACAGGATGAGGTAAATTAGGAGTGACTGTAGGGGTGGGCACAGCCCCTTTAGATAGGAATAGAAAATGTCTTTTTGGAGGAAACATGTGAGCTGATGTTGAATCTCAGTTAAATTGATTCATTCATTTAAAACAGCTGCTCAAGGAAAAAAAATCTGGAGACCATATTAATATATTCCTGCCTTCAACATCTGCATTCATCCCACACCTAAAGAGTGTTATCACCAAAATATTTGTCAAAACCATTTATCCCTCTTCACTTTACCACCAGAGCTCACCATTTTTACCCTAGACTTCACCATCTTCTTGTCCCTTTAAATCTGTTCTCATGACTACAGGACCAGGAATGATTTTGGATACATTTAACTATTTAGCTTGTTTATTATGCCCTATTCTGTGTTCATAACTCAATGTATATATTGAACATCTGCTCATCAAACATTTTGCTTAAGAACTAAAATACCCTTTTACTATTGAGTTTATCAGTGTGCTCTTCCCTTACCTCATCTCTCTGCCTATTCCCAGAGGTAAATACTATTTGCAATTTTTAAAAAAGATTTTATATATATATGTGAGAGAGAGTGAGCAAGAGAGAAAACATGAGCAGAGGAAGAGGGAGAAGCAGATTCCTCTGCTGAGCAGGGAGCCCAATAAGGAGCTTCATCCCAGAACCCCAAGATCACAATCCAAGACAAAGGCAGATGCTCAAACAACTGATACATCCAGGTGCTCCTGTAATTTTATATTTATAATTTCACTGTTTGATCAAGTATATGTTTGTGTTTATAAGTACACATACATATTAATACAAATTAATACCTTAGATAATTTATTTTATTTGGGCATTATAAGATTAGTATCATGTAATTCTTTTTTTATTTTATTTTATTTTATTTGGGGTGCCTGAGAGGCTCAGTGGGTTAAGCCTCTGCCTTCAGCTCAGGTCATGATCTCAGGGTCCTGGGATTGAGCCTCACATCGGGCTCTCTGCTCAGCAGGGAGCCTGCTTCTCCCTCTCTCCCTGCCTGCTGCTCTGCCTACTTATGATCTCTCTCTCTCTGTCAAATAAATAAATAAAATCTTTAAAAAATAAATTTTATTTTATTTAAGTTTAATTAATTAATATATAGTGTATTGTTAGTTTCAGAGGTAGAGTTCGGTGATTCATCAGTTGTATATAACACCTAGTGTTCATTACATCCTGTGCCTTCCTTAATGCCCATCACCCACCTCATCCTCCCATCCCCCTCCCACCAACAACCCACACTTTGTTTCTTATACTTAAGAGTCTCTTATGGTTTGTCTCCCTTTTTGATTTCATCTTACTTTATTTTTTCCTCCCTTCCCTTATGATCCTCTGCCTTGTTTCTTAAATTCTACATATGAGTGAAATCATATGATAATTTTCTTTGGTTAACTTATTTCACTTAGCATAATAGCCTCTAGTTTCATCCACATAGTTGCAAATCATTTTGTGATGGTTGAGTAATATTCAATCATATACATATAATATATAAATACAATATATTTCATTATATATATAAAATATTTTTGATGACTGGATTATATGAATATATGATGGATTATATATATAATATGTTAAATATTATATATATTGAATATATATTATATATGCCACATCTGAATATATACACACACACACACATGCATACACACTTACACACACATGCATACACACTTACACACACATACCACATCTTCTTTATCCATTCATCTGTTGGTGGACATCTGGGCTCTTTCCATAGTTTGGCTATTGTGGACATTGCTGCTATAAACATTGGGGTGCAGATGCCCTTTCAAATAAGACATTTGGGGTAAATACCTAGTAGTGGAATTACTGGGTTGTAGGGTAGCTCTATTTTTAACTTTCTGAGAAACCTCTGTACTTTTTTCCAGAGAGGCTGTACCAGCTTGCATTCCGACCAACAGTGTAAGAGGGTTTCCCTATCTCTGCATCCTTGCCAATGTTTGTCATTTCCTGACTTGTTAATTTCAGCCATTTTGGCTGGTGTAAGATGGTATCTCATTGTGGTTTTGATGTGTATTTCCCTGATGCCAAGTGAGTCAAAACATTTTTTCATGTGTGTGTCAGCCATTTGTATGTCTTCTTTAGAGAAATGTCTATTCATGTCTTCTGCCCATTTCTTGACTGGATTATTTGTTCTTTGGGTGTTGGGTTTGATATGTTCTTTATAGATTTTGGATACTAACCTTTTACAAGATATGCCATTTGCAAATATCTTCTCCCAATCTGTTGGATGTCTTTTGGTTTTATCAACTGTTTCCTTTGCTGTGCAAAAGCTTTTGATCTTGATGCAATCCCAACAGTTCATTTTCGCTTTTGTATTGCTTGCCTTTGGAGATACTGTTGCAACCGTGGCTAAGGAGGTTGCTTCCTCTGTTCTCCTCTAGGATTTTGATGGATTCCTGTCTCACGTTTAGGTGCTTCATCCATTTTGAGTTTATTTTTGTGTATGGTGTAAGAGAATGGTCTGGTTTCATTCTTCTGCATGTGGCCGTCCAATTTTCCCAACACCTTTTTGTTGAAAAGACTGTCTCTTTTCCATTGGATATTCTTGCCTGTTTTGTGGAAGATTAGTTGACCATGGAGCTGAATTATTTTTTTTTCAATGAAATTGTGTTTGTCACATTTATTCATATCGATGACAGCAACTGTAGTTTATTTAATTGCTGAATAATATTTTATTCTGTAAAAATTGCATTTTTAATTTATCTTCCTATCCAACATCTCGGTTATATGCCAGTTTTTTTTTTTTTTCTATTACATTAAGTGCTAATACAAATATTCTTTCATATTTCTGTTTGGATACATGTGTAAGACTTTTTAAATTATATGTCTTAAAGTAAAATTTCTGGTTGCTCAGCACATGCACAATCAACTTGATAAAACACTGCTATTTTTCTTTTTTCAAAGATATTCTACCAGGTTGCATTTTCACCAGCAGAACGTAAAGTTTTCAAATGCTCGATGTTTTCTTGAATACCTGATATTGCTAGAATTCTTAATTTTCATTTTGAGGAGATGAAATTTCATAATTTAAATTTGAATGTCCTTAATTACTACTGAAATCTCACATCTTTTCACATTTCTATTGGCAGTTTTTTTTTTTTTAAAGATTTTATTTATTATTTATTTTGACAGAGAGAGATCACAAGTAGACAGAGAGGCAGGCAGATGGGGAGAGAGAGAGAGAGAGGGAAGCAGGCTCCCTGTCGAGCAGAGAGCATGATGCGGGACTCGATCCCAGGACCCTGAGATCATGACCTGAGCCGAAGGCAGCGGCTTAACCCACTGAGCCACCCAGGCGCCCCCTATTGGCAGTTTTTATTTAACTTTTTTTCTCTGAGATGCCTGTTTTGTTTGCCCATTTTTTTCTATTGATTCACAGGGATAGTTCTGTTTGTTTTAGATTTAATTTTCTATCAGTTCTATATGTTGCAAGCATAGTTTCCTAACCTGTGGTTTTGTCTTCATTATCTTTTACATGCTTTTTAAGGAACAACTTCTTAACATAGTATGGTTGTGTTTATTTTTCTTTCATATTGCACATATTACTCGTTATATCTTAAAAAAAAAAATCTTCCCTTTCCTGAATCTACAAAAAGAATCCTTATATCATCTGAAATTAATGTTTTTGTAGGACATGAGATAAGGGCCAATTACAAATTTTGCCCAGCACCATTTCTTGAATAGTTTATTCTTTCTCATTTTGCAATATCAACCATGCCAGTATTTCAAGTCATATATTGGCCAGAACTATTGTAGGCTTTAATTCATTGAAAGACAGTAAGGATTTTATTTTATTTTTAAAATCTGACTGAGATGGGGGACATATTATAACACAGAATAGTGGCACCCAATGTTATCCACAGCCTAATCCGTGGTGCCTGTGAATATATTACTTTATATGGCAAAGGAAATTTGCAGATATAATTACAGATCTTGAGATGGGAAGATTATCCTAGATTATTTGGGTGGGCCTAATGTAATCACAAAGGCTATTACAAGGGGTGAGAGTGTCAAAGTCAGTAAAAGAATGTTTGGCTAAGAAAGCAGGTGTTAGGGTATGTGTTTTGAAGATGGTAGAAGGGAACATAAGCCAAGGAGTATAGCGGGCCTTTATAAACTGCAAAAGGCAAGGAAAATGATTCTCCTGTGGAGCTGACACTTCAAGTTTAGCCTCAGTGAGCCTCCTATGAGACATCCAGAATTGTAAGATAATAAATTTGTGTTGTTTTGATCCATTACAGTTAAGATTTGTTACATTAGTAGCAGGAGACTAATACAGGATGTCATAGAAAGTTTTGCACAGAGAAATTTCCAGACTTTACCTACATTTTAACAAGAGCACTCTGCGTGCTATGTTGAAATAAAATATAGGGATCCAGGGTAGAAGCAGAAAGCAAGTTAGGGACTGTGGTGACAACAGGGGAGAGCTAGAGTGGTAGATTGGACTAGAGCAAAACTGGGAGAGGTGGTAAGTAACTGTATTCTAAAAAACATTCTAAAGGTTGGGCTGTCAGAATTGCAGATAGATTAGAACTGTTCTGTGAAAAAACAAGGTCAAAGTCAATTCTAAGAACTTCTAGTAAGCAACTTTTAATTGTTTAACTAAGTGTATTTCATTTAAACACAGAGATTCTCCCCCATCCTTATCTAATATCTATCTGATCTCTATCTATTTGATCTATACCTAATATCTATCTATCTACCTACCTATCTAGCTATCTATCTATCTGAATATCTATCTATGTGAATACCTTTCTTTGCTGTCTCCTTTGGCATCTAGTTATGCTTTTAGCAAACTGGACTTTTAAGACTAACTTTACTGCATACTTTTGGTACATATTGCTTTCGCCAAACTGAAGGGGAGAGCTCCCCCTCGAAAGGGTGTGTCCTCTTCTTCCAGAATGAGAATGGGAACCACACAGTTGGGTGTTAAGGTATTAACAATCGACTAGGTCCTTTTTGTAAATGAAGGAACTAAATTCAGATTAAAAAACAAAAACAAAAGCAAAACAAAACAAAACAAAAAACAAGAAAACCCAAGTGAACATGAGTGCCTTTAAGAAAGAAAAAAAAAAAAAGAGTTATCTTCAGGAACTAACACAATTAGTTTGCTGAGAGTTTAGAAAACAAATTCATCTATAGCCCCGATCCCTGCACCCTAGAAGAAAGCCCTATAAAAATCATGTAAACAGAAAACTAGGGGAATAATATCTTACTGAAAAAGACAATGGGATTCTTATGCAGTACTGCAAGTGGATATTTTATAGGTATGAAGCCAGAATATTACATTTGGTCTTCTACCTTTGATGAGTCCTCTACCATGGGGTGGAAGAAATATGACACTGTCATTAAAAACTGATCTACAAGCCACCTTTCTGTCTCCCTGGACCACTTGAAAGTAGATGTTAGGTCAAAGACTATTAGAATAGAATATTGGATCTATGCTGCTGAACAGCTTTCCTGATTCCATTCAATATGCCAAACCCTTCACATACATGTCACTGATACAATAAATGAGCCTGAGATGAAAAATTTAGAATGAGAATAAATGATCAAGAAAAGTAATGTAGATAAACTTGCAGTGCAAGAAATTTTATTCTTCCCTAATATAAAATTCACTTGCATATCTTGTTTCAGTGTTCTAAATGTCTTTTAAGGAATTATGTTAGTCTAATTTCTGAAACAAACAGCGCTCAAGTTTCAATACCTTTGCATAACAGACATTTACTTTTCTCACATCATGTGCCAAATCAATAAGCTTTACGTTGACTCAGGGAGGAAACCTTGTTCCTTTCATTAAGTCACTTATGGGTCTGGATTCTCTCCACTGACTAATTCAGGGAACCAGGATCCCACTGTTTTGTAGGTTTGCTATCTTCTATCTCTGGGTCATTTTCCCCCAGCTGGTTGATGAGCATAGAGAGAGAGGAAGAATCATACTAGAGGTTTTAGAGGTTAGCCTGGAAGTTCAGTTGCTTGAACTTAGTCTTAACAGGCCCACGTAATTAGAGTGGGAAATTATTACAGAAAAAAGAAGAGAAAAATGGATATTGATGAGCATAAACATTTCCTGTCCAAAGTTATTTTCCCACATAAAGAAATGCAAGATTATATTTTATCTTTTATTCATTCAGACTCAGTTTGGGACATGCAGTCTTTCAGATACTATCTTAAACTATGAATGCACACGGGGCACCTGGGTGGCTCAGCGGATTAGGCCTCTGTCTTCGGCTCGGGTCATGGTCCCAGGGTCCTGGGATCAGGCTGGCATCGGGCTCTCGGCTCAGCCGGGGGCCTGTTTCCCCTCTCTCTTTGCCTGCCTCTCTGCTTCCTTGTGATCTCTCTCTCTCTTTGCGGATAAATAAAATCTTAAAAAAAAAAAACAAACAAAACTATGAATGCACACAAAACCAGTAAATAGTTCTTAACTTTCAAGTTAATTAGAATCTTGTAAGGAAGATAAACACATTATCAGAAGAAAGGGTTATGTTAGGGTGCTATAGAAATATAAATGTGGTGTGCCCAGTGCTTTAACTTCCTTAAGGGCATTAAGGAAGATTTTCCTGGCTGGGATTATCTTCTCATAGAGCCTTCACATGGAATAGAGTTAGCCAGTGGAAGGAGCTGATAGGGGGAGGAGCTAATGCAGAAGCTTAGGACTGTACAAACCTTACTCCTTTCCCAAGGGACTGGCTTGGAAAGGTTAAAACAAGTGTTGAATACTTTGGGAGGATATGAAGCAGGAGCCGGATTACCAAGAGACTTTTGTGTTTGTGTTTCGTGTGTGTGTGTGTGTGTGTGTGTGTCCTTTTCAAGATTTTGTACTTTATTTTGTAAATGTACAAATTCACTGATAGAACAACTTGTATGATAGAGAGAACTTGATAATATTTTAAATGTCACTTTCAGTCATCAGAAGACATAAATTCTCCAAAGTGACCTCTGCCAAAGAAACAAAGCGAACAAGACACAGCAGAAACAGAAAACAAAACAAAAAGTAACACTTTGGATCAGTTTCAAGCATGTGTTTTGTCCACTGACCCATTTTCTCCCCCTTAGAACCAAGGGGAATTGGGAATAAGGCAAGTCAGATAAGAAAGATTTTAAAAAGCTTTCCTGTGTAGGAATGATTAATGTCACCTCCTTTATATGTGCATTTATTGTCCCTCATCACCTTCCGTATATATTTTAGTGGAAGAGATTTGTGACAGTGAATTAGCAAATATGCTGCCTAAATCAGAGAAAATCCCAAGTGCTTTTTAATAAGGACTACCAAATTAAGATATAAATGTGATATGATTTTTTGATTAACAAAATAACCTATGAATCATTTCTTCATCACCATGTGCCTAAGTGGAACTATTTTTGCCCTGTGTAGTCTGAGCCCAGCCTCTTGAATAATCTTTCCTCATCACCTTCAGGGAAAGCAAAAATGAGTAAAAAACAAACAAATAGAAAAATCACATGTAAGCCTAGGGCAAAAGTAAATACATTTGAACTGAGAAACTACTGTGACATGAAATTATGTGTTTGAAACGTGACTGCCAAAGAGTCCGGCTGCAGAAATAAAATTGTCTGGGGTAGTCAACACTTAATCACTTCATTGTAGTGTTGTGAGAAATGATTAGTACCCCACACCTTCTTCTGTACCTCACCTACCCCTGACCCTTGGCACAAGTTGAGAGTACTTTGGAATATTCAATTGCACCAAGGATAGACCAATTTCTGTCATAACTGTTTCAGAAGGTGTAATTTAGGAAGTTGGCAAACGGAGGAGTCTCCAGTGTAGCTGTTCTCTGTGGCTAACAATGTGAGTGATGGTTGTTCCCTGTGCAGGTGAGGGGTTGGTAGAGCTGAGAAAGAATGGCGTTTAGATTCAGTGGCAAGGGAAATGGGGTAAGTGTTGCACACTAACCAGCCAAGTGGCCTTATTTAGCTGGACTTTCTAAAGTTTCTTAAGTAGAAATTTAGGGTAATAATATTTTCTTGTCAAGTGACTGGCGGATTAAGGCTTGTGTTTTCTAAAAAGCTTCCAGTGCATGGAAGTTAGTGGGTTACGATTTGCCTTTATAAGTTCTTTTTGTGATTTCATTTTGTCTAGATGCTGGATGTACAACTTAGATTGTCATCTTTTTTAACAGTTCCTACAAATTATGTTAAGGGCAGATGATGGGTAAAATGTAGTACTGCAACGTAATTTTTGTCTGTAGTTCTCAGATGAACGGTAATAAAATATATATATTTTATTTTGTTGAAAAGCACTGTTCTAGGAAAACTTACCAAATCTCAGGTCCTTTTAGAAAAATATACAACTTACCAAATCTCAAGTCCTTTTAGAAAAATACACAAATGTATTAAAACAAATGCAATTTCATAAGCAAACATAGTGCATCTGTTATACACAGAGCTGAATGTTGGTATATATTGGAAGGAATAAATTTTATTAAGCACAGAGTATTCAAAAAGTATCATACTGCTTAAGAACACAGGGTTCATAGTCAAATAGACCTAGGGTTAAAATTTGGCTTTGGGGGTGGCTGGGTGGCTCAGTCAGTTAAGCGTCGTCTGCCTTCGACTCAGGTCATGATCTCAGGGTCCTGGGATCGAGCCACTCATCAGGCTCTCCGCTCACCAGTGAGTCTGCTTCTCCCTCTGCTTCTGTGATCCCTCTCTTGTGACTGCTTTTGCTCTTTCTAAAACAGAATCTTGAAAAAAAAAATCTGGCTTTGGAATTTTCAGACATGATTTTAGATATTTATCTTCTCCAAGCATTCACTTCTTCATATGGAATTAAGAATCATACCTACCTCATTGGATAGCTGTCAGGATCAAATAAAGCACTATTATATAAAATATTTAGACTACTTTTGGCAAATACATAGTATTTAATATGCAGTAGCAATTTTTATTATTTTATTATTCCTTGAATTTCAGTATATTTATTAAATATCCATATCTCTGGTCTAGGTATTGGGAATAAAAGTAAACAAAACAAACAAAAAATCCTTCTCTCACAGAGCTTATATTCTAGTAATGTGTTTTGAAATAATGCACAAAATACTGATTATACGAAAATTAAGGAAATATTCTGTGTTTCTCCAAGGTGGGGAGGTTTGAATAATTCTCCAATGCTTTATCTCTAAGTGCATTTTTAAGCAAGAATGAATAGATTATTTTTCACACCCAAGATCCGTAGGACTTTGTCATCTTTTTCCTCAGGATTGCATCCTCCCTGAGTTTGAAGATCATGCATTTCCCTGATAGAAGAGAAAAAATATACAGGCATTTCAAATAAGTATAATTACTAGTCCACAAAATGTTTTATAACTCTATCTCCTTCTCAGACAACACAGAGGTGGCAAATTAAAATTAACAGTTTTCACTTTTTTCAGCTTCAATTATTATTTTTCATGCATCCTGGGTAATTGACAACAGTAACTAGTCAATCAGTTTTACAGCTAGGTTCAACCACTCAGCTCTGGAAGAATAAATAAGTGTAAGTCAGGCATTTGCTATAAACTTAAAGTGGAATATATCCCAAATATCTCTTACTGTTTTCAATAACATTTGTTTTATTTAACACATTATTTGGCCACCATTTACAGTTTGTTGTAAAACTACCAGTCTTTGGTAGCCCTGTGAGGTAGAAACTTCATTTGACTAGTGTGTAAGTTCAGTGCAGACCTAAGTGTAGGTCCACCAGTCATGGCCAAGATTCCCATAAAACTCAGTATTTTGCCAATTATAGTCTTCAACTATGACCACCAGAGGTTTACCTTGTAGTTGAGCTCCTCACATATGGGTAAGAAACTCAATTTGTTCAAATGGGATGATGATATATAGAATATCTTAATTCCCTAGTACCTAAAACATAATGTATTTATGCCTAGATCAGTAGTTAAATAAAATTTAGCATTTCTTTATTAGAAAACAAAACAAATAAAGTTGAGATTCCTTGGGAAACTGAATGATGAATCAATTCACTGTTGCATTTGATTACATAATAAGCCTATCTAACCCTATGGCAAGACTATGCAGCCCAAAATGAATGATGTCATTTATTTTACTTAATCCATTTTATTGCTCTTGCCAAGCAGTTAGCCTAATTATTGATAGTATAATTATCAGGAAATACTATTATTCTGTGAATAGTTTAACTCCTGTTATGCTTCAAAGTCTTATGTGTTACACATTTTTCCTATATATTATTGTTTATAATGCATCATGTATCATCAGCATTGGCACATTCTCATCTGTAAGACATCTTTATATACTGAAATTTTGTTTACATTTTCGTTCTGAAATTACTTCATTTTCTTTCTGAAATTACTTCCTCTATGTGAAAATATTTAAATGGAATATATTGAAAATAAAAGAGTAAATGAAAACAGAGTTTAGAAAATGAGAGGTAAATTTAAAGGGTTTGTATTCAAAGAAAAAGGTATTTCTTTTTAAGTAAGCAATAATTAAAGGAAGAAGCAGTGCTTCTTCATAGCCCTGATGACAAATACTATTTGCTACTGCTATACACGCACACAAACACACACACAGCCTCATGTGCACACACACAGTCTTGATCTAAATAATGTATTAAAGCATTTCTTCTATATTTAATCAGATCTCCAGATTGTTACATATTTAAATGAATAGTCAACATCATTTGCTTTCCCTACTGTAAACACTGTTTTTTATTTAAATCTATTTCTCGCTAAATAACTTATTTTTATCCTAGAAAGGATTTAAAAGTACTAAAACTCATTTTATCATTTAAGCTTATATATATTATATAATATGTACATTATAATTATAATATATGTATAATAATGTATATAATGTATATATATTACCACTTGTATGTTCAGCATAAGTAAGTCTCTGAAAGAGACTCCAAGCCCTGGTCTGTTTCTCATTGAATAGTCTGCTCAGATAATAGATTATATTAGCATAAATTACTCCCTTACCCTCCCCCTCCCCTTTGGAAATTATCCAAATGATCTGGAGGTGAACCTACCTCAAATGGAAACTTCTAGGTATGAGCTTTGGGAGGGTTACCTATGGTACAGTCAAATTCATCACTGTGCCTCTGGAGGCCTCAGGGTCTGGTCCAAATTGGAGCTCAGTAATTGAAGTTAAAAATGACAACAAGATCAAATGGGCTTGCGTTGTCCTAGACGTGAGGAATCTTTCACTGGAGGATGGTAAGGTAGAGCAGGAAAACATCAACTCTAGAGATACAACATGTTCTCATATCTTGTTTTTATTCCTTGCCACCTATGGGTACTTGAAAAAGTCACCTAAATTTTCTGAGATGCAACTGTAATTCATATTTCAAGGGGTTTTAAGTTGAGTAGGTAAATATTTGGATGTTCTTAGCATATTATGTGGCAAATAGTAAGTAAGTATTTAATAATTTGAGTTTCACTCAGCACTGTGTATATATTTTCAGTAAATCTTACTTCCCATTTTGATTGTACAGTCTTCAAACATCCCATATTCCCTTTCTCCACTTTCATGATTTTATTTCTCATTTAGACACTTCAGAGAATAGATTTTCAAGTGTGTTTTTCCTTTCATCCTTTTCCAGTATGTTACTTCTTTTCCCTTTCCTGTTTTTATTCTTTTAATTATTATCGTATTTCCTTAGTTTTAGCCTTTTTTATTTCTTCTGGGTTAGGACATCCTGAGAGCATATCAGGTTGTTCATTATAAGACATAATGCATACCGTGTAGGAGCCAACATTTTGTCTTGTTAGAGCTATTTAATAATGACCACAATGTAATTATTTGACCCCAGGTTTTTCAAACATCCCATGCAGATATCACAGACAAAAAACAAAAAAAAAACAAAACATATATATATATATATATATATATATATATATATAATCTCCTCCATGATTTCCTTCATGCACAGTTTTCCCATTTATTCATTCAGAGATGTGTGTTTATGCTCATATCCTGTCCTGTTCTTAGGTTGCATGTTGTAAGAAAAATGACCAGAGGGACAGATTTTTGGAAGATTCCAAAAACAAAAAGAAATTATGTTTAATATTCCATATCCTTCATCTGGTAATGAGTGGCAGGCAAGTCCTTAAATGTTTTGGAAATCGGAACTGCCAGGATCAGAAGGAACTTTGAGAAGCAGTTTTGTTTTGTTTTTAAATCAGTGTTCTCTCATTGTCTCTGCTTGTCATTGAAAGCATCAGTTTTGTTTGCTTCCTACAAAATGACAGACAGAAAGGAGAGAAACAATGAAATTAATGGAGAGCTACAACATACCTTGGCAGTAGAGTAGATCTGTCACAAAGTCATAATTTTATTGTTCCCTCTGCATTATGAAGTCTGTCCAATAGACAATGAGTTGCAATCATAACCTGGTGTGCAAAGAATAATAATGGAATAACTGCAAAGAAAAAAAAAACAAAACAAAACTGTTCTCACTGTTAAGTTCGGTGACTTTGTCTGGATGAAAGGGTCAGGGGCTTGGGAAATAAATTTGAGTGCTTGCAGATGAGACATAGGCTGCTCAAATAATAATCTAATGCACAGCTGGGTCTTTTATTTCCATTCAGGTTTCAACTCAAATGTTCCTTCCTTAGCGAGGTTTTCTCTGAGTACCCTAGGTGAAGTAACCCCTCCAGCTTCAGCATCACTGTGGCATTTCTTCTCATCACAGCATTAAACACTAAACATATATATATATATATTTTATTTTGCTTGTGTCCCCACATAAGAATATGAATGACATGAGCATGCCATACAGACCCTTGATCACTGTGTATCCTCAGAACCTGGAACACTGCTCACAGCCGTTAGCTGGTAATCAATGCCTATTCATGGAATAAATAGATGAATTAAAATGAGACAAAAATAACATTCAAGGGAATCTTTTACTAGTTTAAGTTTAAAAGTGAGGAAACCAAACCATGATGAAGGAAGTACATTCCTCAAGATTACATAGTAAAGACTGTGTGTCCCTTTGTTCCCAAACCACTGAACTTAAGTTTGAAATAAATTTTCCACCACTGAAATAGACAAAACGTTTTATTTCCTTTGCATTGAGCAGGGGGGAAAGTTAGGCTGTGAGACTATATTTGGGGACGCTAAAATAGTAAAGAAAAAAAAAATGAGGGTGAGACTGATTAATGGTGAAAATGACTACAAAAACAAAACCTCCCTTTCTTCTTCTTAGTTGATACATACACTATGTTTTCATTAAAGACAAAAGAACATGGAGCACCTGGGTTGCTCAGTCAGTTAAGTGGCCCACTCTTGGTTTTGGATCAGGTTATGATTGCATGATTTCAGGGCTGTGAGTTGAGCCCCAGGTCGGTTCTGTGCTAAATGGGGAGTCTTTGAGATTATCTCCCTCTACCGCTCCCCCCACTCATGCTATCATGTGTGTACTCTCTCTCTCTCTCTCTCAAATAAATAAATCCTAAACACAGACACACACACAATACAAAAGAAAAATGGAAAAATATCAGCTTTTCCACTGAGGGCTTCCTGACTTTTGCAAGGGCACATTGTTATCTGCCTCTTTGCTAGCTGGTACGTGGCCTTCCAAGTCCTTTCCATGTGAAGTTTATCTTGTCTACCAGATTAGAAGCTCATAAAGCGCAAGGCATACTGGCTTTTATTTGTCTGTTTTGCATTTCCTGCTGTAGCTCCTAGTACTATTTTATATACAAAGTACATTTATTAGTTCTCTTAGGTGAAAAACCTATATTTGTAAAAAATGAGTGTGAGAGGTAGCATCACGATTTCTCTGATATTTGCTGTCCACTGGATGGTGAGCTTTCACTATGTTGTTTATTATCTTCTCAGTAATTCGCTGATTATTAGAAGATACTACCCCTGGTGATAATAGTGTGTCAATTTCACATTTCCAGTTTTTGCAGCCATGGCTACTAGATAACTTTGGAAAAGAAAGATGAAATTCTCTTCCAAAAATAAAGTGTAATATTTAAAAATTGTTTAGAAACCCTCCTTTTTTTAAGGCCAGAGAATAAAATGTTAAAGAACGTGCCAACATTTAGGTTTAGTTCGATTCCTTATTAATTCATCTTTAACTGTAAAAATTCAGTAATAGTTCAAACTCCAGGTTTGACTTTGGTGGAGCATGTCCTTTTAACTGACCTTGAATTTTTAGCATGTACCCCACGCTTTCCTAAAATATGAGAATGATTTCAATGTTTTGATGTTTTTTGTTTTGTTTTTTCTTTTTTTTTCCTTTTCCCAATATATTTTTTTAAGATTTTATTCATTTATTTGACAGAGAGAAAGATTACAAGTAGGCAGAGGCAGGCAGAGAGAGTGGGGAAGCAGACTCCCTGCTGAGCAGAGAGCCTGATGCGGGGCTCGATCCCAGGACCCTGAGATCATGACCTGAGCCGAAGGCAGAGGCTTTAACCCACTGAGCTACCAAGGCACCCCACCTTTTTCCAATATTTTGATGTTCTAAGCCATGTTTTTGTTCTGGGATACAGTGACAAATTGATCATGTGGAAGATGGCATTATGCATGTTATTTAATATTTTCTTAATTAGTATGAAAGAAGTAAGATCCTCTCTTTGGTCTACTGATCCTGATTTCCTGCAACTCTCCTGACAATAGAGATAGAAAAGTACATTTACTTATAAAGCAGCCCAGGTTGTCTCTTTCTAGTGAGAACAGTTATTACCTTTTATCTTAACCCAATCCAAGTACCTCAGTTTCATTACCAACTTATAGCAAGCTATTCATCATGCTTTTTTTTTTTCTTTTGAAGCCATTAGTACCCACCAATGATTTATGTGGGTATTGTTTTAAATGATATTTATATTCAGTCATCACCATAGCAACAAGCTTAATCCATTACTTTATGTAGAAAGCATTTTTTTTAAGTTTGTGGTTAAAAAAATCATATTTATATCTATATCTACATCTACATCTAAGTTTATGCCAGAACAGAACAATTAAAAATAGCTAAAGGCTATAGCAAGAGCAATAATTATAATAAGGACTTCATAAAAGAAATGAAAAGGAATTTTAATCAATGTATCCCAAAGGAAGAGTGCTTTTATAGATAGAATCCATGATTATTTTGAATTGGAGGTAGTTCCTTACATTCTCTGGTCTCTGTAGTAGGTGACTATCTACCTTTCCAGAACCTCTTACTTAATTTTTTTTTTTTTGCTGATTAGATCCCAATATTCCTTCGGCAGTGGGCTCAGAATGGGGGCAAACCATTCAGGGAGGAGCCTCATGAATAAAGCTCAGCTGATTGTGTTCTACCACACTAGTCTCGATGGCTGGTTCTGGAATATGAACATGAGCCAAGTTGGGGCCATGAGGGCCATGAGGGCCATGAGGGCCAGACCTGGCAGTTGCTGAAACTATGTCTTAGAGTATGTATGGGCTGGGCTCTTAGAATGTAGGCATGGATATCTAATGAGCTGACCAGAGAATGGTGCCAACACAAAGCAGAGCAAGAGATAGAAGCCGATTCTGTCAACATATTCTTGGGCAAGCACTTAACTTTTTTCAATGATGTGAGTTAAAAAAAATAAAAATAAAAATAAACAAAAACCTTTTCAGCTAAAGTGAGTTTGGATTTTTTGGTCATTTGTAACTAAAAAATTCCTATTAGTCTTAATTGATTCAAATTTAAAACATATGGTAATTTTTAAAATTTATTATATTTATATATACCATTACATATTTGATATATAAATATTTATATTCATAATTATTAATTTAGTTGAATCATTCTGGTTCTTTTCATAGATATGAAGAGAAGTTTAAAATTTTTAAAAAAATTTATTTATTTGAGCAAGAGAGTGAGTGAGAGAGAAAGAGAGAGACAGAGTGCACACAGGAGAGGGCACAAAGAGGAAGAGGGGCAGAGAGAGGGAGAAGCAGGCTCCTCACTGAACAGGGACCCAGGACTATGGACTACATGGGGCTCATCCCTGGACCCTGGGATCATACCCTGAGCCAAAGACAAATGCTTTTTTATTTTTTTTTATTTCTTTTCAGCATAACAGTATTCATTGTTTTTGCACCACACCCAGTGCTCCATGCAATATGTGCCCTCCTTCCCTAATGCCCACCACCTGGTTCCCCCAACCTCCCACCCCCCGCCCCTTCAAAACCCTCAGATTGTTTTTCAGAGTCCATAGTCTCTCATGGTTCACCTCCCCTTCCAATTTCCCTCAATTCCCTTCTCCTCTCCATCTCCCTATGTCCTCCATGTTATTTGTTATGCTCCACAAATAAGTGAAACCATATGATAATTGACTCTCTCTGCTTGACTTATTTCACTCAGCATAATCTCTTCCAGTCCCGTCCATGTTGCTACAAAAGTTGGGTATTCATCCTTTCTGATGGAGCCATAATACTACATAGTGTATATGGACCACATCTTCCTTATCCATTCGTCCGTTGAGGGGTGTCTTGGTTCTTTCCACAGTTTGGTGACCGTGGCCATTGCTGCTATAAACATAGGGGTACAGATGGCCCTTCTTTTCACTACATCTGTATCTTTGGGATAAATACCCAGTAGTGCAATTGCAGGGTCATAGGGAAGCTCTATATTTAATTTCTTGAGGAATCTCCACACTGTTCTCCAAAGTGGCTGCACCAACTTGCATTCCCACCAACAGTGTAAGAGGGTTCCCCTTTCTCTACATCCTCTCCAACACACGTTGTTTCCTGTCTTGCTAATTGTGGCCATTCTAACTGGTGTAAGGTGGTATTTCAATGTGGTTTTAATTTGAATCTCCGTGATGGCTAGTGATGATGAACATTTCTTCAAGTGTCTGTTAGCCATTTGAATGTCTTCTTTTGAGAAGTGTCTGTTCATGTCTTCTGCCCATTTTTTGATATGATTATCTGTTTTGTGTGTGTTGAATTTTAGGAGTTCTTTATAGATCCTGGATATCAATCTTTTGTCTGTACTGTCATTTGCAAATATCTTCTCCCATTCCGTGGGTTGCCTCTTTGTTTTGTTGACTGAAAGCCACCAGGGATGATGTTCAAAATGCTCTCAATGAGTTCCAATCTAATCTAAATTCTCCAAAGGCAAATGCTTAACCGACTAAACCACCCATGTGCGCCCTAATTTAAAATTTAAAAACAGCACTCAGTTCATCTGCGGGAGTGAGGAATCTGTAGCTTAAAAAAACAAAAAAGCACATATAGGGGTGCCTGGGTAGCTCAGTAGATTAAGCTTCTGCCTTCCCCGCAGGTCATGATCCTAGGATCCTGCGATTGAGCCCTGCGTTGGGATCTCTGCTCAGAGGGGAGCCTGCTTCTCCCACTTCCTCTGACACCCCACCCCATGTCCCTTGTGCTTTCCTGTGCTCTCTCTCCCTCAAATAAAGAAAATAATAAATAAATAAATAAATAAACAAACAAACAAGGCAAAATTGGCCATCTTTTTCAAGTTTTTCTTCCTCCAGACTGGTGGTAATATTATTTCAGTTACACTCACCCAATTTGTTGTTGTGATTGTATTTTCTTCCCTCAAAAAGGATTATTTGGTATTGTTTCCAACATCTGTGTGTTAAATGTTTCGATAACATGAGGCCAACATCTCAAATAACCTAAATATACTAATGAATTAATTGAGGCAAGGAAACTAATAGCAATTTAATTAAAAGCAATAGTGAATTAGAAAGTTTCTAAAAAGAAAGTAGGAAAAGTAAAATGGAAACTAGAAAGAAGAGCCATAGCAAGAATCACTGTGGCATGGGATGATAGAAATATCAATGCAAGAAAGATATATACATTCGATTCTGTTCTATAGGCTTGTCTTCAGGGTGCCAAAACATTATTATTTGGGTCAACACAATAATTTATGTTGTAATATATAAGTGTCCAGACCTAGTTAATATATAATGCCTTACATTTAGTACAATAATCAGGAAAACATTTTTCTTTCTCACTGAATAAGTCTATAAAATTCCCTAAAACATAGCCACAGAATAGGGAAAGTATGTGAAGCAAGAATCCTAGGGATAGGGGTAGAATTTTGCTGAAGTATTGATTAAAATTTCTTTCTGGATTTAAATCAATCTATATATAATTAATATTACTTTTGTGCTAGGCACTGTGCTAGTATATTAATAAACATAGTGTGTACTTGAATGGAATTTTAGAATAGATCAATGGTTAGAAGGAACCAGGTTAAAAGGACATTAAGATAACTGGGGAAGGGGCACCTGGGTGGCTCAGTGGGTTAAGCCGCTGCCTTCGGCTCAGGTCATGATCTCAGGGTCCTGGGATCGAGTCCCGCATCGGGCTCTCTGCTTGGCAGGGAGCCTGCTTCCCTCTCTTTCTCTCTCTCTCTGCCTGCCTCTCTGTCTACTTGTGATCTCTCTCTGTCAAATAAATAAATAAAATCTTTAAAAAAAAAGAAAAAAAAAGATAACTGGGGAAAAAAAAGATGCTTATGTGCAGTACTCCTCAGAATAGAAATTTTTGTTGTAGCAATAAACAAGTACCCAAATCTCAATGGATAAAGGCAATGAAAGAGTTCATTTTCTTGTTCATGACATATGTCTAATTCGAGTCAATGGGAAGGGCTAAATAAGGAGCATCTGCATATCTTTGTCACAAAGGGAACTAGGCTATAGAAGCTATATCTGGACACATGCTCTCTTAATCACTGAAACAATTAGAAGGGATATTGTAATGTGCATATTAGATTTACAGGCTTTAACCCAGAGTGCTGTATATTACTTCCACTCATGGGGCGTTAAGCAAAGTCATGAGACCCCACTTATCTGCCAAGAGCACCTGGAAGGAGGAACGTTGGAAATATTTGTTGAACAGCACTGATGATTACCAGAGTTCACTGTTCTAACCATCAAATATTTCATTCACTCTCCTCTCTACAAAATATACTCTCCCACTCACCAAGGGAGATAAAGTGGAATTTTATCTCATATCAAAATTACTTAGTTTTTAGTCCAAGATCACTAGATGGTGCATATAATCACTATGATAGGGAACGTGGTGTGCAGTATTTGTACTTGTACATGTCAAGTGTGGAAATTGGTGGACTAAAAAGGCAAGTTAATGGAAAATGGAAACCCACATAACCCAAATGTATTATAGAAGAGATAAAACCTACTATTTGTAAAAAAAAAAAAAAAAAAAAAAAAAAAAAAAAAAAAAAAAAGAATGAAGGATGACATAGTGCCCATTGATGTGTCATAACTTTTAAATATGGGACAAATGTTTGTTTTCAGGGTAGCTTAGACTAGGGTAGAAAATAATCCTGCATTTGGCTTATGTTCTTCTTTAGAAGAGGTTCACCCATCCCTCCTTTGTGGCCTTTGGCTCTGAACACAGAGAATTTTGTCTTTTTTCCTGCTTCTTAAGCAGGCTTCGAAGAAGATGAGCTCTTTGAGAAATAAGCATTTTCTTTGGCTCACTCATGGCGTGAATGTTTGGTGACCAAGTTGTCACCATAATGATCACACTACCTTTTAATCCAGAGTGGCAATACTGTTAACAATATAAATCTCTCAGAGGAGTTCTGTTATCTCTATGTACCTACAGACACACCAACAGGTCTTTTACAGGCAGACATTTTAGACTTGCATGCATATGTGTTCAATATAGAAATTTTTACCTGTACTTCTTTTTTCTTTCAATATAGTTCATTAGATTCTGGTGGAAGAACCACATGTAGTCACTTGTTTTCTTGACTTATTTTGTCTAGCTGAGGGATTTTATTCTATTCAGAGGTTCTAACATTGGCTATAAAGCCCATATCCTAGATTGAACCCTTCTTACCAGGTTGGGTTTTTATCAGCTTTTGTCATGTGGAATTATTTTTTTAAAGATTTTACTTATTTATTTATATGATTAGGGGGGAGAGGTAGGTGGAGAGGGAGATGCAGGCTCCCTGGGAGCCTGATGTGGGGCTTAATCCCAGGATCTCTGGGGTCATGACCTGAGCTGAATGCAGACGCTTAACCAACTAAGCCACCAGGTGCCCCTTCTCATTTGGAATTCTGAAGTTAGTTACATTTTCAGACTCTACAAAGTCTATCTATTTATGAATCTTCTCCCATTTCTTCTTGTAAAGTGACCCTTTCTTTTTTGAGTTCAGCTTATTCATTTAATAGCTTATCAGCTACAAGCAGCAGCAACCACCACATGCTGTTAAGTTTTTTTTCCTATTCTCTTATCTTAGGGCTAATGTTTATAAGTACTTCTTTCAAGTTAGTCCAAATCACAGTTTTACTACTTCACCTTTAGATAACATGGATTATCATCCTTTCAGTCTCCAATAACTGTGTTGTTTATTGCTTCCTTTCTGCCCCTTAAGCTAACACCAGCTGTTCTGGGTGTTTTTGTTATAGCAGCTCCTCAACTCCACTACCAATTTCCATACCTGTCAGTATAGGCTAGGTAATGCTGAAATGAAAAGCAATTCAGACTCTTGGGTCAAATATCAACAATTTATTTCTCAAAAAAGTTCTAGAGTTCTAGAAGTAATTCAGAAATATTTGAATAGTCCCTCCTGAATCCCACATATGCTAATAAATCTGAAAATCTAGATGAAATTCATATTTTTAACAAAGTATACTTTATACATTTGAATTATGAAGAATTAGAACACTTAGGAAAAAATAACAATAATTTTGCAATTATAATGATGGATTTGGAAAGGTCTCTCTAAGCTTGGAGAGCACAAAACACAGAAAAAAAAAAGATATAAGTTAACAAGAAAATGAGTCAAATACCATAGCCAAAGTTGATAGATGCATGAAGAAGGTATTCAAACTGATCTCTAGATATAAAAAATACTGTCATATAATTAGTATTAAAATGTGGTATTTTTTACTTCTCGGAATGATTAAAATTTTCAATGATTGAGAATATTCTTCGTTAAAAAAAGTTGTAGATACACAGGCATCGTCTTATATACAAAAGATACCAATGTCCTGCAGTGTAATCTGTTTAAATAACTCTGGTTCTACAAATTTACTATATGGAGGCAATTAGACAGGTGTGCAGAGATGTATATGAAGATGCTCATGATATATCAGTGAAAAAGCAAGTTGGAGAATGGCATATTAACAATTCTTATTCCTTGGTGGTAAAATTAATCATTTTCATCAACATATAAATCTCCACACTTTTAAATTTTTTCCTGATTTTTAAAAACAGACATGACAAAAGTCAATAGTGTTCCCATATTGGAGGGGGAAAAATAGTTTTATTCATTAATATACAGCCATAGTGCCAAAGAGAAAACATGATATAAAATAAAGTGCTTTAATTTTATTGACAATGGAAGTAAAATGAACAAATTGGAACAAAAAATATGAATACTGCTAGAAGTTTTGGCAAATATACCCTTGTCCCCACCACAAAAGCTGTTGTCAAAATATTAAAAGATTCTTTTCTATTTAACTATTTTTAGTTTTTGAGTCAAATGCTTTTCTTCTAGAAAATTTGAGTGGCTATGGAAAAAATGAATTTTCTAAATAGCTAAATAAATATGTTTATCGTTAAATCATAGCATATACTGTTTGTGCCTCTGTATATTGGACCCTCTTTCCATTTAACTAACCCTGTGCAATTTTCATTGAAAACAAATTATTGTTCATGCATTCAAAGGGCAATGAGCAATTAGAACATAATTGATCCAACTGAGCATCTGATTTCAGCTTTGTGCTGAGAAAATGGTCTTGAAATAATGTCTTTTCCATTAGCAATTTCACCTAATTCAGAAGAACATTTTCTTGAATGTGAGAGTGTATTGACCTGAAGGAGACTTAACTACTATCACCAACACTGTAATTGTAACAGCTTCTCAGATATTTTAAATATGTACACTCCACTTAAACAATGAAATATTGATTAATTAATGATAAATTATGTTTATATTTTTAGTACATTCCAAATGGTATGCATTTTGTTATTTTTGTATCTCACTATGACTTGTTGTAATTTAGAATTGAATATTTTGGTAAGACAAATTTTCTTCATTTTATTAGATATTCACTGAGATATTTACTGAGTTTCTGATAAACTCAGGAAATGCAAAATTGAATAAAGCAAGTATCTTCCATCAATGTAAAAGAGCAAATAAAAGTGTAATAAGAAATGGTAGTAATTAATTGGAGATAAGTGGGAAAATGGCAGTAGGTACCAGAAGGGAAGATCAATATGGGTAGGCCTTAAAAGAATGGAACACTTGAGCAATGTAAGGCTACTTAGAAACTACCAGTTGTTAAGTGTCTTCTAGGTGGCACATGCTTTCCATAAATTACCTTTAACCTTCACAATACTTAGTAGTTGTCATTATCATAATTTTGTTGATAAGGAAACTGAGACTCAAAGAAATGAATAAATTTACTGAAGCTCACAGCAGATGTGTTAAAAAGACAGAGTTTAACTCAGAAATCTGTTTCTAAAGCCATTATTTCTCAACCCCTATCCCACTCTACCACACTGCCCCATTTATTACACGAAAGAGGGCATTTTAGAAAGAGGCAACAGTGTGTGCAAAGGCATGGAATTATGGAACCATAAGAAAATTGTCTGGAGCATAATATATGAGCAAGAGAGCTTTTGCAAGGGAAAAACAAACAAACAAAAAACAAAAAACAAAAATGAAGAAACTGGGCTTAGAAAAATCACAAAGGGATGAAAACATGGAGGGGACAATGGATACAAGGCATTTGGGATTTTCAAATCATTAATGAGGAACCGTTGAATGAGTTAAACAGGAATAATTTTGATTGATCTCATTATTAGAAGGCTGATAGTTCAAAGATACAATCTTTGAGGAACTCATCTAATAAGCTACCACAAGGAAGAATAACATGGAATAAAAGGGAAAAATCAGAGGTATTAAAAGGATGTGTGAGGAAAAGAGGAAGTGAAAGAAATAATGAAAAAGTGGGGAAACAATAAAGTCCTTCTGAAATTCCTCTTAGGCTGATGTTGAGTAACCACTAAAGTGTCATTTAGGTAGCTTTATATTCAGAAAGTTCCTCCATTATTTCCACTTAAACACACATTGTCCAGTTGTATTACATCGAATCTAATGAAATGAAATGATAAATCTATCCATGATTAAATAATACAGTGTGCTAAGTATTGATAGGAAATTAAAGAGCAAATACTAATGTCATTAGCCCCAGGTTTTCTCTAAACCTCTCTATGTTCTACTCTAGTCAAAAATGGTCTTCCCTAGCACATGTCTTGACAGGTTGTATCACATTCAAAACTGTTAAACATTTATTGACTAGGCGACACATGCTAGGAATGGGGATTCATAGTTGCCTAAGAAATGTACCCTGCTTTGAAAGATTTCACATTCTCATAGAACAGCAGACTTATATAAGTGAGGTAATAATAATATAAAGCAGGGAGTTAAGTAATAAATGTTTGTATAAGAGAAAGTGATAAAAGCATAGGGGCCCACAGACTCTCCCTCTCTACCATTGTAGGGAAGCAAAATCTCTTTTGGTTGGTAATTGGCTGGAATTACCTGTCTTGTTGGTTAGTGCTTACCTAAGTACTAAGCTGGCAAGAGCTAGTCTTCTGCATACATCGGGTATCCATTACAAGACTGTGATGGTTTGCTGCTTCTGTGATATAAATAAGGAGGCTGAATCAAGGTAATGATACCTGGTCAGGTCTACATTGGTTTCAGTAAGTTGGGTAATCACATCAGGGTGTATCAATGTATATTAGTGTGTGATAGTAGAATTAGTCAAGATATTTAGTAGGAGTAGGGACATTATTAAAATTTTGGTGAGGAATAACAGGTTTGAAGGATTGACAAGTAAAGAGGCAAGACTGTGAACTACAGCAGTGGAATGTATGCTAAGAAATACATAGAGCTTTCAGGAGTTGGTGAGAGACTCAGTATGGAATTTGGGGAAGGAAAAGAGGACGAAAGATTCCATTTTGCCACTATGAAGATTCCAATACCTAAAATGTGGTATATAACAGAGTAAAAATAGAGGAACTGGGAAAGGAGAAAAATAATTTGGTTTTAGAAGAGTGGATTAATGTACTATCAGAATATATAAATTGATATATCTTTTAGACAGAAGTCACAAATTTCTGGATATTGAGTGAGAGATTAAGGCTAAAAATAAGTACTTTGGGGTTAAGAATATGGTGTAATTAAAACTGTATGTAAGTGTTGGGATAAATACTCAAGAAAGTATAGATTAAGAAGAGAATAAGAGGGCGCCTGGGTGGCTCAGTGGGTTAAGCCTCTGCCTTCGGCTCAGGTCATGATCTCAGGGTCCTGGGATCGAGTCCCACATCGGGCTCTCTGCTCAGCAGGGAGCCTGCTTCCCTCTCTCTCTCTCTCTCTCTCTCTCTGCCTGTCTCTCCGTCTACTTGTGATCTCTCTCTGTCAAATAAATAAATAAAAATCTTTAAAAAAAAAAAAGAAGATTCATTATATGAAATAAAATATTCATTATAACTGAATAATGGAAAACACTACTTTCTACCAAATTAAGGTAACAATTCAGTGGAGAAGAAAACCGTGGTCAGAAATGTAGGGGCAGTAGAAACCAAAGTAACAGAAGGACAAAGAGCCATCAATAGCAATAAATGTCAGATTTTAAAGGTTCAAATAAAAAGGAAAAGGATCAACACCTTTCCAATCAGGTGGTCAGTGGTGACCATAGGAAGAGCTGTTGCCGTGTAGATGTAGATTAGACTCCAGAAAGCATGGTCAAGTCTGTGAATTAAAGATCTGGAAAAGGAGATTTTAAAAAAGGTACACACACACACACACACACACACACACATTGTAAAAGCTTATTTAGGAAAGGATAAAGTGTTGGGAATACAACTTTTAAAAGAATGACTTTATTGGAAATATTTGGTGAATGAAAAAGCCTTTAACAGTTTTAGAGGCTGAAAGTATAGAGTCCTCTAAGAGAAAGAGACTGAAAATACTGACGAGAAATAAAGTAAGATTTCTGGGGGTGGCCAAGAGCACAGGAAGAAGAAAAGGACTTTTTTTTTTTAAAGATTTTATTTATTTATTTGAGAGAGACAGAGAGAGCATGAGAGAGGAGAGAGTCAGAGGAGCTCCCCATGGAGATGGGAGCCAGATGAGGGACTCGATCCCAGGACTCCAGGATCATGACCTGAGCTGAAGGCAGCTGCTTAACCAACTGAGCCACCCAGGCACCCTGGAAGAAGAAAAGGATTTGAATAAGGGATTGAAGGACTTCCGGAAATACAGAGCCAAAGGGATAAGGATTTGTGAAGATGTAGGTACATTTGTAGGTTGAGGGGAGAAGTTAATGATGTTAATGCATCATAGTGTCTTTTTTCATTCTGAGTTTCAAAGACAAGTTAGTAGTACTATACTCAGGGCATCAGTCTCACATAGAGTTGCCATTTTATGCATCTCTATTTGGAAAGGGTGTTGAGGATGGTTGTTTAATTTTTCAGAATTTAAATTTCAGAGTTTAAATTTTCAGTGTGGCCATAGTGGAAGGACGTTGGCATTTAGTGACTACAGAGCTGGTAGGAAAGTAATGAAATGACAGAAATTAAAATCAAAGCTGGGTAGATGTAGAAGTAAAATCAAAGCAGTGTTGATGAGGAGGGGCAAAGGGGAGTCTAGATCAATGAGGAACAGTTTAAAGAGGAGAGGAGAGAGAGAAAAGTAGAAAGAAGAATGGAGAGGAAGTAAGACAGACATCTGAAAGGATAAATAAGGAGTCATAAAAACCAAAGTATTAGATTTTCTTTCAACTTAAATGTGAGAAGATCATAAGTTTGTTTTTTGAGAATTAGTAAGTTGAAGTGGAGTTGATAACTGTGGTTGAGAATACAAGGAATACTGTACTTAGAATGACTCTCATTGGACACTAAACCTTATAAGGTTGTGACAGAATTGGGGATAAAAGAAAAATAAAATTAGTGTCAGTATAAGCCAATGACTGTGAGGATACAACAGTAAATAACAGAAAACAATGACATTGGGATGTAGAAAGCAAGTTTGGTGTGAACTTAAGGGAGAAGGATTTTTTTTTTAAAGATTTTATTTATTTATTTGACAGAGATGACAAGCAGGCAGAGAGGCAGGCAGAGAGAGGGGGGAAGCAGGCTCCCCGCTGATCAGAGAGCCCGATGTGGGGCTTGATCCCAGGACCCTGGGATCATGACCTGAGCTGAAGGCAGAAGCTCTAACCCACTGAGCCACCCAGGAGCCCCAGGGAGAAGGATTTACATACATAGGAGGAGGAATGATTGTTAGGAGATGGGAATGGAGAGCCATGTTATTACTGAGTTTCCATGCCTTTTATTTGCAGAGAGGTTTTAAGGAATGAGGAGAGGTATCAGTCATTGGAAAGAAATACAAGGTGTTTTCTGTTAAGGTAGGTTGGAGCAAAGCACTCTATCAAGAAATTAAGGAAGACTTACACATACACAATGGACTGAGGAGGGCACATGCTGTGATGAACACTGGGTGTTATACTTAACTAATGAATAATTAAACACTGCATCAAGGACTAACTATGTACTATAAGTGGCTAAATGAACTTAAAAAAAAAAGACATACACAATGGGATCAGGGTCATAGTGGGGCAGAGAAAGAGGGGGAAGCACAGAGAGCATACAAAAAAGGTTATAAAAGAAAGAAAATAGGGGTGCCTGGGTGGCTCATTTGGTTAAGCGTCCAACTCTCAGTTTCATCTCTGGTCGTGGTCTTAGAGTTGTGAGACTGAGCCCTGTATCAGACTCCGTGCTCTGCATGGTCTGCTTGAGATTCTCTCTCTTCCTCTGCCCCTCTCCCCAGTCACATTCTGTCTCTCTCTCTTTCTCTCTCTCTCTCTCAAATAAATAAATAGAATTTTTTTTTAAAGAAAACAACTGTAAAAAGAAGAACATAGTTGATCTCAGGTATGTGAATGGACAGTTGGGTTTTGTGTTAACAGGATGCAGGAATATGCATAATTACCTATTCTTGAGGTTCTAAATATTTATTTTATATTATGCTATTTTAATGTAGTGGAAATAAGTAAAGGTCCTGACCGGTATCTTAACTTGAAAAATGCATGTAATTCCTAGTTAAATATTTAGTAAGCCAAGCTAAATTCAACAGAAAAACTACTATTAATAATGTAAATGTCATCACTAATTTAGTTTCTACTATGAAGCGTGTTTTGCTGGTAATAGGAAACATTTAAGAAAGGACTTTTCCTGGCAGAAAGACTGATTTTAGGACTCAGGTAGGAATAGGATAAGATGAGCTAGGTAAGGGAAGACAAAAATGCAGGAGGAGGTAGGGCTCTTGCTTACAATAGAATGCCAAATTCAAACTGGGAATTTTGGAGAGAATAGTGTATTCAGATGATTGATATTCCAACCATCATTTAAAGATTAGTTAAGAATCATCAATGGTTGTTAAATTTATGAGAGCACATTTTGATAGGAAAAGATATTAGCATGGTTTTGTGATGTTTTCCTATAGACTCTTTATGAGAAGCTAGGAAAAAAATAGTAATAATACAGTGGAAAATTGGGGAGTTAAGGTGACTAAAGTTAACATAAAAACCAAGTCAAATCCCTTGAGAAAAACCCAAATTGAGGGATATTCTACAACAAATCTGCCTTGCACTCCTCAAAACTGTCCAAGTTATGAAAAATAAGGAAAGACTGAGAAACTAATACAGCTCAATGCAGATTAAAGTGAAATTTCAACTAAATATAATTTAGAAAAGAAAAGATATTAGTGGAAAATCTGGTGACCCAAATGAAGTCTGTAGTTTATTGAATAGCAAAGTACCGATGTTAATATCTCAGCTCTGGGAAAAGAGCATGTAGGAGTTCTCTGTACTCTTTGAAACCTTTCTGTAGATATAGAATGATTCCAAAATAAAAGCTTATTAAAAGTTGAGAGGAGGAAGGCAGATAGACATTTTTGCCTTCAGATGTGATACCCTGAGAAGGACCAAATTTTCACATCTGGTATTCCAGTTGGCAATGCATAACCTCAATTTAACCACTAAGAAACATCAGAGAAACTCAAAATGTCAAACACTCTATTACAACAATGCTACATTTGAAACCGTGTTCTTTTTTTTTTTTTTTTTTAAGATTTTATTTATTTGACAGAGAGAGATCACAAGTGGGTGGAGAGGCAGGCAGAGAGAGAGAGAGGAGGAAGCAGGCTCCCTGCAGAGCAGAGAGCCCGATGTGGGACTCGATCCCAGGACCCTGAGATCATGACCCGAGCTGAAGGCAGAGGCTTAACCATTGAGCCACCCAGGTGCCCCTGAAACTGTGTTCTAAAAGATAAAAAGATATGCTGAAAGAAGTATTCCAGATGAGAGATTAAAAGACATGACAATTAATGGAATATGGGATCTTAGACTGGATGGATTCTATGTCAGAAGAATAAAAGTACTATAAAGGACATTGGGGGTTAATTTTTTTTAATTGGAATATGGATGATAGACAGTCATATTACTAATTAGCATGACAATTATGTTGTATTTATTTAAGAGAATTTGCTATTCTAAGGAAATACACACTGAAGTATTTAGAGGTAAAGAGATATGGTATATACATTTCAATCTCAAAAGCTTCAGAAAGATAAATATAATGTGAACATAGAAAGGAAAAAAAGGAAATTAGGGCAACATATTGATAACTGGTGTATCTGAATAAAGAGCACATGGGTATTTATTTTATACTTGTGCCACTTTTCTGTATATTGGAAACTCTAGCTTTTGCCTTTTTAAGAGAGAAATTAGTTTCTTCTGATGAAGACACCATGACTTAATACCTAAAGTAGAATAATTACAGTAATAGAATTTTAAAGCTGGAAGGAGCTTCCTAAGATGTTGACCTTAGGGAACACATTTGTCATGTTTGTATTGCCAGAGCTTTGAATATGGTGCTTGGTAAATAAAAGATGCTCAAAGATGCTGGAAGGATGAAGGAATGAATGACAGCTCTTAAGGACAGTGTCTAGAACTGGCAATATTAGCTACTTTAGATAGGAGAACTGTTTTCCTTTTCCTGAATAGTTCCTATAGATACAATTTGATAATACTGTATCTAAGTTCACATAATAAACCATAAATTCAACATTTGAACAGCGGCTGAGGAACAGGCTCAAACTTTCCCATCTCTGGTCATTGCTAAAGGATCATTGGTGTCCAGGACTGATTTAGACACTTAGAAAAGAGAAAAATGGCATTCGGGTCTAAGTAAAATGGAAGGGATAGGGATTTCAGGCTGTATATCCTCACCCAGGTTCTTCTGCCACAGTGTTATAGGAATTTGGATAAAAGCATGTAAGCTTTCTCTCTCTTTTCTTTTTTTTTTTTCCCATCAATGGGCTAACCAGGCCTATCTGCTAACAGGTCATACAAGGGTGAAGATGGTGGAGATTCTTTTATTTCAAGTTGGTAAAATAGCGGAGTGACCGAAAAACTGGGAATACAAGCAAACATTAGATTGGGATAATTTGTAACAATGTAGGTTTATTTTTTATTTTTTTAAAGACTTTATTTATTTATTTGACAGACAGAGATCACAAGCAGGCAGAGAGGCAGGCAGAGAGAGAGAGAGGGAAGCAGGCTCCCCACTGAGCAGAGAGCCCAATGTGGGGCTCGATCCCAAAACCCTGGGATCACGACCTGAGCCAAAAGCAGAGGCTTTAACCCACTGAGCCACCCAGGCGCCCCACAACATAGGTTTAAATAGAAAAACTAGCCACATGTCTTTGATGACCCCTTAAAATTTGTCCACACATGACCTTCTGTTGTGAATATACAGAAAAACGTACATTTCTTGTCTATCTATAGATTGTTTCCGGAGGTGTCCTTAGTTCAGCTTAATGTCTTCAAATCTACTTAACCACCATATAAATGGGTTTGGCATGTGCATAATCTCTTACTAAGATTTACAACGGGCACTTAATAAAGGATTAAGAAGCAATGAATCCTTAGCTGCAATACTGCTTTTCCTACTGCCTTTCCTAGAGGAGGAGCACAGATAAACATGGATTTCTCTGAGTAATCAAAATGAAAAATACAATTTGATTTTCCTATTTCCGTATGAAAATTCCTCTACAAGCAATTGGCATGTTTTCCATTTCAGTAACTGTTCTGTAATGGAATTTTAAAAAGCTAAAACAAATTTAGGCCTTTTTTTTATAGCTCCCTGTGTTCAAGGTATCTGCTTATCAAAGTGGTTTTCAAAGTGATGAGTTAAATACTAGCAAGGAAGTGACTGGTGGAAACAAAGGTTTTAGTGTTGAGACAGAATGTAAAATTGTGAACATTGCTATTGCCTGTGTATGAGCATAGCATCGAGGGTGGATGATACACACACACACACACACACACACACACTGTATATATAAATATAAATATATATTTATATATAACATAATAAATACAGTAAAATTAATATATAAAATTAGTATATAAATATAAATAAATTTAAATAAATGTAATAAATATATATTTGTGTATATATATTTATATATATATTTTGGAGAGCATAAGCAGGAGGGGCAGAGAGAGAGAGAGAGAGGGAGAGAGAGAATCTCAAGCAGACTCTGCACTGAGCTCAGAGCCTGTCTCAGGGCTCATCTCCAGACCCTGAGATCATGACCTGAGCCAAAATCAATATCAAGGCTCAGTTGCTTAACTGACTGAGCCATCTAGGTACCCTGAAGCTATATTTTTTTAAAAACCTCAGGCAAATTCTTTTGTAATTTGATGCGTTAATGAATGGATTGGTTAATTGAGATTTCCAAGGTTGTCAATTAATATTTGTATTACATTCTTGAACTTTGGCAGAAACATCCTTTCAGGAGTAAAATGTCTGTTTCACATAGAGGAAAAAAGAGAAAGTTAGGGAAATGATTCTTTTTCTATAACACAGGTTATCCTTTCATTGATGGACAAAATTAAATGAATGGCCCTGGGAAATAAGCAACTAATTGACCATATCACCATTAAAATTACAGTTACCTTGGAAGAGTTTGGAAAACTCAGAGTTGATTTAAAAAGAATTACAAAGTTGGGTACGGGTAGGGAAAAAAATAAAATAAATGAAGTACAAAAATAAAATGAGAAAAATAGAGGAAAAGTTTAATAGAATTCAAATACATATTGGCTCTAAAATGCGGATGATGGGAACTGGTGACACTTAGCTTCCAATAAGGACAGAGAGAAACTGAAACTGTCAGATCTGCATTTGAATGTAACGGGGACTACAATAGGAAAGAAAGCAACAACAGCAATACAAAGTGGGTGTAAACAAATTGTAGATTTTGTTATTTGTTTGTTAGTTTTTTAATTACTCCCAGGTAAGCCAGCACTTCCATGATGGCTCAGCAGAATTCATTCTCTTTCTGTTCTACAATCTTTTGTTTGTACTTTTCATAGTCAAGGTCATTTAATGGTGCACAACAGCTGTGGACTCTAGCTATCTAGACTGTAGATGACTAGAGTCCAGGAGACCAGGCCCCCCCCCCCAAAAAAAAATGTATTTCTGGAAGTTCTATTCTATTGTTTTTGCTTACATTCAACAGACTCCCCTTTTTTCAGGGGAAATATATATGTATGTATATGCATGCATATGTATATTTCCAGATAGATGACTTTCTTAGAAATATTGACCTTATTTTGATTAAGAAGAAAGAAAAATAGATATTGGGTAGAAGGTCATGGCATCAACTGCACTAAAACCTAAATAGAGTGAGTTAAGTCCTTGAGAAAACTCTCAGATGATTTGAGATAATAAGAAAGAATATAATAACCAAGGTGTAAGGAATGAGAAGAATGGGAGAGACAAAAAACTGGAGCTCCCTCAATTTTACCTACTTCTGGACATCCTCTAATTTTTCATCATTCTCTGATGGTTTGTGTGATCTTCTTGAAGGACATACAAATGACATCCTCTAAAAGATCCCATTTAGCTCTAAGCAAAACTACTAGTCTTTTACTTATTTTTACATAGTAATGTGATTCAAGAGGTATAAGAAGGCTGTGATCCAAAGAAACTCTATACTGATCATCACTTACTCCAGCATTTCACCATCACCTACCATTTAAACCCAGCTATCAGATATTCATTCTTTTGAGTTTAAATAATCTTTTAAAATATAGATGCAGTTATGACCAGGCACTTGGTGAAAAGGGAGGACTATAAAGATTCATAAAAGGGGTTCCTTGAACTCAAGAAATCTATAGGCCAGTGGTGGATATGAATAAATTTACAAAAAAATAAAATACAAGGTTGTAAGTGTGATGCTTTTAAAAGCTTCAAGTGCTTAGAGGAAGACCGTCAGAGATAGTAGCTCAAAACCTTAGAAGAATTTCTCTGGGAGAAGTAGTACCTTAAGCAGTCATAAACATTTATGATCAGGTCGTGGAGCAGATTTTTTTGCATTTCTAGCCAACTGAATGGCAAATGCCAACTTGGAATTTTTGCCATAGTGAAAAGGTAGGGAAGGGCTTGGGTGTAATGAATACAATCTAGGAAGACCAGATTAGATAAAAAATTGGAGGAACCTTAAGATGTGGGCAAAGTTTATCATTACTTTGCTTTTTTTGTTTGTTTCTGAAATACCCACAGCCAGTGTAAAGTGCGTGTATATATAAATATACATGTAAATGTAAGTGTGTATATATGTATGTATGTGTGTGTATATATGTATGTGTGTATGAAGCTAAAGTTGAATCTATAGTTACCCATTGATTCCTACACTAGCCTATGCAAGAAAGTCCAAATTTTGATGGTCTTGCAGTACACACGGAATGGGGATTTTGCAAAAGTTGAGCACCATCCCCTTTTTATACACTTAGCAACTGTATTTTCCAGAAACAGCATATACCGCTGTCCAAAGCACTGATTCTCACATTCAGCAAGCCACATAACCCAGATCCCGAAATGTTCAAGTGTGGCAACCTCCCCTTTTCTCTGCCCATACAGCAGGACTTAGGTCTTCAATATTTATTTTACACAGCTTACCACATAAGTAAAGGGAGGAGGGAAAAACAAACAGATAAACACACACATGATTAGGGACATGGGTAATTGAAGGACTGGGTTTTGACAGCTCATCAACTTCCAACTCTTAATCTGATACCAAGAAAGTAAGAGCATGCAACTAAGTCAAAAGGCATTCTGCAGTCAATGTATGTGGACTAACTTGGCAAGATTGCCATGTGGAGGGAATATAGAGAGAAGCAGAAAACACATATTGAGGTACTTTTAAAAATAAGTATATAATGAGTATTCATTTTTAATCCTAGCTTTTAAAACTTGTATTCTTTGAAAAGAATTAAAAGTGGCTTGTGTAATTAAACTAATATAAAATTATATATAAAAAAGAGTAAAAATAATCAGAGTAGTGAGAATATGCTATTCCATATACTCAAGTTTAGATAATGATGTCTTTTTCTTTGTTTTGCCCAAAATGAAAATAGCTTTTATTTTTGTTATTGTTATTAAAGAAATGGTACTCATTAAAATTTTCCACAATATAAAAAAGCTCTAAATAGAAGAAAGTGAGATTTACCAAAAGCAATAATACTAAAGATGATTGAAGATGATTGTTTATATTTTATGACATGGCCTACCTTTTCTGAACACACGCACACACACACAGAAATACACACACACAACATCCTATTTAGTAGCCTGCTTTTCACTCAGTACTATATTGTAATTATGTTTTCATGTCAATAAATATAAATGTGTATTTTAATTACTAGATTCTGTATCATCATATGGATGTTTCATATACCTATGTTATTCAATGCCCCATCATATTAATTTAATTTTTTTTCAATTATTAAATATTATAACCAAACTCAGAACATTTTCTAGGATAACCATGTAGTCAAATGTTTAACTGTAGAAATGAGAAAGCTCTGGGCTTTTATCAAAATCATTAGCATGGCTGGGTGGCTCAGTCAGTTAAGCCTCTGACTCTTGGTTTAAAATTAGGTCATGATCCCAGGGGCCTGAGATCCAGCTCCATGTAGGGCTCTGCACTGAGCACAGAGTTTGCTTAAGATTCTCTCCCTCTTCTCCATCTGCTCCTCCACTGATCATGTGCTCTCTGTCTCTGAAATGAAATAAATAAAATCTTCAAAAGCATTAGCATGGCTAGAAGAGTGAGTCCTAGACTGGGCTTAAAGGAATAATTTCCAGAATGATATCAGGAAACAGGGCCACCAGGAGAATGACTTATCTTTCTCATAATCTGGAAGGCTGGACATCAGGAAGCAGTCCTTTGAATTCATGGAACTTTGATTTATAATCCAAGCATCATGAAACTCTTGACCCAAGGAAAGAACACTTGAGCTCTCATCTGCAGAATCAGGAAGGTGCTGCTGCCCTCTTACCTGTCAGTCCCAGGAAAATACTCCTGAGCTGTGATTCAAGTGTCAGGATGCTCAGGCACAGAGTTATGGAACCAGAGTTTGGACACTGTTAAGATTTGAACTGGTAAAGTGAATGTCGTAGGACTTGACTCTCATGAAATTAGTGATTAGTCCCTGGGCTGTTGCAACAAAAAAACCAGTGCTCCCACACTGCCAAGAGTAAGAGGAAGGAACTGTTATGTGGCCTCCATGTGAATCCTGTCTTCCAAATACCATGGGATTATTTCTGCATAAATGACCCTAACACATCAGGAACCCTAGCTTCAAGGGAGTCCACACAACAAGTATTTCAGCTTTCTTGACTGCATAGTAAAAGAAGGTTTAGAAAAGAGTGGAATGGAAGCTGTGGGTCAATCTATGGTATTCACTAAAATTCCCTGGTTAAAAAGACCTGCTCAGGAGATAGCCTGATTTCAATGTTACAACTACTGTGACATGGATCAAGTTATTTAAGTTCTGTCATCCTGAGATTCCTCAGTTATAAAACTGGGATGACAGTAGATAAAAATCATTTGTAATATTTTATGATGATTAAGCTAGATAACATATATAATAAAATGAAAAAAAGTCTGCCGTTATTATAATTTTATGGACATCTTTTGGAAGCTTGTTTGTTTATTTCTTTAGGATAAATTTCTCTAAGTAGAATTTATGACTAATGGACACACATATTTACATATTACAATAGGATGTCAAATGTAAACAATGGCCAGATTTACACCCCTACCCCAAATTGTGAGGGTGGCTATTCCTCAACAACATCTCCTAGACAGGTTATTGTGTTTTTGTTTAAATTTGCAATATTTAATTAATGAGGATAATCAAATTTTAGTAAATACAGTGACTGGTTCATTTCTCTCTGCTGGAAATTGTTTATTCCTTATATTAATTTTCTTTAGAGCTGTTTATATTACTTATACAATAAATTTCTTCTTGATATGTAAGTACTCATTATAAAACAAGTATTTTAACATTTTTGTCATGCATGTTACAAATATTTTCTTTTTCCCCAGCTTTACTGATGTATAATTGACAAATACATGCACTTAAAATATACACTGTGATTTGATATATATAAACATTATCAAATAATTATAACAATCAAGTGAATACATTTATCACCTCACTTAGTTACCTTTTATGTGTGTGTGTGTGTGTGTGTGTGTGTGTGTGAATATATGGTGAGAATGCTTAAGATCCATCTACTCTATTAGCAAATTTCAAGTATACCATACAGTTATTACCTGTAGTCACCATGCTCTATAGTAGTGGAATTGCTGTATCATATGGTATTTCTATTTTTAATTTTTTTAAGGAAACTTTATACTGTTTCCCACAGCAGCTGTACCAATTTGCATTCCCATCAATAGTGCACAAGGTTTCTCTTTTCTTTACACACTGGACGATACTTACCATTTGTCTTTTTTTAATAACATTCTAACAGGTGAAAGGTGATATTTCCTTGTGCTTTTGATTTCCATTTCCTGGATAATCAGTTATGTCCAACACCTTTTCATATAATGGGGCTATTTGTATACTTTTAATAAAAAATCATATAAATTTTTATTGTACTAACTGAATACATTGTGAAATATATTCCAAAATAGAAAATAAAATCTTGAAATTCAATTATATAATTCATATATGTAAATCATATTCCTAATTTTCCCCCTCAAATTATGATAGATCCTGAACACTCCCAGAGGTTGCTCTGTTTTGGTAAAGATTGCTGCTCTAGATGTCTTTTCTATCCCCTGAAAGATTGCCTTAGAGAAGGAGACAGAGTAAATTAAACAAACGTTTATTTTTCCTTCCCTTAAGTTACAAGAGATTTTAGGTTTATAAACTTGGCAACAGCCATGTGTCCAATATCTTTGTTGACAGAGCAAAGAAAGGGGCTAATTCTGATGATAAAAAGATAGTACCTGCCTGTGCACCAAAGAGACTGCCCAAATGATCCAGGCTCTTGTGGAAGAAATGTTAAGACAGATGGAGCACATTGGTCATATAGTTTTGAAGCTCAGAATCATCAGTGGAATGATGCTAATTTCGAGTCTTTTTGGTCATGACACCTCTGTATAACACTCAGCACTATTTAAATTTTAAGGTTGGCAAAACTCTGTGCTTTGTGTTGCTACATTTCTCTTAGTACATATCCTCTGTAGCCTCACTGATGAAGAATCACAATTAGCACTGAAAGAAGAATCATAAGCAGTGATCCATTCTGCCAAAAAGGTATCTTCCAGGGACTTTTAAAATCTTGGGTTTTTTAGCTTTATTCATTGTAACACCTCACTTTTGAGGCCACCCCTCTATTTAGGTTTCCAAAACTTAAATAATTGGGGACTTTGAAAATGGTCATAAATACATGAAATTTTCAAGTATTCTACCTGTATAATCTAAATTCTCATGGTAATTTTGATTTAAATTATTTTTTTTTACTGTAAACATCAAGTTCATTTTTTTTGTTTGCTTTTTGATTTGTTTCTGTTTTTATTTAAATTACAGTTAGTTAGCATACATACAGTGTAATATTAGTTTCAGAGATACAATATACTGCTTCAACAATTCCACGCAGTCCCGGGAACTCATCACATAGGTGCACTCCTTAATCTCCATTACTTCTTTCACCTACTGCTCCCCCCAACCATCGGTTTGTTATCAAGTTCATTTTTAAATAATGTCCTAAAAGTACCTGAACTACAAGCAAGTATAGCTTATTTAATTATAAGAAAGGCTGATTGAATATTTTATGCAGGGGAGACCAAGAACAATGTGTATTTGCTGCTTCCATTCGTTTTTCATAATTTTAATCCTAGTTCTTTTTCTCTAGAGATTTCTTCCAGAACCCCTTCTTTTCTGCTTTTCTTATTGTTCCCTTTCTTTCCTGATTGATATTTAAATACATACTTTGATATTTGGACAGAGGTGGGTTTAGGGATGGTGGTAAAATTAAAATTAGAGAAAGATAATGTGTCTAAAGGTCTTAGAGAATATCTAGCCAATATATATGTAATTAATATATATATATATAAACTATATATATAAACTATATATGTAGCTATGTATATATAAACATACATAACTATGTAGATAGTAGAAGAAATTGAGGAAGAGAAATGAGACAAATATTATGCCATATATACTTTAGAATAATCTGTTTTATACCATATTTTATCTGTTATCTATTTATCTATATCTAGTATGCTATATGTTGTATTTTATATTATATTTTGCAGCTCTCAATCTTATGGAACCAAAACTAGTTTTACTCAAAACACTCATGAGAGACACTGAATTTGTGAAAATGTTCTTTTTTGACATTGCTGAATTTTTTACCTAATTACCAGAATATTGATATTAAAGCCCTTGAAAATGCACAGCTCTTTCACATAATCATATTTACTTCTGACAATAAAAGTAGTCAGTTAGATAATATCATCCCTATTTTAGAGAAAATAAGAAATGTGAAATGTGGAAAGCAAAGTCCAGGAGTGAGATCGCAGACTAAACACTGAAAGTGAGACCACCTCGGCCCGGATGAAGAGTCCATTCTTCCCACCCTCTCCCATTTTGTCTAGAACATGAACCTGAACTAGAAATTTTTTTCTCTCTAAGGCCTCCTAGGTTTTGCTGCCTACTAAAAATAAAAAGTCTTTATTTTTTTACTTTGTGTTTTACTTCTTGTCTATCTCAAGATTGAGCATTTGGGCTGCTAATTTGTCAGCTAATAAAAAGACAGTAATTGTGATTCTTAACTGAATGAAGGGTAAATCTCCTTTTCTAAGTTTTCCACAGCTACAGCCTCAACTGTAAATTATAGGGAAAGTTGCTATGCCACTTGTCTCCAGAGCTATTTCGGAAGAGACCGTCACATAGGAATCAGCTTTATTACTTTATCATTTGGAAGGTAGAAGAGTGTGTCATTGGTGAACTCAGTGCTTGGGTTGTGGACTGCCATTGGTTTTAAGATGAAAAATCTCATTTTTCTCTTCCATCCATGTGTTAGAAGGGAATTAGATGTCAAGGCTAGTCGTTAAATCATGCTGAGCATTACTAATTTAGTAAGGCTGTTATTTGCTGCACACTAAGACAGGTAATTAGGAGTACTTCCATGAGTAATTTTGAAATGTGACAACTCACCAGATAATCATCACCAGTGTATCTTTGGTCTCTGAAAATGGCAAAGAATCCCCTTGAAATGCTCCATGTTACCCACTTCCATAGGCTGAGGACATGGCTTAATTATCTGTGACTTAAAATTATACCATGCTGAATCAAATTGAGTATTTGATGTATGTCTTGAATTCCAAACTTCTCAGTATTTCTGGTGATGGACCTTAAAAACACTTGACTATACCTGAGCTTTAAATGTGTAAGGCTATTTTGCTTTTCCAACGAGCTTACCACATATGCTCCCTATGCCTTGTGATTTTCTGCCCTTAAAAACCCAAGTGGATAGATCAAGGCTGGAGTCTGGAGAATGCCCTAAAGACTTTCTGTGATTATTTCTAACTGCTTTGCCGATTCCTTCGCCACTATTCCCAAATATTCCATGAGATTTCAACCCCTGCTCCCCTTTCCCTTTGTTTCCTTTTAGAAAATATCAACTTCTTGAGATCATCAAGACTGTTCACAAGTCTTACTTTCTCAGTAAAGCTGTTTCTGCTCCTTCTCCACCCCTGACACCATGGCCTTCCCTTCCTGGCTGTTGGCTGGTTCTTACTCTAAGCTTGCAGTGCAGTGACATTTTCCTTAGAGTTACCATGACTCATCGTGGCTTATTGTGTTTCCATTCCTCTTTCCCCTAGAATATTAGGTCCCTGTGGTTTGGAGATACCTTAATAATCTTCATTCCCAGTGTCTAGCATGGTGTCAAAAGACAGTCAATGTTAAATTAATGTCTACTTGAAGTAACAGAAGCACTTCGCCCTTTCAATGACCCTGCTGCTTAAGAAGGATTATTCTTTTATATGATTTCAATCATTTAAAATGTATTTGGACTTGTTTTATGGCCTAATTTATAGTCTATCCTGTAGAATGTTCTGTGTAGCTTGAGAAATATTTGTATTTTGCTGTTGTTGGTTGGCATATTCTTTAGATGTGAGTTAGGACTAATGTGTTTATAGTTTTGTTCAGATACTGTGTTTCGTTGGTGATCTTCTGTCTAGTAGTTCCATCCTTTATTGAAAATGAGGTGTTGAAGATCAACAGTTGCTGTAGAATTATCTATTTCTCCAATCAGTTCTGTTAGTTTTTGCTTCGTGTATTATGTCCTTTAATACAATGGAATGAAAGTAGAAATCAATAACAGAAAAGACTGTGAAATACACCATTATATGAAAATGAAAAACAAATTCTTAAATAATACACGTCTCAGAAAAAAATCACAAGTGACATTAGCAAATAATGTGAGAAGAATTAAAACAGAAACATAGCACACGAAAACTTATGGAATGTGTCAAGAGTAGATGTGTTTTTTAAAATTCCATTATTGATTTGTGGATGTCTCTGACATGAAAAAGTGTGTGTATGTATGCATATGTGTGTAGACTCAAATGACATAATAGTATGTACGTGGAGATTCCACTGTATTTTTTTAAGTTATTGTCACAAAATTTATATCCTAGAGGGGGAGACTAGGGAAGCAAAATAAACAAAAAAAAAAAAAAAAAAGAAAAGAAAGAAAAATATATTGTTTTTGTTTTTGTTTTTTAAGACAAGAAACCAAGATTTAGGTACTCTAAGTGAATAGCCCAAGTTCACGTAGCTAGGAAGTAGTTTGCTTTGAATCCATGTGGTCAGCATCTTTCCTAGAAAAGACAGGCAGGGTAAGGGTACAGCAGAGATCAAAGGAATGGGGAATTAGTGGCAGTTTTTCTAGGACTCAAAAGATTTTAGAATGAATGTGTGGGGAAAATCTGTTCTTCAGGCAAAGTTAATCTTAGAAGATAATCTATTTCAAGTTATGGCATTTTTGCCATTTTGCAGTGGTATTTTTGTAGAACATAAAAATGTCTATTTCAGTGCTATGCGAGCATAACTTTATATAGAATGTGCAAGTATGGGACGAGGGAAGGATATGCTTGCTGCTTTAGCACCGCAGTGGAGGTATGCTCTGAATATGATGCCTGTCCTCAGAGATGAAAGGTGAAAACAAAAGTCTTTGTGCAGGGAGGAGAAAATAGAGGGAGTTGTGTCTTCAGCTGCACCTGCCCACACAGGTAGTTGGACCCACCACCTGTCGTAGCTTTGGCATCTGCCACCCACTGCTGGTACTTCCTGTGGACGTCTGGGAAAGAGACTTGATTACTCTATTGTCTGGGCTCATCTCACCCAGAACAGTCAGGAGAGATTTAACCCTGAGGAAATGCTGATGACAGGAGAGATAGAAGCAAGTGACCCAAAAAAAGATTTCTACTCTCCATCCAGCCTGAGAGTACCGATCATGGCCGTGTGTATGCTTCAGACTTGGCTTTGAAATCCTGGCTGTCTGCCTTTCTTTGTGAGTGTGGGAATATTACGGAAGCCAAATTACAGCCTCAGTGACTTCTTTGGTAGAATGGGAGAGTAATGGTTACCTCTGGAGGATTAAGTGAGTACCTGTAATACACTGGTAACTTTTGACATTCAACAAATCATTTCTGCGTTTAGTATTAAATCTATGATTTGGACCCTCCCTGTTCACTCAGCAGAAAGATCAGCTATTATACCAAATGGCCAAATATTTTTTTTTTAAAGATTTTATTTATTTATTTGACAGAGAGAGATCACAAGTAGACGGAGAGGCAGGCAGAGAGAGAGAGAGAGGGAAGCAGGCTTCTTGCTGAGCAGAGAGCCCGATGTGGGACTCGATCCCAGGACCCTGAGATCATGACCTGAGCCGAAGGCAGCGGCTTAACCCACTGAGCCACCCAGGCGCCCCCAAATGGCCAAATATTTAAAATAAGGATTTTTTTTTTCTTCCTTGTCAGGTTATGTAAGTTGAAATAGCCACATATTTCTCAGAGTGCCAGACTTCGGGATTATTTACTGACGAGTAGTAACCACTGTTTTTTTTTGTTTGTTTGTTTGTTTTGTTTTGTTTTCCTCATTCTTTTTTTTTTCTTTTTAAGATTTTATTTCTTTTATTTGACAGAAAGAGCATAAGCAGGGGGAGTGGCAGGCTGAGGGAGAGCAGAGAGCCCAATGTGGGGCTGGATCCCAGGACCCTGAGATCATGACCTGAGCCAAAGGCAGATGCTTAACAACTGAGCCACCCAGGTGCCCTTTTTAAAGTTTTCTTAATATATTCTTAACTATATATTAATTATTGAAAACCTTATTTTAATAAAATAGCTGCAACAATCATGTTGCCATTGCACCACTTGGCTAGGAACTGATGATCAAGGACAGCTAAACGATATAATTTGGGGCCCCTTCCCTACCTCAAAATAAAAAGTGCAATTTTTAAGTCTAGTTCTCATTTTGAGGAGCCATATAACATTTCATCTGGTAAGAATTGAACTATTTTCAAAAGTCTGAAAGCTGCAACTCGGTTAAAAAAATTTTTTAAACCATTTTTACAGATAGTCGAAAACCACTAAAGAGATGTGACTTTCAACAGATTTCCCAAAGTTTTAATGGAAAAAGAAGGAGAGACATGTTTTCTCATATCCCTTTCCTTGTCCTTGTCAATGAATAGCCTAAACAGATATTGACTAAATAAATAAATAAAATGAAAAGAAAAGAAATAAGAGAAAAAGACAGAAAGCCAAAAGAAATCACTTGTTGTATTTGTTTCCTGGAGCTATCAAAACAAAGTACCACAGCTGAGTGATTTAAAAACAACAGAAATGTATCATCTTATCATTCTGGAGGCCAGAAGTCAAAATAAAGATTTTGGCAGCATCATGTTCTCTCCAAAGCCTTTAGGGGAGGAGGCTTCCTTGCCTCTGTCAGCTTTTGATAGTCCCAGATGTTCCTTGGCTTGGAGATGCCTCACTCCATTCTCTGCCTCCCTCTGCACATGGCACTCTTCCTGCGCCTCTGTCTTCACATTATCTTCCCTCTTCTTATAAGGACACCAGTCATACTGGATTAAGAACCCATCCTACTCCAGGATGTTCTGTTCTTAGCTTAACTAATTATATCTATGATGACCTTATGTCAAACTAGAGTCATGTTCTGAATTCCCGGGGTTAGGACTCAAACATACCTTGTTGAGGGACACAGTTCAATCAATACCTCTAGTTGTTTCTAAGAAGAAGTTAAGTTAGGGGTGCCTGGGTGGCTCAGTGGGTTAAGCCTCTGCCTTCTGCTCAGGTCATGGTCTCAGGGTCCTGGGATCGAGCCCCGCATCGGGCTCTCTGCTCAGTGGGGAGCCTGCTTCCCCTTCTCTCTCTGCCTGCCTCTCTGCCTACTTGTGATCCCTCTCTCTCTTAAATAAATAAATAAAATCTTTAAAAAAAAGAATTGTATATCAAGTAAGATCTCTCTTAATAGAGACAGATATAAAACAAGATTATAAAAAAAAAGTTAAGTTAGGTTCTGTGGAGAAAATATGAAGCTTTAAATGGTGAGCACAGTTAGTGTTAGCCACAACATAGGCTTAGGGTTGGTTTTCCTGGAAGACAAAATAGCCTGCAGGAGAATTGAACTGAGTCATACCCCAAGAATCTCCTCACCCAAAGTCCCTTTACCAGTTGCCTTTGAAGACACCATTAGAAATATGCTTTTGAGTAAATTTTTGTGTTTGTTACAATTCAAATATCCCTCCACAGAATAAGGCTTTGAACTGTGTTTGATTTTTTTATGTCTTTGGAATAAATGAGTTTGTCAGCTTTTTCCTGGAGACTGATTTTGAGTTTCAGATCTAGAGTATATTACAGTAGTAGATAACTACCAATTTAAATAGAAGTCAAGACCACCCAAACAGACACTTGCAATCTGTTAAACTGGGGGTAGGGGAAGAGCAACTCTTCACAACTTATCTCTAGATCACAAAAGTACAGGGCAAACAGTACAGATGAGAATTCAGCAATTCTGCATTTTCTGTTGCATTTTGAAAACATGACAATAAGAGCATCCAAAAGAATATATATACTTCCTAACTACGTTCAGTTAAGTTTGGGGAAAGGGGAAAAACAACATATTCTTCCTTCCTCTACCAAATGCCTCAAATTATTATGCTAAATGATTGCTATTGAATTTCCATTTTCACATTAGTTTCCTCCCTAAATTGTACTGTCAGTCTAGTTTTACTCTTCATTGGTTTAGTGTTTTTGTCCTGGTATCTCCTGAAAGTTACACATCTGAAAGAGCAAAGACAATGAGGGGTGCCTGGGTGGCTCAGTCAGTTAAACATCTGCCTTCAGTTCAGGTCATGATCTCAGCGTCCTGGGATTGAGCCCCAGGTCTGGCTTCCTGCTCAGTGGGAGAGCTGGCTTCTTCCTCTCTTTCTGCCCCTAACCTCCACTCATGCTCTCTCTCTCACTCACTTTCTCTCTCTCTCAAGTAAGTAAATAAATCAGACCCTTTTAAAAAAAAAAGTGAAATAAAAAGAACAAAGAAAAATGAAAATGTACTTCACAGGTGGATTAAGATTGATTGGCTGAACCATAGAAATAAACTCTTAAACATGTCTATTTCTTGCAAGAATATTTCCTTAAAATTCTAAGTTATTTTAAAGCCTCAAACAGATTTAAAAGAAAATGCTTAAATAATACACAGTGGTATAAAATCTTATTTAAAAAAAAATCCTACAGATATGTTTTGTCAGTATGGATAAATCCTTATTTTACAAAATGTAAATAAGTTCATTTATTTTATGACCACGGTATAGAATGTCCACTTCTCAATCATCTTATTCTTTTCCTGGAAACACATAAAAATAAATCAGACCAGCACTAGAGACTAGTTTTCTGCAGTTCTTACAAAAGGCAATAAATACACAGGGCCCTCTGACTGTTGGCCCGATAAGATATTTTAAATCTGGATTTTTAAGTTTTTGATAAGGTAAAACTAAGAAGACAATGTGTCAGGTATGCCCTGTGTGCACTAGTCATGTATACAGTTTTTTTTTTTTTTTTAAAGATTTTATTTATTTATTTGACAGAGAGAAGTCACAAGTAGGCAGAGAGGCAGGCAGAGAGAGAGGAGGAAGCAGGCTCCCTGCTAAGCAGAAAGCCCGATGTGGGGCTCGAACCCAGGACCTGGGATCATGACCTGAGCCGAAGGCAGTGGCTTAACCCACTGAGCCACCCAGGCGCCCCTACAGTTTTTTTTTTTTAATTTAATTTTTTTCAGTGTTCCAAAATTCATTGTTTATGCACCACACCTAGTGCTCCATGCAATACGTGCCCTCCACTAGGCTCACCCAACCCCCAACTCCCCTCCCTTCTGAAACCCTCAGTTTGTTTCTCAGAGTCCACAGTCTCATGGTTTGTCTCCCTCTCCAATTTCCTCCAGCTCACTTCTCCTCTCCATTTCCCAGTGTCCTCCATGTTATTCCTTACGCTCCACAAGTAAGTGAAACCATATGATAACTTACTCTCTCTGCTTGATTTATTTCACTTAGCATAATCTCCAGTCCCATCCATGTTGATAAAAAATTTGGGTATTCATCCTTTCTGATGGAGGCATAATACTCCATTGTATATATGGACCATATCTTCTTTATCCATTCGTCGATTGAAAGGCATCTTGTTTCTTTCCACAGTTTGGCAACTGTGGCCATTGCTGCTATGAACATTGGGGTACAGGTGGCCCTTCTTTCTACTACATCTGTATCTTTTGGGTATGCAGTTGCAGGGTCAAAGGGTAGCTCTATTTTTTAATTTCTTAAGGAATCTCCACACTGTTTTCCAAAGTGGCTGCACCAACTTGCATTCCCACCAATAGTATAAGAGGGTTCCCCTTTCTCCACATCCTTTCCAATACTTGTTGTTTACTGTCTTGTTGATTTTGGCCGTTTTAACTGATGTAAGGTGTTATCTCAATGTGGTTTTGATTTGAATCTCCCTGATGGCTAATGATGATGAACATTTTTTCATGTGTCTGTTAGGCATTTGTATGTCTTCTTTGGAAAAGTGTCTGTTCATGTCTTCTGTCCATTTTTTGATGTGACTATTTGTTTTGTGTGTGTTGAGTTTGAGGAGTTCTTTATGGATCTTAGATATCAGCCCCTTGTCTGTAGTATCATTTACGAATATCTTCTCCCATTCCGTGGGTTGCCTCTTTGTTTTGCTGACTGTTTCTTTTGCTGTGCAGAAGCTTTTGATCTTGTTGAAGTCCCAAAAGTTCATTTTCAGTTCTGGGTTTTGACAATGGAATAGTAGACACCAGCCTTCTAAGGGAACACACAGTTGATCAGATAAGAGTACTCTGCAACAACTAGTGAGCTTATCTCCAGGAGCTAAGGGCCTAGAAACCATGTGTGTCATAGTGGAATTAGTTGAGTTGATGCCAAAAAGTGATACCCTCATCTGGGGTCAGAAAGAACTCTGTAACATGTTCATGGCCATGTCCCTCTCTCCCTGTTAGCCTCCTTTCTCATATACATCAGGCAGTGGGTCTGTTTGGAGTACATTCTTTTTGAAGTCAGGATCCTGAGCTTTTGAGTCCGTTGGTAAAGGCAATTAATTCTTCATTTCCATGAGGATTATATTCACTACCCAATAAGAATGATGTAGAAAGTGGAGTTTTACTTTCACATTTGTCCCCAAAAAAAAGTCACGACAGGACATAAAAGGATGTGGAATTGGTAATATTGGCAGCTCAGGCAGCACTGTCTGTTGCATGAGGTTTTTATCACCACTGGGAGTGAAAGAGAACAAAGTCTTCCTTGTTGCACAAAATGAATGCTTCTCTGTGGTTTAAAGAAACCATGAAACCCCTTCTCATAACAGGAAATATTAAAAAAAAAAAAAAAAAAAGGTCCTCCTTGGTTGAAACCAACGGTGACAAATGAAGAAACAAGGGTAGAAACAGGACGAGTCAGTGAGGGAGCTCAGTAAGTTACCTTTTCTTTTAGAATTAGGTAAGGCTGTTTACCCCCATAAACATGCCTCTGTGAGCTTCAAAAACTCCAGCAACGTAATAAACTTCAGTGTAGCCCCATCCACGGGCCATTGCAATTCATGACTATGGTGTTTTCCATTGGTTCTGCACTAATCCTTTACGTTTATGCTTTGGAGGCGGGGATAGTTATGAGGGTAATAGCCATGTTGTAAATGTTTCAGTTTTTCATTGTTCTCTGAACTTCTTTGTTCCTAGCATTTTGTTTTCTCCAAACATCATGGTTTCAGAAGATCCCAGGGCACTGTACATGCTCTTCTTCCTGGGCAGAATGCCCTACTATTTAGCACACACATATCAATCAACATGGCACACTTTAACCATCCTCAAAACTGGTTTCTCTTCCAAGTCTTCCTCGTCTGACCAGTTTGGTTGTTCCATCTTCTGGACCACTGCAGAAAGTCCTCCTGAGATCTAGTATAGTCTTACCACATTACATTACAGTTTTTAAATTCTTTAAAAATGCAAAAATGATTTCATTTATCTTTGTACCACTGGTACATAGCACAGTAACCAGCAAAGAGTAGACAGGGACCGGCAAAGATTGTTTGCTCAAGGAATGACTTCACAGTTGAACTGAGTCAGTGAAGTAAGGGTGGGTGAGGAAATAAGGAAATGGACACATCTACACGTTACAAGACTGTTATCAAATTCCTGAAGGATAGTGCAGACTGGTTTTCTGTCCCACGCGATCATTTGTTCATTTATTTGTGTTTCACTTATGTATTTACTTAGCAAATATATATATCTTTAGGACTTTATGTACTTATTTGACAGAGACACAGCGAGAGAGAGAACACAAGCAGGGGGAGTGGGAGAGCGAGGCTTCCTGCAGAACAAGGAGCTGGATGCGAGGACCCTGGGACCCTGATTTCCCAGGACCCTGAGATCATGACCTGAGCTGAAGACAGATGCTTAAGGACTAAGCCACCAAGGTGCCCCTACTCAAATATTTCTTGAAGATCGACTCTGTCCAGAGATTAGGAGAGAGACCAGGAATATATCAATGTATGAGACAGTTTTTGCTCTCAACTTATTGAAAGATAACCCTGCTCATGGTTTATCTTTGTTTGGAGACTTTTCCCTTTTTAATCAGAGAAAATGCAAGTAGACCACAAAAGATAGTACTCAGCATTACAGCCAGTATTACTGTCTATAAATATCTCTAGCTGAAAGCGTGACTAAGACTCCACTGCTGATATTACCCAGCTGAGCTAAAAAGTGAGCTTCATAGCCTCAAAGCCACCTTTGTTATTTACTAATTGCTTTTAACCTTCTGGGCTGCGCATTCCTGCTATATTACTGTCTTTGATTTATAGTGTTCATCCATGTTCCTTTGTTATAGGTGACGGTTTGCTGGAAAAGTTGTTGTGCGCACTTTGTCTCTTCACTCCCATATGAGAACGAGATGTTGCATTTTCAGAAGCTCTTTGTCCGAGGACAATTTTTAGATAACACCATAGTAATAAACTATGTAATAAATAAATATGGGTACCACGCAAGTACCCATAATCACAGACACGGATATAGATCTTGAAAACAACTAATGGTGATTTATTATATTTTTGTAAAGAATTTAATAGTTTTGCATTCTAAAATGATACAGGCCTTAAGAACATACCTAAGGTTAACACTGTTGAAGGGAAAAAAAAATCCATTTGTGAAAATCAGACTTTTCATATTCCTGCAGTCATGCATGTAATCTTGTCACAGTGTTTGATAAGGGAAAGAAGATTTAAGATAGATTACAATTACTTGCAAACACATTTTCCTCACTAATTAATGAATTATATTGGCTGAGAGGGTACATTTCATTTCTTGTTGGTGGTGGAACACATTTTCATCCTCTTTCAAATTAATCATGGTATTTTCTAAGTTAAATATACTCTTGCATTAAATAAAAAGAAGAAAAGCAAACTTTTTTTCCTTAGTCAAGATAGGAACATTGTCAATAGTTCAAATTTTTATGGCAAGTGTATTTCCAATTAGAAGCATAAATTTAAATTGTCAGTTCTACTTGTGAATTGCCCCTTTAAATTTTTTCTGTTTTTTTCATCAGTCATTGCTTACCTTCTCCCCCTCCGGTTACTGGTACAAGTTTCTTATAAATACATTCTACAACTGAGATAAATCAGGTTCAGGGAAATGTCTCCATTTGGCATCACCTGTCAAGACTGGTGTGCTGGAACAGGAATATGAGAACAGCATGTAAATGATGTATTCTACTTTTGCAGCATCCTGCATTATGATGTTTCCAAGAAGGTGATTGTAACTGGTACTTTCATGAGTTAAAAGTAAAGGCTTTGTAAATATTAAAAACATTTACAGAATACTAGGTGGAAGTAGATTCTTATAATGTCCACAGAGCAAGCAAGTACAAGTAACATGCAGTAGAGATATATGCACACTTCTTTTTTTTTTTTTAATTTGAGGATATAGCCACATAGAAGTCTTTCAAATTAACAAACATGTAAAACATTTTTTTATTAATAATAAGGTAAATTCTACTTTGTTTCTACCTAGAGTCCTATTACCCAATAGAAATAAAGGGGCTTTAGTATATTTTTCTTTGGATATTGTCCTCTGGTGAATTGTGACCCTTAGCATTCTATGTGTAATGACTGTATAATTAGAAAATCAATTAGCAAACATTCATTTTACCTAACGAGTGTTGGAGAATGCTTTTCTTTTGCCTGAAGTGTGTGTTTCCCTGTCCCTGAATTCTCACCACAATGTCCCCTCTTCTAGGAAGCCTTACTGGACATCTCTGTTTATGTTGGATGCTTTACGTCTATATTCCTGTATGATGGAAAGGGGCAGTCACTACTGGACCAAACTCTAAAACAATCTAAACTGACAAAGAGAACTTTGGCCTAGATATTTAGGAAATTTGTCCCAGAGGAGGTGTAGTTTATGTTGAAACCTGAGGGATTGCTAAAACTGGCTTTGTAGAAAGGAGATGGAAGGACTATCTAATGATTTTCAGTGAAATTTAAAAGAAAAGTAAAAAGGAGTAAGTGTGCACATTTCAACTTAATTAAAGAATAAAAAATTATATAATGTTAGGACAATAAATAAATAATTTAAAAATAAATTTAAAATTTAAAAATAAATTTCCTTACCTCACACTAACTACAGAATTAATTCCAGGTGAACTGAAGATGAAATCATAAACCAAAGCAAAACTACTTTTAAAAGAAATTATTAGATAAAAATATCAGAAGATAGGCTTATCCCCTTGGTTAAATAAGACAGCTTTTTAAAATCATAAAATAAAAAATATTAAAGACAAGGTTAATTTAACATCAAAATTTATGACAAATAAAATTAGTATAAACAGAGTTAAATCAGACAATAGCCTGTAAGGGATTGATTACAACCCCTAGAACCGGTAACACAAATATACCCAGAATATATAAATATCTGCCATGCAATATGAAACAAAAAAAAAAAAAAAGAAAATACCATTTGGAAAAATGTGCAAGGGGTACCTGAGTGGCTTAGTCGGTTAAGCATCTACTTTCCACTCAGGTCCTGATCGGGGTTCTTGGGATCCAGGCCCGCATTGGGCTCCCTGCTCAGCATAGACCATGCTTCTCCATCTCCCTCTGGTCCTCTCTCTGATCATTTTCTCTCTCAAATTAGTAAATAAAATATTTAAATAAAAAGAAAAAAGGTGCAAAAACTACAGGCAGAAAGATTCAAAGAAAATAGTAGTAGCCTTGTAAGTCTATAAAATGATGTCCAATGTTTTTTAACCAAAATTAGAAAAATAACTTTTTTCATCAGTATTAACAAAAGTCAAAATGTTTTGTACTATCAAAGTTTGGTGAAGTCCTGGGGGAAGTGGCACTATCATTTCCTGCTGGGTATTATGAGTTGGTTTAGCAATTTTTGCAGGTCATTTGGTAGTAGAGGCAATATCTTTCATATTCATGGCTACCAATTAGGTCTGAATCGCTTTTCCCCATTTAGAGATATTTCAAATTATGCATCCTACTTTCTTAACATAAAACTACTGCAGTCCTCAGAGCTCAAACTTCCAGCCTCCTTTTTTTTTTTTTAAAGATTTTTATCTATTTATTTGACAGAGAGAGATCACAAGCAGGCAGAGAGGCAGGTAGAGAGAGAGGAGGAAGCAGGCTCCCTGCTGAGCAGAGAGCCCGATGCGGGGCTCGATCCCAGGACTCTGAGATCATGACCTGAGCCGAAGGCAGCGGCTTAACCCACTGAGCCACCCAGGAGCCCCCCAGCCTCCTTTTTTATGTGGAACCCAGGTTTGTGATCCCAGTGCCATCAGTAGGAACCACTATTACCAAATTCCTCTTGAGAAGTAAACAATGCAAGCAAAAATGCTGGGGATGGGGCTTCTGTTTTCCCATTTTTTTCTCTCTTTCCCTTAGTCTCTGTATAGCTCTGACTCTCTCACTTTCTCTCTGCATGCCCAGAAGGCAACAGAGGCTCCTTCTTTCAGTGAAAATAAGGGCAGCCTTGGAATGTTCTCTGGTGGCTACATGGACAAGTTTGACTGGCAGCCATGGCCTCAGTAGGGTTCCCTCTAATGCTTACTGGGGCTCACTGGGGCTGCTGCAGTGCTTGTGGGTCTCCTGTAAAGCCAGCTCTGCAGTACCTCTTGGGACATTGTTTCTGGAAGCACAGACTAGATTCAGGAAGAAGATTCTCCAGACCTTCTAGCAACCTTATGAAGCTCCCAATATTCTTTTAGAAAGAAAAAGAAAAATCTTTTCTGCTCCACCAGCCAGTCAGCTTCTGTTGTGTTTAGTCAAAAACCCTCACTGATAGAAATTTTGTGGAAAAGAGTAGAAAGGGAGGAAGGGAGGAAGGGGGAAAGAAAAATGTGCTACCTTATACTCTAGCAATTACAAAATATACCACAGGACATAGCTTAAGACATTCTGACCATAAGTACACTGTGTAATTAAAAAAAAAAAAAAGGTGGCAGGGGGGTTGAATATATATTCCTCTGAACTGAGAAATGGATCATAAGATACACTATAGGGGCGCCTGGGTGGCTCATTGGGTTAAAGCCTCTGCCTTAGGCTCAGGTCATGATCTCAGGGTCCTGGGATCAAGCCCCGCATTGGGCTCTCTGCTCAGCAGGGAGCCTGCTTCCCCTTCTCTCTCTCTCTGCCTGCCTCTCTGCCTACTTGTGATCTCTCTCAGTCAAATAAAATCTTAAAAAAAAAAATAAGATATAGTATAGTCATATAGCAAATATATATTTATTAAAAACATGAAATTATATAAAACATACCTTACAAAAACACAAGTTTATATATCTTTTATTTTTATATAAATATCTACATATCTACTTCATTTTAAATCTAAAGGAAGGCAGGGAAGTAAAGGAGAGAATGGAAATAGGAAATGAGAAATTGAAACTCCAGCTCCATTTGTATCACTCAAAGGAAAATGGATTCCTATCTTTCTAGGGACGCCTGGGTGGCTCAGTTGGTTAAGCAGCTGCCTTCGGCTCAGGTCATGATCCCAGCATCCTGGGATCGAGTCCCACATCGGGCTCCTTGCTTGGCAGGGAGCCTGCTTCTCCCTCTGCCTCTGCCTGCCACTCTGTCTGCCTGTGCTCACTCTCGCTTCTCTCTCTATGACAAATAAATAAATAAAATCTTTAAAAAAAAAAAAAAAGAAAATGGATTCCTATCTTTCTCATAAGTTAAAAATAAATTTATATACCAGTATCTATGAAATCTTTCTAAGAACTATGAATAGAAAATACATAGAATTGACTACAAATAAATACATGTAAATCAATAAATACAGTTTCCAGCATTAGTGTTTGAATGGGAATACTATAATAAGATATAAATACATGAAAATGAATCTTGTTTTATTCAAGGAATGTCTTCCATCTCCAAAAGTCACACTACCTGACAGGAACTTTTTTTTTTTTTTTAAAGATTTTATTTATTTATTTGTTAGAAAGAGAGAGAGAGGGAGCGAGCATGAGCACAGGCAGACAGAGGCAGAGGGAGAAGCAGGCTCCCCGCTGAGCAAGGAGCCCGATGTGGGACTCGATCCCAGGACGCTGGGATCATGACCTGAGCCGAAGGTAGCCGCTTAACCAACTGAGCCACCCAGGCGTCCCATCCTGACAGGAACTTTTGAAAGACTTTTGATGGGAACTAGTTGATAGGGTCTCAAAATGCTGAGTGGTACATAGTCCTCATTATTTCACAATTTATGAAGTGTGCCAACAAATGAGATTAGAAGTTTGAAGATCTTTTGTAACCTAAATAGCTTCTCCTTTGCAGGTGTGTTTCTCTCAGGATCAAGATTAAGATCTATTACTATGTGAAGATTTTTTTTTTTTTCTTATTCCCAGAAGATGTCAGTTGCTACAATAATCAAGTGAGGAGTTAAATTTACTTTTTAAAATGGGGCTTTCAAATTATAAAGCAGATTATAACCATACCCCAGAGCCATCTTCTTTCTATTGCATTATTCTTACATAGAAGCCTTCGTGATTCTGATGGCAGAGATTAGCTTGAGTAGGTGGTACTGAGTTAATTCATATCCTGGTTGCCCTGGGAGACCTAAATTTAAGCTGCCTGTTCTTTCCCGGGGCGAGAAATAAAAATGAGTCGAGTGCCATTTTCTTGGGGCTGTGCATTTCAAAACCTAGGCTTTGTCTCATTTCTTCTCTTCGAGTTACCATTTGTTTACATTTTCTCTCCAAGGCAGGTTTTACACTGCCAACTTTGGTTGAACATCAGGGAAACTGAAGAGAGTTTGTTGAACAGAGAACTTTGGAGTTTAGATACTAAGTGAAATGAATGGATTCGTGAATAAGTTGAATGGTGATTTCTAGGTCATTCATTCACTTGTAAGTCATTCAGAGACAGCACATTTAAAAATCATTAGTTGGGATAAATCATATTGAGAGAATTCTTACCTGAATAGTAAAGGCCCTGGAAGTAGGAACTGTATCTGTCCCTCAGTGTCCTCCAGTTGGGAAACATTTGCTCAGTGGTTTCCTTGCCCCAGATACTGTGCCAGGCATTTACAAAGATGAATACATCAGTGGCATCCCTCCCACTGAGGACTTGCAGTCTGACTTAGTCGGATGTATAAATTGAGATTTTTCAAAAAAAATTCAGAGCAAGGTAGGGAAATTAATTCTTTTTATCTTCCTTAATTCCAGTAATGGAGCTCTTGCCTATATGTTTTTTAAAAGGGCTTGATATTACTTCAGTGAATTGATGTTTATAAAATTCATTATAAATACAAACCCATTTCTTATCTGATGGCCTTCTTTCTTAATGTCTTTGATTTAAGGAAACTGACAGAAATAAAAGCAGGTCCATGGTTTTATCCTGCCATTCACTTGTCGTCATCGGGTTGAGGGGTTAAAGCTAGAAGCTACCCATATTGGAATTGATTAAAATCAACACACACTTTGTGCCTAAATTATTGTCTGTGGCTACCTAAAGGGAAACCTCTCCTGCTCTTCCACAGCCTCTGATTAAGAAAAGGGAAAAGACAAGAAACATAGTCAAAAGCTGTCTGACCTTTTGTACAGAGCTATTGTCAAAACTGGTACCATTTTGCACTTGTATGATCAGAAATTACCACAGTGTTGCATAAAATAGAGTCAAATGACGGCTCTGCATGTAAAACAGGGCTCCGGGTGTCTTCCCACACCCTCCTCTGAAAGCCTTCTCCCAGCGCTTGCTGTCTCCACGGTAACAGCCTCTCTGGGATTCTGTTGAAGTGTATTTTGAAAGCTGCCTTCACCTGAGAAGTTAGCATATGACAAAGCTGTCCATATCTCTAGTCCTCTCAGATTATTTTTCTAATGAAAAAAAAAATGTGTAGAACAGCATTTGCTGAGTAATGATCAGAACTCTGTATTACTTTTTTTCTTTTTTAAAATTTGTGTGAGGTATTCAAAATAATTATGACGCCCAAAATGTCGTCATGGTATTTAAAAGTGTCATGTGCAGTTTCTTTGTTTTTTTGGTTTTTGGTCACAGCTTTAACAAATGAATAAACAGATTTCAGTTCAGCCAAAGCATTTGGACCATGCTTCCAAATCACAGAAAATATTCATGTCAAGGACCCTGGATCAAGAACAAGGGGGCATATGTTTCTGTCAAAGTTTTGCTACAGACTAGTGTTGGGATCTTGGTCAAGTCCTATCTGCCAGGATTCAGTTTTCTCATATAACAAGTTAAGCTAAACGAGGTGATGTTGAAAGGGTCTCCTTAGCATTCTCTCATTCTCTCTGTTGATTACGACTGGTTTTACTTAATGAATGGTGGATTCCACGGCCCTGTTTTCTGCTGATAATTATGCAATGTACTATATTTTTGTCTATCTTCCTGTACTCTCTTTTAATCAGTGTTCCATCTCTAATATTCTGTCCAAGTCTTAAAAGAACACTGAGACCAGCAGTAGCCTTATTGTGGATTTGCTTCTTTACATAAGTTTATGGAAAAGTCAACAAAGTGTAGATCTGTGCTGTGCAATTCTATAGCCACTGGCCACATGTGACTATTTAAATTTAATTGAAGTTAATTGAAATTAAGTTAAAAATTTATGTTCTCAATTGCACTAGCTCCATGTGTCTGAAGCTACCTCACTGAACAACACAAGCGGAATATTTCCATCATTGCGGTACAGTCTATTGGACAGGTATGGCTTAGATCAGTTCTCATTTCTACCACTGAAATATTCTTTCTCAGTCTTAAGCAAAAAGGAACAGTCTTGTGCCTGGGGACCCTGTTCTAGCTATGAACAACATGGCTTTGGGGAGCAAACTAATATTTGCAAAGTGAAGCCCTAATACTCAGAGAGTACCTAACCTGTCTGACACCTACAAGCAGTTCTCAAAGTGTTGACTGAATGAATAACTAAATGAGTGAACGAATTAATTCAAAGCCAAGTTTGGCCGTTTTTATCATATCTGAGGCAACAGGATTAAAAATAATTAACTCTTTTTGTTGCAGCTGTTAAGAGGACTTCCCGAGTGGAACAAAAATGATGTCTAATGTGGCTTTAATGATTTGGTCAGAAACCAAGTGCCTACATACACAGAAGTTCTACAATGAATTTAAGGGACTAGATGTAAGAAACTTTAAGGAGTTGCAGCCCTATGTCAAACTGACAGAAACATTCTACCCATTTTCATGAAAAAGAAGCCAAAAATCTAGTTATTTATGTCAAATTTCTTAAGTTTCAATGTTGGCAAATAATTACCTATCTATCATCTACCTAGTAATGCTGACTTGGCGTACACAGTAATATTTTGGGTAAATAGTAGATCAGGTACTATTTTAAAGTTTTCTAAATCATGACATTATCATTTTGAGAAGGTAAGTCCCCATTTTCATAAATAAAAAATAGCAGTGCCAGGAAGAAAACTCCAATATTCTGGTGTTGATTTCTCTTTTCTTTTTCTTTAATGAACTTCCATTAATGATAATGGAAAGCAAATATTTAAAGTCACTCAAGAGGTGCTATCTTTATTTTTGCACAGTAAATTATCCCAAACTTACTACACTAAATTTTTGGAAAATACAACCTGCCAAGGTCCTTTTTTTTTTTTTAATAATTCATTTATTTTTTCTTTGCTTATTCATCAAAGCATGATACAAATATCCTGTTAGCTTCAGAGAAGAATGGGACACAACTTAGCTGCTTATATAGTAAAATTATAGCAAGAGTTATGCAAAGCTCTATTGTAGAGAAAAGTATTCTATGCAAAAATCTCAGAAGGGGGATGACCTTAGGTCAGCCTCTCTCATTTCTTACTAAGTGGTGGTTAACTAAGCTCAACTGGGTGATTCCCTCTCAGGAATCTCTTATGCTGTTTGTGATAAAATGAGTGTACTAGTGTTCTCTTGAGTGCTTTCTTATTGAAATGATTGGCAGTTAAAAGCAGTTGTTCTGGGACGCCTGGGTGGCTCAGTTGATTAAGCAGCTGCCTTCGGCTCAGGTCATGATCCCAGAGTCCTGGGATCGAGTCCCACATCGGGCTCCTTGCTCGGCAGGGAGCCTGCTTCTCCCTCTGCCTCTGCCAGCCACTCTGTATGCCTGTGCTCGCTCTCTCTTCCTCTCTCTCTCTGATAAATAAATAAAATCTTAAAAAAAAAAAAATCAGTTGTTCTCTGGGACCTTAGTTCTCTGGGACTTTAGAATGTTCGGTTGAACATTTTATATGTGATCTCTCCCTGTGACCAAGCATGGTGGCTGGACTCCCAGGATAAGTGTTCCCAGAGAAAAAGCCAGGTAGATTCTATCACTCCTTTTTGAGACTTAACACTAGAGGTCTCATAACATGATATTTACCATAATCTCTCAGAACAATCACAAAGACCTACTTTTGTCTGAGGGAAGGTACCCAGACTCTGCTTCATATAACATGAAGGAACACGTCATGTTTACAGAAATTCATGTGAGTCTAGAAATTTTCTTCCAGCTGTTTCTTTGGAAAATCCAATCTGCCACAGAGCTTATTTTTTATCTTTCTATAACAAAGCATTCACTTTGTTCACTCATTTATTCACTCATGATTTTTTCAACAAGATTGATTGTATTTCTACGATGAGTAAAAGATTTAATATCTCAAATTCTCACTCTTTCTGACTGAGAAAAATTTGGCTAATAATACAATTCCAGGGAAAATAATGTAAGAATATATTAATGTTGATACATGGTACTTGGGGGCCTAGGAAGAAAGGCTTATTTGGGCTGAGTAACGTTATTGAGCCCAGCTGCCTATTGCTACTGCAGAGGGGACTGGAAAAGTCCTCCTGTCAAGAGGCTAAGTCTCAGAGACAAGCTGCCTCAAGACTTGTGACAAGGACTGTGCACACATATGACATATGACACAATATAGAACAAAGAAATGAGAGAGGAATGGAGAATTGTTCATTGACCTATAAACTCACCTCATACAGAAACATTGCAAATATTTTGTTTCCTTCTATTTTTTTAGGGTGGAGTTGAGAATAAAAGTCATTTTTATGGTACTTTAAAACGGATGTACCCACAACAAAGAAAACTAGCTGGGCTTAGGGACAGTTTCTCCACATCAGGGAAAATTGAGATTGTTTAGCAAGATGACTAAAATCAATGTGTTTTTTTTTTTTTTTTAATCCCAACTCTGTCATTTTCCCATTCAATGCTCTATGCCGATTAAGTTCTCTTGCCTCAGTTTCCTAATTTGTAAAATGACGATCAAAATAGTGTTGACATCACAAGTAATTCTGCAAGAACTATATGAGTAAGGTGCTTAGAACAGGGCCATATATATTAGAAGTATTTGATAAATGTAGACTATTTTTATTATTGCAAATACTGAAGGCTTACTCCATAGTCTGTGATGACACTAGGACTTAGAAAATGAACTGGTTGTAATCAGCCTCCAAGTTCACCCTGGACTCCTTGGTGTGAGAAGGTTTGGGAATAGCTAGAATTATTTTTTAGTGCTCTCTCAAATAAAAGGTAGCATCTCTCCTCACACTGCCCAGACTGGTGTCTTCTTATTTCATGACCTATAAGCCATATATTTGCTGGATCCTATCAAGCAAAATGTTCACTGGAGATACACATGGCAATAAATACTTTAATACAGAAAGAGATAAATACTACTACTGTTTTCCCCAGTAGGTGCTATCCTATTAATCTAGTTTCTGCAACATTTCTGCCTTTCCAGAGCTACCTTCCCTGTTAACTTTGTGTGTTGGCCTTTTGCAAAACTTTCTTCTCCCTTTATTTCATTCCTCAATATAGTTTTCTATCTCCAGTAGCTGAAACACACAATATCTCCAGTAAATGTGGATTGAATTGAATTAAATTAGAAGTCTGTATTTCATAGGATTCTGTGTGTGTGTGTGTGTGTCTGTGTGTGTGTGTGTAAATTTATATTCTTCCATTTGAAAATAACTAAGGTAATTTTCAGTTAATGATCATCAAATAGGGACTTTTTACTCCACTGGTTTCTTTTAAATGCTACCATAAGTAATAAAGAAAACTTTGAGAGATACAGAGGAATTGACAAAGAGAAATGCCATAACCTGAGGTCAGTAACTCTGAATTACATCTGCTAAATGAGGTAATATGTGTGACAAGGAAGCACTCCAAGAGCTTACACATGGCGCCTAGGATAGCAGGCAGCATACAGATGTCCTGTAAAGTCAATGGCCTCATCCTAAAATGCATATTCAATGATGCTTTGACTTAAGGAGATGGTCTAAGGCTGTGGAGAAGCCACCATGAAGCTGGGCTATGTCCCTATACAATTCAATATGACAGAATGTCAGATGAGAGGTGAGATGACAGGCAAAACATGTAAAAAAAAGTTATTTTTATTATCTATGACAGAATGTTCTAGCTGAAGGGACATCAGGAGTAATGTGGGATGGAGAAGGAAGAGGCTATGAGTACCACCTCCAAATCCATAGATTCTGGTGCCTGGGTGGCTCAGTGGGTTAAAGCCTCTGCCTTCGCCTAAGGTCATGATCCCAGGGTCCTGGGATTAATCCCCACATTGGACTCTCTGCTCAGTGGGGAGCCTGCTTCCCCCTCTCTCTGCCTGCCTCTCTGCTTACTTGTGATTTCTTATGTCAAATAAATAAATAAAATCTTTAAAAAATATATCAAATCCATAGATTCTGAACCGGCTTTGCTGTAATGACACTGAACTCTTAAACAGGAAAACCGAAGGAAAATATGCTATCCTTCCCAGGGTGGTAACAATTAAACATACTGGGTGAGGGTGTCTGAGATAATAAACCCAAGTAACAATTTCTCACTGTTATGCCCCCTCCTTGAATTATTCCTTAGCAGGCAGGTGGGCCTTTTCAGGAATATTAACAAATATAAAGAGACACACATGAGTCCCACAAAATGAAATCTGCATAAATAAAATCTGCAAAACATAGACATATTCAAGTGAGAAAGAACATAAGCAGAAAAACAAGTGAGGAGCACATATCACATAATATTATCCATAGTCTAGATACTATAGACAATGCGAGTTATTTTCAAAAAGAGCTAAAAAAATATAAAGGTTCAAGAGAAGACAAAGGAGATGTAAAGCTAACTAGCAAGCCTTAAGGAATAACTGATTATATATAAATGTGGTCTAAAGACAATACAGTAAATGAAATTGAAAAGAAGGGTGACTTACAAGTGGTAAGGAGGCTACTACATGGGGGCAAAGGAGAGTCTATCCGCATCAACATTGTTACTAAGAAAAATAGAAAAAAAAATCCATTAAAAATAAAATAAAGTTGGGGCGCCTGGGTGGCTCAGTGGGTTAAGCCGCTGCCTTCGGCTCAGGTCATGATCCCAGGTCCTGGGTTCGAGCCCCGCATCGGGCTTTCTGCTCAGCAGGGAGCCTGCTTCCTCCTCTCTCTCTGCCTGCCTCTCTGCTTACTTGTGATTTCTCTCTGTCAAATAAATAAATAAAATCTTAAAAAAAAATAAAATAAAATAAAGCTTTTCTAACATAAAGACCTATATATTCAGTTGAAAGCAACAATTACGTTCTGGGAGAGATTGGTAAAAATAATCACAGCAGGATATATCTTGGTAAAGTTAATAAAATTTGAAGGAAAATATCACTTAAATATACAAGTAGAAAAATACCCCTAAATTTGTAAACTGCTTTGGATAGCATGGATTTGAGTGGTCTTATAATTCTCTGAAGGAAGAATATAAAGTAACATAACATTCTGAAGGTAAAAGTGTGATCCATGTGTCTTAAAGATTTATTTTGAGAGAGAAAGGGAGAGAGAGAGAATGAGCAGGGTGATGGGCAGCGGGAGAGGGAGAGAATCTCAAGCAGACCCCCGCTGAGTGAGGACCCTGTCCCAGGGCTTGATCTCAAGACCCTGAGATCATGACCCAAGCTGAACTCAAGAGTTGGACACAACTGACTGAGACACCCAGGTGCCTTGGTCCACTGGTTTTATATATAGTCAGTTTGGCCTTAGATGATAAGGGCAATAGAAAAATGCTCTCATATTTGAATGCCTACAAGACTACAACACCCACATGTTTGTCTTCACAAAACCACCTGATGATGAAATGTACCCAGTGATTACATGAAAAATAGAAAGATTAGAATGTGGGAATTGTGGTAAAGAGAAAGACACTGAAGTGATTTAATGCCAAGTTAAATGAATTTTCAAGCAGTGTTTTCATTATAAACTATAATAATGATATAGTTAATGCAATAGTAAAATATAATAGATCAATAGAAGGAAGATGGTCATCATCTCTCAATAGTAAAGTATCAATAGACACTAAAATATTATACTAACAGGTATCTAATCTCATAAAGAAGTGAATATATTTTCCCCTTATCTTTGGAGGAATTTCCTAGAGAACAACATGCCTTCTTGGGAGGAAAAAAAATTTTTTTGGAGTTCAGTCATGCTTGTATCTTCGGTTCCATTCAGTTTCTTCTCACTTGGTTACATTTAAGTAAAACTAAACCCCCACTGTTACTTTAAAAATATGTATCTCCTTCTACCTTGTGCATGTGTATATAGGCATAGACAAGTGGTTATGGCATTGTTAACCAAATGTCAGTAATGGTTATTCATGATGGGATTTGGTAAATTTTTATTTTTACATTTTATGCATGACTTTTTATCAAATATAAAATTTTTATACATCATTTCTTAAAGTAACAAAATCTATTACTCCTTTAAAATTATAAAGATATTTATTGTAAACAAAATTAACTTTTAAGGATGTCCTCTCAAGAAAGAAAAGACATCCTAAATGTAAATTTTTTAGTTTATTATTTTAAGCTCCTAGTGTGGGGCTTGAACTCACAGCCCTGAGATTAAGAGTCACACACTCCACCAATGGAGCCAACCAGGCACCCCAGTTTATAAATGTAAATTGACCATAACTCTTCAGAAACCATCCTGTGGCAGGGTGGGGACTGTATTTGAGTTGGTTGGAGGATTATATAGGGTTCTGATGGACAAATTAAATCAGTATCAAGATACCATTCACAAACTCTAGAGAAAGCCAACAGATTCCTCAAGCCTATCAGTATGAGAAAATGAACAAAGAGTGTTAACCAAAGATGGTTGCCTGGATAATGCCCCTTGAAGCTCCAGGTAGAAGGAATGTGGCAGTCAAGGCAGGCACCATGGAATCAAGGAGAAAGGAGAACCTGAAGCTAGTGCATTTGAGTTTTCATAATAAAGTCTGTCTCAGGGGAAACCGAGATGGAGATGAGAGAAAGGCTCATTTGTGATGCAGTCATTCTTGCTGTCAAGCCTTTCATAGCTTTTCAGCAGGCCACAAAAGGCCAACCCGCTAGAATATGAATCAGATCTAGTCAAGGCCCCATGGAATAAGTAAGAGACATCGGACCTCCCTATTTGGATCCTAATAGCTTTTTCCACCTCAGTAACCTCTCACTGTAAACAAAAAGCTAGGATTTTTTTTTTTCCTCCCTCTTGAGGGTCCTGGGTAACTGTCAAAGATTTAAGTATATATCATGGCAAAGTGCAAATCTATGAACCAACATTTTTTTGATTTTTCTCTTTTCCCCATCAGGTGGCCTCCCTTGTGTAGACTTGGAAGGATCTGATCACTAGGCAGAAAGTAAATGTATAAGAGAAAGCAAAGAGAGATTCGCATCCCAATTTCATGCTTCAACATATGGCAGAGGAAATACCACTTTTGTTAATGGGAACAGTTAATGATTTTTTTCGGTCAAATGAGGGTAGTAAAAGTGTGTTATGCCTTTTCACCCTTAATTTGCTAAATTGATTTAACTTGTGATCAAATACTGCTTAAATACATAAGAAAGGCTTTCCATCCTTTTATTAATAGAGTTTGTAGAAATATTCTCATAACGGGCTTGCAACAATCATGTGTCTAGTGCCAAAACTTATATTTTGCCACAATTTTTGGCTCGTTTCATGGATAATTTTAACCATGGTATCCAAAGAAACTGTATCATATTTGATGATTTTAGTTCCTATCTTTTTCTTTAACATAGAAAATACAAAGGATACTGTTCTACCCTGTTGCAGATTTTAGAAACCATCGTAAGCTTTATACTAGAAAGCCTTAGAGATACTCACGAGATCCTAAAACCCCTTTATTCCCTCTGATATTATGCCAAGAGTCTTGACACATTCTAGTTATGTGGTCGGTCCCTGAAAGTATTCGGGCATGTTACCCTTGGTTTTATTCTCTTGGTAGATCTGCCCTGTGCATTGCAAACTACTTTGGAGATTGGACTCAAATAAGTAAGGCATGAAACTGGATACTAAATTACATGATGTGAGTAACTATCTGTATCTATGGCTTATCCTTATACCTGAGCACCTAGCATAATCCCTGATATTTAGAAGTGATTAATATTTAGTTTAGTTTTTTTAAGAAGAGTTAAAAAAAAACAAAACAAACAAACAAACAAAACCAAAATAAAGTAAGAAGAAAGTGAGGTAGCAAATTATCCTATGATGTTTTGTGGGAGTTTTTTGTTATATCCACTTGCCTAAGGTAGAAACAAGGCTTCTCAAATCACTTCTGAATAGTTCCAGGTAAAGTTGTCTCAATGAGAAATTGTTGGTATTATTTGGGCAAAATGGAAGAGAAGCAAAACCCTCAGGTGTTTCAGATGTGCTTCCTGTGACAGGAGACAGATGAAGAGGTGCTGGCTGATTCCTTCTTGTGCTCTCTTCCCCCCATTTCTTTCTGCAGAGGGCTCTGTAGAGAGCCAGCAACACCAGGCTCAGTAGCAGACAGAGAGGCAAGAGCCCTTCATGGGCAGCTGAAACCAGCTTTCCTTTGAAACCCATTATGGCAGCTGGTTCCCTGTAGCTGCACGTATGTTTTTGTCCTCTTATGTCAGTGATCAGAGGTTCTTCTGCTTAAGAACCTCTCCTTTGGGGGGCCTGGGTGGCTCAGCCAGTTAAGTACTTGCCTTTAGTCAAGGTCCTGATCTCAGGGTCCTGGGATTGAGTTCCGAAATGGGCTCCCTGCTGGGTGGGGAGTCTCCTACTCCTTCTCCCTCTGCCCCTCACCACTGCTCCTGCTCACAAACACTCTCTCTCAAATAAAATCTTTAAAAAAATTTTTAAAAGAACCTCTCTCTGAGTCCCCACCTTTTCTTTTCTGACCCTCATTTCTTCAGTTTTTTAATAATTATGTAACCTCTTAGTCCTACAATAAATCCCTCATCCCATAATAATTGTGAGTTCTCTTTCTTTGAACTCTGATTTACAGAGGCTTATTTTTTATAACATGAAATTCTGGAATGCATAAAAAATTTAAAAAGCCAGAATTAAAAAAAAAAAGTTTTTCTACAGTATATAATCCTAATTCCCCCTGTCCTAGCCCCTTTCATTTTGAATTTACCTGGGTCAGGCTTTTCTACCAATATTTACTACAACCTATTTCTTTGCAGAGCCTTGATAAATTGATAATTTAATTTGCACAGGAAAAAAAATACTCTCTCTTATCTATATAATTTATAAACTGTTCCCAGCCAGGCACTGTTTCCATACATATTATTGGTCAAAATAGCAATGAAGTAAAAAAGTATGAATAGTTTACTTCTGTGTGAGTATTATGGGTTCTAGGTCTGTTACAAAGTTCTCTTTCCTTCTGTGTTCTTTCTCTGACAGAAACACTGACACATGGGAAAATACATACCTGGTAGTATTAAGGCTTGCAATGTAAGCAAACATGTTAATTTCCCATAAAGGTGCATTGCATGGTTGTAATCTGAATTTTGCTCTTATGTTGCTGAACCTATGTACATTTTCAACCTCTGGGCTTGTTTTAGAATAAAGGATTTTTTAAGTATTTTATTAAAACTGTTCAGAAAAGATTCTGTTGGGCTTAAACATCTCATGTGCTGCTCTAGTTTAATTAGAAGATTAGATACAATATTATTTTCATCCTTGACATGACTTTCAAAATGTTTGAAGTTTTGAGCATCACATATCTATCATTATCATTCTAAGAATAGGACTTCCTTTTTTTTTTTTTTTGTCTTTCTCTGTCTTCACTCCTTTCACTACTTTCCTGCTTCCTTCCTTTCTTCTATTATTCTCTTATTTGAGGTTTTGTTGTTCTTTCTTGGTGTTTTCTCTAGTTGGAAGTCACAGGGTATCTTTTCTATCCTTTTCATCATTATTTTTTTTTAAAGATTTTATTTATTTATTTGACAGAGAGAGATCACAAGTAGACGGAGAGGCAGGCAGAGAGAGAGAGAGAGGGAAGCAGGCTCCCCGCTGAGCAGAGAGCCCGATGTGGGACTCGATCCCAGGACCCTGAGATCATGACCTGAGCCGAAGGCAGCGGCTTAACCCACTGAGCCACCCAGGTGCCCCTATTTCTTGTTTTAAATCCATGTATATACCATCATGATTTTGTGAATTGCAATGCTAAAAATACTTACAGCATTCTTCATGTGACTACATTATGGGAATAAATGAAGGAAGAACATATTTTACTTTTTAAAGTCCTGATTAATGATATCTCATCTTTTCTGGGTACTTTGGTTAGTGAAATTCCATTAAGAGAAAGAAAAAAGAAATCAATAATAGAAATTATTGTATCTACATTATTTTTTTTAATCTACATATTTGACTTAGGGACCTTACTCAGATATTCATATAAATCTATGTATTTTGACAAAGGGAATTATGAATTTTAAATATTCTTATAAAATATACCTGATATATTCAAATATATCAAATATATCTTAATTTATTAGCACTATATTGACCTCCTATATGAGGATAGACTGTTTTATCAGATAAAGCATAGTAAGTCTTTTTAAAATATGTATCTGTATTTATCAGAAAGAAATGATGCTCAAGAAGTTTGTTTTGGACTTACATATATAATGTATTGTCCTCTTTTCTATGATGCCCATGAAAGTTATTCTAATGCTGCTAATTTTTTTGATTCCTTTTTTTTTTTTTTAATCCTTTTGATTCTGCTTTCTGTAGATGGGACAGTAAATATCTCTTTTTGTGAAAGATTTAATTTCTGCGCCAACATAATCGAGTCAATCAATAAAACATAATGTTTCCCCAGGTATTCTGCTATGCACAACACATTTTATCAACAAGTGCACATTAAGAAAACACCTAAATCCCCCTCTGACAGACATGTCACCTTAGAGATTTAAAATAATAACAATAATATTAGCCATATATCTATAGTCTGGAATTTAAATAGCTAAGTCCTTTTTTTTTTCCTTATACAAAGTTACTTGGACATTTCTGATCTAGAGTCCAAATATAAGTTTCCCAAAACGAAAACAGTAGATTCTATGAAGAATTTTTGGTAAAATATCAGCAAGATGGTGGGATAGAAGTTTCCAGTGCTCTTCCTCTCACAGAAACATCCATTTGAACAATTATCCATGCATGAAGATCCCTTCACGAGGTCTAAGGACCCAGGTGAGAGATTACAGCTTTTAAGGGGAGTGCAGAAACAAGGAAAGACACATTTGAGAGAATAGGGACAGCAGTTTTGCATTATCCCAATCACCGCTTGCCCCCAGATCTGGGCAGGCAGCATAGAGGGTTTCCCCATAGATCGAGGGGAAAGGAATGAGCACCCGATTTCATCCCAGACACCGGTACCTGACCCTCATAGTCCAGACTCTTGATCTGCCCCAGCACTAGGAGGGCCTCAGAGATCTAACCTCTAGGCAGAGTCCCATTGCCGCAGGGCCTACCCAGTGCCAGTCAGGCCCTTGAAGACACAGCCTCTAGTCCAGCTCAGAGGGGCCCAGACTTCCAACCCCCCAGAGCCAGGCCTGCTCTCTTAACTGGGATGGAAGACTTAAATGTAAGTCCTAAAACCTTAAAACTGTTGGAAGGAACTATAGGGGAAAAGCTTCTTAACAGTAGTATAGGCAATTGTTTTTTGGACAGGACCCCAAAAACACATGCCTAAAAGCAAAATTAGACAAATGGCACTGCATCAAATGACAAGGCTTCTGCACAGCAAACAAACAATCAGCATAGTGAAGGGACAACCTACAGAGTGAGAGAACATATTTGCAAACCATATATCTGGTAAGAGGTTGATATCCAAAATATACCTAAAATTAAAGCAGAAGAATGGTAGGTAGCCTGCTCAGTCAGGATCCTCCAGCTGACTTTCCCTTGTTTGGTCTGCCACATTTCTAGAAGTGACAGTGGTAACAAATTACCACAATGTTGGCACCTTAAAATAACATCCATCTAACAGCTTACAGTTTCCACAGGTAAGAAGTTCAGATGAGCTGAACTTGGTTCTCTGCACAGATTCTCAAAATCTAGATACTGAACAAGTCCGGGTACTTATCTGAAGCTTTTGGGAGATCATCTGTTTCTAGGCTCATTCAGGATTCTAGCAAAATTCATTTCCTTCTCATCTGTTCCATGTCCCCCCCTCTACCTTTAAGTGAACTGTAGCAGGTAAAGGCTTTCTTGAGAATGTGGGAGCATAAAGTAGCATGCATGGCTGAGCCCCTTTTTGGTTCTACCTTTCAGAGCTATTTCGCTGTACAAGGAGTGCATTTCCCACCACTTTTCACCATGTAGAAAGAGAATCTGGGCCTGTAGGAAGCCCTGTGGTTGTTCAGTTATCCCAACAACAGCATGGAGCAATCTGTCAACCTCAGGACAAAGGGACAGCAAGCCAACTTAACTGCAGATTGAAAGCTACATGCTTTAAAAGGCTTTAAAGGTAATTAAATGGCATTGTGTACTCTCCCCTCATCTGTTTGACTCACTTGTTGAGCTCACAACAAGCCCAGTACTTTCAAACTTCACAAGCCCCCAAACCTCAGTTTTGGTCCATCCAGAGTTGATGAAACTCTATGCTATCAACTCACACATCCAAGAACAAACAATAGTGGTTAAATAAACAAATGCCAGGTCTGGAATTTAAAATGCAGTGTGCTTTTTTTCATGGACAGTAATGCATGTCTACTATCTAGGGCACCATGTTCTCTGGGATAAGGCTCCATGAGCATATGAAAAATTAGGTAGGAGGTTGATTGATGGGTCTGATTTTAAACAAAGCAAACTAGATGATCTTGAGGGATATTCTATCTAGGTCATGGAAAACTCTGATGAGATGTTTCATTTTTTTTTTATTCTTATATTTTAGAATCAGAGAATTTCTGTTTGAGACCTGATCTTGCCATTTGCTGTATAAACTTTGGTAAGTTTAACTTTTATAAATTTCAATGAATTTATCTCTAAAACATGAATAATACAATCTGCTTCATAAGGTTTTTAAGAGAATTAGATGATACATATCATAGTATTTAATCCAGTACCTGCCAAATGATAATTGTATCTATATGTATGTGTGTGTGTGTATGTATATATATATATGTGTGTGTGTGTGTGTGTGTGTGTGTGTGTGTGTGTAATATATATATATATATAAAATTTATTATATATTCTACCTCCTTTCATAGGCATAAACAAGTTCTTCATCTATGGTATCTTTTATGATCTCTAATAAATATTCTCTTTTTGTATTAGTGCATCTTTAATTTCTTTTTCAGATCTATTATTATAGCATTCTCTTATATCTCTTTTCAACAATCATGCTTTAGTCACACGTTCATAATTTGGTTATGTTTGGACTTGGATGATTTTCTTCCTACTTTTAAAAACTCCATTTTCTCTCATGTGATTTCATAGCACCCTGTGCTTTTCTTTATGTACTTTATCAAGTTTGTATGTTTTATCTCTGCTTAAAGAGCAATACCCACTTTGTTTACTACAGTTTCTAATAACCAACACAGTGCCAGGTATGTAGCTGGTTGTCAATAAATATTGAAAGAATAAATAAGAGAGTGAATGAATGAATGAATGAATGAAAAACATTCCCAGTTGAAGTATGTCTTGTTGCATTCTCAGAATATATGACTTCAAGTTTTGGAGCACGCTACTATTTCCTTCGTGATGCATTTGTGAATGACTAATTAGTATTAACCTGGGATCATAAACTCAGATGCTTACAAAGTCTGAGAAGTAATATATGGGAAGTAAAAGGGGCCATGAATAAAATGACAAATGGCTGTTGGCATTCTATCTCAGTGTCAGAGAGGATGTAAATTGTGGTAGGAATTGTGGTAACTGGGGATACCTAGGTGGCTCAGTTGGTTAAGCAACTGCCTTGGCTCAGGTCATGATCCTGGAGTCCCCGGATCGAGTCCTGCCTCGGGCTCCCTGCTTGGCAGGAATCTGCTTCTCCCTCTGACCCTCCCCCGTCTCATGCCCTTTCTCTCTCTCTCTCTCTCTCATTCTTTCTCTCTTAAACCAATAAATAAGATCTTAAGAAAAATAAGGAATTGTGGTAATTGGAAAGGTGTGCCCTTTCTAAAGATGAGAGACCCTTCTCAACAGCAATATATACATATTTTTTAAATTGTGTTATGTTAGTCCTCATACAATACATCATTAGTTTCTGATGTAGTGTTCCAAGACTCATTGTTTACGTATAAGACCCAGTGCTCCATGTAACATGTGCCTTCCTTAATACCCACCACCAGGCTCACCCATCCCTCTCCCCTCTAAAACCCTCAGCCTGTTTCTTGGAGTCCACAGTCTCTCGTGGTTCATCTCCCCCTCCAATTTCTCCCATTTCACTTTTCCCTTCCTTCTTGTAATGTTCTCCATGTTATTCCTTATGTTCCACAAGTAAGTGTAACCATATGATAATTGACTTTCTCTGCTTGACTTATTTCACTCAGCACAATATCTTCCAGTCCCATCTATGTTGATGCAAAAGTTGGGTATTCATTTTTCTGATGGCTGAGTAATATTCCATTGTATATATGGACCATATCTTCTTTATCCATTCATCTGTTGAAGGCATCTCAGCTCTTTTCACAGTTTGGCTATTGTTGCCCTGGGGTCTTTCTCCTATTGTTTTATTTTGTGTAGCTTTAATAACTGATGGCCCAATTACGTTTTAGAAGATAAGACCATTCATTAAATGGATAGTCATGTAATGGCTTGTAGGACTAGAGACTAAGAGAAGGTTCTCCTCACTCTAGAGGCACAGACAAGGGAGCCATTTTGTCAAAGACTATAAGACTTACTAATGCCTATATCCAAAGTCATCACCAGGGTTTCTCTGCTATGCAACTGCAAGTATTAAGTTGTACATCTTCACCGTAAAAGGAAAAGATGGTGTTAAGAGCAATAGGTCCCAAGACAAGAAACTTTTATAAGACAACACATTATAAGGTGCTTTAATCAGGATGTTAAGTGAAAATTAGGCACAAAAAGGAAATTAGAAAACATCGGGAAAAACTTTGAAAAATGTCACTTTTATTCAGTAACCTTTGATTCATTTTGCTATTTGATACCCACAAAAATCAGACACCATGATGGATTCAGTTAGTTATAGGATGCATTTAATATGTAATTTAATTGCATTTCCAGTGTCATAGGACATCTATTATTCTGAGAGAGAGAAAAGTCCTAATTCACTGGAGTTGATATACGCATCAGGATATTCTTAAAAGAATAATTCAGCATTCTCTTTTCAAGTCTGACTTCAAAGCACCACTGATAGATAAAGCAAGGCAGAGTGTAATTAAAACCAATTAAATTCAAACAAAAGCAAAATTGTTTTAAGTATATTCATCATCCAGTTTGAATCTTATTATTATATTCATTTCTCCTTCATTTCAGGCAACATCATTTTGTTAGTGTAGGGATACATCTTAGGTTGGGAGGTGAGGGAGGGGTCTATATACTATTGTGGAACTCCATTACTTCTGGGGACTTGAAATGACAATGAAAAGAAAAGCTATGATTAAAATCACAGATGCCTTTGTGTTTATTTATTTGTCTGCAATGTTATAGATCATAAGTAATATGTATGTGTAGTATTTTATACCTGTGTATAAGACATATGCATATTGGCCAACAGTCATTGTATTTTATTATTTTTTTAAAATTTTTATTCCTTTTTTTCATTGTGCTTTACTAGGCAGGTTATGAGGATCAGATTAGAGGGAATTTAAAAAAAAAAAAAGATCAGTTGGTGGTAAGGAGTGGCAAGCAACAGGTTGTATGAATTCTCACTTCAAATTTGAATACTTGGGGCACCTGGGTGGTTCAGTTGGTTAAGTGTCTGCCTTCAGCTCAGGTTATGATCCCAGGGTTCTGAGATCTGGGTAGACGCTGTCAGGGCTCCCTGCTCAGCAGGGAGTCTGCTTCTCCCTCTGCCCCTCCCCCTGCTCATGCTCTTTCTCTGTCAAATAAATAAATAAGATCTTTTTTTTTTTAAATGAATACTTTGTGAAGCCACCTTTAATTTATTAGTCACCAAGTCAAAAATACAGTTCTTATTTATGGGAAAGCCACATTGTAGTATACCATGAATGAACAGGTGAGTGTTTATACCAAAGACCTACTAACAAGAGACATTTTTTAGTTTACCTGGATTTTAGAATTGCCATATACAAAATGTGTCTGCCTCAAAATTCTTATGTTGAAACTTAATCCTCAATGTGATTGTATGAGGAGGTAAAGCCCTTGGGTCATGAGGCTGGAGCCCTCATGTATGGCAATAGCACCCTTATAAAAGAGAGGGTGCTGAGCTCCATCACCCTTTCCTCTGTGTGGAGAGATGGCCATCGAGGGAGCTGGTTTTCACCAGATATGAAATTTGATCGTGCCTTGATTTGAGACTTCGCATTCCCTAGAACTGTGAGGTTGAATTTTGTTACTTAAGCCACAGGGTCTCTGGTATTTTTGTCTGAATGGGCTAAGATAAGAATAAAATTGCTTCTCTCCTTTTTGAAGTATAACAACTTTTTTTTTTCAGTCAAAGGGGAAAAAATGTTTTCTTCCCAATTTGAAGGTAGAAGAAATAATTTACTTCACAAAAAAAGAAAGCCAGCAAATATTCAACTCCAAGAACTGTCCTTGTGGAATAAAGTGTTAGAATAAGGTATTAGGAAGACTGATGGCCACTAGAATGACAAAACCACAATCACAACACACACACACACACACACACACACACACACAAATTAAAACAGCAACAACTTGTAGTTCTACCCTTGTTAGCAAACTCACAGGTAGAAGATACTTACATGAAAAGTGATGTAACTTTTTATTTATTTCCGGACATGTGTGCCTAAGCAATTCCTGCTACTGATATATTATAAACATTTTTTGGCTGTGAGAAAGAAGGAAATACTGCCATCTATAACAACATGGCTGGACCTTGAGAGCATTATGCTAAGAGAAATAAGCCATACAGAGAAATAGAGAAAGACAAATAGTGCATGTTATTACTTATATGGGAAATCTTTTTTTTTAAAAAAGCAAATTCATAGAAACAGAGTATAAAAGTGTTTGCCAGGGACTTGGGGGGTGAGGGGGGGTGGAATAAGGAAAGTTTGGTAAAAGGGTACGAACTTTTAGTTGTAAGATGAATAAGAATGGAGTTCTAGTGTGTAACACTGTGACTACAGTTGATAATACTGTATTGTATCATTGAAACTTAAGAGAGTAGAACTCAAATGTTCTCATTTTAAAAAAGATGAATATAACAGGTGGTGGACATGGATGTGTTAACTCAGTGGGAGAATTCTCTCATGATGTATACAGGTACCAAATCACCACAGGGTACACTTTAAATGTCTTAAATTTTAGGTGTCAATTATACTTCGATTAGGCTGAAATTATAAAAAAAAATATTTGTAACATATTCTGGAGTATGATGCATCTTGGAGTTTGTAATAGTTCAGATATGAGTTGGACATGTGATTGATGAGACGTCCAGAAAGGACTAGATACTCAAATGAACGTCATGTAGGGGTGGCAGATGAGAGGAGGATAATCACCGTTCTCAATTCTTTCTAGAGCTAACATTCCATTACAGAGTATTTGTATCTTGATTGTTGCCATTGCTATTCTTTATCAGGTCACAATGTGATGTGTCCCTTCTTAGATCATATTAATTCTGTAAAGCAGAAAACTTAAAGCACTTTTTGCTATTTATTAGTCATAAATTCATAAGCACAGAATGTTAGAGGGGTTTCTAATGTGGGGAGAGAGGGATTTTATTCACTTGCCAGGTAAGGAAAATGAGGTCCAAAAAAGAAAATCAGTGGGTCACCTGGGCAGCTCAGTCAGTTAAGCATCTGCCTTCAGTTCAAGTCATAATCCCAGGTTCCTGGAATCAAGCCCCACATCAGGATCTCTGCTGAGCCAAGAGCCTGCTTCTCCCTCTCCTTCTGCCTGCTGCTCCCCCTGCTTATGCTATAAATAAATAAATAAATTAATTAATTCTTTAAATAAAATAAAATGTTCTTCAAAAAAGATAATCAATTTGCACCATGTCACCCAGTGTGGTAGACAGAATACTGGGTCTCCAAAGAGACCTGAAAAATCTTGAAAAAATTCCTGAAAAAATCTTGCTGAAATCAGAAGGGTCTTTGCAGATAAGGTTAGATAGAGGACTTGAGATGGTCACATTATTCTGGGTTACTCAGAGAAAGGCAGGAGGGCAGAGTGAGAGAGTGAGAGTTAGGACTTCAGAAGCAGAATTTAGAAGCTAGAAAATTCAGAATGGATTTCCCCCTCCAATTTCCAAAAAGGAATGCAGTCCTGCTGATCTATTGAAGACATCTGACCTCGAGACAATGAATGTGTATTGTTTTAATGCACTAACTTTGTGATGACCTGTTACAGCAGCAATAAGAAGCTAATATCCCCAACAGTGAAGTTGTATAAGCAAGTCTAAAAACAGCGGGTCCTAAACTCAAGTTCTGTGGTTATTCTACTATATCATATTGTACTCACTGGTCTGTACCTATCAGTACACATGGATAATGTTCTAACCAGATCATTTTATCCAAAGTTAACTTACATTTATGGAGCCCTTGCTGTGTGAAATTTTCAGGACCAGGTGCTAGATGATAACAGATATGAAAAAGGAATATATCTACACATATGAACAATCATACCTATAACAATGCCATTTAGTGTAATAGCATAAAATCCTCTCTCCTTTAGAGCCTGTACAAACTAGGTGTCTTTACTAGGCTGTTAGCACTTCATTGAGAATCTTAGTTATATGACCCTTTATTTTATTTTTTTAATTTAAGATGTTTATTATTTCAAGCCTCAAACCAAAAACATTTTTGCAATTTTTTAATGATATGATGGCTTTTTCTCAAATTTGCAACACTTTAAGAATATATTTGGTCTACCCTACCCTAGCCATTTACAAATGACTATAGATCACCCTTCTAATTTTTACATAAAATAACATAGACATAAATTAAATACTATATATTAATCTGAATCATGTGAAATAGCCAATATCTGATACCTTCTGAAATATGGAAATGGCAATTTTATATAGTTCAATTCTATAAATGTCTGTGGCACACACTGTAATGTACTGCCAGTTGCCCCCTCAGTGAGAGATTTACCCTGTTTTTGTTTTTTTTTTTTAAGATTATTTATTTATTTATTTATTTATTTGACAGACAGAGATCCCAGGTAGGCAGAGAAGCACACAAAGAGGCAGGCAGAGAGAGAGAAGAAAGCAGGCTCCCTGCTGAGCACAGAGCCCGACACAGGGCTCTATGCCAGGACCCTGGGATCATGACCTGAGCCAAAGGCAGAGGCTTTAAACCATGGAGCCACCCAGGAGTCCCTGTTTTTGTTGTTGTTGTTTTTAATATCTTCTTTATTTATTAGAGAGAGGGCAAGAGTGCATGTGCAGGGGAGGGGCAGAGTGAGAGGGACAAGCAGAACCCCCACTGAGCGGGGAGCCTGCCAGGGTGCTCAATTCCAGGACCCCAAGATCATGACCTGAGGCAAAGTCAGGCACTTAACCAACTGAGCCACCCAGGTGCGGCTTGTTGCCTTGTTTTGAAGGTGCTGTAAGCCCTTGAATATTAACCCCTTGCCTGAAGTCATACAGTGCCTAGATCCAATGACGGACGCAGGAGTATAGAGTTTAGGCCATCTTGTCCCAAGTGGGGACACCTCTGAAAGGTCATCTTAGTTATAGAACTTCCTATGAATTGAGCTATTGCTGTTATGAGACCTGCGTCACAACTTTACAGTTATTTCTCTCTGGACCTGCTTCCTTTTCCTTTCTTCTACAAAGTCATCCTAAGGGCACTCCTAAATAAACATCCTGCATTCTTTGCTCCCAGAGAATCCAACTTTCAATAATGCCACTTAATATAATAACATATAAAATTCCATGATATATAAAAGTTCAGTGTTGTGTCTGTGCTACTATGATGATGTCACGGGATGGCTGGGAAACTGCCATCAGGAGTCAACCTTCATTTGTCAGTGTTGTTCCAGTATGTCTATGATGTGTTTATTATGGAACTGTCCATTTCTCATGCACTGATGATATACATTGCATCAACACTGGCTGTGTTTTATGGAGTAGTAGCAAAAGTATTGGCCAGGGCTGTCCAATCTTGCCACTCTCATCTTTGTGCCTCAGTTTCCTGTTCTACAAAATATAGATAATTATGGGTGCCACTTGATCTGCTGATTGTGATTATGTAAAGGTTATATGAGTGAATACATGTAAAATCTTCAAATGGTACCTGACATTAGTAACCACTCAACAAAGGTTGGGTGTTAGATATTATTTCCAGGTATGAAGTCCCAAGAGTTTCTTTTGTATTATCAATCTCTCTTCATTAACTCTTGACCTTTCAGTATACAAATATTCTCAGCCTCCTACATGGACAATCAAACATGCAAGCAAACAACTAACGTCCTTTGTCTTTTCTTTCCCTCTTTTAGTTACCCTATTATTTTCCTTTTTATTGTTTTATAACAGGTTGACCTCTAGTCATCACTTTCTCATGATCCATCCAGCCCTAAAAGAACCTGCCCCCTACTCCCCATATTAAGTTTTATCCATTTGGTTAACAGGAAGAAAAGCTTCAGAATCCAGTTACTATCTCCAATCCTGTTTAAACTTTTGTCTGATTTTATCACTTAAATACTCCATTCAGGAAGCCTTTAGTTTTTGTGATACCGGTGTTCAGCCTCCCTCAGAGCCACCTGTTGCCTTCTCTAGTATAGGGTATGTCCATGAAGGGAATTTCTCTCAACAATTGAAGAGTCAGAGTCCTTGGCATAACGCCTTTTTACTCCTGTGATCTCTGGGACTTCATTCCATGTCCACTTGTGTGTTGCTTGTCCTGTTGGCGTTTGTGGCTGAGATAAACTGTCCTCTAAGCTCCTGTGGCTTGCTAGATCTCCCTCTGTAATTCCCCCCCTATTACCTGACCAATGAGTGTCTACAGACTTCCAGATCCAACCGTTATCTCTCTAGCCTGCAGGTCTGATGATTGGCCTTCAACTATAGAGGCTAATCACCTCTATCTTCAAACCCTTATCATTAAACTTCTATCACTATGTCTTGCCTGAACAGGCTTAACTAGCTGGTATACTTATCCATACCCACCTATATCCATAGGTGTTCAGAGAGCAGAAACCCAGTAGTTCAATTTTGACATTTGGCCTACCTGTTCTTTTTATTTTCTCCCAACTGCCCTAGGCCTAAAAAAGGATCTTCTGTTGTCTCCTCTCCTCATCCCCATCTTGTATCATGTTCTTTTCTCCAGCTAAGATATATAAGTTATCTTCTTATGACTAGGGAGACCTCTATCACTTAAGCCTTTTAATATCAGTTTCTTGATATGCTAATGCTCATGATCTTAGCTGAAGAATGAAATAAGGTCTTTCAGGATAATATTAAATACTAAAGGGTGACATATTTCTCTTGAACTAGGGACTAGGTCAACTAGCTTGAAGGCTTTCCAGTTACTATTTTGTGTGTACCACAGCAGGGGTGGGGGTGGTGATGGACTGATAAATCGAGCCTAATTTCAACATAATTCAAACTGATTTGGTTTAATGTTATATTGCTCCTGTCATGTTAAAATATGCCTAGTTACTCAAATACCCAGTTAGTGTGCATATTCAGCTATTTTGGACAAGAATGCCCCTATTTCTACTCTTCACTATAAAACTTTAACTTACCCTTTAAGATAGAAATCAGATCCCACATTTTCTGTGAGGTTTCCTTGGATTTCTCCCTAGATTTTCTTAACATTTCTTAACAACTGACAAACAATACCTATTAGTTTCAGGTATATATCATCATAGTGATTTGATACTTTTATATTTTGTAAAATGATCCTCACGATAAGTCTAGTTACCATCTGTCACTATACAATGTTATTACAATATTATTGACTATTTTCTCTATTCTGAAATTATATCCCTGGGACTTATTTATAAGTGGAAGTTTGTACAACAGTTTAAGAGAGATCATAAGGCAGTACATGATTTATAGTGAAGTGAGCAATACAGAGAGTAAGTTCTTGACAAATTTAGATGAAAGAGAGAGATTGTGGTAGTCTAGGACAATTATAAAATAACAAATGGGAAAATGAGGTAAATTTGAAATACAAGTGATTATTACAGATTAATCTGGAAACTACTGATTAAATCATATATTAAATGTATGTGTCTTATTTAAATATACACCTATAACTAAAATTTTCTGTTGTAACACAAAGGTGTTTCCATATTACAGCAATTTGGTGGGTTATCTATATTTATCATGATTATAGGTTTATGAGGGTTGAGAGTTTTAGTTATTTAATAATTAACTATTAACTTCATGTATTGATTCATTTAATCAAAACATTTATTCCATATCTGGCATGTTTAATATACTCTGCTAAGGCAGAGGGGAAGCTAAGATGGCTAAGAGTCTCTCTCAAGAGCTTTTGGTCTCATAGAGGGAGATAAATATGTAAACAGATAATACAATAAAGTATTATAAGTGCTATTAATAGAAATACACAGAGGGAATTATGGAGCATAATGAATTTATTCAATTCACAAAGCAGAGAATTTATTTAGTCTGAGTCTTATAAGGTGGATACATGTATATGAGGTGGAAAAATACAGGAGAAAGAACATTGTGAGAAAAAAAGCAAAGACAAGAAGTTTGGTTCCCCATGAAATACTTTCTTTACTCGATTTCCAAGACAATGCACACCCAGGACTTTTCCTTAATGACCCCCTTGTCACTAACTTTGCTGGTTCGTCATCATCTCTCCCTTTCACAGCCTCCACACTACTCCCATGGTTCAAGTCACTGTCCTCTCTCAAATGAACTCTTTGTTTAGTTTGTTTAACTAACAACCAGAGTGAATCCTCTAAAACATGTCAGATGACATATTTCTTCTTGAAACACTCCATTGTCTTTTCATCTCACTCAGAGAAAACTTGAATAGATGGCCTATGAGGTTCTATAAGATCTGTCTTCCCCCAAATTATTTCTCTGGCTCATTCTCCTGGTACTCAGGGAGTTCTGTGTTTCTCCTTGTTCTTCAGGGTTTTTTTTGAATTTGCTATTCCTTCTACTTGGGAAAACTATCTGCTCAAATACCTGCAAGCCTTGTTCCACCACATTCTTTCAGGTCATCTGAAAGGATTTTTACATAAATTTGCATCAATCCTTTCCCCATTCTGGCTTTCACCATCCATGTTCTCTCTTTCAGTAAATTTCCATTCATAAATAGCTACCTAACATCCTATATATTGTTATTTATTTACTTGTTTATTTTGTTTCTGTTGAAAATGTAAGCTCTAGAAGCCCACCTTTACCACATTCACTTACTTATTCACTTACAGATCCCTAATATCTTGAACATGAAATAAATGAATAAATATGCAGAAGTATATCAGAAATCAGTTTAAACATTTTCTAGGAAACAAGGAAAAGGAAAGGAAAAAGGAAAAGAAAGAATGAAAAGTGTGTTTCCAGCTTTTTTGTTCACTTTTTAATGTCAAATGTCTGCAGAATATAAAAATATAAATTCATAAAAACCCTTCTAGATCAAGATGCAAACTTAATAAATTGCTGTTTGTTGCCATCTTGCTCTGTCTATGCTTATTGTTAGTTGGTAAACCTTAGGCATCCTTGTATGTTACCATTTCAGATTTGGTCAGAAATCAACATGTTTTAATAGATTGAGAATGTTTATTAGTTGTTTTGTAACTTATTAGCAGCATAATTATCTCTGCAACTGAATTTTCTCATTTATGAATTGGGAATGATAATTGAAATACCTTCTCAGTATTATTGTGAAGATTAAATAGATTATAAACAACTCGGACATACCCTCCCCCAACACACATAACGCACACACTTATGTTTTGTAAATAATGAAATGTGAGTGTGCTATGTTGGTAAGAGCTTTGGAATATATATATATATATATATATATATATATATATATATATAAATAGGTTTAATCTCAAGGCTGTTACCTACTAACTGGATGATACTTTGAGTGACTTTTATCTCTCTGTGCCCCATTTATTCTCCTTATCTCTATAATGGGTATCAAAATTAATACCTCAAAGGTTAATGGTGGAGAAAAGCTCAACATTGTGAAAGACACATATTAGATACACAATAAATATTGCTTTTTTTCTCTCTTCTTCAAAATTAGTCTCACCTCTTTCTCACCCCAAACACTATATCTGAGGCTTGTCTTTGAGATTATACAAGGTAATAGGAAAAATTTTCAATTAATAAAAATTTTTAGAATCTCAAAATTTTTATTTCTGTGTAATGTTTTTTATTTATTATTAATAACAATATTGTTTTTCTTTAATAATAAATCTTTTTGAGAAGATTTGGGTAGACTTCCTAATTGACCAAGAACTATAGGCTTTCACACAAATTGGACAACTCTTCAGCACTTGTCACTGAATCAGCAACATGTCAGCGCTGACTCAGACATATTGGTACCTGTCTAAAAGATTGTTACACAGTGGTTTTGTTAAAGAGGCACAGGAGATTTTGGAGTAAATATTCAAATCATAAAATACAGTATGTGAAACTGAAGGAACATGAAAGAAAATACGAGATTTGCAAGTGTATAAGGTCTCTAATCAAAAAGCCTGGATTTGAGTCCTTACCTTGATTCAGACCCTTCACTACTTTGCCTCTGTGTCTCAGCCTATGAAAATGCAGTTATGACGTGTTTCAGAATTACCTCAGAGATTAAATAAATTAATCAATCAGAATGTGATAGGTAATTCTGAACAGTTAAATAAATGGTTGCCAGATACCATTATGAATGAAGTTTAGCTATGTGTGTGTGTGTTTTAGCTATACGTATGTGTTTGTGCATGTATCTGCACACACAGATATATCTGACCCAATCATTAGTAATTCAAGATTATTTGAGGGCCATCTATTGATGACTGATAACATAGAATAAAATAATTGAGAAATAAATTTGAAAGGGAATGAAGATAGTCTCCTCTCATCTGTTTATTCTTTCAAAAAGTCATGAGTGATGACGTTCTAAGCACCAATATATGAGAGTACATCCATGGCCTCATTTTAATTTAACTCATTTGACATAGTCACTGAATCATTCCTCTTTGTACGGCAGTATTTTTAGATGACCTTTCCAACAGTCTCCATTTGACTTAGGAAATACCGCCTTGCATTTTGAAAAGTAATGGATAATCATCCATTGTCTTTTATTATTTTGTATAGGTAATGCTTGCTTTTCTTTTTTTTTTTTTTTTAAGATTTTATTTATTTGAGAGAGAGAGATCATAAGTGGGCAGAGAGGCAAGCAGAGAGAGAGAGAGGAGGAAGCAGGCTCCCTGCAGAGCAGATAGCCCGATGTGGGACTCGATCCCAGGACCCTGAGATCATGACCTGAGCTGAAGGCAGGGGTTTAACCCACTGAGCCACCCAGGTGCCCCAATGCTTGCTTTTCAACACTAGGATTTGTATCCCCATGAGTATAATTCATTAGGCTTGGATAATATGTCTTCTACTGTTTTAAACTTTACATATTGTGGGGAGATATTTCTGAAAACATATAGATCAGGGATTCAACATATATTATTGAAATGAAGGTGGGATAAGTGGCATAATTAGAGTATTAATTTGCTCATGTAACAAACTGTTGAGTATATACTGTATATTTGACACTGAGTCATTGTTGAGCTTTTAGTTATACTTTATAATTTATGTAAGAATTTCTTTTTTTTTTTTTGTTAAAGATTTTATTTATTTATTTGACAGAGAGAGATCACAAGTAGACGGAGAGGCAGGCAGAGAGAGAGAGAGGGAAGCAGGCTCCCCGCTGAGCAGAGAGCCTGATGCGGGACTCGATCCCAGGACCCTGAGATCATGACCTGAGCCGAAGGCAGCGGCTTAACCCACTGAGCCACCCAGGCGCCCCTATGTAAGAATTTCTAATGATTAATCTCGCCTTTGACACTGCTAGTTTTCCTGCTTATTATCTATTAAATTATATATATATATATATATATATATATGCATATATATATATGTATATATACAATCATATATATAAATCATATGGCCTTGGTTTTGGTTATGATATGCAGTTCATTTAGTCCAAATACCCCAAGTAATACATGAATTTCTTCTTCCATTTAATATGATTTTCATATTTGTGAGTAAACATCTCCCTGGTGGGATAAGGTGATATTCAAATGGTTGATATAAAATAGAAACATATGAAAACTTGGAAAAACAAAGCTAAGGGGTTTTTAAATTTATTTTTAGTTTTTGGTAAATCTGGAGTAGTCTAGATTTTTTTTAATGTTAGTAAAATTCACATGTTCTTAAAATATATTTTAAAAAAAATCACACAGTGATTTCAAGCTATCACCATAGCAACTATTTGCATCAGAATAACTATTTTTTCCCAGAGCTATTTCTGTATCATTAAATCCTTGATAATACTTTATTATTTGGTATCTGTTAAGTCCATATGCATTTTAGCATCTAATTTACTTAACAAATTGTGTCTGACAAAAGAGAAAACTTACAGAACAATAAACAACACTATTAATTACCTCATGAAGCAGGAAACCACTATATTTGTCTGTAGCATTGTGTCTTCAAAATAATGCCACCAACTAATTAAGTACGAACATATTCCATTATTGGGATATATATCCTTTTTCAAATTTATTCATTATAATGAAGCAAAACTAGAAACTGGGACTAGTGAAATTGCAAAATTGCATTTATTAGAAAGGCTTTTATCCTATTAAAAACAAAGCAAAGGAAATGGAAAAAGGAAGAAAAGTTGTCTATATGTAAGAAAAAAAATGTTGCTGTGGCAACTGCATGCCATTTGTTATATTTTCTTCATTAGACTCTTGAAGGTAATTACATGATGAAGAAAAAAAGTCATTTCAACATAAAACAATAATTTCATAAGGATACGTATTTCTGTTTTCCCCTTGACTATTTATTGAGGTGATATTTTTATTTGAGAAATATCTGTTTTCTTTTATTTATGAAGATTTAAAGGGGGCATAAGGATTCCACAGACCTGAGACCATGATAGTTTACTTTCACTTTTTTTATTTTTCCCTGGAAGAAAATTATTTTTCCCTGGAAGTCTGGAAGAAAAGGAAGGTATAAATAAAGAAAACCTTGCAAGAAAGAGCAATAAAAATGCATTTTCCTTCCATGGCCTCTAGGCCCTCATAAGTTTAACAGTCCATAACTTAGGTGAGTCATGTTTTCTGTATGTTTGTATTTTTTTTTTCCTTGAGCACTGACATACAGCTGCAGTGGCATATAGGGTGCACTGTACAATTTGATGGCTTAGGTGTTGGGCAAAATGCTGAACATGATACAATTTTACCTAAATGTTCCAACCATATCCTATTTGCTACATATACTTACTGGGCTCCTGGGCGGCCAAAGGTCAACATCGTAAACACAGAAAATTTCCCCTTCTCACTGTTTCAGGGGCCACCAACCACTTCTCCCTGTTACTCTTACAGTTTCTGAATCCTAACAGCTTCATTAAATGATGATATGGCTTGATGAAGTGGAAAAGTATATCAACTTTGATAAACCTATAATTCTAATTTACCCTGGATATTGTTTTGAATTTCAAAAGAACTAGTATGATCTAATATGGGGTACCAGGGAATTGCCTGATTTCTATATCCTGGAATAAAATGTTGAACTCTCTATTGTTCAGTTGCTTCCACTAATATTTGAACAAATTTGCCTTTGCAAATCACCCCTTCACTAGGGTGCTTGCATTAGTGTTTCAAAGTGAAACTTATTTATTTAAAATAAATAATGTTTGGGATGCCTGGGTGGCTCAGTTGGTTAAGCCACTGCCTTCAGCTCAGGTCATGATCCCAGCATCCTGGGATCGAGTCCCACATCGGGCTCCTTGCTCATCAGGGAGCCTGCATCTCTCTCTGCCTCTGCCTGCCACTCTGCCTGCTTGTGCTCTCTCTCTCTTTCTCTCTGACAAGTACATAAATAAATAAAATCTTTAAAAAAATAAACAAAATTAACAATGTTAATTTCAAAATGTAAACCTATGTTTTTTATATAGTCAGTATATTGTTATGTAAATAGCGATAGCTGGACGAACCATGTATCCCTGTGGGGTTTCACATTTTGAAGCAAATTAAATTGTTTAAATATTTTTAGGGTTACAAATTGCTCTAAAACTACTGGAAAAGGAAAAGGGTCTTAACCTTTGAGGCTATAGAGAATTTTCCAATAATATGTAAATACTAAATCTTCTTGGATGAGCATGATTTTCTCCTTAAAGCAAAACGATGTTTCTTTCTGATGCTGTCTGTAGCAGCATGTCATTTAGAATGCAGTGACTGTCCATGGGAGTTGCTAAGATATGCTCAGTTTACATTGAGCTGCTGAAGTCATCTTTGTCTCAGTCCAGTGGCTAATAAAATTACAGTGTTAAGCAGTATTGAAGAAAATAACTCTGAAAATACAACTTTAAATGGAGCTTTACCACTGCCTCTAGCTCCATGCCTGTCTGGAGATTATTAAAGCTCATCTTGTGTTTCTTGAGTGTTCCTTTTTCCCCCTGTTCTACCCTCAAGGGCTTTCTAATTCCTCAGTCCCAAATACACATATCCAACCTAGAGGTCCAGTTGTTGGTTACTGTTTATTTCACATTATTTTGGTCTTCCAGCGCTGGCCAAAATTTCTTCACTTCCAGAATGGATTTCATGCAAGGCTCTGAATGTCATGACTGAAGTTATTCCATTAGCCTTTCATTTCCCTTTTTCCCTGAACCTCTTGAATTTGTAGAGCAATGTATTTTCACACTAAGTACTAAGAACCCACAGGAGTCTAGTAAATAATTGCTTGTGAGTTTATGTGCATTCGTGGATTCAAGAAGGGGTTATAATGCATTATTTTTCAACTGGTAGTGAGAAGGAACAAAAGAGAGCTATAAACATTGCTGCTCTTCTCTACCTGCTTTTCATCCTATCTTCACATGTTACCTTAAATCAAAATAACATATAAATTGAACAAATCTATTGAGAGAGATAAATAAGAGATAGAGGGATAGGTGAATGTGAAGATATAGATGCGAAGGTATTGATATCAACCAACGTTGAAGAAGGGATTAGTTCTTTGTGCAAGATGACAGTGTGTACTGTTCTTGAAAATCAGTGGCTTTTATTATTTAGTCAACAATCCCAAATGAATCACAATAATGGAATGTTTGTTAAGTCACTCGGTACAGGAACCAAGCATTGTAACAGTAGAAATAATATGTTTATTTTTTAAGAGAGAGAGAAGCAAGCTATTGACAGGATTGAACCAAAGTGGTTGAGTGAGCTCTAATACCAAACAAAGCTGATTCCTAGCTAACTCTGAATACTTTTTAGGTGTAAGACTGTAAGCATGTTATTTATCTTCCCTGAGGCTCAGTTTTCTCATTGTTAATATGGAGAAAATACAAATAATACTGTCATAAGACTTTTGGGAGTAGAAAATGAGTAAATTCATATTGGACACTGAGCATGACAGATATCGATCTAAAAATGGCCAGTATCAGCATATCCTTCCCATGTCATCACCATCATCACGTGACCAATACCATTTGCATTTGTATTATGATCATAGCTTTGACCAGAAGAAACATTTAGCTATTGGTGTAGACTAGTGGTTAAGAGTGAGGACTTGGAAATTCGACTGTTTTTAAATCACTCCTCACCATAAATAAGATCATACATACTTCTTTTAATCTCCTAGACCTTGGTTCTCTTGAAATCTAGCTTAATCATAGAGTGATTTTATAGAAATATAGTGAGGATTGGCTGATATAAATTCTGTGTTTTCTGGCACACAGTAGGAACCTGTGTTAGTTTTTATCACCACTATTATTGCTGTCAGTAATATCCTATAGGATATTATTTTGAATTTTTCCCCCTTCCTGCATCCTCTTATTCAATTAATACACTCCACAGGTAAGGTGGTGTTTAGGGTATTCTCTGTTAATTGACTGAGAGCAAATACCAAAGAAATAGAGACTTGGTAAATTTTGAGTTTTTATTGTTTTTTAAAATAAACTTTATTGAGGTATAATTTAAATGAGATAGACTGTCCTTTTTTTTTAAGATTTTATTATTTATTTGACAAAAGAGACAGAGTGAGAGAGGGAACATAAGCATGGGGAGTGGGAAAGGGAGAAGCAGGCTCCCTACTCAGCAAGGAGTCCAATGTGGGGCTTGATCCCAGAACCCTGGGATCATGACCTGAGCTGAAGGCAAATGCTTAACAACTAAGCCACCCAGGTTCCCTGAATGTCCTCTTTTTAAGTGCATAGTCCAATGGGTTTAGACAAATGTATACACTCGTAGAACCATCACCATAGGTTTTGGGATTTTTAAGTTGACTTTTGAGACAAATAGCATGATAATAGTTTTGTGCAGAAAAAGCAACTTGAAAATGCAAGAATTTTAACTACTGGGATTCATTTTCGTAAGTCCTGCAAGATTCAGATTATATTTTTGCCTTTAACAATGTATCAAAGACTATCTGACCCATGTTAGATGAAAATTGCTTTCCAAATGAGGTGAAATGAAAGCTCTTGATGGGTAACGGAAACTCCAAATAGGCTCGAAGGCTATAAAAGCAGCGGACAACCTGGGAGAACCCAGTAAGGTAGCCAGCTTCACATAGTACCTGCATACCAATCATGGTTTAAGAGCAGGAGGAGATTAGATGACCCAATTAGATATAGAGTCAATGGGTCTCTGATACACTTAGCATTCCCTGGACAGTGGAGTGTGAAAACAGTGATGTGTTGTTACTTGAGTGCTCAAGAAAAGCAGAGTACTCAAGAGTGAGACAAGATGAGAGGCCTGTGGTCAAGAATGTAGCAGCTGTAGGGGTGCCTGGGTGGCTCTGTAAGTTAAGAGTCTGCCTTCAGCTCAGTCACAATCCCAGGGTCCTGGGATGGAGTCCTATATCCAGCTCCCTGTGCAGTGGGAAGCCTGCTTCTCCCCCTCTCTCTGCCAGACACTCTGCCTGCTTGTCTCTCTGTATCAAATAAATAAATACAATCTTGAAGAAAAAGAATGTAGTTATAGACTAATGAATAAAGAACAACTAAAACGTGGATTGTCCCAGTTATTTACATGGATGGACAAAATGATTGTTAAAGGAAGAATGTTTACCTCAGTATAGTTCATCATGGAGAGGTGGCAAAGACCAGACAGCCACCTTCCTACCCAGTGCATTCATTAGCAAACAAATAGCTTCCAAGAGACTTTAGACTAAAACCCAATGTGAGGCAAGGGAAAACTTTCAATCGCTGAGTCCTTGAACGGACCAAGACTAAAATTTCAAATCCTGCTGGAGCTGAAGCTGAAAAAAAAGTTAATAAAAATTAAAATTAATTATGGGGGGGAGGGATAATTTTATTTCTACACCTGGTTAGTGATGTGAGATTTATACCTACTAAGTTATTTATTAATGGAAACAAATCTGGGGAAAAGAATGGGGCAAGGAAGGGATAGATTTCTCTCTCTGGGAAGCTTTCTTGTATCTTAAAGTCTTAGAAAGAAGGTGGAGTTAAAAAAAAAAAAGAATGCTTTGTTGATTACACAGTATAATATTTTTGAATCCATCATCCAGTTATTGATATGTTGACAACATACCTAAAATTACATCCCTTTTCTTTGGCTTTGCTAATGACATTCATGTGCTCATCACATGACAAGCATTAATTTGCTGAACACTGTTAACCCAGTGCTCTTTTTTTTTCTTTCTTTCTTTTTTTTTTGCCAGTTCACATATTTTTCTATCAATTAAACCAAAATTGTTGATGAAAGAATTTTAAATAAAGACATAGAATCAATCTTCCAGAATATCTCCTTTGAATATCAGTGTTTTGGAAATAAGCACTTAGGCTTAAATGTGAATTACAACAGAAAAGAATCACTCAGAATAGTAAAATTGTCAGGAGGACACATAAGTTAAAGGAAAAAGAATACAAATAAACAATAATAAAAATCTTAACTCAAGTGAATAAGGATAGACAATAGGTTCTTTTTTAAGATAGATAATATCTTCTAGGCATTCCTTTATTTAATAAATAATAATATCTTTACTACATGTCAAAAATAGTAATTTTTGGTACTGTGGCTATAGGGGTTCTGAGTATGTCATCCCAAAATATTCCACGTTGGCAGACTGTTTATTTGGAAATGAAGGTACTTAGAAACAGCCAACATATAAAGGATAATCTGGTAGTCCTTTGTGCCCCTAAAAGTAGATGAATTTCACTTGTGAAAGGTACCTTTCCTTTTCACCAGAGACAGGGAATATAGGGCCTGGAAGACAAAGCAAATCTTGTTATTTTTTCACTAGTTACTATCTTTAGCCCAAACCCCTTTGTCTTGTCAATTCTTCACAAATGTATTGTTTCTTTGTCTAAAAGGTATAAAAGCTTCCTGTTCTGGTCACTTCTTTGTGTCTCATCTCTCTATGGGGTTCCTCTGTGTATTACATAACTAAATTTGTTTTTGTCCTGTTAATCCATTTTTTATTTGGGGGGCATCTTAGGTAAGAACCTTGAAGGGTACAAGGGAAATTATTTTTCCTCCTTTCGCATGACTTATGAACAGTTGTCCATGTAGAACCGTTGTCCATGTAGAAGACATGAAGAAGAGCAAAAAAAAAAAAAAAAAGTCCTTAAGAAATGTATGGAGCCTGTGGGGGTCAACTCAAATGACACGTCTATATGTTATATATGTATCTATTTATTATTGAGGGGTGATATTCAAAATGCTTAACAGCTGTTCAGCAGTGGCAGCAGCTGAGCAGAAAACAAGCCCCTGCCTCTGTCAGTTAATTTGTTTTCTGAATATTGGGTGGACTTGGGGAATTCCAAGGGATGGATCAAGATCTGAGGCAGACAGAAGGGTAATGCTTGGAAGCTTGGTTATTGGCTGTTTATCTGCCCGATCAGAGGTATTTTAATGTTTTAACAATGTATGTGGTTGTGTCAATGCCTACTGTCTGCATTTCAGCCTAAGTAATAGCTCAGCATTAACAACTGATCAGTACTTAAGGGTAACTATTTCATGATTAAAATTTTTTCATATGTTCAATTTTTTAAGGAATTTTAAAAAATAGATAATTGTAAATGTATTGTGAAGGTGCTCTTGGAAAGTTAAAGACATATCCACTTTCTTGTAAAACTGCAATAATGATAAAGTGAAATAATGGAAGTGACTTTATTTTTAGTGTTATAATAGACTTTATGTTGTCCAAGATCACTATTCTAGACAATAGACACTTATCCAGTTGTCACTAATGGGATAGCCCTATTGTCATCATCATCAGTTCTTCAAACACCCCAAGAATTAACTTGCAGAGACTAATCCAATCTATGGAATAAGAATATATCCATTTTTTTAAAGATTTTATTTATTTATTAGAGCAGGAATGAGAGCATGAGCTGAGGGAGAGGCAGATGGAGAGTGAGAAGCAGACTCCCCACTGAAAAGGGAGGATTTCATAAGCATGATTTCATAAGCATGACCTGAGCCAAAGGCAGACCCCCAAATGACTGAGCCACCTAGACACCCTATATTCAATTTTAAAAAAAAAATGAGTATGCATACATAAAATATTTTATGATATAAGGATTTTGATATTGTGAATTATAATAAGAAATATGTACTTCGTCTTCTTCCCTGTCCTGACACAGAGCTCCAAAAACCCTTGGAATTTGCTACAATGAGAACAATAAAGTTGTAGTTTATTATGTGAATAAAGTAACCATATAAGGATTGGGGGTTTTGGTTGCCAGCGGAGCCAATTATGTGATTAAAGGATTGGAACTCTCAGTCCCCATGGAGGGGAGTGGGCAAGAAATTGAATCAGTCACCAATGACCAATGATAGAATCAACCATGCCTATATGATGTAGCCTTCATTAAAACATTAAAAACCCAAGTGGATGAAGTTTGGAGAGCTTCTGGGTTGGTGAACATACGCAGATGGACAGAGAATAGCGTGCTTGGACAGGGCATGCACCCCTTCCCACATACCTGGTCCTATGCATCTCTCCCATTTTATATCCTTTTATAATAAACCAGTAATCTAGTAGGTAAAATGTTTCTCAGAGTTTTGTGAGCTGCTTTAACAAATTAATCAAACCTGAGGAGGGGTTTTTGGACCATCTAACCTGTGGCAGGTCAGTCAGAAGCACAGGTAACAATCTGGACTTGTGATTGGCAATTGAAGTGTCTTTGGGTGGGAGGGACAGTATTGTAGGACTGGGATGTGATGCTCTCTCCAGGTAGAGGGTATCAGAATTGAGTTGAATTGTAGGACTCTCAGCTGGTGTCCAAGAATCTCTTGCTGGTGTGGCAACCGCCCCTCACCCTCACCCCGCCCCACCAACACACATTGGAATTATGTGGTGATCAGAACCTTTAGGAGGCATTTCATTTAATAAGCTTGGAGTTTGACAAATGCAGACTTTAAACCTGATTTTGACACAGAAAAACTGTGAAATCTTTCTTTTAAGTCACAACTACAATAAACTTCAATTTCATCCACATTAAATTGTGATAATTTAACCTACCTCCCTACTTAATGGGTTAAATGGAGGTCCTCCAAAAGATATGTTCATTTGTAATCTCCAGAACTTATGAATGTTAACTTACTTTGAAGAAGAGTCTTTGCAGAAGTAATTAAAATAAGGATCTTGAGATGAGATGATCCTGGATTATTTGATTAGGTACTAAATGCAATGTCAAGGATCCTATAAGAGTATGGGAAGAGATATTTGATATAAAATGAAGAAGGTGAGGTAGTGTGACCACAAGAGATAGGACTGGAGTGATGGAGCCAACAGGGTAGGAATGCCAACTACTAGAGCTGGGAGGGGCAAAGACTGCATTCTCTCCTCCGGCCTTCAGAGAGCAGGACACCCGGGTGAAAACGTGATTTCAGATTTTATAGATTCTTGCGCTATGAGGGAATAAATTTATGTTGTTTTAAGCCCCTCAGATTGTGGTATCTTGTTATACTAGTCCTAGGAGATGGACATGCAGGGTCACGGTGAAAATTGAATGAAAAAAATGTAGAAGTCTTGGAAAATAAGTCTTAGTTAGGATGTCTTGGGAAGATAAGTCTTAGGATGATGTACACACACACACACACACACACGTAATTCTAATAATTTCTCACTAGTAATACTTATGCTACTGTGATTAGAAGTCTATTTCTGTATGTCTCCTCCAGTTTATTTTCATCTATCAGCCCAATATCACTTGCTTTATAGTTACTTTGGTTTAGCTCTTGATTATAATGGTTTCTCTAACAAAGACTTTTAAACCAAGTGGGCATTTGGTATAGTGGAGTGGAGGTGAGATCTTGGTTCAGAATCAGACTGAATTATAGTATTTCAATATTTCTTATAGCTACCCATATGATTTGGGGCAAGGATCATGTTCTCTTCTAAACTAATGTTCCTCATTTAAGAAATGAGGTAATAATATTTATCTGATGGGGTTGTTGTGAGGAATATTAATACATACACACATTTAATCATATACATACATTTGATTTGTGTGTGTATGTGTTTGTGTATATATGAGTGAATATATTTGTATATTATTACATCTTTTTTTCTCAGAAAATAAATGAAAACTTTCTCTTATGGGTGGTTATTGTGGATACAGAGAACCCGAAAACAAGGGATAGGAAAGAAAGTATAAGCCTTTCCTTAAATATCTAATAAGGGGCACCTGAGTGGCTCAGTGAGTTAAGCCTCTGCCTTCAGCTTGGGTCATGATCTCAGGGTCCTGGGATGGAGCCCCATGTCGGGCTCTCTGCTTAGCAGGGAGCCTGCTTCCCCTTCTCTCTCTGCCTGCTGCTCTGCCTACTTCTGATCTCTCTCTGTCAAATAAATAAGATCTTTAAAAAAAAAACATTAAAAAATAAATAATAAAAGTTCCATATAATAATATGTATTTTTTATTTAAATGTATTATTATTATAATCATTTCAATTTTTATTAGAGGGCTATGCACTCATGTCTATGCTTTGTAACAAGCCAGTTATTTGCAAAAGCAAAAACAAAACCCTAAGACTCATTTTTTCTGATGACTGAGATAGTGTAAAACATAAGTTTTCCCTTCTGTATTCTGGAATATTAATTATATAACCTTCTTACCTTAATAATTAATTAGCTATGTTTATTTTTAACAGATGACTGGCATTTACCTGGCAAATGTTGGGAGAATGTCACCTCTTCATTTGCTGCTAAATTGAACAAAATGCCCTCTCATTTCATTGAATTGCCCTGTATCTTCCATTACCTGGACATTAGAGTACCAGATATAAAATAATTCTTGTGTAAAAGAGTAGTACATACTATTTTCAGCCCAACTCATTATATCCATGAAACATTAGTAAAACAAAAAAGTGTCTGTAAGAAACATATTTATGAAAAATTTAAAATAACTAAGATACAGAATTTCTACAATAAGATTTTTATAACATGTATTAGTAAAGGGTGATATATTTTTGCAGATCTGCTACGTGAAATCTGTATGAGTTATAAGTATCATTTTACTACCACTGAATTAGAAATTCAGAGTGAAGTGATAAAAATTATATGAAAGCATGAAGTTAGAAATCTTCCCCGAAGAAAAACATAAAACATTTCCTTATGTCTACCAATGGAAGGATAACTAATTAACAAATGAAATTATGGGACATCCAGTGGACCTGAAATTTGAAGCTAAATTTTAAACAAATAAAGTTTGTATTTACTTTCATAGATCTTCACAATGTGCTCTTATGAAGCAGACAACCTTTCCAATCGATGTTCAAAAATAATGACATAAAACTGTGTATGTATGTGTGGGTGTGTGTATTTAAATGCCTTTGTGGGTGTATATGAAAAGATCTAGAAGGAAGCGTCAAACCGTAACTAATGGCTACCACTGGAGAGGATAGTAGGATTGGTGGGTGATCCATGTGGAAGGGAAAATGGGCTTTAACACTTAAATCCATTCATTACATAGCATTTAAATGATTTCACAGTAAGCAAACAAATGCAAATGTATTTGTTATAAAAATAATGAATAAAAACTAAATCCTACAGATGGTGTATGATTCCCCAAATGATTACTGCAAAGAACTAAGAGTCTGCCTATATTGAAATGAAACCTCAAACTGACAATGCCTTCTCTGTCACATACTGTCAAGGGAGTCACCCACACAGCCACTTTAAAATCCATTTTGAAAACACACCATGATGTTCCATCTTTAAAAATAAATATGTGATCTTTCCCAGTTTGAGAGAAATGATCCAGTGGTCCCAAATCAGAGTAGTATTTGGTGTTCTTCCAGGGTGCGAATTTATTTCTGAAGGCTATTTTACCTGTATCACAATAGCAGTCACTTGCCCTGAGTATGTTGGTGGGGGGCTACTTGCGCATGGCTGGAATGGAGATTCTTGGCTTGAGGGTAAAATGTGCAGTGAAGAAGTGATAAGAAAGGCCCTGCAGGTAATGACCATTTCTTTGAGCTGGCTGAAGACAGAGGATTTGAATTTTTGAGAAGAGTGCCCACTTAGCACAAAAACCCCTTTAGTCAGTGGAAAATTTAGCAGCTACTGTCATGCCTGAGTGAACTTTCACTCTCTGGAATACATTGTCCTAATGAAACAGCAGTAATCAAATGCCTGTTGCTGGGAATTTTGACTAGAACTGTAGCATGGGACCCCAAAATGAAAATTAAATAGAATAAATGAGACCAGTCAAAAGGTAGGGTACAATAAAAGGAAGTCATGAGGGAAGAAGGAAATTCTTAATATCTCAATCAGTTTAAATTGCTCCTTCTCTAAAGTATTTATCTGGAGCCAGTCATAGGCCAAATATGTTTTTGTACATAGCAGATATTTAAGCTATGCTATTCTTTCTTCATTTTATTTCTGCTCTAGAGTCTGTAGGACACAGAAGAAAATAAGGTTTGTTAATTAATCCCTAGCCCTGCATCCTGTTTTCGTGGAATGATAAACACTTCATCTAAAGTATCCCTCCTAAACCTAGCCTATAAGATCTGGCTTCTATTGATTCTCTATCCTTGTCTTCCACATTTTCTCTTTTTTCTTCATTAACTTTCAGTCATTCTACCCTCCTTTCTGTTTCTGGGACACACCATACTCATTCCTGTCTCATAATACTTAGATTTCCTATTCTGCCTGCTTGAACTACTCTTTCTCTAGATGTTTGTATCTTTGATTCTTTTGGTCATTCCTGATGCTGTTCAGGTATCATCTCCCCAGAGAGACTTCTTGTTAATGTCACCTGTCACACAGTCTCTCTTCTATTATTTTAATTTTTCATAACACAGATTGTTTTCTGAAAATAGCATTTATTACTTATATTGATCCCCCCCAATGTAGTATTAAAATTGGGAGATAGGATACTCTGTTTTATGAACTACTTTGTGACTAGATTTTTAGACATCTACTGATAAAAATCTGATGTATGAATTAATATAAAATAATTATTAGTTATGATTTAAAAGGAATACATTCCCTTTCAGAGATAATAACAAATGAAGTAGAGACAGGATGCCAGGGTAAATCTGATAGGAAAACCAAAATAAAGAATGTTTGATAAGGAATTTTAAAAATCCAGCACTTATTAAATAAAGCTTTTTAATTCTGGGATCTACTTTGAGGGTCACTATGTCAGAAGACCCATAAGACCCAGCTTCGTTCTATGTGGAAAATTCTTAAACATTATCACATCAATTAAAAGATCTTTGCAGTAGATCAATTATGTTATGAAGTATGAGCTCTTAATCCCCTTTCAGATCTATTTCTGAATTCATCTTTTACCATTTTCCCTTATTTCCAAAAATAAGGCGTCTAATTCTAGTATCTGTATCCGGCAAGGAAAGGAAAAAAAAGGAGGGGGAGGGACTAGATTTCTAACTCTAGCGGGATCAATGTCCACTTTGTCAAATATAGTTAGGTAACATAGCAGCTTCCCTTCCAATTAGAAGTAGGTAAGAATCACCTGCTCTTGAAAGGAAGGAAAAAAATACAATTTGAGAAACTGTGATGAAACTGTCATGCTCTAAAAGTCACGGACTACTCTGGAGACAAAGGTAATATTATGGATAAGAACAGGTCTTCACTGGTAAAGAAAGGACTACTTCTTTTAGACAAGTGAAAAAAGAGGATAGATGTGGTTAAAATGATTCAGTAACCAAACTACCCTACCAATGGTTCTTTTTGTCATCTTTAATCACAGCCCACGTAGCTTCTAAAAAGAGGGTGAATCATGACTACCTATTGTTACTGAAAACAAGAAGGGGTCCTTAGAGTTTTCTGATGTTTAACATAGATCCAGAAACACTGCTGATTTTAAGTATATCCACTTAAAGATACCACAGCAATCCCAATTTTTTCTTTAGGATATCAGTTCCACAAGAAAGGATACTATTAGCTGAAACAAATTACTTCGTGGTGATTGAAGAGGGAGAGTTGGTTTAAATTATTATTAGCACAGTATACGTGCGTTTAAAACTTTATTGACTCCCCATAACAATATGTGCTCATTCAGGTAGTACAGTCATTCGAATGTCACGTGCTTACTCAGCCATTACCGGTCAGCAGGTGCATGTCTGGGTGTTGCAACTGCGGAATCTTTATCTTCTTGGGCAATCAGCTTCCTATCACAGAGAACTGTTACTCTTTTTTCTTTCCTTCTATAGTTAATAGAAATTGGCTTCTTGCCTTCAAGAGGGTAATCTCTTTAGTTGTAGGCTTCTCACATTACTTTCTCATGACAGTTTTTTTTTTAATTTTATTTTCCTGTAGTATTAGGAACCAAGTTTAAATAATGGGAACTGATTAATGTATCTCCAAGAAATGGCACTTCTTGGCAATTGTCATACATCCTTGAATATACTTCAAGGTTCTTTGGCCTTACTATTTGTCAGCTCTCTTCGTTTACCCAACTTCTTTCTCCTTCCTATCATATTTACACATCATACATATACTGCTTTTATCTGTTCTAAACTTCTTAGAATTACATAGTCCAAATCCATAACAATGGCTTCAATGACATTATAGCCAGATACAGTAAAAGGCCAATGAATTGTAACTCTTTACTATATTGCAAAGATTCTTGTTAGCCATTACCGTCATCTGTATGCTCAGTCTGAGTATAAGAGACCTATTTGAAACACCTATGCAAGGAATGACATTGACCTCTCTTTCAGAGGTCTTTCTTTCTTTCTGTTTTTTTTTTTTTTCCTTTTTATCTCCCATAAAAGATAACTGTTACTATGCATTAAGTTTGAACAGCAAGGACATCCTTCCCTGTTGCTGCCAATCAGGTACCCTTCATTAGATCCTTATCTAATTAGTATTCCTTTAAAAATTAAACTTATTATGTATGCAGTGATCTCTCACTCTACACTGTTCTAAAAGTCGGCTTCCAACATATTGTTTGTACCTTCACCATATGTTGGAGTCATTAGATAATGACTTCCATCCTGCAAAGACTTTGCAGGAAAGATGCATATACATTTTTACATTTTAAATGGTCTGACTTAAGAGACTAATTAGCAATGCCATTTTTGTGTAGAAATTAGCATATCTGTTATTTTATTAACTAGCTTGAATATCAATTACATTTCCACAATGTAAGGCATATCTCTGAAGTATTGTTCTAACATCCCAGGTTGGTCTCTGACAAGCAGGCAGACTTAATCTGTCAGGTTTTACATGGTTGAAAAACAAGGATTTGGCTCTTTAAATGTTTGAAATGGCCAAAGGTGCTGGTTTATTTTCCGGGCAAATCTTACTTGCTTATAATTACTTGTACCCATTTGACTGGATCAAGTAAATATTCTTTTGCAAAGTGCAGTCAATGTGGGATGTGTTCATAGGAATGTTTGGTTTCAGAGGTCTCAAGGCACATGAATGAGTTCATTCTAGAATTTGATATTATGGCCCACTGAGAGAAAAACTTGACTTCAGCAGAGAATGCTCTCAGGCAAGTATATATGTATTACTCAGCATCCAGAAAAATGGGTGAAAACATGTGAAAAAAGTTGAGAAATTTTTATTTGAACTAGTGTAATGGAGAAAACTGATCTAAATAAGGTTTTATTGTGTATGTAAACTCTGGACCAACTCTCCTAGTGTAGCCCTCCTTTCAATAGAGATATTTTAATCTGTCATCACTTAGAGCTCTGCTATCAGGAGAAATGTTGAGAATAACATTTTATTGTTGTTTTTAAAAACGCCTTTATGCATATGTGCAGGCAGTCTCTTGGTTGGTTATAAGTGCTGTGATAAAGTCAGCCAGTTAGTAATGTTTTAAGAGGACCACTGCTTCTCTTCATGAAGTCTTAAACATTGTAACAAAAATGAGAATAATCGAGGATAAGACAGGTCAGTCATTTCAAAGCCAGGTGGCACATGCAGGATGAAGATGGGTAGCCATTGTTTTGAGGTAGAATCTGTAAAATCTACAGGAAAATGGCAGGGATTGGGACTGGAAATTTGACACAGCAGAACAATCCATGATCCATAGGTAATTGCATATGTAGAGAGATCTGTAAGCAGCACTCTAAGAGTGAGGGTACAAGAGGCAAAAATCAACTCCCTTAGCCTTGCATTTTATGGCGAGGTATTCAGGCACAAGAGTTCCTCTGATGCTAATATTCTGTAATAAAAGCACTTGCTTTAGATTGATGAGCCTAGAGAAGATACTTTGCCTTGTTTTCTGAGCACTGAATAGTATCTGGTCCAAAAAACTCCAACCACTCTTGAGCTCTTACAGCCAGCTGTTAGTTTTTCATTCTAGAGGTGGTTACTTCTAGAAAAAGAAAAGAATATAAGAGCTAAATTTAGTTTCTACTGAAAGTTGGATGGTTGGGCATATGCCTTTACATTCTATCTTTCCACGTGTAAATCCCACTGAATGAGAGTAAAAATGTACAAATAGGAATAAAATTTTAAACAAATGACTTGGAGAATGGAACATCAGAATATTGGAAATTTTGGTGACTCCTAAAAACAAAAAGCAGATAGAATGTATCAAAGATTAAAACATAGTGACTGTTAGCTAACATCGATAGAATGTTTATGCAAATGGATTTTAACTGCTCTATTTTCATGTTGTAATTACAATAGCAATATTTGTGTCCATTTAAAATGATCAATATACTTTAAAAATTGAATGATATAGGGGCATCTGGGTGGCTCAGTGGGTTAAAGCCTCTGCCTTTGGCTCAGGTCATGATTCCAAGGTCCTGGGATTGAGCCCCGCATCAGGCTCTCTCTCCGCAGAGAGCCTGCTTCCTCTTCTCTTTCCCTGCCTGCCTCTCTTGCCTACTTGTGGTCTCTGTCTGTCAAATAAATAGATAAAATCTTAAAAAAAAAAAAATTGAATGATATACTTGGACCAGGCTAACAAATATCTAGTGTAAATTTTAGCTTCTGAGAATAGAATCACGTATAGTTTAGTCTACCTGTCTCCTGCCCACCTAAAAGTTAAAACCTACAATGCTCTTCAGCAAAAGATCTGAAGATGAATAGAGAAAGTCCGTAGAGAAACTCCAGTGGGGGGCTGTAGCAGATTTCTATTGCTTCTGCTGCTAGTTACCATGAACTTGATGGCTTAAGATAACATTTATTATGATATATAATATATATATATTCTATATTACATATATAAATAATATATTATATAATATATAATATAATACAACACATTTATTATTATAATTCAGTTCTATAGGTCAGAAGTCCAAAATGGATCTCAGTGGTCTAAAATCAAGAGGTTAACGGGGTTGCAATTCTTCTGGAGGCTCTAGAGGATTGGTTCCTTGACTTGTTCTTATTGTTGTTGTTTTTCTGGCTTGTGGAGGTCACCCGAAATCTTTGCCTTATGACACCCTGCCACCTTTAAAGTCAACAATGGCCAGTAAAGTCTTTTTTTTTTTTTTAAACATATTCTTTTTTTTTTTTATTATTTGATAGAGAGAGAGAGAGATCACAAGTAGGCAGAGAGGCAGGCAGAGAGAGAGGGGGAAGCAGGCTCCCCGCTGAGCAGAGAGCCCAATGCAGTTTCGATCCCAGGACTCTGGGATCATGACCTGAGCCAAAGGCAGAGGCTTTAACCCACTGAGCCACCCAGGCGCCCCCAGAAGGTTCTTCTACTTGGTTTTTGGAGCTTCTCCTGAGTCTCTTTCTCAAAAATAATCAACTCCAGATAAACCTTATGCCAAAGAGGTATATTTTGGTGTGGCAAAATCTCTTCCCCTTCACTACAGTACAATAATAGGAAGGAATGATAAAACCTTCAGAGCCATCAAAATATTTTCTGACATTATCAGTAATGGAGGATAGTCAGAAGAAATGCAGGTGGGAGCTAGGGGCTCCTGTTCAAGGAGGAAACTACCCTTAAAAGGGAAAAGACCCCATCCTGTTAATCCTATACTACTCTGGAAGAGCCCTTCTCCTTTTTCCATGTGAATAACTACCTGATAGGCAGATGAGCCTATGGACAGAAACCTGTTTGGGCAACAGGTGCATGGAAGGTTAATCAGATTTAAACAGTTTGCCAATAATCTCATGAAAATCCATAGACTTACAAACTCCAATGACAACCTTCTCTGATCCCCTTCCTTTTTGGGAGTTTTGTACTATTGCTCAATAAATTTTGCTTTGCTGCCCATCACTCTTCCTCTGGTCTACCTCTTTATTCTTAGAAGGGACATGACAAAGAACGGTGGTCACTAAAGGAGAAGAAATCCTGAAACATCAGGGCCCTGCTTAATATTGTTAAAAAAACAAATATTCAACTAAATGAATTTGAAAATCTAATTGGCTTTATTAAAGATTCACACATCAGCAGCATCCAATCTAGCAAATAGAACATAGCTCTGAGCAACTGTATACAACAGAAGCCTTCTATAGGCAGAAACAGGTAGGACAAGAACATTATTAGCAAAAGAAAATGAAGGATTGGTTCATATAAGGTCACCTTCCCTAAGGGGGAAAGAGCAGGTACCTTAATCATGCAGATTACCTCGCTGGTGCTGATCAGGAAATTCCAGACTGACTGGTTTAAAATTCCACTCCTGGGAGAAGTGACTACTATGGTGGGGTTAGGGAATCAATCCTTGGTAGGAGTTAGCAGAAGTGACTCCATTTTGGACCAGTTCTGTTTGTTTGTTCATTTTTAACACTATCTTTTAGTCCTGCTAAGTAAATTCATCATTAAATTGACTTATCTGGAAGGTATATGAACCTAAAAGGCTGTACCATTAAGAAATATTTTACCCAACCAAACTTTGGGTTGCTAGGGTGCTGGAAATGATATATGACAGTAACTGTGTTCTCTGCCTTGTTAGCTAAGCCTAAAGTATAAAAAATTGCAGTTCCCTGCCTGCCACTCCACCCCTACTCATTTTTAGCAACATTGTCTAGTTAGGCTAAAGATGATAAGAGGCATATTATTGTTAATATTATATATTTATATATATTAATCATATATAATTATATATTATTATATGTTAATATTGTTAAATATATATATATATTTTTTTTGCTTGTTGTTTTTTAAAAATTGGTATAAGTGAGGAATTTGAGAAGATACTACTTGGGCATGTTATAATCCTAATCTGTTTAAGAATTATGACATAGTTCTACCAGTGAGGGTCAAATTAATTGTTTACTTCCAGACTTTTTCAAAAATCCATTTTTGAACACTATATAACTCATCTTACTCTTACTGAAGTATATATCCCCTTCCCAGAGCAATAGCTAATTTTACTCTCTACTCTCTCTCTACTCTTCAAGGCTCACTTCCAAAAAAGCCGTAGTTTCAATCTGTCTACTAATCTTCAACTCTTATACACTGATTTAATCAATTCTAATTAAGCCCTTCCTTAAAACCTTTGTAATATCTTACCTTCACACCCCTGTCCCAAACACTACTAAGATTCTGCCAAGGTAGGATGTGAGCACCAGTTTATGTTTGCAATTGTTCCATAGAAGCCTGCATTATTATTTTAATTGCCAATGACAAAGAAAAATTTGCCAATATCTTAAACTATAAATTTTATGATTATTTAGAATTTTTGTTTTATTCTTATAAAATCAACTGGGTCAGGTTCACTTGAACACTGATTTATTATGTATCACTCTTGTATATATAAAAGGGAAAAGTAAGTGAAGTAAATAGGTTAATGTATTTTTAAGTATCTTCACGTTTAAGATACATCTAGTTTTCAGATATGGAAAGATATAAATAATGTGCCTTTCAGATTTGAAAGAAGTCTCCCTGACACTCCCAGTTGCCAATCTGTCTCTCTGTGCACATCACTTAATCTTGTAAATGCCTCTACAAGAGATCCTGTTCGCCTCCGTCAAAGAGGCTCATTTACGTTGACAGAGCCTTGAGTCTGGAACAGGGCAATCTTGTCTGAAGAATTCCTGATGGCAAGGCCCATGCTCTCTCAAGCCTTTCACAGGACTAACTTCTTGGAGTCTCACAGTTGTGGGGCGTGCATATTCCATCATGCTTCCCTTATTCTGTCAGTTCTGGGGAGCTGAAGTAAAAATGTGTTGGACTGTAGCCTTCTATATAGTTCCTTTAATGTCAGGAACTGAGAGAAGGTGGGAAGAGGTAAAAGTGAGTATATATGCTTTAATAATTTTTTAATGCAAATCATTATCTTAGGGCACGATAAGCAGAGGAGGTTTTGCGTAGGGTATGATAAGCAGAGGACAAGGAAGGTGTCCTTGGCAGGGATAGGAAGAGATGTGAATCACCAAGAGATTTTTCATCTTTCTCTCTCACCTTCCTTCCGTAAATATACTTTAAGATAATATCTTATTTTCCTGTCTTCTATTAAGTGCCTAAAGAGGTTTTAGAGGCAACTATCTGAATAAGTCTGAATAAATGAATAAATGCCTAGTCTTAAGACTATACTGAAGGCCAGTTTGCCAATAATCTCATTTGCCAATAATCTACATATAAAAAGACCCCCAATTGAGGAATCAGTAAAAGGCTGTTCAGTACTTTTGGCAAGTTGCTCTAAAGGAGGACCATGATATCATAAGTCAGATATAATCACAAGGTGTAAATACTAAAAACATAAGACTGGGGTTACCCTGTAGAGAATGCAAATGCGACCCAGAAATAGGCTGAACACCTTTTCCCAACTATGTATTTTTTGAGATAGTTATTTAATGTATTTTTGAGCATTTTGTTTCATAATGACAGTACTTTGACCTTCGGACAGGACGGGTCTGAGTCGCTTGCAGAGACCAGAAATTGAAAGTTAATGTGAAGCCTGTGTCCAGTTGCAGTCACCATCATTCCACTCCCGTGAGGGATATATACTGGGGCACTGGAGAAGAGAGAGGAGATAGAAATTTACTGAATATTCATCAAAAAGAGGATAACTTTTTTCTGTCCAGGCCTTGAAAACATAACAGACTCCCTGTTTTCTACTGTTACAGTAGAACATATAAAAATGAAGAAAATAGGAAAGGTTAAAGAAGATTTTTTTCTATTCTAAGAGATTCCCTTCAAAGTGGATGTGGAAGTTTCCTTCCCTTGAAGCTCCTTAACAGAGAAATCGTGATCTTCACACATGAAAAGAATAATTTCTTTTGGTAGTATAAACACGAAAAATTATTCTTGTGTAGACCCAAGTCTCTACTGACTCAGGGAAATTATTGACCAGGAAGTCAAAGGATATGACTTTGACTAAGGAAAGGTACCTCTCCTTAGAAGTGAGGAGTCCTTAGAAAATATAATAGGAGAGAGGAAGTTAGCAGCCAAGAGGGGAGAAGCAAGAAGACAATAATAAATAGAAACTCATCAGGATGGAGTTCAAAAAACAAGGATAATTATTGAGTGGAGGAAGAAGCATCAACCATATAAAACAAAAGGAGAGAAAGTAATGAAAGGGAGAAAAAACAAAACAAAACACTGTTTATGAAAGACCTAGAATTCAAATGCATAATGATTAGCAGTCAATGGACCTGGTAATCTACAACTGGAATAGCAAGAGTGAGGTGACATGAACTCTAGTCACCCTAAGAAAGAACATCAAGCATCACAAACCAAGTTAAAGAAGGCAGGAGAGTACAACTAAGGTGACCAACTGTTCTTTACAGTTTGGAATGGATGGAATAGATGAACTTTTGTTTTGTTTTGTTTGGTCTGCCAATACCTCTCTGGAAACCATGTCTCTCCCTTCTAAAATAAACGTGTTTTGGGACGCCTGGGTGGCTCAGTTGGTTAAGCAGCTGCCTTTGGCTCAGGTCATGATCCCAGCGTCCTGGGATCGAGTCCCACATTGGGCTCCTTGCTTGGCAGGGAGCCTGCTTCTCCCTCTGTCTCTGCCTGCCACTCTGTCTGCCTGTGCTCGCTCTCGCTTCTCTCTCTATGACGAATAAATAAATTTAAAAAAAAATCTTTAAAATAAACGTGTTTTATCCTTTATTCATTTAGTTCGGTATTAACTTCACCTTTTCTGAATTCCCAAAACTTACGCTGTCCTGGCCATTTTAAACCCTCTATATTCCTGACTGCATTCCGGGATTGGTGCGTGACTCCAGCCAGCGAAGTCACAAATTTGCAAATGTTTTCACCTGAATTGCTAATCCAGACAACCATGTTTCTTTTCTCTACCTTCTCTATGGTGGGAGCATATTAGACTTGGAGAGTATATGTATGAACAATGGAAACAAAGAAAGAGGGATTTAATGCCATTATATATGACGTTTTTTAAAAAAAAGATTTTATTTATTTGACAGAGATCACAAGTAGGCAGAGAGACAGGTAGAGAGAGAGGAGGAAGCAGGCTCCCTGCTGAGCAGAGAGTCAGATGTGGGGCTTGATCCCAGGACCCCAGAATCATTATCTGAGCCGAAGGCAGAGGCTTTAACCCACTGAGCCATCCAGGCACCCCTACGCATGACTTTTGATTCATACCTGAAGCTGTCCTACGTGGGGAATTCAGTGATGTGAGCTGATCTATTCTCTCTCATTTAACTTGAAATAGCATAGATTCAGTTCTTAAGTTTGCTCTCGGAAGTATACTGACTTAGTGATATTTTGGTGATTAATGGTAGTAAAGTGCATGGATGAGAAAGCGAGGTCTGCTTTACTAAAAGCCTACTATATAATGGGTATTTTATTTTCTTCTTCAGGGCTTTGCTCCAGAGTTCACAGTTTCTTTTAATGTCTACCAACTAATAAAAATCCTCTTTTAGCCTGATGTCCAAACCCATTTCCAGCCTCCACCTAGTTGCTTGTTTTTATGCGCGTACACACACACACACACACACACCCCCTTCAACAGAATTTTCTACATATAATTTCTTCAACTAATAACCACTTGTTCACTTTTTAACCCACTCCAATTTACCTTTACAACTCAACTCAAGTTTTCTCATTAATGCAACAACTACCACCATGCTGATAAACCACAAGTCAACTTCATCATCAGATCCTCTTCTTAAACTCTCAGCTGCACTTAAGTAGTTTTTCATGTTTTTCTTAAGGGCAAACTCTTCTACTGAGCTTCCTATGTACCCAATGTGTTCTAAGTGCATCAAGTATATTAGTTCATTTAATCCTCACAACCATACTCTGAGGCTGGTAAAACTGTCATCTCTGCTTTACAGAAGAAGAAATTGAGTATCACAAGAGAGGAGATAATTTTCCCATGACCATCCAGTGGAGACCGGACTAGAATCCAGACATCTTGATTGCAGTCTGTCCTCTTAACCTTTATATCACACTTTCCTCTCATTTATCTTATACTAACTTTTTAAAATTTTTATTAATTATTTTTTATTACCATATAATGTATTATTAGCCTCAGGGGTACAGGTCTGTGAATCATCAGGCTTACACACTTCATAGCACTCACCATATCACATTCCCTCCCCAATGTCCATAACCCAACCATCCTCTCCACATCCCTCCTCCCTACAGCAGCCCTCAGTTTGTTTGTTTTTTTTTCCTCAGTTTGTTTTGTAAGATTGAGAGTTTTTAATGATTTGTCTCCCTCCCAATCCTATCTTGTTTCATTTTTTCCTTCCCTACCCCCGAAAACCCCCACTCTGCCTCTCAAATTCCTCGTATCAGAGAGATCATAAGATAATTATCTTTCTCTGATTGACTTAATTTCCTTTTTAAAAAATTTTTTAAGTAACTACTATTTTTTAAAGATATTTTTATTAATTTGAAAGAGAGAGAGGATAAGAGAGAGAGAGGGAGAGAGCACAAGACGTGGGAGGGTTAGAGGGAGAAGCAGACTCCCCACTGAGCAGGGAGACCAATGTGGGACTCGATCTCAGGATCCTGGGATCATGACCTGAACTGAAGACAGTTGCTTAACCAACTGAGACACCCAGGCGTCCTTATTTTACTTTATAAAAACACTTCTGGCATGTTACCAGTTCGCTGATTTTTTTTTTTTTTTTTTTTTGGATCAGATATTCCTTTGTTTTAGGTTTTTTTTTTTTTTTCCTCTTTTTCTATAGCTGGTCTCTAAATTTTGAAATGCTCCCGAGTTCATTTTTAATCATGCTTCTCTGTGTAATCTCCTTAGTCAATCTCATCCAGTTTTATACTTAGAATATTAGCAATTTATTCTTGACTCCCAAATCCATGTCATCATTTTTGAGAGAACCTAGAGTGCCAGAATCATCTTCTCTTTGAACCATAACATCAGAAATACAGCAACATTATGTCTTCAAGCCCACCAACCCCCATTAAAATGAATTATACCAAGCGAGACGTGTTCCTCCCACAGATTTTCCACCTTTGTAAGTGGTAACATCATCTATTGAGATCTTTAAGCTAAAAAACGGGAGTCATCTTCATTTCCTTTTTCTCCTCATTCATAAGCCATCCATTTATCTCCGTCCTACCTCCAAAATTAAGATAGACTTCTTTTACTTCTATCTCTAGTGCTACTACATGACTGGTTAACCCCTGACTCTTTGCCAGTCTCCCTGTTTCTGTGCTTGTCTCTTGATAATATTTTCTCATTATAGTAGCCAGTGATTTTTAAAAAGAAAATCAAATACGTCACCCACCACTGCTCTCATTAAGCCTCTCAGTAGCTTCCCTTGAATTCAGAATAATATCAAACTCTGTAAAAGGTTCATAAATGCTCTGTCTTTTGCCTCCATCTCGCATCTGATCTCCTTCACTAGTCACTTCATTCCAGGCATACTTATTTCTTTGCTGATCTTCAAATATGTCAAATTTGCTCCACATTCAGACTCTTGACACATTCTGTGTTTCTCACTGGATGGCATTTACTCATCTTTCAAGTCCCAGCTCAAATGCGACCTCCTCAGAACTACTTTCCTGAAACACTCTAATTACTCTTTATCAGATAAGCCTATTTGTTTTCTTTTTTTTTTAATATTTTATTTGTTTATTTGACAGAGAGAGATCACAAGTAGGCAGAGAGGCAGACAGAGAGAGAGAGAGGAGAAAGCAGGCTCCCTGCCAAGCAGAGAGCCCGATGTGGGACTCGATCCCAGGACCCTGAGATCATGACCTGAGCCGAAGGCAGAGGCTTATTAACCCACTGAGCCACCCAGGCGCCTGCCTATTTGTTTTCTTATTAGTGCCACCACAGTTTGTAATTACATTGTCTATTTATTTGTACTTACTGATTTATTCTCTATCTCCTAAAGACAAGAATAAAAGCTCCATGGAGGCAGACATCATCTTTTTCACAATTTTATCTCCTGTACCTAGGATAATGCTTGCCACGAAAATAATTACTTTTTAATGAATAAATGAATACATGGATAAAAAGGATTTATTAAGTTAATGTAATTAACTTTCACAATAGGCCTATGAGACAGAGACCAAGGTTCTAAGAGCTTTTTTTTTTTTTTTCTCCCTTCATTTCGGTATTTATTTATTTTGACAAGGCACAAATCTCATGAGGGTTAAAGCTGTGACTATAATTCTAGCATAGATAATTTTTCTTACCCACTTCATAATTTTATTTATATGTGTGGATATATGTATAATACATACACATTTGTAATCTCTGTAAATGGAGAATTTGCTAGTTTAGGAGGGGGAAATTGTGATACTCTATAGTATGTGTAGCCTAAATGTCTCCAAGTTTTCCAGTCTTCTGTGGTACCCCATTACTTAAGTATCCAAAAAAACAAGACAAACAGACACAAGCTCAAACTGAGCATCCTAGATGACTATCAGAATAAACATAATAGTAATAATAATAACAATATATTAAGAGTAGCTAACACATACATAGTATTCACTATGTGTCAAGCATTATTCTAAGAACTGTGTTTGCTTAAGTACTCACGCAACTTAAATACAGTCTCTGTCAAATATTTTCAGAGCCTCCGTAGAAAGTGCCAATAAATCTTATCTGCCACCACCTTTTAGTTTGAGTAGATGTTTTAGGTCTTTCTTCTATTTCACTCCCTCTTCCCCAACAATTTGCCATATAGTCCTTCAATCATTTCCACATGCTTTCCTTTAAAGCAGTATTATGTCTTCCACGTTCTTTTTTTTTCAAAATATATAACAAAAGGCTATAAAGGCTTAACAGATTTCACTAAGGATCTGGAATACTTAGAAGACAACTAAGAAAAGAGAAGAGAAGAGAACTGGTTGGATACAACTGCTACAAATTCCATTAGCTAAATACATGATACATGGTACATACTAGGTCTCTCTATTCTGTATTGGCAAGGCACATCTCTATTCATTTCAGCCTTGGGGGTTTAATTTGCAGGTGATGTGTGAATAAATTGAAATTTAAGGATTACGACTGATGATTTCATGCCACCAGTTAATGGCAGGAGAAACTAAAAAACAAAACATTTTTATAGCAAGGACACAGGGTTTGAGCTCACCTTGTCTATTGAGTTCAGTAAAATATTCCAGTCTTGTGAGAGATTGTATTGCTTAGGATTTAGGGGAAAATATTCAGTTGTACAGATTGACACATCTTGTAACACATAGTTACCCTACATATCTTAAGGTTTTTGGAAGTAGACTAAGAAAAGTTTGTACCTGTTTGTACATCACATGTCATTCATAGGAGTTGTATTAAATTCAGGAAGGTTAGACATGAAGGTACAAGCATGAACAATTTGAACAAAGTTTCTTGATGAAAAAATTTGAAGTTTGTGACCTCTTGATCCCTTATTTCTCATTCAAGAAAATTTCTTGATTCAATGTATAAACTAGAGATTATTGCTAGCCCATTCCTTAAAAGGAGTTGTTGTTGGAACAGGAATATATACCTTTTAACTATGTCTTTAACATAGTCATCTTAAATACAAATATATACCTGTTCCAACTACTTTGTTTTATAGCTTACTTTATGCCATACCATTTCTTGAGCCTATAAATAAAAAGTACCTTAAGAAAAGCAACATATTTTGAAGCAATTAATGGGTATTGATCATTTGTATTGACATATACAAATTTGTGAATTTTATGGCAACCTGGTGTTTTATTCTACATAGACCTAGTCAATGATAAACATGTAATTTAGCTGTTGAAAGAAGGAAAGAAAGACAGAGTGAAAGAGAGGAAGGAAGGAAGGAAGGAAGGGAAGGAAGGATGAAGGAAGGAAGGGAGGGAAAGAGGAAAAAAAGAAAAGAAAAAGGGAAAGGAGAGAGAGAAAGAAAGAAAGAGCAAGAGTCAACTTTAGAGAAATTCAGATACTTTATGTAAATCTGATCAAATGCTAACCAAAGCATAAAATGATGATTTTTTAAAATGTGATATTGATTATCAAATTTTAGTATATTTTATAATCTTTAACTTCAGGTGAAAACAAAATTTTGACACATGAAACACAAAAAAATTCTGAGGAGTTCCATAACTGTTGAGAATTATTATTTTTTTTAACATTTTATTTATTTATTTGACAGACAGAGATCACAAGTAGGCAGAGAGGCAGGCAGAGAGAGAGGGGAAGCAGGCTTCCTGCTGAGCAGAGAGCCCAATATGGGGCTTGATCCCAGGACCCTGGGATCATGACCTGAGCCGAAGGCAGAGGCTTTAACCCACTGAGCCACCCAGGCACCCCTACTGTTGAGAATTTTTACATTCTTCACAAAAAGAACCAGATTTAACTAGTTTGACCATTGTGGTTTACAATCACTACAATTCAAGGGCAGCAACTAGACTGATAACATGATCCAAGTCATTCTTGGCAAGATAGGTTTCACTAAATAATTGTGGTTTTATGTTCAAGGAACAGGGTCATTTTTTATGGACTTAAAACTTCAGATAAAGGTAGATTTCAGAGGAGCACCTGGGCGGCTCCATGGGTTAAAGCCTTTGCCTTCGACTCGGGTCGTGATTCCAGGGTCCTGGGACTGAGCCCCACTTTGTGCTCTCTGCTCAGCAGGGAGCCTGCTTCCCTTCCTCTCTCTCTCTGCCTGCCTCTCTGCCTACTTGTGATCTCTGTCTGTCAAATAAATAAATTAAACCTTTTTTTTTTAAAAGGTAGATTTTAGAAATATAAAAAATAAATTTTGAAGTGATTTTTTTGGGGAAATGTTGGGATAAAACTAAAATGCTCACTGGTAATTCAAGTATATAAATAGTTTCTTAAAAACTAAACTCATTAGTATGTCAGTTGGAAGTTGCAACCTTATTAGGAAAATCTGATTTATTTGTCCACATTATTTATCTATCTATATATTTATATATAATCTTTGCTCTGAAATTTGTCCACCTTATTTATCTATTTATTTATATATAATCTTTGCTCTGAATTTTTTTTTTTTACAATAACTGAAAAATACCTAACCTTTGTTTCAATATATACTTTAAGTTTTCAGGTTTGAGTTAATTCACTGCTAAGTCTTCTAAATTTAAGTTAGACATTCTTTGTAATCATATGGCTTAGACTTCCAAAAGAAGCGAGAATCATGATTATTGTCATTTTAGGAGACTAATTCTGATTTATTTTCACAGATCTTTTAGGCTCTGATATATGCTTGTTTTAATGTATTTGTTCATTCAAAAATCTTAGGAAGTGTGTACTAGATTAAGCTTCCATGTCTCTTTTTTTGGTAAGATGGAAGACTTGGTAATCCCTACCTTAGGGGAATTTATTTACATCAAGAAATATGGTGTGGATGGAGAAATCTTGTTGAATTTGAGAGGATTAAAATCCTTTAATGAACATGAATTTGTAATATGATCAAATTAATAGTGGAAAAGAAATGGAATACATTTAAGATCCTACAATTTGTATGTACCCAAAACATTACAACTGTTGAAAGTTCTAGAAGCTTAACAGATGGGTATTTCAAATGAAGTTGGCCTCAGCTGAAAGACACATAAACTTCTTAAAGTTATTGTGCATGTTCTGGAATTACAGAATAAATTAAATCAAATATTTTCTTCAAGAATTTAGATTTACGTCTTCTAAAAATATGACTGAAATTTGAAGATATAGAAAATATAGGAAAATATAGATTTTCTTTGGTCAGGTAATAAAAGTGGCGTTCTACTTTGTACATACTAAATACACCAAATAAAAAGGAGCTATTGGCTTAAAAAAATCTATATGTTTATACAGACTCTAGCTATCAGAAGAAGGAAACTTTGGTATAAGGGAAACAGAGCTAGCCTCCTTATCAGAATTGATCTAAGGGCATAATTTTGTTCTGCCATTACCAGCTATGCATTGTTAGGAACAGTTATACCTTCCTTAGACCTATGAAATTAGCTCTAATTTGTCTCAGCAGCCAAGAGACCAAGAAGTCAGTTTAAATAGGAGGAAGGCAAAAGGGAGATGAGAAGGGTGAGCAGCACTGTATCGCAAGAATCATAACCAATGTCAACGAGAATTCGGTTTGACGCTGCCACTGCAAGGATGGATTGTCAGTTCTCCCCATGTTCTTGCACAAGACTTGGAGTTACTAGAGACCTCATAATGATTTGTGAACCTTGATCATGAGAGTAAAGAATCTCTATACTACTTTCCACCAAAATTATATAAACTGGGAGTTTCCCAAAAGGGAGATCAAAGAGCTCCCAGGAAGGATGCAGACCAGGGTTGAGTTTTGTAATTAGTAAAATGAGAATTGTAATAATTAGCTAAGATAATTACGACTAATAGTAAAAGCAAATGTACCTAGTGCAGAATATGATGCATAATGTGCCTGAGTCTATATCAGCTAATGGAAAAATGGAGAGAATGTTTAAATCTGAGAGCAAGAAACAGTCACTTTATGCAAAGACCATATGGAAGACAAAAAATTGAATGAATAACTTGTGCTAGAGTTTGATCTTCTCTCTGGTGTGTAGGCTTTACTTTAAATCAAAAGATGATGCAAATCAAGGGGGGTTTGATTATCACAGCATAATATGCTAGATCTGAAGATTTTGTATCAAGCTATTATTCATGAGGCTTTTTTCTTCCAAAGCTGACTTGAGTGCTTCCCTTCATCAAATGGAAAGAGGATGTCAAAAGCACATAAGGTCACCATTACAAAAAGAGATTCTACTGGCATATGCAAGGTCTTTTTGCTTGGCAATGACAAAATATATAATCCTGTGACAGAGAGAGGAAATCTACTTGTTTGTCCCAAAGCTTATATTTATATGGTCACGGTTTGACTCTGAAGTCATTCTTTGAGCTCATTTGAAATCTCAAGTAGGAATAAATGTCATCTAATGCTGAAATATTATAAAAGCAATTCAATTCAATGTTTATTTATAAATATGACAGTCAGGAAACTTTCATACCTTGTCTAAAGAATTCTTAAAGATGTAGTCATTTCAACCGTACTCTATTACCATTTATTTAAATCACCATCATGGGGCTAATATGTAGTAAGATGTTCATATAATGTTCTATAGATTATCTAAGTGAACGTCTTCAGGTTAAATGCATTGGAAATCTTTATTTAATTCTAATATGAGAATTAGAAGCTGAAGAATATGTTCTTGCCAAAGATCACCCTTTTATGTGGTTATTCAAGTCATTCATTGTTGCCATGTATGCCAAAATCTTTTATTAGTAATTTTCTAGCGCATTTTCCAAGCTATAGCATAATTGGAACCCACTGAAACTGTTGAACAATGTCTTGATATCAGGTTAAGTAAGAGTCATTAGTATTGACAAGTATGGAGCTAACATTTGTTTGTTTATTTATTTATTTATTTTTAAAGATTTTATTTATTTATTTGATAGGCAGAGATCACAAGTAGGTGGGGGGTGGGAGCAGGCTCCCCGCTGAGCAGAGAGTCTGATGTGGGGCTCGATCCCAGGACCCTGAGATCATGACCTGAGCTGAAGGCAGAACTTTAACCCACTGAGCCACCCAGGCACCCCTGGAGCTAACACTTAATTTAGGAATTTAGTTTATATTTCTGCTCTCTGTGTACTTTTGTGCTTATAGCTTCAGTAGAGATAGAACCAAATGATAATGATTTGGCAGTTAAGTAGGGGTTATGAAGATATGAAGCTGGCAAATAATTTAAGTGCTAATAAGTATCTAGGGACATAATTTAACTCTCAATAAGTACTTGGGGACATTATCTTAAAATACCCTTAATAAGTTAAATGGAACAGTAAAATGTTTGAATCTGAGCTGTCACTAACTAACTCTGGGTTCAAAACCAGATAAATGTATTTTTATCTATAACATGTAAGCCTAGTTTCATTTGCTAATAACCACAAATGATGAATAGTCAAAGCACAATGAATGAAATAAACAATTAGATTTGTGGTTTGAGATATAGAAAAGAAGTAGATTCTTAAAGCTTCTAATCATCTGCCCAACTGGTACATTCACCTTGGCATTTAGTCTCTGGTGTGACCTTGTAGGGGGCATGGGCAGCCCACTGAAAATATTCCATTTTGGCATAATGATTATTTTAAATAAAAGTTACTCAAGGGAGCCTGTGTAAAGAAGGGTTCTGTCTTCCTGAAAGATACCCTCCCTTTACACATCCTTATCACCAGAGGTAGGAAATGGAAGGCTGAGAATGTTATATGTATAAAAACCTTTTTTTTTTTTTAACTAATTTACTGCCCAAAACCAAATGCTGTTTAGAATTCCTTACTAATTGAAGCTCTCAAAGTTAAGTTTTCTTTGTCCTGTCAATTTCTTATAGATTTATTGTCTGTCTGAAAAATAGAAAAAACTTCCTGCCTTGGTCATTTCTTTAGGTTTCATTTCATCATCAATTTCATATCATATACACATAATAAAACTTTTCTTCTCCTTTTAATGTGTTTCATGTAAATTTAATTCTTAGTCCAGGTAGAAGAATCTTGGACTGAGGAAAATTTCTTCCTCCCCTTCAACATAGAAGCTCAGATCTTTCTGGGCTCAAATATAATTTTGATTTTGAGTAGGAGAGAGAAGAATAAGGAAGGATAACTCAATTGCTTGAAGGAGCTTATTGCCAATTCTAATAAACATCCCTAAAATAATATTAGACTTAAAGATGAATCAATCAATATTTAATATAGGTCACCTAATTTGTGTCCAAACTTTGCAAGGTATTTTGTGAGTAGAGTAGAAGAAAAGATAAATACCTTTTTTAAATTATGCCTTTTTTTTTTTTTACATACTTCTCTATGGTCTCCTTTCTACAACACTTAGTTCATTTATATCTTTATATATTCACTGACTATAATTGCATCCTTAGAATATATATGTTTGCAAGGCTAGATCAAAGAAGTTCGTCATTCTTGTGGCTTATAAAAGACCAAATACCAAACTAACTGCTACAACAGGAGAGAAAAAGAAAGGGAATTTTATCATTCTTCTATTGATACCCTAAAATCAGGATATTCCTTTCATAATCCTTTCTTCTTCAAAGAGTTGTAGCCATATAAGGAATCTTTGACAGAAGATCACATTTGCAGTAAACATTTTCAAATTTAAAAATTAATTATTAAAAATAAATTATAGGCTTCTGAAAGTTTTAATATTAATTACTTATAATTGTGATATTACTTTAATGATAGAACAGTTGGCAAACTTGTCTCTATTTTGTTAAAGAAGCTATTAGTTATTCATACTTGTACACATTACTTGGTACTAGTATCCTCTTTATGCTCTGCAAAATATATATGTGTATATTTTTTTCATTCATTTATTAAGTATCTAAAAGAAATTGGCACTTACTAGAATCGAGGCAGTGTAAAATTGTCATGTATTTTGTTTATTTTTCTAGTTCACGTCAGTTTTAAATGATACCGAGATAAGTCAACTTAAGTCTGTATTCTTTTTTATTTTTAAAGATTTGTTTATTTATTTGAGAAATAGAGAGAGAGAGCATGAGCAGGAGGGGCAAAGGAAAAGAGAGAGAGAGAGAGAATCTCAAGCAGACTCCCTGCTAAGCATGAAGACAGACTTAGGCTCAATCTCACAAGTCCGAGACCAGGGCCCTGAGATCATGACCTGAGCCAAAACCAAGAGTCAGAAGCTTAATCCAATGTACCACTCAGGTTCCCCTAAGTTGGTATTCTTAAATTAGAGAAAATCATCAGCTTAATCAAATAATCAGTCTATTAGTTAAATAAACCTTTCATTCAGCATTTATTAAATGCTGCATATGCAGAAACTATGCATCTACCTGATTGTTCCATAGGACTAAATGAAATAGTCTATATTTTGAATATAAGCAAGACATAGAGGAATGTAAAACAAATATGAGTTACTTAAAAAACAATTCATTTTATAACTGAAATATAGCAATTTCAGGGTTCCTATTGGAGGTTAAGTTTATAGACAAAAGTAAATTCTTCAATTTCTTCTTGAGAAAAAGAAATACAATTAAGTACCTAAACTACTTCTACAAAATAAAAATAGTACAGTCTAAGGAAGTTATTATCTTGATAACATTTATGGGAAACATCCACCACCTTCAGTTTGCTTAAACTATGCAGATACGGTATGGAAGAATCCTCATTTGTTGAAGTCCCTCCTTTGTTTAATATACATCTATCAGTATCCTGGCACACATGTAGACTTCTGACTTCAGATGTACTGAAACAAAAATGAGTAGTTATAATAAATAATCCTTCCCTGATGTATAAGGCTGAGCAGTCAAGTGCATTGGCATGTGAGATGCATCAAACATGAGAAATGCCAAAATGGCAGGAAAGGAAAACAAACAAGCCCAAGAGCATGAATCAAGATGATAACAGTAAGAAGGGTGGAAAGGTTTCCCCAAGTACTAAATAACAAGTTTCTTAAGCCTTTGCTGAGGCATCTTCTCAGAGTGCTACTTTATGTGAACCCAGATTTCCAATGAAACAGTAGCTCCAAGAATCTCCCTTCCCATGCTCCTTTGGCTCCTTATTCCAATTCTTATTAATGACTTAAACAATAGCCAGTCTTTTTTTCTATGGTTGACTCATACTTTTGTGCATCACTTTAATGCATATATCATTGTATCAAATATACTCTTGTTATTTCATAGATGAAGAAACTGAAACTTATATATATTTAGTAATTTATTCCAAAGCCCAAAGCATCCAAATTGTGGAGATGGAATTCAAACCCAGCTATGAACAGCCTTGGGACTTAACGCTCTAAAATACCTTGCTATGTTTCCTTCTTTCACAAACAGAAGGTTCTTTTTGCCTCTCGGCTCCAAGTACAGTTCACTTAAACCAGTATAAAAAGGAAGGCTTTCAGAATGCAGCATCAAATTCACTCCTGACAACTCATCTTAATTTTGAACATAGCAAACATTTTGTAAAAGTTATATATAATTTAAAATTAGAAGCTGGAGGCTTGTGTCTCTAACACTAATTAATATTATTTTATTGGGGAAATTTCTTGGTATTCTGAAGCCTGACTTTTCACATCTACAAGATAAAAATGATATTCACCTTAAAAGGTAGAATTCAAAAGTAGTATTAAATAAATAATTTGAAAAAAAATCACTATGCATCTGTAAGTTATTTGATATAAACTATCAAGTAGCCCATGGTCTATGTTTGCTTAGACCTTTCTCCATATAGAGTGCAAAGGGAAATTGATTTTAATTAGTGTACTCTTAAAAGATACAAAATTGGTTTCATCTTATGGGCTATTCTATTTCCCAGATCTATAATCATGGACTGTATATCTTACTTTGTGAAGTGCCTTTAAGTGTTTTGTGCCAATTTTTATTGAGTTGTTTATGTATTTTGATTGATTTATAGATTACATATATGAAAAACATATTTTATCATATGTAAATATATCTACAAATTATTTTAAAATATATCCTTTATGAGATATATATGATTTCTCATATAAGAGTCATCTTTTTCTTTTTTTGTCAGATATATATAGCATAAATATTTTTCTTCGTCTGTTACTCTTTTAAATGTGTCCTTTGATAAAAGTTCTTAATGTGTTAAAATCAATTACATATTTTTTCTTTTATTATTTATGCTTTTATGTGTTTAGGAGTCTTTGCCTATCTGTAGATGATAAAGATATTTTTCTTTTAGAAGCTTTATACCTTTGATTTTTACATTTAGGTCTGTGTTTCATCTCATAGATTTTTCTGTGGACAGTATGAGAAAGTGTTCAGGTTTATTTTATTTTTTTTTCATATATACAGCTAATTATTCCAGAACCATTTAAAGTGTACTCTTTTTCTTCTGCCCAGCTGATCCCTCTGCCTATGGCAGGCTCACTCTTCAGTTAATGTACCCACTCGACAAATGCCTCTCAGAGGTGACAGATCTCCGTTCCTCCGGGAAGAGATCATTGCTCTCTGAAGTTTAGTTTCCTTAGACATCATTACGTCCATAGCTCTCTGAAATCTTTAAAATAATGAGCACTTTATTTGTGTGTGTGTGTGTGTGTGTATGGGGGGGTTATTAGTCGTTACAGGGGAATTTATGTTTAAATACACATCAAATGATTTTTTTTAATTTTTAGCATTTTCCTAGTGTTTTAGAGAACTGTAGTGAGAAGATGTGTCAGGGGTTCTATTCCACCATATCACTGGAAACAAAAGGCCATCTCATGCTCGCTAATATCATGGTTCTTTGAGCTCCTGCTCACAACCCCATGTCCTAATCCTCAAAAACTGAGGGCTTCAATAAGTAACTAAACAACATTTGAAATATCATCCGAACATTGGTGACTTAAAGATCATAAGAGTCTGAATTTCTAGCCGTCTGAAAGTCTGTATTTTATTTTTTAGGGGACACAAAATTATTATATTTATATATTATTAATATTTTTTTAGCTCTAGGAAAAGTAAGCCAAGTAATAGCTTGAACCTATTGATGGTTATGCATAGTTCCAGAATTACCTTCCATCTAATTTTCCAGAAAGGTAAAAACAAAGTATTATTAAGTGAGCTAAATTCTCAGCAGGGAAACAAATTTTTAATCTGGTTGCCATGGTAATTCCATCCTTGTATGCAATTCTCACTCAACTTGGCTTGATGGCATTTGGGCTGAGTAATGAAATGGGAGGAAAGGACTGATGATTTTACTTTGAAAATATCTACAATGAGAAGTATACATATTTCATTCCTTCCTTCTACTCTCCCCTCATTTTTTTTTGCCTTTTTCCAAAGGTTATTATTCTCACAATGAGACTAAAAATTCTAGTGGATGGATCCATTTAAATGCTTTCACATCAACACTAATAGTTCAGGGGAGCATACTGACCGAGTTAAATCCTGGACACTGATCATTTACAGGCCACATCTAGTAGGTTGTCCATATCTTTCTACCTTGAATTAGTTGTGGTCAATTTTACTGTATAAGGCTGTATTTCATGTCAGAATTAAAGCATTCACCTAATCTTCTCCATCCTAAGTATACGCAAATATATGGTCTTGCAGATTTGACATGAATACTTAAAGTGAATACTTTCAGTATTTTTCCAGAGAATCAGCATAACCTATGGAATATATATTAAATTGCTCCCCCAGAAGTGAAATCCTGCCATATGTAGTAGAGAATGTGGCACAGATGGTTATGGTGTGTATAAACATGTGAAGAAACTAAATGATCACCCAAACATAGATCAAAGGACATTGCAATACAAATTTAGGTTACTATCTGTGCATGGTCTTTGCTATGGTCTTTCCCTTCTAATACACACTCTTTTTGCTTACATAGAAAAATAATAATTCCATGCATGCCTTATGATGTTGATGTAAGAAAACATGTCTGTAAAAGGTAACAAATTCAACAAATTAGTTTTCTTCTTATTGTAGATACATAGATGACTACTATGTTACGCACCACTGTATTTTTTGCAGTTCCTAACACTCAACTCCCCAGACACTCTGTGTGGAGGAATTCTTTGTGTAATTGAGTAAGTAGGTGAGAAAGAAGGCTTGTGCCAAGGCAACGTCTAACACACACAGAGGGAAATGATTCTCCTAAAACCTGCTCTGAATGTGTCCTACTGGTTTCCACCCTCAGCATCATAGACTTCACCCAAATCATCAGTTTGGATTCATTCCAGTTAGCTATATTTTACTGACTAGAGGGCTTCTTTAACTATAACCATATATGATAACCAAAAGCTTGACTGATGACAACTAAATCCATACTAAGGAATAAGAATCACCCAAATGTAATTCTAGAATTGATTCTAAATATATTAAACGAATTATAAATATTACATGACTTCTAATATAAAGTTCTCATCCCTTTTCTTTAATGAACTGATACCAGAGTTGTTAAAGGGGGCTTTGAGGGTTATGTGTTGCTTTTTTTTTTCTAACATTTTATTTATTTATTTGACAAAGATCACAAATAGGCAGAGAGGCTGGCAGAGGGAGAGAGAGGAGGAAGCAGGCTCCCTGCTGAGCAGAGAGCCTGATGTGGGGCTCAATCCCAGGACCCTGGATCATGACCCGAGCCAAAGACAGAGCCTTTAACCCACTGAGCCACACAGGTGCCCCATGTGTTGCTTTTCTAATTTGGTTTCCATTCTTCTAGCTTCCACTTATTTCTGTTCCAGATAGTTCTTGTACCATTCACTCCATACTGGAATAGATTGTTCTCTTTTCTTGAGGTCTTGAGGAAGGGTTTTATTCTTTTATTTATTGTGAATTTCTATGAAGATCTTGTCTCTTCAGTATGCTCTGTAGAATGTCTGCTGATTATTTGTTAAATCTGGGAAGAGATTTCTCTCTTCTTCCAGTGCTCTGAGCTGCATGCTCCTTCCATTTCTGTACTATGTTGAGACACAATATATTGTGTTCCTTCTGTCCAGAAAAGTCATCTGCACATTCAGATTTAAGATGAAAAGTTGTCCCTTGTATTTTTTTTTTAGCACCAAAGAAGCATCTCTTGATAGCAGCATGTCTTGCATTGATTTTCAATTTAGTAGTTTATGCCCACCATGGTATGAGGTCTATCACTTCCTAGAAGCATGTTGAAGAATGAGCAGACACACTATTCAGATGGTAAATTAAAGAATAAAAAATAAGTGTAGGTCCCAGGGCACCTGGGTGGCTCAGTGGTTAAGCCTCTGCCTTCAGCTCAGGTCATGATCCCATGGTCCAGGGATTGAGTCCTGCACCAGGCTCTCTGCTCAGCAGGGAGCCTGCTTCCCCTCTCTCTCTGCTCTGCCTCTCTATCTGCTTGTGATCTCTCTCTCTGTCAAATAAATAAATAAAATCTTTAAAAATAAATAAATGTAGGTGTCTCAATGTCAACATTCTCTTTCTTCTACCACTCTTAAAGGTGGTTCCTCTACCTTTAACTCTATTTCTCTACAAATTCTTTCTTAGCAACTCTTAGACTTATAAGTAATACATCAAAGTAACCTGGTGATTTTCTATTTCTGTTTCTGATTTCTACTTTTCAACTCAAGTGGAATCCACTGGATGTATCCACAATAATCCCTGCTGAAGTTCCCAATCAAACATATTCCTTACATGTTTTTTCTCCATACATATCATTCTCCGTTCCCTACTTTAGCTACCTTAAGTTAGTTCCCCAGGAACCTAGACTCTCGAACTCAAGCAACTTTCATTTTTTTTCCATGTCATTATTTATTTGGTATGCAGTTCTATTGCAAAAATACTTCTCCTATTTCCTTTTTTCCATTTTGTTGCTACTGCTTTCTTCTATATCCTTGTAACATTGTCTTAGACCCTTGAATTTCTTCCTAACCTCTTCGGGAATTGCTTTGCTTTGGGAATGTATTATTTTTATCTCATATGATATGTTTCTGTAAAATTTCAATTCCAAGGTACTATTATTACATTTTACCCTTTCTGAAAAATATGAAGTAACCTGTCATTATCAATGTAGGGGACAACAAAAATTTTCTTTAAAGTTCCAGATAGATGGAGCCCGTGGGTGGTTCAGTCAGTTAAACATCTGCCTTTGGTTTATGTTATGATCCTGGGGTCTCTGGGATTGAGTCCCACATTGATCTCCTGCTCAGCCAGGACACTGTTTCTCCCTGTCCCTCCTCCTGCTTGTGCTCTCTCTCTGTCAAATAAAGAAGTAAAACCTTTTAAAAGACTTAAAATATGGGGCACCTGGGTGGCTCAGTGGGTTAAGCCTCTGCCTTTCAGCTCAGATCCTTGTCCCAGGGTCCTGGGACTGAGCCTTGCATCAGGCTCTCTGCTCAGCAGGGGACCTGCTTCTCCCTCCCCACTGCCTGTTCCTCTGCCTACTCGTGATCTCAATCTCTGTCAAATAAATAAATAAAATCTTTAAAAAAAATAAAATTAAAATAAAGTTCCAGATAGTAAATAGTTTAAGTTTTGCAATATATACCTAGTTTCTGTTACAACTGTCCAAATCTACCATTGCAGTGCAAAGGCAGCCGTAGATAATATCTAAATTAATAGACATGCATATATTCCAATGAAATTTTATTCATAAAAACAAGAAAGGAAGATGTGACTTGTGAATAAGTTTGCTGATCTCTGCTATAGCATTGGTTTTCAAATATTTTTCCAACCAAAATATCTTACAGTAACCTTCCATGATCTAGATATTTTAAAAAAAGTTTCTGGTGGTACTTTTATATTTAATGTATATGTAAATTCATATTTCATTTCTGTCCAATATACATTTTAAATTATTTACTATAAAGTAAAATTGATGATTGAGGCACATGTGGAATATATAATAATTGGCTTCTCTTATACCTAGGAGGTTCAGGGATACAGGTACTTCATTTTGAGAAGCATTGGCCTGAAGGATTAAAGCCTGACTTTTTATCCTGTCTCTCAATAGCATTCATGCCTTTTCTATAGTCACCCTTTTAAATATCTCCCTTCCCATTTCTAGTTTTCCCATCTGACCTTCATGTATCTTCTTTTCTCAGTCTGGATCATCCCTATAATACCTTTATACTGTTTTTGTAGGGGGTTTAAAATTTTATTTTTAATTTTCATTTACTTATTCTTAGAGAGGGAGAGAAAGAAAAAAGAGGGGAGAGAGGCAGAGGGAGAGAGAGAATCTTAAGCAGGCCCCCACAGTGCAGTGTGAAGCCCAATGTGGGGCTTGATTTCATGACCCTATCATGATCCTGAGCCAAAATCAAGAGTTGGACTCTTAATCGTCAGAGCCGCCCAGGCGCCCAATACCTTTATACTGTTTTTTAAGTGCATCTTTGTTGTATCTTTCCAAAGCTGTCTCTGAATCACCCAAGAGAGATAGATTCATCCACATATGAAATATGATGGGCATTATATGTATCTCTCTTTTAATACATTGTGCTCTAGGTACTTACTTACATATAGCATCTCCTTAATTAGCCCATATGATCCTAAGGAAGGGCAGGGTTTGTAGATAGTTCATTTTTAAGCCACTCTGACCCCCACCAGTGTTCTGTGCAGAAATAAGACTTCCTAATTATTAATTTTTTTAAATGGAAGTAAATATGGTTTGTTCTGAAATAAACGATGTCTACATTGTGGGTTCCTTTCCCATCAATGACAGGACTATCAAGATGAAAGCCTGTTTATATAGGATCTTTTTTTATTCCTTTTTCTCATTTAATCAACAAATATTTATAAATATCCATAGGATGTTAGGTACTGTTCTAGAAACGACTATAATGGGTATGAATAGACCGATAAGGACTTTGCTTTCAGAGATACATTGTAGTGACTGGGGTTTGGTAGGAAAGAGAAAATCATACCTACACATATAATCTCAGGCAGAATTTATTTATAATGATGAGCAATAATTGATGCTATATTATAGACAGTGACTGGGTGGATGTCTACTTCAGACTGAGTGACTATAGAAGTCTTCTCGAAGGCAATGATAGCTGATCTAAGACCTGTAAAATAAGGAGAAATGAGATATTCAAAGTTTTGCAAAAAGAGGATTCTAGGAAAAGAAAACAAGTGAGAATGAGCATAATATATTTGAGGAAATAGATGATTAGTGTACCTGTAGTGTACCTGGAGGGTTATCTGGGAAAGAATATATTTATATATTCTTTGCCTTTGGAGACATGTCTTGAAAGAAGTTGCTGTGGCCAATGTCGAAGAGGTTACTGCCTATGTTCTCCTCTAGGATTTTGATAGATTCCTGCCTCATGTTGAGGTCTTTCATCCATTTCAAGGTTATCTTTGTGTATGTTTGAGAGAATGGTCGTGTTTCATTCTTTTATACATAACTGTCCAATTTTCCCAGCACCATTTATTGAAGAGACTGTCTTTTTTCCACTGGATCTTTTTTCCTGCTTTGTCGAAGATTATTTGACCATAGATTTGAGGGTCCATATTTGGGCTCTTTAGTCTGTTCCATTGGTCTATGTGTCTGTTTTTGTGTCAGTACCATGCTGTCTTGGTGATCACAGCTTTGTAGTCAGCTTTGTAGTCTGGCAACATGATGCCCCAGCTTTGTTTTTCAACATTTCCTTAGCGATTTGGGGTCTTTTCTGGTTCCAAACAAATTTTAGGATTATTTGTTCCAGCACTTTGAAAAATGCTGGTGGAATTTTGATCGGGATGGCATTGATGAGTACTTTATAGTTTTCTGAGTATAGATTCTTTGCCTCTTTGGTTAGGTTTATTCCTAGGTATCTTATGCTTTAGGGTGCAATTATAATTGTGATTGACTCCTTAATTTCTCTTTCTTCTGTCTTGTTGTTGGTGTAAAGAAATACAACTGATTTCTGTGCCTTGATTTTATATCCTGACACTTTACTGAATTCCTGTACAAGTTCTAGCAGATTTTGAGTGGAGGCTTTTGGGTTTTCCACATATAGTATCGTATCATCTACAAAGAGTGATAGTTTGACTTCTTTTATGCTGATTTGGATGCCTTTAATTTCTTTTTGTTGTCTGATTGCTGAGACTAGGACTTCTAGTACTATGTTGAATACCAGTGGTGATAATGGACATCCCTACCATGTTCCTGACCTTAGCAGAAAAGCTCTCAGTTTTTCTCCATTGAGAATGATATTCGTGGTGGGTTTTTTCATAGATGGCTTTGATGATATTGAGGTATGTGCCTTCTATTCCTACACTTTGAAGAGTTTTGATCAGGAAAGGATGCTGTACTTTGTCAAATGCTTTTTCAGCATCTATTGAGAGTATCATATGGTTCTTGTTCTTTCTTTTATTAATGTATTGTATCACATTGATTGATTTGTGGATGTTGAACCAACCATGCAGCCTGGAATAAATCCCACTTGGTCATGCTGAGTAAAATGTACAATTGTATCCTATTGGCTAGTATTTTGGTGAGAATTTTCTCATCTGTGTTCATCAAGGATATTGGTCTGTAATTTTCTTTTTTGATGGGATCCTTGTCTGGTTTTAGGATCAAGGTAATGCTAGCCTCATAAAATGAGTTTGGAAGTTTTCCTTCCATCTCTATTTTTTGGAACAGTTTCAGAAGAATAGGAATTAATTCTTCTTTAAATGTTTGGTAGAATTCCCCTGGTAAGCTGTCTAGCCCAGGGCTCTTGTTTGTTGGGAGATTTTTGATGACTGCTTCAATCTCCTTGCTGGTTATGGGTCTGTTCAGGTTTTCTATTTCTTCCTGGTTCAGTTGTGGTAGTTTATGTGTCTCTAGGAATGCATCCATTTCTTCCAGATTGTCAAATTTGCTGGTATATAATTGCTCATAATATGTTCTTATAATTGTTTGTATTTCTTTGGTGTTGTTTGTGATCTCTTCTCTTTAGTTCATGATTTTATTTATTTGGGTCCTTTCTCTTTTCTTTTTGATAAGTCTGGCCAGGGGTGTATCAATCTCATTAATTCTTTCAAAGAAACAGCTCCTAGTTTCATTGATTTGTTCTATTGATCAGTATGTCATTGAAAGTATAGATTGCTCTGAACAGTATAGACTTTTTTTTTTGAGATTTTATTTATTTATTTGACAGGTAGAGATCACAAGTAGGCAGAGAGGCATGCAGAGAGAGGGGGGAAGCAGGCTCCCTGCCGAGCAGAGGCCCCGATGCGGGGCTCAATCCCAGGACCACGGGACCACAACCTGAGCCAAAGGCAGGGGCTTTAACTCACTGAGCCACCCAGGCACCCCTAGTATAGACATTTTAACAATGTTAATTCTTCCAATCCATGAGCATGGAATACTTTTCCATTTTTTTGTTTCTTCTTCAATTTCTTTCATTGAATTCTTGAATTTTCTTTGAATTTTCTTGAATTTTCTTGAAAATTAAAATTTCTTGAATTTTCTTTCATTCAATTTCTTCGAGTACAGATTCTTTACCTTTTGGTGAGGTTTATTCCAAGGTATCTTATGGTTCTTGGTGCTATAGTAAATGGAATCAATTCTCTAATTTCCCCTTCTATATTTTCATTGTTAATGTATAAGAAAGGAACTGATTTCTGTGCATCTATTTTGTATCCTGCCACATTACTGAATTGCTGTATGAATTCTAGTAGTTTGGATATGGTTCATATATACAATGAAATATTATGCAGCCATCAGAAAGGATGAATATCCAACTTTTGTATCAACATGGATGGTACTAGAGGTGATTATGCTGAGTGAAAGAAGTCAAGAAGAGAAAGTCAATTATTTTATGGCTTCATTTACTTGTAGAGCATGAGGAATAACATGGAGGACATTCGGAGAAGGAAAGGAGAAGTGAGTTGGGGTAAATTGGAGGGAGAGATGAAGCATGAAAGACTGAGGACTCTGAGAAACAAACTGAGGGTTTTGGAAGAGAGGAGATGGGGGGATGAGTGAGCCTGGTGGTGGGTACTAAGGAGGGCATGTATTGCATGGAGCACTGAGTGTGGTGCATAAACAATGAATCTTGGAACACTGAAAAAGATAAAATTAAATTAAGATGTTACAAAAGACGAATATATATATATATACACATATATTTTTTTCAGGATATATACTTGGGATATATATTCATTCTGAAATGAAAGAGATACCATAAAGGGATTTCAGCATCACAGACAAAATGTTCAAAATAGATACTATAGTAATAAGTATGGGGTGGCAGTCTAGTAAATCATCAAGTTGAGTAAACAGAGAAGAGGAAGCAATTATTTTTTTCTTTAGGGGGTATCATCACTAGGAAGAACTGCAGGGGATGGCCTTGGTTTGGGGCTCAAATGGCTTTAGCTATAGGAATAAGGGTAATACAGACTTGGAATTAGGAAGAGACGGTATTTTGCACACCTAGTTATCTAAAAAGATAGATTAACTCTGAATGGGCATCTTAGATTGTTAGTATCATTGGGTAGTTCAAAATTAGGTCACTCAGGAAAGCATCTTATATATGGGTAGAGTTCCTTCAAACTCTCAGTAGGAACCAGTCCAGCTCTACTAGGGACTAGAAGACCTGATAGGATTTTTGTTTTGTTTTGTTTTGTTTTGTTTTCCCCTCTTCATCTTTAATGTAGATGATTCAGGGTGATCCAAAAGCTATCAAAGTTCCCTGTTGGTGTTCAGCACACATCAAATAGTAATGAGAGGATACTTGAAGGTGACATCTTTCTAATCCAGTTCACAGAGACAAGTTTGTTCTTGCAATAGCACACCATGAAACTTTAATAATTTAATAACTTTGTAAAGAAAGTATTTATCTATCTCCAGAGTTCTGTCTCTTTCCCTGACATCTCCTTTGGGACTTGCAGGAAATTTATGCTTATTTTAAAGTCAAAATGTGTTCCAAGATAATCCCATGCAGAGTAGTAAGGGTGTTTGCTGTGATTCTCTGAAAAGGAGTGACTTCCAAGAAGGGAGTGAGAGTGTAGGGTTCATGGTAAACTTTCTTCTCCCAGAAATCTGTACATTTCTTGCTGTTTCTGAGGTTAGTGCAAAAGTATGGGGGCATAGATAAACTTTACTGTTATGAGTAAGTGGGTCAAGTGGGAAGAGAATTATTATCAACAACTACTATAGGAAAGCAGATTTCATTATAATCTTATGACCAACTAGTCTAGAATTTATGAGATCTGATTATCTTGCTGCTAAAGAGCATGCTTTTCTAACCATCTAAACTAGGAGCTGCTGGAGCAAAATAAATCTGTGCTCTTATTCATGGAGGAAAGAATATGCATTATCATTTTTGTTTGTTTAAGGAAATTGAGCATCATATAGATAAAAGGCTGTATACTAAAAATTGTGTTATATTAATATAAAACTACAGAACCTCAAATCTGCAATTAAGAAGAGATTTCTATATTTCCCATAAAGGGAAACTAATGTTCTGGCTTTATTCCCTGGAGCTTCCATGTCTAGACATATGGTTCTAAGTATAAAAATAAATACGCACATATGTATATAATATATACTGTATACACATTATATGTAACATAGATACATATGTATAATGATTCAGTGTCTTATAGTAACAACAATAAAAGAAGTGGAGAAAAGTTTAGTCCATTAGATTTTTTTTCCTTGATAAACATTTACTAAGTATTTTTTTTAATTTTATTTATTTATTTATTTGACAGACAGAGATCACAGGTAGACAGAGAGGCAGGCAGAGAGAGAGAGGAGGAAGCAGACTCCCCGCTGAGCAGAGAGCCCGATGTGGGGCCCGATCCCAGGACCCTGGGATCATGACCCGAGCCGAAAGGCAGAGGCTTTAACCCACTGAGCCACCCAGGCGCCCCCATTTACTAAGTATTTTTAAAGTAGCAGATACCATATTAGATGCCAAAATACCAAGATGTTTAAAAAATGGTTTCTGCCTTAAGGGATCTCGTAGTTTACCAAATACAAACTTTTATTACAATTGTAATATAGAATAGTGTGGACTATGATGGGTATCTGAAGGAAGTGTCCTAGCAACTGGATCCCCAATTTTTTTATTTATTTCTTTTTATGGTTTGTGCTCTTTCTGTCCTAAGAAATATTTGCCTAATCCAAACTTGTAAGGATTTTCACCTACATTTTCTTCTAGAAGTTATACAGTTTTAGCTCTTAAAGGTAGGCATATGATCTATTTCATTTTAATAAATATATATAGTATGAGGTAAAAGTCGAGACTTGCTTTTTGCTCATCGATATCCAATTATTTCAACATCATTCTCTAAAAGACAACATTTCCCCCCCCACTGAATTGTCACCTTTTGCAAAACTCAATTGACCATCCATGTAGATAGCTCAGTTTTTTAATACGTCTGTATGTGGGGATGTCTAGTCTCTTCCAGGGAGCCACAGGAGTCTCCACTTATCTACCTGTCCATGGCCTGGATGGCATTTTTCTCATTTGGGATATGTGATAAAGCATTTTATACCTGAGACATGCAAAGAGGCTTAATACATGAGCAATGTAAGGTTGACTGTTTATTTGGTCACAGTGGGGAGAAGGTTGGGGGCAGAGCAGGTAATTGTTTGTATAAAAAATAATTGAATCTGTCACTATGATATTTTGGATTTCAAAGGTTAAAAGACCTTAAATTATGTTTGATCACCAAGCAAATTGTCACTTGTTCATCACCATGGGGTGCTGATAATGCTGGTTGGCCATCTGGCCCTTATTTCGAATGCCAGGAAGCAGTCATTTGGCAGGGCTGAAGCTAGGAGAATTTTAGTTATAGTGAAAGGCAAACTGGGCATTCTTTCTCAGTTTGAAGCCATGAATTATACAGTTTAACTTCAGAACTCAGACTGGGGAAATAAGGAAATGTTTTATCTTTTTATGTCAACTTTGACTTCTCAGTAAACATACTTAAACCACTTAGAGTTTGCATATTGAAATGCAAATTGAATTGGGGTCTGGTTTTTGTTTTGGTTTGTTTTGTTTTTTGTCTTTTTTTCCCCCCTAAATTTTTTAAGTTAGCTCTTCAAAGTTGTATATGCATGGTATAAATTTCTCATTTGAATGCAAATGAAAATATGCTCTATTATATCTAGAGACATTACCTTCGTATCAAAGGGCTATTAAGGAATTATTTTTAAAACATTCTAACAGAAGAGTTCTGCAGTTCTGGAACAAATTAAGTGTTATTTGGTCCAAACGTATTACTCAAGTCCCACTGATTCTGTTGAAAATTTGGATACTCTAACTTTGTACTTTGGACACCATAGAAGCTTAGGATTGAAGAGGCCAAGATCAGCAGCTCTGAAAAAGAAATGGAATGCATATCCCCCTTGGCTGTCAAAAAAGTCAAAACCATCTTCAAAATAAAAAATAGGATTGTATCTATTTATCTATCAAAAATTCTCTAGTGCTTTTTAAGGAAAGCTGAGATCCTTGGATATTTCCCTTAGATACTTCCTTACAAAAATTCTGGGTATTCCCCACTCTCAGTGAAGTAAAATCTGAACTTCTAAGTTTGTCATTCAGATTTCTCTGTGATCTGGTTCCACCATCCCCTGCAACCATTTTACTTTCCAAGTCCAGACTTTACAAATCTCCCATACTAAAAACCTTACGGGGTGCTATGATCTTATTTTAGGCCACCCATTTTCCTAATTCAACATTATCCTATGTCTAGTAATACTTTCTGTGTATTGGATCTATGTGGCTAAATCTTAAGACCAAAATCTAACAAAACTAATCTCAAATGGAAACTTACCCAAGAATTATTAGTTCTTTAATTTCAACAACAATTGATCTTAGGAGGCCACTTTTCTTATAGCATTTATTTAATTCACTCTTGATATATCCACTTGGATATACCTATACTTTTTAATCCATATTTTGAGAGCATGATCCATAGCTCAACTAGCTGTGAATTAAAACCTACCTCAGAGTCTTGGTTATAGTAGGTACCTACTGCAAGATGATAGAATAATGAAAAAATAAATAAATAATATAATCATTTTCCAACTTGGAAAATTCCATGCATGGAATGTTCTAGATACTTCAAACCTTAACTCATAAATCTTTCTAATTCCAGCCTTCAGTCATTTCTGAAACTGACAGCCTCCCATTTTAATAACTCAATATTAAGTTCCTCTAAATGAAGTGTATGCATTAATCAGCATCTGATATGAATAACATCTGGCATGACTTCATGAGTGATTCAATTTCACTGTTCAGGTTCAATACTCTAGAGCCTTACTACAATAAAAATTACTCTTGTAAAATACTTCACTAGGTCATGGTTGGTAACATTGCATTTTCAATCAAGCTCACTCTGTCCAAATGCTCCTCTCTCTGAACTATGTTAACCTAAACATATGTTATCCTCCTTTCCAAAGCACCAAGGTTAGAGTCAAATACAACTATATAGATATATTTCAAGTGACATTTCTATGTTGCTATCTGAAAAAAAGAGATATCTCATAGGAATCCTTTTTTTCCCCCTTTGCTGCTTTTATACATGCAGACTCTCAGTAATTACTCATCCAATAGCAGAGAGGATTGAAAACATGACAAGTGCCAATTACTGTCAAGATTATCCATGTGAGCTAGATTTCAATAATTGAAATGCAGAATTTAATTTTAACTGTTTACATCATTATTTGTAGCATATATATTGTAGTCTAAGTGGTTTTTATACAAGTATTTTTGGAATCAGTTTTCATCAGAGAATTGAATATTGAACATCTTGAAAAAGTAAATTAGAATAGTGGTGGTAATTTTAACTATGCTGTTATTTAGAATATTTGAAGAGAAGTTCTTTACTATAGAAAATGTATTGTAAACTAACAACACATGAAAATTTTAGTATTCAAGAATATTCATAAGTGATAGATAATACATTGTTCATAGAATACTTCTGGTTTGGAGTATAAAAATAACTCTCTTCTTTGGAGATGAGAAAATCTTCTTTTTGCCTGATCCTTGGTAATTCTCTTTTAGATAAATAATCATAGGTATTTACAACTTCAAACATTTTAATTCAATCAAAAATATCCTTGATGAGAGGAGGACTAGGGACGAGACCATATTATTGGTGAAGTACTAAGTGAATAAGATGATTTTTGTAATAAACAGTACTACAAGGAAAATAATAATTTTCCTAACTAAAGGCAAAGTGGACTATATCTTGCAAAAATAGATCCTGAGTGGGAAGAAATACATGTGCTTTACCCTATAGACTGAGAATATATTGTGAGACCATCATGGGATATTGCATGCATTTAACATGAAACGATGAGACATCTGCACAAAAAAAAAAAAAAAAAAAAAACCCTACAAATATAAATAAATATATGCATATATATATATATATATATACTTATGTATATATAGTCTAAAACAACCAGTTTTGTCTAAATTATTATTTTTATAATGACTTGGTATTTTTCAAACAAAACAACTGATAATCGATTACTACCATTAACTAACATGCAGTTGTAGTCTTGGCACACTATAAAAACATTTTCTTTTTTGATTTTCCTCACCAAAACTCTGTGACTTGGATTTTATGATTACTCCATTTTGCAAATGGGAGAAAAAAAACAACAGAGCACTCTGACTCGAGTTTAGGTTTACCAAAATCACAAGCTATTAATTGGTGGTCCCAGAATTTAATCTCAAATGTTCAAATTTCTTTGGCAGTATAGAGTAAAAATTATCCAAAGAATGGGAAGGAAGAGGAGAGCACATACATACATATATGTTTTTCTAGGTACAAAAATAAGAAATCTTCATTCTGCTTTTCCCTTTTTTTTCTGTTCTTATCTTTGAATCTATACTGTAAAATAAAAGATAAAAACAAAAAGTCCCCAGAACTCTAAATCAGCACCAGGTACTACCTAATTGTGTTTATTAGAATAAGCCATAAAAATGCATGCACCTGCTTTTCTTACCCAGGTGGTCCTTGGTGTGACTGGAGAAAGCCTAAAACCACACAAATACCCCTTGCTCTCTGTAGCCAGGATATTCTGGAGTTTAAATACATCTCTAGGGGACTGGGAAATTTTTAGACTTCTGTTGGGTTACAGAAGTAACCCAACCCTTATGGTTCTTACCAGCAAATTTAGCATTTTTATAGTCTCGTTTGGAGCACAACTTAATTCAAATATATTTGTTGCTCTCAGAAAACATATAATTAATACCAAAGTCATAAGAAAATAATAATCATTTAGCCATAATATGTTTTTGCCTTTAAAGCTATCTTGCTAAGGATCATTGACTAATGAGGATGTTCTTTATCCTCTCTTCTCCTGCTCTCTACCTAGCACACAGTAGATTATCACTAATAGGCACAAAAATAACTTGGGAAAATAATTAAAATCCAGAGTAAATTAGGGTTTTACATAAGTTCTACTTAGTATATTTCAAAAGTCACAAGAACTAATATTGTCCAAAATACACTTACTAGTTTCCATGTACTAAAGGAGAAAAAAATTCCCTCAGAAAATTCACCTAATTTGTTTTATCTTCCAAGCACTAATTTATCTTGTGATTTTCATTTCCAGGGAAGCCTCTGGAAGTCAGATATTCATACCTGGTTTCTGCTGATGTTAGTATTCTCACTGTTCTTAGATTTGCAGCTATATAACTCTGATCTCTGACTCTGTGGCCACATGATATTTCACTCTATTCCATCTAGAAAAAAGCTTCTCTTGCACTAAGGGCTCCTCCTGCTCCAGCAGGACCTCAGCTGCAACAACTTTATTTCTAAATGAGATTGCCTTCTGAGGTAGTGAGAATTAGTACTGCAACATATCTTTTTAGAAGATGCAATTCAATCCATACCAAAGACAAATAAGATGAAGGGAATCATATAGAAGAGATTAATCCTGAATCCTTTTTTGGCAGAAATTTTGGTTGTCCTTCCAACCTCCATTCTGTCTGTACACAATTCAGCCGTAATTGTTGGGGTGGCCTAAACCACAATTGCTATCTGCAGGCAGGCCTCTTAGGTCAATACACATGACATAAACTCTATTAGTCTTAATATGTAAACTCAAATCACAGTGTACTTGAACAATTATTAGTGGCATCTGCGTTATTATGGGAGATGCCATATGTTGAAGCTTCATGCCTTATTTTATACAACTGAGTTACAAAATACATTACCCAGAGTCTAGGCTCTTACAAGTGTTTCTGTTTTAGAACAGATTCTTCTCTCTCACATACATGTTCTTTATTTCTAGAATATTCAAAAAGAATTGAAACGAACTGCATTTATCTAAATTAAAGACACAGAGAACTTTAAATCATCTTTGGTATACTTTCCCTGGACGTTTGTTTTATTAGTCAGAAGGTACTATATGGATAATACTTTTCTCAAATAAAATTATCAACTTAAAAATAAATATAGTTGTATTTTTGTGTTCCTTTTCTTTACATTTTCTTTTGTGATAAAGGACAGTAGAAATAGAGTTTTTATTTACTTTCTCATTCTTTGTCTCGTAGGATTCATGTATCTCAACTGCAAAGATACAGAGGATTCCAAAATTTACCTGCTATGTTTAAGGCTAATCTCAAGGCTACAATATGTCAAAAGACCCTTTTAGGAAAGTAAAAATGTCAATATGGCTTCTAAAAAGAAGTGTGCTATCCCTACCCATCCCCGCCCCTCCTTCCTACCCTTCCCCATTCTGAGAAGTTCTCCTTATTTGGTGTAAAATCTTGGTTGTTATGGTGATTGTAGTGGGCTGAATCTGAAGTGGATTAGAAAAGACATTGCACAGATGAATAGAAGTCTTAGCCTATGCAACATTCAGTACAAAGTATAAATATTTGAACTGGGTCTGGAGAGACTATGATTGTGTTCATCATGACAGGAAGTTAGATTATGCCAGGAAAACAAATCCTCCAGACTCTCCATGCCTTAAAGTAACAACATTATATACATTTTTACAAACAATTTTGAGCTCTGCCTATTGTAGCTTCTTGAAGACAGAGATACATGAAATCTCCAACTCATGACACAGTCATCTCAACAGAAAGAGTCAGTATTTATGATGGAAGGGGAAAGGACATGGAGAAGCACAGGCTGGATTTTAAATACTTCCCCCTAGAAGTGATACAAATCACAACTTCTCAAATTTTACTGGCCAAAATAAATTACATAATCAGGAAAGTATAATCCTCCTACAGAGAGCACTGTATATCTACTAACATTCTTATGAAGATCAACTTTACATACTTTGAAGTTGACCTAGCTCAAGTACATATTTTGTCTTCTGTTTATATATCTTATCTTTTAAATAAGTAACAACTTTCTTACTATGTGCTGATGATAGATGAAAATGCAATTTATATTTATTGACCTTTTATTCAAACTCCTAACTAAAAATATTTTATGAATTCAAATTTGCATATATCATTTTGGGCTTTCTATATAGATGATACTGTCACTGTTAAAAATAACAGTCGTGTTTTCCTTTCCAAGCATTATAAATTATTCTTTTCTCTTATATCGTGCATGGCTAAGATTTTCAATGATACGTTGAATAGAGAAAGCAGTAATATCACTTTTCTGGTCCCAATTTTAAAAAGAATGATTTTTGTATTTCAAATCCAGTGTCACCTTAGCTGTGGTGTTTTAGTAGACCTTTATGAGATTAAGGAAATTTCTAGCTTTTATTACATATATCTTTTTTTTTTTAAAGATCTTATTTATTTGACAGACAGAGATCACAAGTAGAGAGAGAGGCAGGCAGAGAGAGAGAGGGAAGCAGGCTCCCCGCTGAGAGAGAGCCTGATGCGGGACTCGATCCCAGGACCCTGAGATCACGACCTGAGCCAAAGGCAGTGGCTTAACCCACTGAGCCACTCAGGCGCCCTTATTACATATATCTTATGTATCTTTTTTTTATAATATGGCATTACGAGGACTATCTCATTTTTTAATTGTTTATTACATATAAAAAACACTCCCACAATAGTGTAAATTTAAATGTAATGTTCCTGAGATTTGACTCCTGTCTATTCTCCCAGAATCTGTTCTCAATGGTTATCCTCAATAAAGTGTGGGGGATTATTAGGGAAGTGCAACATCACCCTGTACTTAGGAGGAGAAGCTGAGTGCCCTTGAGTTCTCAGTATTTTCATTGGGCAGCAAATCCCAGTCTAATTTACCAGGAATTCACTGGAATCTTTGCTTCTGTCTTTGAAGTCTCAATTATAGTAGCCAGAAACATCCCCTTTCCTACCTAAGTCTTAAACTGTTCCTTAGTAGTATGAAACACACCATAGTCCAGATTTTATTTAGATGACACCATAAGGCTTCTGGAATTCTTATTGTTTTATTAAATCTAAGGGAACATAATTATCCATTTTTTCACAATAGAATTGTTTGGACCTGACATGATGTTATGACAGGACTTACCTTAATTTACTTTCATCCATCATTTTAAAGCCTGCTTTTGTGTCCCCTTTGGTACTAGGTTCATCTCAAGTATAATAACATTCTTCTCTTGTTCCTAATTTTCAAAGGAGCCCTTCTAATATTGCATGAATAATTATTATGCTTGCTGAGATAATCATAACTCTAGCTATATTGTATAATCCAAATTTAGAGATTGATTCATATAGGTTGCTTGGTTTATTTATATTTATTGCCATTACTTACATGTTTTATAAATTTGATTTATTTCTACTAAGCTACTTTGTGCTAATTTTTTTTTTTTTACTTACATTCCTTTGGGTTAATTAATGGATTGGTGGGGAGTTAGGTGTGCATTTCTTCTAACCTTTGTATCTCTAAACAACAAATGTGAATTTTCTCGTATTTCCGTGGGCTGGGAATGTGGGATAGACTCTACTCCATGTGGAATGAGCTAGGCTCACCCAAATAAATTGACTTTGTGCCACCAAAGCAAGTTGAAACTGTAATATGGTCGTGAGGGGACCGATTCCTGAATCAGAGTATTTCTTTCAACCTTACGCAGTAACTATAAAAACTAAAACAAAAATTTTGTTACAAAAAGATATACCTGGGGGACGCCTGGGTGGCTCAGTTGGTTGAGCAGCTGCCTTCGGCTCAGGTCATGATCCCAGCGTCCTGGGATCGAGTCCCACATCGGGCTCCTTGCTTGGCAGGGAGCCTGCTTCTCCCTCTGCCTCTGCCTGCCATTCTGTCTGCCTGTGCTTGCTCTCTCTCCCTCTCTCTCTCTGACAAATAAATAAATAAAATCTTTAAAAAAAAAAAAAAAGATATACCTGGGTTTGTTTTCAAATTTAGGCAGCTCTCATTTACCCTGCTTTGCTAAATCAGATTTCCTAATAAACATTGTACAATTCAAAACTTCTTGCCACTTCAGGTGACATCATGCATCATTCAGGAACTTCCACCAGTTTTTGAACAGATGAGGCTAAGAACACTTAGAAAGTCAAAGTCTGCATACTCAGATTTGCCTGATAGATCCACTTTAAGATCCAGTCTCGCAGAACAGAGCACATTGAAAGTGGGCACTGCCTGTAAGTGAATTAGAAAACGAATATGTGAAGATGGACACGATCTTAAAATAAAACATGGTGGTGAAAGCATCACTAAGGCAACAGCAGTAAGGGCAGAACTGTTCTGTACAATCTATAGATGGCCGTTTCAAAGAAATACTCCAATTGCTTTGCAAGTGATTTGGCTAAGGTGCATTCAGAGAGAACAAGCTGAAAACCTATCATACTAACTATTTCTGGCATAGTCCAGGATGCTGTTTTGGATTACATCAACTAAAAGTTGACAACTATCTCCATCACTTATATATGTCACTCTAAAAGGACTTGTTACACATAGCAGTTTATGCAAATTCCTTGTGTGCATATTATTCTTTACAACTGGATTTTACTGTCTATGGAGGCACATTTTGTTAAACTCTGATATTTTAGTAGATAATGGTATCTGGCATTAGATTCACTGTAGCGAAAACCACGAGATTAAATTTTGGATCTAATGTGGTCACTACTAAATAGTGTGAATATGGATGGCCATCGGATTTTTCCCTGGGTCTTAGATTATAATATAACAACATGAAAGTTGGTATCAATCATTTTCAATGATTTTCAGTAAATAGTCAACAATATTTGTTATGAAAAAAGCCATGGTGATTTAATTTGAATAATTAAATTATATGTGACTATTTCTCTATTGGAATCTATTATATGCAACAAATTAATTTTTAATTAACAATAATCAGGTATATATGTTGCACCGGCGAGATAATGGGAGTTACAGATTCATAAATTATGCCTAAGAGTCACACTGGCTGGATTTAAATCTTGGCTCTGCCACTTCCTAGCATGGGCAATTTATTAAATATCATTCTGCCTCAGCTTTCTCATCTGTAAAAGGATAAAATAATAATACTTACTTGTAGTCTTACTGTGAAAATCAAATAAGAGGGTATCAATAAAGTAGTCAAATGTGCCTGACATTGAAATGGATTATTAGATAGTGGGGTTTTTTTGTTGTTGTTGTTATTACTTATTATTATTATTTTTTAAAAAAAATTTTTAAATTTTATTTTTTATAAACATAGAATATATTTTTATCCTCAGGGGTACAGGTCTGTGAATCGCCAGGTTTACACACTTCACAGCACTCACCATAGCACATACCCTCCCCAATGTCCATAACCCCACCCCCCATCTCCCAACCCCCCTCCCCCCATCAACCCTCAGTTTGTTTTGTGAGATTAAGAGTCACTTATGGTTTGTCTCCCTCCCAATCCCATCTTGTTTCATTTACTCTTCTCCTACCCCCTTAACCCCCATGTTGCATTTTGAGAAGGACTTGGGAAGTTTTCTAGGGCAGGTTTTATTTATCAGAACACCCTGAAGAGCTACTAGCCCACATTGTCACGAGCTGAACACAAAGCAATGCTTGTTCCACCGTTGGAAGGATTCATGAAGAAGTTGCCTGTTTGCCAAGTTAAACTGTAGAAGATTATTGCATTGTGGTAAAATTGGACTGAACGTCTTCTAAATTTTCTTATAATTATAAAAATCTAAGACATTTTTAAGACAACATAAAAGGCAAACATGGATTCCGCATAGAAGCAATTTTGCAGTGGAAGGTATGAAATGGGAACAGCCCCACCATCTCCTGGGTGTGTCTTTGGACATTTCACCTTAAGCTGATAACATCACATCTTTTGATTGCCCCCTTGCTGAGTCCCAATTCACCATGCCTTGGGGGTGACTCTGGCATAGGTTCATTACATGTATCGTTTTCTCTCCTACTGTTTATGTGTGGTGTGATATCATGCTTTCCATATTACATGCTTGCTTTTTGCATTAAGGAAGGATCTTTATCCTTATGTCTTTAAGTTCATAAATACCTACTATCAGTTTGAAATCTGTATTTTTTAAAAGATTTTATTTATTTATTTGACAGACAGAGATCACAAGTAGACAGAGAGGCAGGCAGAAAGAAGAGACAGAGAGGAGGAAGCAGGCTCCCTGCTGAGCAGAGAGCCTGATGTGGGGCTAGATCCCAGGACCCTGGGATCACGACCTGAGCTGAAGGCAGAGGCTTTAACCCACTGAGCCACCCTGGTGCCCCCTGAAGTCTGTATTTTTTATATTTTGCCTAGTATTTGGTGATTCAGACCATGATGAACTAGCTGAGGAGAAAGCATCCAATACAGGGTTATATGGCCATAATTAACAGAGAATATTTCAGGTGTTGGGTGTCCTCTTATTTTGTGGGTTTTTTAAACTTTAAAATATATTATTTTTAATGGGATTACCCACAGAGAGGTTACAGTTGATAGTCACTAATAAGATGTACAAAAAAAATAGTTTAAGGAAGCTAGTAAAACTAAGCTTCTATTTTCATTCAGTAAAAGCAAACTAATCCTGCAAATTCAAATACATTGCACCATTCCAGAATTTAAAAGTTTCATTCTTGAGTTGAACTAAGTTAATTCAATGTTCTCCTTTCCTTCTTCTCTTATTTTACTCCACTGAGGTAGGGAAAGGTGAAGCTTGTGTTGTCTTGGTATGGGGGAGGCAACATCCTACATTGCCTGCTGTCCTTCATCCGTCCTGACCTCTGCTGAGGTGTAAGGCAGATGACTTTTATCATTGTGCAATGTGGTCCTCTACATGATATCCATGGTCTGAACATCCTCTGCTTTTCCTATGCATATATTCTTTTTTTTTTCTTTTCAGCATAACAGTATTCATTGTTTTTTGCACCACGCCCAGTGCTCCATGCAATATGTGCCCTCCCTCCCTAATGCCCACCACCTGGTTCCCCCAACCTCCCAGCCTCCGCCCCTTCAAACCCCTCAGATTGTTTTTCAGAGTCCATAGTCTCTCATGGTTCACCTCCCCTTCCAATTTCCCTCAATTCCCTTCTCCTCTCCATCTCCCCTTGTCTTCCATGCTATTTGTTACGCTCCACAAATAAGTGAAACCATATGATAATTGACTCTCTCTGCTTGACTTGTTTCACTCAGCATAATCTCTTCCAGTCCCGTCCATGTTGCTACAAAAGTTGGGTATTCATCCTTTCTGATGGAGCCATAATACTCCATAGTGTATATGGACCACATCTTCCTTATCCATTCGCCCGTTGAAGGGCATCTTGGTTCTTTCCACAGTTTGGCGACCGTGGCCATTGCTGCTATAAACATTGGGGTACAGATGGCCCTTCTTTTCACTACATCTGTATCTTTGGGGTAAATACCCAGTAGTGCAATTGCAGGGTCATAGGGAAGCTCTATTTGTAATTTCTTGAGGAATCTCCACACTGTTCTCCAAAGTGGCTGCACCAACTTGCATTCCCACCAACAGTGTAAGAGGGTTCGCCTTTCTCCACATCCTCTCCAACACATGTTGTTTCCTGTCTTGCTAATTTTGGCCATTCTAACTGGTGTAAGGTGGTATCTCGATGTGGTTTTAATTTGAATCTCCCTGATGTCTGTGATGATGAACATTTTTTAATGTTTCTGATAGCCATTTGTATGTCTTCATTGGAGAAGTGTCTGTTCATATCTTCTGCCCATTTTTTAATATGATTGTCTGTTTTGTGTGTGTTGAGTTTGAGGAGTTCTTTATAGATCCTGGATATTCTTTATAACAAAATATAAACTTCATTCACACTAGCCCCAAGGCTGGGGTAGGGTGGGGAGTAGAGATCATGAGGACATAGGACTCATTTTCAGGAACCCAGACAGTTTCTAATACAATCATGTCTGTACTCTACAGGTAGAACATTAAGTTCCTTTGAGTTGGAAATACTCTGGAATTTTAGCTTAGTTTTCTCATTTTTCCTTTAAAAAATATTTTATTTATTTATTTGCCAAAGAGAGAATAAGCATAAATGGGGGGCTGGGGCAAAGGGAGAGGGAGATGCAGACTCCTTGCTGAGGAAGGAGACCAATGCTTGGGGGTCTTGATCCCAGGACCCTCGTCTATGACCTGAGCAGGAGGGAGAGGTTTAGCTGACTGAGCCACAAGTCACTTCATCATTTTCCTTTTATTTCATTACCACATATCATTTTGCATTTCTTTTGGCTTTGGCACTTGATCTTTCCAAGACGACCCTTTTGGAATTCAGAAGAAAACATACACACAGACGCGCACACACACACACACACACACACACACACACACACACACAATTTATCTTTCAAGTTTCTAACTCTTAGAACTTCATTTTTTAAGTGTGATTTTTAAGATGCTTTTTTCTTCCTATAGATTTTATAAAGTCTACTTAAGAGCTCAAAAGGCCAAAATTAGGCACTGTTATTTCTCTCTTATACTCTGAAATCATGACAGGATGAAAATACTTGCTGCACTTGATTAATGATGAGAGATATTAGAGTTAAAAAGGATTGTCAAACTAGGAAATCTGATCTAAGACTTTCCTTTACTGTATCTGTAATATGCAAAATATTAGGCAAAGGATAAATTTAGAAATACAATATTAATTGAACCAGGGAAAGTGAGATTTAGATGAAACTTCCAATCATGTGGTTGAACGAAAAAGATATTTAAGTAACTTTCAGTCAGAAGGGATGTGTTGAGGTTAAGACAGAAGACTGAGGTACATGATAGATGGATGAAATAGAGTCAGTTGGATATCAGCAAATCATGTTTCATTGTTCTGTTAGTCTTGGCTGTATGTCAAAGACATGTAGGGGCCCCTGTGTGGCTCAGTTGGTTAAGCATCTCCCTTCAGCGCAGGTCATGAGCTCAGGGTCATGAGCTCATGTTGGGCTCCCTGGTCAGTGAGGAATCTGATTCTCCCTCTCCCTCTGCCTCTTACTGCTGTTCACCCTCTCTCTCTCAATAAATAAATAAATAAATAAATAAATAAATAAATAAAATTTAAAAATGACATTTATTATTATTTTTTATGAATTAGAAACACTTTTTTCCTGCTTTCATTTTAATTCAACCAGCCAATAATTAAATTTTAAAAACAATCCATCTATCCTATTTTTTTAAGATTTTATTTATTTATTTGACACACAGAGAGAGATCACAAGTGGGCAGAGCAGCAGGTAGGGAGAGGGGAAAGCAGGCTCTCTACTGAGCAGAGAGCCCAATGTAGGGCTCGATTCCAGGACCCTGAGATCACAAGATCATGACCTGAGCTGAAGGCAGAGACTTAACCCACTGAGCCACCCAGGCATCCCCGTTTATCCTATTTTTATCCCACCTTTCCTACTTTAATTTGTAATATTAATTCAAAGATCACACCAATAGAATCAGCATAATCACTTGATGTAACATCACAGAGTGGTTCCAAGAAGTCTTTGACTCAAGTAATTGTTCTCCTCCTCCCTTTCCTCCTCCTCCTTTTCTGTATAAAATTGTCATCAGATTACAATACTATCTATGGGATTGTTAGTCTTTTTAAGAAACTATAAATATCCTGGTATTTTTCTTTTTTTTTATAAGGAAAATGTTGGATAAAGATGACCACAGGAAGATTGAGCTTTTTCACTCTATCAGATAGAACTAAAACTCAATATTATGTGTTATGTTAATATATGGGAAAATAAGAGCGCCTCTAATTGCCTAAATTTAAGATCTCTTTACCTTGTTCCGACGGATAAGGTGCCAAAGCCAAACAACCCTTCTTTTTTTTTTTTTCCTTAATTCCATGTTTTAGGTATTTATTTATTTATTTGTTTATTTAAATTTAATTTTTTTTCAATGTTCCAAGATTCACTGTTTATGCACCACACCCAGTGCCCCATATACCACTTGCCCTCCTTAATACCCACCACCAGGCTCAAACAACCCTTTTTATCAAATGGATTGTTATCTATGCAGTCAGGTACTGTGTGTTTGACCAAATCCATCACCCTAGGGCAGGAATTTCTCTCTAACCAACAAAAAGCATAGATAATTTTTAAACAATTACTTTGCTCATTTACTCAAAACCTGTTCATTTTAGTGACTTCAGCTGGTTACACACTGAGCCAAGTACTCTGCTTGTGTCTATATTTACTGCTCCTCATGGCCCCCCATATTGGTGTCATTATCTCTGTTTCATGAGTAACAAAACTGGGATTTAGAGAGGTTAAGTGATTTTCTCCAACTTACAGGAAAAGTAAGACTGAACCTAGGTTTTATGCTAAATTCCATGCTCTTTTCACTACCCACATTACTTCTATTAAAGAGAAATTTACTTAGTGAATAAGTGCAACACAGTAACATATACTAAGTTTTCCTTGAAATCATTAGAAAAAAAATGCTACTTAAAATGGACAAGCACCTCTTTCTTATCCTCTTCATTTTTCACTGATATTGCTATGTTAAAAATATAAAAACACATTCATGTTAATGATGAAAGTAGAATGAAGGGTGTTAATTATATTATGTGTATGTGTTACCTGTTAGCTTGGGTCTTTTGTGCTAGAAGTAGGGATGTAAAAACAGATTTAAGTCACTGGGACATCTTTGGCCTTGGGCTGTCTTCTCTTTCACCAGACTTCTTAAGCATTCTATAATACCCTTGTCCATTTTGTCCCCATTTATGTTCCTTCAAACCTGACTGGTAATGTTGAGTGAAAGTTCCAGAGGATGGATCCTAAAGAGACGCAGGAACCTGAGTTTTAGATACTAACTGGGTTAAAAGTACGATTGCTCTCTCTTCCCTAATTCTTCTGTTTTTCGTAGAAATACAATGAACTTAGAAATAAAAAATACCGCATGAAACCATTTACCTCTATCTCCAAGAATTATACTCCTTTCCTCACAAAGGATGAACTAAATGGGGACATGCTCTGAGAAAATATGTTTACATACACTTCTAACTAAGGATATTCTTAACACATATATTCCACTCCCTAATTTCAATTTCTCTCATGACTCATTATCACAGTTATAATGTATTAAGAGTCTAATATGTGGCAGACACTGGTTGCTATACATATATCACTACATTTCTGCGTTGAATTGCATCCTCACATTAATTATTTCCATATGTCAATGAAGAAATAAATACATAAATAATGTTAAGAATGTGCTTAGATCACGTACCTCATTAAGGAGGAGCCTGGAGTCAAACCCAGGGCTGACTCCACAGCTTATCCTTGACTGATTAATTGCAGTTAGACTGAGTGATTAGGAAACACTGTAGCCTGCTTTGAAGGGAAAAGCTACTAATAAATATACATTTTGGTAGAGACTGGTATGTCTTCTGCCTACTTGATTCCTAAAAATACACTGTTGATTGTTCATAGCTTCAGAGAAAATCACTTTTCCACAAAGTGCCCATTATAGTGTATCAATGAATGTGATAACGTCCATAATTTATCTCAGGGGAGTATGTAATTAGAAAATTAACCTTTTACTTTTCTCCTGTTAATTAGTTATAGAAAATGATGGAAGAATAATACATTAGCAACCATCTACACTGTATTATTGTGCTTTTAATTTCTAAGTTACTCGATAAGGACAAAATGCTAAGAGACAAGAACCTCAATGTGTTAAGTAGAAATGGCATTTTGCACATATAGGGGACCTACTTCCTGTGTCTTTTATTTGCTTTTTAAAAATTCTTTAAAAAAACTTTCTATATTGTGATAGTGTTTTACTCAAATGACAAAGAAAATTCAGGATTCTATTTTCACCTCTAAACTCATCCTTACTTTTCAGAAAGCATGGTGTTTGTATAGGGTACATATATGCTTGTGCTTCCATGAAAAGATCAAGAACATGTAAATTAAGTGACATGACTTGAGAAATTGAGAAAAGCCAGTAGCTCCACTCTTAGCCCCTATCCTCCCCCACTGATGATGACTTGCTTGCTCAATTCCCAGAAGAGCTTAATTCTCTGAACTACAAGAAAGCAGAGTCAATCTCATCATTATTGAAAGATTTGATCTATTTTAACTTGAGATCTCTCAGATGCTGATGGGCAATGTTGGTTTTGTGTCTCAAAATTATTGGGTGACAGCTTTGATTTTAGATGCATCATTTGTGATGTTTTATTCCTTAGAGACATGTGTGAGAAGTCAAAAAAATAAAATAAAAATCTGAGATATATTTAAACTGTGTGCTACAGAGTGAGGGGCATGGCATTGAACTTGGAATCAGGAGACAAAATGCTTTACTGACTGTCTAGTTTTGAGTATATCACTTAAGTCTCAGAGTCCTAGTTATTCCATTTGCAAAATGGGGAATTTCTGAAGAGGCAAACACCAAAAAAAAAAAAAAGTATGTCTAACATTGCAATTATAATTTTAAGAGTATGAAAGAGTGAAATATTGTTATTCCTACCAACTGCTATCTTTGAGTGGCTAAATTTTTATTTTATTTATTTTAATTTTTTTTAAGATTTTATTTATTTATTTGACAGACAGAGATCACAAGCAGGCAGAGAGGCAGGCAGAGAGAGAGAGGAGGAAGCAGGCTCCCCACTGAGCAGAGAGCCAATGTGGGGCTAGATCCCAGAACCCTGGGATCATGACCTGAGCCAAAAGCAGAGGCTTTAACCCACTGAGCCACCAAGGCACCCCATAAATTTTTATTTTTAATAATAAAAGTGAGGTAAATGCAGAATTCTATATCTTCTTATTCTGAAATTCTCTGTAAAATAATTTCTGAGATTCTAAAAATGTTCCATAGCACACCTCCCCCCATTCCCCTTATCATGGTTTCAGTTTCCATGGTTTTAGTTACTCACAGTCTTTATGAGAGAGATGCAGAGGAAGATTTGACAAAGAGAGACAAGAAGGCAGTGTGATTACTTAGGCAGAGATTGAAGTGATGCAGCCACGAGCCAAGGAAAGATGGCAGCCACCAGAAACAAGAGGCAAGCAACAGATTCTCCCCTAAAGGATTCAGAGAACACACATCCCTGCTTAACACCCTGATCTCTGGCTGCTTAGTTGAAACTGATTTTGTATTTCAGGGTAAGGAAGAGTAAGAGAATGAACATGTGTTATTTTAAGCCACCAGGTTTGTCATAATTTGTTAAGCAGCCATAGGAAACTAATACACTGTCCTTCCCATCACCTTAAAGAATATTCTAGATAAAATGTTGAGTGACTGTGGCAATTTCTTCCAAAACCCCAAGCTTACTACCTCAAACCTTTATTTCACTGTCCCCTTCTAGCTCTTGAGAAGTCCTATTTGCAAATTCGGTATTACCTTCTCAATGAGAAATCATGGGAGGCATTGTCTTCTCATAAATTCTCCCTTGCATCCTGGGCCATTTATGATACAAAAGAAAACTTTTAGCTGGTGAAATTGTTAGAGTTAAATGAATTGTAAAATATGAAGTAGAGTTTCCCAAGTGGAATGATTCAAATTTCTCTTTAATGGTATGAGAATAGATCTGATTTCTTCTTAGTTTAGATTTTAGATTTAGATTTAGATTTAGATTAGATTTTTTATTTTCTTTAGATTTAGATTCTTTCATTTTCCCTTCTGCAATGAATTGTTGTACATGATGTATCTTAGTGGATTCTCTTAAGAAATTTTGCATAGGAAAATAAAGGATTACATCTCTTAGGATTTCTCTTTCCTCTTCATTCAGGCATGTTGTTTGTTTGTTTGTTTAAGTCCCCATTGGTGACTTACTGCCCCTGTTTTTACTGGGAAACAAAAGAACTGAAAGGATCTTAATACTATAAGAAAAACAATGGATGAGACCTCTTACAAGATTTAAGACCATGCATTTTTTAATATGTTTAAAAAGAAGCAGGTTAAGAGAAAATAATTTTGTTGGAATTTCTAAAATTTGTCACTTCTCTTGATTGAAAGATTTTTCCTTCCTATATAGGTTAATATACTGCTGTCTTTGACCTCCCCCCACTCTTATAATTAACTGAACATGGACAATTCAAGAGTTGTTTCTTCAGTTAATTTGGATAAACAATAGCAAAAGAGGCTGTTTTTAATAAATAATTATTGAATTAACAAGCTATTTCTCCGAGATCATTAGCAATTGAGAGTATCTATGGGTGTAACTAAGTTGTTGAGATAGCCCTTAATCTCTATTTATATCCAAAGAGAATATATTTATCTTTTTGACCCATATCATGTTCTAAATTTACTCAGATTTTTATATCTAAATAGCCTTAATTTTTCACTAAAAAAGCATCATTAACAGTTTTTTTTAATGATTTATTTACTTGTGGGGGGAGTCCAGAGGGAATGACAGAAGAGGGAGAAAAAGAATCTCCAAGCACACTCCCTGCTGAGTGCAGAACCCTACAGAGCTCCATTCCAGGGTCCCAAGAACATGACCTGAGCAGAAATCAGATGCTTAACTGACTGAGCCACCCCGGTGTCTGGATAAAGTTTTTTTTGTTTTTTTTTTTTTTTTTTGTTTGTTTGTTTGTTTTAAATAGTGCTCCTAAAAACAGTGCACAGCAAATTGCCAAAACACCAAACAGGAAAAAATTTAAAAATATCAGGTAAATGAAATAAGGGAAACATATGGCTTTAACTAGCATATCTATAGATCTCTAGCATACTGTTATATTTCTAATCCTTATCTCTGCAACCATTTCTCTTTCAGTCTTTATCTCCATTCTCTTACTTATGTGTTTTATTGTTATGTGTGTATGTGTGTTTTAGTTAGTGAATGAAAGAGTTAAACTAGAAATTCCTAAGTTAAATGAAATAGAGGTAAAAATCGGATAAACAGATGGACTAGGAAAAGGTAAAGGGAGTGGAACTAACACTAAGATTTTTGATCTGGGCACTGATTACAAATATATATTTATTTAAAAAAAACACATAATCCTGTATCCTTTTAATTCATGTGCTTTTCTGAACATGTTATATATCTAAGAAATTCATTTAGAAGTAGAAAAAAAAAAGTGGCAAAGTGATTAAAATGCTGGCATTGAAGTAAAAGGAAAACAATTTTTAGATGAAATAGCATTGGGGAATATAAAAATCTCATTCTTCTTATATTTTTAAGAATATGTCACCTTTTTTGAGGAAAACACCTTATGTATTATTTAACTCAACTACTATCTTCTCTTTTGGTTAGTTAGAAATGTTGTTGGTTTGGGTCAGTTATAATGAATGCACCATCCCATAAGTAATAAGTTGTCATATCACTGTAGTCTAATTTAAAAATTTCAAAGTATTATTGTCTGAAGTATGAAGAGTTAATTTCAAAATTATCTTTCTATTAAGCAAGCAACAGAGTCATTTTGTACCCTATATACAAATTAAGCAGCAAAAAAGTTCCATTCTTTTTTTGGCATTGAGTAATTTTATTTAAAACCAGTATCTTCTGAAGGCACCTGGGTGGCCTAGTCAGGCATCTGAGTCTTGATTTTGGTTCTGGTCATGGCCTTAGGGTCAGGGGACTGAGGCCTCCATGGGGTTCACACTCAATGCATAGTCTGCTTGTTCCTCTCCCTTTCCCCCAACCCCTCCCCCCTCCCTCTGCCAATTGTTCACTCTCTCTTTCTCTCAAAAAAAAAAAAAAAAACTTAAACAAACAAACCAAAATCTCCTGTGATAAAATGAATTAAGGGCTTAGAGTAGCATGCAGTTGATGAGGAGTGGAAATTTTTTTGCCTTGACAACAGGAGAACTTATTAGCTTTGAAATAAACTTGTATTTACATTTCACAATTATTTTTATATGTTTTAAAATGTTTGCCCCTAAATATCAAATGATAAAGATTATATTCTGCTTAATGTCCACATTTTGAGAATAAGAATGTCATGAAATTGGGATCTTTTACTTCTGCAGGATGTCAAGGCCCAGAAATATTAAAAAATGTTGTAATATTCTTCAGGGTCCTTTAATTAGAAAGGAAAATTCAGGATTATACTAGAAATTTTGGTGTTAACTGGCAGATACTTTGACAGGGAAAGTATATATAGGCCTAATGTGGGAAATGAGGAGTGGGTAGAAAACTTAAGTCTCAGATGGAAGTAAAATGGAAGAAATGGAAGAGTGGGAGTAAACTCTCATTAAAATAAATGGATAAAAGCACTTGCACGAACAGGTTGATATATTAGTAAGCATTGGAAGATCTGTAGGTGGGGAATGGAAAGGATGTAGATAAAATGGAAATGCATTCATTCATAGAGAAGTGGTGGGCTGACAAAATAAAAATACAGACATAAGTTGTGCTCTAGTACTTGAAGTGTTCTTCCATCAGGGAAATTTGGGTGCATATCAGTCTGTGTACTTCTGTAAGAGAAATAATAAATCAGCATCAGAGACATTGACTCAAAAGTTTCAGGACCCTCTAAGCATACTTAGAGTTTTTTTCTTATATGGGTGTTGTTAAATTTACCTGGTGTCTTACTCAGTTTGGATGGCTGCAGCAGAGTACCATAGACTGAGTTGCTTAAACAACAAACGTTTATTTCTTTTAGTTCTGAAGCCTGAACACACAAGATCAAGGTGTGAATGGATCTAGTGTCTGGCAAGGGCAAAATTTCTGATTTGCAGATGTTTGTCTTTTTCCTGCATTATCTACAGAGTGGAAAGAGAAGGATTCTCTCTCTTGTCTCTCTTATAAAGGAACTTATGAGACTCATGAGACATGACTTATGATTTATTTTTCTACCAAAGCCACCACCTCCTAACACCCTCACATTAGGGGATAGGACTTTGGGAGGGCACAAATATTTAGTCTATAACACAAATATTTATTCCATAACATTTTCAAATTATATGAAAATAATATTTTAGTTCCTCCCAAATTTAATATTTTTTTTTTATCATTCAGCCCTTTATGCAATAACAAAATAGATTTTATGTTTCAGTTGGCTCAGATACTATAATCGTGAACAGAAGTGGACAGTCTCCATGCATATAATGAATTACCTTATGTAGTCTGAGAGGTGGGGAGCATGGCATGGAGAAAGACTTTTGAGCACAGTCGTGAAAAATAATGCATTATGGAGAAAAATGGTGAGTGTGTATGGAATGAGGGTGAATAGTGCTCCAGGCAGAGGCAACTATATATGTAAATGCAAATTAGATGTATTAGCATATTAGAGTATTAGACAAAGCATAGCACATTTGGGGAACTGAAGCAAGTCCAATGGTGCTAAGAAACAGAACAGGTGGCAATGCCATTTGAAGTACATCCAGAGAATCAGAAAATAAAGGGTCTTGTGCATGTATGTATGTGTCAATTTCTTTATGCTAAATACAGATTCTAAATATTTCAAATTCTAATCTCCTCCAGTCCCATCCAGATTTGTGGAACATAAGGAATAGCTTGGAGGACATTGGGAGAAGGAAGGGAAAAACAAAGGGGTTGAAATAAGAGTGGGAGATGAACCATGAGAGACTATGGACTCTTGGAAACAAACTGAGAGTTTTACAAAGGAGAGGGGGTGGGGGGAATAGGTGAGCCTGGTGATGGGTATTATGGAAGGCATGAATTGCACGGGGCACTGGGTGTTATACACAAACAATGAGGCATGGAACACTACATCAAAAACTAATGATGTAGTGTATGGTGACTAACATAACATAATGAAAAAAAAGTAAAAAATAAAATAAATAAATAAATACAGGGAAGCCATTGAAATATTTAAATAGGAGATAAAATGATAATGTTTGTGTTTCAGGAACTCTCCTAGTGGCAAGCTAGAAAAAAGAATTGGAAGGTGATTCATGCAAGGCTATTGAGATAGTCCAGATGAGAGATGGTAGTAGTTTGATTTGCAGTTGGATGAAAAAAAAAGGTAAATTCTAGAGAAATATAGGTAAGAAAGTCTTAGTACCGTATCCCAAGAATTGAGCAAGAAAGAGATTTATAGCTCATAGCTTCCTGGTTTGTGTGTCTTGGAATATGTGTTGAGCCATTTAAAAAATGGTGATCCTATTCTATGTGAAAGTCCATGAGTTAAGCTTGGGGACAATGATATCAATATGCCTTTGGAACATCCATGTACAGAAGAGAAATAAGTAGAATAGTAGATTTTGTTTGCCATAAATAATAATATAAATGATATTTGAGTCCAAGTGAATGAAATTACTCTATATAGTGTGAGAAGAGGAGAGAACCTAACATTGAGCCTTAGGGAGTTTTAACCTGGAAATAGCACAGGAAAAAGTAGGTAGTTTTGGTCATGGACTGCAAAATATGAATCTTTCTAGAAGCAAAGAGGTAGCAGCAATGCCAACTGCGATTAAGAAGTCAACAAGCTGGGGCGCCTGGGTGGCTCAGTGGGTTAAGCCGCTGCCTTCAGCTCAGGTCATGATCCCAGGTCCTGGGTTCGAGCCCCACATCGGGCTTTCTGCTCAGCGGGGAGCCTGCTTCCTCCTCTCTCTCTGCCTGCCTCTCTGATTACTTGTGATTTCTCTCTGTCAAATAAATAAATAAAATCTTAAAAAAAAAAAAGAAGTCAACAAGCTGATGACTGAAAATCAACAAATTAGAGAGAATTCTTCCTATAGATGAAGCAAGATCAGAGAGCATGGTTGGCTATGTGAGAGAGAAGCAAGATAACACAGATAGTGAGTACCATGTTTCATAGAGTTTAGCTATCAGCTGAGGAAGAAGTAGGGCAACGATTGAGGGGAATGTTGAACAAACAGATCCTTTACAGGGAAGGGATCAAGTTGAGAGACTGAATAGGGAAGAAAGCCTAAATAATTGATAATGAAAGTAATGAGAAAGGAAAGAGTGGTTTTCAAGTCACAGGTTTGAAAATATGAGGTACTTAAATAAGCCAGGGTATTGAAGAAGTCAGGATTTTTTTTTTTAATTTTATTTATTTATTTGACAGACAGAGATCACAAGTAGGCAGAGAGGCAGGCAGAGAGAGAGAGAGGGAGAAGCAGGCTTCCTGCTGAGCAGAGAGCCCGACGCGGGGCTCGATCCCAGGACCCTGGGATCATGACCTGAGCCGAAGGCAGAGGCCTTAACCCACTGAGCCACCCAGGCGCCCCAGAAGTCAGGATTTTTAAAGGTGTTGTAAAAGTCTGAAATTCTTGTGAATTGTGATACAGCAAATAGATCGGAGCAAAAAGAGAGCAACTGGTAGACCAGGTAGAGATTGCATTTATGCTTGCTAATCATACACATAAAGGGGAACCTATATGCACTTTTGTGTGACTTTTTCCAATGGAACCCAGTTATTTTGGTTCTGACTACAATATGTAGTATTTATAGTAGGTAGACTTATCTAGTTTGGAAGTTTTGTTGGATCTGTAAAATAGAAAAAGAAACAAGTGTGATAAATTTTGCTATTGATAAGTGTAAACTTGGAATGATGGACCATGGGCTTTGTTTGAATAAGGAAGCAAATAGACATTGTTCCAAACAAGTGAAGTTGTTTTCTGCCTTTGTGTATGTAAAGTTTGTAAAGATATGGAAATCATGGTTAAATGAATGCAGAAGTTCCATATTGAAAGACAATAAGGAATTCAAGGCAATCTTCACAATTTTGTTTATCTACAAAATCTACACTGAGCTATTTTAAGGTTGCAATGGTTATATATATTTTTTTAATTTTTTTAATAAACATATATTTTATCCCCAGAGGTACAGGTCTGTGAATCGCCAGATTTACACATTTCACAGCACTCACGATAGCACATACCCTCCCCAATTCCCATAACCCCACCCCCCCTCTCCTAACCCCCCCCATCAACCCTCAGTTTGTTTTGTGAGATTAAGAGTCACTTATGATTTGTCTCCCTCCCAATCCCATCTTGTTTCATTTACTCTTCTCCTACCCCCTTAACCCCCCATGTTGCATCTCCTCTCCCTCATATCAGGGAGATCATATGATAGCTCTCTTTCTCCGATTGAATTATTTCACTAAGCATGATACCCTCTAGTTCCATCCATGTCGTCGCAAATAGCAAGATTTCATTTCTTTTGATGGCTGCATAGTATTCCATTGTGTGGAGCACTTTTTCATGTGTCTGTTGGCCATCTGGATGTCTTCTTTGCAGAAATGTCTGTTCATGTCCTCTGCCCATTTCTTGATTGGATTATTTGTTCTTTGGGTGTTGAGTTTGCTAAGTTCTTTATAGATTTTGGACACTAGCCCTCTATCTGATATGTCGTTTGCAAATATCTTCTCCCATTCTGTCAGTTGTCTTTTGGTATTGTTAACTGTTTCCTTTGCTGTGCAAAAGCTTTTGATCTTGATAAAATCCCAATAGTTCATTTTTGCCCTTGCTTCCCTTGCCTTTGGCGATGTTCCTAGGAAGATGTTGCTGCAGCTGAGGTCGAAGAGGTTGCTGCCTGTGTTCTCCTCAAGGATTTTGATGGATTCCTTTCTCACATTGAGGTCCTTCATCCATTTTGAGTCTATTTTCGTGTGTGGTGTAAGGAAATGATCCAATTTCATTTTTCTGCATGTGGCTGTCCAATTTTCCCAACACCATTTATTGAAGAGGCTGTCTTTGTTCCATTGGACATTCTTTCCTGCTTTGTCGAAGATGAGTTGACCATAGAGTTGAGGGTCTATTTCTGGGCTCTCTATTCTGTTCCCTTGATCTATGTGTCTGTTTTTGTGCCAGTACCATGCTGTCTTGATGATGACAGCTTTGTAATAGAGCTTGAAGTCTGGAATTGTGATGCCACCAACTTTGGCTTTCTTTTTCAATATTCCTCTGGCTATTCGAGGTCTTTTCTGGTTCCATATAAATTTTAGGATTATTTGTTCCATTTCTTTAAAAAAAAATGGATGGTACTTTGATAGGAATTGTATTAAATGTGTAGATTGCTTTAGGTAGCGTAGACATTTTCACAATATTTATTCTTCCAATCCAGGAGCATGGAACATTTTTCCATTTCTTTGTGTCTTCCTCATTTTCTTTTATGAGTATTTTATAGTTTTCTGTGTATAGATTCTTAGCCTCTTTGGTTAGGTTTATTCCTAGGTATCTTATGGTTTTGGGTGCAATTGTAAATGGGATTGACTCCTTAATTTCTCTTTCTTCTGTCTTGTTGTTGGTGTAGAGAAATGCAACTGATTTCTGTGCATTGATTTTATATCCTGACACTTTGCTGAATTCCTGTACAAGTTCTAGCAGTTTTGGAGTGGAGTCTTGTGGGTTTTCCACATATAGTACCATATCATCTGCGAAGAGTGATAGTTTGACTTCTTCTTTGCCGATTTGGATGCCTTTAATTTCCTTTTGTTGTCTGATTGCTGAGGCTAGGACTTCTAGTACTATATTGAATAGCAGTGGTGATAACAGACATCCCTGCCGTGTTCCTGACCTTAGCGGAAAATCTTTCAGTTTTTCTCCATTGAGAATGATATTTGTGGTGGGTTTTTCATAGATGGCTTTGATAATATTGAGGTATGTGCCCTCTATCCCTACACTTTGAAGAGTTTTGATCAGGAAAGGATGCTGTACTTTGTCAAATGCTTTTTCAGCATCTATTGAGAGTGTCATATGGTTCTTATTCTTTCTTTTATTAATGCGTTGTATCACATTGATTTGTGGATGTTGAACCAACCTTGCAGCCCTGGAATAAATCCCACTTGGTCGTGATGAATAATCCTCTTAATGTACTGTTGAATCCTATTGGCTAGTATTTTGGTGAGAATTTTTGCATGTGTGTTAATCAAGGATATTGGTCTGTAGTTCTCTTCTGTGGGATGGGATCCTTGTCTGGTTTTGGGATCAAGGTGATGCTGGCCTTATAAAATGAGTTTGGAAGTTTTCTTTCCATTTCTATTTTTGGAACCATTTCAGGAGAATAGGAGTTAGTTCTTCTTTAAATGTTTGGTAGAATTCTCCCGGGAAGCCGTCTGGCCCTGGGCTTTTGTTTGTTTGGAGATTTCTGATGACTGTTTCAATCTCCTTACTGGTTATGGGTCTGTTCAGGCTTTCTATTTCTTCCTTGTGCAGTTGTGGTAGTTTATATGTCTCTAGGAATGCATCCATTTCTTCCAGATTGTCAAATTTGTTGGCGTAGAGTTGCTCATAGTATGTTCTTATAATTGTCTGTACTTCTTTGGTGTTAGTTGTGATCTCTCCTCTTTCATTCATGATTTTATTTATTTGGGTCCTTTCTCTTTTCTTTTTGATAAGTCTGGCCAGGGGTTTATGAATCTTATTAATTCTTTCAAAAAACCAGCTCCTGGTTTCGTTGATTTGTCTATTGTTTTTTTGGTTTCTATTTCATTGATTTCTGCTCTGATCTTTATGATTTCTCTTCTCCTGCTGGGTTTAGGGTTTCTTCCTTGTTCTTTCTCCAGCTCCTTTAGGTGTAGGGTTAGGTTGTATACCTGAGACCTTTCTTGTTTCTTGAGAAAGGCTTGTACTGATATATATTTTCCTCTCAGGACTGCCTTTGTTGTGTCCCACAGATTTTGAACCGTTGTGTTTTCATTATCATTTGTTTCCATGAATTTTTTCAATTCTTCTTTAATTTCCTGGTTGACCCATTCATTCTTTAGAAGGATGCTGTTTAATCTCCATGTATTTGGGTTCTTTCCAAATTTCCTCTTGTGATTGAGTTCTAGTTTCAGAGCGTTGTGGTCTGAAAATATGCAGGGAATGATCCCAATCTTTTGATACTGGTTGAGACCTGATTTAGGACCAAGGATGTGATCTATTCTGGGGAATGTTCCATGTGCACTAGAGAAGAATGTGTATTCTGTTGCTTTGGGATGAAATGTTCTGAATATATCTGTGATGTCCATCTGGTCCAGTGTGTCATTTAAGGCCTGATTTCCTTGTTGCTCTTTTGCTTGGATGATCTGTCCATTTCAGCGAGGGGAGTGTTAAAGTCCCCTACTATTATTGTATTATTGTTGATGTGTTTCTTTGATTTTGTTATTAATTGGTTTATATAGTTGGCTGCTCCCATGCTAGGGACATAGATATTTAAAATTGCTAGATCTTCTTGTTGGACAGATCCTTTAAGTATGATATAGTGTCCTTCCTCATCTCTTATTATAGTCTTTGGCTTAAAATCTAATTGATCTGATATAAGGATTGCCACTCCTGCTTTCTTCTGATGTCCATTAGCATGGTAAATTGTTTTCCGTCCCCTCACTTTAAATCTGGAGGTGTCTTCGGGTTTAAAATGAGTTTCTTGTATGCAATATATAGATTTTTTTTTTAATCCATTCTGATACCTGTGTCTTTTGATTGGGGCATTTAGCCCATTAAAATTCAGGGTAACTATTGAGAGATATGAATTTAGTGCCATTGTATTGCCTATAAGGTGACTGTTATTGTATATTGTCTCTGTTCCTTTCTGATCTGCTACTTTTAGGCTCTCTCTTGGCTTAGAGGACCCCTTTCAATATTTCCTGTAGAGCTGGTTTGGTGTGTGCAAATTCTTTCAGTTTTTGTTTGTCCTGGAAGCTTTTAATCTCTCCTTCTATTTTCAATGATAGCCTAGCTGGATATAGTATTCTTGGCTGCATGTTTTTCTCATTTAGTACTCTGAATATATCATGCCAGCTCTTTCTGGCCTGCCAGGTCTCTGTGGATAAGTCTGCTGCCAATCTAATATTTTTACCATTGTATGTTACAGACTTCTTTTCCCGGGCTGCTTTCAGGATTTTCTCTTGTCACTAAGACTTGTAAATTTTACTATTAGGTGACAGTGTGTGGACCTATTCCTATTGATTTTGAGTGGGATTCTCTGAACCTCTTGGATTTTGATGCTTGTTCCCTTTGCCGTATTGGGGAAATTCTCTCCAATAATTCTCTCCAATATACCTTCTGCTCCCATCTCTCTTTCTTCTGCTTCTGGAATCCCAATTATCCTAATGTTGTTTCATCTTATGGTGTCACTTATCTCTCGAATTCTGCCCTCATGGTCCGGTAGCTATTTGTCCCTCTTTTGCTCAGCTTCTTTATTCTCTGTCATTCGGTCTTCTATATCGCTAATTCTTTCTTCTGCCTCATTTATCCTAGCAGTGAGAGCCTCCATTTTTGATTGCACCTCATTAATAGCTTTTTTGATTTCAACTTGGTTAAATTTTAGTTCTTTTATTTCTCCAGAAAGGGCTTTTATATCTCCCGAGAGGGTTTCTCTAATATCTTCCATGCCTTTTTTGAGCCCAGCTAGAACCTTGAGAATTGTCATTCTGAACTCTTGATCTGACATATTACCAATGTCTGTATTGATTAGGTCCCTAGCCTTTGGTACTGCCTCTTGTTCTTTTTTTTGTGGTGAATTTTTCCGCCTTGTCATTTTGTCCAGTTAAGAGTATATGAAGGAGCAAGTAAAATACTAAAAGGGTGGCAACAACCCCAGGGAAATATGCTTTAACCAAATCTGAAGAGATCCCAAATCATGAGGGGGGAGAAAGGTGATAAAAAGAGGTTCAGAAAGAAAGAAAGAAAGAAAGAAAGAAAGAAAGAAAGAAAGAACTAAAAAAAGAAAACAAATAAAGAATAAACATAAAAAAGAAAAAATATATATATATATTAGATAAACTGGTTAAAAAACATTAAAAAAGAAAAGTATAAAAGTTAAAAAAAATTTGGCAGAAGAAGAGAAAAAAAAATTGAAAAAGAAAAAAAAATTAAATTAACTGCAAGGCTAAAGAATCATGGGAGAAAGCCATGAGTTCCGTGCTTTGCTTTCTCCTGTCTGGAACTCTGCTGCTCTCCTTGGTATTGAAACTGCACTCCTTGGTAGGTGAACTTGGTCCTGGCTGGGTCTTGTTGATCTTCTGGGGGAGGGGCCTGTTGTAGTGATTCTCAAGTGTCTTTGCCCCAGGCGGAGTTTCACTGCCCTTACTCGGGGCCAGGCTGAGTAATCCAGTCAGGTTTGCTGGGTTTGCTTTCGGGAGCTTTTGTTCCCTGAGCGCTTTCTGTAGAGTTCCAGAGGATAGGAATGAAGATGGCGGCATCCCGGTCTCCGGCCCGGAGGAGCCGAGAGCCCGGGGCCCCACTCCTCAGTGCGCCCTCAGAGAACAGCGCCCAATTACTCCCGTCACCCTGCCTCCGGCCGCGCTCCAAGCTGACCGAGCCTGCGACTGGTTCAAGGTAACCCCGAGCTTAGAGCTCACTTCTCGGCTCTGTCTCTGTAGCCGGCTTCCCCGTTCTAATACCTGTAAGGTCTGCGACACTCAGACACCCCCGATCCTTCTGTGACCCTGCGGGACCTGAGGCCGCGCTGACACCGCCTGGGCTTCACCCCGGTTTAGCCTCTGGAGCGATGTCCCTCAGCGGAACAGACTTTTAAAAGTCCCGATTTTGTGCTCCGTTGCTCTGCCGCTTGCCGGGAGCCGGCCCCTCCCCCCGCGGTCTATCATCCAGTCGCTTTGGATTCACTTCTCCGCCAGTCCTACCTTGCAGAAAGTGGTTGATTTTCTGTTTCTAGAATTGCTGTTCTTCTTCTCTTCGATCTCCTGTTGGATTTGTAGGTGTTTGCAATCTTTAGATAAGCTATCTAGCTGATCTCCCGCTACCTGAAGTAGTCTCAGCCTGCTACTTCTCCACCATCTTGACTCCTCCCTCCTAAGTGATCATTTCTGATTTATTATATATCTATGGCAATTACAACTTATTTTGAATTAAAGAAGAAAACTTATCTTGAATTATACTTTGCCTGGCATAATTAAGAAGTAACAAGAAGACAAGTATGGCTGGAAATTTCTGGAATTTCACAACCAGTTTTCAAATTTACTTTGAAAATATTCCTGGAAAGGGACAGGATAAGAAAACAAAAATATAGACCAAAGCATGCTGGAAAAACAAAGAAATATAGATCAAACAAAGAGAGATCACCATCTTAATGATGAAAGGTTAATTACACTTATTAATTTTTTAAACTAGAAAGTTATGTGATATTAAGGCACTCTCCCTCTTATGCAGCTGGTAGGATATTAATTGGCAAAGAATCTTTGAAGCAGAATCAAACAGTACTTACTGGAATTAATATGTACATGTTCTATAGTTTTGAGAAAGTTTTGAGTGAATGTGAGAGGAGGTATGTAAGATGTTCCTATTAATGTAATTTGTTGTACCCAAAGCTGGAGGCAATGTAGGTGACCATCACAAGGGTAATAGATAAGATATAAGCTAATCTACATATTTCAGCATGACTACAGCACTGAAACATAATATTTGGATGAATAAGAACCCACTTTATGAGCGGGAAGATAGTTGAATCCCATTTAGAATGCACCATTGCCTGAAAACTGGGGAGGGCTTAACCATATGTTGGGCAGATTACATTAACACCCTCTATGAATGTTATGGCTTTTTGTTATTTCATTCTTTAATATAAGCATGATCCTTCTTTAAATTATTTATACTGTCTTCTTCACCCCCTCAGCTTCAACCATATCAGCCTCCTTTATTCTATTTCATTATTCTAGATGACATCACAGTGTATGAGAGCTTTTGCATGTGGTGCTTCCCTTGAATGTGAGAAACATTGTCTGTGCGAAACAAACAGCTCCTCAATTCTCCTCTATGTATCTTTTTGTAAATATTATCTTTTCTGTGAGGTCTTCCTAGCCAATGTATTAAAAATTTCAAGTCTACCAGAACAATAGAATTCCTGTCTCCTTCCTCCTTTTCTGATTAATGTTTCTCCCTAGTTCTGTCATTTACCACTCTATTATCTATCTATCTATCATCTATAATGTATTTATTATCTCTTTTTTTTACCTGTCTTGTAGAATGGTCTGCCTATTATAAGTGTTCAATAAATATTTGCTGAATTATTTATTTTTTTAAAAAGATTTTATGTATTTATTAGACACAGACAGTGAGAGAGGGAACACAAGCAGGGGGAGTGGGAGAGGGAGAAGCAGACTCCCTGCAGAGCAGATAGTCTGACATGGGGCTGGATCCCTGGACCCTGAGATCATGACCTGAGGCAAAGGCAGACGCTTAATGACTGAGCCACTCAGGTGCCCCTATGTAATTTTTTCTAAATATCTATTTGATCTGGCATTAATATTGCTAAATCAAATTTGATAATTTTAAATTTGCTTTTGACTTCTATACATTTTCCACCTATTAGTCTTATTTTCTAAATCAAATGTAAATAAATTTATTTTCTCTTAATCCAGTCAGATTCATGGTATTTGTTTAATGTTTATTTTTCCTGCATATGATAAAAAATCTTTAGAGAAATGGGCAATATGTGTTGTGCTTACTTTTATCCAGTGCCTAGTATAGTTTATTCATATAATTGGAGCTCAACAATTTTTTTTATTTGAAGAAATTGGTACATGAATACTTTTTTTTCAAAGTATGGAACTAGGTAGCAACTTATAATGAATATAGTGTAGACTGTGAATTCAAAATAACACAAGCTGAATCTTTCACAATAAAACCAAATATTTGTTCAAGTGTTCTCCATGTATGTATATGTACATAAATATTTATGATTAGAAAATATACACTTATAGGGGTGCCTGGGTGGCTCAGTCGGCTAGGTATCTGCCTTTGGCTCAGGTCATGATCCTGGGGTTCTGGGATCGAGCCCTGCATCGGGCTCCTGGCTCGGCGGGAGCCTACTTCTCCCTCTCCCTCTGCTTGCCATTCTGCCTACTTGTGGACTCACTCGAGCTCTCTCTCTCAAATAAATAAAATCTTCTAAAAAAAAAAAGAAAATATACACTTATATATTTTGTCAATTATATATATATATATGTATCAATTATATATTATAATCAATTGGAGTGAAAACAGAAATAAAATTTAAGTAATTTTAGTGTCTTTAGGAAATACTAAAGAAATGTATAATTTTTATATTATTATACATATTTATGTGATATTCTTCTAGATATGAAGAATTGATTCTTAAAATATTCAGATTATGAAGATGAAACAACTTGTTTTTCTTAAGTTTTATTTAATTTTTGACATTAATATAAATCCATCTCATGAAGCAGTTTACTGTGTTATAGTAGCAAATCAATTGTGACACATTAGCTATTTTCTCCAATAATAGACAATTTTATTAAGTGAAAGCATATCAGATATTGGGCATTCATGAAGGTTTCAGTTGAAAAATAACATGATGCTTTCTTTTTAAAATTAAATTTTACTAGCTTAAAAATACTAGTGACTAAAATCCTGAATTATTTTTTACTTTTACCTGTTCTACTTTAAATAATCTTTCTACATTGGAAAAAGTTGCATGAATGGATCATGAATCACATTTTGGCAAACAGAATTAGAGGGGGAGAGGACTCTGGGTAATGTATTAGGGTTAATATAGCACAAACCACCAAAAAGGATGATAAAACATAAGCAGCTAAAATCACACACAAAAAAGTCTCTATCCTCATGAATCTTGTGGCTTTACTACTGCAGTAGATAATCACCATGGTAAACGCTTTGGAGACAGAATAAGGGTAGCATAAGTCTTGGAAGATAAATTAAGAAAGCAAAAATCCCATTATTATGGATAATACTATTCAGATTACCATGTCAGAAGGGCTGAATAAATTCAAGAAGTTCCATCTTGCTGAGAATTAAAATAATGATTTGCAAAACATCACACGATACTACTGAATCTTTGGGTTTCTTCAAAGAAAACTCGGATTTAAAATTCTAGAAAAGTTCCTACATAGATAATGAAGATGAAAACAATACAAATCTTACCGATCTTTTTAAAACCTCTGTTCTTGATTTGTGTATTTTGGTCTTATATTCTTAGGAATTGAAATAATAAAGACCTAAGTAAGATAACTGAAGATTTTCCCAGAAATTGAAAAATCTTATTTTGTCATTGTTTATTTTTCTTACTTTCTTCTTTTTCCAAAATTCATTGCAGTACTGATTCAAGTTAGGAGAAAATGAAATGAACTTCCAATTAGACTGGATAATGGACTATGCTATGGGCTGATATTGCTCTCTCTCCAATTTAGACTCTATCTAGGATAAATCTACTTTCTTTGGATGAGAAATACACAAACTCTAACCAGCATCATGTGCCTTCTGTTCTGAGAAGCTCTTAAGAAACCTATTCCAGTGGCAAATGCATTCTAACTGGGATTGCAGGTAGAGAGCTGGGTCCTAAATTATAGAAAATTAAGTCCTGGGAATCTGTCATTTCTCTAATGCCAGCATCTAAGGAATATTATGGATAATTATTTCTAAAGAGAAAACTTCAGACCATAATGTGGTTACATGTTACACAGGCACATAAACAGACAGGTGCAGATAACTGCAGTATTTTTTTTTTCTCTTTCTCCTCTTCTATCCCCTCATTCTCGCTCTTACCCAGTCATCTCTTTGCCACATCCTTGTAGGTTAAGCAAAGAAAATCCAGAAAGTAAGTGATGGGAGGTGTTCCTTGGTGACTTTCCATCTGTTTTTCAAAACAATGTATACCCTCTCCCAGCTTAATCCACCTCCTTCATTTACTCAGAACCTTTCTAGTGAAGTCTGAGCGGCTTATAACATTGCAAAGTCTTTGCTACTTTTTATTGGATGGATAAGTTTAGAAGACTAATATTCTAATACTGCAGAAATATAAAACAGCAGCAGAAAAGAATAAGGGAGAACTTATATGCACTAATATGGATGGGACTCTAAGGCACATCTTTCAACAAAGTACCGACAATTTTAACTAATATGTTAACACCCTCACACAAACACACATCATATCCTCCCCCACTACAGAAACACTCATATGTCTTACTGCTACCTAAATAGATGTAAACATAAGAAAAAGAAAATGATTGTCTGGTGATAGCAAGATTCAAATTTCATAGGTGCAGGACGCTGAAAGAGGAGTTTCTTCCTGTCTGTAAAGTTTTTATTGTTGATTTTTTACAAGCAGAATGTCTCTATTGTCTTACTTGAGTAATTTACAAAATAAACAGAAGAAAGTGAGAAAGGGATGAAGGGAAGGAAAGAGAGAGTAAGTCTTTTGATCCATTCAGAATATTTTTTAAAAATCCCATAATTATGCAGCGATCTAGCTTACAATAGATGGTCAAAAGATTTCTGCTGAAATGGTAAATAAATGACAGCTTTAAAAGACATTTGTCTTTAGTCTTACAGCAATGTGGTTATTGGAAATTTAATGAGGCAGAATAATCTTATTAGGGAATTAACTGTCTCATTTTTCTGCTGTAGGCTTCTTGTAAATAATAAAATGTATGTTGCATCTATTTTCAAAGAAGATATATAAAGCTTTGAATCTTTGAGTTTCCTTTGAGACTGAAAACCTTTTGATTCTAAATCCTATCAGGACCATAATTCCCTTAAAAGTATCTTTATACCCCTATATACTATTCTGATTGATATTTATAGATGATGTAAATCACCTAAACATTTAAATAAAAGCCAACTTAAAATAATGGAAACAAATAGAGAAATAAAAAATGTTAACTATAGGGGCACCTGGGTGGCTCAGTTAGTTATGCGGCTGCCTTTGGCTCAGGTCATGATCTCAGGGTCCTGGGATCGAGCCCCACATTGGCTCTCTGCTCAGCGGGGAGCCTGCTTCCTCCTCTCTCTCTGCCTGCCTCTCTGCCTACTTGTGATCTCTGTAATGTCAAAGAAATAAATAAATAAAATCTTAAAAAAAAAGTTAACTATAAAGCAATATGAAATTTAATATGTGCTTATTTGTATTACTTTATTAGATGTTATGAATTAGTGGTTAAAACCATACATGGAAATGCAAACTAACACAAGTGCAGTGGTCACACAAATGCTTTAGGAAGTGTTGTCTTTGGAGATATGGTAAGTGACAGAAAAGTTCTGAACAAAACAATATCCAGTCTTCCATCAATATTCATACATGAAGTTTGGATGCTGCAAGAAATTGATTTTATGCAACAATCTTGAAAAATTAGTTTGTGTTAATTTGTAATATGGGGTTAGATTATATGATCATGTATCTATGTTGGAGTTTTCACCTAAATGAATACCTACCAAGACACTTGAAAGGCATAAGCATGTAAAAAATTCTTCATTAAGTGGATCTGTTCAGTGAATTGCAGAATGTCTGTATGGTCCTGTCCCGTTAAATGCAATTCTCTAAACTATCAACATGTCCATGAGAAACATACCAACCAATGTTCCCGAGGTGTATCATCCTCATTAATAGCCCCTGGCTTAGACCCTTGGAAGTGATTACCTTGCCCTAGGTGGAAAGTGGTCTGATGGAAGTGGCTTCTCAAAGACAAGAGAGGGTAAGGGGACTAGGATACAGCTAGCATGCAGCTAGGTTCAGTGAAAGGTCATGGGAATGATACTGTTTCTCTGAGCAATAGAAATCTAATCCCAGCTCCTATGAGGTGTATAGAAGTGGTAAGGTATTTGTGTAAATGTTTGGTAACTGTATGCACAAGTTTAGCTCAGATGGATGTATGTTAACAGTGGAACAATTTGCTTTTGAGTGGATCTTATGAATCTGAGCAAGGACCCGAGAAGAGCAGACAGAATGACTAAAGAATAGATGAGAGCTTTTTCTCTGGATTCTATGAGCCCAAGTTTAGAAAGTAAGATTTCCAAGCTAAGAAAGTAGATTTACCCTATTTTCCTTTTGACTCACAAAATAAGGTCTGAATCAATTATAATTTTCATTTTGAAAAGCATTGAAATAAGTTAACTTTTGTTTAGAGGAGTTAGACTGGACACATGCACTTAGCCTACTCTCTTTTGATACCCCACAGCCACAACAACAAAAAGTAAATTTAAAAATGAGAGGGAAAATAATCAACTTTTGAAAATATAAAATAGTAGTTAATTAACAAAAGTAGTCCTAACCTAGAAGTGGGGATGCAAAGAAGCAGCTCTCAATCTCTCTCTCTCTCTATATATATATATATATGTACATATGTACATATATATTTTTTTTTCTGGAAAGGAAAGTATTTCTGGAAATAAATATTGGGGGGTGCCTGGGTGGCTCAATGGGTTAAAGCATCTGCCTTCGGCTCAGGTCATGATCTCAGGGTCTTGGGATCGAGCCCCGCATCAGAGTCTCTGCTCAGCAGGTAGCCTGCTTCCCTTCCTGCATCTCTGCCTACTTGTGATCTTTGTCTGTCAAATAAATAAATAAAATCTTTTATTTATATATATATATATATATATATATATATATATATATATATACACACATACACACACACATATATATATATATATATATATAGCCAAAAAATATAGTAATTGGTTTAAGTCTATGTCTTAATCTGCTTAGGGTACCAGAACAAAATATAATAGACTAAGTAATATAAACAATCAAAACTTACTTTATCACAGTCCTGGAGACAAGAAGTCCAAGGTCAAGGTGCAGCAGGATCAGTGTCTGGTGATAACTCTCTCCCTGGGTTGCAGACAGTTGTCTTCTCACTGTCCTTACAGCAGAAGGGGTGGGAAAGAGAAAGAGAAAGCAAAAGCTATCTAGAGAATTCTGGGAAAGATTTGAATGTATTAAAAAAAAGGTTTTTTTAAACTTAAGCAGTATTTGCAGATAAATTGATAATACATATATTGGAATCAAAATTGTTATTTTTAAATCATTTAATTAATCTATATATTAACCCATCAAATGTGTACTGACTGCTTATTAGACTTTGTTACACTATAAAAGAAATCATTTTCAGAGTTTAAGTTATATTCATTTCTGATTAAAAATTATCTCAAAGTTCTAATTCCTCATTTTACTTAAACTAATCATTTTTAAAACTCTATCTTTACTTTTTTATTTTTTATGTCAAATCTGACTCGCTTTATTTTTATTTTTTTGTTTCAAATTTTTATTTAAATTACAGTTAATTACCATGCAGTGTAAGATTACTTTCAGGAACAAAACTTAGTGATTCAGCACTTACATATGACACCCAGGGCTCACCACAAGTGCCCTCCTTAATCCCCATCACCCATTTACCCCTACCTCCCTACCAGCAACCCTCAGTTTGTTTGCTCTCTGGTAGTTTGTCTGGTTTATGGTTTTGCCTCTTTCTCCCCCCACCCCATGTTTATCTGTTTTGTTTCTTAAATTCCACATATTAGTGAAAGCAACAACATGGTTGGAAATAGAGTATATTACGCTCAGCAAAATAAGTCAATCCAAGCATCTTCTTTACATTTAAGAAATGGGATAGCAATTCATTTCCTTACTACTGTAGGCATTAAACTAAGTAAAATATTGCGCAAAATTGCCAAATTGCCAAACAGATATTTGTTCCTTCATTTTCCTTCTCATGGCTTACACTATATCTAATTTGTCATTTCTTTCTTGAATTTACAAAGCATCTCTTATGAACATATACACCTTTAATAAAGCAGACTTTTATTCCCTATTATTCTTATATATGCTTTACCATATATACCCAGACAGAGACCCATTTACAGATAGTTTAATGGGCTTTGACTTCTTGTTACTATAAATATTAAAACTGATAACCTTGTTAAAAACTGCTGTCCAAAAAAATATTGTTGATATTGATATGAACTGATTTTTTAAAATAATGAATAATATGGTTTCTTTAAGGATTTGAAATATAATTTTATTTAAGACAAATAGATTTTTATACAACATTTTTGGAACACATGTTTTACAAAGCATATCTGCATATGAATTCAGAACATAATCATAAATTATAATTGCTTGGGAATTTATTATGAAATATCTATGAATTGAATTAAAATATAGAAAATTTCTACTGAGCAGAAGTGGTAGAGTATCTTTCTAAACGTTAATTGGAAAATTACTTTCTGAAATTAATCAATATGGCTCTGGACCATAATTTGAAATGAGATTAAAATCAAAGGTACAAGCCCTTGTGTTAATTAAATAATTCTTGGAAGGCTTGGGGTGGAAAGCTGGTTTTAAGCTCTGTTAATCTGATTAGATTCCAGACCATATGATAAATGTGACCTGCTTGGATTTTGCAATCAGTAGAGTTCCAACTCTTTACTTGTCATGATACCATGATTTTTTGAGTATTTGTATTTCTTTGGTGTCTCTACTATTATACTTAAATCTGTTAATAAAGGTTGTGTTATATATTAATAGGGAAAGACAAAGAACATTTCTCAAACTTCATTCAGTTGGTGGGGCAATTAAAGATATATCTAAAAAAATTCCTTATAGAAAATGTTTAAAGACTAGAAGCCTAAATTAATTAAGTTTCTTCTTATATCCTAAGAATGACTTTAATACATTCACAAAGACTAAGTGCGGGTCTTCCTTACTTTGGGCCAAACTGCATTTCTGACAAGCTCTGTATAAATCATACCTTATCTTCTTGCTGAACTACAAAACAAATTCCCAGAGTTTTAACATTGCATGCAATGTATTCTTAGAGGGCTGTAGTTTTTAAGAGTTCTTATTGAGTTCTTCTAGTGCACCAAGCAGAGACCTAGGTCACAGACATCAAAAATCAATTGTGACTTATTTAAGCAGAAAAAGAGTTTATTATAAGCATGTTGGTTAGTGCCAAGAAATGCAGAAGGCTGGAAAATCAGCCTCAGAAAATGATCAGGAAAAAAAGAAAACTGAAGAGCAGCTAGGCTCAGAGCCCAGAACTAGTCCATCAAGATGGCTCTTGCCACAGCTTGTCCTGATACCCTATGAACTGGATGTTTCTGCTTCTGATGCAGCTGTCTCAATTCTTTGCTTCAATAGCTTGTGATTCAGTTTAGGGTAGGTCAAAAATTTGTCAAATGCATACATTTTAGGGACAACAAAAGCCAGGAAAAAGAATGTCTGGCATTTGGGGCTTCTGTAGTGGAAGACTACTTTCTGTATCGTACCAATATTCTCTTCATAGGATAGTTCCTACTAAATACTGGTAACTGTGAAAAGTGTTCATACTGTCTTTTCCCCAGCATCTGAGATTATCAATGATTGATTTATTAACATTAGGTCCCAAGGGAGCATAATAAAATGAAAACCTATTATTGCTATTACCTAAAAACTTATTTTCATGTGAATAATCTCACTTTCAATTCAATTATTATTTTGATATTTTCCTATTCTTCATTTGTTTAATGGGAGCTACATCTGTACTATTTAATATCACTGCTATGAGAAAAAGCGGTTCTATTCTGACTTGGTCAGCCTCTCTCTCAAGGTGGCAATCTACCCACATATAAGCCCAGATAATTAAACTCATATTGTACTAAGAACCCCACAATTCCTGCTGCTGCTTAACCATGTGGTTCTAGGGGCTGTCTTAGCTCTGGATAGCCTAGATCTGGTTTGCATGATCTGCTCTCCTTGACCCTGTGGATCAATCTCAACTACTCACCAAAGCTGGGTCAGTAAGAATTGTAGATTTGTTTTCTCACAGAACTGAGGGAGAGAAGCTCTTCATTAGACTATGAGGTCCAGGCCCTGTCAGTGATGACTGTGGATCCTGCCGAGGGGTCTGAAGCATAACAGAACACAGGCATGCATGAAGTGTGTTTTCCAGAGGAAGGCAGACATGACAGATGGATAAAGTAAGACCTGGTGGCATCCTAATCTATTCATTCCTCTCCTTCTTACAGTTTAGTTTTCCAACATTTCTTCTATTACAAGTACTACTGTCACATGCTTCCAATAAATTAACCTTCTTGCCAAAACAAGTTCTATTGATTTTCTGTCACTTGTAACTCAAATTGCGATGACTACTACTAATATTGAAAAACAACTCAAAGCACCTGCTTTACTGAAGATTTTAGGTAGAAAATCTCATTTCTCCATCTTTCTTTTTCTTTTTGGTAGAAATCATTCCACTTTGCTCCCCAGCCAGGGCTAGTATATAGCAGAGAATTTTTAAATCTCTTTCCCCTCTTTACCCCCAAGAAAAGAAATTTGGTTAAGAACATGATGACTTGAACAATATTATCTGATGGTGTGTTTACTGTTTCTCTCCTCTCTTCCTCTTTCCTTCCTCTCTCCCTCCCTCACTTCCTTCCTTCCTTCCTTTTCTGTTTTCCTCTAGCATGAACTAGATATGCATCACAGCACAAATCATTCCTTCCTTCCTCCCTTTCTCCCTTCCTTCCTTCCTCACTTCTTTGTCTGCCTGCCTCTCTCTCTCTACTCCCTCATCCCAGTTTCTTGAATCTATATAAGAATCAAAGCCCCCCCTCTACTTTTTCCATGTTGATAGTTACATTGCACATGTTGAGGTTGGTATTTCTCTAGTTTTATCTTTTTCCAGTGATTAAGTTAGTGAGGTTGGCGGGGTTCTGTATGGTTCATGGAATGTGCTTTGTGGAATTCACTCCTGTCATAAGCAGGTTAAAAGGCAAAATTTAGTATGGAGGGAAATTCCAGGTTGTTTTAGGTCTCAGCTATGTTTTCTAATCCAGTCTTACAGCGAAATCCTTCTCTTTTAAAATATTAAGACTCCAGTGATAGAGCTCACACCCTGGTCCTCCTTAGGTTTCTTGAACCTTATCTTAAAAGTATAAAGCTTAGGACCAGATGAATAGAGGCTCAATAAATTGGCATTTCTCATGGAATAACAATATTAAGGGTGATCTTTATTATCAGTTTAATATAAACCCACATATATTCAGCGCTTCTGTGTTGTGAATGTGTTCTGTGTTATGATGTATTCTTCTCCATTGGGAATAATATATTCTCTAGCTAATAAGAAAAGAAAAAAAAATCTATTTTTATTCCATATTGTATTTGTAAGAACAGGTCCTTTATTTATTCATTCACTCAAAAGTAATTCAACAGATGTTTTCAAAACAACAACTGTAATATCAGGACCTTTGTACAGTGCTAGGAAACAGAAAAACATATATTCCTGCCCTCAGTGTGTTTAGGAGAGTGGTGTATCAACTTTGATCAGAGATATTACTTCTTTATCAGGTCTTTGGTTTTTTTGTTTGTTTGTTTGTTTAGAATACTGGGAAAGTATATTTTCCTCAGAAGTATGAAAATGTCTACTTAAGATAGCAAGTTTCTATTGATACAAAACCCTGAATGGTCTTTTAAAATATCTTATATAGATGGGTGCCTGAGTGGTTTCACAGATGAAGCATTCAACCCTTGATTTCACCTCAGGTCATGATCTGTGGTTGTGAGATCAAGCCCTGCGTTGGGCTCTGCACTGAGGGGCAAATCTACTTGAGATTCTCTCTCTCTCTCTCTCCTTTTGTTCCTCCACTCCTCTCTAAAATAAATAAATATTTTTTTTAAATGTGTTTAAAATATTTTATATTAGAAGGACTGACTTGAATTCCTTTTTTTCTAGCATGAACTAGATACATATCACTGCACAAATCCTTTAAACTTTATGGATTTTGATTTTTCTCATCCATAAAATGGGAGTACATATTGTCATGCAGATTAAGTAAGATATGACAGTATGTCAGTATAGGCACTCTTGCTGTGTAGAGCAAGGGACAGCGGAGACTTCGAGCCTCAGACACACATTCTCAGTGGGATGATCTCTTCCACAAGTGGTAAAAACATTGGTTCTCGAGGAAAAAAAAATCAAAATCCATTTTATGGATGATACATAAGTATATATTACATAAAACATACATAGCTTACTTGTGGTGTTAGGGTTTTGTGAGAAGGTGACAAAGAAAATAATGTTATTAAGAATTCTTTTGGGGGGTGCCTGGGTGGCTCAGTGGGTTAAAGCCTCTGCCTTCGGCTCAGGTCATGATCCCAGGGTCCTGGGATCGAGCCCCACATCTGGCTCTCTGCTCAGCAGGGAGCCTGCTTCCCTTCCTCTCTCTCTGCCTGCCTCTCTGCCTACTTGTGATCTCTGTCTGTCAAATAAATAAATAAAATCTTTAAAAAAAAAAAAAGAATTCTTTTGGCTAATAAAAAAAAAATGTGTTGAGAAACACTGACTTAGCCATAATCCAGTTTTCTCCTCTAAATGCCTAAAAGGCCATAGAAATATCACTTCTATAGATTCTATTTCTAATATTTGTTATGTATAATCAAAATTTTCTTACCCTTCTTCATAGGGTTGTCATGAAGGTCAAATGAATCTATCTCTGTGCAAATACTTTGAAGTATATGGAATATTGATGTCATTAGTGACACTTTGCCATCATGACTAAAAATAAGATACAGTTCCTAAAGAGAAAATAAACAAGAATTTTATGTTTGGGAACATTCAAATTCTATTTTGTAAATGAGAACTCTTTTACAAAGGGAGGTGATAATAGCAACAACTCTGAAATGAGATTCTTCTGCTTGACAGATTTAGGCATATTACTAAATTCATTTTGCAAAAAGCTTGCCTGTTTCTCAGTTTAGGAAAATAGTAAAGAAAGTAACTTTCTCTTCCCAGAAGAACAACACTTCTTACCTCTCAAGTTTGGTGCCCTCCCCTCCACTCTTCAAATCAGACACATTGTCTTTGAACTATGAAATACATAGTGTCATCTAGAATAGTTTGAACACTTATTTCCTTTCTTCTCTATCCCAGTGAATCTTATTTTCTTTATTTATTTACTCTCCATTCAAAAATATGCCCTGAAGACCCATGATGAACTGGGTGCTGTCCTAGGTACTGAACTTACATTAGTAAACAAAGCAGAAAAAATTCCTAAGAGCATGATGCTGACATTGTTATATTTTATTGTAGCCCAGTGCTGCTGGAAAATAGAAACAATAAGAAATCTTCTCACCTGTTTGTGCTCTGGAAAGAACTTTATCCTTCCCCATATGATTTATATAAGATTCATAGTTGCCCCCCCCCCTTTTTTCATATGACAAGGCAGACACAGGCCCTTGAAATTCACATGCTTTGGTTCATAAATGGCAGTTGAACTGCTACCCACTGGCCAGGATGGACAAAACATCTGCTGTATATCAACTTGACCAAACTTGAGTTAAGCTTCTCTCCTTCCCCTAGGCACCTGCACTTGGGAGCCCTCCCCACCACTGCACTCAGCCTGAGCCAGCATACAACCCCACTTTAAGGTTCCTCCTGAGAATAGCTGACCTCATTATAAAACAGTCTCTGATCTACTGTCCTATCAAACAACACTTTCATCCTACTCACTGGTACCCAGTTCTTTCTAGCTTTGTTTACTACTCCCTATAAAAGAAAAGCCTTTCTCTGACTAACCTTTGAGATGCTGCAATTCTCATAGGCAGAGTGTTCTTGCTGAAATAGCCCCTTTTTCCATTGCAATGGTCTTTTTTCCTACTCTTGCAATAATGCATTTTATTAAGTCTCTCTTTACCTAAACCTGGACTTGTTTTTTATTTGTAATTATTATTACATATTTTTATATGTAATAATTATTATATGTGAGTATCTTATACTGGGCATAATGTTCACAATGTTCCTCTTAAACTGAAGAGAATTGGCTTAGTATTACATTCTAGCTTTTTTTCTAGTATCCATTCCTGATAGGTGGCACTCAAGCGTTTGATCTAGATGGGAAACAGTTTAAGTTTTATCTCATGATGACTTTTGGAAACCCAATACTGAAAAGGATTCCAATGCAGGAGGCATTCTCAGGAAGAAATAATGCTCTATCAGTAATTTTGTGGCTGCGGCTAGTGGATATAGATTCACATGTAATTCTTACATGCCATCCTCCCTAAGCCTCTACCCACATTTTCCCAGATGTTCTTTTTTGGTTTTAATGACATGTTCATCTCATTTTTTGGTTCTCATTGCCTAAACCTATGGACTTTTCCCTATTGGATCTATTAACTGCCTTAACTTGCCAGTAAGAATCATTCTCTCTCTATCTCTCTCTTTCTCTCAGTCATTCCCCTTAAATTATCTGAGTTCCATATTGCCTTGTCCATTTTTCTGCATATGTAATAGATAATGAATGAAATATGGCTTTTCTCTTCTGGAACAGATAAGCCAAAATCAAAAAGAACTTCTTGACACACGACATAACTCTCACTTTTAAGCAACTTAAAGATCATTTCAGTTATAATCAGCGATTAATAGCTTTGCTATTCTTTTGAGCCAAATTTTATAGTTACCTAAAATCCCTGAGGTGGTAACACAGAGTTAAAACACTGCTGACTTTAAATTTGGAGATTACAAACTGCAATCCATACATAAAAACCATGTTTGTGTTAAAACCAGTGGGAGTGAAAAAGAAAAATTGATGTGGCAGGAATGAAAGTACAGAGGGGCGACATTTTGAGTAATCATTTGCAGAAAAAGAGCTGTGGTTTGGGTCTGCTTTTTATTTTTCCTCTTGCATTTTTTTGGAGTTATTTTTTTTTCCGAGAAAATGAACCATATAAACTAACATTTACAAAGGAGATAGAATGATTTCATATTCCCTGAAATGTTCCCGTGTTTCATGTTTCATCTGTCTGCATGTTTTTAAGATAAGCAAGATGCGATAAGATATTAAATATGGACTAAACGAGTGGCGTGAACAAATGGCCTAGTTAATACATAATTCCTTTTCCTTTAATAAAGGTAAAGGTCGATGTTTTACCATTTTTCTCTGAGGATCACATGTGTCTCCCAGGAACCTCCCTCCCATTCCAGATCTCACCTTCCTTCAACATGAAAAATGCAAATGACAATAATATAAAACTTTTTTTTTTAAATTTTTTGCAAAACATCTGAGAGTAGGGAACCATCTGCTAATGTCATGTAAACAGGCCAAAAGGACTGGGCAGAAGAGGAAAAAAAAAATCTGGCATCAAGGCCACATCATCTGGCCCAGATCTCTGCCAGGCCCCTGCCCCAGAGGTGTGGAGAACCCGGGGACACTAATTCTGGCCCAGCATTCTGCAAGCATGCTGGTGTTCACGGCACAACAAGGAACAGCTGCAGGGAGCAGGAGTGGTACAGCAGGTTGTCAAATGAGATACGGGCTTATGTCAGAGTCATTAAGCTTTTCTGATTAATGGGCTGCAAATTAATTGGTGGTTCCACTAATTAATTTATTTGGGTTGCTGAAATCCTCAGGACTCACTGCGGCCATTAGCCAGGTGGAGAGATCCCTCTGCATGGGGAGTTTTTTTTTTTCCCCACACAGAGAATTTGAATTTGAGCTTACTTGTTGGTAGGGCTTTTCAAGACACATCAGCAACGAAAATATTAAGTGATTCAAAACACTTTTAATGCCTAGAAATAGTTGACTGGTGATGTTTGGAATCAGAAGAGTAATCAGACTGCAAAAGCTTATAAGTTTCTATTGGATGGCATGTAGAATGCCCAAAACGCCATCAGCGAGCCTGCATGGAAATGTCATTGTTGTAACTGACAAAGTATGCATCTCTGGCTTAACAGAAAAGCCAGACCATTGAAATGGCAGGATCAAAAGAAGCATGTAGATAAATGTGTTCATCTGCTTCAGGAATGACTTCTGATATCTATACCAATACCTATATCTACCTATATACATATATGCATATATGTAGGTATACGTGTGTATATTTTTTTCTAAAAATGAGATCTCATCTTAATAAAAAGAAGTATTTCTATCCAGTATGTGTCAGTGTGTCTCACTAGATTTTAATTTTATCAAAGATCATAAAAATACTCATAATTTTATGAATATAACCAAGAATCTCTTATATATACTTGTTTAAAATAAATATAATTATAAGCACATAGTTTATTTCCTATGTCATTTCCCTTTTTGTCTTTATAATTTAATTAGAAAAAAATATATTTCCTCAAAAGTATCAAGTGCAGAAATATATGCAACAGAAAAAAAATCCTGACAATCCCCGTTTCACATGGATAACCATAATGAACATGTTTTATTAAATGAATATAAAAATGTCATATATATATTATATATATATATCTGAGTGTGTATATATATTCATATGTTACAGACTCTGCTTTTTTTTACCTAGTGTATTTTAATCATCTTTCTTTATAGTTGATTTAGTTATCTTTCTTTTTTAATGGTTTTATAATGCTTCATTTTATAGATAACCATACAATTTTTAATTTGAAGTCATAAATGGGCATTTAGTAGTTTTCAGCTTTTCACTATTACAAGCAATTCTTCCTTGATAATCTTAGTACATAATATTTTCTGTATGTACTTGTTATTTCTTTTGAATGAATTGCTAGTAGCGGAATGTTCTGTTAAAAGATATGTACATAATTAATTTGAAGGTTGAGTAATCAACTGATTGTTAACTAATTTAAAAAAAGTAGAATAAAGCAAAAGTAGTTAAAATAGGGAAAATAATAAAACTTACACCTCTCACCCAACTTTTATATAGAAACTCTTATTTTATTACTTACAATTATCTTTACTGAATACTGAGTTTCCTTAAGGACATAGAAGTTATATCTGAATGTGGATATGTTGCATATGTCACAGAGGATGGGAAGGGTAAGCTCTAACTAAAGGTTTTGAATTATTAGGCACACAAATGGAGTGATTGGGGAAATTAAATATATTTCCAATGCCTGAATTATTGCCCTCATTTCTACTGTCATTTAGCTAATAAGAAATAAGTTATTTTAAACAAAGACCAAATTTGGCTAAACTCAGCTATAAAAAGAATAACTAAAAGGAGTCTACACTTGCAAATAGCTAATTTTGAATAAAAGTTGTATCCTTGCGATAGAATTAATAACGTTTTTGGAAGAAATGAACAGACACAGAAGCACATTTGCTCTATGTCCTAGCATGACCAACCAGTCTATGACTGACTAGCCAGTCCCCACTCTCTTATTTGTAGGTTTTTTTTTTTAATTGAAGCGTAATTGACATACAATGTTATATTAATTTCTGGTGTATGACATCGTGATTCAACAATTTTGTGCATTACTTAATGTTCACCACAGTAAATGACATCACCATTTGTTACCGTACAACATTATTACAGTATTATTGACTGTATTCCCTATGTTGTGTTTATCTTTATGACTAATTTTTTTATAACTAGATGTTTGTACCTCTTACCCCCTCTATCTATTTTGCCCATTTCCCCACCAACGTCCCCTCTGGCAACAACCAGTTTGTTTTCTTTTAAGAATCTGTTTTGTTTTTTGTTTGTTTTGTTTTGTTAGATTCCACTTATAAATGTGATCATACGGTATTTGTCTTTCTCTTGTCTGACTTATTTCACTTAGCATCATACACTCTAGGTTCATCCATGTTTTCATAAATGGCAAAATCTCATTTTTTATGGCTGGATAATATACTGTTGTACATATATATACATGACATCTTTATTCATTTATCTGTTAATGCACATTTGGGTTACTTTCATATTTTGACTATTGTAAATAATGCTGCAGTAAATGTAGGGGTGTGTATATCTTTTCAAATTAGTGTTTTTGTTTTCTTTGGCTAAATACCCAGTAGTGGATACACTGGATCACAGGGCAGATCTATTTTTAATTTTTTAAGGAAGCTCTATATTGTTTTCCTCAGTATATATATGCACCAGTTTGCATTCCCACCAACAGTGCATGAGGGTTTCCATTTCTCCACATCTTCACCAACACTTGTTTCTTGTCTTTTTGATACTGGCTATTCTGACTGATGTGAGGTGTTATCTCATTGAGGTTTTGATTTGATTTTCCCTGATGATTAGTGACATTGAGCACCTTTCTCTGTGTCTATTGGCCACTTGTATGTTGTCTTTGAAAAAAATTCCTACTCAGATCCCCTGATTATTTTTTTTTTAAGATTTTGTTTATTTATTTGACAGAGAGAGATCACAGGCAGGCAGAGAGGCAGGTTGGGGGTGGGGGAAGCAGGCTCCCTGTTGAGCAGAGAGCCCGATGTGGGGCTCCATCCCAGGACCCTGAGACCATGACCTGAGCTGAAGGCAGAGGCTTAACCCACTGAGCCACCCAGGCACCCCCCATCACCCCGACCATTTTTATTCAACTTGAGGTGCTTTTTGTTTTGTTTTATTTTATTTTTCCTTTTTTTGGTGTTAGGTGTATCAGTTCTTTTTATAGTTTGGATACTAATCCCTTATCGGATATATCATTTGCAAATATCTTCTCCCATTCAGTAGGTTGTCTTTTAGTTTTGTTGATTGTTTCCTCTGCTGTGCAGAAGCTTTTTATTTCGATGTAGTCCCAATAGTTTATTTTTGCTTTTGTTTCCCTTGCCTGAGGAGACATATCCATAAATATGTTACTAAGGCTGAAATCCAAGAGATTAGTGCCTTTGTTATTTTAGTAGTTTTATGTCCCACATTTAGGTCTTTAATCATTTTGAGTTTGTTTTTGAACATGCTGTAAGAAAATGGCTTAGTTCATTCTTTTGCATATAGCTGACCAGTGTTCCTGACACCATTTATTGAAAAGATTGTCTTTTCCCCATTGCATATTCTTGCTTCCTTTGTCAAAGATCAACTGACCATATGGGTGCGGGTTTATTTCTGAGCTCTCTATCCTGTTTCATTGATGCATGTCTATTCTGTGCCAGTACCAAACAGTTTCGGTTACTATAGCTTTGTAGAATACCTTCAAATATTACATTCCAGTCCACCTGGAACTATAATACCACCAGCTTTATTTTTCTTAATATTGCTTTGGCTATTGAGTTCTTTTGTGGTTCCATCCAAATTTTAGATTATTTGTTCTAGTTCTGTGAAAAAATGTTGTTGGTATTGTGGTAGGGATTGCCTTGAATCTATAGATTGCTTTGGGCACTATAGTCATGATATTAACTCTTCTAATTCACAAGCATGGGATATATTTCCATTTTTTATGTCATCTTCAATTTCTTTCATCAGTATCTTAGAGTTTTTAGAGTACAGGTCTTCCACCATCCTGGTTAAATTTATTCCTAGGTATTTTATTATTTTTGGTCCAATTATAAATGGTATTGTTTTCTTATTTTCTCCTTCTGCTACTTTATTATTACTATATGGAAATGCAACTATTTCTGCATATTAATTTTCTATCCTGCAACTTTACTGAATTTGTGTAATTTTTGGTGGAGTCTTTAGGGTTTTCTATATATAGTATCAGGTCATCTGCAAACAGCATCAGTTTTATTCTTCCTTACCAATTTGGATGTCTTTTATTTCTTTTTCTTGTTTATTTGCTGCAGCTAGGACTTCCAATACTATGTTGAATACAACATACAATACAATATAATCCAACACCAACATACAATAGTATGCTGAATGTTGAATAAAAGTAGCAAGAGTTGACATCCTTGTCTTTTGATCTGAGAAAAAAAAAGCTTCCGGTGTTTTCACCATTGAGTATGATGTTAGCTGTGGGTTTTTCATATATGGCTTTATTTTTTTGAGTTATATTCTCTCTAAATCCATTTTGTTGAGAATTTTTGTCATGAGTAGACATTGTATTGGGTCAAATATTTTTTCTGCATTATTGAGACGATTATATAGATTTTATCCTTTCTCTCATTAATGTAATGAATCACACTGATTGATTTTTGAATGCTGAACCACCCTTGCATCCCTGGAATAAATCCCACTTGATTGTAGTGAGTGTTTTTTTTTTTTTTTTTAATGTACTGTTGAGTTCAGTTTGCTAATTTTTTTGTAGAGGATTTCTGCATCTATGTGCATCAGAAATATTGCCCTGTAGTTTTTTGTTTTATTTTGTTTTGTTTTGTAATGCCTTTATTTGTTTTGGTATCATGGTGATGTGGGATGAAAGAATGAATTTGGGAGTTTTTCTTCCTCTTTTATTTTTCAGAATAGTTTGAGAGGAGTAAGTGCTAATTCTTAAAATGTTTAGTAGAAATTACCAGTAAAGCCATCTGGTCCTGAGCTTTTGTTTTTTGCAGGTTTTTTTTTTTCCCTCCCCAATTTAATTTCATTACTAGCATTCAGTTTGTTCAGATTTTCCATTTCTTTCTGATTCGGTTTTTGGAAGATTTTATGTATGTAGGAATTTATCCATTTCTTCTAAATTGTCCAATTTATTGGCATATAATTTTTCATACTAATTGGACACAGAAGTACACTTGCTTTATTTCTTAAAATTAGTAACCAGTCCATCACTGTCTTATTTGTGCAATAAAGTGTTCCTTTCATACAATTGTAAGCTTTGTAGTAAAATGTTGAGAATATTTTATTCATAAACTGTGTCAGTAAGATGTAGCTTAGTGAAGCTTTTTTGTAATTATTTTCAAGATCAGGACAACCAGAGAAGAATTTAATGCCCCTTTTTTTTTTTTTTCTTTTTCTTTTTGGATTGAGAAAGAACCTTTCTGTCACTATGTTCTTTGTCCTTCCTTTGTTCTCCATAGCTAGTTACTGGACACCAGACATCAACAACCAAATTGACTAATTATTCCCAAATCAGGAGGCATGCACACTTTTATAAAAGGATTGCGAGTTGACTAGTCTATTCCCTAATCAAAGGCAGCTGGATGAAATTTTCCCAGGGGACATTAACTCCTAAATTTTCCAAAGTAGCTCCTGGGGACTTGGACAATTAGCTTCTACATTTTTAAAGCAGTGCATTGTTTTGAACCTCATCTGTTACTTAAATGATATAAAGCTCTATGTCCTTGCCTTAAAGGTTGTTAAATGTGAAGGAGTATCTGAAATAATTTCTTGTTTATAGACTTTTGCTGAAATTCCAGCATATGGATCACAAAAAATGGTATTCTTCTCTTCCTAGTAACTTAGGGTATATGGCGAAAATTTCTATTTACCTGACATAGCTTTTAGGTTCTGTGCTCAAAAATCTTTGAACATCATAAAAATTGTGTCATGTTGTAATTACTTTGAAATCACATGTAGCCATATTCAAATTTCAGTTCTGTGAGTTATTAATTAAGCAGTCTTGAGCAAATTATCCTAACTTCTCTGTTTCCTTATTCATATAATTTGTGCTTGGGACTGTGAGATACCTTGAAGGGAAAAATTAGTCTTTAATATTAGACATAAATAATAATCCTAGTTTGGAAATTGAGCTCAAACAATTAATAAATTTGCCCAAAGTTGTTTATCATTTTCATTAAGAAATAAAATTAAATTGTTTCATATGAGTTGTAACTTGTAAAGTACACAATATATCTTCAGATAAATGATTTTAATTACATAATGCATCAAATTCTCATTTCAGCATTTTATAAGAAATAATTTTGAATAGTAGTCAGTCATTCTGAATTTAACCTTTTTATTTTATATTGTTGGCATTCCCCATTTATTGAGCTTAACACAATGCCTTTGTATATAATTATAAAATATGTAATTTTCTTAGGCAATGTTATAAGCAGGCACTCTGTGCTTCACATTTATTAACTACTTTTGTGAGGTTAGCTACCATTACTCTTTCAGTTTCCCAGATGAAAAACTTGAAAACTTTGAAACTTATTCTAATTTAAGTTAGTATATGTCAAAGTCAGGATTTGTTCACAGGACAGATTATCTTCTTAGCATATGCCCTTAATGAACATGGTCTATCGCTTATTATTTATCCCTGATTTTAAAGAATCATATTTTTTAGCATATTAAAAAACTTCATTTACTATCGATAATACATTTTCCACAGATCTTAACCTGCCTATTTGTGTTGGAAATGTCAATTTGTGTGTTCTATTTAAACTAAGTAATGAATCAAACAAGGATTCTCAATTGAATTGTATTATTATAAGGTATTTTTTGTTTGTGTTTTTGTTGTTTTTTGTTTGTTTTTTTAATTGGGGAAACAAATTCTTTAAAAATTTGAAACAACTTTATAAAATAATTCATCTTTTTTCTCAAGATAGGATTGCAACAAATATATTCCAAAAGTACCAATATTAGTAAAGGAAGTGGTTAGTGTTTCTAGGTGAAAAACTGGCCATTTTTTCAATGTGATTGGAGATTATAAAGCACAGTATCAAATTAAAGGTTTTATGTCTTGCTGCAGAGAAACCTCCTTAACTTATTCAAGGGCAACGCTTTCTAAACTTAGTGGACCAGAATCCCTTTAATAAGTTAGTTTCTTGCTTTTTACTGTTCTCCAGAGAATATTTTGGGAAATGCTGATCTAAGTGACTCATCTTGACAGGGGGATTTATGTTGTTTGACACATGGTTTGTTTTCTATTTCAACATTTTATATACCCAAAGACTCAGAGATATTTTCTTTCTATCCTGGCTTTTAACCCAATAGTTGTAATAATAGTTGGGAGTATTTAAGATAAACACCTGCAAGCTGTTATTTGCTGATTGTGCCCCAACAGATATGCAAACAGACACTGTCCAGTACATGCAAAGTGAGGGTGTTTTATGGCATCATGATGCACACTGGCAAATAGATAAAGGAAGTTTCATGAAGTAAGGTGCTTAGGAACTGATTAAAAACAAAACAAAACAAAACAAAACAACACACATATTGGATACTTAAAGTCTCCTGATACTATGCATAGTCATAGGCAAAGCCACTAAAAAAATATTTTAAAAACTATTGCACTTCGGTTACCCTTTCCCCAAAAAAGACATACCATTCAGTCTTCAGAAATATGATAGTGTTTTCCTAAAGACAGTGACCAGCCTATAACGGGTGCATACAAGAAGTTCAATAAATATGTGTTGAGTCACTGAAAGGAAAAAAGAGTCAGACTGTGAAACCCAGAGATAATCTGCTTGAGCAGCTACAGAATCCACTAACAACAGGACTATCTTTATAGTCACTCAGTATGGGACAACCTATTAGTCTTTGCAGTGTTACCTGCCTGTAGAGTTTTAATCATTACCAGTAATACCATCTCATTATAACAAGCCCACTGGTATACACAGCCTGCTAGAAAAACTTACCTAATATCATTTTGCAAAAGATTTTTAGAAAGACCCATCAAGGTCTTTCATACCTGTCAAGGCATTTTTCTCATTCAATGAGATTGCCCTTATATTTCACATTGCTGACATTCTGTTTTTCGAAATTCTCTGCTTACTTTTGAGGGCACTATTTTTTTCCCTACTTCATTAATTTCTCCTTTTTTTTTTTTTTAACTTCACAACAGGTGGATGCATTCTCTCTTCCCTTTTTCCAATTCCTTCCATTCTCCTTATACCCCCCCTGCTTCTTTCTTTGTTGTAATTCTGATTCTTTACTCAAAGAAAGTGGTTTGCAAATAGTTTTCTTAAGCTAAACATAATTCTACAGAATGTTGAGTCTGATATTTTTCCAACTTTTGCAGATATTTTAAACTTGAGTATCCCACTGACAGTTGAACACATATCCAAGGACCTTCTCTTCCATTCCAAAGCCACCTCCTCCATTTCCACTCTCTTCTTGGAGAGGTTCTGGCCCTTTCCAAAAAATACATCTTCTTTTTTGCCTGGAGAAGTTGTTGCTCTTTGAAATTGGAAGTGACAGTCCTGGGAATTGGTTTGTCCCACTGCCAACCTGCTCCCCTGATCTAGTCATCCACAGAAGTAGAATCAGTTTAAGCTGCAGTTGACCCAGTTTGAGAGGCCTGAGTACTACCATTTGCCTATTTTCCTTTCCTTGTATAGGTAATTCCTGGAATCAATTCTTTAAAAAAACATGTCTATTCACTTAAAATGATAATGCTTTACAGTCCTGCCACTTGATCACTACCTAAAATGTTAATAACTGTCATCAGTGGTATTTACAAAAGCCCAAATTGTGATTCCTTTTTACCTAACTCAACATTTCCTTAACCCTTTCTCATACCTCTGCCTTTTAGAATATCTGGAATCTCTTTCCATGCTCTCATCAAATTTCCTGAACTAACAAAAACATAGGGCTCCCTGAAAGATGCTACTTTTACATTTCTTTTGAATAAATGCTCTTAATTTTTGTACAACTCATGAGTATAAGTGGAATTAGTGATTAGTGAGTACCCAGGTATACTTAGGGATCTATTACTATTACCTCTATATGTTTAAAAGTAAGAAAGAAAAGACAACTCCACTTCTATGAGAATCTTCTATAGAGTTAGACAATCTTTTTTGGTCTTCATCCTTGTCTTCCATGTTAATTTGATCAGTCTTTTGTAAGTTTGGAAGACTTTGTTACCCATCTCACTGTCCTCTTCCTGTTCCAAGTCCTACCATCATATTTGGTGACATCAATACTAATCTGAGGACCCATTCCAAAGTCCAGTCTTGTATTACATGATGACTTCAATTCCAATAACTAGGACAACTTTAAATTAATTATCCTAATAAGGACTGTTCTAAGAGTAAAAAGGTATGTTATTCTTAATTGCACCAAGATGACATTAAACCATAACTTACTTGGAGTAAAAAATAAATAAATAAATATAAAGGGGCACCTGGGTGGCTCAGTGGGTTAAAGCCTCTGCCTTCGGCTCGGGTCATGATCCCAGGGTCCTGGGATTGAGCCCCGAGTCAGGCTCTCTGCTTAGTGGGGAGCCTGCTTCCTCCTCTCTCTCTCCCTGCTTGCCTCTCTGCTTGCTTGTTTTCTCTGTCAAATAAATAAAATCTTAAAAAAAAAAAAAAAATATATATATATATATATATATATATATATATATATATGTAACTCACTCAATAATTGCTTTTTTCTCTCTATTCAGTCACACACTCCAAAGACCAAGAATTGGAAGTATCCAATATAAGACAGACAGATAGATAGATATAGATAGATAGATAGGTAAATGATAGATAAAAAACAATGAATAAGTTTAATATCTGATTATTGCCTTGTACCTTCCTGTTCATCAAATTTGGATTTACTTCAAGACAACTTGAATAGCATGTTGTCAGATGAAGACATCTACAGTTGAATAGATCTTTTATTCAGTACTCCATTACCATCATAACTTGCATTCCCATTACCCCTCTACTTTCTTGCACATGCTAAACCTATTTGGTTTTTACTTTATACTTTCTCTCCTTGAGAATTAACTATGAATCTCTTCAAATAATTTGTTGCCAATATTCTTTTTGTTTTGTTTTATTTTGTTTTGTTTTCTTTCTGAAATACCCACTTCACAAAACATTAACCCTTGATCAAGCCTCCACTCACATTCTTTGGATTCCATTCTTCTCCAATAATCATCAGATTTAAACATACCCAGATTTCTTACATTTTAAAAAATGTCTTTTGATTCTTAACATTCCTTAGTGACTGGCTTTCCTTTCTCCTTTCTCAGAGCTGTACTTTCTAGCCTTATATGTTTATTAAATATAATACACATCACAATAGAAATATATACATTAAATTGAAGACGTTTTATAGTTAACTGCTAACTCACTTTCTTTGTCACTCTTTGGAGACTCTGGGATCTTCTAAGGCAACAAGTAGACATTATTTGTGTTTATTTTCCCATTATGTTTAAGCTTTTAGAATGCAGGAAGTATCAAAAAACATTTTTCAGGCGCGCCTGGGTGGCTCAGTAGGTTAAGCCTCTGCCTTCGGCTCAGGTCATGATTTCAGGGTCTTGGGATCAAGCCCCACATCGGGATCTCTGCTTAGCAGGGAGCCTGCTTCCTCCTCTCTCTCTCTACCTGCCTCTGTATCTACTTGTGATCTCTCTATATATATCAAATAAATAAAATCTTAAAAAAAATTATTCAGTGAATTAATACCTGATTTAATAAATATGTATTGAAGAGGTATGATCCACTTGTGGCCATTCTTTGCCTATCACTTCTAATCGTGGTATTATATCTTTCTTTTAATTCTCTCTCTCTCTCTTTCTCTCTCTTTCTCTTGTCTATTATTATCTTTCATTGAGCTTAATCCCAAAGTAGTCTGAGATAAGTAAAAGGACTCTAAAGGGTGCTTGTAATATAACATATTTTGGGTGATAGTCTATTTTCTTTTCTTTAGAAAAACTCTGCAGAGACTTGTCAAATCCATCTTGTTCAAGTATAACTGTGGTATTATTGGCTTTATTGCAGGCAGATTCTCAATCAGCATTATAACAATACCATAAAAAAGCACAAGAAAAGCCCTGTGCTTGTTAATCTCCATCTGCCCTAAAGGGAAACCAGGACTTTTCACTTCCAAGGGTTCAGTTTCTAAGACTAAAGAATAGAATCTGGATATTAATTTTCTTTAGCAGTTACCAGTATTATTCATTTTTCCTATAATTACGCCCCTTTGCCTACACATAAAGTCAAAATACGGGATAGTATTCAAGGTTCTTCACTTACCTAACCTCTTGTATATTGTATTTGAATATAGCATCATCAGCCAAGCCAAATGGGTTCTCTGAGCACCCTGAGTTCTTCCAAATATCCTACTGAACTTGTACCTGTTATTTTTCCTCCCTGGAATATACCTTTTAGCCCTACTGCACTCAGTTATTCCTTCTTCCAGGCTCAGCTGAGATATAAGCTCTTCAAAGAAACATTTACTGCAATTTCTTAGTAGAGTTATGTTTCTTTCTCTGAACTACTTATTCTATAGCTATAACATCAACATCATAGTGATATAATTATTAGGGTTTTTGTTTGTTTTTGTTTTTGTTTGTTTGTTTTTAGTTTTTACAAATCTGAGATCCTGGAGGATAGATGCTATTTTATTCATCGTGGCTTTCTTAGCATAGAGCCACACAAATAGAAATTACACTGAGAAACGAAACTGTCAGTCTGCATACACAGCCTGGACGCGGAGAATTGAAACTATTTTACTATCTACGTCAACCGGACTTTGTTATTATACTGTCATTATTGGTTTAGTACTATTTTTCTGAAAGCCACATGCCCAGGCAAAGAGCCTGATTTGTCCATTACAGGAATTTGCTGAAATACTCATCAAGAGACAGTTTGCGCCCTAAAGTTGCCTGAATCATTTATCACAGAATCTTTGCCTTGTTGTTTCCACCAAGGAAAAACACCATGATTTTTTTTTTCCAGTTCTAATCAAGTTCCCATATGAAAAGACTTGCCTTAAATCAAACTTCAAATTTTCTATAAATCTGCCTTTTTTTTTTTTCCCTTCCTCTGAGACACTGCCAAAATTTTGCAGAGGATGGTGATCTCACTCTGGTGTTAATCAACAGACTCAGATTGTTTTATCAACACATTACTGATTATTTAAATTAAAGTAAATTAGGGGTGTCTGGGTGGCTCAGTCATTTGTGCGTCTGCCTTCAGCTCAGTCATTATCCCGGGGTCCTGGAATCTAGCCCCACATTGGGCTCTCTGCTCAGTAGGGAGTAGGATTCTTCCTCCCCCTGCTCTTGTGCTCTCTCTCTTTTTCTCTTCCCTCCCATCAAATAAATAAATAAAATTTTTTAAGTTAATTAAAGTCAATTAAATATTACACTTCATAAAAATCTAAGATTTTAGCTTCTTCATAGGATAGCATGTTAAAAACTTAGGTGACAACTTTTATGCTTTGTTGAGGTATCAAAAATAGACAAACACATGGACTCAGAGAATACAGTTGTGAAATGTTGGAGTATGGGAGCAAACAGTTGAGAAAGAATTCTTGAGACAATTTCAGTGCAAAAAAGTTGTTTTTATTAAAGCACAGGGACAGGACCTGTGGGCAGAAATAACTACACTAGGGTGATGAGGAGTGGTCAATTATATACTTTCAAGTGGGTAGGGGGTTAAGGATAGTGTAAGTCTCTAAGGAATTTGGAAGCAACGTTTCCAGGTTCTTGAGGGGTTAGCTACTGTCATTTACTATTGTCTACTAAAACCTTAGTCATGAGACCCTTTAGATAATGTCAGTGGCCAAATGTTTAGAGGATGATTGCTAACATATATCTTGGTTGGGTAGAGAAAAAGAAAGTTCCCAAAGATATTTTTATATGTTAAAGAAGATTTACAGGATCCTGGAGATCCTGCTAATGTCAAGCTAAGGTTTCCTTTTGTCTTTAGCAAAGTATTAACACAGAGGCAGTTGAGTTCCTAAAGGAAGGGCATTCTGCCTGTCTTAAATACTGGTCAGTGGGCTGTTAAGTAGTAAGGAAGTTTAATGTTTTTCTACATTTCTTTTGCCTTTGCCCTCCAAGTCACAATAGTGGTTTACAGAAGCTGGGGATGAGGAAATATAACTAGTTAGTCAGTTATGCTAGATGAGTAAGTTCTAGAGATCTGGTGTATAAAATATTATCTATAGTAAACAATGGAGAACTGTGTGCTTCAGAATTTGTTGAGAGGTTAGATCTCATGTTAAGTGTTTTGTCACCAAAGCAAACAAAACAAAACAAACAAAAAACCCAGAAAACATAAGGAAACTCTAAAAGGTGTTATATATATATATATATATATATATATATATATATATATATATGCTTGAGTTTGGTGATGGTAACTACATTTGTTTGTGTATACCCAAACTCATCAAATTATATACCTTAAAACGTGTAATTCTTTATACATCAATTGTACATTAATAAAACTGTTTTAAAAATGAAACTTTTAGAGGAATTTTAGGGCTATACATTTGGATTATTTATGGATAAAATTCTGTCAGAAATCTTGTCTACATAACCATTTAGTTGACAGAAGCTCAGATTTGGCCAAGAATTAGTAAGAGAGAAAGGACATTTATTAGACGCCTACTGTGTTTTGGTTGGCATGCATTTTGCCTGAGTAGTCTCCTTTGGCTTAGATTTTTAAAGATTTCTGCTTATTTATATCAAACTTGTAAATCATTTTAGACTCTTTTCCAATACTACTTCCAATTGAGGTTAAATGGTTAATATGCATTTAAAATGTAATCAGGCCCAACACTGATTCATTATCTGGTTCAGTGGTTCATTGGATCACTCACTTATTATATAGCCAAAGTATCAACATAGATCCAGACTGCATTTGTCATAGGAAGCAAACTACCATACAAAGGTTATGTCCATATAAGCCTTGCATCTCTAAACCAGGTCGATTCACCCACCTATCAAGCACCTGGTATTAAAAATAAGCCATAAAAATGGCCCATTACTGGCCTTGTGAACTCTCTTACATACCATTCCTTTATCTTTATTTGTCCACATCTGGATGTGTGTTTCCGTTATAATCTGCAAACAAAATACAAAAGGATTGTATAAAGAGTCATTTCTTTTTTTTTTTTTAAAGATTTTATTTATTTATTTGACAGAGAGAGATCACAAGTAGGCAGAGAGGCAGGCAGAGAGAGAGGAAGGGAAGCAGGCTCCCTGCTGAGCAGAGAACCCGATGTGGGACTCGATCCCAGGACCCTGAGATCACGACCTGAGCTGAAGGCAGTGGCTTAACCCACTGAGCCACCCAGGCACCCCTGAAGAGTCATTTCTTCTGAAGGAGGTATCTGGAAAAATTTGTGGACTATATGGAATTTCAACTGAGTTATGAATAAATATGGAGTTTCTTAATTTTTCTCTTCATGTACCTTTATATTTTGTCTCTCCACTTCTGACTTCTTAATACTTAATCAGCTCAAGCTTGAATTTGGCCTGCCAGCTCTCTCTCTATGCTGTCTAAAGCCACTCTATTCTCAGTGCTTCAGTTCTTAGCTCTAGTCTATCTACACACTTTAGAGTGCGTCATAGCTGGAAAAAGGAATAAGAAACTGCACACTTGTGTTAACTATGAAATTGAGCACATGTAATATAATGCTACAGATGGGAGGGAAAGGACATTAGTTTTCCCTCCTCTTTCTCATTCCTAGTCTCAAGACAGATGACTTGTCCGGCCAGGACTTTTGCCCCTTAAGATGGACAAAATTGGTGATAGGTTAGAAATAATTCTGCCTGGACCATGTCTCAGCTGTGTTGGCCCCTGTGAAGACTTTTGACCAGGTACTACAAAGGTCTCAAAAAAGATTGTGTCTCAGTATATCATCCATACAGAGTGTGTTCTGCCAACGAGGTAGCTCCACAGATTGATGAGGGCTCAGCTTCTTAGTGTTGCTTAACTTACTCCTCTGCCTCAAATGCAGAACAATTTCCTCATCACTGACTCCTTTTCCCAAGGTTGTTTCACCAAGAGCATCTGTTTATATTTTATGAGCACAATTCTATAACACAATAAGAGAAACAGGGTAGACTGTTAATTGTTATAGGCTCAACTATTGTATCATGCTTAAGAATAGAAATATAAGAGAACAGATTGATGGTTGCCAGAGATGGGCATGGGGTGTGGACAAAATGGGTGAAGAGGGTCAAAAGGCACAAGCATCCAATTATAAAATAAAGAAGTCATGGGGGTATAATGGCATGATGACTATAGTTAATAATATTGTATTATATATTTGAAAGTTGCTAAGAGAGTATATTTTAAAAGTTCACAACATAAGGGAAATAAAAATAACTGTGATGATGGATGTTAACCAGACTTACTGTGGTGTTCATTTCATAATATATACAAATACTGACTCATTATGTTGTATGTCTGAAAGTAATATAAGGTCATGTCAATTATATCTTAATAAAAAAAGAAACCAAAATATAGTAAATATCTGTGTAGTGTCAGCCATAACAAGCTACTAAACAAGGATCTTTAATTCATCTGTCTGCAAAAGTGCATGTAAAACATTCAATATGCTTGCTTTTTTGTTTTTACCCTACATTATTTACCAAAATCACCATATTTTATTTCACTTCACCGCTTTTTATAAATCAGGGATCTGAATTGTAGGACAATGTGTAACTTGTACAAAGTCAAAGAGAAAGCCAGAAGAGGAGGGACTTGATCCAGGGTTATAGACCTGAAGTTTATTACAATGTGGAATATTAAGCCGGTGGGGGGAAGGGGTTGCAATTGGAGTTTAAGATGATGGCATAGGAAGACCCTGAACTTACCTTTTCCCATGGCATACCAAATCTACAAATACATGGAATAATTATCACTGTAAAAGAACTGAAAACTAGCCAAAATGTTCCTCTATAACAGGGATAAAAGGGCCTTTTGGTAGGAGGCAAGATAAGTAGGAGGCAGAGATAAGTTTTGCCAAAAATTCTATCCCCAGTGTGGTGACACACAATAAGAAAGAATCTGATGGACCTAGAGCCTCTCCTTGAGAAAACAGAGGTTTGTGCCTTACTTTAGTCACCCCAGTCTTTGAGATCTGCACCAGAGAGATGAGACCTTTTAAGAAACAATGGGGCTTATCTCCAAATGACCTGGAAATTGTGGGGATCTAAGATCCTCCTTTCAAGGTGCTCATGTACAGACTCACTTATCCCAGGAACTAGCATAAAAGCAGCAGTTTGAGAGGTGTCTGGATTATATGTGGAAAAAAGTTAAGTTGCTACTCTTAAAGTATCTGCTGGAGGGACAGGGATTATTTGTGATTTTTCTTGAGACAGAGGCATTGTGAATGCCATTTTTTTGTATTCTTTCTCTCACTTGCTTGTGCAGAGAGGTGCACATGGACACAAGCACACTAAAGCCAAAACTGTGCCTTTCCTGCAGTGCACTTCTCCTGCATTGCTAAAGCCACAGAGGCATCCTGACCCCTGTGCTCTTCACAGGCCTTACTAAAGCCTGGTGCAGTCTATGCCTCCAACACTATCCTGCTGCAGCCTTGCTAAAGCTGATAGGTAAGCACAGCTCAGAAAGGGGAGACTTCTTGATTGTCTGGCTCTGCTAGCCAGAGGGGCTTGCGTTCCTGGGCCCCATGTGCTTGTAACAATCTGAAACACAGTTCTGGGTAGGATACCACACTCAGGACACTACACAGACACGACCCATTCATTCTGGATCTTGAAACTGAGAGACAGACTTTAAGCTTGCCACATGTCTAAAGGCTACAAGAGGCACTCTCAAGGAACACGGTCAGGGACACTCCATCTGTGAGCCCTCCCTTGACCTTGCCACAGCTCACTGGTACCTCCTAAAATGAAGCTTATACACTCGTCTGAAACTCTGATTCTTGCAACTATCACCCTGGTGGCACCTCCAGAACTCCTGGTGTGGATGTCAGCAGGGTCTATGATTGCATCCCAGAAGACTGCATATATTTGCATACTTTAAAAGCTGCAGCCTGAGGATCTGGCTTCCAATCAGCCTGAATCCAGGTGCTGACTGAGATCACTCCCTTTGGAACACTGATAGGTTCTGGCACACTTTCAAAAACTAGAGCTCATAAAGAATAAATCGAGCTACTTAGACAATCACAGAGGTTTTAGAGACAAGAGCAAGGGCAAGATTAAAAGGTAAGGTTTATCTCCTATACAAGGCTACATCTTCAAGACTGGGAGAAGAAGCTGTTTGCATATGCATAGAAACAAACACCAAGAATCAAGCAAAATGAAAAAAATAGAGGAATATGTTCCAAATGAAAGAATAAGTCAAAACCTCTGAAAAAGACCTTTATGAAATGGAGACAAGTAATCAATCTGATAAAGAGTCTAAAGTAATGGTTATAAAGATGCTTCCTAAATTTGGCAGAATAAACAATAACAGTGAGAACTTTAACAAAGAGACAAAAAAAAATGAAAATAAACAGAAGTCACAGAGCTGAAAACTACAATAATTTACATGGAAAATATGTTGGAGGAATTAAACAGCAAACTAGATGAAGTGGAAGAAAAAATCAACAACGTGGAAAACGAATGGGACTCACCCAAAGAGAGCAGCAAAAAAGAAAAAAAAAAAAAGAACTTAAAAAAGTGAAAATAGTTTAAGAGACCTATAGGACAGGATGTGGAATAACATTTGTATTAGAGAGATTCCAGAAGGCGAAGAGGAAGAAAGGGACAGAAACCTTACTTAAGGAAATAATGCCTGAAAACTTCCTTAACCTGGGAAGAGAAAAAGATATCCAGTAATCCCAGAAAATTCCAAATAAGTTGAATGCAATGAGATCCACACCAAGACACATTATAATTAAAATGTCAAAAGTTAAAGAATATTAAATGCAACAAGAGAAAAACAACTTGTTACAAACAAGGGAATTCTTCCCCATAAGACTCTCAGCTGATTTTTCAGCAGAAATTTTGCAGACCAAAAGGGAGTGGAATTATATTATTTGAAGTGCTGAAAGGAAAGAACTTCCAACTAAGAATGTATTCTACCTAACAAAGCTGTCATTTAGAATTGAAATAATTTAACAGATGAGCAAGAGATAAAGGAGTTCATCACAAGAAATGTTAAAATGTCTTCTTTAAACTGAAAAAAAAAAGACACTAATAACAAGAACATATGAAAGAAAAAACATAAGAAACATAGGAAAGTAAAAATCTCTCTGGTGAAAGTGAATATATAGTAATGGTAATGAATTAGCCACTTATAAAGCTAAAGAATAAGACATAATATAGTATAAATAAAGTATGAAGTATAGTATAGTATAAAGTATATAAGTATTAAGTATATAAGTATATAAATATAAAGTATAGTATAGTATAAAGTATATAGTATAAATAAATAAAATAAAGTATAAAGGTTAAAACACAAAGGTAGTAAAAATAACTATAACTACGATAGTTAAAGGATACACAGAAGAAAAAGTTGTAAAATATGTCAACATAAAATGTGGGGGGGAGTTTTTAGAATGTGTTCAAATTCAAGTTGTTAACATATATATATGTATAATATAATATAGACTACTATATTTTATATATTATATATTATATAACAGAAACCATATGGTAACCACAAAGCAAAAACCTATAGTAGATACACAAAAGATGAATGGATAAAAAACCAAATGGGTAAAAATCAATACTCATCTATATGTTGCTTACAAAAGAGACTAACTTCAGAGCTTTGTACACACACAGACTGAAAATGAAGGGATGAAAAGAGATATTCAATGAAAATGGAAATGAAAATTAAGTTGGGGTAGCTATACTTATATCAGACAAATAGAGTTTAAAACACAGATTAATAAAAGACAAAGAAGGGCATCGCACAGTGATAAAGGGGCCAATCTAACAAGATGATATAACATTTGTATTTATGTATCCACCCAACATAGAAGTACCTAACTATGTAAAGCAAACATTAACAGAGCTGAAGGGAAAAATTGACAACAATACAATACCAGAAGACTTTAATACCCCATTTATATCAATGCATAGATCTCTAAACAGATAATCAATAATGAAATATTAGTCTTAACTGGCAAATCACACCAAATGGGCTTAGTAGATATATACAGAACATTCCATTCCATAGCAGCAAAATACACATTCTGCTCAAGTGCACATGGAACATTCTCCAGAAAAGGTCACAAGTTAGGCCACAAAACAAGTCTCTATGAACCTGAGAACACTGAAATCATTCAGAAGATACTGAAACATCTTCTTTAACTATAAGGTTATGAAACTAGAAATCAGTTACAGGTAGAAAACTGAAAATTTATAAAGACATGGGTATTAAACAACAATCTACTAAACAACCAATAGTCAATGAAGAAATCAAAGAGGAAATACAAAAAATACTTTGAGACAGATGAAAATGGAATACAACAGTCCAAATCTATGGGCTACAGTAAAAACAGTTATAAGAAGGAAGGTTATGGCAATACAAGCCTAGCTCAAAAAAATGAGAAAAATCCGAAATATTAACTTTACACCTAAAGAAACTGGAAAAAAGAAGTCCAAAATTAACAAAAGGGAGAAAATAATAAAGATAAGAGTGGAAATAAATTGACTAGAGAATAAAATACAAATAGAAAAGATCAGTGAAACTAAGAGCTGGTTATCTAAATGGAAAACAAAATTGACAAACTTTTAACTAGAGTTACCAAGGAAAAAAGAGAGAAGTCTCAAGTAAATAAAAGCTGAAATGAAAGAGAAGTTACACCTGATACCATACACATGGAAGGCATCATATAGTATAGTATAAGTATATAAATATAAAGTATATAAATATATACTATTATGAAAAATTGTATGCCAACAAACTGGACAACATAGAAGAAATTGATAAATACCTAAATGTACAATCTTCTAAGACTTAATCATGAAGAAGTAGAAAATCTGAATACCAATTACTAGTAAGGAGTTTGAATCAGTCACTGAAAATCTACCAACAAATAAAAGTCCAGTTTCAGATAGCTTAAGTAATGAATTATACCATTGAAATATTTAATACTTATCCTTCTCAAATGCTCCAAAAAACCAAAGAGGAGGGAAGACTCCCAAAGTCATTTTGTAAGGCCAGCATTACCCTGATACCATTACCAGACAAGGTACCATAAAAAAAGAAAATTACAGGCCAATATCTCTGATAAACATATGCAAATATCCTCAACAAAATATTAGCAAACGAACTCAACAATACATGAAAGGAATCATATATCATGATCAAATGGGTTTTATTTCAAGAATGCAAGGATGGTTCAACATATGCAAATGAATCAACATGATACACCACATTAAAGAAATGAAGATGAAAATCATATGACCATTTCAATAAACACAGAAAAATACATTTAACCAAATTCAACATCCATTTGTGATAAAATCTCAACAAAGCAAGGATGGAGGGAACACACATCACCATAATAAAGGTCATATATTACAAACCCATAGCAAACATCATATGCAATGGTGAAAAGCTGAAAATTTTTCCTCTAAAATCAGAAACAAGACAAGGATGCCTATTATTGCCACTGTTATTCAACACAGTATTGGAAGTCCTAGCAATAGCAATTAGTTAAGAAAAAGGAACAAAATGCATCCAAGTAAGAAAGGAAGGAGTAAAACTGACACCATTTGTGGGTGACATGATATTATATATAGAAAATGCTTAAAGACCATTAAAAAATTCTTAGAGCTGATAGATGAATTCATTAAAGTTTCAAGATAAAAAATTAGTATACAGAAATAGGTTGCATTTTTATATACGACTATAGGTTGCAGAACGGAAATTAAGAAACCAATCCCAGGGGCCCCTGGGTGGCTCAGTGGGTTAAAGCCTCTGCTTTCGGCTCAGGTCATGATCCCAGGGTCCTGGGATCGAGCCCCACATCGGGCTCTCTGCTCAGCAAGGAGCCTTCTTTCCTTCCTCTCTCTCTGCCTGCCTCTCTGCCTACCTGTGATCTCTGTCAAATAAATTAAAAAAAAAAATTAAAAAAGAAACCAATCCCATTTACAATTGCATCAAAAAGAATAAAATACCAATGAATAAATTTAACCAAGGAAATGAGAAACCTGTACACTGAATATTCTAAGACATTGATAAAAAGAAATTAAAGAATATATAAACAAATGGAAAGATATTTCATGCTCATGGATTGGAAGAATTAATATTGTTAAAATGCCCATACTACCCCCAAACAACTATAGATTCAATGTAATCTTTATCAAAATTCCAATAGCAATTTTCCCAAGACTAGAATAAATAATTCTAAAATTTGTATGGAAGCACAAATGACCCTGAACGGCCAAAGCAATCTTAAGAAAGAAGGTTAAAGCTAGAGGTATCATGTTCCCTAATTTCAAACTGTACTCCAAATCTATAGTAATCAAAGCAGTATGGTATGAGCATAAAAACAGACACATACAACAATGGAACAGAATTGTGAACCTGGAAATTAGCCCATGGATATAGTCATTTAATTCAAAATAAAGAAGACAAGAATATACAATGGAGACAGGACTGTCTTTTCAAAAAATGGTGTTAACACAACTGGAAAAATCCATCAAAAGGAATAAAACTGGACCACTATCTTACACTGTCCACAAAAATTGATTCAAAGTGGATTAAAGACTTGAATGTAAGACCAGGAACCATAAAACTTATGAGAGAAAACATAAGCAGTAAGCACCTTGGCATTGCTTTTGGTGGGTGGTGGTGTTGTTTTAGATCTGATTTCAAAGGCATTAACAATGAAAGCAAAAATAAACAAATGGGAGTAACCAAACTAAAAAGCTTCAGTACAGTGAAGGAAAGCATCAACAAAATAAAAAGTCAGCTTACCAAATGGAAGAAAGTATTTACAAATTATATATCCCATAAGGAGCTAATATCGAAAATATATAAAAATCATACAACTCAGTAATGATAACAACAACAAATTTAATTAAAAATGGGTAGAGAAACTGAATAGACAGTTTTCCAAAGAAGATATATAGATGGTCACCAGACACATGAAAAGATCTTCAACATTACTAATCATGAGGGAAATACAAATAAGAACCATAATGAGATATTATCTTACACCTGACAGAATGGCTAGTGTGAAAAAGATAAGAAATAATGTTGGAAAGGTTATAAAGAAAAAGAGACCCTCATGCACTGTTGATGGGAGTGTAAACTGATATAGCCACTATAGAAAATAATATGGAGGTTCCTCAAAAAAAATCTTAAAAATAGAACTACCATATGATCTAGCAAATTACTGTACTTATGGGTATTTATCTAAAGAAAATGAAAACACTAATTAGAAAAAAAAAAGCACACTTATTGTAACTGCACAATATTTACAATGACCAAGATATGGGAACAACAAGTGTCCATCACTGGATGAATGGATAAAGAAGATGTGGCATATATACACAATGGAATACTACTCAGTCATAAGAAAAGAAAGAAATCTTCCCAATTGTGACAACATGGATGGACCTTGAGTATCTTATGCTAAGTGAAATAAGACAGAGATAAATACCATATGATTTAAATTAGATATGGAATCTAAAAATAAAACAAACAAAACTCATAGATACAGAGAGTAGATTGGTAGTTATTATAGGAAAGGAAGTTGGTGGGTGGGTGAAAGTATGAAGCAGGTCTCTTGTATGGTGACCGATGGTAACTAGGTTTATTGTGGTGCTCACCTTGTAGTGTATACAGATATTGAATTAGTATGTTGCATAACTGAAACTAATATAATGTTATATACCAATTTTACCTCAATAAAAAATAATAAAATAAGGAATGTTTATGCTCAAAGATCAACATCTGTATTCATGTCCTGTATTTTATTCAATATCCTTAAAAATGGAATGCCCAGGGTTCTCAAATAAAAGTGCTATGAGTTCATTGGAATTGCTAAGCATCTCACAAAGCAAAATCTGAAAAGCATTAATATGCTGAGTGTATTCGTTCTTTGACTTTAAGGGATCCAATCTGTATGTAAAGGCTGAATTATTTATTATAATTTTGCTGTATGGAAATAGGAATTTTTTTTTAATCACTCCCATAAGCTGTTCTTAGTTACATGTTCAGAGCTACAACAAGCCTCTCACTATTAACCCCTCCCTGATGGACAGAAAGGACTTAGATGGTCTTGAACTTACAATAATTTCATTTAGGTGAACATCAAGATTTGAGAAAACAGTTTGAAAAAATGTGTTACTTGCATAGTTCTCTACAAGATAACTTAGGAAAATGACAAGTTTCTACATGTAAGAACATAATACTATTTCTATTTCTGAACTGAATGATGGTAAATATCCAAAGAGACTGAATAAATCTGTATGGTTTTACCTAAACACACTCAAAAAGAAGCTGTGGCTTTTGAAGGGAGAAAAGTATAGAGAAAGAATAAAAAATTTGCCACCAGGAGAGCCTGGCTTCCACCATGCTGAACATACCACAGATTAAATTCTTGTATCTTTCCAAAGCAACTATTCTCCATACAGAAATTCACTGTTACAGGTTAGTGGTGGTTACACAACTTTGTGGCTCTATCATCTGGAATGTGTTGTTTACCATGTCAGTGTAGCAAAGAAGAGACCACCTCCATTAAGTAGGTCAGTCAGGAAGTGGCTTAAGTCAGTCCCTTCAGCTCACAACACAGAGACAGTAACTTGGCCCTGCCCAACCATAAAAAGGGTTGAAAGTTATAATCCCTCTGTTTGTGGGGAAAAAGGAAAAGTTTGTCAGGTCTCTCCTGCACTAGATATGTGATCAAGGACATTTCATGCAGTCTCTTAGAGACTGTTTCCTTATCTGTAAAATGTTGATTTCAGAAGTTTCTCCATAAATTTGTTGCATGTTTAAGTTTATTTTATATATGCAAATATCTAGCCTGTGGTCTAGTACACAACACAAATTCAAGAAATCATAGTTATCTTCTTCCTATTTTTATGGCCCTTGTCAACTCTATAACAGCTTCTAATGAGCTGTTTCCATTATTTTCTCTCATTTTTCCTCCTTTTTATTTTAAAAATTAAAAAACATTTTAGAGTGCTTTTAAGTAGAGCAACATATCATATTTCCCCTGGAAATAGAAAAAATAAAGTTAAAAAATATTTAGTAAGACATTTCAAACTATTTTTTCAGTGGGCCACTGATCTTATTTCTGGATAACAAAATAAATATTTAATTGTCATTAAATTGCAGAATCAGCTGGAGCCTCTGGTCTTTCTCTTTGGTTTAGCTGAGTTTCCTGGGAAAATATCAAGGGACAAGGCAAGTGGCATTCAACATGTGCTTATCCTACCTTCTTGAGGTCTAGTAAATCAACACCAGGGATCTTATTTCTTGTTATTTCTCTCTAAACAAAGAGCTTGACTTCTTTTTCTTCTGACACTTGGTATGTTCTACTCTCTACTCCAAGATGGTGCAAAGCCTTCTCAAGGATTCCCAAAACAATCCATGAATTTAACAAGAATGATAGATGAAAAGTTGTAATACCTATTAAGCCCTTATCACATGCCAAACTCTGCTTATAATTTTACAGCAGTCTTTTAACCATCATATAAATGGTTATTTATATGAGAGGAGAGGAGAGAGAGGAGGAGCAGCGGCGAGTCTGACTTCACGGCTGCCCGGAGCGCCGGGAGCTCCGAGTCACCTGATCACCCCGGCAACGCGCGCGGGGCGGGGTGAGGCGGGGGGGGGGGGGGGGGGGCGGTGTCACAGCACGAGCCCCACCCCCAGCCGGCCGGCCTCTGGGCGCCTCTGGGAGCGCTCCTGGTTTCTTGGCTTGGTGAGAACCGGAGACGGGATCCGGGCTTTCCTCTCCTGCCTCTGAGCTGGGGTGGACCTGAGACTCCCAACGGGCACTCGTTTCAGGTTGGATCAGTCGCGAAGACTCCAGATGATTATCCCTCTCCGCTAGGACAGGTGCCTGCCTGTCCCCGTTGTAACCCGCTCAGGCTGGGTTCACTGTAGGCCTCTCCTCCTGGTGTCTTCTTGGTCTACACCCGCATAGTCCAGGATTCGTGAGCTGTACCTGAGAGGGGCTATGGCTAACTGGATTGCTCTCTGGCAACTTTTCCTCATAAACGTCACAGCAAGTAGTGCAGCCTTTGCTAGAGAATGTAATAAAACCTCGTTCTTTCAGGAAAAAAAAAAAAAAAGCTATCATATAAAAAAGCTATTATTATCACCACTTTAAAGTTAAAGAAAGGAGATGAAAGGAAGTTTAAATCATGTGTTTATGCCATAAAACTCATAAACATTTCATTTTGGATAAAGTCTAAGCTTTTTTTGCCACACTAGAGTTCTCTTGTGGATACGAGGTAATTTAGCCAAGGTCACAAAATTAATACAGGCTAACACAAAACAGAGTTGTGAACTCTGTTTATTTGACATCAGAGCTCTGTCAAAGCAAAAATTATACCGGACAAAGTTAAATAGGGAAGGATGACTTTATTCAAGGTTATCTGAATAGGATGGAGAGACCAGAAGGCAGTCTGAACTCAACTGCCCTGAAACAAAAGTGGGAGAGTTTTTAAGAGCTGGAGTGTCCGAGGAGCTGGGTATAGAATCATAGACCATTTTTGTTTGCAAATTGTCCTTACCCAAAGGAAAAGTATTTTCATGACAAGAGGTAGTTTTATAACTTGGAGCAATATGCCCAAAGGCCCAAAGAAGTTAGACTCCTACCTCCCAGAAAACGAGATCAGGGATTGGGGTGGGGGCACTATCTCCCTTGATGATTGCATTTCAAAGGACTTGCTCTAGGATCCTAGAAAGTGGGGTCTAAAAAGTGGGGAGAGATCTTTTAAAAGGATTTGAATCTTAGAGGGGCAGAGAAAGAATTTAGGACACTTTCTCTAAAGTAAATGCCCAAAGAAAAGAGAGGGAAGGGCTCTGTGATTAGTCCACCTGGATTCTGTAAGGGACAAGATGAGACAGAGGTCAGGGACTGAGAGACAAGAAGAAGACCATTTAAGGTTTCATCAAGCTGTGGGAAATATTAAGGCCTTATTGGTCACCACTATGCAAAGAATTCTAATACAGCTCTTAATCTGAAATTTAAAAAAAAAAAAAAAAAAAAAAAAAAAAGATGCAGAGTTAGAGTCCCAAAACAAGCCTGACTATTCCAAAGGAAGTTTTTCCCATTTGTGTGAAGTATCTGACTGAACGCCTGGATTTAGCAGCAGTGACCATGTGGCCCATGAGTGGGCAGCACAGAGCAGTAGAATAGGAGTTGAATGTTCAGGCAACACTTCCCCTGAAGAATCTTAGTGAAGTAAAGTGCTGGTTAATACCTGGGATGTCTGTTCATGTGGAGCCAATTGCACTGCAAAGAAGGAAGAGCAGAATCCAGATCTAAAGTCAAATCAAGCTATAGCAGTGTTATGACCACTTCAAACTTAGTGGCACCAAAGTACAAGTATTTTATTTTGTTCTTGATGGGATGGGTCAGAGGTTTACATAGGACTTAGCAGGAAATGCATGCCTCTACTAGGGGAGACATGGAGCCCGAGTTGGAAAGACAATAGACTGGACTGAAGGACCAGATTCCAAGATAACTTTTCATTCCCATGTCTGCTTCTTACAGGCTAGCTAGAAGGCTGCTTTCAGCTGCAGCTGCCAACCAGCATACCTACGTATGGTCTCTTCAATGTGGCAGCCTCAAAGCAGTTGGACATCTTAGGTGGTAGTTCAGTGATCCTGTGTCATTTGGTGAACAGTATGGAAGCTGCATATCTTTTTGTGCTCTATCTCCTGAAGTCATATATAATGACACTTCTGTTAATCTCTATTGATTGACTCAATGAGAAACTCACCCAGAATCAAGGCCTGGAGATATCCTTCCTTGCAAGGGAGGAATGTCTAAGAATTGAGAGCCACCTTTTAATCAACCATAGTTCCTAATAAGATGAAACTGAGGCAGTTTTGAAAGTACAGAAACCCTAAAATTGAAATCAATGAATGGAAGGGGAGACCTTCTTGAAACTGTATTGTGAAGGGTGAAAGTATATTATGAAGGTGCAGATCACATCACCAAATAGAGTCCAAAAGACTTTAGGATGTGATAAGGGACAGGATGCTGTGATGAACACCTTTGAATACCTCAGACCTTGCTCATGGGCCTTGGGTCTCTCCTTAAATAGCAGTGATATGCTATAGAAGGGTTTCAGAGACAGTGGCTGAAATCTTGACCTGGGGTGAGATATTTATCCCTTCTTTTACCTGATTTTATCATCTTTTAAAAGAGTATAACAAAATCTCTGCACAAGAATTGTGTAAGTTTAAGATAATTTTTATGTAGGATTTAACACCATACTGGAGATATAGTATACTTAAATGTGAATATATGTCTAGACATTTTTGTTTGTGGCAGCTGGCCAAATGGATGTAGGGTTGGAAATAATAGAAGGTAATGTCTTTTGAAGGGAGTGGATGGTGCAAGTTTCCTGGGGAAGGATAAGGAAAATGGAGGAAATTATTTAATGGTTTCCAATTCTTATGGTAAATTACAATTTCCTGGAAAACTTGTAAAAAATACATATTCATAAGCTTCACTCTGGACTTATTGAATCAGAATCTGGTGGTGTGATGCTCAGAATTCTGTATTTTTAAATTAGTTCTTCAGTTGTTTCTAATAGAGCCAGGCTGGCTGGCAGCAGTCTGAGGGTCGCAACCAAATATATTACATTATGCTGTAAAACCTCTCTGAGCTGTAGCCATATATGCATTCCCCCTCCCCCCGAAACTATCACTGTGATCAATCATTAAACAAAATGTGAGATGATATTTGTCAACCCTGGATATGTGAATGATAAAAGTAATTATCACCCTTCTGATTTTGCTTTTAGTTAACAAGATAACTAATTTAAAACAACTTTTCTTTATGTTTGATCAGCATCCTGGCAATTTGCCTGCTTAAGATTAATGTTACAAATATGCAAATATAGAAAATTAAAAGTCATTCCATAGCATTTGAGCAGTTGAATATCTTAAAGTATGTTTATAAAAATAATTCAAATGTATTTTTAAAACATACTATTGAGTTAAAGGTTGCCATTAGTTTTTTTTTTTTTTTTCTGTAAGTGTGCGACAACCCGGTCAATTATTATAACTATTTTTTTACTACATTGGCATATTTCTAAGGTACTTGAATTATAGAACATATATCTAATTTTGTCTTTTATTGTAAATCCTCATCAAAACCTGTCTTACAACTTCTAGTTCTACCTAAACGATATTAAACATCACCCTTCAGTTTTACAAAATCAACAAAACAGATAAATGAGTGATAATCTGGGAGAAAGAAAATATCAGATTTCTGCAAATGAGTTAAAAGGCAGTTTTGGGGCACCTCGGTGGGTCAGTGGGTTAAAGCCCTGCCTTCGGCTCAGGTCCCCGCATCAGGCTCTCTACTCAACAGGGAGCCTGCTTCCCCCCCCTCTCTGCCTGCCTCTCTGCCTACTTGTGATCTCTGTCTGTCAAATAAATACACAAAATCTTTAAAAATAAAATAAAAGGCAGTTTTTAGCTTTTCTAGTAAGTAGTAAAGACCTCCTTCAGCAACTTCCACTCTCTAGTCTAAATGACAGTAGCAGATTCGTAAAAGTTTATCTGCACTGGAATTATTATCAACTCTAATTTCATTTCAACAGGAAATCAATGAGCTGCTACCTGAGTTAACTTCCAAAAACTACGGACAGCTGGGGCCCTTGCTCTTTTCACTCCAATATTTTTTTTTTCCTCTAAAGAAGGATTTATGACTAGTTCCTTCAAAATATTTAGGGGATTGGTTCTTAAAATTTTAGGGTCTGACAATTTATCTCTTTAAAAAGAATGAAAAATAACACTGTGCTCTCCATCCCAGCCCAACCATTCCACCTCCAACTGGGCTTTCAAAGTTTCTATAACAGAAGATATGACCCACTTCTTGGGAAGACTGTCAAAGGTGCATTTTCCTCTCAACTGTGATAATACAGAAAACTTGCCAGTAGAGAAAAAGAACTGAACAACCTCATGAAATTTAAATCCAAATCAGAGACACATAGCTATCTGTTCACATAATAGACTTTAGAGTACTTTCTGTATATATGTTTTGCCATATCAATGCTGAGAAAATTGGCTGGGAATGGGGATTACTTTCAATACTTTGAAAAGGGAAATAACCAAGATTTTCCCATAAATCTAAAAAATAATAAAAAAAAAAGGTTAGACATTCCTTTGTGCAAATATGTGCACATACTAAACTAAATGTTTTTTTTGTTGTTTTTGTTTTTTAAGATTTTTATTTATTTATTTGACAGAGAGAAATCACAAGTAGACAGAGAGACAGGCAGAGAGAGAGAGAGAGAGAGAGAGGGAAGCAGGCTCCCCGCTGAGCAGAGAACCCGATGCGGGACTCGATCCCAGGACCCCGAGATCATGACCTGAGCCGAAGGCAGCGGCTTAACCCACTGAGCCACCCATGCGCCCTAAACTAAATGTTTTTTGTTGGCTTTCACGAGACTATAGAGTCCACTTTTTAAAATAAAAGTGTATTGAGTCATTTGGGCTTATATTCACTCGTATTTAAGAGTAGCAGGAAATACCCTAAATTTCTAATTCACAGCACTCACCACATTCTTTTTAAACCTATGTACTATTTGCTAAACAGTAGTCTAGAATTTTGGATCACAACATCTTGGACGGAGAAATATGCCATCACACATCAAGTGGAAAGAGGATCTAACACCACACCTTAACTGGAAAAGCTATGTAGCTGGTTGGCAATTATTCTATTAAATCTATTTGTTCATTTATGTAAACTGGTAGATACATATAGCAGCAGATATGGCTTAGAAATATGACCTGTATCTTCTTTCACAGAGAAATAAAACAAAAATTACCTCACTTCTGGAGTATCTCTGTCTAGCCTATATCTTTAACTGTTTATGATTTTCCTTTTCTAACATCAGATCCATTTTTATCAAATGGAATCTTACACAGAGCTCTATAAAGCAGATCCAAAGAATGTTTTGTTGGTATAAATTATTTCATGTTCATTTCAATTTTGGTTTCCAATTTATTTCTCAGTTTTTTTTTTTGTTTTTTTTTTTTTTTTTTTGGGCACACTGTTGAGAAATCCTTGATTCTCGCAGAAAAATAGTTGCAAAGGGTTTTCAAACAGTTCTATGTTCTACCTTGCTACAGTTTCCAATTAAATTGTGGAAGCCTGACAAAGAAGCAGTGTTTTTTTCCCCCAAATTAAACCATTATCTTATCAATATGTAACTAAGTACTTATTTTCTTTAATTGAATCTGATAATGTTCTTTTGATGACGGAAATGTTCATTGTTTGAGAAAAAAAAATTACAAATGTGTCTTGTAACTTAGGAATCTTTTAAAAATGTCATCGGTGTGAAACCTTGGATTCATCTATCAAATAATCATGCAATATTTCAAAATAGTAAAATTTATTTCTCCCTGCATGCTGAACTCAAATATTATGCTTCAATTGTAATGCTGACAGTCTACACTTAAAAGTAGGTAACTCAATGTGAACTGGGCTTGTGAAAATTAATAAAGGGAAACTTACTGAAATGGAGTAGGGAGGATAGAAGTGGAAGCTAGCAGGGAGATCCCTACTACTTGTCAATTTATAGGAAGAATTGCCTATTACCCCAACAGAAGAATCCTCAACAGGAAAAAAAAAAAAAAATCATCAATTGCATTCCCCACAGTGACTCCTGTGCAACTCAGCCAATGAGAAACCATCATCACCCAGACAAGCTTTTCTCCAATGAACTTTCTTTCAAAACAAGCCCTTCCAACTTCTTCCTTTAACAGACTTATTTAGATTATTAGGAACAAAATATGCAAGCTATTTCAACAATGTCTGGAGTTTAATATTTAAAATGTCATTTAAAATTCTTAGACTATAAACTTTCATAGAGACATATAACAGATTCCAGTATAAAGTGTAAAAAAGGAAAAAAAAATTACTTTAGGATTACAAATAACTCTAAACAAAATACAACTAAAATCATCTGCCTTAACATTTAAATAAAAATAGAGTAAGTACTGATATTATATGACAAAATTTTATAGGAAGTTTTCTTAACCAATGTTATTTTTCTATGAAACATGGAGTAATAGCTTACACAAAATAGTTTCATAGATCTTTTTTCTTTTTTTTTTTAAGATTTTATTTATTTTTTGACAGACAGAGATCACAAGTAGGCAGAGAGGCAGGCAGAGAGAGAGAGGGGGGAAGCAGGCTTCCTGCTGAGCAGAGAGCCTGATGTGGGGCTCGATCCCAGGACCCTGGGATCATGACCTAAGCTGAAAGCAGAGACTTTAACCCACTGAGCCACCCAGGTACCCATAGATCTTTTTTCTTACACTGTTTTCAAATTCTCAGTATATAGATATCACCACATTTTTGACAACTTTCTTTGAATATTTGAAAAATGAAAACAATTAAAATGGTTGTTTTCTCTTAAAAATCATTTTTTCAATTTTTTTAAAAATAAGAACCTGAAAAATGAAAAGAATAGCAATATCTGAAGTTTCTTCCAGGTGAAGTGTGAAGATTTCAAATATTCTCTATCTTCAAATTAATGTATTAGATACATTGGATTCATATCTTTGGGTTCTTTTCTATATTTTTATTAGGAAATTGTGCTAATTGTATATTCACATATTTTTTTCTCTTTTAAGATATTTATTGCAATATAAATAGCACTGATTTAATAAGTTAGTCTCTGAGATTGTGTCCTTCTTTCTCAATGTTAGGTAGCAGCTTGTTTTAAACAATATTATAAGTACACTTTTGAAATCAGACTTTAATTTTGTTTGCCTAAAATAATTGATAATATTGAGGTTATGCTGAAAGAGCTGAGAGTGTTCTTTCAAAGTATAAATAATTGTGTTTCAAAATGACTTGAAATTTTAGGCCCCGTTTAGAATTTCATTTCATAAAACACATTAAAGATCTAAGTAAGTTTTATCATCATAAAAGGTAAATCCCAATTAAAAATAACTTGCACCATATATTCTAGACTTCATGTAATCTATGTGTAAGTTTTAGGGCATTGTTTTATTTCATTTACTTCTATCAGTGTGGTTGGCATTAAGGAACTGGTTGATATGAGTGTTTGACATTTCACATTGAGCCTCATAAAATCTCATCATATAAATGCTTTTTTTGTTTGTTTGTTTGATTTTCTGCTTTCAGTTATAGAACTATTCCTAATTTTATTTTTTTTTATTTTTTTGTTTTTTTTTTGTTTTTTTTTTTTTTTAAGATTTCATTTATTTATTTGTCAGAGAGAGAGAGAGAGGGAGAGAGAGCAAGCACAGGCAGACAGAATGGCAGGCAGAGGCAGAGGGAGAAGCAGGCTCCCCGATGAGCAAGGAGCCCGATGTGGGACTCGATCCCAGGACGCTGGGATCATGACCTGAGCCGAAGGCAGCTGCTTAACCAACTGAGCCACCCAGGCGTCCCACTATTCCTAATTTTAAAAGTGACTTCTATCTCACCAGAAATGAGCATATACTCTGTGAGTCTGTGTGGATGTATGTGGATGCATAAGATAAGAAACACTACAAAATTTAAAAAGTGCTGAGTTCTTTGTATATTGTTGCCTCCAACAACCTGCATCTTACCTGTTTTTGCTATTATAAAACAATTTTTCCATGCTGAGAACTTACTCCAGTAGGAACAACAGAATCTCTGGGGGTACATAGTAAGATGTGAATGAAAATCTGCAGTATGGGGGCACCTGGATGACTCCCTCAGTTAAATGTCTGCCTTCGGCCCAAATAATAATCCCAGGATCCTGGGATAGAGCCCTGCCTTGGACTCCCCACTCATTGGGGAACCTGCTTCTCACCTCCCACTACCCTGTTTGTGTTCTCTCTCTCTCTCTCTCTCTGTGTCAAATAAATTAATAAAATCTTTAGAAAAAAAAAAGTAAAGAAAATATGCAGAATGGATACAATTTGTAAATAGAGAATCTGGATTGGTTCTTCAGGTAAAGAAAATAGTCCGTGGGAGTGTTTAGAGGTAGAATTCAGCATGTTGTTTAGGTCTGAGGTGTCGGGGAGGGGGGTAAAGGTACAATGGAGGAGACCAAACCTGCTTTTAACAGAACATTTGAGTAGGTGTTAATTATGGAGAGTTAAAGTGGACCTAGTTCACTGAGAAGTCGGAGTGTCTGTCTGTCTTGAGGGATTTGAATTTTAATTTTCAATAAGAATATTGGGAGTTGAGAGCCCTTACTTGATTTGTGGCACAAAATTGATAAGAATAAAATAATTACTTCAAAATATTAGTTAGAGAAAGTAATACATTTTACATTTACCAGATGTTCTCCAAGATTTACCATTTCTTAAATTTCAGGCTATTTTCATGTGACATTTGGTTGCCCTTCAGGCTTGAGGACATTATCTTTTGTGTGGACAACAACAAAAAACACTGCATGATACAGGCAATGTGGCATATGCACTGATTTCATCAACTTGAGCAAATAAACTGTGTTCATGAGCCGTGTGATCAACAAAAACACTAGGAAACTGTTGTCTCCAGTGTCCAGATTTCAGTTCCTACTTCTACCTGACAGGTTCAAAACCGACCTTCTTCCTCCCCACCTGAAAGGAATTCCATTAAAGCTTTGGGTCAGAAGGAAAGGATGAGCTATCAACATACCACAATTTTTGACAGCTTTTCCATTTGGATATGCATTTCAATCAATTTTAAATCAGAGAGACAATAAAGCAAACCTCTTTCAGATTTCAATTTGCCTCTGCAGTGATGGGTGCCCTGTCTGATATTTACAGTTCACAGTCTCATAATAATGGATGATTTTGGCACCTTGCTTTTCTCTCTATATTTTTCTAACGCTTTCAGCAATTTCATTAGGGTTGTTTTTTAAAATGACAATTAGAATAAAATGAAAAGCTCAAGAAGCCATTTGAAGCATAACAAGAAAGAAAATGTAATCTAACTTTGAAAAAAATATATTTTTTATTTTGCTTCTTTCTGACATCTTCATTTATTTTCTACATGAAATATTCCAGGTAGTTTTTTGGGGGGGCTTTTAGGTTTTTTCATAGCCAATCTATATAGGAGACATTCTCCAGCACACTTCCCATGATTTATTGTTCCCCCTCAGCCTGCACAAAATGATCCTCCACAAATAACTCTACCTTGTCAGTTTGCTCAAGATGGCCTTTACCTGGATCTCTCTACTTCACCATCCTAATTCCACTGTCATACTATAAAATTAATTCAAAGTGTGTCTGTGCTCTATTGCCATTAAAAAAATAGGTCAACATTGACAAGGACTTTCTTATAATGCCACTTTATCAGTAAAAATTTTTTGTTAAAAAAAGGATTGCTTTAGTAAGGTGTAGCAAGTTTGAATTTTTTTTTTTTTGCAAGTGAAGAATAATTTATGTTAAAAGTAACATACATACATTTAATTGACCTAGTAAACTGATGGGCTTATCATCTCTCAAAATTCTCCTGTGAATTTGGTGACATCATGGTGACCAAAAATGGAAAGAAGTATATGAATGAAGTATATGAATTATTATGATTAATAATCAGTAGTTAATATATCACATTTTAATACATAAATCACAACCATATATTGGGGAAAATTATAAGGCAGATAAGCTTTTTATTTTTCTTTTTAAAGATTTTATTTATTTATTTGTCAGAGAGAGAGAGGGAGAGAGAGCAAGCACAGGCAGACAGAATGGCAGGCAGAGGCAGAGGGAGAAGCAGGCTCCCCGATGAGCAAGGAGCCCGATGTGGGACTCTATCCCAGGACGCTGGGATCATGACCTGAGCCGAAGGCAGCTGCTTAACCAACTGAGCCACCCAGGCGTCCCGCAGATAAGCTTTTTAATCTAATTAGAACTACTTTGTAGGGATCAGGTCACACTTAGAATCTGTGTACCATTTTGGGTGTTGATTTTAATAAGTCATTTTCTAATTACAAATGACAAAACATCTCCAAATACAGTTTAGGAAAACAAATCCATTCACTGTTATAAAAGATGAGCCCCAGGGTACAGCTCTATTTAGGAGGTCAGCAAAGAATATTTTTCTCTCCAGTCTCATCTCCATTAATTTCTGTTGATCCTCATTCTCTACAGTTTCTCTTCATGTGGTAGCAATTTGGAGTGGCTTACTCATATCCTTCCAGTTTAACATTTCTTTCAGAAAATAGATTCTCGTCCTAAAGTTGATTTAATTAATCACAGGGTTAATTGTGTCAAATCTGACTGGCTCTGCTTGGATGGATTATAATAGAAATCGAAAGGAACCCTCTTTGAGGCAGTTTGAGGCTGCATGGTTGACAGCTTCATACTTTTCTTCCTAAATAACTTTTCTTTCCAGAGCCTGAAGAAGAGAAGAAAAACCAGAGCTTCCACAGTTTGCAGAATCTTATAAACAAGCAGTCCCTATATGCATTTTTGGTAAGGTGATGGGAATAATAAGGCTACATACAGAAATAACCCAGGGAAGGAAAATTTTTGGAAGTTGTAAGGGCCTGCTTAGCCAGAGCGAGCCATTTTGTTGTTTATGCAGTAAACTTAGATTGACCCTGCCCCCACAGAGGAACTTAGAAACAAGTCTGGGAAACCAGAAAAAATATGACTGACCAGCCCCTGATAACAGAGCCCATATACCAGGACGTGTCAGGTCAGGGAGAGGTAACAGAGCCCAGAATACAAAGATGAGCCAAGCCAGGTGGAGACATCCAACCAGGAAAGCACCTCCCTAACCACCCAAGAATGTGGGCCCTGCCTTTTGGCCACCTTTTGTGTGCCAATTCTGACCAGAGTGATAGGCTAGTTCAAATAACTACTATAGGGTGAATTGTAATTCAGCTGGCCACCTGTGCATGGCCAGGCTCAACCACATGGCCTTTACTCTATAAAAGTTAGTCTGTGAGGCTGGGAGGGGTCACCTCTTTGCAAGAGACGGCCCTGGCTGGTCAGTTTGATTCTCGATGCTTGGCGCAAAATAAAGCTTTGCTTGACCTTTGCTTTGTATCAGTCTCACTCCTTTGACCATGGACCCAACAGAAGTAATATGATATTTTCCTTCATTTAGGTAATTATTTAATAAACACTTACAAACTATTATATAACAATGTAACAGACTCTAGGCTAGGTGCAAAGAATACAATGCCACAAATAGGGGAAAGAAAAGTCATTGTCCTTCCGAAGAACCAAACAAAGGAAGAAACGTAACAATTACTCTGAAGAGCCCATGTGATAGAATTTGAAAGCAGTGCATGGAAGATATAGAAAATCCCTATTAAATTTCTGAACACATATGGGAATATAACCTTAGCAGGAACAAGTGTTCTCCCCAGTCATAAAATTCTTGGTATTTTGTGGTCCTTCTCCAAAACCTATGACTTCTTTATGATTCCATTCTGTGACTTTTCCCTGAAGATCATTAATTTTTGCCAACAACCTTATATGAATACTTCTTTTTTTTTCCTAGTGATCTCATACTCTCTCCAAGTTTAAAAGTTACCTAATTGTTGACATGAATTCCCTTTTTTACAATTACTTATGAGTATCTCCATTCAGATACTATTACCTGAAAGCCAATGTGTTCAGAATTAAACTCTTTTCTTTCTTACTTCTTGCCATAAAATTCTTCATGCATCAAGAGCATCATGTTAACCCCAATTAAAAACACTCACTTTCATTTTTGAGGACTTATTTTTCCTGAATTTGCTATTATTTCTCTGTAAGTCAAGCAGAACCACTGATTTTTTGCAGTCATGATTCATAGGAATATATGAATCAGAACCAAGGGAAATCCTCCAAAATGGTTATTTTTATGTACCAGATACGACTATTAAAGACATTATTCTTAATTTAAGTGACAGAATTTTATAAACATAATTTATAGTTATTTAAAACAAATGCTTATTTTTCTAATAGCATAGCTCATGGGAGGAGGCTTTGAATTAACATCAATGGATGATATGATCCCAAATTTAAAGAAATTAATAACACATCATCATTCCTAAAAAAAATTCTTGGGTCTTAGAGATATCTTTAAGATGACTTGAAATGAATTGAAGATAACTGGTCAAATCTCTGGGTCAAATCCTTGCAGAACTTTGTAACATATCAATTAGCTTATCTTAATGTGGGTATTCCTGAAAATTCTCATCTTTATTAATGCTTCTTGGCACATGTTTCAAAATTTCTGGGCCACTGTTCTTGAACTGTTAGCACAACTTAAATGACATACGTTTGTATCGTGATTTGTTCACCTTGCAGAGTGTGTCTTCCTTTGAAGAGGTTTATTTCCAGTAGCTTCAGCAATGACCTTCATTTTCTCAGATATTAGCTCTAAATTTTCTTAGTTATTAAAATAGTTCTGATTTAGTACATTAAGTTTCTACTCAGCATTCTTTTGCTTTACTTTTTATGAGATAGACCTTATGTACATGCAAGTTACAAATAACTTATCTTTTTATTAAATCATATATAACACTTTTTCTGAAATCAAATTTAAATCTAAGGTCTTTTAATCTTGGTGCTTCACAGAGTTGCTGAGAAATTATTGTAATATCAACACAATATAGATATGATGATGATGATGATTACTAATCCTCACTGAGTGTTTCATAGGTGCTGGGCTCTGTGCTTTACATGAATTAAACAATTTAATCCTAACAAGGACCCTAGGAAATAGATTGTTGCCTTATTATTCAGATGAGGAAACTGATTAAAAATTTTATTAACTAACCTGTTCAATGTCACAAAACTAGTAAGTAGAAGTGGGATTTGAATGAATTCAGATTAATCCAGGCTCCATTATTGAGTGGTCATATACCAAGCACTTATACATTACCTTAAATATTTAGAAACCATACAAAGTTTAAGTAGCAAAGCATAGGATCTTAAGGAGATACAGAAATTATGAGGAGGAGATAGGATTCAGATTCAGCTATGTTTGAATCTTAAGTCTGGGGTCTTAATTACTATATATTATATTTTAACTAAATACAGAAATAACATTATAGGTAGTTTGGGAAAATATAAGAATCATAATTGATGAAGGGTTAATAAATAATAGTATGGAAGTTATTAAATTCCTTTATCTATAATATTTTCCAAAATAGAAAATGACAACAGGGACTTTTATTGTTTTGGTCAGTATTATCTTAGCATAATACAGTTTAAGTTTTCTTTTTTTTTTTTTTAAAGATTTTATTTGCTTGTCAGAGAGAGAAAGAGAGCAAGATAGCAAGCACAAGCAGGAAGAACAATAGGCAGAGGCAAAAACAGGCTCCCTGTTGAGCAAGGAGCCCAATATGGGACTCAATCCCAGGACCCTGAGATCATGACCTGAGCCAAAGGCAGATGCTTAACTGACTGAGCCAACCAGATGTCCCAACAGTTTTAGCTTTCTGAGTCTACTATTAGTTTTTTCATTTACTACTAGTGATGTGGGAAATGAAAAGCCTCCAAATCATAACAAATGCTATGGTAATGAGAATCTGGTAAAAATGGACCAATGGGACAAAATTCTATTTGCCCATCTTCTTTCTATACATCTCTAGTAAGGGCCATCTTTCCTAATTGTCATAAAATGTGTTTTGTGTTAAGAAAGACAAAACACTTCATGGTTAGGGACTAATCCCATTATTATTCTGTGCCTAGATAATATCTCTTAACAGTGTGTGACTTAAAGTATATATAAAGGCCACCCAAAGACATCAAGTCCTGAACCCTGGAACTTGTAAATGTTGCCTCATTTGAATAAAGGGGCTTTGCAAATGTGTGTTGAGGGTCTTGATATGAGGAAATTACCTGGATTATTTGGAAGAAAAAAAATGTGAAGATGTAGGCATATTTTAGAGTGATGTGGCCTCAAGCCAAGGAATGCTGGAAACTACAAAAGCAGGAAGAGGCAGGAACAAGATCTGCACGACAGCCTCTGTAGGACTGTGGTCCTACCAATACCTTGATTTTGCACTTCTAGCCTTCAGAATTGTGAAAGAACAAATTTATGTTATTTTAAGCCACTGGGTTTATTGTAGCTTGTTATAGCAGCTCAGAAAATAAATACAATGTTTAGATATCACTTTAATGTTTAAAAGGAATAGTGGAAGCAAGAGCAGAGGACAGGAAAAATGGCTAGTAAAATATATTTCAAATGGATGCTGTGTACCTATTTTGGCTTAGAACCCACATAAGGTTCTAACAATAATACTACTAATGTGAAAACTCCTGACGTATTTTAATGTAAAGTGCTATCATCTCCACAGTGCTTGCAAAGGAAGATCAAAACCTAAGAGAAGCAAGAGAAAATGGAGTCCGATGACACTGTGACACTGAATCAGCCCAAAATTTCATTAAGGATGTGGTAGAAGAACTAGGGTGTATACATGTAAGGCATAGAACAGGTATGGATGAGCAGTGGGGAAAAATAAAGGGTTTATTTTTTTCTGATAACACCTACCATTTATCAATTGTTTAATGTAATTGTTTAAGTGATGGCAAGAGGGAAAGATTATCCATCATCTAGCTATCAGTGCTCCATGCAATGGCTAGTCCCAATTGAATGGGATACCCCAAGGAAAGGGGTAGAATGCAATGAAATTTTATATGAGGATTTCCTGCTATCCCTTTATCTTCTGATGCAGACAAGAGATGTCTGGATTTATTCTGCAGCAGAGGAGAAGGGCACTGGCTTTTGAGAACCCAAATTAATTTTCTTTCTACCCTTTTTTTCCATTCATTCCTTAGGCTCAGAGTAAGCAGTCCCTATAAGGTAGTCACTTTAAAGTTTAGTCTCTCTCTCTCTTTCTCTCTCTCTTTCTCTCTCTCTCTCTCTCTCTCTCTTTTTCTCTCTGTCTCTCTCACCTATTTGCCTATCATCTATCTATCTCTATCATTGTGTTTCTGTTTTCCTCTTTCTCTTCTCCACCACTTTCTTCTTGACAAAGTACAGAGGAAAAAAAATGTTTGCAATTAACCAAGATGGCGTTAAAAATTCCTCAACTTGACTAAACTTTAGGTCAGCTTCTTCCTGACTTTGTGGCCCCTGGTCTTTCATTTCCTAGAGTAATTTTTTTAGAAAATTTCTAATTGTAAATTCTTTCTCTATACCTTTGAGATGCAAATTTTTTGAAAATCCTCATTTTTACAACCCAGGAATGTCTTTCTCTAAGACACTGTGTCTCTAAGACATTCTCTAAGACCAATGCAAGTCATCATTTGAAATGTAGTCACCAAGGCAAACAAAGCCTCTGCTATTCTCTGTGGGGAAATAGGAGCCTAACTGGGCTAGGTGCCTCATTCCAAGTTGTGTAACTACTTCCTGATGTAAGGTAGAGTATTAGGTTATAAAACAAGTAGGAATGACGCAGTCATCTTTCAAAGTGAAAGAAAATGACAAATATGTGCATCTACGATTCATGTTACTAATTGTAAGAATTTTTCAGGTTTTGTGGAGGTGCCATTTGCATTTACTTACCTCTGGCCTTATTTAGCCTCATTCTTTAAAAAAAAAATGCTTTTAAGAAAATTATAGAATAAGAGAAGTATAGTCATATAAAGGACATTGGGTCAGATAACATGGTCTCATTGTCTTCCTGGATGGAAACACTGAGCTTCGCAATGTATAGGTGACTTGTCCAAGCTCACGTGCCTAATGGAGTCATATAATCTTTTGAGTGGGTTCTGCCCCATTTTCAATTCTGCCTCTGAATCCATTGCTTTTGATTCAATTTCCTTCAGTATGTAAGTTTACCAATTCATTACTTCATGACTTTTAAATTTTCTTTTGGTTGTCCCTAATATATTTAAATTGTTTTGACATTTATGCAGCAATTGACAACTGAGTGCATTTGTGAATCACCATTTTTCATGCTGCCCTGCACTATTGAAGAGTACAGTGTCTAGTGATTAAACAACTGCCATGTTTCAGCCCAGAGGCAGCTAAACTTCTGTGAAGACTAAGATGATCCCTGTTTATGTGACTTGTAATCAATTTGTAACTTGGAGGCTGGGATTTGCAGGCAGTCCTCCCAAGGTTTTGCCTGCAGGAAATACAAATGAGGGTATTTCCCTTCAACGGCAGAAATTAAACTACAGGAAATCTTGTTGATGAAGTTATATTTTAAGACAATAGCTCTCAAAATGTCAGTCATGATTAATCATGATTATTATGATTGTCATTTTCAATCTATGGTTCTTGTTCCACTACCCTGAAAAAATAATTCTAAAAAAAGACAGGATACATATATTTAATTCTGAAAAAGTATGATTAATGCCCTCAGGCCTTCAAGTGGAATAAGACCAAATGCTACATCTTATCTTCATATTTGATAAATTATAGTTTGGATAGAATCACACAAAATCTCTTAACCTCAGTTTTCTCATCTGTAAAATGGAGATAATAAAAAAGTTCCATCTAGATCATGTGATTTGTGGCCACCATGTAAGAAAGTATAGCTGAGAAAATATATGCTAAAAATAATACGAGTATTAGTATTAGTAGCACTTTGAGTCTCTGAAATGGCCAGATTATTCATCCACATGAAAAGATGCTTGACATCACTAATCATCCACATGAAAAGATGCTTGACATCACTAATCATCAAGGGAACATAAATCAAAACCATAAATAAAGGTCACTTCATACCTGTCAGAATAACTAAAATAAAAAAGACCAGAAACAACAAGTGTTGGCTAGGATGTAGGGGGAAAAAAAAGAAAAAGCAAAAAAAAAGAAAAAACAAAAAACTCTCAACTACTGTTGGTCAAAATGTAAATTGGTACAGCCATCATGGGAAACAGTATGGATTTTCCCAGAAAAAAACAAAGATAGAAATATCATTACACTACTTAGTATTTGCCCAAAGAAAACAAAAACTCTAATTCAAAAAGATATCTACCCCTCAGTTAACTGTGGCATTATTTACATAACAAAGATAGGGAAGCAAACTGAGTGTCCATCAATAGATGAATGGATAAAGAGGTGATGGTGTGTGTGTGTGTGTGTGTGTGTGTGTGTGCGTGTGCATGTGTGTGTGTAAAATGGAAGCTGCAATGAAATATTATGCAGTCATGAAAAAGATGAGATCATGCCATTTAAAACAACATGGATAGACCTAGAAAGTTTTATGCTAAGTGAAATAAGTCAGTCTGACAAAGAAAAATACCAAATGAACAAATGAATACACAAAAAGCAGAATCAGACCTTTAAATACAGAGAACAGACTGATGGTTGCCAGAGTTATGGGGTGTGGGGATGTGCAAAGTAAGGGAAGGGGAGGAGGAGATACCGGCCTCCAGTAATGGAATGAATAAATCATGGGAAAAAATGGTACAGCATAGGGTGTATAGTCAATAATATTGTAATAACATTGTCTGGTAAGAGTTAATAGCTACACTTGTGGTGAGCATAGCATAACATATAGTTATGTTGAATCACTATATTATACATCTGTGACTAATGTAACATTGTGTGTCAACTGCACTCAAATAAAAATAAAAAAATAATAATTATTCATCCTTTAAGCAGAGAAGTACTGACATCAGCATTAAAATGTATAGACTATAATGATTATTCAAGTCTGAAAATATTGTTTATATTGGCATTCAGATTTTGTTCTTATTTTCTCTGGAGTTTAAGATCTACTTTTATATGGGTTGGGTAATTCAATCTCTGTAAGGGAATATCTGTTAGATCTGTTGCTGAAGCATTCTCATTGACCTGTTAAACAGTAATTATTTCTCTAGATACATTAACGTTTGTGTGTATGTTGTGTGTCTTAAAATGGGAATGTTACCATATGATGAAGTAATTTTAAAGTCCCCTAGATTTGAAGTCTTAGCAGTTCATTTAGTCTACCTTTCCAAGCAGTGTAGGAAATTCAGCACTTACTTATAACATGTACTGATCATTTACTATATACCATGCATTACTTGAACGAAGTATATCATTGTTCCTACCAATTTTTTAAATGACCAAATGTTTTATTTTCATAGTAGCACTGTCGCTACTGTTCATTTGCAATTCTTATAATAAGCAAAATCAAAGGAAGCATTTATTTCAGAAGCCCAGTATATACCCCAGTACATGTTTTATAATGGTTGGATGAATACACTGTGAGTCCAATAACAACTTAAACAAAATGAAAGAAAGAAGGAAAGAAATATACATTTGGATTTAAGTGAAAATGTATGTTTGGAGTCATCCTGTAAATCTGAATGAGTCAGAGCTAGAAAACTGTAATTAAACATATTTTTCTCTTGTTAACAACAGAAAGGTAAAACTCAACATTTTAATTTCTGATAACAAAGGCACCTTTTCCAGGCAGTTATGTTTCCCCTAACATTCTCTCTGCCCCATCTCATAACCTGTGCTGTTTCCTATGTCACCATAGTGACTCTCCAAGGACCATAATTGGCTTAGCTGCAGGAGAGCTGTGAGGGTCTCTCAGAACCAGGCAGCATAGTAAGTTGCTTATTGCCCTACTGTGTGGTGATTGTTAGGAAAGAATTAAAAGAGCAAAAAGGAAATCACTAATTTTCAGTGTCTATCTTATCTGGATTGAAAAATGAACTGTTTTCATTTTTCAACTGTTCACATGAAAAATGAACAGCCATATTATGGGATGGAAGTTCAGGACTCTGTAATCAGTGTGTGTGGGTGGCCCTAATGAGGTTCTGCTGTGGCAGATTCAGGGCATGAGCTTGTTTGATCCCATTAGAACCTGAAAGGTTTATCTTTTCTGCTAAGGCCTAACAGAGTGAGAATTTCTTTCCCGGGTTTGACTGAGAACTTGATGGAGACTGGTAAATTGCTTCCTGTAGCTATTGGTATGGCCTTCTTAGATTTTCCTTCATCTTAGACTTTATTAGCCTTATCCACTAAACAGCCACATGTTTTATGAGGGAAGAGACATGGGGACCTTGCTCACCATTATATCCCTAGGATCTAACACGGTGCTGAGCCCTAAAGGAAAGCACAATATTTGAATGAATGAGCAGATTAATTTAGTATCCAGTCTGATCAATTGGATGTTAATGGAAAGGAGGAAATAAGGACACTCCCATCTTTAGGCCATATTGAACTTAAGGAAAATCACATTAACTGTGTAAATATGGAAGTCTTAAATTAGATGACCTAGTAAGTTATGTTCTACAACAGAATGTTTTTATTTATTTATTTATTTTGATTCGGCAAGCTTTTTTTTTTTTTTTTAATTTTTTTAAATTTCTTTTCAGTGTTCCAGAATTCATTGTTTATGCACTACCCCAGTGCTCCATAATACCCACCACCAGGTTCACCCAACCTCCCACCCCCTCCCCTCCAAAACCCTCAGTTTGTTTCTCAGAGTCCACAGTCTCTCATGGTTCATCTCCCCCTTCAAATTCCCCCAACTCACTTCTCCTCTCCATCTCCTTATGCTCCACAAATAAGTGAAACCATACAATAATTGACTCTCTCTGCTTGACTTATTTCACTCAGCATAATCTCTTCCAGTTCTGTCCATGTTGACACAAAACTTGGGTATTCATCCTTTCTAATGGAGGCATAATACTCCATAGTGTATATGGACCAAATCTTCCTTATCTGTTCGTCCGTTGAAAGGCATCTTGGTTCTTTCCACAGTTTGGCAACTGTGGCTATTGCTGCTATGAACATTGGGGTACAGATGAACCTTCTTTTCACTACGTCTGTATCTTTGGGGTAAATACCCAGTAGTGCAATTGCGAGGTCATAAGGCAGCTCTATATTTAATTTCTTAAGGAATCTCCACACTGTTCTCCAAAGTGGCTGGACCAACTTGCATTCCCACCAACAGTGTAAGAGTGTTCCTTTTCTCCACATCCTCTCCAACACATGTTGTTTACTGAACAGAATGCTTTTAAGAATGAAAGAGGTCGCTGTCTGGATAAGACTAGAACAAGAGGCATAAAGCATGGCGATTCTGGGTAAATTAAGAATTAGGGGTACTCTCGATATCAAAAAATTCATTTGTGTTCAAAACAAGGGGTAGAAGCAGTACATGTTTATTGAGTACCTACCCTATACAAGGCTGCATTAAGTACTGTTGTATATAACTTATTAAATTCCATTAAAATAGGGGCGCCTGGGTGGCTCAGTGGTTTAAGCCGCTGCCTTCGGCTCAGGTCATGATCTCAGGGTCCTGGGATCAAGTCCCGCATCGGGCTCTCTGCTCAGTGGGGAGCCTGCTTCCCTCTCTCTCTCTCTCTGCCTGCCTCTCTGTCTACTTGTGATCTCTCTCTGTCAAATAAATAAATAAAATCTTAAAAAAAAAAATTCCATTAAAATAAAAAGTGCCAAACTAAGATCTTTCCTCATTAACAAACTGTGAACCACAGATTACACAATGAAGGTTTGTCCTCTGCAAGGAAAAAAAAATAAATGAAAAGGTTAACTAGATGGTAAGTGAGAGGATTAGTTGTAGACAAGCTAAAGTTCTGATTCCCCAGAGGCATAGGTCAATATGATCATTCCAGGAGGACTACAGCATAATTTTGGGCTCAAACTTTTGACTTAAGGTAAACACAAAAATCATTTTAACCTTAAAATTATTTTTTAAAATACTTTATTTATTTTAGAGAGAGAGAGTGAACATGAGGAAAAGAAGTAGAGCAAGAGGGAGAAGGTCTTAAGCAGACTCTACACTGAGCATGGAGCCCCACATGAAGCTCCTTACAGGGCTTGATATAAGGCTGTATATGGGACTCCATCCCATGAACCTGAGATTACAACCTGAGCTGAAACAAGGAGTTGGATGCTTAGATGACTGTGCCACCCAGGTTCTCCTATAACCCTTCTAACATCCAGCTATGTTCATCTTTTAAGTTTCATTCTTTTGAAAACAAACTTTGAAATGAAACACAAGAACAATTTCTTGTTCTATAATTCATGAGTAAGCATTTCCCCATTGTTGAAATTATACTACTTTCTTTTTTTTTTTTTTTAATTTTTTTTTTCAGCATAACAGTATTCATTATTTTTGCACCACACCCAGTGCTCCATGCAATCCGTGCCCTCTACAATACCCACCACCTGGTGCCCCCAACCTCCCACCCCCCACCCCTTCAAAATTCTCAGATCGTTTTTCAGAGTCCATAGTCTCTCATGGTTCACCTCCCCTTCCAATTTCCCTCAACTCCCTTCTCCTCTCCATCTCCCCTTGTCCTCCATGCTATTTGTTATGCTCCACAAATAAGTGAAACCATATGATAATTGACTCTCTCTGCTTGACTTATTTCACTCAGCATAATCTCTTCCAGTCCCGTCCATGTTGCTACAAAACTTGGGGATTCATCCTTTCTTTCTTTTTTTTTTTTTTTTTTTTTGCAGCTTTATAAACATATATTTTTATCCCCAAGGGTACAGGTCTGCGAATCGCCAGGTTTACACACTTCACAACGCTCACCATAGCACATACCCTCCCCGATATCCATAACCCCACCCCCCTCTCCCAACCCCCTCCCCCCATCAACCCTCAGTTTGTTTTGTGGATTAAGAGTCACTTATGGTTTGTCTCCCTCCCAATCCCATCTTGTTTCATTTACTCTTCTCCTACCCCCTCGACCCCCCATGTTGCATCTCCTCTCCCTCATATCAGGGAGATCATATGATAGTTTTCTTTCTCCGATTGACTTATTTCGCTAAGCATGATACCCTCTAGTTCCATCCACGTCGTCGCAAATGGCAAGATTTCATTTCTTTTGATGGCTGCATAGTATTCCATTGTGTATATATACCACATCTTCTTTATCCATTCGTCTGTAGATGGACATCTAGGTTCTTTCCATAGTTTGGCTATTGTAGACATTGCTGCTATAAACATTCGGGTGCACGTGCCCCTTCGGATCACTATGTTTGTATCTTTAGGGTAAATACCCAGCAGTGCAATTGCAGGGTCATAGAGTAGTTCTATTTTCAACATTTTGAGGAACCTCCATGCTGTTTTCCAGAGTGGTTGCACCAGCTTGCATTCCCACCAACAGTGTAGGAGGGTTCCCCTTTCTCCGCATCCTCGCCAGCATCTGTCATTTCCTGACTTGTTAATTTTAGCCATTCTGACTGGTGTGAGGTGATATCTCATGGTGGTTTTGATTTGTATTTCCCTGATGCCGAGTGATATGGAGCACTTTTTCATGTGTCTGTTGGCCATCTGGATGTCTTCTTTGCAGAAATGTCTGTTCATGTCCTCTGCCCATTTCTTGATTGGATTATTTGTTCTTTGGGTGTTGAGTTTGCTAAGTTCTTTATAGATTTTGGACACTAGACCTTTATCTGATATGTCATTTGCAAATATCTTCTCCCATTCTGAAAAACCCACCGCAAATATCATTCTCAATGGAGAAAAACTGAAAGCTTTTCCGCTAAGGTCAGGAACACGGCAGGGATGTCCGTTATCACCACTGCTATTCAACATAGTACTAGAAGTCCTAGCCTCAGCAATCAGACAACAAAAGGAAATTAAAGGCATCCAAATCGGCAAAGAAGAAGTCAAACTATCACTCTTCGCAGATGATATGATACTCTATGTGGAAAACCCAAAAGACTCCACTCCAAAACTGCTAGAACTTGTACAGGAATTCAGTAAAGTGTCAGGATATAAAATCAATGCACAGAAATCAGTTGCATTTCTCTACACCAACAACAAGACAGAAGAAAGAGAAATTAAGGAGTCCATCCCATTTACAATTGCACCCAAAACTATAAGATACCTAGGAATAAACCTAACCAAAGAGACTAAGAATCTATACACAGAAAACTATAAAGTACTCATGAAAGAAATTGAGGAAGACACAAAGAAATGGAAAAATGTTCCATGCTCCTGGATTGGAAGAATAAATATTGTGAAAATGTCTATGCTACCTAAAGCAATCTACACATTTAATGCAATTCCTATCAAAGTACCATCCATTTGTTTCAAAGAAATGGAACAAAGAATCCTAAAATTTATATGGAACCAGAAAAGACCTCGAATAGCCAAAGGAATATTGAAAAAGAAAGCCAAAGTTGGTGGCATCACAATTCCGGACTTCAAGCTCTATTACAAAGCTGTCATCATCAAGACAGCATGGTACTGGCACAAAAACAGACACATAGATCAATGGAACAGAATAGAGAGCCCAGAAATGGACCCTCAACTCTATGGTCAACTCATATTCGACAAAGCAGGAAAGAATGTCCAATGGAACAAAGACAGCCTCTTCAATAAATGGTGTTGGGAAAATTGGACAGCCACATGCAGAAAAATGAAATTGGATCATTTCCTTACACCACACACGAAAATAGACTCAAAATGGATGAAGGATCTCAATGTGAGAAAGGAATCCATCAAAATCCTCGAGGAGAACACAGGCAGCAACCTCTTCGATGTCAGCCGCAGCAACATCTTCCTAGGAACATCGCCAAAGGCAAGGGAAGCAAGGGCAAAAATGAACTTTTGGGATTTTATCAAGATCAAAAGCTTTTGCACAGCAAAGGAAACAGTTAAAAAAACCAAAAGACAATATACTACTTTCTTGATTGTTGAGTATAATATGGATCTTTGTATATAGTTCTTACTGAAGCCTTCATGGTTGAGAAAAAAGAACCAATGAACACATTTAAAACATTTTTAAAATGTTACATGCACAATCCTAAAGGTAGACAGGTGTGGCATTTGTAGATAAGGCTCTAGGACCACTTTGCTGGGTCCCTGCAGGAAGGGGTAACATAAAATTCAACCTTGCATGTTCTTGCTTTTCTTCAGTTTGGATTAGTCTTTGTGTTTCCAGAGCTAAGAGGATGTTCCTTTTGGTTTCTCATAGACTGTACTGGTTTATGTCTGTTATCCTGGTTTAATTTTCAACCGTGTCAGTTTTTAGAAGATGAATTAAATGGTCACCCTATCAGAGCCTGGCAAATAGTGGATAGACAATAAATGACTACTGGATGAACTAATAAATACATGTCAAATAGAGACTCTGTTCTATGTTGATAATCTTCAATAGTGTCCTTTTATTACTGAGGTTAGAAAGTTTCCACACTGTTGGGTTGGTTCTGTTTTCTACAAACCAGAATCCTCTGAATAGCTCATTCTCTGTAAGACTGAAACTAGTTTTCTATTAAATTAGGATGACTCCCAATCAGTAAGAAGTATCCTTCATAACAATGCAATGATAACTATACAAATAAAGACAGTTATACCAATTTTTCATAGTTTGGTCAAATGAAGAATATAAGTTCCCAAACTGATGAGTAAGAAGGCAGTGATAAAGATTATTGTGGGTGTTAAAAAAAGAATTGGAGAATATGCATTTGTCTGACTTCTAGACTGCCTGCGGCTCTTTGACCATATGAAGAAAAAAAAATAATTTTATCTACTTGGCAGGCTTATGTCTCTAGAAGCTATAGATGTTAAGATTGATGACAATGATCTCTTCTGATCTTCCAGTTCCTCTTATCTAGAAATTTATCTATCTTTTTACTTTCATTTTCTAGCTCTCACTGCCTTTTCTACTCAAGAAATTTAGTACTAGCCAATCAAGAGATATGGCATTTTGGTCCAATTGGCTGATTTCCAAGTGTAAATGAACCATTTACTGTCCTAGTGGAAAACTGTCTTTTGAGAGATTAGCTAGTGCCAATCATTGTACCAGAGTTTAATCCTGCCCAAATAAAATAAAGATCCTTGAAAAAATAAAGGAAATTTTCAACCTCTCATGTTTGTGGGCCCTGTCCCTGGGCTCCCAGCAAAGCTATACTTTAACATTTACCAAGGTCAAAATGACTTGGCAAAACCTTAAAGCATGGGCTCTCTTTCTGCCCTGAGCACATACTGTACACCTGCTTTGTTAAATAATAATAGCAATAATAACCAAAAAGGAGCATTCCAAACATAAAGATGAGAAAAAGAAAAAAAAAAAAACTTTCCTGATTCCCATTAGATCGGTCATACAAACTTGCATATACTAAAAACATGAGATAAAGTCTATAACTCTCTGGAATGTCCTTTGTCATGATTTGTAACTCTTTATGTAATGGAAAAAAAAAAAAAAGGAAAAAGAAAAAGCATATATAACCCTGCACCAAATGTTCCTTCCCAGAAGCATTCTCTTCTTTGTGAAGAGCATGTATTCCAGGGAACTGTGCTAACTTGGGTTTGAATAAAACTCTCCCTTAAAAAAAAAAAATTTTAAAAAGGTTTGTTCATTTTGCATCAACATCCTGAAACTGTCAAGATGAAACCTAGATCTTAGATTATTTAAAACATACCAAAGTGCAGAATCTTGGGACTTTAAGCCTAAAACTGACTTTTTTCCTCCCTCATCTTGTCCAGAGCAAGAGGGAAAGCAAAGAGGGAGAGCAAATGAGGCTATTAGGGCTGCATAATTGTGGATGGCTCTAAATAGTTTCCTAGTGGCCTGAAAAAAGTGCAGATCTCACATTCTGGAAATAGCCACCTCTGCGGTGCAGTTGGGCCCTTGGCACGTTAGTGAAGAAAAATCTGTTTGTATAGACTTGCTTTTGTGCTTTGCTTGTCTTTACATTGTAGGTATAAGAGGTGTTATTCCCCGTTTGCTATGTTACCCAAGTGAGTCAACCGAAATACCATCTCCAGACTAAACATTTTTTTCTTAACTTTCTATTCCTACCTCAAAAAATAAGATGGGATTTCTGTGAAATACTTTGTTTCTCTCACGGGCAGTGACTACTATGTTTGTTTTGGCATTGCCTATCTCAATGATTGGAAAAGTAGGGCACAAAGTAAGTAAAATTTATATTTTCTTCTGTGGAATAATCATATCAGGAGACTGTCCTGAAACTAACCTTTCCACAGCTATATTCCAAAGTCTTGTTTAAATGCTGATGAAAATCTTTGTTGTTGATTTTTTAAAAATATGTAATTCCATTTTTAGAAACAATAATATATCTGAGACTCTCTCTTGCTAAGGCATTGTGTGGAGTTTGCTGGGTTCTGAGCCTAGGGCCAGGTTGGATATTGTTATTAAGAAAGCCAGGGGCAGGGAACACTTGTACCCTCATCCAGATATGTGAGTGTTAATTACGTGGCTGCTATCTGCTCTCTGGGGAAAACCATCTTTTTTCTCCCAGGCAAAGGCACAATGTTGGGTAAAGAAACCCAAGTTCTTTCTTATTATTCCCTGGTCTCACTGACCTTATTTCTCTTTCAGGAACACATTGTGCTTATTTCTACCTTCAGGATTTTGCAATTGCTGTCTCCTCTCCTTAGAATGGTCTGCTTCCAGAATATTGTAAGTCACTAACATACCATTCAATTACCATTTCAAATATCACTTCCTCTGGATTTTATTTTCTTCACATACTAATCTCTCATGTTGAGTGGCTGCTGTATAATGGGTACTATTCCATGTTTCTAGAATACAAAAATGAAAAAAAAATAGTGATGTCTCTACCATCAAAGAACTCAAATTGTATATACAGGAGAAGAATGTGAGCAAATAAATAATTTGTGCTATGACAAAAACATCAAACATAACTCTAACATTAGAGTATATAGTAAATGCAGATGCTCATTTCACTAAGTAGCCGGCAACCTCTTCAAGAAATTGTGTTTAAATTTGGATCTGAGTTTGTGATGATCTTGGAAATAAGCACTTTAAGCAAATGACACAAAGTACTTAGTTTTGGTATAATTGAGGAAGAGAATGAAAGCAAGTGGACGAGTGGACAGAGGTGAGTTCCCAGTAATTGATAGAAACCAGATGGTGTTGGCCTTTAGTTCTGAAGCAGTAGAGGATTTGAACTTTATACAAGCTTAATGGGAAACAAGTGAATATTTTAAAAAAAGGGAAGTGACTAATATTATATTATATGTTGACTAACTGGAATTTAAATCAAAGTTTGGGAAAATAAGATTAAAAAATAAAATATAAAAAAGGAATGTGACAAGATATTTACATTTTTTAATGATTCCTTTGAATGCCTCTGTACAAGATGAATAAAAGGTGTTACACGAGAAATTTAACCCTAAATTTGTCGTAGTAACACATAAACTATACAGTTTGAGTGGCTTAACACAACCAGTTTGTTTCTCATTCAAGTGGAGAAGTAAAATGGGAGACTTCTTGATTTTATGAGTCAGCAAGGATATGGGCTTATTTTCATCTCATCACATGGCTATAAGTTTGCCATGAAAGGGGAAAAAGAGTTCAGAAGGGGAACAAACAGGAATGGTAGAAAATACCTGCTCAACGTCCTGTTTGCTAGAACTCAGTCACAGATCCAACCTAAGTACAACAGTGCTAGGATATATAAGAGAGCAATTAGTACTCCATGAGCCTTAATTGCATATGGTAAAGAGGGAAATATATAAGTATCAAACATGTTAGGAGAAAATTTTGGAATGAGAATAACTGAGCTGGAAGAAAAGACATTATCAGAGAGTGCTATATTTGAAATTGAGCACTTGGGGAGAATTATGACCACAGGAGTGGATTCCTAAGGAGAAAAACATCATTACTTAAGAGATAAAAATTGAAAAGTCAAAACTATGTGAATTTGAAGTACTTCTGCTTATGAAAATAATGTGTAATCATCAATCATTTTCTCTATGTCTTTATTTCTACTTTACTTATTTTTTTGATTGGTAGTACTCTCTCTTTCCATCCTGATTCAGTTTTCACCTACAAAACACTATTTTCCCCTAACACCCATGTTGAACCTTGAGGAGTTTTCTCTATATTCTTTATGACCATTTATCCTCTGCTCAGCTCTACCGAGTGATTTCTATGTATGTTGAAGTACCACACACAGCAGTTACTTTATGGGTAACAAATTGTTTTCCTTTCTTTCTTCCTCTCATTTCTTTATACGCTTGTTTATTATGAGCCCATTACATGCTGCAAGCAAAGAACTCTGGACTGGAGGTAAGGAGGACTCCACTCTTATTTTACTTTTGCCTCTTGCTTTCTACGCTCACTCACTCAGACATATTCAAGGGATATTTATTAAACTCTTACGTGTGCAAGATTTTGAGAGAAAAGTTGGGGATAAGATGAGTAACAAGAAAGATGTGGTTCTTGCCTCAATGAACTTCTATTCGTTCACTCAGAAGGAGAGGAATAAAAGAAAAAAAAAACATAATAGAACTTTTCACAGGTCAGTTATTGAAAATCATTTGGAAGCCATTAAGAGACACAAATTGAGTACTTGTAGGTTGGAAAATTGTTTGCAAATGAAGTTTTTCATTGTTTTTTGACTGATATATATCATTCATATATCAGATACATATGAGTTTTCTCTACACATCCCTATGAGTTTTGAGGATTATTTTAAGCAACATGAGATGGTAGGCTCAGCTAGCATTCTTTATTTCCTTCTTTCAGTGGTCCTTAGACCATGACAAAGCTGTGGACTTATTGCCTTTAACAGTAGATCAAAGGCAACACTAACCCACCACACACTGCTTCTTCATACAGCAATTTTAACCTGTGTGGGTTTCTGCTTCCCTGTTAAGACAATGACATGATTTGCAACTTAGCTTCCTCTTGTGTAAGTCTAGTGTTTGTAATTTCTGAGACCTGTGGATGAGACACAGTGCGTAATACCGGGAGTTATTAATGAAGTGTGAGTATTCACAGTAAAGTCACTGAGAAATGACAGGAGCAAAGGAATTAATTATTCTTATTACATTTCTAGCAATGAGAGCTTGAAATCAGAAAATCTTTTGATATTTATAATAATATTTTTCTATATACATTTTGTTCAAAATTTTGCTTTCTTTAGTTCTCTATATTCATGTTCCAAACTATCAGACAGTACAGCATCAAATTTTATTTCAATGTGAGGTAGAAACTTAGAAAAAATATAAACATTTTAGGAAAGCATACTACTTTTTCTATGTGAAGCAAAGGTTTCCTCCCAATGTCATATTCTGACTCCTATTAAATATCTTACTTCTTTTTTTTAATTTTAATTTTAATTTTTTTTTACAGAGAGAGATCACAAGTAGGCAGAGAGGCAGGCAGAGAGAGAGAGAGAGGGAAGCAGGCTCCCCGCTGAGCAGAGACCCCGATGCGGGGCTCGATCCCAGGACCCTGAGATCATGACCTGAGCCAAAGGCAGAGGCTTTAACCCACTGAGCCACCCAGGCGCCCCGTTTTTTTTAAAGATTTTATTTATTTATTTGGCAGACAGAGATCACAAGTAGGCAGAGAGGCAGGTAGAGAGATAGTGGGGGAAGCAGGCTCCCTGCTGAGCAGAGAGCCCGATGCAGGGCTCCATCCCAGGACCCTGGGATCATGACCTGAGCCGAAAGCAGAGGCTTTAACCCACTGAGCCACCCAGGTGCCCCTTAAATATCTTGCTTCTATAACAATTTTATATTCAGTCAGAGGGAGCAAAGATCAAGGAAAACAAGAATTCCATGCTTTGGTTAGCAGTAGTCAAAGATGACCCATATTCAATCCTAGAAATTTCCCCTTAACTACACATTTACTTATGTGGACAGAAAAGGCTTGAATTACTACCAGACCTGCTGGATTGAATGGGGAAGCAGCTGAATCTCAACCTCCCTGGTTTTACCCTGTTTTTTTTTCCCTTTCTAAGACCCTGAACAGAATTCTATGCCTGATATCTGTGTATGAGTCTTCTGCCCTCCTTAATGGTTCTTTTCCACTCAGGAATCAGCTTCCTCTTCTCATTTTTGCAAAAACTGCAGGCAGCTTTTGACTAATTTAGTTCAGTTAAGGTTTTATTGTTGTTGCTGCTGCAGCAGTGAATAGCCTTCTAGTCTATCATTTTATGCACATATATATGTAAACATATGTATACTTAGTGTCATTTCATGTTATATTGTCATTATTATAGAAAATATATAAATGTGTATAACATTATACATCCTTATATATCATTATATGCATTATAATATATAAACACATATTATATAAAATCCTTATTATTTTATTTTATCTAATATCCTTACTCTATTTCTACCATTCTTCCTTCACAATCATTGGTCTGATTATAATTAGCATAGGAAGCATTCAAGATAAGCTCTCACTCAAAAAAGAGAGGGGAGGGGCAGGTGGGTGGTACAGTCAATTGAGCATCAGACTCTTGGTTTCAGCTCAGGATGTGATCTTGGTGTTCTGAGACCGACCCCTGCATCAGGCTCCATGCTCAGTGTGGAGTCTGTCTGAGATTCTTTCTTCCTCTCCCTCTGCACCTCCCACTCCTGCTCTCTTTCTCTCTAAAATAAATTTTTTTTTATCTTAAAAAAATAAAAATAAAAAAGTGGAGGTGGTACTATTGTTCTCCTACAGTATCCCACTTTCTGCCATGACAGTATCAGTAGGTTCAGGTGACATATCTCCCAAGAGAGAGCCACTTAATTTGCTTAGTTAAAGGATAACCTCAAAGATCAAAGGTTCAATCCCAGTAAGCTCTTAGGAAGCCAACTAAATTATAAAAGTGAAGGGATTCCTTCAAGAAGATATGAATTCTGTCTAGATTTGTAGCTCAAGAAAAGTATTAGAACAGTGATAGGACCAACTTGGCTCAAAAGAAATTTGAGAGTGCAGGTTTTGAACAGTTTTACAGAATTATGTTGTTTTCTTCTGTGAAAATTGGCTTAGTCTCTATATACAAGAATATATGAGTTTGTGTGCTCTAAACATTTTACTCAAAGATAAGAAATTCTGTGTTTGGTGAAAATCTAAAAGCAGGCTCTGGAAATCATAAATGCAAATGCAATATCTATCTGAATAGATATTAACTTATTTACAGTAAATAAATTACATAATAATGTAGTAATAAGAATATTACTCATTAATAGAACAGAACATAGAAGCAAGTCAATGGCTCTCAGAGAATTCTTTCAATTATTTGAAATATAGTTTTGATTAATTTGATGAGACTCAGGAGAATGACTAAAAGTCTAAAATTGCTAATATCGCACCCAGGTAATAAAAATAAACATTTTGACTATAATCCTCTTAAAAATAAAGAATGAGTAATTAAAATCCTCGATAGCAGGCATTGTTCCTCCGCTTAATCTTCACAGCAAAGCTACTGAGCAGTTATAATTAGTTGTAATTTATAGATGGAGAAATTAAGCTAAAGTTGGTGAATTAACTTGCCAAAGTTCATATAAAAATGAATAAAATTTAATACTTAAATTTGTTCTGTCCAAAATGCACACTGTTGCTACTACGTAAGTAAGTAGTAAGTAACTACGTAAGAACTCATTTAAATTTTCTAAATGTAATTATAAGAGTTACTTGATTCTCTCAAATAACTAGCTTGGCAATTTCCCCAGTCAAGTTTTATTTATGGGGAGAGGCTATGTTAATATTGCTTCTATATATTGTATTATTAAAGAAGTATTAAAGTTCTTTTCATTTAGGAAATCATTTTTTTAAACAAATGTTATTTTATTTCTAATTATAAGAATTACTCTAATTGTGCTCATTGTAAAAAAATTGAAAATCATGGGAAGAGAAAATATTTTCCAATAATTCTTGCACTTAGTAATTATTGTAAAGCCTTTAAAAATGAATATTTTTCTAATTTTAGTGCAACAAAAAAGCAGTAATTTAAATACTTCATTTTTTTATTTAGCAGTACATAATTTACTTTAGTTTTCTAAAAGATTTTATTATATCCTATGGGTATGTAATAATTTAATGAAGAAATTATACTTGTAATTTTATTTAATATTAATATTATTCTTATAGAAAAGAACAATCACGATAAAGCTCCTTGAAGAGTGGGGACCTTATTCTTTTATTCTCCTATTCTCCTTATTCATTGCTATACTCTCAAAGTCTGGTACTTCACATATAGTAGATGTTTAATATCTATTCTTTTTCTTAATCTATTCTTAAGAAATGGATTTAATTAGTTAATATTAGTAGACAATCTGATCTTTTTTAGGATAAATAACTTGAAGTAAACTTGAAAATCAAAGCATACACGTATTTACAATATTCATTTTCTTCATATTGACATCTACTTTCCAGAAAAATTGTGTTAATTTTTGCTCAGACTAGCAGTGTGACTTTTTTCCTTTGAATCTTGCTGAATTGAGTGATATTATTCTAGCTCAGCTCTGTAAATATCTCTTTTGCAGGGTGCCCTATTATTGTGTGAACCGAAAGTGACTGCTCCACTCTTGGTAGAGCTCTCTGTACATAATTTTCTTCTTTGGGGATCTGTTCTGTAAAGAATATAACCTTACCCATAAAGAGCTATGGCCTTTGCCCTAGGTTTCTGAGACGTCATCTTCAACCCCTTAGAATGTCATGGCTGGCAGATGTGTCTTTCCTGTTGTTGGTTTTTTTACCTGGGACTGTTGAGCTAGCCAGATAATAAAATGTGATTTAGGGTACGGGCTTTGAGTCATGCAATATCACCCCAATCTCCTGAAAAGCTGGAAACTGAGATCAGACTTGGAGGCTGTTAATTATGCTTATGTGATGTAGCCCCATTAAAAACCTTGGACATCGATGCTTGAGTAAGCTTCCATGGTTGGCAATAGTCCACGTATATTGTCACACATTCTTGCCTGGAGGAGTTAATGCTCTCCTTGACTCCACACAGAGAGGACAACTGGAAGCTCCATATTTAGAGTCCTTCATACATTTCCATTCATGGCTGATTTTAATTTGCATCCTTTCTCTCTAATAAGTCATAACTGTGAGTATAACAGCTCTCCGTGAATCCTTTTAGTGAGTTATCCAATATGAGGATGGCTTACAGAAGCCCCTGAACTTGTAGTTGGTGTTAGAAGTGAAGCCAGCCTTGTGATCTGTGGCCTCCCTTTGCAGTTGGCTGTTCCTGCAGTTGGTGTCCGGAGTACAGTTCAATAGAAAAGCTCCAACTCACTGAAACATGTGGTTCAGAAAGAGGAAGGATGACAGGAAAGGAGATCCTGAACTTTTAATTCCTAGCCTCTGCCCTATGTGCTTTATCCTTCCGTTGATTTTAATCTCTATTCTTTAGCTCTATGAAATTATTAACTGGTGAGCCTAACAACTCAAGGATTCTGTGAATCCTTCTAATGAATGATCAAACAAAATGTGGTCTTCAGAACCCTCTAACTTCACAGGTGGAGTCAGAAGTGAGGACAGTCTCTTGGACTATGCACACCTTAAACTTCGCAGGGTCTCTAACTTCCATCTCTCCCTTGTCACCTATTAGCCTTGGGGTTATGTTATTAACCCTTAGAATTTCTCTATACTCAGCCCAAAGCTTTGTAAAACAGGGTCCCCATTAAAAGCTCAAATTATCCTAAGTTGTAGATACATTTCTCTTCTGCTGAGACTCTGACAGCTGTAACATCCTTCAGTCTTTCATTTTTAATTTAATGCATATAATCGTTTTAGTATATGTGCAATAATTAATTTTGGAATATGTGCAATAGGTGCATTATTTATTATATTTTATAAAAAGCTAAGTGCTTTCTGCAATGTTGAAAAATACTCTGACTTAATTTTGTACTCTGATATTCCTTTTTCCTTTTATCCAAACACATGCAAGACTATACCCATGATGTGCAGATATGTACATATACTTCAAAATAGGCAATTGCAGCTCTAGATATGCTTCTACCTTCCTTCAGGGCTTTTATTACTGTATGCCTTATAATTTTATTCCATTTTTCAAACTCTTACAATGCATGGCTTTCCTTATTCATAGTACTTTGAAAATATATGTGTGTATATATATATATATATATATATATATACACTTTGAAAAAAAATATATATAATCAATATAAATAATCACAAATTTATAAGAATATATTGAACATATATACATATTCAAGAATATATATATTCATGAATTTATAAGAATATATATATATATATCTGAAAAGAATTAGGATATGAAGATAACTGACAGTTGATACTATGTAAACTCTCCAACCAAAAAAAGTATGAATTACAATTTCCTTCAAATTTATTCATACTATCAAAAAAAATTTATTCATACTATCAGTGATGTTTAGCATTATTCTTCGTAGAAGTCTTAAATACTTACTACTAAATTAATTTCTGTACATCTTTATTTTGACCGATTTTTAAAATATTTTATTTATTTATTTTAGAAAGAGATTGAGCATGAGTGAGGGAAGAGGCATAGGGGGAGAGAATTTCAAGCCAACTCCACACTGAGCACAGAACCTGACCCAGGGCTCAATTCCACAACCCTGAGATCACAACCTGAGCCAGAACCAGAAGTCAGTCACCCAACCAAGTGAGCCATCCAGGTGCTCCTTGATTGATTTTTTGTGGATATTTATTAAAAAACATTTCTGGGACATAGAAAATATTTTTGCAAATATTTAATTATGTCATTGTAATTAATTGCAACTTGAGCTTTGAGATTTATGTAGTATTCACATAAAGAAGAAGGTGTCCCTTCCTTTTCAACAGAACTACTTTCTCCTATTTAAATTGTATTGACATAGCTTTCAGAACACTAAGTAATAGTGATATTTGTTAGTATCCCTGTCTTATCCTGGTTTTTTTTTTTTTTTAAAGATTTTATTTATTTATTTGTCATAGAGAGAGAAGCGACAGTGAGCACAGGCAGACAGAGTGGCAGGCAGAGGCAGAGGGAGAAGCAGGCTCCCTGCCAAGCAAGGAGCCCGATGTGGGACTCGATCCCAGGATGCCGGGACCATGACCTGAGCCGAAAGCAGCTGCTTAACCAACTGAGCCACCCAGGCGTCCCTCTTATCCTGGTTTTAAAAGGAATGCCTTGTGTTTCAACATTATCATGTTTATCATTGATTTAAAATAAATATTTTACATTGTTAAAGAACTACCTAAAAGACCTTACAAAGAAATGTTGGATTTTGTGAATTTTCATTCACATCTCTTAGTATTTACTGAGATAATCCTGTGAATTTGTTCCTTTGATTTATTTATAGGGTGCATTATATTCAGAGACAGTAATAACATTAAAGAAAGCTTGATATTTATGGAGTGCTTCAGATGAGCTAGACATTCGGTTAAGTGCTAGTTTACTAATATTAAATCATTTTGGCATTTCTGGAACAATGTTAATTGCTTGCACTCTATTTTAATATCAGGCTGTGTTATATACTTATTTTATTTAGGGTTATTTTTATTTCTATACTTAGTGGGGATTTAGGTATTGAGTTGTTGTCTCAAAAGTAATTTAAAAACTAGAAAAAAATATTTTCTTATATATTGGTCTTAAAATAGTTTTTTACATGTCCTCCATAGCCTTATTATTCTGTCTTTCCCACTGGCTGCCTTCATTTGTAACATGCTTATTTTTATTTCACTTACCTAAGTTATATTTAACTGAAAAAATAGTTTATACATAAGAGTCCAATGTGGCAATCTTGCCTGGGAAGTGCTAGTATAGAGATTAAAGGTCCTTTTGGAAAAGAATTTCTAAGGAAAAATCAGGTTCACCCATTTAGTTTAACTATCTGCCTCTCAGTTTGTCCTGATACATCAACCCCAGTGGCCTTCAAATCTTTTATATTTAACAGATTAAGGGTTCCTGGGTGGTTCAGTTGTTTAGGAGTCTGCCTTCAGCTCAGGTCATGATGTCAGGGTCTTGGGATCAAGCCCTAGCGTGGGGCTCCCTGATTAGTAGGTAGGCTGTTTTTCCCTCTTCCTCTCCTCCTCCCCACATTCATGCTCTCTCTCTCTCAAATAAATAAAATAAATTCTTTCAAAAAAGGGTTAAAAAAACCCCACAAACCTACACAAAAGCTGGGTGCTTTGTTTTGTTTATTTTACCTCCATGAATTTTTCTGACTTCAATGCATGACCACGGTGGGTTCATCACAATGGTGTTTGTGGAATCAAAGATGTTCCTGTTAGCAGAGGTGACAGTGCATTAGAAAAGGGAGTGGGAGTGCAGGTAACTGTCAGCACTAAGGCCAATAGTGGTGATGCATCTTCAGTGTAGACATGTGCACCTCTGGAGAGGAGTTACTGCCGTTCACATCAAACACCGACTGTCATATTGGGAAAGGCGATGCCTTTATTGGGCATTGGTTGTACCTGTGTCATATTTTTTTTTTTCTAGCAGACAATGAATAATCTGAACAAATAAGGAAGAACTGGTGATCATCAAAATAATGAGTTTGCATGGAATCATCAGAGAGTCTTTAAGGATTCCCTGAAATATTTGAGAAGATAGGAAAGAGTCTTTAAGGATTCCCTGAAATATTTGAGAAGATAAGAAGAGAGACAGTCCCACACATGCTCTTAAATAGTTGTAATGCTTCATTTAATATTACTAGATTTCTGTGTTCAGAAAAAAGCAAGTGATAGGTGGAAACTTCAGAATTTCTTTGTTTTTTCCTACTCTACTGACAAAAGACCAAAAAGGATTAATTTAATTGAAAGCGCATTGGACTGTACTGGTAAACATTTGAAATTGCTCTTAAAGCAGATAACACGCAGGCACATGTGTGTATGTACACACACACAGTCTAGAATTTTCAAATATTTATAGCATTTAGATTAAAGAGACATGATGATACAAAAAAAAATTAAAGGTCTACTAAAAATCTGAAGTTCCTCTGTTTTTAATGATATTTAGAAGTACATATTCATAGTAAGGAAAGAATTTAAAGAAGATGAATACGGGACCCTCTTGGGCATTTTTGTGTAATCCCATTTGTAGAGAAAGGGCATAAATAACATAGTCAAGTTAAAATTTTCTCTCTGACTTCTAAAAAGTAAAAAAATCTCAGTGACTCATTTGGCTAATACATGGGAGCTGAACCTCTAAAATTATCTGATTCAATGATTTGAAAAAGTGTGACAATGAGTTTGGATATGATGAGAATGTCAATTTCTGAATAAAATAGATGTAGATAAATAGGTAGAAGCAATAAGTAAAGTCGTACAGTGTTTGGTTCACTTTAAATACAGTATGAGAACCTAAAATACTAAAAATGATGAATTTAGCTAAATAGTAACTGCTTGAATATTTCTAAATACAAAATTGGGAAGCAAACACTTGAAAACAAGCATCTGAGTGTTTTGCAAAGGCTCAGAATGTTCAGTTGGGAAACATAGGGTATCATTCCTCTTCTAATAACTGGGAGGAAAGGATCTTGGTTTTGGCATTATAGTGTTGATGATCTCACTAGTGGTGGGATTTGAGGCAGATGAATTAACCTCTGAAAGCTTAGTTTCTTCATCTTATCAATGGAGAGGATAACCTCCAGATTTTTGTGAGAACTAATTCAGATAGTGTGAGAAAAGTCCTTAGACGAAGACATGTAATATAATAACAAAGCACAGCTAATGAAATAAACAAACAAATAAATAAATAAATAAATAAATTAGGTGCCCTGCTGTTCAACTCCTCTAGATAGCGTTTATTTTATAAAATCAAGAGATTTTATAGCAATCAAGCTATCAGATAGTAACTGCAGTTCCATCCAACTATTAAAATATAGGTTTGTTTTTTAATTTAAAAAGATGTCAAAGGCTATCGTGTTAAAAAAAGAAAAAATGAAAGAAAGAAAGAAAGAAAGAAAGAAAGAAAGAAAGAAAGAAAGAAAGAAAAAGGCTATTGTGTGTCTGTGTATGTATTCCCCTGTGTGTGTTTTTCTATAAGGAAAGATGGTTGAGAAAGGGTGTCTGCCTTTTAGAATGAAATCTTCAGGAAATATGCTGAGCAAATATTGTTTGCTCTATTGATTCACAGACTCTGCTGTTTGTAATTGTGATAGGGCTTATTTTCACTCTGCTGTTGCAAGTAAAATTTTATAAATAAAAGCTAAGCCAGAAAAAAAACAGAATGTGTTAATGATGTCTGTGGCATAAAGATTTTATTGTTTTGCTTTTATTTACAAATAAACCAAGATGATATATCATCAAATCTTTGAGTTGTGAAAGGATCTTAGCAACTTTTTTGCAACCCAACTGTCTATCCCGTAATTTGCTGTTTAAAATGTCTTTGGGGGGGCACCTGGGTGGCTCAGTGGGTTAAGCCGCTGCCTTCGGCTCAGGTCATGATCCCAGGTCCTGGGTTCAAGCCCCGCATCGGGCTTTCTGCTCAGCGGGGAGCCTGCTTCCTCCTCTCTCTCTGCCTGCCTCTCTGCCTGCTTGTGATTTCTCTCTGTCAAATAAATAAATAAAATCTTAAAAAAAAAAATGTCTTTGGGAATATTCCTTACCCTATAATGGCCAGGTTATTAAGAAGTAATGAATGCGGGTGCCTGGGTGGCTCAGTGGGTTAAGCCTCTGACTTCAGCTCAGGTCATGATCTCAGGGTCCTGGGATCGAGCCCCGCATCAGGCTCTCTGCTCAGCAGGGAGCCTGCTTCTCCCTCTCTCTCTCTGCCTACTTGTGATCTCTCTCTGTCAAATAAATAAATAAAATCTTTAAAAAAAAAAAAAAGAAGTAATGAATGCTCTAAACAGTGGTATGCTTAAGTAGATTACCTAAGAAAGGACAGCATTGTCTATAAGCAAATAGAGGGAGAAAATTTTCAAAAGAGGGCTTTATTGCTGGAATGAGGATTGCTAAAATCCACGGCTCAGGAAATGTATAGTTTTGTCATTTTTTTTTTTTATAGTTAGCAGCTTTATCTTGGGATTTCTGAAAAATGATGCATATTAAGCATAAGCTGAGATTTTCAATATCCAATTAACGTTGAATTCAAGTTGGCCCATTAAAAACAGAGCCATTTATCCTAGCTTTAAATATATCCTATTTTTTTTAGTATAGAATTAAAGAATTCTGCTTTTTCTTATGCAAAGATGACACTTATTTGACAGTGTTATTATCTGTACATGAATGTGGCTATTAAGTCTGAATCATCTCAAACTTTTCAACTGATTATATGTAGAATATTCTGTGTGGCTTTTCTATTAGAGATGCATATATTGAGAGATTCTGGAAAAAAAAAATACAAAGAAATAAATTATTTCCCTATGACCTGTCTGGAACTCAAACATGAAAAGAACCATCCATTTCAATTCAGTTCCATTCAGTTCAATTCAGTTTGATTCGATTGGATTCTATTCAAATTGATTTGATTTATTCAACAAATATTTCTGTAGAAGTGCAAAAGAGGAATGAAAGTCCCTTGGGTTTTTTTTAAGAGCTCCAGTGAAACCTCACTATGATTAGGAGATGGAGTTTATTTCTGATCTAACACAATTTGGGAAGACCTCTGAGAATAGGTAGCATGTAAGCTACAGTCTGAAGAAAAAGTATACTGACAAAGAAAAACAAATATGACAGACCAATTATTGTTGTCAAATAATCAGCTAAAGTCCTGATTCTAGATAAGGATGAGCAATTGAGAGGTAAAACTGCAACTGTGCATATGGGAAAGAGAAGTGGGCCAAGGAACGACAATGCATGCAACCTGGGGTGGCTGGAGGCTCAGTTGGTCAAAGATCTGTCTTCAGCTCAGGTCATGATCCCAGTGTCCTGGGATAGAGCTCCACTTCAGGCTTCCTGCTCAGCGGAGAGCCTGCTTCTCCCTCTGCCTCTGCTGCTTCCATTCTCTCTCTCCCTCTCTCTATCAAATAATAAATAAGATCTTTTTAAAAATTAAAAATGAAAAAGAAAAGAAAATGCATGAGATTCTAATTTTGGTGGATGACCAAAACTGGGTGGAGACCATAGTGAGCAGAAGAGGGACATGAAATAGTTGTACTCAAAGAAAATACTGCTGGAGACTTGGACATGATAAAGCAGGGGAGTCTACATGGCAGTAATTAAGCTTTAAACCACTGGCACTGGTCTAGGCTAGAAGACTAAAGTCCTGGGATTGACCCTTGGCAGCCTTTGGTACACAAGCTCTCTAGACTATCTTTGCTTCCAAGTATTCATTCCCATCACTGCTTCATTCTCCCAAACCTATACTCAATCAGTCTTTCTGATCCTAGTGTTTTCACCTCCTCCATATTACTCCTGTCATTACTACCTTTCTTGGTCCATAGCTACCTATCAGGTGTTCAGTACATATGTTTGATTAGTAATTTAAATTATTTCTTCTCAAAATGTCTCAGTATCTACACCTGTACTGCATAATTTTGAATACAATTTTATTGTTTTATATGTGCTTGTTTTATATCTTAGAAAATCACCCAGATTTAAGGTGGTGCTGTGGACTGAATTGTATCTTTCCCCACTATTCCCCAGCATGATGGTATTTCGAGATGGGGTCTTTGGATGGTAATTAGGTTTAGATGAGGCAGTGAAGTCATGGGATTCTCATAATGGGATTAGTCCCTTTCAAGAGGAGACTAAAGAGCAACCTCTCTCTCTCAATCCCACCCCTTCCCTGGTCTCTCTCTTAATCACCATATGAGGATATAGCAAGAACAAGCCAGTCTTTCTGCAAGCCAGGAAGAAGGCCGTCACTAGATGACCATGTTAACAACCTGATCTTGGACGCCTCAGACTGCAAAACCGTGGAAAATAAGTGCTATTTAAGTCACACAGTTCATGTTTTTTTTTTTTTTTTAAGATTTTATTTATTTATTTGACAGAGAGAGAGATCACAAGTAGGCAGAGAGACAGAGAGGGGAGGGGAAGCAGGCTCCCTGCTGAGCAGAGAGTCCGATATGGGACTCGATCCCAGGACTCTGGGATCATGACCCGAGCTGAAGGCAGAGGCTTAACCCGCTGAGCCACCCAGGCACCCAGTTCATGGTATTTTGTTATAGCAGTCTGAGCTAAGTCAGGTGGGATATTCTAACTCTCAGAATGGTTATTTCCTATATATTGGAAAGAATTGCTATAGAAACTTGCTATAGAACCGACATTAGGCAAGATCATACACAGTTATGAGTCTCACTTCCTCATGAGGTCGAAAGGATAGAATGGGCCACTTTTAGTTTCCCTGTCTTAGACCCAAAGCACATTGCGTTCCTTGTCCAAAGTAATTTACTCCTACTAAGACCCACCAAAACATGGGATTCCCAGAATGTTAATATCCTCCAGACTCTTGGTGGCATAAATGTTACCCATACTCTAGTTAATGTCACATTTCTAATCATTTATCATTTTTATTTATAGGCACCTGTAGTTTTGAAGAGCCTAATAATATGCACATCCTTACTCAGATTCTCATCTTTCCCTCATTGGGCCCCAAATGTTGCAGTACATAGGAATCAATTGGGGGTGTTTAATAACAAATACTGATGCCTGGCTCCCAACCCAAGACATTCAGATTTAGATGGCATGGAGTTTAATTTGAGCACTGGGGCACTTCAAGTCTCCTCATGTGATTCTAATGAGCACCAAAGCTTGGACTCCATTGCCTGTAGTTCAATCTAGGCTTCTACAATGCAGCTGTGTTACCAGATCACTGCCAAGGGGAAGGAATTTCTTCAAAGGGTTGTAGTTGTAGATATGTGCATGTGTGTGTTCCATTCTTAGGGTAAATTATCTCTTTTGTTTTCAAATTCACAACCTAATTTGAATACTGTTGGGTATTTAGATTATAATAAGTAGCAGAAGACACTGCTATCTATATCACAGTGCTCTCTCTTCTGTACAATATTTATTTAATGACCATCCTTTTCATCTTTCACTGAATGCTATAGTCTTGCCCAGGTGGGAAGGTAGGTCATCTCTCTTAGCCACCAGAGCTTGATACGACACTCACAATTAATGGCACCTAATACATTGAAGGAGATACAGCTTTCTACTTAACAAAGAGTTCCTGCTACTATATCCATTTGCTTGCCTGAATATTTTTCAGTACAAAGTCACCTCTAGCAATGAAACTTCAGCTGACTTCTAGCATCTCAACAACAGTTGTCACTGGATTTTTTGATACTTTTTAATTTGTACAGCTACATTAGTTAAAAGTTAAATGAAGAGCTTTTCTATTTTACTATTTCTAATCCTGAAAGCTATTTTTTTGATCCCCTTTCCTTTTATTGGATTAAAACATCTGTTGTTAAAAGTTCTATGTTAGAGCACCAAAAACATTAAGTATTATCAAGAAACTGACATTCAGCAGTTTGTGTGCACAGATACCATCCTTTAGAAATAGATTTGTACTGTATCTCCCCACATACCTGAAAAATAAAGTGTATAGGTGACTTCTTTTCAAATATCTGTCACCTAAACCATTATAATGGCAGTATGCCCACATATAAAACATTTATATACGCTTGTTTTCAGCGGATCTGGTTAAAGAATAAAATTTAGCTTTTTTACTTTCCCAGTTATTCTGAGCTTCACATAGCTTGGACTATATTCATCAGAGACTGACCCAAACAGCAAAGGGAGGATTACATTACATCATGAGCTAAAACAAATTATAAATAAGGACAATGATTTTATTGTAAAACATACCAAGTATGTTAATAGGGATTTAGCATAATTCCTTTCTTCAGAGACTTTTGTGGATTAAATAGAATATTCTTCACTCTCCCACTCCGATTTCTATTTGAGAAGTTCTAACATACAAAACTAATAAGACAAAAAGGTAGCAAAATTATGTGACAGATGGAGAGACAGTACTTTTATAGATTTTTTTTTTCTTTGCTGGCTTTCCATATTGTCCCAGAGATTTCAAGATATCTTGTTCCTTCAGTTTGAAGTTATAACAATTTCTAGTACTGTGCCCAAGACATTTTACAAAAGATTGCACCTTGCTGTCTTTCCCCTGAGAACATGAATTGTCTTTATATTGCTTCAGCGGCTGATTTACTATTGTTAGAGTTTGCTCTCATCTCCTACTTTCACTTAGCCTCTCTCTCTCTTAGACTTACTCATGCTCCCATACCACCATATTCAATTCCCTGCAGTAGATGGCATTTAACACTCAATGGGTGTATGATAGGCAGATTTTTGGTCCCCATGATCTTTGCCCCTTGGTGTTAAGCCTATGAATATGTTATGTTACATACATGAAGGGAATTTTCAGATATAATTGAGTTTATAGACATTAAGATCTTAAAATTATCCCGGACTTCCTAGTTTGACCCAGTCTAAACACATGAACTTTTAAAAACAGAGAAATTTCTCTGGAGTCAGAGATTCAGCAGAACAGGAATCCGAAAGAATAAAAAATGAAGAGGACTGAACCACCCACAGTTTGAAGATAGAAGAGGCAACATGATGGGGAATGTATGTTCCTAAGAAGCAAGAGAAGTCTCCCACCAGACAGATAGCAAGACAGTAGGGACTCTAGCCATACAACCACAAGAAACTGTTTTGACAACAGCCTGAATAGGCTTGGAAGTGGAATCTCACACAGACCCTCCAGATTAGAGCTCAGGTCACGGACACCTTGATTTGGCTTTGTGAGATTTTAAACAGAGTCCCCAGTCAAACCCACCTGAACCTCTGACATACATAATTTTTTTTTAAATAAATATGTGTTGTTTTAAGCTGCTAAAATTGTGCTAACTTGTTAAAGCAGAAATAGGAAGTTAACATTGAGTGAGATGTGACTTAAGGTATATCCCAGTATATCAGGCATCTGACAATTATCATCTTGTAACAACTAAATACATTTCTCCTGTTCTACAGTGTCTACTTTTGTTATTACAAATGCTTCCTTAGAGAATTTTATATATATATACATATACATAAAATTGTGCATTAATGGTCAGTATCTATTTACTGAATGAGAACCAGATCCAACTCTTTGGTGTTACTGCTGTGGTCAGAAACCTTCTATCTTTATGATTAAGAAAATTTTCTTGCTGATCTATATGAAATAGCAAGGGAAATTGATGTGATCCACATAGTGGAAAATCAAGATAGATCAACGCCAAGGGAAGCAAGGAGAAGGTCCTAGATGTCATGGTTTGAGCTGATGGAGTAAGCCACACCAACATCTAGACATTTTGGCCACATATACCAAAAACTGATCTTTTATTATTTGTATGAGCTTTCGTATCACATACAACATGAAGTTTTAATTGATACATAAGTACATTTGAAATATGTTTTTAAATATTACTAACTAAACTTTAAGCACATCATATTAAATCATGTTTACACTAAGTATGACTGTAGCTCCCAGGTGTGCTACATTGATTATATCTTTTCTGGTAGATCATAAATGCCTTGAAGTCAGAAACCATGCCTAATGCACATCATGAATGTTATTAAGACTGTACTAGACTTGTGTTGACTAAATAGTTGAGAACTATTAGATAAAGAACTGAAATAATCATTTAGGGATTGTTTTCCTCCCATGAAGACCTCAAGCACTTTATGGTCACTTTTAGTTTCAGTATTAGAGAGAAAATAAGACCTAACTTTCAGACAGATGTCATGATGCAGATAGAGATAAAACAAAGTTATACATCTTGCGTGTTTGTGAGTTTTAATTTGCTGTTGGCTTGTGTTCAATGTTGTAGTTGCTGAATAAAATGGTACTTGGTTAGTGGAAAACATTTTCTTTATCAAGAAAAACATCAACATATTAGTCCTCATGGCTCATTTAATGGAAACACATGTAGCTGGATGCCAGATTCATTTTGGGGAAGAGGAGATCTATTTTAAAGTATGCTGAATACCTCCTTTAAAAGAACAGACAGTGCTACTTTTCAGTTGACTTCAAGGGCCAGATAGGTGTTCAGACAAAAATTAATTGAGGAATATACTTAAATATTTTAACTTATACAGAAAATTGAAGACCCTCGATACATTTTTTATATATACATTTTGAAATCATAACATTCTCATGAAAATAAAGATCGAGGGGCGCCTGGGTGGCTCAGTAGGTTAAGCCTCTGCCTTGGGCTCAGGTCATGATCTCAGGGTCCTGGGATCGAGCCCCGCATCGGGCTCTCTGCTCAGCAGGGGGCCTGCTTCTCCCCCTCTCTCTCTGCCTGCCTCTCTGCCTGCTTGTGATCTCTCTCTCTCCGTCATATAAATAAATAAATCTTTTTAAAAAATAAATAAATAAATAAAGATCGAATAACTTTGTAGGAAACTGGATTTGAGAACAAAACTATCTGTCCTATTTTTATATACTGCCATTTTAATCTCAACTTGAGCTGTTACTTGGTTTTAGGGAAAAAGGGGTATCTAATATATTTGCTGCTCTCATGGGTTTGGTAAAGATACATCAATACAAATTTATTGAAATGCTCAGAGCCATACTATGATTTAACATACAGTTGTATTGATTCTTGAGTGGTTCCCAGGGAATATTTTGGATACTCTTTCGCTAATAGCAAAGTTTAAGCAATCAAACAAAAGCATCAAGATGTATATTGTAGAGTGTTAGGCATTCTTATCTCTGCAAAGGAATGGGGTGAATCATTTATTGGGTTCTAAAGATCATGGTAATATATGAATTCTTGAAAGGGAATAAATAAATTATTCTTGGCTACTGTATCAAATGGTTGTCACTTCCTTTTCTAAAATTGGTAGTTTGTTTTTTTTAACACTCAGTGGAATATATTTACTCTTTTACGTGTGAAGCAGGAATTTTAAATACTTAAAGAAAGGCAATATATTTTGCAGAATTGGTGAGCATTTTCTATTTCTGAGTAGATGATTTTATTCCAAAGGATGTTTTTCTCCTAAACGTAGTTTATTTTCTCTCCTGAATTCTACCAGCCTGCCATTGATTCTTTTTTTAAAACATCACAGCTCATGCCCATAGCCATGACAGTTGCACATAGAGGTCTGAGACCAATTAGAGTTCACTAAATCATGCCTTTATGTATATGACTTTATTCTATCTTTGGAGGCAATGATTCTTTGGAATATACTGATAATGCAATCTACATTTTTGAGTTGTAAACCTAGAAGTTATGCAAATTAATGTCCCTCCCCCCGCTTTTAGCCAGGTAAACTTCTAAGCCATCTGGAAAGGAGTGTGTTCTCTTCTGAAATACTTAAAGGCATAGGCCTCACAATTTTGACTTGTATGTAATTAAGTACTTCTTACTAGTGGTGATCAATAGGTTCTTTCCCATACCCCACCGAAATTTCTTCCATGAATTTTTATTTTCCTGACATTCTGGAAATAAAAACAAATAAAATAGAACAAGTATTTTCTTCAAACTACCATTCGGAACTTCTTAAAGTTGAAATTATATTACTTATTTTTCATGGGAGGGGGCGTAAAAACATGTTTCCTAATGTTTATAAGTGTGTTATATTGATTTTATATATGCTGACATAGAATTTTCAGCAGAAAATATTTGACTAAAATTTGGTTTCTGTTTATACGACATATAATTATTATTATTAATAAAAATAAATCATTTTTATTGCTTGATGGTCTAAAAAAGAATTCTATTCAAATGAGCTCATATAGATCTATAGCACTGATTCTCTCAGTTATTATTACAATTGTTTTAAGAAGGAAAGGATGGTGAAGGATAAAATAATAAAAGTAATAGCTGAATTAAGAAAAATCTTAGATCCTTAGGAGTTAATACAAGATTTCATTCAATCCAACCACTTATTTACATAAGGGATTGGCCCAGAACAGGAAAAAAAAAATATTAAGAATTTATTTTATTCTTTTTTTTTTAAAGATTTTATTTATTTATTTGTCAGAGAGAGAGAGGGAGAGAAAGCGAGCACAGGCAGACAGAGTGGCAGGCAGAGGCAGAGGGAGAAGCAGGCTCCCTGCTGAGCAAGGAGCCCGATGTGGGACTTGATCCCAGGACGCTGGGATCATGACCTGAGCCGAAGGCAGCTGCTTAACCAACTGAGCCACCCAGGCGTCCCGTGGAATTTATTTTATTCTGATCAAAAGAAAATAGTTAATAAAAAAGAAGATTGGTCTGAATAGAAAATTTTGCTTTATTTTAGTTTTACTCATTTAGAAGTGAGAGAGCCATTTTCCATTAATAATGAGAGTTGATTCAGTAGTTCTGATTGGAGAAGAGCTTGTGTCCCTACCTTTGTTTGCCTTTATTATATTTGCTTTTTTCTAGAATCTGTGAGCAGATGAAAGAAGATGATTCTATAGAGTGAATAGGATCCTTTATAGTTCTCAAGATTAATTTATGGAAGTATACAGATTTAATATTTTTCTGAGGAGTGTTTAATACAAAATACAATAAGTAGCTTTATCCATTTGAATAACATAAACCTTGTTCTAGTATTTTCTCCTATGATTTATGAATGAAACTATATGACTGATTCATTTATTTTGTAATCAGACTTCTCCTTTCCCCTAGTTTCTCCCAGTTCATCTATTTGGCAAGCCCTTACTTACCTCTTTTAAAACTCCTTTATTTTATTATAATTTTTTTTAAATTTAGATGGCCACTGCTTTCAATTTTCCTGTTTAAATCTCAATCTGTTGGGGCGCCTGGGTGGCTCAGTGGGTTAAGCCGCTGCCTTCGGCTCAGGTCATGATCCCAGGTCCTGGGTTCGAGCCCCACATCGGGCTTTCTGCTCAGCAGGTAGCCTGCTTCCTCCTCTCTCTCTGCCTGCCTCTCTGCTTACTTGTGATTTCTCTCTGTCAAATAAATAAATAAAATCTTAAAAAAAAAAAAAATCTCAATCTGTTTTGTTTTCCAGTTTGTCAGGACTATCTAGTCCTGCATATGTGTCACAAGAGATCAAGAAATGAATATTAGGGAAACAAAGAAGGATTAGGATACTCTTGCTAGAAGACCAGACTTAGTCCATTCAGGGCACTATAATAAATATCAGAGACTGGTGGCTTAAACAATCAATATTTCTTTCTCATGGTTCCGGAGTCTGGGAAGCCCAAGATCAAAGTGCCATCAGATTCATGGTCTAGTGAGGACCTGCTTCTTGGTTATCTTCTTGCTATATCCTCAGAAGGCAGATGGGACAAGGGGGATCTCTGGGATCTCTTTTATGATGACACTGATCCCACTCATGAGGGCTCCATCCTCATAACCTAATCAACTCCCAAAGGCCCTACTTCCAAACACTATCACATTGGGGATTAGGTTTCAAAATATGAATCTAGGTGGGGAGTGGGGGTGAGGACAAAAATGTTCAGTTTATTGCACTGGGATAAAAATGTATCCTAATAAGGCACACTCCCAAACACAAGTTAGACTGCTAGGATTTAGCATGACAAAAGCCATTACTAGTATTAGTAGTTGTCATTGGTATTGTTGTGTTCATTATGTTTATTATTTTAAGGGACATAAGTCACTTACATAATGTTATTTATTGGATTTTAACAACTCAAAACAGACAAAAGAAAGGATGCCATATTTTTCTGTAGTTGAGGGAACTATAGCTCAGTGGGTCTACGAGATGACCAGTTCAGAAATGGATGTTGTATAGGTAAGAATAAATCAGGTCAGGGAAGGAAGCTAAAGGTAGACACATCTTAGGAATCTGGAGAAAGCCAGCCACTTTTAAAGCACATCATCAAGAATAAGGTCTAAAAAAATCTCTCAGGAAAACATAAGATTTAAATCATAGGGCAAAGTAGAAAGTGGAGAGTAGTGAGGTACTAGCACTAGGAGCAATATTATTGGATAATTTTGTTTATCTAGGACACAGACCAATTCTAGAACTTAGCGTAGTCCAAGGTTAAACATAGACTTGGTGGTATATATTGATTTTAAGCATTTAATTAAGTAGTCTACTTCTCCTTAGTAGGGAATAATTTGGGCAAGGAATTGGGATAGATCCTCACTATATCCTTGAAAGCAAATCTATTCATCTAACCTCTGTGGAATGATGATCTTATTTTCCGATGTTGCTGTTGTAACTATAATTTGGAAAGGTATTGAAGGCCTTCCTAAAATTTAGATGAATTACATCTCTCACTGCTTTTTGTCTATTGTTCATTTCTTTATCTCATAAGATGTCAACATGCATTTTTGCTCTTCAGCTGAGTCAACAGTGATGACTACAGTGTTGTCAAACTTCAGTGTGCAACTTAATCACTGGGGAGAAGGTATAAAAACACATAATAGTAGATTATACCCCAAGAGTTTCAGATTTAATAGATGGAGGGTTAAAAATTTGCATTTCTAACAGCTCCTAAGTGTCACTAATGCTGCTGATCTCAAACTACATTTCAAGAACCACTGCTCTAAGTCACTAGCATCAAGTCAGTTCCATTTATATTCTAGGAAAATAGTACTTCAATGCAAAAATAACAGTGTTTCTAGTCATTATGTGGCTTGGAATGCAGTAGGGACACAAGGCAAGTTGGAAATTTCTATATTTTTTCAGAAACCAGCTTTCCTTGAAGACGTCTTCTGGATAGTCATAGATATTCATTTGAAAATATATGATAAAAGATTAAGCTTTAACAAATGAGAAAAACTACATTTTCCAAGTATTTCATGGCTCAGTTGTTGACAACTTATTTGCTAACGCTTAATAATTCAGTCTTTGAAATATTCATGAGATCCATCCTTTTCCAAAGAGATGTGGTGATTATTATTCAGAGGCATCATAGTGATGAATAATATCCTGTAGAAGCCAATTATATAATAAGTCATAGAATGTTGGTCATTTATATTAGGGCATATATTTCATGTCTTTTACTATGTTACCTAATTATCATTTCTCTCAGCTCGGCATTTGACAAGAACCGAGGAATACATAATTGGAGATTAAGTTCTATCAAGAATCTGAAGAATTGATTTTTTATTTTGCTGATTAAATATGAAGCACTCTATCCTAGAAACTGGTAGCAGGGTTGATAGTCTCTTGCTAAAACCAAGAAGCATACCTAGTATTTTTATAATACTAACAAAATTCAGAAATATTATATGATAATATAATTTAAAATGGACCTATATTCTGTTGTACTTTAAAGATGGCTCAAATGAGTAAAATGCCTTTTCCTAGACTGGTAGCAACCTGCATCTAAAATTCTGTGACCGTGCTTTAGCATGCCTTTTTTTTTTTTTTAATCACCTATTTATATGCTTCTCTCCAACTGGATTCTGAAGAGACAGGACTTCTGTTTTTCATTTTATTTCCTCTGGTGCCTGGCTGCTAGTACAGATTCACAGTGTTTGTTGAACTGCTGACCAATAAAGTTCAGCTAAGCTATGTAAATGAAACTTAAAAGATGGGAGTTTAATTTTCCTAATTTTCAGCTTATTCCATCTGAGTATGTAACTGTGGCCATAAAACATGCTAATCCATTACCATACGACAGTCATGCCACTTTGTAGTCCCTCCACGTTGACGTATCGGCCTTACTTTCCAGCTGTGATTTTACACAGAGCTTTTCTATGGAAATACATTGGTTAAATACAGCCTTTCAGTGATGTAAGCTGTGTATGATTCCAGGTCATATGACAAATTTGGAAAGCATTCATTATTCTTTTCTAACTGCTGAAGATTCATATCTAGGTAGCTGAGTTTAGATACAGAGTGCTGCATGAGAGGCAACCTCCTGAAAGGAGACCGGGAGTTGGGTGGGTGTGGTTTGGGGGAGGACAGCCCAACACATCTTACCACAACTCCATCATCAGCCACAGTCACATCACCCAGATCATCTTAATGATGCCAAACTTTAAGTCAGGGAGAAGGAGCCCTGCACAGCATGCCTCTGAAGATTACTGTCTTTTTAATCAAAAGAAATTATAACCCCATTGAGACTTTTATCTCTGGAATTAAATGTGCTGCGGGAGTTTGATGTCCCTGTAATACTGCAAGAGAATATGCTCTTCATCTTATTGATAGATTTGCAATAGCTAAGTCAGATTCACAAGTAACTGTCATTAACTGAAAGAAAATAATTTGGCCTTAAATATATGTGTGACCTCTTTTTTTTTTTAAAGATTTTATTTATTTATTTGACAGAGAGATAGAGAGCACAAGTAAGCAGAGCGGCAGGCAGAGGGAGAGAGAGAAGCAGGCTCCCCGCTAAGCAGGGAGCCCGATGCGGGGCTCGATCCCAGGACCCTGGAATCATGACCCGAGCCAAAGCAGCTGCTTAACCAACTGAGCCACCCAGGCGCCCCTATGTGTGACCTCTTTAATTCATATTTCTTAAACTTTACCTGGCCAAAGTAACTCGTATGATTAGATATTTGCTTATCTCACCAGTGATAGCTTTTATTAATCTCCTCCCTGATTATGTTTCTTTTTTTTTTTTAAGTTTTTATTTATTTATTTGACAGAGACACAGCGAGAGAGGGAACAGAAGAAGGGGGAGTAGGAGAGGGAGAAGAAGGCTTCCCACCAAGCCAGAAGCCCGATACGGGGCTCAATTCCAGAACCCTGAGATCATGACCTGAGCCACCCAGGTGCCCCGTTAATTATGTTTCTGAAGCCACACTGGCCTTCCTTTTCTTTAACACACTAGCTCCAGTACCTCTTTAGTGCCTTGGTGCTTACTATACCTCCTACATGGACAACTCCCAAATGCCTTCAGGGCTGGCACCTTTGTGTCATTTCTTTCTCAGCTCGATGTCATTCCTTCTCTGATTTATGTGTCTAACATCAAAAGTGTCTCCTGGTCATTTCCAATGTAACATCTGTATTAGTTATCTACTGATGCATAACAGATCGCCCTAAAATTTAGAGGATCAAATGAAGAATCTTTCATTATTTCCCACAAGTCTATGGATAATTCTATGGGTTCCAGGATGAGTAACTCTAGTCGTGTAGGTCAGGTAGGCTCAGCTAATCTTGTCTAGGTTCTTTCCTGCAATAACTGGTGACTTGGCTGGGAGATTGACTAGTCTAGGATGACTTCACTCATGTCTCAAGTGATTAGCTGACTGATGCATGGTTAATGCTGATGTCTGGGCCATATGTTTCTCATTTTCCAACAGGTTAGTTCAGATTTGTTCCAAAAGAACTAGCAGAAGCACATGAGGGGTTTGATACTCATTCTTAGATTTGGCACATCGTCATTTCTGCCATATTCTCCTGCCAAAAACAAGTCACAAAGCCAACCCAGAATCAAAATGTGGACAAATTGATCACACGTCTTGATAGGAGGAAATGCTAAGTCGTATTGCAAAGATTATTGATATAGGGAGAGCTGGAGAATTGGAAGAGTTTTGCATAAAATCCACATCATACTATCTTATTTCCCTCATAACACTTATTAGTCCCTCAACTTATATGTTTTGTCTTTTAATTTGTTAATTAACTATTTTCCCTCACATGAAGTTAAGCTCCATGAAGAGCCGAATGTTATTTGAGCTTTTCTCACTGCTGTATACACAGGGTCTAAAATATAATTTACCAAGGACTTATTAAAAATGTAATGTTACAATAGATAAATGAACTCACTGGCACCATGTGTCTTTAATCCCTCTCAATGTCTGTTCTTCTTTGATCAATAAGTTAAAGACACTCAGCCCTGCCTCAAAAGAAGACATTCCCCCCACACTAGAGTTTTAGATGAACCGATGGAATATACTCTAAAAGAAATGCAAATATGTGTAAGTTTCTCATCATTATCTTAAGCAGGTTGCTCTTGGTCATATTCCTTTATTTTCATTAAGCTTCTGAGCAAAAGTTTCTTTTCATGCCTCATATAACTGGAACTCAGTTTATAATAGGAACTTTGGAACTCAGCAAATCTGTTGGGGGGGGCGTGATGTAGGGAATAAAGGAGTCCTTAGGTCATGAACAGCAATACGCAGTCTGGACGTGGCAGCCAGGAAGTAGCTGAAGCTTCAAAGCTTTGTCTGCCAAGGAGGCAACAGTTGAGGATGAGCCAGCAATGTGAGAACCATAGATATTTTCCATCTCATTCCACATCTGTGGGAGAAAAGGGAAAAGGCACTGCCATATTTGAGAGCCAAATGTGTGCAAAGTGCTTTTCTGGGTGTTTATAGAATTCATTTCCTCCTTATAACAAAGTAGGTTACTTTGCCAATTTTGAAGATATGGTGCTAAGAGGAGTTAAGTAATTTTCCAAAGACTAAATAGCTTGAAAGGAGTAGAAGAAGAGGTATTTAGTCCCAAGGCCTCCTCTTTCACTGTGTTCCAAGAACTGGAAAGGTAAAAATAGAAATAAGAAACTATTTAAGAGCAATACAAATTTATTTTTTGGAGACAGGGGTAATCTTTTTAGTGGAGTTAACTAAAAAGGCTAGATACATACAAATAAGCAACCTGTCCTAAACACACAGAACCAAGGAAGTTTGAAGAGTATAGCTCTCTGAATCAATATGATCAAGATGACACGTATGATTAGTGATGAAATTGACCCCAAAGTCTGCTAATCTTAATAAGGGGTCTTTGAAACCAGAAATTTCATTTTATAAGGTAAGGTGCCCCCCAAAAATACTGGTTGCAACAATGATCATGAAAATAAGATAACAAGGGAATACAGGGGATTATTAAGAATTTAGGTATCACAGTCTTAAAAAAAAAACAGCTAGGATAATACATTACGATGTATATCAAAATGTAAGACAATGACAGAGGAAGATAATGATTAAAACAATAACCATAACCCAGGATACAGTACTGACATGAATGCTAGAAAGAAGTACTTCACAAAATTTATTGTATACACAAATCATCTGAGGATCATGTAAAAATGTGAATTTTCATTCAACACGCTTAGGTTAGAACAAAATCTTACACTTCTAACAAGTTCCACATGAAGCCATGGGTGGGTCCAAGTAACACACTTTGAATATCAAATGTCTGCTATCACCAAAAGAATTCAATGTAATTATAAGATACCTAATAAATGAACAAGAAATATGCATGGATGAAAAACTCCCTCTCTGACACTTGCACAAATACACACATATAAACATGTTCACACACAAATGCTATCTCTCTCACACTTACACCAATATACATGTGCTCCATCAAAATATATGATAAAACATCTAATGGGTTTAGAAACATAACTGAAATACTATGGTCAGCCATTGAAGAACTAAAATTGTAATTTAAACTGGAATGAGGACTGAACTGTTTGGAAAATGTACAAGTTAAACAGTTAGCTTTTATTGTTGGTAAGCAGCATGTATTGTTATTTATTTATGTGTTTTGATTATTCACAGAAATATACCTTTGTTTCTGGAGTTCTTTCATTTGGATGTTGAAGTCAGTTTGCTGGGCTTTAGGCAGAGAACATACATTTACTGACTTGTTAATGAAGTGGCTCCCTCACTGAGGGCTTTTAAATAAATAGTTCCAGACTAGGTACAGGTTACAAGGTTGAAGTTTACAGAGAATTCTGCCTTTTTTACCAGTTAAAAATAGATATTTAAAATTTGTTTCCTCCTGTGTTGCAGGGTCTGTCTAGAAGAAAAGTAATCAAGCTGAGAGCAATAAGATAAATTAAAGGTGGTTTAGACAAACTAAGATAACCCATCTAAAAGTTTAGGAGATGAGTTAAAACTAAAAGAACATTTTCTGATTGAGCCTTAAGCCAAAAATCATTAACAATTCTCTTGAAGTACATGAAGAGTGACTTCAAGAAAAACCCAAGGTACATTTTCTACCACTACACAAAGTGCAAAAGTAAGTGAGAGATAAGCATAATGATAGTTAGAAAGATTTATTTTTTAATTTTATTTTTTATTTAAATTCAATTAGCCCAGCATATAGTACATCATTGGTTTTTGATATAATGTTCATTGTTTCATTAGTTGCATATAACATCCAGTGTTCATCACATCACATGCCCTCCTTAATGCCCATCACCCAGTTATCCCATCCTCCCACCCACCTCCCCTTCCACAACCTCAGTTTGTTTCCCACAGTCCAGAGTCTCTCATGGTTTGTCTCCCTCTCTGATTTCTTCTCATTCAGCTTTCCCTCTTTTCCCCTATGATCCTCTGCACTATTTCTTATATTCCACATATGAGTGAAACCATATGATAATTGTCTTTCTCTGATTGACTTATTTCACTTAGCATAATAGGTTTAATTTAGAATTAAAGAGTTGACTGCTAAAGCATGAGGGGCCTTCAACAGAGAAACAGGCTATACCAAGAAGGTTCTGCATATTAGTCATGTTATTTCAGGTTGTAGAGAATTAAACATGCTCATGTTCCCTCAGAAAGGGAATCTTACTGTCAAGATTTATAGAGACAGATGGAAAAGAGGGATTGCTGACAAGCTAGTACCACCAGAAGAAAAGTTCCCACAATCTAGGCATGAATAATAATTGGGAAGTACCTTGAACAGTTAAACCATAGTGACCATCACAGAAGAAAGACTACATGGAACTCCATTCTCCCCTGTGATCTTATAGCACTTCATTGTCTACCCCTTTTCTCTTTTCCCTGAAGCCTTTGATGATCTGAACCATCCTGTTCATATTTGCATATTTTAAGATGCTTTGAGAGAGAGAAAGAGATCTTTTTGGTTAAGTTGGTCATTGATACCATCTTGGTCAAGTATAACTCTCCTGTCTGATCACCATTAGGCCACTTGTTAGCCAATAAATCTGAAGTACTTGAGACAGATATCCAGCCTTAGTCAACTAAGCCAAGCCAAAGTGAGGAAGACATATAGCCAATTTTCCTCAGAAGAAGTGTGGGCAATGAGAGGCACTCAAAATCTAATAAGCTGCTCTACAATCCACTTTTAGAAGACTATCCTTTCAGATCTTCAAAAATAGGACTGCCAATGAACTTCTGGAGGTAAATTACACAGCCTCAAAAGGGGAGAAAGAAAAAGTAAAATAAAAATTAAAAAATACAAAAAAGAAAAAAGAAGGGAAGAAAGAGTATGTCACTATTTGAATCTCTCTCAAATTCAGCTCAATGATTATGAGAATGAAGTACAAGATCTATGTGATAAAGGAATTTGTGTTGAAAGGATTCTGCTAAAAGTTGTCTTTTCAATAAAGATTCACATTTACTTCTATGTTATAAAGAGATACATGCCCTGTAGGGAGTAGAATCAAACATTTATAACTGAAAATAACTTTTGAAGTTATCCAGGACGATCCTTTACTTTTTAGAATAACAAATTAGGTCCCAGAAGATCTGCTAAATATGCCTAGTGATAGATAAGAATTATAATGTCAGGTGTTTTTTATTTATTCACTCAAAAAAGACTTCCTTCAGAACTTATGGTGTACAAGTAATTATGGATAAAATACAACCTCTGTTTTCAGAAGGGTTTTAAATTTACAATCACACAAAGACATGGGCTTTGTAGATAGACTGGGTAGGTTGAAAACATAGCTCTACCATTCATTAGCACGGACCTTGGGAAAGTTAATATTTTCCCTAATTCTTGGTTTCCTAATCTTCATGATAAAGACAATGGTATTCACCTTTTTGGTTATTATGAAGTTATGTTAAATATTAATGACAGTCTCTTCAATAAATGGTACTGGGAAAATTGCATAGCTATGTGTAGAAGAATGAAATTCAACCATTCGCTTATACCATACACAAAGATAAACTCAAAATGGATAAAAGACCTCAACATGAGGCAGGAATCTATCAAAATCCTAGAGGAGAACATAGGCAGTAACCTCTTCAACATCGGCCACAGCAACTTCTTTCAAGTTATGTCTCCAAAGGCAAAGGAAACAAAAGTGAAAATGAACTTTTGGAACTTCATCAAGATTAAAAACTTCTGCACAGCAAATCAAACCATCAACGAAACAAAGAGGCAACCCATGGAATGGGAAAAGATATTCGCAAATGACACTACAGACAAAGGGCTGATATCCAAGATCTATAAAGAACTCCTCAAACTCAACGCACACAAAACAAATAAACACATCAAAAAATGGGAAGAAGACATAAACAGATGGCTAAGGGACACATGAAAATGGGAAGAAGACATGAACAAATGGCTAAGGGACACATGAAAAAATTTTCATCATCATTAGCTCTCAGGGAGATTCAAATCAAAACCACATTAAGATACTACCTTACACCAGTCAGAATGGCCAAAATCAACAAGACAGTAAACAAGTGTTGGAGGAGATGTGGAGAAAAGGCAGCCATCTTACACTGTTGGTGGGAATTCAAGTTGGTGCAGCCACTTTGGAAAACAGTGTGGAGATTCTTTAAGAAATTAAAAATAGAGCAACTCTGTGACCCTGCAATTGCACTACTGGGTATTTACTCCAAAGATACAGATGTAGTGAAAAGGAGGGCCATCTGAACCCCAATGTTCATAGCAGCAGTGGCCATAGTCACCAAACTGTGGAAAGAACCAAGATACCCTTCAATGGATGAATGGATACAGAATATATGGTCCATATATACAACAGAGTATTATGCCTTCATCAGAAAGGATGAATACCCAACTTTTGTATCAACATGGACAGGACTGGAAGAGATTATGCTGAGTGAAATAAGTCAAGCAGAGAGAGTCAATTATCATATGATTTCACTTACTTGTGGAGCATAAGGAATAACACAGTAGACATGGGGTGATGGAGAAGAGAAGTGAGTTGGGGAAATTGGAGGCAGAGACAAACCATGAGAGACTGTGGACTTTGAGAAACAAACTGAGGGTTTGGGAGGGGCATGTAGGGGGTGGGTTTAGCCTGGTGGTGGGTATTATGGAGGGCACTCATTACATGGAGCACTGGGTGTGGTGCATAAACAATGAATTTTGGAACACTGAAAAAAATTAAATTAAAAGTAAATAAATAAGTAGATAGATAAATAAATATTAATGGAAATGCTTAGTATGGAGCCTGAGACAGAGTAGATATTCAGTCAATATAAGTTATCATTAGTCTAGTTCACTGTGTATTCTCCTATACTTGCTTTCAGTGTTTAAAATAATCTAATTTTAATAGGGATAAAAAAAAATAACAAAAACCACAGGGGCAATAATATTACCATCATCATTTATATATATTGAGCTATATGTGTAAAAGAGTAGGGAGATCAAATACAAATTAATTTCTAGTCCTTGCTTGATTTCAGTGAGATGCACGGTTCTCAAAATGCAGGATTTATAAAACAAAGCACATGAAGAGTCATAAGTATCATGAGATACAGTCAGAAAGGTCTCCCTAACACACAAAGAAGAAGGAATGCCTACTCAAAGAAGGGAACGGAAATTTCCTACATTGATAGAAACATTATGATTGGTTTTAAAGTGAAGACCAGTTCTTGAGCCAGCTTAAGGAGCCCATAGTCCTGGTAAAAATCACAATTAGTTGTTTGAATCAACTTCAGCAAATTATTTAATTCTTTAAGCCTTATTTGCCATATCTACAACAGGGATACCAAAAGTATGTAACTTTCTTAGATGTTTTGCAAATGTAACAAAATAAAGGTAAAAATGCTTAGTACAATACCTGTCACCAAAAAAAAAAAAAAAAAAAAAAAAAAAAGAAGAAGAAGAAGAAGAAGAAAAGAAAAATAAAAAGGCATTCAATATATGTTAATCAACTTGCCCTGCCTTGCTCTAAGAAGGAGAGGAACATAGCTTATTAAGAATGCTCTTTGAATTCATGACAGCTTTAGCCAACTGGCTCAGGTGTTCAGATCTGGCCACTTCTTTATCTAGAGACAATATTCAAATATCCTGACTAGGTCAGACGCCCTTCTGTCTTAGCAGGGCTATCTACATAAAGAACAGTCTCTACAATATAACCATTTAGGAAAGTATTTCCCCAGTAAGAAAATGAGTTGTCCATAATGTCTGCTGAGCTTTGTGCATAATGTCAGCTTTCATTAATATTTTTGTCCTTTTAAGTGTCAGAAAACATACACACACACACACAAACATATATTTAGAAGGCCCAAAATGTTACAGTAGGAAATCTGGCCAAACAGGATAGCTAGAAATTTAAAATCCAAATGGGGCAATTATATAGGCAGAGAATATATTGGGGCAGGAGCCTTATAAATTGTCTATCTGAGGTTTTCAGAAATAAAAATTACTGCCTTACGTTTATCACCTACAAAAGGAATGTTAACTAGCATGTCCTAATCTGAATGGGGACTTTAAACTTCTTTTATAGGGGGGATGTTTAAAATAACTTCATATTCTGGATTAAAAGATAAAAATAAGGTAGCTATTAACTTTCAAGGACATCTAAGCAACAAAATTGTGAATGTAGGATTTCTAAGAATTTCTAAGAATTTTTAGCTTTCCAGGTTGCCGCACCCGCACCAGCGACTATGCAGCATGGCAAGCAAATCGCTTCAATGGCTGCTAGTCCAGGGGTACGTGCCTGCAGTGGCTAAGCCCTCTGGTATTGGGTCGCAGAAGCTCCCAAGAAGCTGTGTTCCACTCCTGGGGACCTGCTGGGCCGCATTCAGCACCTGGGTGTTTCTTATCACCATTGCTTTAGGCTTATTGTTTCTTGGCAATCGCTCTCAAACAACAGAACTGTTACAAATAAAGACTCTGATCTAGGTCAAGCTTTAATCATTATGCTTAAGAATTCTTCGAGGTCTTTTGGGAGATTTTAGACGCCTTACAAAAGTTAGAACTAGGAAGACTTACAAGAAATAGGAATAAGAGATCCACACAAAGTGAGACTAAAAGTAAACACGATAAGGATGAAGATTATTATAAACATTTAGGATTAAAAGTACGTCGGGGAAATCACACATTGCAAGTAAAGATTGAGGGAAAATGGTGGACGCCTGGCACGTATAAAGGTCCTTATAAATTGCAACCCACTGATGCACTACTTCCTTACACAGGAATATATGATTCAAGCCTCACGCGGTGGGTTACTCATAAGGGAAGGAAAGTAAAATATAGTTCCCTAAATAGATGGGAGCAACTCAGGAGAAGTCGACCCCCATGGTGTGTGTTAAGTGACGAAGAAAGGTGGCAATTGCGTTGGTGGATGTATCAATACCTTGCTGTAGGACCAGTTGACCAAGATTATAAATATCATATACAATGGGAAAAATGGAACAAAGATACAATTAAGCAATATCTGTTAGCAAGGTTCGGCTCACCCACTGAAGGGACTAAATAGACAATAGGAAACTAGTCAGAACCGCATGTCTAGCAAGTATAACCTCAGGCTAAAAGGTCATTACGCAGTTCTGTTGAATGGCTATTGTTTGGGCTAACTTTAAGCTAATACGTAACCAAATGTTAGGCTACTCTGAGTAAGATACACATCATATTTGATCCTGTACCAATGTTCCATGTACAATGCATATAAAAACTGATACTCGCCGCAATAAATCGCAGCAGCTGATACACGCCTTGAGTGTGCCTCTCTGTCTGTCACGCCGAATGCACCCCATACCTGCTTATCCAAGGATCCCCCCGCAGACTCACCGCTGACAGTCCGCGGCACCAGGTTGTCTATTAAAATCACTCACTGTTTTCTCCCAAGTGATTATCAATAAAACCTTTGAAATAAAAAAATACACAAATACATTAGAACAAAAACATATTAGTGCTCATTTTAGAGACAGCAAGAAAATGGAATTAAGTAATCCATCCTGATTTCTGAGGTGTTATAAGATGTAGGTGAAACATTAGAATTAGTGAATTAGGCTATATGAAAACCATCAGACTCCTCATTTGGTACATAGTATATTTTCTATTTCCTGATAAAACTGAATTTATATTTCATAAACTAATTGGAGGAAACAGGTCTTTGGTTGCAATTTTCAAGGAGAAAAATAAAAGTAGGCTGAGTAGCATCACAATCAAGGAAACTGAGACCATGACTTTGTTGTTTTTCTTTAAATTTTTATTTCAATATAGTTATTATAAAATGATATATTAGTTCCAGGTGTACAATATGGTAATTGAATAGTTTTGTGTATTACTTAGTGCTTATCAAATAAGTATACTCTTAATCCCCTTCACCCATTTCACCCATCCCTCCACCCAACTCTCCTCTGGTACTTATCACTTTGTTCTCTATAGTTAAGAGACTGTTTTTTGATTTGTTTCTTTTTTCCTTCATGCATTTGTTTTGTTTCTTAATTCTATGTATGAGAGAAAATGTATGGTATTTGTCTTTCTTTGACATTTCACTTAGCACTATACTCTCTAGATCCATCCATGTTGTTGCAAATGACAAGATTTCATTCTTTTTGATTGCTGAGTAATGTTCCATTGTGTATGTATACACATTTTCTTTATCCATTCATGTATTGATGGACATTTGGACTGCTTCCATAGTTTGGCTATTATAAATAATGCTGCAATAAACATAGGGGTGCATATATCCTTTTGAACTAGTGTTTTTCTATTGGGGGGTATTACTGGATCATGTGATAATTCTATTTTTAATTTTTTGAGGAACCTCTGTACTGTTTTCCACAGTGACTATCCTGGTTTGTATTCCTACTAACTGTCCACAATGGTTCCTTTTTGTCCACCTCATCACCAACACTTGTTGTTTCTTGTGATTTTGATTTTAGCCATTCTGAAAGGTGTGAGGTGATATCTTATTGGGGTTTTGATTTGTGTTTCCCTGATGATTGGTGATGTTGAGCATCTTTTCATATATCTGTTAGCCAATTGTATGTCTTCTTTGGAGAAATGTCTGTTAATGTCTTCTGCTTATTTCTAATTGGATTATTTATTTTTTATTTTTTTGGTGTTGAGTTTTATAAGTATCCCTAAAGCTTAACTGCTTAACTACAGAAAGAGTAGAATAAAATAATTTCTCTTAACCTGCATATGATCCCTCCCAAACACCTATGAAGGAGAACCATACATACATACATACAGTCAGACAGACATATACATTTATTTCAACTTCAGACTTACTATAATTCCAGAGGCCTAGTATAAATCTCAGTGAGGTTTTCTTATTTGAAAGAATAAGGGTCACATTCAAAGACAGAGTTGAACCAAGATTTCGCATGGGGGTTAATAAGAATTTTGGTAGGTTATACAGAGTTTCAAAATGAAAAGACTTTGATGGCATGCATGGTTTTATCTTACTTAGTTTTTTTATAGTTATTTTTTTATTTTTTTTAAATTAACATATACTGTATTATTTGTTTCGGGGTACAGGTGTGTGAATCATCTGTCTTGCATAATTCACAGCACTCACCATAGTGCATACCCTCCCCCACAAAGTCCATAACCCAGCCACCCTATTCCTCCCCCCAGCAACCCTCATTTTGTTTCCTGAGATTAAAAGTCTCTTATGGTTTTTCTCCTTCCCTGTTCCCATCTTGTTTCATTTTTCCTTCCCTTCCCCCCATGACTCTCACCTTGTTTCTCATAGTCCTCATATCAGAGAGATCATATGATAATTGTCTTTCTCTGATTGACTTATTCCACTTAGCATAATACCCTCTATTCCATTCATGTTATAGCAAGATTTCAGGGTTTTGATAGCTGCATAGTATTCCGTTGTATATGTATACAACATCTTCTTTATCCGCTCATCTGTTGATGGACATCTAGGATCTTTCCATAGCTTGGCTATTGTGGGCATTGCTGCTATAAACATGCAGGTGCACGTGCCTCTTCAGATTACTACATTTGTATCTTTATTATAAATACCTAGTAGTGCAATTGCTGGGTTATAGACTGGCTCTACTTTCAACTTTTTGAGGAACCTCCATACTGTTTCCCAGAGTTGCTGCACCAACTTGCATTCCCACCAAAAATGTAGGAGGGTTCCCCTTTCTCTGCATCCTTTCAAACACCTGTCATTTCCTGACTGGTTAATTTTAGCGATTCTGACTGGTGTGTGGTAGTATCTCACGGTGGTTTTGATTTGTATTTCCCTGATGCCGAGTGACGTTGAAGCACTTTTTCATGTGTCTTTTGGCAATTTGGTTGTCTTCTTTGCAGAAACACCTGTTCATGTCTTCTGCCCATTTCTTAATTGGGTTATTTGTTTTTGGGGTATTGATTTTGATAAGTTTTTATAGATTTCAGATACTAGCCCCTTATCTGATATGTTATTTGCAAATATCTTCTCCTGTTCTGTCAGTTGTCTTTGGTTTTGTTGACTGTTTTCTTTTCTGTACAAAAGATTTTTATCTTGATGAAGTCCCAATAATTCATTTTTGCCCTTGCTTCCCTTGCCATTGGCGATGTTGCTAGAAAGAAGTTTATATGGCTGAGGTCGAAGAGGTTGCTTTCTGTTCTTAATGTTGAACCATTAGGTATGAAGGTGAATGAGTGCCAGATATCAATACATTTCTGCTCTGCCATTTAAGACTTGAACAGTGAACCAAGACTGTTATTTTTAAGTTTTGTGATACAATTTTTAAGTTTTGTCCCAAATCTTGATAAAGTTGGATATTCACAAATATCTTCTGGAAGAGATTTAAGCAGAGGAGATTGCTTTTACTTCTCTGTTTTTAGAGAGAAAAGGGGAAAGAACAACCATGAGATGAGAGATGCATTAAAATTTTAGCTGCAACAAGAACTCTTAGCAACACAGTGAACATGAGATTATAAATTCCCTGAAATTTTGGAAATCTTGCCAAGAGATTTTTACTTTCCACCAGAATTGAGATAGGCAGTTTGAGACAATTTATATAAATTACAAAAGACAAGATGATACCAGTAACATCTAGGTATACACAGGATGAATTTTTTGGCTCTCTTTTTATACATAGCAAGAGATATTTTTCTTAATATCACTGTTCCTTTACAGCTATTTTGGATCTTAGATACAGGATTCTTAAATATTGATGAAGTTTTAATATGAAAATACCAGGGTGGCTTCCATTATCTTTTAAAAATATGCTGCCTTTCTCAATCTAATTTAGAGATAGAAGGGCTGAGAGTTGATTTTTACATTCTATCAGTTCCGAAATAGTTAAATGAGAGAAATGGTCAATAGTATAAGTTAAATTGTCCAACATGAAGTAAACATACATATAGCAAGCCCCACACTGTGCCATTTGCTAATTCTAGACATAAGAGTGAGGAACCAAATAAACAGGACCCCTGCCTTCATGGAGCTTGCAGTTTAATGTGGAGGAAATAATAAACTTTTTTTTTTTAAGTTGTAAGAAAAAAATATATAGCATATATTTAGCATCTATGATAGAGAAATCTACCCTAGGATGCAGTGGTGTGTATTTGGGGTTAGGAATGCTGAGATATCTAGATGAAATTAAGGAATGGTGCAGCCACATAACAGTTCCTTTTAAAAGGAACTAGAGTTCCTTTTAGTTCCTAGAGCTAGAGTTCCTTTAAAAAAATGAAGAGCTTATTTCCCAAGAACTTGAAGCACTGCTGGAAGTCAGATCTCAAGTCTCAGCCTTTTTTAGAAAATATGTCAGCTGAAGAACCTGGGTTCACTCAAGTTCACATCTCCTTCAAGGGATGTCCACTGTGATGAGAAGTCAGGAATATAAATATCCAGCAGCTCATGCCAACATGTGACAAACCTAAGGCCCATTCTAGTTCCAGATCTTCCCTCGGGGTGGGCTGAGGCCTGGTTGGACTGCATTGCAGCACAGTTTTTCCTTCTACCCAGTCTCTCTTCCTTCTCTGCCCTTCTCCTGGTGTTGATGAAAAGAACTCTGACTCAGAATCTGCTTTTTCTAGACAAAAGACTTTGTTAGAGTATGGTTGTATTTATGAAAGTATCCCAAGAATAGGGGTAAATGTGTCCTCCCAAATCTGAAGAGAGAGGGACATTTTTATACTGAAGGAACTAGGGAGAAGGATGTGGTGGTGAGTATGACTGGAAGTTAGTGAGGAAATTAAAGTACACTAAAGCGTAAGATCTGTACGGGGAGATATTTTTGTCCATTAGATTTACAGACACTATCCTCAATGCCTAATTAATACTTGAAGATAAAATCATAAGAAAGTAGTGGTTATCTTGTGGAACTCAAGGGCAACAATGCACCTGATTGCAGGATAGGACTGGAAAGATTTAAAAAAACAAACAGAACAACAACAACAACTAACCAAACCAACCAACCAAACAAAAACCCAAAACACACCAGTACTCTCATTCTCTTTTCATTCTGCAGGTTGATTTTTTTTTCTCTGATTTTCTGTTTCACATGATTGGATATGTCTACCTCAGACCCCTCAGTATACAAGTAATTATACACAAAATATTGATTAACTCTATCTCAGCCCCAACTCTAAACATAGAAATTTGAATTCAAGCCTTTAGATATACGAGGGAATTAATTTCTTATTTTAAGTCAACCCAATCTGTAATTACTTGTTAGGGCAACCCAAGGTATATAATACACCTTGAAAGACACTAAATATCAAAAGTCAAGTAAGGAAAAATAGGATATCTGAGAGTATCTGTTAAGAAGATTGAATCAAGGAGGAGGAGTCAAAATGGCGGAGAAGTAGCAGGCTGAGACTACTTCGTGTAGCGTGAGATCAGCTAAATAGCTTATCTAAAGATTGCAAACACCTACAAATCCAACGGGAGATTGAAGAGAAGAAGAACATCAATTCTAGAAACAGAAAATCAACCACTATCTGAAAGGTAGGACTGGCAGAGAAGTGAATCCAAAGCGACGGGAAGATAGACCGTGGGGGGAGGGGCCGGCTCCCAGCTCCCGGCGGAGCAACGGAGCACAAAATCAGGACTTTTAAAAGTCTGTTCTGCTGAGGGACATCGGTCCAGAGGCTTAACTGGGGTGAAGCCCAGGCGGTGTCAGCGCGGCCTCAGGTACCGCAGGGTCGCAGAAGGATCGGGGGTGTCTGAGTGTTGCAGAGCTTACTGATATTAGAATGGGGAAGCCGGCTACAGAGACAGAGCCGAGGAGTGACTCTCAGCTCGGGGTTGCCTTGAACCTGTCGCAGGCTCGGTCAGCTCGGAGCGCGGCCAGAGGCCAGGGTGACGGGAGTCATTGGGCGCTGTTCTCTGAGGGCACACTGAAGAGTGGGGCCCCGGGCTCTCGGCTCCTCCGGGCCGGACACCGGGAGGCCGCCATCTTCATTCCCGTCCTCCGGAACTCTACGGAAAGTGCTCAGGGAACAAAAGCTCCCGAAAGCAAACCCGAGTGGATTACTCAGCACGGCCCCAGGTAAGGGTGGTGCAACTCCGCCTGGGGCTAAGACACTTGAGAATCACTACAACAGGCCCCTCCCCCAGAAGATCAATGGGAAACCCAGCCAGGACCAAGTTCACCTACCAAGGAGTGCAGTTTCAATACCAAGGAGAGCGGCGGAATTCCAGAGGAGAAGAAAGCAAAGCACGGAACTCATGGCTTTCTCCCCATGATTTTTTAGCCTTGCAGTTAATTTAATTTTTTTTTTCCTTTTTCAATTTTTTTTTCTTTTTCTCTTCTTCTGCTAAATTTTTTTAACTTTTACCGTTTTCTTTTTTAACGTTTTTTAAATAGTTTATCTAATATATATATATATATTTTTTTTTTCCTCTTTTTATATTTTTTCTTTATCAGCTTTCTTTTTTTAAATAGTTTCTTTTTTTTTTTTTTCTTTTTGAACCCCTTTTTATCCCCTTTCTCCCCCCTCACAATTTGGGATCTCTTCTGATTTGGCTAAAGCATATTTTCCTGGGGTTGTTGCCACCCTTTTAGTATTTTACTTGCTCCTTCATAAACTCTTATCTGGACAAAATGACAAGGCGGAAAAAATTACAACAAAAAAAAGAACAAGAGGCAGTACCAAAGGCTAGGGACCTAATCAATACAGACATTGGTAATATGTCAGATATAGAGTTCAGAATGACGATTCTCAAGGTTCTAGCCGGGCTTGAAAAAGGCATGGAAGATATTAAAGCAACCCTCTCAAGAGATATAAAAGCCCTTTCTGGAGAAATAAAATAACTAAAATCTAACCAAGTTGAAATCAAAAAAGCTATTAATGAGGTGCAATCAAAAATGGAGGCTCTCACTGCTAGGATAAATGACGCAGAAGAAAGAATTAGCGATATAGAAGACCAAATGACAGAGAATAAAGAAGCTGAGCAAAAGAGGGACAAACAGCTACTGGACCACGAGGGGAGAATTCGAGAGATAAGTGACACCATAAGACGAAACAACATTAGAATAATTGGGATTCCAGAAGAAGAGGAAACAGAGAGGGGAGCAGAAGGTATATTGGAGAGAATTATTGGAGAGAATTTCCCCAATATGGCAAAGGGAACAAGCATCAAAATTCAGGAGGTTCAGAGAACCCCCCTCAAAATCAATAAGAATAGGTCCACACCCCATCACCTAATAGTAAAATTTACAAGTCTTAGTGACAAAGAAAAGATCCTGAAAGCAGCCCGGGAAAAGAAGTCTGTAACATACAATGGTAAAAATATTAGATTGGCAGCAGACTTATCCACAGAGACCTGGCAGGCTGGAAAGAGCTGGCATGATATATTCAGAGTACTAAATGAGAAAAACATGCAGCCAAGAATACTATATCCAGCTAGGCTATCATTGAAAATAGAAGGAGAGATTAAAAGCTTCCAGGACAAACAAAAACTGAAAGAATTTGCAAATACCAAACCAGCTCTACAGGAAATATTGAAAGGGGTCCTCTAAGCCAAGAGAGAGCCTAAACGTAGTAGATCAGAAAGAAACAGAGACAATATACAATAACAGTCACCTTACAGGCAATACAATGACACTAAATTCATATCTCTCAATACTTACCCTGAATGTTAATGGGCTAAATGCCCCAATCAAAAGACACAGGGTATCAGAATGGATACAAAAACAAAACCCATCTATATGTTGCCTACAAGAAACTCATCTTACACCCGAAGACACCTCCAGGTTTAAAGTGAGGGGGTGGAAAAGAATTTACCATGCTAATGGACATCAGAAGAAAGCAGGAGTGGCAATCCTTATATCAGATCAATTAGATTTTAAGCCAAAGACTATAATAAGAGATGAGGAAGGACACTATATCATACTCAAAGGAACTGTCCAACAAGAAGATCTAACAATTTTAAATATCTACGCCCCTAACGTGGGAGCAGCCAACTATATAAACCAATTAATAACAAAATCAAAGAAACACATCGACAAGAATACAATAATAGTAGGGGATTTTAACACTCCCCTCACTGAAATGGACAGATCATCCAAGCAAAAGATCAACAAGGAAATCAAGGCCTTAAATGACACACTGGACCAGATGGACATCACAGATATATTCAGAACATTTCATCCCAAAGCCAACAGAATACACATTCTTCTCTAGTGCACATGGAACATTCTCCAGAATAGATCACATTCTTGGTCCTAAATCAAGTCTCAACCGGTATCAAAAGATTGGGATCATTCCCTGCATATTTTCAGACCACAATGCTCTAAAGCTAGAACTCAATAACAAGAGGAAATTTGGAAAGAACCCAAATACATGGAGACTAAACAGCATCCTTCTAAAGAATGAATGGGTCAACCAGGAAATTAAAGAAGAATTGAAAAAATTTATGGAAACAAATGATAATGAAAACACAACAGTTCAGAATCTGTGGGACACAACAAAGGCAGTCCTGAGAGGAAAATATATAGCAGTACAAGCCTTTCTCAAGAAACAAGAAAGGTCTTAGGTACACAACCTAACCCTACACCTAAAGGAGCTGGAGAAAGAACAAGAAAGAAACCCTAAACCCAGCAGGAGAAGAGAAATCATAAAGATTAGAGCAGAAATCAATGAAATAGAAGCCAAAAAAAACAATAGAACAAATCAACGAAACTAGGAGCTGGTTCTTTGAAAGAATTAATAAGATTGATAAACCCCTGGCCAGACTTATCAAAAAGAAAAGAGAAAGGACCCAAATAAATAAAATCATGAATGAAAGAGGAGAGATCACAATGAACACCAAAGAAACACAGACAATTATAAGAACATACTATGAGCAACTCTACGCCAACAACTTTGACAATCTGGAAGAAATGGATGCATTCCTAGAGACATATAAACTACCACAACTGAAGCAGGAAGAAATAGAAAGCCTGAACAGACCCATAACCAGTAAGGAGATTGAAAAAGTCATCAAAAATCTCCAAACAAACAAAAGCCCAGGGCCAGACGGCTTCCCGGGGGAATTCTACCAAACATTTAAAGAAGAACTAATTCCTATTCTCCTGAAACTGTTCCAAAAAATAGAAATAGAAGGAAAACTTCCAAACTCATTTTATGAGGCCAGCATCACCTTGATCCCAAAACCAGACAAGGATCCCAACAAAAAAAGAGAACTACAGACCAATATCCTTGATGAACACAGATGCAAAAATTCTTGCCAAAATACTAGCCAATAGGATTCAACAGTACATTAAAAGGATTATTCACCACGACCAAGTGGGATTTATTCCAGGGCTGCAAGGTTGGTTCAACATCCGCAAATCAATCAATGTGATACAACACATTAATAAAAGAAAGAACAAGAGCCATATGATACTCTCCATAGATGCTGAAAAAGCATTTGACAAAGTACAGCATCCCTTCCTGATCAAAACTCTTCAAAGTGTAGGGATAGACGGCACATACCTCAATATTATCAAAGCCATCTATGAAAAACCCACCGCAAATATCATTCTCAATGGAGAAAAACTGAAAGCTTTTCCGCTAAGATCAGGAACACGGCAGGGATGTCCGTTATCACCACTGCTATTCAACATAGTACTAGAAGTCCTAGCCTAAGCAATCAGACAACAAAAGGAAATTAAAGGCATCCAAATCGGCAAAGAAGAAGTCAAACTATCACTCTTCGCAGATGATATGATACTATATGTGGAAAACCCAAAAGACTCCACTCCAAAACTGCTAGAACTTGTCCAGGAATTCAGTAAAGTGTCAGGATATAATATCAATGCACAGAAATCAGTTGCATTTCTCTACACCAACAACAAGACAGAAGAAAGAGAAATTAAGGATTCCATCCCATTTACAATTGCACCCAAAACTATAAGATACCTAGGAATAAACCTAACCAAAGAGACTAAGAATCTATACTCAGAAAACTATAAAGTACTCATGAAAGAAATTGAGGAAGACACAAAGAAATGGAAAAATGTTCCATGCTCCTGGATTGGAAGAATAAATATTGTGAAAATGTCTATGCTACCTAAAGCAATCTACACATTTAATGCAATTCCTATCAAAGTACCATCCATTTTTTTCAAAGAAATGGAACAAATAATCCTAAAATTTATATGGAACCAGAAAAGACCTCGAATAGCCAAAGGAATATTGAAAAAGAAAGCCAAAGTTGGTGACATCACAATTCCGGACTTCAAGCTCTATTACAAAGCTGTCATCATCAAGACAGCATGGTACTGGCACAAAAACAGACACATAGATCAATGGAACAGAATAGAGAGCCCAGAAATGGACCCTCAACTCTATGGTCAACTCATCTTCGACAAAGCAGGAAAGAATGTCCAATGGAACAAAGACAGCCTCTTCAATAAATGGTGTTGGGAAAATTGGACAGCCACATGCAGAAAAATGAATTGGATCATTTCCTTACACCACACATGAAAATAGACTCAAAATGGATGAAGGATCTCAATGTGAGAAAGGAATCCATCAAAATCCTCGAGGAGAACACAGGCAGCAACCTCTTCGACCTCAGCCTCAGCAACATCTTCCTAGGAACATCACCAAAGGCAAGGGAAGCAAGGGCAAAAATGAACTTTTGGGATTTTATCAAGATCAAAAGCTTTTGCACAGCAAAGGAAACAGTTAACAAAACCAAAAGACAACTGACAGAATGGGAGAAGATATTTGCAAATGACATATCAGATAAAGGGCTAGTGTCCAAAATCTATAAAGAACTTAGCAAACTCAACACCCAAAGAACAAATAATCCAATCAAGAAATGGGCAGAGGACATGAACAGTCATTTCTGCAAAGAAGACATCCAGATGGCCAACAGACACATGAAAAAGTGCTCCACATCACTCGGCATCAGGGAAATACAAATCAAAACCACCATGAGATATCACCTCACACCAGTCAGAATGGCTAAAATGAACAAGTCAGGAAATGACAGATGCTGGCGAGGATGCGGAGAAAGGGGAACCCTCCTACACTGTTGGTGGGAATGCAAGCTGGTGCAACCACTCTGGAAAACAGCATGGAGGTTCCTCAAAATGTTGAAAATAGAACTACCCTATGACCCTGCAATTGCACTGCTGGGTATTTACCCTAAAGATACAAACGTAGTGATCCGAAGGGGCACGTGCACCCGAATGTTTATAGCAGCAATGTCTACAATAGCCAAATATGGAAAGAACCTAGATGTCCATCAACAGACGAATGGATAAAGAAGATGTGGTATGTATACACAATGGAATACTATGCAGCCATCAAAAGAAATGAAATCTTGCCATTTGCGACGACGTGGATGGAACTAGAGGGTATCATGCTTAGCGAAATAAGTCAATCGGAGAAAGACAACTATCATATGATCTCCCTGATATGAGGGAGAGGAGATGCAACATGGGGGGTTGAGGGGGTAGGAGAAGATTAAATGAAACAAGATGGGATTGGGAGGGAGACAAACCATAAGTGACTCTTAATCTCACAAAACAAACTGAGGGTTGATGGGGGGAGGGGGTTGGGAGAGGGGGGTGGGGTTATGGATATTGGGGAGGGTATGAGCTATGGTGAGTGCTGTGAAGTGTGTAAACCTGGCGATTCGCAGACCTGTACCCCTGGGGATAAAAATATATGTTATAAAGCTGTAAAAAAAAAAAAAAGAAAAAAAGAAAGGATGAATACCCAAGTTTTGTAGCAACATGGAGGGGACTGGAAGAGATTATGCTGAGTGAAATAAGTCAAGCAGAGAGAGTCAATTATCATATGGTTTCACTTATTTGTGGAGCATAACAAATAGCATGGAGGACAAGGGGAGATGGAGAGGAGAAGGGAGTTGAGGGCAATTGGAAGGGGAGGTGAACCATGAGAGACTATGGACTCTGAAAAACCATCTGAGAATTTTGAAAGGGTGGGGGGTGGGAGGTTGGGGGCACCAGGTGGTGGGTATTGTAGAGGGCACGGATTGCATGGAGCACTGGGTGTGGTGCAAAAATAATGAATACTGTTATGCTGAAAAAATAAAAAAATTAAAAAAGAAGATTGAATCAATAATTCATAATCTTCCAAAAATAAAAGGAACCAGGTCCAAATGTTTTCAGGTATGAATCCTACAAAATACTTTAAAGGAGAAATGATAGTAATTCTCTGCATTATCTTCCCAAAAATAGAAGCAGAAGGAATACTTTCTACCTCATTTTATGAAACCAGCATCACCCTAAAACCAAAACTGATCAAGGGATTACAAAAAAGGTGAACTACAGACCAATATTGCTCCTCAGCTGAGATGCAAAAAATCTCAAATGTGGACTCAAATAAGCTTGGACTTATTCAAATAAAAAATATCAGCTCTGCTCCCTTTAAAAGTGAACAGATAAATACATTATGGTATACACATACCATGGACTATTACTCAGTGATTAAAATAAATGAACCATTAATCCTTGCAAAGACATGGAGGAAGTTAAAATGTGTAATGATTAGTGAAAAAAGTCCATTTGGAAAGGCTGTAAGATTTTGACTATATGACATTATGAAAAACACAAAACTATGGATACAATAAAACAATCAGTAATTGCCAGGGATGGAGGGGGAAATGCGGGAGAATGAATAGGTGGAGCATAGGGGATTATTAGGTCAGTAAAACTTTTCTGCATGATACTGTAATGGTAGATGCATGACATTATCATTTGTCAAAATTAATAGAACTGTCCAATGGAAAATTGAGCCATAATGTAAACTATGAACTTTAATAAAAATGTTATCAATATTGGTTTCCCATCAACACTGCACTCTAGTTGATGAAGTTTGTGCCTCTTGAACAGCATATGTCCTTTTCTTTTCCATCTTCTGCTATCTCCAGGTGTTCTTGATTTGTGGCAAAGCTCCAACCTCTGTCTCTATAGTCACATGACCATCATGAGTCTGATTTGATGCATTCTTTGTTTCTTCAGACTTTATTTTGTTTCTTGCCTTTTACTATGTCTCACAATTCTGTTTTGAAAGTGAGACATGATGTGTTAGGTAATAGGAACCGAGAGAAGTAGGAAATTAATGTGATGTTTTATACTAATCTTACTAGGCATTGGGCTGATTTCATACTGCTGTAGCTGTAGGTATCACAGGCTACAGATTCTTAGGATCCTTCTTTTCATCTTATCTGTTGTCTTTGCTTTTCCTTAATAACTCTCTTTAAAATTGATGCAAGGCATTACAGACACTTCACCTGCAATCCACTTTTATTACACTGCAGCACTGTTGATACGGTGCTAAGGTTTGGGGAGGGGAAGTATTCTATATTTTTTTTTGAAGATTTTATTTATTGGAATGCCTGGGTAGCTCAGTTGCTTAAGCAGCTGACTTTGGCTCAGGTCATGATCCCAGGGCCCTAGGGATCAAGTCCCACATCAGGCTCCTTGCTCGGTGGGGAGCCTGCTTCTCCCTCTGCCTGCCACTCCCCCTGTTTTCACACACTCTCTCTGAAAAATAAATAAAATCTTTAAAAAAATTATTATTTAAGAGAGAGAGCACAAGCAGGGGGAGGGGCAGAGGGAGAAAGAGAAGCAGACTCTCCACTGAACAAAGGGCCAGACATGGGGCTTGCTTGATTCCAGGACCCTTGGATCATGATCTGAGCTGAAGGCAGATGATTAACTGCCTGAGTCACCCAGAAACCCCTTATAATTTTAAGATTACATCTTATTCTTTTGACCTTTGTATAGGGCAATTTGACTATATAACTTCTCCTCCACATTAGGTAAGATAAGAAGGTTAGAGGTGTTGGGAATGAAGGATGCCTCTGCAAAGTGGGTTAAAACTATAGAAGTCTTTGCTCCTAAGTCTTTATTATGGCAAACACTCTGGGTGTATTTCATTGTGATTATTCCTCCCCTCCTCCTGACAGGTCCCCAGGGAGATCTTTCATAGAGCTATACCTTGAGTAGCTAAAGGAGTCATATGGGTAAGTTCTATGAAAAAGGGGTCTTGACTGGGCCTTCAGGCATCCTTTGCTTTCATGCCAGTTCACACTCAGGTAAAATTAATTCATCAAAATTAGCATTTGAGTCTTCCTACTTGTTTATGGCTTCAGTGACTTTTGCTCTAAATAAGCTGAACTTAGCTGTGATTTTTTTATGTTAGTCTATCTCCAGATTTTAATATAGTGGTTTGCCTATGACCTCTGACTTCCAATTCTCTGGTAAAGTCAAAAAATGTTATTATATTTGTTTGTTCTGACTTTTTTTGTGTGTTGTGAGGACAGATTCAATAACTTCCAAGCTCTAACTATTGATGCTGAAATCAGAAGTCTCAGCCATTTTTTTACCTAAAAAGAAAAGTCATGAAGAGCACTGGAATAAAGACAACTTGAGAAAATATGTGTTTGACTAGCACATGTCTTCCCTGTAACTTATATGAACATGGTCTAACAGTTAAGCGAAGCTGATAGAATTTTTATAAAAAGGGATGCTGTGGTCAAATACATTATGGAAATGTTGAATTTCATATCTTCCATTTTGTTTTATAATATGCATTTGAATTTTAAAGTATTTGGAAAAATCTAGCATTTTCCAAATTTATTTATCCTGAGAAATCTCCCCCTCCCAACACCAATTCCATCACCACCTCTTTCCTCCCCGCCCCACCGAGCATGCCACAGAACAACATAATCTGGGAACTTCTCAAAACTTCTAGTTATCACTTTTTCCCATCTGTTAATGACAGAACCAATAGTAATATTCACATACATAACTCGTAAAATTATTGGTATTGCAACTGAGGACAAAAGTGTCAACTTACTATATCTTTAATGGGAAAAAAACCAAAATATTATGATTATATCTCTTTTTTATTAATCTACAGAAATCTTCTAAAACCTACTAACACTTACTGTATTTACCTTTCCTAATATGAGAGACATACCAAGAACTTGATAATGATTAGTACAAAATGAAACATGCTTGTATGCCAGTTTGCTCAAAGGAAATTTCTTAGTAATTTTTATATTTTTTATATGTTGAAATTATAATAGTTTGTATATGTTTGGGCACCTGGGTGGGCACTTGGGTTGGCCTAAGTGGGTTAAGCCGCTGCCTTCGGCTCAGGTCATGATCTCAGGGTCCTGGGATCGAGTCCCACATCGGGCTCTCTGCTCAGCAGGGAGCCTGTTTCCCTCTCTCTCTGCCTGCCTCTCTGCCTACTTGTGATCTCTGCCAAATAAATAAATAAATAAAATCTTTAAAAAAATGATAATAGTTTGTATATGTTTAATCAACATATAAGTTAGTATCATCTCTTTTTCTTTACTTAAAATTGACCATTAGAAAATTTAAAATTACATATGTTGTTTGTAATATATCTCCTTTGGAAAGCACTGGTCTATACAAAACCTGACTTTAATGTCATGAAGTAAGGAAATCTAAAAGATTTCAGGATCAACAATCAAAGCAATTGGTAAGCTATTTGAAATTGAGGTTTTATAAGCGGTCTATCAAATCAAATCTGTGTGACCATTAGAGGAAGTTCCTGAGGTAGATTTGGAAAAATGTTAATTGGTAGTGAGACAGTCAATGAAAGAGAATATTAAATGGTTTAATTATTTGAAATGTGATACAAATTCTTGTTAGATATTAACAAAATTCTACCCAGAGGACATGATCACAGAATCTCAGTAGAAGAGTTTGGGATTGTAGGTAATTGGGTCAGAGTAGAAAATGTATTGGGTGATATGGGGATAAGCCACTGAATGACAGCATTTTGATTTCTCAAGGAGGAAATATTACATAGTATTTACAAGTTTAATTGGTAGATTCAGATATATCTCATTTCAAATCATTATTGTTGTCCTCTGTTTTTATTACCAGATAGGTAGCCTTGAGCAAGGTACTTGAACTCTCTAAATCTTGGTTTCCTCTTTAATAAAATGGAGATATTAATACTATGCCTTTTTATGATTTTCATGAAGATTAAATAAGCTATTTTATAAAAAGCAGCACTTAGCAAAGTGTCTGGCACATTGCAAGGAAACAATAGTACTAGGACTATTATTACTGTCCCTTTATACTCAAAAGAGTGAATTCTGAATTCTCTCATCCATTTTCAAACTTTGTCATTCCAGACTTTAAAAATGCATTGATTTTCCTTTTTTTTAAAGGGAAGAATATTATGGAGAAAGTAATTTAGTCTCTCCATTGGCCCCCAGGAGGCCTATACTTAATATGAGTCTTTGTGCAACAAGGAAAATTATTCATTATGAATCTATCTCTTATCATCTTTTACACAGTCTGCTTGACTTCATCTTCCTACTTCTTGAAAACTGTATAAAAGACTTGTGGCTCTTTCCTCATTATCATATACTTTTAGCTAAAAGTAATTCAGAGTAATCCATATAACAAAAATGATTTAAGGGTTTTAGAAATGAACATCATCCATTGGTGACTCAATTATAAGTCAGATATTTAAAGAGAGAGTAATATATCTAATGTAACCAAAAGGTCCACTGTTTTAAACTGACAGGCATTTAAAATTGTTGATCAGGGGCGCCTGGGTGGCTCAGTGGGTTAAGCCGCTGCCTTCGGCTCAGGTCATGATCTCAGAGTCCTGGGATCGAGCCCCGCATTGGGCTCTCTGCTCAGCGGGGAGCCTGCTTCCTCCTCTCTCTCTGCCTGCCTCTCTGCCTGCTTGTGATCTCTCTGTCAAATAAATAAAAATAAAATCTTTAAAAAAAATAAAATAAAAATAAAATAAAATTGTTGATCAGTTTCATGTTTCTTCGTTGAAAAAAAAAAAAATCAATGACTCCCTGTCAATTTTCCATAGTTTAAATTTGATATTACTGCACATGATTAATGCTGTTTAAATAGGTCACTTCTCCCCAGCTTATAATTGACTTTATTTGGCTTTAGAATATTACAATAAAACACCTCTAATTATAGCCTGGGTTTTTATTTGTTTTCTAATTTAAGTTCAATTTGGGGTTACTTGTTTCACACTATCATTAACATTAATAAGTGTATTTTGGTGAGTCATTTTATTTTTTTAACAACCTCTTTTCTTTACCCTCCAACCCCAGGACTTCAAAACTTTTTATTCTCTCTCTTTTATGCCCCTTAAAATCCTTACCACATTCTTAGTGCTGTAATTCTATTGTATTTTAATTATTGTATACCTACTGAAATATAAAGCAATGCCTTTTTTCAGTTTCAAATAGTGGATTTTCTAATTCCCAAATGCAACCTGTGTTTGAAAAAACAATTTTAGATCCAAATTCATTCCTAAAATCACTGATATAAAGTGAAATGGTCCAAAACTAGAAAAGTTCCATTTTAGTATCATCTTTTCATTTCAACTGTAGATAGTACTCCTTTATTCAGAAGTATAGTGTTTTCTATAGCACTTTTAGCGAATTAATTAAAAAGACCTTAACAGATACAAGCTGTACAGAAAGATAGCCTAGGGTAAACATAGGATCTAGGGTGAAAATACTTTGGTTTTTGCTCTTTCCCAGCTAGGTAATCTTATACATAACTTGCTTTGAGCCCAGTTTTTTGTGCATGAGTTTGTCTTTTTTTTTTTTTTAAAGATTTTATTTATTCATTTGACTGAGAGAGATCACAAGTAGGCAGAGAGGCAGGCAGAGAGAGAGGAAGAAGCAGGCTTCTGAGCAGAGAGCCCGATGCGGGGCTCGATCCCAGGACCCTGAGATCATGACCTGAGCCGAAGGCAGCGGCTTAACCCGCTGAGCCACCCAGGCGCCCCTGTTTGTCTTTTTGATCTACCAGATGAGACAATGGATTATATTTCAAATAGTTCTTGTGAAAGAAAAAAAAAAGTCAAATATGAGGCATAATGGCTGGTAAGAAATAGGTGCCAAATACACTTGGCTGTCAAGTGTACTAAATTATATCGATTATGTTTATCATATTTTTTGAACATCTACTATGAGCTGCTGAAAACAATCTGATTTGTTTCATCACTGTAATGGGTCAGAGAAATCTTTGCAATCACCTGGTCATTGAAAATCGTAAAACTTTATCCAGAATGGCTCGGGAATTGTTTGCCTAAATTCCAGCCGTGGATCTGGGAAGATAATTCTGGCATTTCTAATCATTTCGAAGCAACAGGTAATTATAGTGGTTCTATCTGGGTGGGAGAGCAGACTTAGCTTTACTTCACAATGGTTAAGTCTCCCTCCTCTCTAGAAGATTTGCTTACATTCCTGAGTTATAAAGATAATGTCTTCCTCCAGGCAAATGTAAAGTAGCTTTGCCAGCAGCCTTTGCCAAAGCTCAGTACCCCTTAGCTGTGAAACAGATAACACTTTGAATGCTGCATCCACCTAGGGCACCTCTGAATCCCCTCCTATTGTAAAGTGGAGGGCAGGGGAACAATGGAACTTTTGCTTCATGTTGTGCTGTAAAAAAAATTATCTAACTCAACCTGGAGAGATAAATCTATACCCACATCCTGTCGTATAAACTGTATCTGTATTTACATCTCCATCTATAGTGAATTTATGAAAACTTCTAACTAAAATTAAGGCCAACATCAGATGATATCAGTTTTACCAGAAAACTTTTGGTTTTATTTGCATTTGACAGTGTTTATTTCTTCTTTTGTTCATTCACGTCAGATGTGCACACCCAGACCTTTAATTTCACTCACTGGTTTTGTATAGCCTGAGGATTTCAGCGATCATTTCCTAATGCTAAGATATTCATAGATATTGAATAAAACATATACTCTCAAAACCAGTAATTGGAATTTATATTTAAAGTGAATAAAATAAGCAAATGACAGAGTACTATTAAAAGCTGCATGTTGATGAAAGCTATTTTACTTTCCTTCTTTTAGAAAATGTGTAAGTAGAACTCTTCTTATTAAAAGCAAGAAACACCTTAAGTTTCCTTCTTTTCTTTCTTGCTCTGAGTGATGCTAAACAAGCCTGTTAGCATCTTCCATCCCCATCATGCCGATCTAGAGAATTGCTTGTACTTCCCTTCCCATTAGATAATTATGTGGACCAGTATGGGGAACAGATAAAAGTATTTGGTAAGGCATAAGGCATTAAAAAAATATGGATGCTTACTTTTTTTGTTCTTTTAAGTCCAATTTATGGTTGCAGGGGTATACTTATAGGTATGCAGTAGTTCTAGGCAAGATTGAATTATGATTTCTGATAGTCAAAAGTCACTGCTCTAGAACAGAATGAAATAGTCCAGAGAGGTCTGTCTTCCTGAGTGGGTCAGGTTTAATTTTTATATGTTGATTACAAAGTGGAAGAAATATCACTAACCATATATTTTAAGGACAACTTAGCAAAGAAAATATACATATAAATCAGAAAGATGGGTAGTAATTTCTGCTGCAGAGGAATGTAGGAGGATAGAGGGGTTTTCTTTCTTTTTTTTTTTTCTAAATTTATAAGCTTGGTTCATAATTTCAAATATGTAAACCAAAAGCATAAAAATCTCTGCTTGAATTCTTGTCACTGTCCCCAAATTTTAACTGTCAGGGTTATATTGAATTACATCTAGGGGTGCGTGGAAATGGTCAGTATAAGACAGATGGGAAACCAGAAAATGTCCAGATCTGATACAGTTTTAACAAGAGATAAAATTATGTATTTTCTCAAATTAATGTCAATATTCTCTCTGGAAAGTGTAAGCCCAGGAGATATCTTATATCTTGTAATAGATGTCCTTAGTGAAGTAGTCTGTGATGGAGAAGAGAGTCTAAAAATTAGATGTAATTCTTTTTTTTTTTTAATAGGATAAGTCATTTTTTAAAAAATATTTTATTTACTTGTGAGAGAGAGAGCACAAGCAGGGGGAGGGGCAAGGGAGAGAGAGAAGCAGGCTCCTGGTTACACAAGGAGCTTGATGCAGGGCTCTATCCCAGGAGCCCAAGATCATGACCTGAGCTGAAGGCAAACACTTAGATAATCTAGATAAAATTCAACATAAGCCTGCCAGTTAAAATTTGGGGACAGTGACAAGAATTCAAGCGGAGATTTTTATGCTTTTGGTTTACATATTTGAAATTATGAGTCAAGCTTAGAGATTTAGAAACAGAGAAAAATAAGCTCTATCCTCCTACCTTGACAAAATTTCTTCACAATAAGAATAATTTTAAAAATATTTAAATATAGATGTATTTTTATTTGATTGAAAGTAGGCAAAATTAATTGAACTAAGTCATTATTGCACATGTCTGAGGGTTCTGTTGATAACTTACTAATAATTTGAGTTAAAATATAAAAACATACATGTTCAATTATTATATACTTATTTCATAGCAGTTTTACTGTTTCAGTAAAGTCCTTAATATGTTGCTATAATTAATGTTTTTCACATAACTTATGTTCTACTGGTTGTAGTGCAAAATTAGACCATCTTTTTTGACTTTTCAAATCCTTTATTTTTTAAATTAAACTCAATGTAGAGAAATTTACCAACTGGAATTTCCATAAAGCAACAAATTTATAAATAAACAGTGAATTTTATTATTTAATAATAAATTAAAATGTTATAATTGATAGCATAGGATGACTACCATTATTGTGGAACTTTTATAAAATATTTAAATTTATTATATAAACTGCTATCATAAATTCATTTCAATTTCACCAATTCTTAGAGCAGTATTTAGAACCTTACAATATTTTATTTGTCTCAAAATTTTAATGTTAGTATGTTAAAATAAAAAGTAAAAATAGGAGAATGATATTTTATATGTTCAAATATTTCTTTGAGTTCATACTATGATATATAATGATCAGAATATGGTGTCCATAGAAATTAATTTCAGGATTATTTTGTGAGTCTTCCTCAAAGTTATGCAAATGTTTTTATTCATTGCTTTGATTTTCTTAAACTTAAATTGAAAATTTTTTTGTTTTGCATATTTCACTTTTTTTTTTTTCTTATTTGAAAAGCCATTTGAAAAAAAAAGGGACACCTGGGTCACTCAATTGGTTAAGTGTTAGACTTTTGGTTTTGGCTTAAACCATGACCTCAGGGTCCTGGGATTGAGCCCTCATAGAGCTCCTTGCTAAATGACGAGTCTGTGTGAGGATTCTCTCCCTCTCCCTCTGCCCTCCACCACTGCTCATAGGTATGTGCACACATGCTCTCTCTCTTTCTAAAATAAGTGAATCTTTAAAAAATATATAAAAAATAAATATTTAAAAACAAATGCCATATTTTTCTATTTGTAAATCCCTTTAAAGGTGATATACTCAAATTTATGTTTGAAGGGTTTTTTTGTTAAGCATTTGCCAACCTTTTTAATAGCAAAAAGTTCTGTGAATAGGGAAAATTCAAAATTAATTTTACTTTTTCTGCTAACCATAATTTGTCTTTCTATGGAGAATCTTTGTTTTGTTGCATGTTTCTTGCCCATCTTATATTTTCTCTAAATCTAATCTAGTTGCTTTAAAGAAAACATTTAGTCAGCATTCCCATCACATTACATTTGAAATGTGTCCCATAAATATGTTCCATCTTTAGAGATATCCAGAAAATCTCATACATAAACTTTGAATTGTTCCAAAGGATGTCATCATTACTGGCACAGCTGAGTTTCTGTCTCCAGTAAAAAAAATTTAAACTATGTTCCATTCATAACCAAAGAGTGTTTCTGGATTTGGGCCAAAATTTATCTTGCATACCTTTTTCCTTACCAATCATGTTATCATCATTCCTGTATGTATGCCCTCAATAATCTTTTAGATTATTTAAAAGAGACTGAAATGTTTTTATTAATATAACTAAATAATGCTAAATAATTTCAAACAAAATATTGCAATTCTAGTGTCCATTGACCATGTAGTTGCCAATGTATGTGTATCTGTATGTGTAAGGGGAAAACTGGGATATTAGGTTTTATAAGATAGCCTGGGGGAAAAAAATTAAATAAATAAACAGATTTTACAAATAAAAATAATCGACACAACTCTCAACTAGAATATTCTACAAGAGCAAAATAAGAACAAATATCCCCCCAAATTTCTTATGAACATGTGGGATGCTGAGAAGTCCAAAATTAATTTAAGTTAATATTTATGTTAATTCAATAAAATGTCCAATACTGGATGAAGTTTATAAATATGATTTTAAAAACCCAGTAATTTATATGTAGTGAGGTCAACTGCAGAGTTCAATTGAAGACTGTGAGCCCATAGCCCCTCATTAGGTGTATAATTAGTGACTGTTGACATTTCATAGACGTATTCTCTTTTGGTAAAGAAAATGAGCCTTGCTTTAAAATCACAGCTTTTATATTTTTACATAGAATCTTAGATAATGTATTTAATCTTTTAGTCCTCTATTCTTTTGCAAAATGGGGATTAATATGCCTACAGTGAGGGGTCAGTGGTCACAATAGAATGAGGTAAAACACTTAATTTAGCCAATCTTTACTTAAGACACATGATCTTCAGATATATACTTTGCTAACCTGTGATTTGTGTCTCCATTGTACCATTTATCCCAGTATTCTGTAGGATGCACTTCAGGATGAACAATGTTCATAGTATGAATTTACACCAATAGACAACTCTGATGATTTCTTTAATTTTATTTGTAAACTTATAAAATAAAAAGCCTGTATATATTTAAACTGAGAAAAATATAGTCCTGTGAGAAAGCCTGAGAACTGGAGAAAAATCCAATCTTTATACTTTCTTTTAAGAAGTAAGAGATCTTCATTAAAAAAAAAAAAGAAAGAAAGAAAGAAAGAAATCTTGCCATTTGCAATGATGTGGATGGAACTAGAAGGTATTAGGCTAAGCAAAATAAGTCAGTCAGGGAAAGACAATTATCATATGATCTCATTGATATGAGGAATTTGAGAAACAATACAGAGGATCATAGTGGAAGGGAGGGAAAAATGAAACAAGATGAAACCAGAAATGGAGACAAACCATAAGAAACTCAATCTCAGAAAACAAACTGAGGTTTGCTGGAGGTGATGAGGGTAAGAGGGATGGGGGTAACTGAATGGTGGACATTGGGGAGGGTATGTGCTATGGCGAGTGCTGTGAACTGTGTAAGACTGATGAGTCACAGACCTGTACCCCTGAAACAAATAATATATTATATGTTAATAAAATAAGTAAAAATATAAATAAAGAAGTAAGAGATCTTCATGTAAATTATCTTTCCTCAGATTTAACTTCATCAAGGAAATAAATAGTGATGGCTATCTTCATCTTGGAGAACATAACCATAAGATAGAAAGATGTATAGTTTGAGATATGTGTATCTGGATAGGTACAAAGAGGTGTAGATAAATACATAGATACATAGATAGATACATAATCACATTGGTGAGATCTAATCAAATATTCAGGTGCCCAGAGTATAAACTCTTCACAGAACCTCACTCTCTTGTAGGCAATCTTCTCTACTGTCACTTTCTTCAGTTTTTATTTCTTACTACAAGGTCTGGGCTTAATATTGCAAATTTTTGTAATGTCGAAAGACGATTTTTTTTTTCCCCAGATAACATGGCAAGCTAATGGATTTTGGAAAAAAAAAAAAAAAAAAGATAAGTATAAAATGTCAACAGTAGATAAATATTGTAAATACTTATAGAGACTGTCTCACCAGAGTTCTGATATACATCTGTTAATATCTCACTCTAAATATGAAAGGCTGTTTCTTTTAGGAAATCAGGTTGTATGTGAGTTCAGCTAACAATGTCACCTAGCAGTTTTGTGTTGCAATGCATAGAAACCAGTGTTTTCTCTTGCAATAGAAAAATGTGCATCTATATTATGAATAAGGTATATCTAGCTCTAGGCAGGGTTAATATAACTGGAATGATTTCTACTCATCGAAATATGAAATTCCTTTCTTTAGAACAAATATAAATTAACTCAATCATTTAGTAGGCAAATACTGAATGTCTGTTTTGTGCCAGTCACCAAATAAGCCCTGGGATGGCAAACTGAAGGAAACAGTCTCTATTAGTCTTACAAGTGATTCTACCTGTTGCATAGATATTATGGTGATGTCTCTGAATGATTAATCCAATTATAAATTGCATGACCTATCAATGTCTAGGGGGAAAAAAAATGGGAGTACAGCCAACCAGAATATTATGAGAATGGATTCTTCTAAAAGATATCATGATCTTGTAAAAAGCAGGGATGATGGATGAAAATGTCCTCCTTATTTTGTCCTTACTTTCTGGAATTCTTGAGGCTTCCTTATATTTACAGTACTCTGAGACTTTGAAGAGAGCAGTTTTATGCCCTCAGTGTGTTTTCTTTTCCTTTCCTTTGTTCCTGGCACAGTAATAAGGGATCCTGGAGAAGACAGCTTCTCTCTTTACAGTCCAGAACGTACACTACAGAGAATAGCTCAAGAATTGGGATTTTTTGCCATGGACTGATTTGGATTTACTTTGTTACCTATTTGAAGGCACTGCCTCGGTTGACGTCTATTATAACAGACCTCACTATTTCCCTCCTCCTGACTCATCCCAATTCTATTTTATCTAAAGTAACCTAAGGAATATGTTTAGGTTACTGCTAAAACTACTAGTCTATTTTGAGAGGCATGCAAGATAAAATATTTGTTATCTTGTATAAATAAAAAAATATATAAATAGAAAAATATAAAATATTTATCTTGTATAAGCAAAAAAAACTATGAAAAATTAATTTTTGAAGACTAACTCCATAGGGTCAGGAAAATCTTCACAAAAATAGAACTTTGGGCTTTCAGTTAATACGTGTGTCTCAATAACTATGATTTTTATCTCAATAGGAATTGATTTTAAAATAGTGAGTTTTGAGTTTTGATAGTTCTATATGATTTTGGCCAAGGTGGCCACAAAGAACTCTGAAGCTATCTTTCAAGCTAACAAGTTGGTTTACCATAGTTTCATGAATATAGGTAGAAGACACTGGGCTCCTGAGTCAGAGGTGAATAGCAACTTATCATTCAAAGCAATATCAATAGCAGAAGATAATCATTTTCACATTAGTTCCCTGAAGCCCAGTTCCAACAGAACTGCCTTAAAGAAGTCCTTGAGTTTGAGAGATCTGAATCTTCTATAACAAGTAGTAAGTATGTTTTGTTTTTTATTCTGAGGAAAAATATTGCCTTTATTATACTGGAGCATGTTTGCCCTTTACTCTGGAGAAAAATACTAATTTTGTTTTCTAAAAATGTTTGCTATATAAACATAATTGAAAGATAGTCTGGAACAAAGGGGAATAAATATGTCTTTTGCAAGATGTACAGAAATGCAAAAGAACAAACGGGGGCATCATTAGATCATAGAATATTAGAGTAAAACTATGTTATTTTATTTTTTTAAAGATTTTATTTATTTATTGGACAGACAGAGATCACAAGTAGGCAGAGAAACAGGCAGAGAAAGAGGGAAGCAGGCTCCCTGCTGAGCAGAGAGCCCGATGCAGGGCTCAATCCCAGGACCCTGGGATCATGACCTGAGCCGAAGGCAGAGGCTTAACCCACTGAGCCACCCAGGTGTCCCAGGATTTTGTTTTTAAGTAATTTCTACACCCAGTATGGGGCTCAAACACACAACCCTGAGATCAAGAGTCATGCTCGACTGACAGAGCCAGCCCGGCTTCCTTAAGGTAAAGTTACTTTCAAAGTATTTTGACTATACCTAAAATAAGATATTTACATGCATTATTCCTATCAAATTATCATAGTCTCCTCCTGAACTCTTCAAGGGAAGGTGACTCACTATCTTATCAGACGGTTATTGCATTTTTGGACAGTAAATCTTTATCTAAATCTGCTTTGCAAAGACTCAATCTCCCGTCTATAACAATACTTACATTTTAATTTTTCAATTTTTTCTTACTTAAGTACAGTTGACACACTGTGCTACATTAGTTTCAGGTATACAACATAGTGATTCAACAAATTTATACAATATTTGCATTTTATAACAGCTATACTATAGTTTTGGCTCATTAGAAGCTTGTAGTTAGCTATATTCTTAAGTGGTTTTTTTTGGTTTTGGTTTTGGGGTTTTTTTGTTGCTATTGTTAGGATCCACTGCAGTTAAACAGCATCTTCTCCATTCTTTTTATATAAAGTTTCTTTTTTGAAGCCACGTATAGGATTTGATATTAATCCTGTTCATTTCATCTCAGAAGGTCAATTTGATGATCACTACTCTAATCCTATGAAGAAAAATCGTATCTTTCCACTTGGATTCATCAAGAGACCTTGCCAGCTACTATGAGAATTTCCGCAAGTGTTCATGGAAGCCACACATAGAAATTTCCAGTTCATTTGATTGTCAAAGAAGATTCTTGGCTGCAAAAATGAAAATAAAAGTAAGGAGTCTTTTCTTGATTGTGGGTGTTATCTTAATTGATATAAATGAACACTTGACATGGAAAATATCTGCTTTCTTCTAAACTCTATTGACAAATAATTGCGTTTAAAATGTGTCACGGATATCAGCCATGTTCCATTTACACTTACAAGCACTTTTCTCATAGAAAAAAATATCGTACCCGTTAACTAAAGTGCAAGCTGAACAAGGCAACTTATTCAAAGAGAATATTTATAACTTTCCTACCAGATTTACAGTTAAATTATTTCATTTCACAACTTTAGTTATATGTTTTTTTCAAAATATTTCAGTGCTAATAGTTCACTTCATCTTTTAAATCTGATGACTTTTAAATCCTTATTAATTACTTGAAACTATTTTTTAATCCTCTCTTCCTACTTTGTTGGTTAGCAATTGGAAAGGACAGTGAAATGAAACACAATTACTGGCTTTAATTTTCAAAATAGCTTTAGAATTCTAAATTTTTATTTTGGCATCTACCATGCATGGTGATAGTGGTGATGATGAATTATTTTAAATCCATACTGAGACATGAATCTACAATATCTTCAGAAAGTCAGTGACACTAAGATATGTGTAAAGCGGTGTCATTCTTTAGTGTCTGAGACGTCAGCTTGACTGGCCACAGTGTGTCCAGATGATCAGCCACCCATTACTTGAGTGTTTCTGTGAAGGTGTTTTGGGATGAAATTCGCAGTTGGATTGGTAGACTAAGTAAAACAGATTGTCCTCTCTAATGTGGGAAAGCCCCATTCAATCCGTTGAAGGCTTGCACAGAAGAAAAAGGCTGACCCTCTGATGAGATAGGGAAGACTTCTCCTGCTTGACTGCCTTCAAGTAGAATATTAGCTTTTTCCTAACTTCATTATCAAACTCAAATATTGGTTCTTCCTGGCTCTAGAGCCTGCTGGCCTTCAGACTGGAGCTACTGTTGGTTCTCCTGGGACTCCAACTTGCTGAATCACCTTGCAGAGCTTGGAACTTGTCTTCCTTCATAATTGTATAATCCAATTGCTTATAATAAATCTCTGCTCTGGATCACCCTGATTAATACTGTGTCTTTTGTGAATTCCCAGATAGAATGTTATTGAATATTATCTATAAATATAATCTAGAATTTTATTTAAGGATCTGTCTGGTCTTGTTCTCCTTCTTAATGTAAATAGACTATAATACAGTATTATAAAACTAATGGTATATAAGTAGTATAGAATATGATATAAAGTATTATAGCATTAATAGATCATAATAGATAATTTCTATAAATCCCTCCAGTATGTTTAAGCATTTACCAAAAATGATTTTTCTTTTTTTTCTTCCTAAGCACACAACAGATTACCTTTCCTAATCTCCTTTGGAATTATGCATTGCTGTGTGATGCAGTTCTGATCAAGGAATTGTGAATGGAAATATCACGTGCCACTTCCAGGCCAGGCTCATAAAAACTTCCCACTTGAGCTCCTCATTCCCTCTCTCCTTCCAGGAGACTAAGAGGGAATATACCACTAAGATAAGCATGTGAGGAAGTGATAAACCTTCGTTTCGATCAGACTACGTGCGTCAGTATACCTATGGAATAGAAATACCCCTTATCCTCTACTGACCACTGCCCTTTGCCCTATGCTCCTACTGACCACGAATATCTAATTTGGAGTGTTGCATGACTGCAGAATAAGCTTCAGTGGTGTTTGAACTAGAATATATGTAAAGTTTGCTATTGTTGCTGCTGCCATAACCTACCATCACTAGTTTCCTGGCTAGGATTAGATGAAAATTGGCCTTTTAGAGAAGAATTAGTAGAATCCATCAAGCAATATTACTTTGCAAGGCTTGATGTTCAGATTTCAATATAGAATATAAAATGAAAAAGAAAAATAGTTGTTTTTCATTTACCTATTTGCTGTTCAATATGTACAAAATTTTGTGCTAAATAATGTATCTACTGGAAAACTCAATTACTGCTCTCAAGATACCACCCTCAAGACAAGACCACACTCCATATATATTTCATCTCTATAATTCAAGAAGCGGTTACCTATGGGAGCTAAGTTATTATTAGTAGTTTGGGACCATTGAATGAAGACCTGTAGGCAGGAATCAATAGAAAACCTGCAATAAATGCTATGGTAGTTCAGAGAGAAAAGATTGCCTTTGAATGGTAGCTCAGGGAGAAGAGATTAACTTTGAATGGGTAGTAAAAGAAAAGACTAAAAAGAAGATAAGATTTGGTTGACCATGATTGATTGATAGGTACATACATACATACATATATACATACAAAGATACATACATACATACATACATAGGTACACATATATACAGTTAGTTACACGGATGTAGCAAGGCCCACACAACTAGAGAGGTATGGAAGAATACTAGTTTGGATAGTAGTAAAGAAATACAAATAAGAGTAAACATAGTAACACAGAAACAACATCCTGATCAGACTTAGAGGTTCATACAGATGAACTAGATGAACAGTCACTAGAAACTGGGATGAACCTGTGCTTAGGGCTATTCAGATGCTCATGCTGTTTGCTAAGGATTTCAGCATGTATTATATAGGTAATAATAATAGGTATTATATACGTAGTAGGTAATAGGGAATAGATATAGGAAGCCATTGAGATAATCCAGATATGTAAAAAATTTGAGATAATTATTCCAAAATGTCTATTTTGAATTACAAGTTTAGGGGGAAAAAAATGAAATTTTCACTCTTGAATCTTCTGAAGTTGGTGGGGGGAGGGGCATTTCATTTTGACAAATCACCATCAAGGAGTATTCCATAGACAAGTTTGAAATTTAGTGGAATAAAAATCTCAAAATCCAATGTTCAATTGCTTTCATAAAGAAGTAGAATAGGGCCCTAATCATTTCCAAACATTTAGAAGCACACTCTACTGACTCTTTCTGCTTATACTTTCAGAACACTATAAAACAACTTTACTTTCTTTTAAAAGAGGCCTTGAGAAGAGCATTATGTTTCTTTTAACCTGTCAGATATATCTTTTTGTTTAGGTCACTGCTCGGGACTGTACTGCAGAAAACTCTTCCTAACGGTGGCAAATTGATAAGAGAAATGTTGTGCCTTTCCAAACCTTGTTACATTTCTCCTGTGTGAATTCATCCACCAGAACATCCAATCTAATTCAAAAACTACCAGCTTGTCTATGCCATAATAATTAGTGCTATTATCGCTATACTAGTAATGACATCATGAATAATAATGTTAATAATGACAGCTTAATTTTTTTTTCCTAAGTATTTTCAAGTAAATATTGTTTTACAAAGATACATTTCAGCCTGATTCCTGGGGGCAAAAGTCAACAACCTATGAAAAATGGAGTGAAATACTGCTGGAAGGTGAACTGAAACCACACTGAATTCATGTACAGTGGATATCATTGCTGTAGTAAGAATGTCTATCACTGACAGGTGAGAGGAGAGAAGAAGTTTTGAGGTTTCTGATTATAGTAAAAAAAAAAAAAAATGCTTTCCCTGTCTCTCCAAATCTTTCATAAAAGGAATTAAGGTACTACAGAAATAGTCTTACTTTCAAACTGAGTCATGAGAACAAACCCAAAACGACTTTGTAATGGTATCAAGCAAAAGCGAACTATAGGAGAGAAGTGGGAAGTCTCAGACAGGTTTAAAAGTTCATGCCTGAGCCCACTTACAAAGTGAGCAGGCACTTTAAAAAAATGCTCACAATTTTTGTGGACAGGATTTCTGTGCCCCTGTCAAAAGAAAGAATAAAAAAGAAAGAAAGAAAATCAAGCAGGCTCCTCTTCGGAAAGATACGTAGTGGTCTATTGATGTGAACTTTGATGGGGGGCAGATTCAACTGTGTTCCACTTGCCATTCTTAAAGGAGAGTTTGTACGACACGGCCCATTAAGAATGGCATAAGAAGAGTATTTACCTTCAGTTAATAAAATGTTGGGCTATTTGGCTCCTAGAAAATTGGGAAGCTCAGAATATACGCAAAGTAAAAGATTCGGATGGATTGTAGGAAGGAGTAGCAAAGATTCAATAGATGGCACTCTTGCCCCTGCTTTGAGCTCATTCCTCAAGATGCCTCAGATTTCCAGACCTGCAGCTTGGTATGCTGGGTACTCTTCCCACCTCTCCAGCCTGTACCTCCAATCACTCAACTATACTTAACTTAGTGATTCAGCCACAGAACACTAACAACTTATGAAAATCTTAATATGTCATTCTCTCTTAGGTCCTAAGTCCTTTTTAAGATATGTTCTCTCCGACTGGGAATGCCCTCCTTTCTCTGTCTAAGCATTTCTCATCACTTTGAGCAGCATTTCTACTGCTGAGCCGCCTTCTAGAACTCCCCCCACATCATTGAGCATCTTGCCCATGCTTTTTCTTGCTCTTCCCATAATGTTACACATGTATCAGAAGTCTCACCTGTGAATAGTATACATGGAATTAATTGTGTTTTTCTCTTCCATGAGAAGATGAGCTTCTGAAGGAGGGACCATTGTCTTTCTAATATCTGCCACATAATCAACACTATAAACAAATATTTGTTGAATGAATGAATGAATCTAAGTATCAGCATCTTTTCCAACTTCATTTAAATATTAATCACACCAAAGAGGAAAGAAATCTTGGTTTCTCTACATGTCCAGTCCTGGCTCCATTGTGTTTGCTTGTTTACCCTTAAGGTCTGTTTGGTTTTGTGTTTTGTTTTGTTTTGTTTTTAACCTTTCATCTGTTATATTGTTGCCATTTTAATTTGAAATTCTTGATAAGTTTGATTATGTATTTAGTTTGTTAAGAATTCATTTCTTAACCATTCTTTCAAAGATTTTATTTATCTATTTATTTATTTGAGAGAGAGAGAGAGAGCATGTGCACAAGAGCATAAGGTGGGTGGGCAGAGAGTGGAGAGAGGGAGAGGGAGAGAATCTCAAGCAGACTCCACACTGAGTGCAGAGCCCAAAGTGGTGCTCAATCTTGTGATCCTGAGATCATGATCTGAGCCAAAACTAAGAGTCGGATGCTTAACCAACTGAGCCACTCAGGTGGCCCTTAACTGTTCTTTTAAATTAATTTTTACTCTTACAGTCGAAACAGAAAAGATTATATTTATATATGACATTAAGTTTTATAGGCTATAAAGCTTAACTTTTAGAACCAAATGCATGCTTTATGGAATTCAATTCATTCAATTCGACAAAGATGTATTGAATAATTATGGTGGGGTTCAGGGAGGATACCCCAAAATATTCCAGTTTGCATATTGATTATTTTTAATTAAAGTTACTTAAGCCAGAGCAAGGTCACTCTGACCCTTGTTTGTCCTCCTGAAGGCTGGAAATAAATCTCCCATGTGAATGGTGCCTTCCTGTGTCACCAGAGACAGGGAATTTAGGGCTGAGAAGGCCTTATAAACAAACTTCGCTATTTCTTCATTGATTGACTATCCCAAGCCCAAACTTCTTTGTTGTCAATCATCACAAATTTGTTTGTCTAAAAGACTGAAAAGCTGCCTGTTTTGGTCACTTTGAGTCTCCTAGTTCTATGAGCTCCCATACATAAAATACTAAAATTTAATTTTTCTCCTATTAACCTGTCTGTGTCAGTTTAGTTATTAGATCATCCAAAGAACCTAGGAGAGCAGTATGGAAAAGTTTTCCTCCTCTACAATTATTATGAGTGAAACTCTTTGTTAAGTAATTAGGTAAAAGCTTAACTACGATACACTCAGGCTTTGTCCTCAGAGCAATGACAGTTTTACAGGAAACGTTCTTTAACCTCACACTTCAGAGAGTCTAGTTTCTCAGCTCAAAGAATGGGGACCACAAAGCTGATCTTACTGGGAAAAATAAATAGGATATTGTGTATGAAATCTTCCAGCATAATCCATGACAAGTTCAAGGCATTTAATGAATGATTGTTTCTCTGATTTCAACTAAAGATAATATAAGGTAACAGGATCATCCTCGGTGGAGTTGTGCCAAAATGCTCTTGGTTCTTCAGTGATGTGTCATATTAAATACATACATGAATCAGTTATAATTTAAGTGAAAGTACTCGAGCAAGTGATCCGAAGACTGGTTGCAAAATCTAATTTCATTATTTAGTTTCTGGTAACTTTAGATAGCTCAGCTGTCTTCTCTATTATTATTCAAGTTTTTCACACTAACATCTGCCTAAAAGTCAGATAATTGGTTTTAAGCAGTGACGTTTAAGTGCGAGACTTGAGTAAATTGCATGATTATGCCAGGGACTCTTGAATAACTTTGATAAAAATGCTTCCTCATCTTTGATTTTCTTGTCTATAGAGCAGGGATAAAATGATTGCCTAACAGTGTAGATAAAAGAAATACACACGATATATGCATAGTGTTTTCACATATACAATACTCAAGAATATTATGTGTTCTTATTATTACTACTCTTATCCAGTATTGTCTTCATGGGAATAAGTATGAATTTATTCTGAAAAATCTAAAGTAAAAATATATATATATAAGACAATCATGGAAACACAAGGAGCTCCTTGGACCCTCTCTCAAGGAAAATTGGTGAAAATTTATATGTATATGCAAGAGATGAATAGATGTACTGGAGATATAGTTTAAATTGTTGGCTGGCTAGTTTGTCAGACAGAAATGGGAAAAAGAACAACTGGGAAGAACCCTCGTGGGGTCAGAACAAATCTCAAACAAGGTCCTTGGGACAAATCACAAATTTGATTGGATTAGTCTGTGAAACAATTTATGGACCAGGATATTGTGGGAAACAATACAGCCACACTCCAACAATTAGTAGAGTTTAATAACTGGGAATGCCCAAACCACCATAACCCCAGGGTGACTGTGAACAATTCCCAAATAATGTGACTGTCAATGTGCAACGTCAGAGGTGTCACACTGAGTTTGGAGAGATGAGTGGAGGGTAGACTGCACTAAATGTTTAATGAGCAAATACTATTAATAAGTACTTGGAAGGAGAACCAGAGTTGCTAAAACATATTTTTCTAAAATGCCCAGTTTCCAGTAATCAAATAGGTCAAAGAAGAAATCAAAAGGGAAGTTAGAAAACAGTTTGAAATGACTGGAAATGAAAACATGGCTTACCACATTTATGAGAGGCTGCTAAGGCAGTGCTTGGAGAGAAATTTGTGTTCAACACCTATATTAAGGAAGAAAGATCTCAACCTAACCATCCACCTTATAGGGAAAAAAAGTCAACTAAAATGAATGAATCAGATACAAGGAAATAATAAAGATTGGAGCATAAATTAATGAAATCAAAATTATAAAAACAAGAAAGAAAATAAATGAAACCAAAAGCTGGTTCTTTGAAGAGTTCCGTACAACTGAAAAAGCTTTAGTGAAAAAAGCCGAGAGAGAAGAGAGAGGACTCAAGTGACCAGAATCAGAAATGAAAAAAGGGACCTACTACTTGGCAAAAATAAATCAAAATGAATCGAAAACTCTCCAAAAAGGAAAGCCCAGCCTCCAAGGGCTTCACCAAACATCTGAAAAACAATTAATGTCATTTCTTCTCAATAGAATAAGAAGGAACTCTGGTCAAATCATCCTGTGAGTTCAAGTATTATCCTTATAAAAATCCAGATAAAAGCATCATAAGAAAAGAAAGCTATAGACTAACACTTACTAATATGGACACAAATATCCTAAACGAAATTCTAACACACTGAAGCCAGATACACACACACACACACACACACACACACACACATACACACACATACATACACGTACACATAATATTTAATATATTTATATTATATAACATAATATATATTTAAGATTTTATTTATTTATTTGACAGAGAGAGAGAGAGAGAACAATAGCGCGAGAAGCAGAGGGAAAGTGAGAAGCAAGCGGGCTCTCCGCTGAGCAGGGAGCTCATGACCTGAACCAAAGGCAGACGCTTAACTGAATGAGCCACCTAGGTACCCACCAGCAATGTATTTTTAAAAGTTATACACCATAACCAAATGGGATCCCAGGATTGAAAGTTGTGTCTAATATCAGAAAATGAATTAATAGTACCTTATTAACAGAAAGCACACACACATACACAAACACATACAAACATCATCTCAAAAGATAGGGAAAAAATTGTAAAAATCAATACAATTTCTTGATAAAAACATTCACTGAAATATGTATATAAAGGCACTTCCATTTGATAAAGGGCATCTCTGAAAAACCCACAATTCCCATCATACATTATGATGAAAAACTGGATGGTTTCCCTCTGAGATCAGGAGAAAGATAAGAGGGTTCCCTGTTGGCCAATTCTATTCTTCCTGGTACTGGAGGCTTTTGCAGAGCTGTTAGGCAAGAAAAAGAAATAGAATACATCCAGAGTAGAAAGAATATTATTATGCTTGAATATAGGGCCTTTAAAGAGGTGATTAAGTGTAAGTGAGGCCTTTGGGGTGAGCCCTAATTCAATCTGACTGTTGTTCTGAGAAGAAATCATTTGGACACACGGGCAGACACTGGAGACTCATTTAGAATTATCACCAGGATATAAACAACCAGAAAACTCCCCCTGTCCCCCCAGCTTATAAACTTAGATGGTCTTGATGAAATCAGAGTGGGGAACAGGCAGGTTTTTTTTTGTAAAATAATCATTTCTCTCTCTTTCTCTTTTTTTCTTAGTTATCAAATATGATTGGCAGACCTTGCTTTGAATGGGGCATTGTGCGATATGAATTCAGTGGCTGCTCAGAATTGATTTCATCTCTATTTTTCCAGTGGAGTGCAGTTCTTTTTGAAAAAGAAGGTTGCTTTTTATTTTGCTCTCTCTTTATTATGATTGCTGTCTGCCCCTGTTCCTTTTTTAAAGTAAGAGTGTAGCTGGCCAAAGCTTTGGAGCCAAACGCCCTCTTGTTTCTTCCTTTGCTGTCCCCATTCTGTAAGCTGCAGTGGAGCTTCTTATAAAAGGAAAGAGCAAGGGGAAGCAGATGCAGTGTTATCCTGTGCCTCCCATGCTTAAATAGCTATTTTATGTTCCTTTGAAAACAAATAGCACTTTATACATCATTTCTCAGAAGCGCAGATGAATCCTCACTTTTCCCCTTTTCCTAGACAGTCAATGTCTGGGTTGGACCTAATCCTTAAAGATGATATTTATGTAGCTGAACATGTACATTTACCTCTTTGAAAAGCTTCAGGCAAATGTGTCCTGACCTATTTGGTTTTTAGCATCTCTTGAGGAAATGAACAAATAGAGCAAATGAGTGATATACTAATTTCTAAACTAACCTCCAAGAACCAAAGAGCCTCTGTGAATTCCGTAGTAATTTTAATGGTTTGTATAGGGCATTCATTACAACATTTACATGCAAATTAAAATATATACGTGACACATCTATAGATCTAGGCTATTTATAGACTTGCATATGCTCACTGAATTCACAGTATTCTCCAAACAATTCTGTCCCTCTCAACCCCCCACTTCTTGGGAACCACTCCTCCGCCCATTTGATAATAGATCACTAGGATGTATTCAATGTCATCTAATGGATCTTTTTCTCCCTGCCATTCTGGATTGATATATCTAAGTGGATTCTGCTGTGCTGAGTTCCTGAGCACTTCTATTTAACTGGAGTATAAGGAATGTGTGGAATTTGGACTGATGTCTTTTATTTCTCCTGTGGTCTACACAGTGTATGAGAGCACAGAAGGACAGCTGTTTCTTGGTGTCAAATACAAGTTGAGCCATATATATATATGAGCTATATATATATATATACATATATATATATAGCCAACACTAATATATACATATTAGTGTTGGCTTCCCCATGATGCCAAGTCCCATTGGGTTAGGGTTATCAGATTAAGCCAACAAAAAGAGAGGACATCAGCTTAAATTAGAATTTCATGATAAGTAAAAATACTTTTTTTTTTTTTTTGTATAGGTGTGTGTCATGCAATATTTGAGATACACTTGTATCTGGTTTGAGATTCCATCTTAAGGGTGGCAACAAGGATTGCTGAAAACTTGGGGACATAAGTCACAGTCTGGAAAAAGAGATAATTCCAATACCAAGTAATTCTCAAAACATCATGTTCAAAGACCAGAGACAGGTACAACATCAGAGGGGTGTGTGTGTGTGTGTGTGTGTGTGTAATCCTTTTAATGTGCTGTTGAATTTGGTTTGCTAGTAGTCTTTTATTTTTAAGTATAGTTGACACACAATATTACATTAGTTTCAGGTGTACAACATAGTGATCTTTATACTTTATGCTCTGCTCATCACAAATGCAGCTACACTGGTTGTGTTTTATTCTTTAGAATCATGTCACTAGTCCCAGTCCACAATCAAGGTGAGGGATTACATAAGTGCCTGACTTCAAGGAGATGGAGATGATTGGAAATTATCTTAGAAGCTGCCAACCACCAGGTACTGCCTACTAGCTTTCCAAAATGTTTGAATTCTTTTATGTTCTAGCCAACAGTGTATGAGGGCTCTAGTTGTTCTGCATATTTGCCCATATATGTCTTTGCTAATACTTGATATCATTTTTAAAATTTTTTAGCCATTACAATAAGTATGAAATGTCATCTTGTCGTTTTATTTACATTTCTGTAATGACTAGTGTTTTTCTGTACTTAAGGGCAATTGATATCTCTTGCCTTAGGAATCTCTCTCTCTTTTGTTTTTTCTAATAGACTATCTATTTTTTACATTGATTTCTTAGAGTATTAGAGTATTTATATATTCTGTAGCAAGTCCTTTGTTAGAATACATGCCATGATTAATTTCTCTTCAGCTATGGCTTGCCTTTTCATATTCTTAATGTGGTTTTTTTGGATGAATAAAATTTTTATTTTGATAAAATTTATTTTAAAATATCTTTTATTATTAGTTTAGTGATTCTTGTATCTTAAGAATAGTTTAGTATTCTTGTATCTTAAGTACTATTTGCAAACCCAAATTTGCAACGTTCCCTTTATTTTAGTCTAGAAGCTTTGCAGTTTTAGCTTTTATGTATACATACCATCTTCTTTGTATAAATTTCTGTAGATGATATGAGTAGTGGATCAAATTTTATTTTATGAATAAACTTATTCAGTTGATTCAACACTATTTGTTGAGAGATTTTCTTTTCCTTTTGTACCTTTGTCCAAAGTCTTTTGTTTTTATAACTATGGTTTTATTTCTGGACTCTTTATTTTGTTCCACAGATCCTTATCTCTATACTTAGGCCAATACTACACTCTTCTAATGACTGAAATTTGTTATCAAGTAGCTAGAATCCTCAACTTTGATCTTCTCTTTAAAAATTGTATTGACTATTTTGGGTCCTTTGATTTTTCAGTACAGATTTTACAATCAACTCGACAATTTCTACCAGAAAAACAAAAACAAACAAACAACCCAAAAACCCTTGAGATATTGATTAAGATTCTATTGTTTCTGTTTATCAGGTTAGTAATGAATAATGTCTGGAAAATATTGAATCCTCCAGTTCATAAACATGATCTATCTCTGTTTACTGAGGTTTTCTTTAATTCCTATCAGCATTATTTTATAGTTTCCAATGTGCTGATCTTACACAAATTTTGTTAGAAGTTTTGATATTTTATATGTCATTTTCATTTTAGAAATCCTATTTTTTAATTGTTCACTGATATGTAAGTACACAATAGGACTTTGAATATTGAATGAATTCGGATACTTTGGTGGATTTCTAATAATTCTTCAGGTATTTTTTTTATTGTTTAGTTTTGTTTTCAACTGCACAATTATGTCAATAGAAAATAAGATAATTTTGCTTCTTCTTTTCCAAACTTTTGATTATCTCTTGCCTTATTGAACTGGATAGAACACACTGTATAATGTTGAGTAAAAAATGCTCAGAACTGTCATGCTTGCTTTGCTCTAAATCTTAATAGGAAATTATTTATTATTTTGTCATTAACTGAAGACTTTTTTGTAGATGCCCTTTATCAAGTAGTGGATATTCCCTTTCATTTTTATTTCATCAAGACTTTTTTATCATTAACATTGAATTTTGACACATGTTTTTCTGTGGCTATTGACATGATTATATGGATAGTTTTATTCTGTTAATGTGGTTAATTTCATTAGTTGATTTTCAAATGTTAAACAAACATTGCATTCTTGAGATAAACTCTGCATGTTTATGATTATTAATTTTTTGCTTATTATGGATTTAACTTACCAATGTTTTATTATAAATTTTTGTGGTTTTGTTTCTGAAGGATATTGATTTCTAATATCCCCTCTTTGTACGCTTGCCTTATAAGATATACTTTTAGGATTACATTATCTGAGTTATTCTGTCCTAATAAAATGAGTTTTGAAAGGCTCTTTCTTTTTTATTTTCTGAAAATATTTGTCTAAGAATGATATTATTTATCATCATAAGGGATAGAATTCACTAGTGAAATCATGTGTACCTATAACTTTCTTTAAGGGAGTATTTCCAATTATAAATTAAATTTCTTCAGCAAATATGAGATACTTAGCTTTTCTATGTTTTACTGTTTAATTTTTAATACATTTTGTTTTTAGAAATTTGTCAATTTTATATAACTTTTTAAATTTATTGGCATAAACTATTAATGCTATTTGTTATTATCTTTGTGGCATCTACAGGACTTCTAGGGATACACTTTTTTACTACCATTCTTTTTAGAGCACAACTAGAGAGCTAAATAAACCTAACCTAGGAGCACCTGAGTGGCTCAGTCCGTTAAGCATCTAACCGTTGATTTCAGGTCAGGTCATGATCTCGGCACCCTGAGGTCAAGCCCCATGTCAAGCTCCACAATCAGCATGGAGTCTGCTTGTCCTTGAACCTCTCCCTCTGACCCTCACCCTGCTCATGCTCTCTCTGTCTCGCTTACTCTCTCTGTCTAAAATACATAAATAAATCTTGAAAAAAAAAAACCCTAATCTCAGTTCAAATACTGATTTTATTGATTGTTGAATGCTTTAGATAAAACACTGAGGCTTAGGAGCCTCATCTGTAAAATAAGATAATAATACCCCGATATTAAGGTAATTAAAAATTTTAAATGGAATATATATGAAGCTATATTTTAATATCCCATTTGCCTTTATGAACCTCTATTGGTTTTCTCCTCCGTGGCGGACAGATTCTAAAATGACCTTCAATTTTTCATGCGTCCTGGTATTTCCACCTGGAATAATCCTCAGTATGGGCAGGATTTGTGTCAATTCAGTAGAAAATGGCAGATGTGATAGGTGCCATTTCTGTGATTAGGCTATATAAAATTGTGACTCTTGTCTTCCCAGTGGTATCTTTCTTTCACTGGAATAAGCGGCTATATTGTAAGTTTCCTTATGGAGAGACCTGTATGGCAATGAACTGTGTACAGACCCTGCCAATAACCAATAAGAAATGGAACCCCTCAGTCTTCTAGCCTGTGAGAAACTGGATTCTTCCAACAGCCACATCATCTTGGAAGTGGATCCTTTCCCACCAAAACATTGAGGGGAACACTGCAGCCACACCTTGGCATCAGCTTTCAGATGAGACCCTGAGCCAAAGCACCAAGAAGAACCTTGTCCAGACCCCTTACTTAGCAGATGGATTTGTTACTCCAAATGAGTAACTTAAGAATGTCAAGTACATGGGTCAACTGATATGTCAAAAGGTATGTCAGAATTTTGCTCTTCTATTTAAAAAGAAAATTGTTAGCAAGTGAGAGGCAGTGGCATGAAGGAAAGGATAACATGCTGTCATTGGGAGTCGGTATTTGTGGTAATAAGAGCAAAGTCTTTTGGAAGCTTGAACTCCATTGCTTCACAAAGCTGGCATATTTTAATTTCAAAAAAAGCAAAAAATGGCATTAGGGAATTATGATGGCCAGAGGAGGTCAGAACTATATCAGTTTTTACACCTTGAGCAGTGAGAAATTTAAGAAATGAGAGAAATTTAAGTCTCAAAATAAAACTTGATATAAGCATATGGGTAATTAGCACTCAGCTTGAGGGCAAGTAAAGAGAGAAAAGGTGGCAATTAAAATCGGCCTTATGGTAACTTATTAATGGGTTCTTTATGACAAGAGATTTAAAATCATTTTCTTTGGATTCCAATGACAATATTACTTATACCTAGAACTACTACTATTCACTGAGTTCCAGTCCTGGGCCAACTCTTTACACATTTCATTAATCCTCACAAGTGTTTGAGGTAGATCTTTATGGTTTTGTTTTTTTTTTTTTTTTAAGATTGTATTTATTTATTTGACACACAGAGAGAGAGCACAAGCAGGGAGAGTGACAGGCAGAGGGCGAGGGAGAAACAGATTCCCTACTGAGCAAGGAGCCCAATGTGAGGTTTGATCCCAGGACCCTGAGATCATGACCTAAGCCGAAGGCAGATACTTAATAAACTGAGCCACTCAGGTGCCCCATTTTATATTCTTATTTTTTAAGGTGAGGAAACTGAGACTCAAAAAAGTTTAATGATTTGCCAAAGGCTACAAAGTGGCCCTGGGGCACACTCACTCCAAGCATCTCCTTGTTTCTTTATTTTGTGCCCTACAGAAACTAAAACTTGATTGAATTTTAGTTTGCACAGAACTTCAGTGGATATCAAGCTATATTCACCTTGACTATCCCTAGTCTTTGGAAACACATATGTTTCCAATCTTGGCAAATATTAATGTTTGAGCTGTTAAAGCTTTTCTACCATGACAACTATCATCACATATCTTTCTGAATGGACTCATTGAGACAAAGCAATCAATTTACATGTCATGGTTCTGGTCTATTCCTGATATACTGGATGTTTCCAAGAAGATTTATGAAAAAATAAGGGAAACTTATCACTGAGTCACAATCTAGAATGTTTTCCTGATTAGAATATTGATGTACCAAAGACTGCACTGATTATGTTTCCTCTTTTATAGAGGGGTTTACTAACTTTCTCTGCGATGTTTAAGTGCTGATGCACCTGTTAAAAGAAGCTTAAAATACTTTGATTCTATTCAAAGTAATCTATTCTTATTTCTTAACTTCCTTTGCATGTAAGCAACTTAAGATTTTAATGATTTATAGTCATCCAGAAGATTTATAGTTTTCCACTTTATATTTAAGCCTGTGATACATTTTGAATTGGATTTGCATTAAGTGTGAAGTTTAGATAAAGGCTTTTTTCTTTCTTTCTTTCTTTTGTCAATGGACATCCAATTGATAGAGCATTTATTGAAAAAGCTATTCCAGGGGTGACTGGGTGGCTCAGTCAGTTAAGTGGCTGGCTGTCTTCAGCTCAGGTCATGATCTCAGGGTCCTGGGATAGAGCTCCACATCTGGCTACTTGCTTAGTAGGGAGTTGGCTTCTCCCTTTCCCTCGGCCTGCTGCTCTCCAGGCTTGTGCTCACTCTCTTTCTCTGTCAAATAAATAATTAAAATCTTTAAAAAAAAGAATGAAAGAAAGAAAAATTATTCCGCCCAAAAAAGGAAAAAAGAAAGAAAGAAACACTATTCCTCATTCATTGAAATGCTTTTGCTCCTTTGTCAAAAATTAATTAGGCATAATTGTGTAGACCCATTTCTGGATTTTGTAATCTGGCCTATTGATCTAAATATCCATCCATTCACCTGTAACACACTAATTTGATTACTGTTGCTATATAGTAAATGTTGATATTGGAAGGAATGACTACTAATTCTTGACTCTTCTTTTTCAAAGTTGTTCTGGTTATTCTTAGATCTTTTATTTTCCATATACATTTTAGAATAAAATTCCCGAGATTTTCTGTATTGATAATCATATCAGCTGCAAATAGAGGTAATTTTATTCCATTTTTAAAAAAATTTGTATTCATTTCATTTCTATTTCTTGACTTATTGCAGTGGCTAGGACTTCCAGTTCTATGTTAAATAAGAGTTGTGTGAAAAAAATCCTTGCCTTTTCCCTGATCTTGAAGGTCTTTCACATAACTGTGATTTTATCTGTAAGTATCCCATGGATACTCTTTATAAATTTAAGGAACATGGGAAAAAATCTCCAGGGTCTTCCCCTTAGCCTGACCTCAAAGCATAATCCATAAAAGTAAAAATTTATAAATCTGACTTCATCAAAAATAAAAACTTTTCATTTGTGAAACATCTTATGTTGAAAGGATGCATCTGTCTTTATACAGGCCTGTATAATTATATTACAAAGCACATATTTAACAAAGGGCTTGTCTCTGGAATATATAAAGCACTCTGAAAACTCACCAATAAAAGAACAACAACCTAATTTTAATATGAGCAAACAACCCATAATGCACAGATATTTCATCAAAGAGAATAGACAGATGGGAAATAAACATAAAAAAAGATGTTTAACATCATGATTCATTAGACAAATATAAATTAAAACCACAATTAGGTATTACTACGTACATATCAGAATGGATAAAATTAAAAAAAAAATTGCTAACGCTGAATCCTGGCAAAAATGTGGAAGTAAGAGCACACTCATTTCTTGCTGTTAAGAATGTAAAATGGTACAGCCACTTTAGAAAATAGTTTGGAAGTTAATTTTAAAGCTAAAAATAATCTTGCAACATGACACAAAATTGCACTCTTGGGAAGTTATTTCCCACGAGAAATTATTTTCATGCAAGATTTATTTTCATGCAAGAACCTACACATGAATGTATATAGCAGCTTTATATAATCATTATAGCCCTACACTAGAAAATACTCAGATATACTTCAGTGGGTGAATGGGTAAACAAACTTTGTTACATCCATATTATGAGCTGCCACTCAGCAATATTAAGTGCCAAACTATTGATACATGCAACAATTCAGACTAATTTTAAAGAAATTATGCTGAATAAAAAAGCCTATTTAAAAAGATATATTCAGCATGATTCCATGCTTCTAGCACTCATTAAATAACAAAATGATGGAGATTTTATTGGTTGCTACGGTTAATGATAGGAGTTAGGGATGGGTGTGTCTGAAAGGGGTGATAGAATTCTGTGGCCATATGTATGTACAGTTGAAAATCTTCGTTTTGGTGGTAGTTATACAAGGTTACTCTCACTTTAAAATTTCACAGAGCTATACAAATACATAAACAAACACAAATGAGTGTATGTATAATTACCACATCTTGAATAAATTCCATGGATTTTACCGGTGCCAATTTTTTTTTCTTTTAATATATTGTACTAAATTGTGTAAGATGTTAGCATTGGAGGAGGCTGGGAGAAGTTGTATGTTGGATTTTTCTATACATTTTCTTTGCAACCGCCTATGAATCTATAATTATTTTTAAAGAAAAAGTTGAGAAAAATCTCCTTTTTTTCCTCTCATCAAAAAAACTTTAAGGAAATTTTCAAAATCCCTGAAATGCAGAGTTTATTCTTCTCTTTCTCAAGGAAATATTAATTATAAGTATAAATTAATGGATAACTTACTTCTGTTTCTTCTTAGAGTATCTGCTCTCCTGTCCAATGGAGGCTGAAATATGATCTTCAACCCCAGACTGGTAAGATTGGAAGTAGCTTTTTACCTTACCACATCAATTTAGTGCTCTTGGGAATTTGAAATTGTGTCACAGAAATTCTAGTTGGCCCATGTCAGACAAATCTGTGATCATGGAGCTCTGGGCCAAGAATGATTATAGCATACCAAAGTAGGGACAGCAAGTTTTTAGAGAGGTTGGATAAGGTGAGATAATGCACGCAGAAGACACAAGATAAAGACAAGTAATTAGTATTTTTGGTTCTTTATTAATTTTAGATGTCTTGCCATTGGATTCTGTGAGATACCTCATGATCACTCTAACAGATCCCCTTCCTTTTTTTTTAGAACATAGGGAATTTCTACAGTTTCTAGTTCTCTTATCTAAATTATTTATTTTTCTTTTTTCTTAAACGATTTCCTATTAATATATGATGGATTTGATTTTTGGTACAGGGTGTGCTGATAATCTGAAAGTTCTTTACTTTTTTTCCATGAATTCAACCTATTTTCCCCTTGACTTTCCCTCATTTTAATTGTATTCCAGCAGTAAGAGACAGGAACAAATATGGCGGGAAAAGTTTTAGAAAAACCTGTTAACAAATATTCCAATTTCTTATGGGCATAGAGGTTAGAATTTTTGTCCTGATAGGATTTTTGCATTGTCTACAAATTTCTTTTCTGGCTGTAGTAACATTCTGGCAATTACCAATGGTCATTAACTGGCTGCTGTACTTTGCTCTGGGATTGGCATATGCCTGTTAGAGGATAAGCTTTATGGTTTTCCACTGTGTGCCATAGAAAGGTCTTAGAGCATGTTTGGTATAGACTTAATCATAATTATATTTTTCTGAATTTCATGATACTATTTTGAAGATTTTGTGAATTTTGATATAATATATATTTTAGTACCTAATATGTTCTAGAGAGGATTTAAACTGCATACTCATGTGGATCCCAGTGGGGTTGTTGGTCATATCAACATTAGGAATAGGATAAATATTTTTAAAATGTGCATGCTTTTCAATTTGTCTTTCTACTCTGAAGAATTTTCTACTCAACAAAATTTGCTAAAGAGATACAAGAAAAGATTTAGCTTGAACTATATGTTTTGTAACACTGCTTCTGAATAAAAAACATGTTAAATATCCAACATAGACTACAGCATGTACCTAAGCAATGGAATAAAACTGAGCAAATAATATTTATGTGGTAGTTTTAGAAATACACACTATACCTGTTTAAATGAAGGCTTGTACTAGAGCTATTAAACACACCTGTTTTGACATTAGTCAGATTTGGATTCAAGGGTTCATTCTGGATCTTATTCATACTGAGCTACTTATTTATACTTTCTTTCTCCTGTATCTTTTTAGACTGTTAGTATGCCATGCACCATAAACTTAGTGGCTTAAAATAACATACATTTATTATCTCAGGGTTTCTGTAGGTCAGGAGTTCATAGAGTTTAGTTGAACCTTTTTGTTCGGTGTCTCACAAAGTTATAATCCCAACTAAGACTTGAGGTCTTCTTTCAAGCTCATTGGTTGTTGGCAGAATTGAGTTTCTTGTGGTTGGAGAACTGAGGCCCTCCCCCAGCAGAGGCCATCCATCATTACCTGCCACATCACGCTCTCTACAGTGTGGCATTTTGTTTCTTCAGGCCCCGCAAGTGAGTGTCTTAGCTGTACAGGTTAGGGCTACATAGGATAATCTACCTTGTGATTAACTCAAAATCAACTGATTGGAAACATCGGTTATATGTGCAAAATTCCTTCACAATCACCATATCAAGTGACTACTGGACTGAAATTCCCTCATATTCCCACCCATACTCAATGAGAAAGGGTTATAAAGAGAGTAAGAGTCATTAGGAATCACTTTAAAATTCTGCCTGCCAAACACACTAATGCTTAATGTGTTTTTTTGTAAAACTGAGCTAATAATTTACCAAGTTAGCTGGAATTACATAACAACTAAATGTAAAAGAACTTGAACTCCAAACATGGTGTAAAAAAAGAATATGACGTGTGCATTATGGTTGTTATAATTTATAGTATTAGTATTAGCAACATTGAAAAAAAGGACTTACAAAATATGAAAAGCAGCAAAATACAAGTCAGACAATATGCCAGAATTTTACAGTGGCTATCTCTAGGAGGAATGGGATCATGGATTTTTTTTTTTTTAACATATCTCTATTAGTGTGTTAATATTACTAGACTCTTTTGTATTTTGTGCAACAATTACTGACACTTACAAAGCAATTAATAAATGCCAGGGTACTTTAATAAATTATTTTCACAAATTAAGTCATTTAGTCCTCATGCATTCCTATAAAGCAGGTACTATTAATAGCTTTGGTTTACAGCTGAAGAAATGGAGACTAAAAGAGGTGCTATGTTTTGCTCAAGGTCACTGGGGTATTAAGTATTAAAATCAAAGTAGTGGGGCGCCTGGGTGGCTCAGTGGGTTGAACCTCTGCCTTCGGCTTGGGTCATGGTCCCAGAGTCCAGGGATTGAGCCCAACGCCGGGCTCTCTGCTCAGCGGGAAGTCTGTTTCCTCCCTCTCTCTGCCTGCCTCTCTGCCTACTTGTGATCTCTCTCTCTGTCAAATAAATAAATAAAATCTTTAAAAAACAAAAAAATAAATAAAATCAAGGTAGTAATTTAGGCTGACTAGCTTTTGGCACTACTGTGTTTTGACTTTCTATGAATGTTCATTGTTTTAGTCGTAATAAAAACAATACAAGTTATATTATTAAAATAAAAGATAAAGCTATGGCAAAGCAAGGCCACCTAGAGTTTATTAAAAATTAGAGCTAGACACTGAGCTCGGAGTTTCCTGAATCTTCCCCCAATCCCACCCTTTTAATGCAGCCTTTTATAGTAGACCTTCAAACATTTGGTGAGCCACCACAGTAGACTGGGAACCTGCTGGAAACTGAGTACACCGCAGAGGGGTGGGGAGGAGGGCTCTTCCTGGGAGAAAACCCGCACTCTCCCAGCAGCTCCGCTTGAAACGGCCTCAACTTTGTTCTGAATTGGTTTGCCTTCTCTCCAAAGGCTGTCCTTTTCTTTTCTATTTTTTTTTCCCCTTTGCAAGATCGTTTTGCACGGTACTCCCACATAGATGTGTTTCAGCTAAAAAACCTGTCCCCCTAAACATCGATTCCCACCCAATCAGACAGGAGAATGATCCAACTTCTTTGACTTCCCGAAGCAGCATTTTCTAGGTGGTTTTTGGAGTATGTCTGACTCAGGCCGCACCTGCCCGCACATATTAGGACTCCCACCATGAGGCATGATTTACTCTCATCCCCTTCTGTGCATATTAAATATGTTAAGCAACAAAACAACTCCTCTCCTCCAAATTGTGGTTCAGATGAATCCCCTTGACAACAGCTGCTCAACATTTGTTCATCCTTAGTCACTACTGTCAGAGAGAACCCTGCTTCCCCTACAATTATTATTTTTTTCAAATGCTTCCTGCATTGTTTGCTGTCTGACCTTTCTTTTGTCCTTTGCAAGTACATATATTAAAATAAAAATACCAAGGCCAAATGCCTTATCCTTATTCCTGCGCATCTTGCTCTGATTTAGAAATTTTTTTGGATTAGGTTTGAACTGAGTTGTGGGTGTTGGAGTGGGTGAAAGCAGAGAAAGAGGAGATGAGGGGGCAGGAAAGGAACAGAGATGGCTCTCTCCTTTTTCCTTTTTTATCATCATGTCTTTCTTCTTCTTTTTGTCATGGCATAGTCACAAAAGCAGAGTGAGATGTACATTAATTGTTCATTCATTTATCAGACAGTTCCTGTGCTAGTCAGTGGAACTAAAACAATGTGCAAATGATTGAGTGGGGGGAGGACCAGAATTATATTCAGAAGACCTTGGCATCTAAGATTAGTATTGTGAAAATTGGCAAGTTGTTGAACACTCATCAAATATTTAATACTCTACTACCTGCCAAGCCCTGTGCTAATTGTGGAGGCATATTAATGCACACTAGAGAGAAAATTCTCAGTCTTTGGGAAGATCTTAGTCCAGGGAGCTTTTTCATCTCTTTGATCCTTACTCAAAATAATACACTTGGAGGTTATACCTTACTTTTCTCCTAAACCTTATATTCCTGCTTTTACCCTTTGTTACAGTTCTTTCTACTTAGTGGGCTCTATTCAAATGCACACCTGCTCACCCCAGGTCCTCCCCCTGCAAAGAGCTCCACCCACTGATCCTCCTCAATTCTTATTATCTCTTTATGTCTTACAACACCAAAGCTCACAGAGCAAGTGGGGTTCGGAATAAAGCAGTCTAATGGCTGCAACACCGAAATACTTAACCCTTAACCACTCCCCCATAACCTTAATTTTCAGTCAAGAGCATAACACAACTCAAATTGTTAGAATTTAAGATACTGTAAAAATTCAAGTAGAAGATGTATAAGCAGCCAGAGGGAAGGTGATTTGGTGTAGACTGTTCACATATACATAATTTATATCTGCCTTGGGTGAAAAAATGTTTGATTTGAGAGGACACATTAGAAGCCATCTGTTTCCGTCTTTCAATCAGTAAACGGAAGTACAGACTGGTTAACTAATGAAAGAGATTGTGTTGATGATAATGAGAACAAAAATGGCTTCAATTTATAGAGCACTTACTATATGGGTGGTTTAAAATATTCTGTGCAGAATTATATCATTGGATTATCATAAAATTCTGTGAGATCAGTAATAACACAATCTTCATTTTACAGATAAGAAAATTGAGAATCAGAATGTTTATGTGTATGTCTAAGAAAGAAAGTGACTAGGAGGTCCAGGGGGCTTTCAAACACAGATGTCTTCAATTTTCCCTTTAAAAAGTTTTAAAAAGCAATCCTTTTTTTTTTTTTTTTACTTTTTTTTTTTAAAGATTGTATTTATTTATTTGACAGACAGAGATCACAAGTAGGCAGAGAGGCAGGCAGAGAGAGGAGGAAGCAGGCTCCCTGCTGAGCCCAGAGCCCGATGTGGGGCTCAATCCCAGGACCTTGAATCATGACCCTAGCCGAAGGCAGAGGCTTTAACCCACTAAGTCACCCAGGCGCCCCTTAAAAATCAATCCTAATTATGGCCTATGTTTCTGCATTCCTTCTTTATCAGTATGTCTATCCACTATCCCATATACTTCATATGCTATTTCTCACTCGACCAGGATTTTTTATTCCTCTTATGTGAGCTCATTAATTTTCAAAGAGCCATTAAAAAAAAAGTATAAGTCTCTGTTATTAGTAGTGTAAGATATTTCAAATTTTAAAAAGAGGTAGAAGTAGTCATTGAAATCCTATACTGCTCTATATTTGGTCTAGAAAATGTTAATATCAAGATTAAGTTAGGCTAGGTCTTAATATCAGTGGCTTAAATAATGTTTTATTTATTTTTCAAATAAAAGAAGTCTAGAAATAAGTAGTCTGGCTGGTTGTTTGAGGTTTGTCTGCTTCACCTTCAATATACCTTGTTCTCCTCCTATTTGTTCTACCTCTGCTAGTTCATGACTTCCATCTGTAAGGTCACAACATGTTTTCAAGGTAGCTACTAGACCTCTTGCTCTTGCTTCTACTTTCTATCAGCACTGACAAGACTTTGAGTTGACTTGGACTCTTTTAAGAACTTTCTTAGGATCAGTCATGAGTTCTCTTTCCATTTTAATGCTATATTAAGGCTATGAAGAAAATGTGCTTTGAGCTGAACATAGTCCATATGCCTCCCCTCTCCCAATGTAGAGGTTTTGCAAATAAGGAAGAAATACTGTATGTGGGTATGGAATAAAATAATACATGATTCTGGGGTACAGGTTAGCTCAGTCAGTTAAGCACCCAACTCTTCATTTCAGCTCAGGTAATGATATCAGGGTCAGCCCTGTGTCTGGCTCCAGGCTCAGCGGGAGTCTGCTCGAGATTCTCTCCCTCTGCCTCTCCCCCACGTCTCTCTCTCTCTCAAATAAATAAACAACTCTTTAAAAAAGAGATAACATATGTTTTTATGAATCCAGAACATGGTATATAAATAAACTTGACTAGATAGAATATCCAATGTTTCAGCTTAAATGTTCAAAAAATTGTGAAAGTGTCTTAGACATTAACAATGATTTTCAAAGAATATTTCCTGTTTAGAAATCCATAGATTTACCTCAGATGTTTCTTTAGTTTGGTTGGTGAGATTTTATGGAGGAATAGAAAGGGGTAGTAAAAGGAAAACAAACAGGTAGCACTTCCTTGGATCCTAGCATGAATAAAGGAGGGGTCCTAAATTTTCTGATTCATATAGCTGGGATGAGTTTGATATCCTTTGGGAAATAAAGAGGGGATACTATTGCATAAAAGTTAATGGAAACTGTATATAACTGTTTTTTTTTTTTTTTTTTTCATATTTTACTTGAATGCAACTTGCCAAAGAAATCCATAACAGGTGTTAGGCTAAAGAACCCGACTCTCTTGATTCCCAATTTAGTACTCTTTCTACTACATTTCATTAGAATTAACCAGAAGGATTCATATACACGTCCCTAAGCTTTGGAATTTGTGCTCTTTTGCTAGCTCATGCTCTATGGTCCTAATTGATTTATTGATTTATTCAGTATAGCAGATGCTGCACATAATGAGCAGTAACTATAAACTCAAATGAAATCAACACAGCTAAAGGAGAAAACTTGCTCTAATTTAATACATTATACATATGCTCATGTATTTAAAATTATTCTTGTATTAATAAACTCTGTGAAGCATATTGAAGAAAGACAGTATTACTCTGTTACCTTTGAGAGCTTTTTGTATAAAACTACTTTTATACAAAACTTTTTAGGAAAATTTCATTTTGGTGATACTTCCAGTGTTTAGACACCCAGTTAAATTATTTCTCATTATTATTACCTTCATTTTTACAATAAGGAAAACTATGCATAAAACAATTTGCTAATGATCATATAGTTCAGTGCTAGAAAGCAGTGAATTCAGGGTAAGATGACCACCAATGTCTATAAACTCATCTTCACTCTGGAAACCTCACAGGACTTCAAAAAAAAAAAAAAAATGTTAGTAGTTTTTGGCGTCACACATGGTCTTTTCTGCTGGTATATTCTGCTCTGCCATGCCATTTTCAGAAAGACGCACACACATTAGTGCCCACAACAAAAAAATATTGGCGATTTCAATCTTTGCCTTCTTCCTTGGGATAATGAACTCCTGGTCTTGGAGCCCTTGGTTATTCTTCCCAGGTTAGCTTCTGCAGTGGGTTAGTCCCCTGGCACCATGGCTCTATTATGTAGTCTTTGTTCTCTTTCAGACATGCTCATAGTTCAGAACATTTCATGGCTGAGCTCATTCTAATCCAAATAAAGAGTCATCGTGGTGAAGCCATTTGCCACATGGTTTTTCTTGAAAAAGATTAAAGATATCTTAGGTGTTTTATGGTGTTTTAAACACAGTGAAACAGACAAACCAACCAACAAACAACCTAACCATCAGAGATTAAGCTTGTTATCCTGGATAAGATTTACTAGGTACTACCTCTTAATTCTAGAAAAAATTTCCACCTCACTCAACTATTTTTGCCAGGTTGAGCCTACTCATTTGGTTTTGTTTTTGTTTGCATTTGCTTTTGGCATTAAGGAGTGGTCCCCTGACTATCTATAGCGAAACCCCAAATCCTAAATCTGTAGACCCAGGAATCTGTGTATCTGTATATCCTAATATCCTACATGATTATTGTGCACATTCAAGTTGGAGAGCCACTGCCTTGCTGTACTTGAAATATCTTCTTATTTTGCACAAGACTGTTTTATTTGGGTTATTGAGTGAGGCAAACCTGTTGTTATTGTGTGTGACACATTTTGCCTGCATAGCAGACAGGTGTGAAGGTGACTCACAGCAATGTAGTTTGGCTTTATATCTTGGGAATAAAAGTAGTGTGTGAATGCAATTCACTGAAGTAATACTGTATTTGAAGTTTGAAGGAAAATTCTGGTCCCTGAGCAGGTGGTTTCTACTTTAGCTACCATGAGCAATTAGTCAACAATATATTGAGTGTTTACTGCGAAGGAGAACAAAACAGAGATAAAATGCTCTGTTCTGTTAAGGATGGAGTTTACCATTAGATGGAAGCTCCAAGAAAGAAAACACAATCCAATGACATAAAAACAAGTTTATGTAATAGCAGAAGCAGGCAAACCAAGTACATTTAAATGTGGGACAGGTGGTGCACGAAAATGCAATTGTGACTATCTGGATATATCTTGCTAAGTGCAATCACTTACACTATTCCTCTTAAAACTTCCAGTTCCTACAAAGGCTTGAAACTTTCCGATCTCCAGAAAGCTCAGTTCAGACTTTTAAGCAAGTCATCCTTGATTCAAAAGCAAACTAGCTGGGCGCCTGGGTGGCTCAGTGGGTTAAGCCGCTGCCTTCGGCTCAGGTCATGATTTCAGGGTCCTGGGATCGAGTCCCACATCGGGCTCTCTGCTCAGCAGGGAGCCTGCTTCCCTCTCTCTCTCTGCCTGCCTCTCTGTCTACCTGTGATCTCTGTCTGTCAAATAAATAAATAAAATCTTTAAAAAAAAAAAAAAGTAAACTAGCTAATCTGTCAATGCTTGATCATTATCCCTTTCACAAAAAATCAACTATTTTAATAGTGTTTAAATGCCCTCAGTACTTTATGGCTCCCCCCAAATACACAGATTATGAAAACCATTAGAATATTTTACAAAATGTCTGTTTCCTTTCACTATGTACATATACTTGAACAAAAGAGAACATGAGAAGACCATAGACGAGGGTTTTAATTTTTAATTTATTTTTTTCCTTTGAAATTATTTGTCCAAAGATAAAGAGGCAATGAAAACAGATTAACCTTTGCTCTTTTAAGAATTTGCTTTAGTTTGTTTTCAAAAACAGGCTAGTTACCTGAAGTCAAACAACTCCGTCATCTATCTACCTTAGATATGTAGGTTCCATCCATTTCTAGACATTGTACTAGGTTACTGTGCATGCGAGTGGAGGAGTGTGTGTGTGTGTGTGTGTGTGTGTGTGTTTGTGTGTGTGTACAGCATTTGTGAAGGCTATGAGATCAATAGTGCTCTATTACTGTCACAACAAATCACCACAAATGTGGTAAATTTAACAATATACCTTAATTATCTTATAGTCTGGAGGTCACAATACTGACCACTGGGTACAGTGTGAGCCGTTGGGTAGGAAGAAAGTGAGGGGCACTTGAGTGACTCAGTTGGTTAAACCTCTGCCTTCCACTCAGGTCCTAATCTGTAGGTCCTGGAATGGAGCGCTGCATTGGGCTCCCTGCTCTCATGGGAGTCTGTTTCTCCCTCTCCCTCTGCATGCTCTCTCTCTCTCAATGAATAAATAAAACATTTTTTTAAAAATTTTTAAAAAAGGAAGGAAAAGAGAAAATGGCTTCCTTTAAGTCCAAAGACACTGAGACCCCATCTAAAACTCCAGCTGAGGGGAGGCTGGCTGGCTCAGTAGGTACAGCAGACACCTCTTGATCTCAGGGTTGTGAGTTCAAGCCCTTCCTTGAGTGTGGAGCCTGTTTAAAATCTAAAAATATATTAAAAAAAAAAATCAAAATACAATTCTGTCTAAATATATACTTAAAAATTACAAGCCTAGAATAAATATCTGAACAAATTGGTTAAACTTAGCAAAGATAATTTTTAATTATAGTGGCCAAGGGGGAAGGGTCACAGGGGGGTGGGGTGGGGTGGGATTTTAATCTACATAAACTTATCCATTTAGGAGATACCCTAGAGAAAAAGGGATCCTGAGCCTCCCCAAAACAATGGGATACAGTTTTTGATTGCTATGCAGATGCTTCTAAGAGATTTAATGAAGAAAGAAATGCCCCTTTAAAAGATTTCTTACAAAAGGCAAATGAAACATTTTGAAAATCTTCTCCACAAATATTAGTAAAAAGCATTAGCCATCTGACTGGGTAATCTTAACTATTCCAACAACCAGAAACACAATCTTGATCCGATTATTCCTTTATAAACAAGTGAGTTTTATATTATTCTAGTTCTCATGGCTAAAATTTTAAAATGAAATCTGTAAGATGGCTGCATCTGTCTGTATGTTTTTGTATGTCTCTATATGTATGTTATAAAGGTGTAATTTTTCTACCTCCAGATGGCATTGCCAAAATTAATTTGTAAGAATTCTTTTAATTGACTTAAAAAATAGCTCTTATATAAACATTCTCTCAAAAATATAGAAACTAGCACATTTTTTTCAAGTTCACATGATCTGAGATAATCTTTGGTAAATAAATGCTAGTTTATGTTTGCTTGCTTAATTAGAAGAGGTAGGTCTTCAGAATTTTAAACATTAAGTACAGTGCAGATATACAGTTTTTATTTTACCTGTGATTGCTAATAAAATAAACTGATGTTATCTATGTTATACAATTTATCAGCAAGAAATTCACTTTACGGTGATGTTTAAGGAAACATTATTATTATAAACAATGATTAAATTAAACAATTAAATATTATTGAAAACAATGAATTAAAGAGATTTAGTAGGATTCAAAAATAGTTTCCAGGTAGCTTGAAACCTTGAAGTTATACTAAGTTAAATGAGAAGTGTTCATTGATAATATAGATGATGTACTGAAAAATTAATCACTGAAAATAGATTTATGTACTTGTAGAAAGAGGAACTGAAGATACTTGGGATTATTTGCAAGCATATCTTATGCTACATTGAAAAATTTACCATAAGGAAGAAAATGCTTCTAGATATTATGAAATGTATTCATAAAGTTGCTAGTCTACAGAATCCTAGTATAACATTCTTAATTTTCACTACAAATTAACATTTCTAAGGGTAAGAATTCTAATCAGTTTATGTAATTAAAGGTACTAGAAATATGAAAAACAACTCTGTATGCAAGGTAAGAAGGATATATTTTTGCTAAAAGGAAGGATACAGTATGGAGATGCATTTTAAGGGAAGAGAGATTAATTTTGTCCTAAAGATAAGTTTTCATATCAATAGTGTGCCTATGTAAAACTAAAATTTAATTTTCCTTCATCTGTTAAAAATGATAAAGTTTTCTTGGGACTATTGGTCTATTCTTGATAAGAAATTGTGAACAATTTTTCTTTACTTTTTGGGTAATCTGCCTGGAAAGCAAAGATTTAATGTCTTACCAAAATAGATTCCTGTGTTCCATATTGCTTTTTATCAGGTTTTTGATTATTGGGAAGAAATGAATCTTTTCTCTTAAAAGAGATAAAGTGTGTGTGTGTGTGTGTGTGTGTGTGTGTAATAAGAACCCAGGTTTTTGTTTTGTTTTTTTACAACTGTGTGACTTTCTCTGTCTTTGAAGTCTTTAATTGCTACTTTGGGTAAAGTGGTAACTAAGCATTGTTTCACAGAGATCCATGATCCTATTTAATCAAGTGCTTTAAACCTTCTGATATCTTTGACAACCTCCCCCAAATAAAATTCTAAATGAGTTCTTGACCTCTCACAAACTTTAAGATATTTCCATGCATACCTGAAAAATTTCCAAAGAATTTATTCTCTCCATGTAAAAAGAAAGATGTTGAACTAATGAGATTTATTTGATGTATAAAATGGTGCGGGAATCATTGTTAAATGCAAAGTGATGTTAAACCTCCTTCATGGTATATTTGTTTGGATATGTGTTATTGATAAAAATGAAGTTCTGATATGTCCTGGTATAGTGTTACTGGTCATGATGCTAGTTACTATCTTTAAATATATGCCACGGAAATAACCAAATTCTCTTGTCAATTACATTATAATGAACTCTCATCAAATCTTAAACCATGGCCATTTTTATATCCTTTTGTCATTTACAGACAGTTTTTTCCTCTGATGCTTTTACAAAATTGCTTTGTCTTCAAAGAAATTTATGGAAAGGACTCTGAAAAGTACAGCTTTCTGGTAACTTTAATAATCATGCCACTGAATGGGTAAGAATTTCAAGAACTCTAATGGAAAAACGGAATTCATAAAACTGCTAACCTAAGATCAAGCAGAACGAGAATTAATTATGTGGGACTGAATGAACTGATGGGGTAATTACAGTTTTTTTGTGATTTTTTTTTTTGTTTGAAACATTGCTAGCTCTTTTGTGTTTTGTTTTTCAGATTTGAGAAAAACTTTTTTATTAAATTATCTTTAACTTACAGTAATTTGGTAAATTACATCTTTGTTAACAGAATTGAAACATTTATTTCTTTCTTCCTACCTGGTCTTTTTAGAATTTAGAAAATTCTTAACGAGTGTTTCATTTTCATGGTGATATATTTATTTGCATAATTTTAATAAGAATTTGTTCTCCTTTTAACAGGACACAATTGGAAACATTGATTATATTACCAAAGTTTTTTTTTTTAATATTACCAAAGCTTTAAGTAGAATGTAATATTTGAAAATGATGTGCATTGAATCAGATATGACCAGACAAATTTAAGGAACCAAGGTTGACTTTATGGAGTCGATGAAATCCCTCAGAAAAGCCATCCGGTAACTTGCCTATAGGAGTTTTGGCAGCCTTGCCAGGTAAGCAAGGCAGGCCCAGGAATCCCAGGATATTTGGGGGGACCCCCAAGAAGAGAATAATTCAGCCAAATCTATAGGGATTGCAGGTAAAATCTTGATAGTGAGTACTTTGTTTGACTTTTTAGCCTCAAGAAGCTTTTAAAACTCCAATCCGAGATTCCTTGTGAAAAGTTCTAGCAAAGCAGGCTTAAAAAGAATGCATATGATTAATCATTATCCTTGCTGCATGTAAGTAAAATATCAACCAAGTTTAATGCAACTAGACCTATTCTGCAAACAAACTAGTCTTACTGTGATTATCTTTGCTAGAAATAAGGTGATTGTAAAGAGAAAAAATTATTTTTTAGTAGAAAACTATAACATAACCTTGTAGATATCAAATTGTAGTCCTGTTTATTGTTTTTGAGGTTTGATATCTACCTACACCTGGGCTGTATCCTGAACTTTTCTAGTTTCCCCCAAATATCGAGCCATGAGTCTCCAAACTAAGGTTTCTAATTCTCCCCTGCTCTTTTGACCTAGAACCACTAAGAACCAAGACTGCCTTTGAACCTCATTGGAAAGGCAACACCTGGTACTTCTCACTACCCAGATGGCAGCCAAACCTCAAGTCCCTGAAACCTGTGTTTGCATCTCCCAATTGAAAATCCTTCCTTCAGAGGTGCCTGGGTGGCTCAGTGGGTTAAAGCCTCTGCCTTCAGCATGGGTCATGATCCCAGGGTCCTGGGATCAAGCCCCACATCAGGCTCTCTGCTCAGCAGGGAGCCTGCTTCCTCCTTTCTCTCTCTGCCTGCCTCTCTGCCTACTTGTGATTTCTCTCTGTCAAATAAATAAATAAAATCTTTAAGAAAAAAAAAGAAAATCCTTCCTCCAGAATCTTGGCACTGCACACCAGTTGGAGATCTAAAATCAAAATGACAAGGGAGTTTCCTTCATGGAAGCATCTTTTTTTTTTTTAAAGATTTTATTCATTTATTTATTTGACAAACAGAGATCACAAGTAGGCAGAGAGGCAGGCAGAGAGAGAGAGAAGCAGGCTCCCCGCTGAGCAGAGAGCCTGATGCGGGGCTCGATCCCAGGACCTGAGATCATGACCTGAGCTGAAGGCAGAGGCTTTAACCCACTGAGCCACCCAGGTGCCTCTTCATGGAAGCATCTTAAAGTAAACAGGTCTCAAAGATCAGGGATTAAGATCTTAATCTCCAGTAGGAAACTTCTGTATCATTTGTCTTTTGGCTACTCGCCTCTTCTCTCTGTGACTTCCTGGAAAGACAATGCTATAATTAGGATTTGACAAGCAACAGCTATTGCAGGAAACTTAAAGAACTGCTGGGTTTATCATACTAAACCAAAATCAATATGAATTGCCCACTCAATGATTCAAAACCTTACTGTGTAAGATGTTTAGAAGGCAGATGAATTTTGGTGGCTTGGCCTCCTGTAATCCACCACAGACCCCTGGCTATTGCCCACAGATGATAGCAACCCCCAAAATGTGAGCAATAAATAATACCACTTTATTACCAACATCACCAACAAGGGTAATTTTGTTCCTTTGTCTATGTGGTAATAAATACGCACAGTGTGTCACCTGTCCCAATGGTAGGCAAGAACAGGGCTAGTATGGATGAGAAATTTGAGCAACACCACTATCACTTCCAAACAAAAGAGAATTGCAGCCTTGGTCCATTCTTCTCAATGAGTATCACCAATCCAAAAGAAGCTTTCCAGCAGATGTGAAGTCCCTCTGGATGGGCGTCATTTGAAGAGCCCCACTTTCCATGGTTTGGAGTACGTGCAAATGAAAACCTGCATTAGAATCTCATCCTTCAATCTGTTAACTATTGCTATTGAAATTAACCCTAAGGACAAAACTGCACAATGAAAGTCCCTATGCTCCCCTGCCAAGGCAGCTTTAGGTAACAGAAGTACCTGAGATTACTTTGTTGACTGAATAAGGAGTCCATGCCATAGCAAGCATTTCCCACAACCTAGAGCAACATCTCCCATATTGTAGAAACTCAAATACAAGAAATTAACAAACAAACCACATGGCTAAAATAAAAGCCTCTTTTTAAGTTGATTCTTTGATTCACTTGATATCAACTCATTTGATTAATGGGGGCCCTGGCTAAGGAGCTTACCTCAGTCTCTCAGTATTGTCCTTCTGAAAATCAACTCTGTAGTCTCCCTAGCACACTGTGTTCTGTCAAGTGCCTCATATGTGTGTTCATGACCTTAAGTACTACATTAGATGTTCTCCATCGCACTTGGATAAATAGAAACAAGATGGACAAGAGTTGAACAGGAAAAAAAAAAAAAAAAGCCTTGCCATGAGCCTGTCATTATAACCTATGAGTTTCACAATGAGATAAGATTAACTGAACCCTGGAGCATCTGAGTGGCTCAGTCAGTTAAGTGTCCAACTCTTGTTTCAGCTCAGGCTCAGGATCTCAGGATTATGAGAATGAGCTCTGCACTGACTTTGCCTTAAGCATGGAATCTGCTTCTCTCTCTCCTCCTCCTCCTCCTCCTCTGGCCTTTCCCCGGCTCATGCACACTCTCTTTCTAAAATAATCTTTTTTTTTTTTTTTTTAATAAAGGGAAAAAAAAGAATAACAACTCTGAGGGTGACTGAGAACGGCACTAATACCGAATCTCTTATGTATGGAAGGATGACCAAAGTGGGGGATGGTGAAAGTCATTAAACAAGGAGGCCATCAGATTGATGTGGCTCTAACACATTGGCAGCCTCTGTGAGCAAACTTGAAACCTAAGCCACAGTAGATTGGAAATACATTTGTATCCAACAAAATGAAATCTAAGAGCCATCAGTCACAACCGCCTAGGTTTTCCCAAATAAGGCAACTACTGAAGCTATATGCAATCAAATGATCGCCTTGCGTTTTTGCACCTGCCCTATCAGTGTTTCCCTTCCCCTCTGTCTGCAGAGTGCCCCTCCCAATTTTCAGTTTGACAGTGCCATATTGGAATCAACTTTTGTTCAAATAAACATAATTTTTTTAACATAACTCAGTTATTCTGTTAACACCTGTCAGTTTAAAATTATACTTTTTCTTCCCAAAACATACTTAAAGACTAAAATGTTCAACTGAAATATTTAGGACATAGTATAGGGAAATATTTTCACCATGAGTCTTCCCACATGCTTGAGTGGCTGGTAATGGTTTAACCTTAGACTTTAGTAGAGAATTGTACTCACATGTGATCTTCATTACATTCATATTCTTTTTCATTTATGAAGTCAGCTTCCACCTCTTTCCAAATAATGCTTCTTGGAGAACCATAGGGAAGTTTAAGGAGTTAGAAGGTACTTGCAACCTCAGTTCATTTTCATTTAGATTGCATGATAAATTATACAGAGAAATAGCATTTGAATATTTAAATATTTTTTATGGCAAGTCCTAAAGTCCTTTCTTACGTTAGAGGACTTTTGTCCTTTTCCTGCTTTCTTTGTTCCAGATCTTTATTTCCAAGTATAGTTTTACACAAACTAAGAAAATCTGTTAGAAGGTAATTCAGGCTTATGATTTTCTGGGTAATTGGTATCAATTTTTCTAAAGAAAAAAATTCAGTATACCAGAATTATACATTGACAGAGAACCTAAATCCAGTCATGTAAAAACAGATTTGGTGTGAATCTATTTTTAGTATATTTCTATCATAAATAGCAAAATTATGTGCAAAAGTATGAGAGAACCCCCCACTGGAGATCCCCATCTGTCCTTAGCACTTGCATATCACTTCCTTTCTCTGCCTTCCCTTTCTCCTTCCCCCTCTCCTTTTCCTTCCTCTTTCCTTTTAACTTCCTTTTGTTTTTTGTAATGCACAAAAAGCAAAAATACAAAAAAAAAAAACAAAAAAACCCAGCTATTGTTTTATTTAGAGTACATTAGCATATTTGAAATTACTTTGGAAATGGCAAGAAGTATACTCCTGAAAGAGTCAAATTTGAAGATGACTACTTATGTGAGCCGAGGGTCCCCCATATTTGAAGAAATGGTCTATTTTCAGTTAATCTATCCTGGCCAAGCTTATGGAGTATAAGCTTTATGCAAGTCTCTTGATCTTCCTAGGTGTTGGAATAATGCCCAAGGAACTTGGGAATATACTAAGACCAAATTGTTTTGAGTGAATTTCAGAAGCACCTGGAAATACTTCGAAATGCAGTGTGCTGCCTTAGATAACAGCAAGCATCCACTACAGTATTCTAACCAAACATTCTAATAGGAACTGGTAAACTAGACCCCCTAGTAAAAACCCTTTCAGACAATATACAATAATGCAACTGTCAGGGAGCAAGAATTTCCTGTCCTCTTTAAGGTCTTTCTAGGTGGACTAAGACTCAAATTGACATGGAACAGTTTAACAGAAGAAGATCAAATTTATCTTCCTACTTACTGGTATTCCACACAAACATGGAAAGACCAAACATGGGCCAAATGAAGTATCTATGTCATTCTGACCTAAGGAGAAGAGGGTAGAGATCTGGGACTTCAAAGGGAAGTGATACAAATTATAAGAGGAAGAAGAATAAATGTTTGGTAGGCAAGTATTTGCTGGACCACGGGGAAACAGTGGGACATAGAAAACTTTGATCCAACAGTTCTTGCTAAGTTCCTCCCTATCATACCCATTTCATTATCATGATATAGTTATCTATGATGATAGCTCCCTTCCTGCAGTAGGTCCTTTATCTAAATTCTTTTTTTTTGTTGTTATTATTAAAATAATAAAATTTTATTTTATTTTTAAATTTTTTTTATTTTATTAAGATTTTATTTATTTAACACACACAGAGAGATCACAAGTAGGCAGAGAGGCAGGCAGAGAGAGAGGGGGAAAAGCAGGCTCCCCGCTGAGCAGAGAGCCCAATGCGGGACTCCATCCCAGGACCCTGAGATCATGACCCAAGCTGAAGGCAGAGGCACCCAGGTGCCCCTATCTAAATTCTTTTTAGGCAGTTGTAGAGGAGGTGAGAGCTTTTCCTGAACCTGCTAGATTTTGATTGCTTTTTAACTCAAAATAACCTTCCTGCCAAAGTGGCCCATCTTGGGGCAACCAGCCCTTGGTCCCCACACAAGAAATAACAAAGTCTTTTCTTCTTTAAACTAAACATGTATTCATGGACTCAAAAATAATTTTTTAAGAAGACTTTATTTATGTATTTATTTATTTATTTATTTGAAAGAAAGTGTGCAGGGAGGAGGGGCAGAGAGAGAGGGAGAGAGAATCTCTAGCAGACTCCATGCTGAGCACAGGATCAATCTCAAGACTGAGATCATGACCTGAGCCAAAACCAAGAGTGAGACGGTTAACTGACTGAGTCATCTAGGCACCCCTGGACTCAAAAGTATTAATTTTTTTTTTTAATTTTTCAAAAAATAATTTCTAAGAGAAACTTTTCTTTTGAGGGATTTATCAGTTTGGAGAGATATTTAAAATTTATGATTATACATCTTTGATATTATGTTGGCTTATTTTGTAGATATCTGGTTAAAATCAAATGGTAAAATTTGAAGACTAGAGTGATTTTGCCTTGAAGGAATGACTAGAAATAGTTAAACATCTTGAAAAGGTGACATTGTTTCAGGTATTCTTTTTTTTTTTTTTTTTAAGATTTTATTTATTTATTTGACACAGAGAGAGAAAGAGTACAAGCAGAGAGAGCAGAAGAGGAAGAAGCAGGCTCCCTACTGACCAGGGAGCTCAATGCAGGACTCGATCATGACCTGAGCTGAAGGCAGTCACTTAACCAGCTGAGCCACCCAGGTACTCTCTTTATCAGGTATTCTAAGCTAACAACTACTAGAATTTGACCTTTATGGGATGAAAAGATAATTTTCCAATATAAGGTGATGAAAGTAAAGTGGTTTGGGACACCCTGCTGTAATGCATTACTAAAATTATTTGTAGAATTGAGTGTGTTCATAGTCTAGATTCCCATTAAGGAAGGAATCAAAGTGGTTGGGGTTCATACTATTTAATAGATATTATATACTTACTTTTAAAATTATAGGGATAAGAAATGAAAGATTAATATGGACCTTTGTATCACTTTAGAAAATTATTTTCCTGTCATGCTCCCAGGAGCCTCAGGGACACCATTACCATTGTCAGATTGCTCAGGATTTGCTGCTGCAGAAAGAAGGTGGGGAGCATGAAACATGGTGGGAAAAGACCTATTTAGGAGGCAACCTGGCCTCCAAATTTGGATTCAGAAAGAATTTTTCTGATACTACATTTTGTTAACAAATTTGGTAGTGAAATTCCAGTAGAAGAAAATTGCCTGAAGTTGAACATGTGTGTGTGTGTGTGTACAATTAGCTCTTTGCTAAAATGAGAAAAAAAAATTCTGTCATTTGAATGGTAAAACAATATTGTTTCTTTTTATATTTTTCTTGGGAAAAAGTATATTATGAATTGCATGTACCAAAACCAAGTATAAAGGGATTCAGAAATATAAACCTTCCAAAAAACCTGTGGTAATGGGATTCATATCCATCACATACTAAACTATTCTAGAAAGTTTAAGGAAATGTTATCTCAGGGTACGTTCCTTCAGAAAGCAGAACATATGTATGGAATGAAAGTCTTAGAAAACACAGGTTTGCACTTAGATACCAGGAGTACAGCAGTCATAACTGAGAACGACTTCCTGCTGATGTCGAAACAAAGAAGCCAAAGAGATCCAATAATCAGTTTCTTAAAAAGTGTGCCTGGCTTTAAATCCACCATTTCTCCCCATAACAAAATATGATGGGCATTTGCTGGTTTGCAAAACTGTCTCTTTCCTGTCTTTCAGATAGCACCTCAACCATTGCCTTCTCAAAGAACTTTCTCAGAGTATATTATCAAAATTGGCTTCTTCCCAAAATTTTGTCTCGTCACCTTGTATATTTCCTCCAGGGTCTTGTTGTAATCTGCAACTACCTGGTTGTGGATTGGTTGAGTGGTTTGTTTATCTACATTGTTAATTATCTCCAGTTTCCATAAAATACAAGCACCATGAGGGCAACTCAGGTGGTCTTCCTTACCAAACTCATCCACGAAATGCACCCATAACAAGCGCTCCATAAATAATTGTTGACAAACTGAAGAAATGGGTATCTTTTTGAGGTGTATTTCATGATCAAATATATAAAGGAAAACAGACTGTATCGTGTTCAAACTAAAGATGTGATTTTTTCTTCAGTTGCTTGAAATAGCATCTTGTCTTGTCCTCCTAAACGCATGTGCACACACATGTATGATAGGGATGGTTATGATGAAATAATCAGTGTTGCATTTCCAAAATAAATTAATGACTGCTTTCACAGGGCTATATACTGCCTCTCCAGTTCTGAAACAATAGACCCTGTGGCCTGTACTTTTTATACTGGGATGTGAGTTGGCACCCCAGGATGCAAGGGTGAACAAGACTTTTTTTTTGTTTTTGCTCAAAGATGAGCGGGGAAATTAAGCTAAAATTTTAAAACTTAATCTTTAAATTAAATGTTGATACAACTAAGGAATCGAATGCAAATCCATATGAATCTTTAAGATTTAAAGGAATTTCTTGCTACCTGATTAGAGCCCAGAAAGGTTAAATATTCACTTTCTTCTCACTGGAATAATGATGGGTAAAACATTTTGAGAAATATTTTTAGGGCATTTGTTCTCATTGATACATCAATTAAAGCGTTTGGTAAGAAAAATTTATTCCCTTGGGAAACCAGTAATCTATTTTCAAGAAGTTGTATTATAATGCACAAGAATTTCAAATGGCACAAGTTACACTGACTGTTTCTGTTTTTAAAAATAGAAAAATCTAAAAGCCAGCTGATGAATGCAAACCAACGTGTTATTCATGCATGCTGTCTTAAAAGGCTAGATTTCCCATTGTTAACCTGCACTTTAAATGGCCTTTGCTAGAAATGCAGGAATTGCCCTCAGAGTGTTATCAATATAAAAGCATCATTGTGTTTACCGCTGCTGGAAATCTTTTTGTTCTTGTCAGTTTCTAGCTCTCCTTTATGCAGCTGCGTGGCCAATTTGAAATGTTTTGCTCAGAGATGACTAGGGTAAGACTTTGAATGCCTTTTTCTCAGGAGAAATCATCAAACACCACTGAAGACAAATTTTTCTGAATAGGAAATCCTTATTAAGTCATTTTCACTCACATTTCAGTCCTGTTTATGAAGCCTGGTAATCACAGAGGACGGGAAGAGCAAAGACTGTTAAGGGTAAAAAGAGAACAATATATTCATGCCACATAAAGACGTGAGATGGGAATGTGGAGAAAGGGAAGCAGATGAGAAGCCAAGAGCAAGGAAAATCAGGTGATTGAAGTAGAAGCTTTGAATGAAGACAGGCAAATGAATGCTGAAACCATTTCCCTTAACCTTTCTTTTTTTTTTTTTAAAGGATTGATTATTTTTAAGAAAGAGACTTTTTTAGCATTAATATGCTGATAAATGCACTTATTACCGAGTGATGAAAACACAGTTTTAAAATCCTTTTAAAAGCCCTTGTCATTTCAGGCTTTCACAACAAGAACAATATAAATAGTTTCATAAAAGTTATTTTAAAGGAAGGAATAAGAGACGAATGTTGCATTCTGAATTAAAGACTCTGGTCTTATTTTGAAGTTTGGCCAAACAGAAGGCTTCTCTTAAAATGAATTCTCTTCATCATTCATTGAGAGTTGGAAAGGGCTCTGCTTTAGTTAGGCATCTTACGGGGACTTAAATGCTGTGTGCAGGCAATATTGGCTCACTCAATGTCTGAGTCCATGGGAATGCCCATAAATGCAATCTCCCCAAGCCCCAGCACCAAAACTACTTACAAGCATTCCCCATGTCATACAGAAAGATAAGGATACACTGGATAATTTCAATTGTCATCATCAAGACTACCAAAGTGTCTGTTTAAAGTTCTTTAAATAAGGGGTACGTGGGTGGCTCAGTGGATTAAAACCTCTGCCTTAGGCTCGGGTCATGATCCCAGGGTCCTGGGATCGAGCACCACATTAGGCTCTCTGCTCAGCAGGGAGCCTGCTTCCCTTCCTCTCTCTCTGCCTGCCTCTCTGTCTACTTGTGATCTCTGTCAGATGAATAAATAAAAAAAAAAAAATAATAAAGTTCTTTAAATAAAATACAAGTGAAGGGGCACTTGGGTGGCTCAGGTGTTTAAGCATCTGACTTCAGCTCAGGTCATGATCTGGGAGTCCTGGAATAGAGCCCCACATGGGGTTCCAAACTCAGTGGGGAGTTTGCTTCTCCCTCTCCTTCTCCCTCTGACCCTCCTCCACTTGTGCTCTAACAAAATCTTTATAAAAAATAAAATAATAAAATAAAATAAACAAACATGAAGTGAATGGGTCTTTTCTCCCTGAATTACATAACCCTCCTGGTGTGCATAGATAGCACTAATTATTCATGCGGATAGCAGGTGGGTGCCCACTTTTGCTGTGGCATCATTGTGTGTGCCTGTGATTCCGTGTGAGTCTTCCTGGATATAAACTTTGTGTAGGATTAAAATTTCCATTTGTTTCTCTAGGTCATGTGCCTATAACATCACGAGGGCAGGTCCGGAAGCTTCAGTGTTAGGCTCGCCCAGGCAGTCCACAGAGGTGCAAAAAGGGAATTGCAGTGCCCATTTGAGCAGCTGGAACCACTAAAACTCAATTCTGAGCCACTAAAAATCAATGTGGTAAAAACTGAAGGGGTTCAATATGGGACCCCCCAGAATGTACTACTTTGGCATGTGGATTACTTTGAGCTGAAGGCAATTGAGATCCTGTGGACTCAAGGGAAAATTTGCCCCTTCTTTAACTACATACAAGAATCTAACTGAGGGTCTTTCACAGAATAAGGGTGATTAGCAGAGACAAATTTTATCTGAGTGATCTGTCTGTAGAGCAGGGAAAACATCTAATTACCAAACACCTGTTCTTCTTATGGCTTTGTGAAGTACATGCATTTCTTCTGAACTCTCAGACCTCTACCCACTCCTTTTTAGTTCAAGATGACTTATATATATATACCTCACTTTGCCTAACTACCTTTGGAATTTTCACATCTGTGTGGATTCCTGGCACATACACTATTAAATTTTATTTTCTCCTGTTAATCTGTCACCTTTCCAATTTGATCCTTAGTCCAGTCAGAAGGACCCTTGAAAAGGACAGGAATTTCTTGTTCCCCAACAACATTAATATGCCTCAGTATGGAGAAAGGGTAGGCTATTAACCATAGAAATCATGTGGTTTAGAGCCAGAGAAGCAGAAGTTCAAATTTAGGCTCTGACACATAATAACTATATGATTTGGGGCAAATAAATGTACATTACTGTGTCAAGGCTTTCTTTCCTATTAAATTAATTTGAAAACTTGCAACATTAATGTGAAAAGGAAAAAAAAAACCTGTTTCCATTATCTAGAAATATTTATTGAGGTTCTGTACGTTCAAGACTCATTTTCATATGCCAGTGGATAGCTTTTACTTATCACTGTTTTTTTATTAATAAGTTTTATAATAAAAGTTTTCCTTCACTGTAAGGATTAAAGAAGCATTTCTCTCTTATTTTAGGTACTATCATGCCCAGACGGAATGAAGCATATTCACAAATCACAGTAACTCTTCTTTGGTGTCACACGGTGTCCCAGCACTAGAGGTGAGAACTTGCTATTAAAATTCACTTCTGGCAATTAAACCCAAAGGAGAGAGCTGTGATGATACCAAATTTTAGCAGAGAATCAGCTGGGATTTTAGAATTTCCTCAACATTTTTGTGTGATAGAAAGTTATCTATTTCTAAATATTACATACAGCATAGGTAATTTATATCTTAAAATCATCAATAAAAATGAGAGAAAACATGTACAGAGGGCTTTTTATAGGCCGGCCACTGACTGCTTTATGAATATTAACTCATTTAATCTTGTGAATTTAAGTACATTTATTTCCTTTATTTTCAAATGAGAAAACTATGGTCAATTATTATTCTCAAGGTTGCATGTCTAATACTCAAATACTTTAATGTTTTCTTTTTTATAAATGAAGAAACAGAGACACCGTGAAGTCAACTTAAATTTCACAAGGTTACATAGTTAGTACCTGCAGAAATGGGATTTGAACCCAGGTTGCAAATCATAAAGAATCTATGCTCAGCCGTTAGGCCATCCTGCCAATGTCAGACTCAAACAAGCCACTCACAGATGTGGATATAAATAACAAATAAATAAATAAACAAAATTTATTTTCCTTAGCAGTTTTTAAAATGTTATTTTGAATTAGAAAGTAATAGGTGGTTATTATCAAGAATTTGGAAAACACAAACAAACACATAAAATTAAAGAGTTTTACACCATTCCAGAGATGTCATTGTTAATACTTGGGTATATTTACTCCCCATTGTTCTTATGCTTTTGGTAAATATATATTTCATAATTAGTAGCAAGTATATAAATCTATATTTTGCAGTATGTATATGTATAAATTTTACTAGAGCTGATATTCTTTAAAACAAGAAATGTAATGGCTACATGGATTCCATTATCATAATTATCTAGCTCTTTACCTTCAGTGACCAGAAATGTTTGTGTTATGGCTAGTGCTAAACGGATACACTAAACAAATTTATTTTTATTTAACAGAAGTAATCTTCTTTTCCAGTTTCTACTTTTGTAAAAGTCACAGCCAATATCTCTATGTTTCTCCTACATCTATTTTTACTTAAATTATTTAAGACCAATTTCAGCATAATTACTAGGTCAGATGGCCCTCCCAAATTTGAGTAGTTTTGTGTGATGCAGCATTTGCATTGGGCTCCTTCCCTTTTTAAGGATTCATGGCACAGAAGGGGGAAAAAAAGAGAGAGAGCGAGAGAGATGCACACTCTTTAAATTTGAACTATTAAGATTCTTTTCAAAGGGGAAACCAAGGACATCACTTGATATAGGCTAAACTCAGAGACAGAAGAGTCAGCAGGGTATAGTGCTTTCTCTCCTCTTGGCATCCCATGGAAAGTATGCTTAGGCTTGGATATAGTTGAATATATTATGGGGATGGACTCCAGTAGAAAGATGCTGCTCTGCCTCCCGCACATCTCCCTTTTCACAGGCTGAATGTGAGAAGAGTAGTGTGGAGTGGGGAACACACACACAAAAAATTGAGTTCAGTAGCTAGACCATCTGATTTTGTGCATGGTGGGGACCTACCCTAGGACCTTTATTGTTGGAAAATGATGGGATCCACTGTTTATGTTCAAAGAAGTCAGGTCTGGCTTTGCTTGATTCTGAGCCAACTGGCTTTCTGCCATTTCCAGAAGATGCAACTATGGACCAAACATCGGGAGGGTTTAGCATAGAGAATGTTCTCATAGATGTTCTCATCATTGACTTCTGCCAAGCAGCATAGCATTGAAAAATCAAGCGTTTGCCTCATTTAATGGTCAACATCTTCAGAAGCTTTATAGGATGATAGATATTAGATATAGATATATATTATATTTATATTTGTCTATATATATAAATCTATCATCAGGTCTCATTATTATAAGCTGAATAATATATTAATATAATTATATCAGAACTTTAGTTCCAACATCATCTGTTTTATCTTATATACCACTTAGGTCTTTGTATAACGTCAGAAGCAGTGTGTGATTTCACACTGAGTCCTATTTATATCCAGAGATTAGGCATTTTGTTCTAATTTTGAAGGTGAGAATCCTTTAAAGGGAGATCCTCTAGTTGTTAAAGGAGTGAAACCACCTACAGCTTTTTCATCCTATTTTGGAGCACTTTTGGAAACTAGCCAATATTCTTATTTCCTGTTTTCCCTGTTGTACAAAATATAATAATTATCACCATGACAATACTCTCATGTCTTTTATGAAAATAAATATCCAACATCAATGAAATAACATTCACATGTTTAATCTGAGGTACTGGTTGAATTAAAACACCAGTTGAATCTGAAACATTAGTTGAATTGAGAACCCTACTTGCCCAATCTGGTTTTTAAATATGATCCTTCATCCATTCAGTAGGATTTGGCAGTTTTGCTTCATTTTTCTAAACTTGGATTACTTTTAGTAGATTGGAAATGTGGTCATTTTTATAAAAGTTATTATTTTCCATGTACAAGTTTGAACTATAGAGAGGCTGGGCTGGAGAAATATGAATAAAAGGAATATGAGAGATGGTATTAATGAGAGAGACATCATTCACTTAGAAGTTACCATATTAGGAATAATGAATACATAAGTTTTTATAAATTATGCAATCTAGCATCTGTTTTCCTTGGCAAACTTTCTCTTCTTCAGTTGTTAAATGTGCATTCCTCAGATGTGCTAGATAAATAGTTATTATAAGATGTAATTGGTGCAAAGGCTTCAGGAGTACCATTCACGTTATATGACTCATGCAATTTACCCAAGTCATGGGTACATTGAAAGAAGGAGCCCTTTCTTTATAATGCACTTCACTCTGATCCCTAGGCTCTTCTAGGCCAAGTGGTGCATAAAAATGACCCAATGTACTTTTGACACACCTAGATCTCTACTCCTCTGGAGATCCCATGGAATTGGCATTTGTCTAACAGTGCCTAATATTAGCCCCAGTCCTGAGCTAGTGTCAAAGTACTAAATCCAATTGGTGAGCAAAAGGTAAGAAGCTACTGGCTGTCACTCAGCTTGGTCAAGTCATTTATTCCAACAAAGTGGTGCCAGGTATTGTAAAAATTGGCTCATCAGAAAGGTAGGAAAGGTACCCTAAAACTGCTGTTTTCTTTTTTACTGGTTGTATTATTATCTTCTTCCTTTTCTGTACCAGTCAAATATATATATATATATATATATATATATATTTTTTTTTTTTTTTTTGCACATCATTATTGTGCTTTTGAAAGATAAAAAACTGACCAACAGAAAAGAACTGTTCTCTTAAAAAAAAAAAAAAAAAAAGAACTGTTCTCTTTATTCGTGGAGAAAACAGTTGTACAGGCTGTAGCAGTTTCTGTTTCGCTTCAACAGCATCCAGGCAATACGGCTTAAACCTACCCAAGCAAAAGCTCAATAGGGCATTAGAGGAAAAACCAGACATGAACCTTATTTCATTTCCTATTCACCAAGAAGTCCTACAACCCCAGGGCAGCAGGGACTTTGGAGACCTTGGATGAATGATTCATGCCACATCAGTGACCTAATGCCCATTGAGAGGTGGTTCTTTTTGATTGCTATTTACCGAGACGGTCTCCCACAAAGAGACCTTGAGTAGGGTGACTCCTCTCTCATCAAAAATCTCCCACTAAATCCTCTCTGACATTAAAAATGCTGTGTCCTACCTTTGGTGAGTTTTCAAAACTGCAGACTGGGCACCTCCTGGTGAAAAGTTATTTCCCTATTTGCAGTTAAAAAAAAAAAAAAATCCAACCATATTTTACAAAGTGTGACATTTATAATTTTTTTTTCTGGCCCTGATGTATAAATCGTATTTTATAAATACAGTTTACATAGTCTTGCTGATCTCTTCCTTGCCATTGAGTATTTGAACCAACTGTAATATCACTCGAAATGTTTTGCTTCTTAGCAGAAAATGATTTATTCAGTAATGTTAACAGTCATCCCCAGTTTAAGTGAGGGTGGTATTGAAGTGACTTTTGTGAGAGTCCCAATTTTGTAGCACCAGTGTCCTTAATAAAGTTCTTCATGGATGAATGAAAAATCTAAAAATCATTTGCTTTTATCCACTAAAGATTTTTCTCCCCATATTCACGCTTCTGTGATGATGCCCAAACTTCCCCTCCCCCACACACGCCAACCCAAAGGAGTGGGTTTGGATAATATGGCTACCACCTATGCCATGCAATGTTCATTCAGAAGATGATGCAAAGTCTGAAGAGTATTCCAAATGCTCTGAGAAAAGCCAGATTACTGACTGTCCTCCCTCGTTTCAAGCCGCTGCTGTACAAAGACTTTCCGTGGTATCTGCAATCTTTTATCGTAGTTGCTGTTCCTGTTGTTCCTATTCTGTTTTTGCATCTAGGCTGCACATCTCTATTCTTGACTTGCATCCTAGAAGGCTTATCTCAAGTAAATAGGACATAGCAGAATGCCATGCAAAGCAATTTTACTAAAAATCCTACATCAGTCCAAAGGCTTTTTCTCTTCTCACTGGGGTTTTAATTGATGTACACATTTAGAAATTCAAATTATTGATTTTCAGCAGTCTTCACTTGGTAATGACTGCCCACTTAGCCACTCTCAGAATTAAAATTCAAAAGGAAGAGTTTCCATCTGTTTGAAAAATATAACACATTACCTATTATTGATGATATTATTTTGTTAAGTATGTGCATAACTGCATATTTTCATCGGGTAAGCTGATAGAGGTGAGATAGTTTCTTGCTAACCACAGAAATTCTGTAAATAGAATCTTTCTGGAACAAATGTTATGCATAAAATTAGCTTTGTTTAAAATTCACATCCAAATACAATGTGAGTCTATTTATCACATTATCTTCCTTTTCTACATCTAAAAATCACAAAACACTCTAAAGCATTCTCTTTACCTTCATTTTATGAGCAAATGTTTAATTTGCATTAGCAAACTAAACAAGCACATTTCATAGACATGGAAGCATTTACAATGAAAATACCTGTGGGCCGACTATTCACAACTGGAGTATTTATGAAACTAGTTACAGGGCAAAAAAGAAAAAAAAAAAAGAAAAAAGAAAAAGAAAAATATCTATAAGTGATAAAAGTTTTCGTTCCAAAATAATCCTTGGTTTTTTACTATGATGACATTGATTCCTCATGATTCCTCATGATTTCACAATTCCGCATATATCCAGCCCAGAGGGCAAAAGCCAGTCTTACTTTTTGACAAGTATTTGCCATGAAGAGGGAGAAACTATTCTCTTCTCTTCAACATGGAGAAGGAGAAACATTTTGACACTCGTCTGTTGTGCCTGCAATTCATAACTCAGTCTTTCCCTCTTTATTTAATCCCTCTTTTAAATACAGTCTGGTAGCATGTAATGGAACTTTTGGCTACAAAATATTCTCTATCATATCTTTATATTATGGAGATGTGTATTGGCTACTTTTCTTAATTTGGGGGCTTTAGCAAGATTCTGAGATGGTCTCCTGTTATATCATCCTGGAGCTCAGAGGAGCTTGGTCTAAATGTCCAGACTATATCTAGATGAGATTTAAGGCCATAGTAAAGGGCAAAATTACCTAAAAATATGTACAGAGCATTAAAAAAAAAACAAAAAACAAAACAAAACAAAACAAAAAAACAGTAAGGACCTACAGGGATGCATTTATAGTCCTAATGGGGGAAGAGAAGGAGATTTGAAAGGAGACCAAATGTGACTACATTTCTAAGAAAACAATCAAGAGAGTATAGTATTGTGGAAATTCTAATGATTGGGGTTCTCAGGTGATGATAAATAAATTTTGGCTTGCTTATTTAAGCCAAAGCGATTTATTAAAAAATGTATGTAATTTACAGTATCTTTGGGAAGTTAATGGAATTGAGATTGGATGTGTGAGAGCCTTAAAGAGATTAACCAGAGAAAATGCCCAAGCTCATCTTGATGATACACTAGAGCTGTTGCCTCACTAAATGTGGCATCTATTACATGAGGATGAAGAAACCAAGAACTCCATAGCAGTCACCCAGAAGAACAGATGTATCTGCTACTACACTTGTCTGTTAGAGCCAAGAGTTCTGCTTTAAAACCTGGCCTTGTAAACCTAAAGGTCATTGGTGAAGTGAAGAGCTGTTTCATTTTATTGTCGGTAACAGAAACTGCTCTGCAGCTTGTCAAAAGGTGAGTGGGATATGAGAATGTGGGTAAAGTTTTTATAAAACTCTTGAAAGCCTTTGACACTGAAGGAGGGCATAAAAATGGGAGAACTGGAAGCAGGTATTTGTCAGTAGTTTCTTTCATGTGTTTTTCTTTAGGGTGATGTTAGCATGCATTTATGTACTGATTAAACATATATAAAAAGATAGTGAGATTAATAAGGTCTAGATGAAGATTCAAAGTTCTTAAAAATGCGAGAGCAAATGGGAGAAAGATTATAATATTGAGCAACTCGCCTTTGAAAAAGCACTTTGTTGAGCACCTGAGTGGCTCAGTGGGTGAAGCCTCTGCCTTCGGCTCGGTTCGTGGTCTCAAGGTCCTGGGATCGAGCCCCGAATAGGGCTCTCTACTCAGCAGGGAGTCTGCTTCCCCCACCCTCTGCCTACTTGTGATCTCTCTCTCTCTCTGTGTCAAATAAATAAATAAAAAATCTTAAAAGTAAAAGCACTTGGTTGGATATAAATGGTCAGTGAAGGTAGAGATGTGCGCAGTTACATTTTTAGGTAAAGATAGGATAATAGAGGTACGCCTGTTAGATATTTTTAATCTCATCAAAATATGAATTCTTATCATCAACTGATATAGGGATGTGGTGTAGAAAGCAGGGTAATATGGGAAATTTGGGAGGGAATATAAACTTTCTTAAGAAACAGTACTAAGATTACCAACCGGTGCTTAGAGTCCTATTTGACACACAAAATTATGATTTTAGTGTGAATCCAGGTTATGTTATTTATTTGGGTGTAATTCAAATGATGACTCACAGACTAACCTGAATAAAATGGGAAATGAAGACAGAAGGTGGTTGATAGTAAGAAATTGATGATATGAATAAAGCAGAGGTCATTATATGTTCAAAACTATTTTAGCAGACAGGGGGTGGGGTGGGGATGGGGTAACCCAGTGATGGGTATTAAGGAGGGCATGTGTTGCTCTGAGCACTGGGTGTTATACTTGAGTAAGTATACGAAATACTTGTGTAAGTATGAGGAGAGAGAGGGAATTGTGGTGATAGAATGGAATGCATGTTCTCAGAATTTTGACATTGGATAGAATTCGGTGATGATAAATTCTAAAATTTGACCTTGGAAATGTAGTGTGTTGGGGAGGGGAAAGGTCATGGATGGTTGATGGTGAGGAAGTAAATAAACTGAGACTAGAATACTGGACTATTCACAAAGGAGTTTATGGCTCCACCTGGAGCTCATAGAGAAAAGAAAATGATGAACAAGCTTGATAACTAAAATTTTCAGTGGATCAGTGGGGTCACTCATTAAAATCAAGAAGTGAGATGGGGAAGTCTGTGGTTGAAGAGAAGAGCCTGGTATCCCTAGTTATCTCTGTGAATATCAGATAAACAGAGTTTTCTTTTGTTTCATTGTTGTTGCTATTTTGTAAAAGAATGTAGAAGTTTCTCGTTTTCTGAAATAAAAATAAAGAACAAAGAATACAATTATCCTACCAATTTGTGTAAAAACAAGAAAAAAAGCATTTGAGGTGGTGGTTAAGAAGGAAGTGTTCCCTGGCTAAAGCCACATTTTGGTTAAAGAGTAATATTTTGAGATTTGGTTAACATATGGGAAAGTTGGGATGATCATGTTTTAGGAAGCCAGAGAGTACCCCAGAAAGATTTACAATGAAGGGAATGCATGGGTGAATTATTATTGAAGAGGACAAGGGTGAACTTCCAGAAGACGATTGACTAAAGGAGAAACTTAGACTTCAGGCAATGAGTAGAGTAAGCAGATCTGGGAGGCATGGTTGTCTTGTTGCAGGATTTCTCTGACTTCAGTGTCCATGGTTCTTGGTCACACCCTTTGGGAGAATGAGCAAGAGTATAAAGCTCCTGGAGAAGGAGTCCTCCCGAGAGGGTTGCCCTTGGAGTTTCTAAGTTTAGGGTTTTATATGAGCTCTTTTGCAGAACAAGCTTAAGCAATGGAGATGTGCTGAGTTGTGCCCATCAGGGCTTTGGTCACATTATCTGTCTACATATTAGGTTAATGTTTATGTGCTGATGGTCTTTTTTGCTGACATCTGGGGGCTTATGTCTTAACTGCCCCTTGCCTGTGATAGTGACAAATGTTTTATGCTTAATTTTCTTATTTTAGGACATTTTGCAGAAGTTATTTTTGCAAAGGTTACAAAGCAAAATGCTAGTGTTGTCCTGTCGAAGGTACAACAGGATGTTAGTGCTGTTTCATCTTAGCTGTCCTGACTCCATATTTTCCTGTTGGGGACCCTGGCCATGACTACCTAACTGTCTAATTAACTACTAACTGATCTAAATCCTGAGAATCTTTTAGAAGATATTTGCATCAGTCTACTGCTCTGAGAAGCATGTAATAGGATAGATTTAGATGTGAAAGAGAAGTTAATGAGGGACTGCCCATGAAGGATAAAGAGAAGAACTGTCAATTAGCAGGCAGGGAGAATTTCAGACCTCAATGTGGACCCGACCTATGGAGTAAATGAAGGAAAGAGGAAAATTTGTGTTGAAGGAACCTCTGACAGTAGCACAGCTCTGAGAAAATTTGGGACTTAATGATAGGGAGACCCTAAATAAAGATTGCCTAGTGGAGGAGTCCTATGTTGAGCAGAAATAGTGCAGTTCTGGACCCTGCCTTGCCCGGTTAATGGCTGGGGAACAACACCTCAGTTCATGGAAAATACCATGGAACCTCAGCCTCTGGGCTCATCCCTGCAGAAGTCTCTCTTGAGGAGATCTTAGTGGCACACCTCCACGACTGCCTCAAGTAAATATTCTGTTCTAGTGCCATCAGACTGAACAAGTCTTAGTTTCAAGGAAGCTCCCTTTGAAGAAGTTTCCTGAGATAGCACATTTTTTCCCCCTAAAATGAATCATATCATCAACTTTTAAAGTTTCTATTAAGCTCACATTTTAGTGGAAAGGACAGGAAAAAAAATGTATTCACAAAATAAATAATGTAATTATACCATATGGTAAGTTCTATGAAGTTTCCTTATGAAGTCTTCGAAAAAAAGATGAAGATAAATGAATTTGTGGTAGTGTAAATTGACTAATTTACAACTCTTTGAGTGGCCTTGCCCCCCAAATATTGAATTATTGATTGATGTTAGCACACAAGAGAATTTTGAGTGACATTGCAGACCTGATCTTTAACTGTGTCCTGTTCTACTTTTATTGTTTTAATCAATGAGTTGAACATATGAAAAGACATCAGTAGGTGGTGGGAAGCTGAGGGGAGACACTGAGTGTTTGGGTTGCAAGGAATGAAAGAATCAGAATCCAAAATGATCTCAAGTGTCTGGTATGGCAAACTGGAAGAAATTAAACAGAACAAGATTTATCTAACAGTTCCAACATTATAAGTGCAAGACAGTGAGAATCACATTCTGTTCACCATGTTCAGGAAAAGTACTGGCACTCCTGCTTTCAGATTTCGATGTCACATTTTAAAAAGACGGTTGACAATCGAAAGAGTTTATACAGGATAAAAAAAATACAGGCAGGTGACTTAAAGCTATGCCACAGTTTTAATGCTAGTCAATAGAGGCTGGCATCTCATTGGTCTTAGAATTAAATCTTAAGCTTGTGAGCGTGTGCCAGAAGGACTTCTATCTGCTTTTGAAGCCCACCAACACCTTCTGCACCAAGGACTTCATAAACTTGCTCTCCTCTCTCCATGAATATTCTACTTCCTCTTCCCCTAGCATCAGCACTGTCATTTCCATGCTCCTGGGGAGGTGCACAGGCACATGGAAACACCTACATTCACAGGGACGCACAGACATGCATGCGCGCGTGCGCGCGCGCGCACACACACACACACACACACACACACACACACACACTTGTGTCAAGACTTGCTTCCCCTTTGTCTAACATGCTCCTGGCCACTTATGACTCATCCAGTAAGTGCTTAGTTAAGAACTGATATGAGGTGAGCGCCTGGGTTGCTCAGTGGGTTAAGCCTCTACCTTCCACCCAGCTGATGATCTCAGGGTCCTGGGATCCAGCCCTGCATCGGGTCTCTGCTCAGCGGGGAGCCTGCTCCCCCCCTCCCCTCTGTCTGCCTGCCTCTCTGCCTGGTTGTGATCTCCCTCTGTCAAATAAATAAATGAAATCTTTAAAAAAAATAAAAGAACTGATACGAGGAATATTTTTGAAGAAATGAACATGCTTACCTTGAGACAAGAGTCTTGAGAGACCAGGATAGAAACTGAGTAATTGTTTAAAATAGTTGGAAGGCCTTCTTTTGGAAGATCTATTAACTTGTTTAGGTGAAAGTGTGCTTGGCTGGTTCCGTTGGTAAAACTTGTGACTCTTGATTTTGGATCCATGAGTTCAAGCCCCACATTGGAGGTAGAATTTACTTTAAAGCAAGGTTGTTTGGGTGAAATAGAAAGTGGCAAAACTGCAAGAGACAGTTTAAAGCAGTGGGGCCAGAGTTTACTCAATAATTGGGAAAGTTTTCAAAAAGGAATAATTATTTACAGAATAGACTACTTTTTGTGATATTTGATTTCCTTCACTAAAAATATTCAGCAACCTTATTTTTTATTTCTTAGGCACATTTTCTTCTCACGTTTCCCAATCTCTGGAATTGGAATATCTCTTTCATGTGATATTACCTTAAAATTGTTATTATAATTATTATTTTCCATTATTCCTGATCATCAGAAATTGTCAGCATTTAACTTGAAGAATAATTATCACAGGATTGAAAGATAAACCTGAGTATTACCTCTTAGAAATCAGATGGCTGTGTGAAGAGGAGGGTTGATGGTGATTAGATATCAAATAATGTTCCTGTAGACTTCTAATGTTATCCTGCCAATGCTGCTGATAGTAGAGAGGATGATCTCATGTGGAAAAAATTAAGCATCTTGACTCTTGAGCTGGTTGATTCAAAAGAATAATATTCTGGGAATGTAGAAATTTTGGAATTCATGAACCAAATTGTTTTTTTTTTTTAAAGATTTTATTTATTTATTTCACAGACAGAGATCACAAGTAGGCAGAGAGGCAGGCAGAGAGAGAGGAGAAAGCAGGCTCCCCGTGGAGCAGAGAGTCTGATGCAGGGCTCGATTCCAGGACCCTGGGATCATGACCCAAGCCAAAGGTAGAGGCTTTAACCCACTGAGCCACCCAGGTGCCCCACAGATTATGCTACCTTTAAAAGGGATGTATGTTGAAGAGCATACACTGAAATTCTATGGATAATTGGGACCTAATCTATTTCCATTACATTTTAATCTTAGATTTCCTTGCTTATTGTAATGGCTTGAATTGTGGCCCACCAAAAGAAATGTTGAAGTCCTACTTCCCATTTCTGTTAATGTGACCTTATACAGAAATAGAATACTTGCACATGTAATCAAGATGAATTCAGACTGAACTAAAGTGGGTTCTTATCCAGTAGGACTGGTATCCGCATAAGAAAAGAGAGACACAGGGAGGAGAATGCCATGGGAAGACACAGAGATACAGAGGGAAGAGGGTCATGTAAGAAAGCAGATCAGAGTTATGATTCCAAAAGCCAAGAGACATCTGGGGCTACCAGAAGCTGGAAGAGGCAAAAGAAAAATCTTTCCCTAGAGGCTTTGGAAGAAGTGTGACTCTGGAAAAAACCTTTATTTGGGGCTTCCAGCCTCAAGAACTGTAAAACAAATGTCCTATTGCTTTAAAATCTGTACTTGTTTCCTAGAGCTGCCATAACAAAGTATGACAAACTGGGTGTCTTAAAACAACAGAAATGTATTTTCTCACAGTTCCAGAGGCTTGAAGTCTGAAATCGATGTGTTGGAGGGATCAAGATCTCTCAGTGACTCTAGGGGAGAGTCTACTCTCTGCCGCTTCTTCTGTAGACAGTTGCAAGCAATCCTTGGCTTTCCTTAGCTTGCTGGGACTTAAATTCAATCTCTGCCTCCACAGTTCTACTTGTCTTGGATGTGCCTTCAGACCTTCTCCTTAAAAAGACATCAGCCATGTTGGATTAAGAGCCCACCCTACACCATTTTAACCTTATTTAACTAATTACATCTGCAACAACCCTCCTTCCAAATAAGATAATTTTCTGAGGTACTGGGGGTTAAGACTTCAATACATCTTTCTGGAGGATACAGTTCAACTTGTAATACCTAGTAGGTTCACCGACAGAAATGTGATTTTCCATACAGGTTAGCTAAAACTCTCAGAAGCACATCTTTAGTTTCATGATACTGAAAAGAGGACTTCTTATACATACCTTTTAATTCATGTTATTAGATGAAATGCTAATTTGTGGCTACAGAGTATGTATGTAAATAATGTACTTTGGGTCTTAAATAAACACTCATAAATGTAAAGAATGTCATTTCATCAGGGAATCTGACACCTTAACTTTATTATAATATATATTTCACTGTCACTATGAGGAAGAAATAAGTAAACATTTCTAGGACTCTGAAATTTTAATATTTAAGTGAATTATTAATCATTCATGGAAAAAGATGTCCATACCATCTTACCTATTTTTAAAAACTAAGCTTTTAAAATAGATAATTCAAAAGACATGTGACAGCTATATAATTTTCTACGTAATCATATTCTAACCTGATAACAATGAAATGCCCACTTAAGGCAGTTATCAGCATATTCCAGATTGAACCAGCTGTTTTCAAAGATTAACTTGTCCAGCTGGTATCTGTTTATTTTCCCAATTATAACCGTTTAAACACCTAGAACTCATGTTTGTAATGTTTCTTCTTTCCCTAATATGTGATTTAGTTTTTCATTGTTGTTCTCAGTAAGTGCTGTGACTAATATAATCTTTGAATCTATGAATCTTTCCTACAATAATTTGGTAATTTAATTGAAAGCATCGTGTGTGTGTGTGTGTGTGTGTGTGTGTGTGTGTGCATGGGCACACGCATACACACACACTTTGCCAATTTAATTGGAAGTATTGTGTGTGTGATCACTGATTTCTGATCACTGATTCGACCCATAGTTGGAATAAAAAAGTGTATTTCATTCAAAAACAAATTGAGAGGAGTTTTATTTTCATGGTTGAGGCACCACAAATTTCCCTTCTAGTAGACCTACCACAATTCAAAAGGTACTAACATCTAATTGGAACACACCATCTGTTTACTAGAAATAAAATGCCTTGTGTCGCATTTGTCAGGTTGGGGATGAAGAAAAACCACGAGTGTCATTCTAAATACTCTCTCATGGTTAATATCCAGTGTAATCCATAGCAACACTGTAAGAAGCCCCCTAGGTTTAAGTTTGTTTCCTGTACCCTTTAAGGTCTTATTCCCCTCCTACTACAGAAAAAGAAGAGAGAGTTCTTTTCCATGAAAAATGAGAAAAGTGCTGATGTGGGAAAGGCACCACCCCTTTAAAAGAATGATTAAACTATGGTGGGTTATCTTGAAACATTTATCCAAAGGGATGCCATTTGGGGTCCCAGGAGAGGCAAGAATCTGGTCATATCTCTAAGCTCCTGCAGAGTGGGAAGGTCTTTCAATAAACTGAAAAGAAATCTAACAACACTTTCTCTGATTTCCTGTTGTGAAGAATTAGAGCCTTAAAATCATTCCACTCAAGGTCTAAGGATTTCAGCTGCTCCAATATGCCTCCATTAGCCTGGCATTAAAGAAGTTAAACAAAGTCTGCCTTTCCCCATCCAGATGTAAGGAGGCCAGTCACATTCATTACAATTTGTCCTATAAGCTACAGAATACTAAATATGTTTTGATTAATACTCATGTGAGAAATACCTTTTCTCTATGAAACATTAAGATAAGCCCTCATAAATCACTAGGTTTCCTTGGAAATCAACAGATAAATTGAGTATTAATACACTTTTTGTTTATTTTCTTGAGATATCCTTACTTAAGTGCATAAAAAATACTAGACGCTAAATTTTTACTATTCAAGAGAGTAAACTGTGAGAATAAGATATCCTGTGGATAAATATCAGCCACAGAGAGCAAAAGCCAGATACAACCTGTTCCATGGATCTGCAAGGGAAGAATGTAGATTAATGGGTGGAATCTATGAGGAAAAAAAATATATAAGCTTAGGAAAGGAGAGAATTTTCTATCTGGTTGTTTAAAAGGGGAAGGAGAGCTTTTCAGAGAGAGTTCTCAAGAGAGAACTTTTCAGGCTATACTCCCGGGGTTAGCTTCCTCTCCCCCTTTCCAACAGCTTCTTCATTTGTTTTTGTTTTGTTTTGTTTTTTTATTTTTATTTTTATTTTATTTTTTGGTAGGGTGCGGGGAGGTGGGTCTCTGATTTGTATTCTGTGGGTATTTAACACATGATCAAAGTTGAGCCAATCAACACATTCCATTCTAGGTCTAGTGATTGGCTCCTGTTTGGCACATGACCTGAACTGATCCCAGGATGGTGAGTTTCTGGGTCTTTCCTAGGAATTTGGGGTGAAATATTCATCCTCTGTGATCACTGTGTGTAACAGTGAATGCGCGTTGTGAAACTGCATAGTGTGAGGAGGTGGCAGTCTGAGAATAAAGTGGGCCAAGGGGAGAGAAAAGATGGGAAAGAAGAGTGTAGGAAAGAAGTTGGGGTTCTAATGCCATGATGTACCAGAATCAGATCATACCAGAAGTAAGCCATGTCTCAGGACTTGGTGACTAAATGAAGAAGTAAATTTTTAATTTTTATTTATGTTTGCTTGAGTAAAGTTTCATGTCACTTTGATCCAAAGCAAAATGGTATCACCTATCACTTGAGTTGCAGAAATCTAGGGCAGAAGAGAGTTCTACCATCAACATCATGATAGGCTATTATATTGGAGGCATTTGCTACTATCATAGCTTGAATTACTAAAATTTGGGAAGGTTTCATTTTAAAATGAAGAAAAAGATGAAGTTTTTACGTTATTTTAAAGCAAAGTGACATAAGTAACACTTAATCAGAAGTCAAAGACGTGTTTTAATAACTATCCTTGTGGGGCGCTTGGGTGGCTCAGTGGGTTAAAGCCTCTGCCTTTGGCTCAGGTCATGATCCAGGGGTCCTGGGATCGAGCTCGGCATTGGGCTCTCTGCTCACAGGGAGCCTGCTTCCCCTTCTCTCTCTGCCTGCCTCTCTGCCTACTTTTGATCTCTCTTTCTGTCAAATAAATAAATAAAATCTTAAAAAAAGAAAAGTAACTATCCTTGCAAGAATGGATCACAAGTCAGAGATTTTTTTTTTCATTGTCTCCGTTCAAGTCCATATGTGTTTACTGTACCCATGTGATACCATTCCTCATGTATTGGGGAGAGAAACAGAGCAGCTGAAGATGAGTGATCTAGAAGCCTATTTCAGGAGGATGTTTCCAAGGGGAGGAGGCTAGGAGCTAAAAAGGGTGGGGCTGGACTAGTAACCTAAAGACCTGCAAACCCTGAGATTTGTGAGTCTGTGATGACCACATTTGCAAGTTGAATCTTAGAAACTTGAGTCCTCTTCCTGTTTTCTTGTTTGTATGTTTTTATAGCAAGACATTGAATTCCTTTTCATTCCTATGTTGTCTTTCTACACTGCCAATAAATGACTTTTATTTCTAAAAATAGTCATTTCTATTCTCAAAGATCTACTTTTCACTTCTCCTGGTTTGTCAAAGGAAGCCAGTGTCTTCATGTGTATCAGAAAGGGAAAATAGAAACAAAAAACCAAAAACGGTTAGATTTATTTTAATACGTCAGTTCCAACATTTGGGCAAATTACTTAAGCTTATTGTGACTCTGCTTTCTTGATGTAAATGAGGATCATCATACTTCTCTTCCAGGTCTCTAATGAGTTTTGTGTGAGATCATGCAAGTGAAGTGCTCGGCCCAGAGTCGGGCACATATTAACCACTCAGTGATTACTTTCATTAGAAGGAAATGAATTTGATATATCACTCAGATGGCCTGTGGTGAAGCCTCACAGTTTCTAAGCTATGTTGAGCTTGAAGGAAAAAAAACAAAAACAAAAAACTAGTATTTCTATACTGCAGATCCCAAAACATTTTCACACGCACACACACACACGTGTGTGTGTGTGTGTGTGTGTGTGTGTGTGTGTGTGTGTCTGTAATAGTCCAGAAATTAGTTTAGCATCATTATTTCCAGCTTACAGACGAGGGCACTGAGGCTGAGAAATATGACTGCACAGAAACTGAAAATGACAGGTTTGGAAACCAAATTCGGGACTTCTGACTCTCAGCCCACTTTTCTCCCTGCTCTGACCTCATTCCTTTAGTCATCGTGACTCTTACGTGAAAAATCTCAGAAAAGATTTTTACATACGTACTGATAAAGAGGAGTTCGGCTAGCCTGGAAGCTGGAAACCTATGCTTGATAAATTGTCAAAGGTCAGTACGGATATGTGTAAGGAGAGTCCAAGGAATGTAACATACTTACTTTTATCATGTCTTGAAATGAGGAGCTTTGAAGAATTGAGGCACTTTGAGCCTATTCATAGATCTGGATTGAAGAAAATGTAGAGATTAAATATAGTCATAATGACAACGATCATATTTTGTATTAGGATAATACTTCAGTTTTTTGGTGGCCATTTTCTATGCATTTTCCCAGTTTTTTAAATTTGTAGAGTGCTATGGTATGCTTGGAGAAACCTTCAAAGGTAAAAAAAAAATGTTAAATTTGTAGCTTAGAGATTAAGTAATATGAACAATGTCATTTAAGATTTTCTTATAAATGACCTTGATAAAACTATCTTACTGAGAAATTTCCAGACTTGCAGCAGAATATATTTTGGTGTGGGAACATGCCAAGTAACTAAGAATAAACCATAGTGCTGTATGTTGGGGCTCTGTGGATTTGGTATGTAAGAATGGGTATGTTTTAGTGAGAACAAGAACATATGGTAAATTAGAACATATCAAGAACAAATCCCAAACATATGGTAAAACATTTGATAAAGGTAGTCCAAACACGATCACAGTGATGAACTTTTCTCTTATTTATAAGTGAAAGCAAGAATCTAGAAGTCATTGGAAGCAGAACCAACAGAGTGCTTAAAAAAAATAAAACAACAACTCATATGTGTGTTGGCATCACTGTTAAAGGTAATATAGATGGATTTGTGTAAAAATTTTAATTTCATTTTGCAAAAACCATAGTGCAGGGGACCAGGAGTATTTTTGTACTTGTGCATGCCAAGCTTTAAAAGAACATTGATGGTATTATTACTCCCCTGCTCATTTGCTCATTCACGCCTTTACTCATTAGTGACATAGTAAAGTAGCTTGGGTGTAGACATTTAGTCTGACCAGGTGGTCAGTGGTGGTCTCTCTTCGCCAGCTGGCACCATACACACCCTGACTTGATGACCTAGACGGTATAGGGAATTGCTAGAGTGCTAGGGCTTGAGCTGCAGAAAGGGGAAAGTTTACAAATCTGGAGGGGCTGGTAAATAAACAGAGTGTGGAGTCAATCTAATCCTTAAAGGTTATGTATATCATGCTAAAGAGTTTAGGACTTTTCTGAAGCCATTTAGGGAGTGATTGAGGTATTTGTGCTTTGAGAATGTTGTGAGATAAGACTTGTATTGCCACAACCAAGGTGAGACTGGTAAGTTGCTTCACTGGTGTAACTTAAGGCTAATGCACTTTGAATGTCCTTATGAATCAAGAGCTGAGCCTATGGGATATAATGGAGAGATTTCCTGGTGTTTCCAATACCATTTATTTGGGGGCTGTAACAGCTATTAAAATTCATGTACAATAAATGCCTCTTTTCTTCTTTTTCTTAAATTTCCATTTATTATGTTGCATGTACCCAGATTCTCTCCTGAGCCTCCCAAAGGACTACTCAAGGAGACATCAATACCAAACTTTCATTTAATCCCTCAAATATTTAAAGTATCTGAAGGCTCGCTTCTTCACTTACGGAGAGCTGCTGTTCAGCATTGACAGCACAGACGTTTTCCTTCTCCATGTTGTCATAATTAGAAAACTCCAGCGCTGCTGTAAGGAAGTAGAAGTGATAAGGAATCCTTTAGTCAGTAAATTTTCTTATGAGGTCTGAGTATGACTCTATTATAGGGAATAATAGGAAGGAAGGGTTTGACACTTGAAACTAATATAACATTGTGTATAAACTAAATGTCGCTTTTTTTAAACACACACACACACAGTTAAAAAACAAGAAAGGAAAAGAAAGCACAAAGTTGATATTTAAATAGTAAACTTACTTGCGCTTTACAGCCTGGAAACAAAAATGCAGTTATAGGGGCGCCTGGGTGGCTCAGTGGTTAAAGCCTCTGCCTTCAGCTCAGGTCATGATCTCAGGGTCCTGGGATCGAGTCCCGCATCGGGCTCTCTGCTCAGCAGGGAGCCTGCCTCCTCCTCCTGTCTCTCTCTGCCTGCCTCTCTGCCTACTTGTGATCTGTCTGTCAAATAAAAAAAAAGAAAGAAAGAAAGAAAAAAAAATGCAGTTATATTTCTCTCCAAGTCCAAAAGACTTCATGTGGATTCTGGCTTCTGAATATATACAAAGCATTTCATGGGTCACTGCACACACTGTTGCTCACTGTCCCAAGACAATCTGACCTGACCCTGTGTCTCTCTGAAGTTCTCTCTCTCTCTCTCTCTTTTTTAGATAAATGGTAGCTGCCAAAAATCTCTGAGACTGGTGAGGTTTAACTATGTCCCTGTTTCCATGACCCTGGTTAAGATGCAAGACTTGAGAACAAATTTCCTCCCTCAAACAGATGCTTATGAAACAAATATTTATTAGCAAGCTGTTGGTAAAGTCTCTGTACTTTGTCTTTTTGGGATCTCCAGTCCCACCTTACTTAAAAGTTTACTTGGGGGCAGGTACAACTAATTTCCATAGGCAAAGTTCTATGCCTTATAGCTGACATGTGGCATCAAGAAATGGTGCACAGTTGATCACTGGCACTGTTCAGGGATCAAACCTTGTGATCCTTTTCTGAGAGTGCTGGCTCAAGGCTTCACTGGATTCTTACCCTATGCTTGTAAAATCTGGGGGATGCCTCTAAAGTACTTTTCTCATGCAAAATAACCTGAATGCCATTAATTTTAGCAGGGATACCCCATCTCTAACATTGATTATACCATACAACAGAACGCTGTCTTTACTGATAAAAATTCATTTCTGAGCATTCATTAATGCTGCTTAGCAAAACCGTGGATTTGAATTCAGAAATCGATGACAGGTTGCCTGCTTTTTTTTTTTTTTGTTTCTGTTTTTAAGATTTTATTTATTTATTTGACAGACAGAGATCACAAGTAGGCAGAGAGGCAGGCTGAGAGAGAGAGGACGGGAAGCAGACTCTCTGCTGAGCAGAGAGCCTGATGCGGGGCTAGAACCCAGTAACCTGGGATCATGACCTGAGTGGAAGGCAGAGGCTTTAATCCACTGAGCCACCCAGGTGCCCCTGCCTGCTTTCTTTACAGCATGTTTGCTGGCCTGGATTATCCTTTAACCTAACTTGCACACACACAACAATTCAGCAATAGTTAAGTTATATACTTTAAAATAAATTATAGACACTACAAAAAACTTCCCCAATTTTAAACGAAGAGAGCGTGATTTTTGGTGATAAAGCCAAGATAAAAAGGCTTATTAGTTAGTTGCAATATATCAAAGACTAAGAAGCTTGAGTCCTAAATTGTAAGACTCTGTGCTAATTCATGACCTTGTCTGTTGCTCGTGGTGTTGTTAAAAGTATCAGAACTCGGGGCGCCTGGGTGGCTCAGTGGGTTGGGGCCTCTGCCTTCGGCTTGGGTCATGATCTCAGGGTCCTGGGATCGAGCCCCACATCGGGCTCTCTGCTCAGCAGGGAGCCTGCTTCCCTCTCTCTCTCCCTGCCTCTCTGCCTACTTGTGATCTCTCTCTCTCTGTCAAATAAATAAAATCTTAAAAAAAAAAAAAAAAGTATCAGAACTCTGGAATCAATAAGACCATGGAATGACCTTGGGAAACTCACTAACCCCCAGACTTCATTTCCTCACATGTTAAAAGGGTCAAAGTTCTCACATTGCAAGGTGGTTGTGAGAATTAAATAGCAACGGGATGGCCTCACAGTGTCAGTTAAAAGTTGTTTCCTTGCCTTTTGCACTGACAAAACTGAAACAGCACCTGATAATTCAGAACACAAAAAAGTGTTGCTAAATACCTACAGAATAAGATGTGATTCCAGGACACTTCATAGGTAAACACAAGGAAACATCTACTTAGAGATTCTGTTTAGTTGAATAAAAGCCGTAATCTTTTATTTTGGAGCTATCACAAAAGCCGAACAAACAAGATGCGAGTGCTGTTTGTTTCAATGAACTCCAATAGGGGAAGTAATATGTTGCATTTAAGTTTGAAGAGTTTGAACCACAGTGGTATCAGTGCAGTTCTCCATTCTAAAATGGCTTATACTTTTCTTGCTGATAATTTCATTAGTAATAATTGTATTTTATCATGTATTTTATTATCCCGGAATTACCTGTGTAACAAAAGAAAATTACTATTTGCCTTTAGTTCTTTCTTTTCTATATTTAAAATTCTGTAAGGAAATGGGGCTTGAAGAACACTCACTGATTGTTAATAATTGACAAGCAAATGTTTGCACCTGTGTCTGAATTGATACATACAAAATGTGAATGGTACTGCTGAAAATAACAGTCATTAGAATACCTGCATAATTCTTAACTCTAAAGACGTTCCTTCACCTCCATTGGAAAAACAACTCAAACATTAGTCCTATCAAGAAATACCCTCTTAGAATAGAAGTTACCCATTTCCTTGAAGAAATCTTTAAAATATGAAGAAAAGATTCTATTAGAGCTATATAGAGTCACTTAGGCCTACCCAGAGATTTTGGTGATTTCTTCTGTGAAAGATAGGCTGATTTCAGGATAGTGTATATATAACTCTTTACGTTACGTAACAAATAAAAACTTACATACTTTCTACCACCAGATAGATGTAAACTAAGAATTTTGCCTCAGTCTTGGGGTGCCTGGGTGTCTCAGTTAGTTAAGCATCTAACTTTGACTTAGGTCATAATCTCAGGGTCCCAGGATCCACCCTTCCCCTAGGGCTCTTGAACAGTGGGAAGCCTGCTTCTCCTTCTGCCTCTGCCACCACTCCCTACCCCCTGCTCAAGCTCTCTCTCTCTCTCTCTCTCTAAAATAAATAAATAAAATCTAAAAAAAAAATTTTTTTTTTGCCTCAATCTTGAAACTATATGATGTGGGGGGTGGGGCGTGAAAAACATAGAAGGTTAAAAGGTATCATGGGTTGCAAGAACATTTAGAGTTATCATTTAGCATGCAGATTATTGCTTAGAATTTATTAGACCTCAAATATATTCTACCTTGGTTCTTCACAGTCTGGCAAACCTTCAAACTAGATTTTAAAGAATACTAACAACCAACAATTATCAAGCACTTACTAGGTGTCAAGCACTCTTCTGAGAAGTTTGCTTGGATTACCTCATTCAGTTTTACTATTAGATTTAACTAAAGAATATCATGAGTAATTGAAACTTTTTTACTATATCTTATTATTTTTAATTGACAGTGAATTAGAAACTCGCAGCTTGAACTTTTTTACATTCTCCTTCATGGTCTTCGGTCTTAGAAGACACTGTGTCTATGACTTTTTAAATAATTCTCCAATTCTAGTTTCTTAAAATATTCTTCAAATTCTATGTCTGCCTTATCTGGCTTGATATTTCTTCCCCCCCCAATTTCTCCCTCTCAATATCTTCTGCATCTTATTCTTTTTTCTTCCCTTTGTACTTCTCTTTATTTTAACATCTTCATCTTTGTTCTTCTCTTCTTCCTCTTTCTCTTTTCTATATCCTAATGTTATGTTCTCCCTAAATTTTGCTTAATATTTGTTTATTTTGCTTCCCCTCCCAAAATTCTTTGCTAGCAGCATGTAAACAATCCATTGATGCTTCTACATCATATTTAGATAAGTGTTTTCTTTTATATTCATGTTTCCTCTATGTGAAGGAATATCTCATCTAATAATGGCCCCAATTTCATGCTGTTTAGGAAGTGCTTGTTCTAAGGAAACAAGATGCATTTGCAGTGATGGATAGATATGTTCAATATTGATATTGACTTTTATTTCTCTGCAACAAAATGTCAGTATATACGAAAAAAGGGCACACAACTTGAGAGATGGAATTCTCTTCTAACTTCAAGCCATTTCTGACTATGACATGTAAGAACTATCACAGTAAGAGTTTCCTTTGATTGATTCTGCCGAAGTTTAGAATAAAAATTGGAGAATAAAAGAAATTTTATACATTGTTATTTATTTTATCTGTGTCTATTTAGTTCTTTGACCTCATGCTGCCATGCTTTGAGAAATCTCTTTGATCTACCTGATCAAAGTAGCTAGGAATACTACTTAGATTCAAGCCCCATAGGCTGGAGGGTTTGAACCTATTAATCTTTCTGAGACTTTCCTGTCTCAGTGTAAAATAAGAAGATTGATATCTCACCTGCTTGAAGGCCATTGGCTGTCTCCTGATGTATGGCATGTACACCATCTACCTTATTCAATAGTAACCTGATAAAGAGATGTTTAAGGCCTGACATAATTCAGTAGAGGCAGCTTGCTAGATTTTTACCCTCAATAATTTAATAATACCAATGATTTGTGATTTGTTTCAACTGAAATGTTTATTATCAGATCAATATTGAGGTTGTAGTGAGAGTGTGTATGAATCAGAGACAGGGTTCAGCTAAGTCTCAATGGCAAACTATTTTGGTACATATTTCAATTTTCATGAATGATTTTTTAGCCTCTCGGTTCTTAACGTTGGTTTATATTGATCAAGTGTTCTTGCATGCATTTCACTTAATTGATACAGTCCCTAGAAAATAATACAAATGAGTTTCAGTGAAAAGTTGTATTATATAAGCCATTTTCTCTGATTAAATTTGTATAGAAGTCATAAGAGCAATTCTCACCTTATTAATAAATCACATCATTGTTTTACTTAAGTACACAAAGTTAAAAGAAATATTTATGGGAACTTTTAATAAATTTTAAAAAATTGAATCATTTCTATAATTAATTATAAATTATTTTCTCAGTCCTGTTTTTGCTATCATGCCCTTTTTGTTTCTGCTTCATGATAACCTTGGTGCCATCCAGCTAACCTCACATCTTCACACCTACTCATCTCTAAAAGCTAATTAACAATTAGAACTGATTCTCAACTTATCAGGAATCATACAAAGTTTATACGGGTGATATGTAAATTAACTCTATTAACATTTTTTTCTTTTCCTTTTTTGTTCTTCACAACTATTTTGATTTTCCCTGTACACTTTATTCTAGATATGTCTTCTCCTTCTCCTTCTTCTTCTTGACTACTACCTTAGAGTTAGGCCACTTATCACTCAATCCTTCCTGATCCTGCTTTATCTTCGTCTGGTCTGGTGTTGTCTTAACCTTGTTCTCTGTATATTCCCTGACTATGACTTGCTCACCTCCCTCTAACTTTAAGCATATACGTTCCTAGGCCATTTGCTTGGACCCATTCTGATTTTATCCTTAAGCATGGGATTTAATTAATATCTAAATAAATATTTCAACAAGTAAACCAAAATGATTGTACCTACTAATCATTTCCTTTAGAAGCTAAGTCTTACCAACTTCTTTAGATCTAAACCCAAAGCTATCCACTGCCTTGAAATTGGCAGAAATAAAATAATAGTAATTTTATTTGTGTCATACTGAGAAAAGCAGATGCATCATTATTAAAATTAACTTTTGAGGGGCACCTGGGTGGCTCAGTGGGTTAAAGCCTCTGCCTTCAGCTCAGGTCATGATCCCAGGATCCTGGAATCGAACCCCGTATCGGGCTCTCTGCTCAGCAGGGAACCTGCTTCCTCCTCTCTCTCTGGCTGCCTCTCTGCCTACTTGTGATCTCTGTCTGTCAAATAAATAAATAAAAAATCTTTAAAAAAAATTAACTTTTGACTCTGATTCTTTAACACAGCAAATTAAATTTTATTTATTTTATTATACTCGTAACTATAATTTTTTCCCATTGTTTTCTACCTCTTTGCTGTTTATCTTTCAGGAAGGAAAATACAAGTTCTATTGAAATTTGCCATGGTAGCTTATGACTTTGCAATGGACACAGATGCTGTAAGGGATAGCTTCTCTCTTCAGGCTGTGCAGCCCCTTGGTAGAGCTATAGGATGTTGACCTTGTCAAAATCTAGAAGCAAATGTCTATTCGTATCGGGGCCACATGATCTTTGACTTAGGAATGGAAACTATCTGGGGTTGAGATGAGATATGTTAAATGGGCCATTTTCATAGAAATTTTCATGAGCTTATTGAATACATTTAAGTGCCTTAAATTCTCTTTAGATAGAACCAACAAATACAGCTGCACAAGAATCTCAAAATTTACCATGTAAAACAAGATTTCTTCCTTTGCTGACATCTACCAGTTGCTTCCTGTATAATGTGCTAAGTGCTTTGCATGATTTCTCTCCTTTAACTCCAAAACTGTATGAGGCAATTGTTCTTATTGGCATTTACAAGGCAGAAATTTGATACATAAAGAAGTAAAGTAACTATCCTGTTCCTAAAAAGTCTCAGATCATAAATTATAAAGTCAAAATTTAAACTCACATGTTCTTGACATCAAAACTCCCACTGTTAACTGCAATGTTAAGACTGCCTCTCTTCACCTCTAGCAGTCAATATCCATCATCTCATATAGGTCAAGAACTTCCTTTGGAGAGTATGTTTTTATTTTTTTATTTTATTTTTTTTTAAAGATTTTATTTATTTATTTGACAGAGAGAAATCACAAGTAGGCAGAGAGGCAGGCAGAGAGAGAGGAGGAAGCAGGCTCCCTGCTGAGCAAAAAGCCCGATGTGGGGCTCGAACCCAGGACCTGGGATCATGACCTGAGCCAAAGGCAGCGGCTTAACCCACTGAGCCACCCAGGTGCCCCGGAGAGTATGTTTTTAGAGTAGATTCCTTACTTCATCACGATAGTAAAGGAAATAGAACCTGGAACCATTTAGAAGGTCAGATGAATTTGTAGAGTTAGTAAAGAGATGGGTGGGGAATATAACAGTTATCCTAACCATCCTGGAGAGTCTGAACAGTCTTGGGGTTAAAAGTAGTGTTACTGGGCCCCCACGACCAGGTTCTTAAGTCTCAAGGTCATAGAAATGAACACGGAACTCAAGAGAAAGAAAGGAGTGGGGTTTATTGGAGATAGCTTGGATCCAAAGGAGCAGCCAGGAAAGAGAGAGATTGCTCCCTGAAGGTTAATGTGCCGGGTTTATAAAGGCACTTTTCTAAAGGGTGAGAGGGTTGGGAGTGGGGAAGCATCCTTCAGTCCCATGGTCATTATCTTGTGATCCTTACGCTTTAGTGGACATAAGACAATCACAGCATACGTTTCCCCATGGTTGACATTCTTTCAAGGCTCTTGGAGAATAGAAATAATTATGCAAGCAGGCTTTTAGAGTGTTACTTCTAACTTTGCCCAGACAACCATTATCCACTAACACTGTTACCTCTTCTTCCCAGAAGGGTTTGTCTCTAAGTTTACGGAACTTTTTAACCCTTGCCTCAACTAGTGGCTTTATAGGAGTTAAGCTGCTCTTGCTTTTCCTACACTCTCTCAAAAGTATGATATAATTTGGAAGATATTGCTTCCTATAACTTAAACAGCAAGTTAGCTATCCTGTTATTTCTGTTGCTTGCATGCATACATGCACAGATACAGTTCTGTTGCCTTGCCAAACATTGCACATCAGCTAATCTTCTTTATAGAATATGGAATTAAAGCCATCAGTAAATGTTAGTAAGGTGCTAAACTTTAGCTTATGAATAACAATTTTAATAATCCTTCTTCACTAAGTACACTAGCAATAGCCAGAAGTTCAAGATAAATATTTACAGTTTATGGAAATGGTGGTTAGCAACAGTTAAGAGCCACTGGGGGTGGGGGGCTCAGTTTGGAGCCCATTTTGATGTCCTTCTACCTCTATGGAACCTCAGGTCATATTTGAGATTCAATTCATTTGGCAACCCAAACTTCAGAGACAATTTCAAACCATTGAACAGCAATTTCCACAAAAATTCCTTTCAAATGGCTCATTATTTTCTTTAGGTGCAAGGATATTTATTACTTCCCACCACTCTGCCACCATCTGATCCTTATCTCATTGGATACAATTTATCCTGTTGATTCACATCTCAGGATGACTGTGGCTGAAGAGACACAGAGTAACTTGGGGTAGGAGAAACTTCCGATAATCCACAGAGTTTGTATATATATATATATATATATATATATATATATATATGTATGTATATATACATATATATGTGTGTGTGTGTATATATATATATGTGTATATATATATATATATATATATATATATATATATATATATTAGAGGAATATTTTGCATGCTAATTTAAAGGTATTCTCCAACCTCTCCATGCTATTCTGAGTTATAGAGTCATTATCAGTTAAAGTACTTGAAGCCAGAACTAGGTAGAATCAAACAGTTTGCTCTGGCTTACTCCTCTTAAGACGATCACTTTCTGCTCTCTCCATTCAGGATCTCATATCGAGTCCTTGGGCATTTTGCTTGTCCTCCTTGGCTTCTCCCAATCTGTAGAGTGAAAATCTTATGCACCTATATTGCCACCCTTCTTTCTTTTTCATGAGTTCAATTAAATAATGAAATGAATTGATTTGAGTTTGAATCCCAATTATGTGACCTTGAGCCATATTCAAATTCTTCTATCCTTGATTTACTCACTTGTAAAATAAGAACAATACTTTCAGAGTTGTCAGTTTTTGTGTACCATGTTCCTTTCAAGACAACAGCCCCCAAAATTTTCTGTGAAAAGAGAGGGTCCAGATAGAACAAAGTTGGAAAATTCTAAATATTATGTCTTAATTTTTATATATCAAAATCACATTAGCATATTAATGACTCTGAGAAATACTAAAGTAAGAAAACCTGTTTATATTAACTCAACATTTCCTAGAAATTTTGATTACATACGCTGGGTATTTATGATATATTAACCTGGTACAGACTTTGAAGAATATGGAATGCCCTTTAGAAAAATGCTCTTTTAAGGACTAAAGAGTCTATTCTAGATCACTTTGCTAAATTTCAGGCTCCAGCTGCATATTTGATATCCTCACTTAGGTGTCAAGGACACAAGCTGTTCAGAACTGAAATCTTGGTTTTCTCCCTAAACCTACATTTTATGCAATCATTCTAAGCTCAGTAAACCTCAAATCTATCCTTTGACTCTGGTCAAAGACATTGAAGGTATTCTTGATTTCTTTCTGTCTCCTACCCTATATGATGATCATTAGGAAATCTTATTGGAAATGCACATGGAATCTGGCTGGTCACTTGTTCCACCATTACCACCCTGGCCCAAGCCACTCTCTCACAGAGATGAAATAATGTCCTTTATATTGGTTTCCATGCTCCTCCCCTGCCCTTGTACAGGCTTGTGTTAACATATAAATCATACTGTGTCCCCCTTCTGTGCAAAATTGTCTAACACTTTTTAACTTACCAAGAGTAAAAGCTCAAGTTGTGTGAATCCCTCAAAAGTTCTTCAGGATTTGCCTCATTGCTTTAGTTCTCAGACCTCATTTCCTACTATTATGCCCTTTGTTCCTTCTCTTTAAGCTACCATGGTTTTTTGGTGATTGATTTTCAAATAGAGGAGGCATGTTCCTGCCTTAAGGTCTTTGCACATGCTGTTCCCTCTCACTTGAATGCTCTTCCCCCAGATGGCTACATATATCTTGTCTTTCTCACATATAGAAAAATTATCTGCTGCAGTGCATTTTGGAAAATGCATTTCAGAACAGTAAATATTAATCTGGATATCTTCCATGAATTCGTATACCTTTCCTGTTCATGGAAGAAATCCAGGCTAATATTTCAGTGAAAACTGTCATAACCATTCTATTAAACAATGCAGTTAAAAACAAGTCCCTTAACCGTGCAGTATCTTTTCCTATTTTTTAATTTATTTTTCCATAAAGTCCTCATCTATTACACCATAAATTTTACTTGTTTGCTATTTTCCATCTCTCTCCACCAGAATGTAAGTAATAGGAGGTCTCAACATTTAATCTCATCAATAAATAATGTATGATTTAATAAATAATATTTTATATAGAAACTTATAACTCTCTATTCTTATTAATTTTGATACTATTGATGCTATTAATTTTGTTACCCTCCGCAATGTCTTCCAATTGCTAATAAAATGTCTCTAAAGAAAACCTAAAATTTTAATTTGAGAGAAGTAGATCCAATATTTCCTTAATTTTATAGAAGAGATATCTGGAATCTGTGTGTGTTGGTTCCCTTTAATAAGGAATGTTGTGATTATATTAACTACACCCAGATAACTAAGGAAGAGAGAGAGGAAGATAGATGGCTCCATCTGAGCATCACTGAGAATGCCTTCAACATCCATATGTGACATAAGTTTAATCTACCATGATCATTATTTCATTCTGAGCCTTCACGAAGGGTCTTCAACCTCTATATTTCTACTAACAGACTAGTCATGGCAATTTAGGCTCTTTGTGTGTGTGTGTGTGTGTGTGTGTGTGTGTGTGTAATTATAGCAAAGTTCTTCTAGGCCCTACCTATTAACCAATTTCAAAGCTATTTCCACACTTCTTTGGTATTGTTACAACAGTACCCCACTTAGCACCAACATATAACAATATCTAGTTAATTTGTACATTAATATAGTCTTCGAATCAGCAATTCCATTTTGTTTATTCACTAATATGAATGTGCATTAACATTACTAAAAAACTAGAAAAAATTGATTTCTCATCAAAAAGAGAACTCAATAATATCAGGAATATTCCTGTAATAATATACCATACATGGATTAGAATAAGTAAATTAAAGCTGCATGCTTCAATATGGACAGATCCTAGAAATTAGTTGTTTAAAAACACAAGGTAAAGTTACTATATATATGTGTGTATATGTATATACACATATATGTATCAGAATATATGTATGCATAAAATACTACCTTGGCTAAAAATAATATTAAAACATTCAAACAATATAGATAAGAAAATTATAAAGGTATTCAGGTAATGATAAGCACTTAATTCAAGACTGAATTTCTCTGGGAGATGTGAAGAAGAAGTAATAAAGAGAGAGCACATAGTAAGGCTTCAAGTGCCGTGGAGAAGTTATGCAGATGTAGAATACAAAAATTGTTTGAATTCTTAAATGTTATCAGGTAAAGTGAAACATGATTAGATGAAAGGGGATTTTATAGGTTTATATCATTTTGAAGAAAAAAACAAAGGCTGTAACTGGAGTGGAGTGTATTTAAAAAATATTAGCTACATCATCATTTTAAATTTCCCTCAGATTCAAGGAACATAATGCAAGAGAAAAGACTGGGTTGCCATCAGGCTGCTCTTTAACAACTGCTCTGTAAATAGTTATAAAAATTCTTAAAATACTCTCTCATTCTATTGGCATTGATCGTTTCTTTCTGGCATTTTGTAAAACACTTATTTACATGTTGCACTTATACTCTAGGGGCTAATTTTGTGAACTTCAGAACAAAATTAAATATGTTGGAAGATTATGTAAGCTCAAATGTTATATTTGAATGATTGAGAGCCACGAAGGCAAAATGTCAGCAGTATTCACAATGCTTTGCAAGGAAACTAGTTCCATATAATAGAAAATATAGCCTCAGACCCATATCCCATTAAAATGTAAATAGACAGGCATCCCAATGTGTTTCTTTCAAACTTTTTTCATACAAATCAAGCTGTACTTTATGCATGAGGCTGTAGCTAAAATTGTCTTGTTGTACATCTGCATTGTGATTACTGGAGGTTTTAGCATTTGATGCTGAAAGAGATGAAACTCATATCCAGAAATCCATCTGGAGAAAAGTGAGGGTAAACTTTTATTCCTTGTATTGTGCATTGTGGATCACTGGATCAGATCCAGAAAGTTCACATTGGTTTGAACAACTTGGAAAGCCTATTGAAAGAAAGAAAGGAAGAGAGGAAGAAAGAAAGAATGGTCTGCATATAGTTTATGAGTGACTGAGCACAGAGTTACTCCAGGCCGTACTATTCTGAGCTGCTGGTGTAGAAGAACCATCACTTTCTCCTAACCCTCAGAAAGTATAATGATATCTGACTGAGTTCCACCCAGAGCTTGATCTCATGACCCTGAGATCATGAGCTGAGGCAAAATCAAGACTGGGATGCTTAACAGACTGAGCCATCAAGGTACCCTTATATTGTATTTTTAAAATGCTAGACTGAACCTATAAATTGACTGAAAAAAAGAAAGAAGAAAGAAAGAAAAGAAAGAAAGAAAGAAAGAAAGAAAGAAAGAAAGAAAGAAAGAAAGAAAGAAAGAAAAGGAAAGAAAGAAGGAAAAAAAGAAAAGGGCGCAGATTATTTTGTTACTGTGAGATGCTTTAGATGGTGTAGGCAACACTCACATTTTTGAAAGTTTCTTTATACCTGAAAGACGCTTCATAGGGAAGCATCTGCATAAATTTAGTGAAAAATTTCCTCTAGTCAGATATCATTATACTTTCTGAGGGTTAGGAGAAAGTGATGGTTCTTCTACACCAGCAGCTCAGAATAGTACGGCCTGGAGTAACTCTGTGCTCAGTCACTCATAAACTATATGCAGACCAAGAGGTAAATTCCCTACCCTCTTGGAGTTCATTTTCATTCTCTGAAGTGGGAACAAGAATATCTACCTTGTGATACTTCCTACCGGTTAGATGACAGAAAATACCTAGGATGATATCTTTGACGTGCTAGGAATGGAAAACTCAGAGTTATTTTTAGCAATAGCCTTATTATTTTAAAGTGACCTAAAATTTAAAGAAGTACAAATTTTACCAAATCATAAATCTTTATTTTATATATAGATAAGATGTATTTATATTATATATCTATCATATTTATAAATTACATATATTTAATTATAGATATAATTACATATATCTAACTATATATTATGTATAATATATATATATTTGCCATTATTGATGTTTTTAGGGGAAAAAAAACTTTTTTTAAGGAAGTATTCACAGAGCCATCACCTCATATCTCATTCCAACTATCTGCCTGCATTCTCCCCTTTATTCTCTGAAGAAAGTCTTTTCTAGTCACAAAAAGTCTACAGAGTTATTTGAATAATCTTCACATTTTCCTAAGTGATAAAATCTCTTCCCATCTCTGAATTTCCCTATGTCAACTTTTTAAAACTGTTAACACTTTCTTATTTATATTATGGTTATTTGTATTTATTTATTTTTTACTCACAATGGTAGCTTCCAAACTCTTTTGACTGATATTTTCAATTAAAAAAAAAATTTACAGAGTTATCCAGTATATATATACTTATCTTTGCCTTTGTCATTCAAGCTGCTCTAATGAGTTTGATTCTATTCTGTTGTATTCCATTCTAACCTTCCACCATTACCCTCATCTATTCTGTCCTATCCCAATCTCTTATTTTCTTCCACCTGTTTTGTCATATAACCCAGTATCTTAATATATCCTATCTTACTCTATTTTATATAAGGGTGTGTGTGTGTATTCTTTTTTTTTTTTTTTTTTTTTTTTTTTTGAGAGAGAGCGAGCGAGAAAGAGTGTACATTGGGGTGGGAGGCAGAGGTAGAAGGAGAGAGAGAATCCCAAATAGGCCCCACACCCAGTGAAGAGTTCCACCCAGAGCTTGATCTCATGACCCTGAGATCATGACCTGAGACAAAATCAAGACTGGGATGCTTAACAGACTGAGCCATCAAGGTACCCTTATTTTGTATTTTTAAAATGCTAGACTGAAGCTATAAATTGACTGCATGCTCAATAAAGTTGTGATCACAGTCTGAAAGCATTTCCTCCCCTCCTTGACTTAGGATCCATGTTGAACTCTCCTTGCATCTTCAGCATGATGATGCAAGGAGATTAGCATGATGTATCATATATATATATATATATATATATATGCACAGTTAAAAAAATATATATATATAAACATACATATATGTTTTTAACTTGGAACGCTGATCTATGCACAGAGAAGTTTACTAAATCTAAATCTAAAGTTAATCCCTAACTCAGAGCTTTGGGCAAAAGTATTATTCTCTATTAGAAACTTTACTAGGCTCTCTGTGGGTTTTTCATCATTAAGATATTATCTCAAATGTATAGAACTTATAATGGAAAAAGTTTGAGAGGAAAAATTGGGATAACAAATGGTTATTCATATTGTATTGGCATAGCATCTCAGTTGAATTTAGTGAAAGAAGCTTGATTTCCTGGTTATGGATTGAAGCATATTTCTTTTGATTAGCCAAGATTTTAGCCAGCTCTGCTTTATTAGGACGGGGGTAGGTAGGAATTGGGAAGAATAAGTGGAAGATATATGAGAATAAATTTGGACAATTTATAATTAACAGAGTCCAAAATTATATCAGTAAAGACTTTTTCTTTAACTTGTAGTACTGGTATTTGAAACAGTATGTATATCATATTTACATGTTTTGTTTGAAAAGGAAAAATACATGCATTATCCCAAAGGATTAAAGAAACTGATTCACCATAGAAGTTGCAGTGCAGATATGTCCCAGAATTCTAATTACATTTTAAGATTGGACTAACACAAAGATGATTTTAGAAAGGAATAATACATGTACACAGACAAAATAAAATTGTCCCAGCTTTATTTCTCTAGGATGCATTTAGAAGGTAAATAGAGGATACCATTGAGGATAGATCGACCAGAACAGTTTTATAAAAGCTATGTAAGTATTTTCTTCTTAGAATTTGTTGTAAAAAAAATTATTAAGTAAAGGCCACTTCAAGTATAATGGAATCTATTTGCAAGATCTTCTGTTTTTGTTGTATAACAACCAAGAAAGTTAAAATCATATGCCATGAATCATGTAATTGGTGATATTACAGTGGAGTTATTTAAGGAGCTGAGTACTAAAGAAAGGAAAAAAAGAAAGAAAAATAACCTTAGATTAACCCTTTTTTCCCCCTGTAATTCTCTGTTTGTAAAAATTTTATATGGGTGACTTCATAGTTGCTAAAGATAAGAGATTGTTTCAAATTTCACTTAGCTGCCAAACATCTGGGCAAAGCTGTGACCCATGAGGAATGATATTTAATGAAAGATGAGCTATGGATTTTATACTAATTTGGGTCCCACCAATGCCAAGGTCAGCTCCTCAGGGTAACAGTACCAAACTATTCATCATGCTTTGTCTTCACAGGAGACCTTGTTCTCTGATGAAAATCTGCAGTTCAGTGGACATTGCTCATGACTGAAGGGCTCAAACTTAATCAGATGACAGGGACCAATTGACTTCATGTCTACATACAAAACACCCCCTTCAGAGAAACAAAATCAAAGAAGTGAATAAACTTACACATTCCTCTTAACAATTGTTTTCTTAATTCCAATTAGGTCCAAACATGTCATTCTAGTAACTCATGAAATTTTCTCTCAGGTGGATGAGCTTGAAAAATGTATTTTCGGAGACTCCTTTTTGAATTACTGACCCACTACCCTTTGTATTTCAAACTAGAATTCTAGGAAAAAATTGCTCAGTGTAGTGCTCTAGGAAGAACTTTTGGCCAATCTGTACACTGTATTCCAATGGAGAATACACTACAATAATAGATTCAGTGATAAAATTATGCCCGGACAATGAAAAGAAAAAAGAAAATTAGAAAATATCCTAAAAAAAAATATATATATGTATACACACACACACACACACACACACACACACACACACACACATATATATATATATATATATTTAAGCAAAACTTTCTATCTTAAGAGAGGAAGATTTGAATATATGAGATTTTAATTTTAATTTTTACAAACATATTTACATTTCTCATTAACATTTTACAGAAGAACTAGAATGAGTTAAAATTTCATGTTTTACTGTCTACACATGCAATTGCAAAAGGCGACTATAATAAAGCTTGAGATAAAATGATTTCTTTTCAAAGCTAAAACTGATTATCTTCAAATAAGTCATTTAAGTTTGGGGGAGCTATGTTCTCTAATCTCTAAAGTATAATGCTGTCTTATAAGGTGATATTATTACAATTTCTCTCACTTTTGCCTTAGCCTACAACTATAATAGATGCCTACCTCAATATAGTACTTTCTAGTCAATGTGGGGAGAGGGTCCAAGGCTAGTGGTTACAAAGCTAATTCTGTACTAGCAGACAGGGTCTAGAATCCATTTGGGATAGAGTTTTCCTTTATCAGACAGCACACAGCCAATATTTCTTTTTTATTATAACATATGAGTTATTCTTGTTTAAAATATTTTTAAAAAATGAACTCAAATTATTTCATAGAAATAGATTATTAAAATCTGCCCATATAGCTATGATTCCAAAACCAGGAAATACACATCCCACTATATAATTCCAAGCACAATTTAAAATGACATTATATATATATATATACATATATATATATATTATAGCAGATAAATCACATAGAATTGAATTTCAAATATTCACCATCAAAGATATATGATAAAACAGATAGAATCTGAATCTATGAAAATTTATACCTTATTTGATATTCCTTTCCATGAATAGTTTTTGCGTATTTCTAAGAATTATATAAATGACACAGAAGGTGTGTTTTTCTTGACTTTCTGTTGCAAGTTCTCCATCTGTGAGACTTTATACAATAATGTTATTAATTTTACTGTAGGAGCAGATATGTATATGTAATTTCAGTCTTGAGTTACTCTAATGTGATTATAGGATTATAGAGCTGTAACACCTCTACTGTAAATAATTGAGGTAAAGAAAAAACTTTTTTTGTATCATCCTCTTTTATCTTCTCTTTAATTTTTAGGAGACAGCATTCCATATTGTCAAATGGATAATATACAACTATGCTTAAAATGGATCTTTAAAATTAAATGTTTTCTTCCAAATTATAGTTAACATCCAGATTGAGTTCTATGGCTAAACAGCTTTTTTTTTTTTTTTTAATATCAGACAGTTCTCTATTCAACAAATAAAGAAAGACCTTTTTGTAGGAGTTGAAGAAGAGGTAGCTTACTAGTTACCTGCGTGTGAAAAAAATACCAGCAGTATTAAGAGGAATAATAAAAAGGCCTACACAGATCTTTCCTGTCTACAGGTCATAGCTAAAGGCATCCAGAGAGTAGGACAGGCTATGGATGTAACAAAAGATTTTGGGATCCAGGGACCAATCCAGCCCACTGGAGATGTCCATCTGATCAAAGTACTTGTGCACATGGTGGTCAGGCAAGAGGTAGTACAGGGACCCCTGGTGGGGCTCCAGAATGACTGGGGCTGTCTCCTCCGCTGGGTTGCCCCCAAAAGTATGTCCCAGCAAGATCTACCTTCCTGTCATTGACTCAGTTGTTTTTCTTGTCTTTATCTACTGTGCCCAGGATGACTGCAGACCAATCTACCCAGTTCAAAGTGCAGAACTTTGTTCTAATGGTGGTGATCTACATCGCCTCCTGGCTGGTGAAGGGCCACAGAACTGATGGGGCATCCACACTCACTTGCTGCACTTGTTTGCTGAGCGAGTCCCACTGGCAAACCTTTTTTGCAGGAATATCTAGGAAGAACAGAGAGTTGGATGCTACCTCCTGCACTGGAGATTCACAGCACCAGCAGTTCTCTGGCAAAACTCAATCTTCATGGAATACATTGTCACGGGGGAGATCTTGGTGCTAGTGACCTTCGGAAAGCTGGCTCCTAGTTGGCTTTTGAATTCTTGTTTATGTGTTCTAGAAGTCTTTGCTTTAACTTCCATTTTCCATCTTTTTGTACATGCCAGCAAATGATGGTTGAACCCCCTAGCTGTATTATATAGTTCACAAACTATTTCAATTCCATTACATTTTCCTCTCCAATTGTTAGATTTTGGCAGGTAAGAAACTATTGAAATTTAAGGTCCTCTCAAACCTCTCTGCCTAGGTTAATTCTTCGAATCTGAGTTACAAAGGCTATTTACCAGGCTTTTCCTGTTACCTATATTTTTAGCCCCTTTTGGCAAATTCAGGATTAATTTCCCAATAATATGGGGATGTAATGGTAAGTGCTAGAGAAACTCCATTTTTACTTTAGAAGCAGAGAGCAAGTGAGCATTAATTTTGCACCCAAACAGCTTAAATGTTGTGTTCTATGACTGCCCTTCTTTGCTGACTGGGTAAATTTTGTGCTGGGAATTTTTTCCAGGAAAAAAAAAAATTGAGAAGATGATACTTACCTGGTTGTAGTAGAAGAATGTAAGATATTCAGGAATCACCAATGAGGAAGGCATTGAAAAAAATAACCAAGAGATTGACATATATATCCCAAACAATCTTGGGATCTATCTGCTTGGATCTATCCAGTTAAAAACTTGGAACAAGTTTAGATCTATCTGGTTAAAAAACCTTTGTCCCTATGTGAATTCTTTCCTATGAAAGCCCTTTGATGTGGTTACCGTGGGGATTACATTTTATAATTGCCCAAGTATATACTGTTTAAAAAAATTCAACCGAGTAAATATTAAAGATGTAATTGACTTTATTAATCGATGCATGAATCAGGCAGCATCCCATCCAGCAAGTAGAGGAAGCATCAAAGGGCTACAGAGAAGGAAAGTTTTTTAAAGGTAGAGAGTGTAAGGGCCTACTTAGCCAGAGCAATTCCATCTTGGATTTAACCGCCATTTCGTTGTTTATGCAGTAAAACTCAAACTGACCCTGCCTCCCCGCAGGGGACTTACTTAAAAGCAAGTCTGGGAAACCAGTAGAATATGGTCGACCAGTCCCTGATAACAGAGCCCAAATACAAGGGTGGGTCAGGCCAGGTGGAGATAACAGAGCCCGAATGCAGGGATGAGTAGGGCTAGGTGGAGACATCCAATCAGTGGGGTGCGCACACTGTCTCCCTAGCTACCAAAGAGTGTGGGCCCTGCCTTTTGGGTGCCTTTTGGGCCCAATTCTGACCAAGATGATAGGCTGGTTCAAATAGCTACTATAGTGTGAATTGTAATTCAATTGGCCACCCGTGTGTGACCTAGCATAACTATGCAACTTTCTCTGTGTTACAATCTCATTGGCCACCTGTGTGTGGCCAGGCTCAACCACGTGGCCTTTGCTCTATAAAAGTTAATCTGTGAGGCTGGGAGGGGTCGTGCTCTCTGTAAGAGGTGGCCCCAAACGGTAGGTTTGATTCTCAATGCTTGGCGGGAAATAAAGCTTTGCTTGACTTTCGCTTTGTATCAGTCTCGCTCCTTTGATCACAGACCTATTATTGGGGGGCCTTTCAGAGAGGAAGTGAAAAAAGGAGTTATTAGCAAAGAATGTGTTGTTTTAGGCACAGTTGCCTTCCTAAGGGGTTTATCAGTAATTATCAGTAATTTCCTAGTGCTGACCAGGAAATTCCCATGTTGACACATCAGAGGTCACATTTCTGGGAGGTTGAAACTGCAGTCAGGTTAGGTATGAAGTCTTGGTTTACTCACTTGGGATCCTAACCTAAGTCATGCCATTTTGGGCCTGGGTTTTTTTTGTTTAATTGTTCATGCATTCATTCATTCATTTATATTCTTGTAGGCTGGTGTTTGCAGAGGAAGTGGCTCTGCTGGCCAGGGGAGTGGGGAATAATGGGTGACTATTATTGTGTTGAGCCTAAATTGCCCCAAATTAACCACTATTTACTAAGTCTTCCCTTGGAGGTTGCAAGCCTTTAATAGAGTCACGAGTTCCTTACATCAGACAGATTCTGCCATGTAATAATTTTTGTCTAGGTGGGGTGACCGATCTCTGGTGCTTCCTACTATATATACCCTCTTCCCAGAATCTTCTTTTGAATTTCTTTTTAACAACTATATTTTGAAATGATTATAGCACAGGCATTACAACTAAATTTCTAGCAAGAATTTGATTGTAGAGGGGCACCTGGGTGGTTCAGTCAGTCAAGCAACTACCTTCGGCTCCATTCCTGATCCCAGAGTCATGGGATCAAGACCTGCATCAGGATCTTTGCTCAGCAGGGAGTCTGCTTCTCTCTCTCCTTCTGCCTGCCGATTCCTCAGCTGGTGCGCTCTCTCTTGCTCACTCACTTGCTCACTCTTTCTCTGTCTCTCTCAAATAATAAATAAAATCTTTTTAAAAAGGTTGACTGTAGAATATAGTTTAAATTATTTCTCTAATGTTCAGTTTTTAAGATTGCATCATCTTGAGAATGAGAAATTAATTTCTTTTTTGAAATAGCAGGAAGGATGAAAGACACTGCTAAAAACAATAAAACCAGCTCCTATACTGCTTAGATATGGTCTCTCAGGAAAGCAATGTGAAGCACAACTCTCTGTAGGATTGTTGTGGTTTTAGACCATAAACACAGAAAGCAGAAGGAGCAGGATACAATTAAAGATATGATGGGTATATTAAGCAAATGGGAAAAATCAATCACAATCTTGGGGAATCTACAGAGGTCGAAGCTCCCTGTTTTGTCTCTACATCCAGGTTATGAACCATGCAGTTAAGTCCATGGACTATCTTCCCTTGGTCCTCTAGGAGAGCTGCCAGCCAATGGCTTCTCTTTGATGAATAGAAAGCAGCTGTTGTCTCAAGGATGGCTATTAATCTCCTCACAAGATGAAAGTAAGTGGGAAAGCTGAGAAATGCTTTGTAATTAGTGATTCATGCACTCCTTCCCTAAGAATAAAAAATCTTTGAAGCAGTTTCTGCTTGGAAGATGGATAAGTCTTAATTGATACATAGTTACCTTAAGAAATCAAGACATACCAAATGGAGTCTAAACTCAAAAGCTTCTGATTTAAGGTAACTATTACTTAGAGACTTATATTTGTTTGGATTTCTTTTCGTGTTGGGTTATCGAAAAGAAAAATACAATCCAGTTTATTCTAGAAGGTGCCCACTAACTGAATTTTTTCTTCTTGGTAATTATTTAACTTAGCTTATGGCATCTACTCAGCTGTACTTTAGGGATAAAAGACTGCAACATAGCGATTTAGGTTTTAGGAAATGAATTTCTTGGACATTAAGGAGGGAAAGTGATGTAATGAACACTCAGTCTTATATTAGACTGGGTATTATATAAGACTGATGTATCACTGAGCTCTATCTCTGAAATGGTAATACACTATATGTTAATTAAGTGAATTTAAATTTTTAAAAAAGTTTAAAAAATGAATTTCTTTGAAAGAAGTTGTATTTCTTTCATGTACCTCAAATTGTATAGCAGCCATTGGACAATTCTAGTACTTTCCAATATATTGAATATGAGATTCCTTTCTTTTTGTCATGCATATTATTTGAAGTCATTTATATTATTTTCATATCCATCAATAGAAAAATTAATGATCCAAAAGTTCTCTGAAACCAGTTAGAAGAACATGTATTAATCAAAGTAACCATCTCTCTAAATGAATTAAGTTAATTATGTAACCATATAATAATGTATAGCACATGTTAATGGCACAATAAATATATTTTTTTCATTATTTGGTACTTGAAAAAATGGTAATATGGGTAAAATCATATTTAGTCCACAACTTTTGCCTATGAATCAATGATCATAGCTCTCTTATTAAACCCATAATCAGAAACTTGGGGCCTTATATAGCAGAACTTGTAAGGGACAAGTATACAAATGTGTAAGTTAAGAAAGCCTTTCCTCTAAGAATTTCAGACTACTTTATGAATCTGTGTCAATAGAAATCATTTGGGATTAATTCACACTGGAATTTGGAATGCCTTTTTGTCCTTGTAATTGTATCAACTGTTTCTTTGGGTTATCCAAACTAGATTATAACAAAAATATTGATTAATTAAATCCTATAAATGTTTAATTAGCAACTACTTTGTGCAAAGCACAGAAGTACTGTTACTACATTTGTGGAGCTTTTAATCCAATGGAAGTAGATAGAAGCTGAAATTATTAGTTGTTAGAATATAGATTTAAAGGAATCCAATGGGAATGTAAGGGAAGGGGAGGTTAATTAATATGAATTCACTCAGTAATTGGCATATGGTCCTTATTTTTACTATCATTTATAGCTAATCAAGAGACTAAAATTTTTAATTCCATGGATTTGATGGCTAGATAGCATTCTAGTGGATCAACTTCCAACAAGGTTTAAACAAAAAGTGGTACCAAAAAAAAAAAAAATCCTTAGAAAGTACGACAAAAGCTTTAAAATCTGAGAGGTTTTGCCCTTCTTAAAAACAAAACAAAAACAAAAACATCTTAACAAAGTGCTTTGGCATCCAACCTAAAAAAGAGCACTTATTTTTTTTAAAAAATGACAGATCATCTCCTCATTTCAGCACATTGTTCCACTTGGAGCTAGAAATACTTGTTTCCAAACCAAGTATAAGTGCAAAATTGCCAACAATTTGTGGGAAAATTAAATATCCATTTGTTATGGAGGGATCTTTTGTTTTTAAAGCCCTAAACTATTCTTTTAACCCATTTTGACAGTATTTACAATATTTCTGATAAAAAATGTCTCAAAATATATTAAGATGTTCCACTTAAAATTTTCTTATATAAGCCAAAATATAATGTTAGGTAAGTAGTTTGAATATAAGAATAATATTTTTCTCTTAATTCTATATAGAATTCTACACTTTGTCTTATGAAATTGTATGTTTTTACTAATTACCTATACATATGTGTGTGTGTACACTGTTGTTTTAGCTCATTGATGATATGACTCACTATTCTCCTCCAAAGTTTTGGACCAGTTGGTAAAAAGTTATAATTTTCATGAAATTAATATTGATAAATAAGGAGGCAACAGTGCTTCTGCACTGACTTTTATCATTCTTCTACACAGTCACTTTCATTTACCCTAATTACAAAAGGTAGAAGGGATTTTGTTTCTATAGTTTGGGGTACTGAGTATCAAGAATATTTTTAGGTTCAATAAGCTTTTGTCTATTACATAAATGTTCTAACATTTCATATATCTAAATGATACAGTTATTATTAAAGTACAATTTTACTTGAAAGGACTCCAAAACATCTAGTAGTTTTGGTCATTTTACATTTTCCAAAGTTAAAAAATGCTGAATGTCTGTTGGGTACACATATGGAAAGCCATGAATGCTTTATAGTAAACAAATCCTTAACTATGCAAAGGATGGGACAATCATCCAAGTTTCTCTCTTCTAATGTCATTTTTCAAAGCTTTTAGGCAGCGTGCGTGTTTATGGGGGAAAAGGAGGAGAGATCGGCTTATTCTTCATTCACTAGAATGTCCTGATCGATTCTTAAATTCCTGAGATTGGCACACAAATTAAATCCTTTCTAGAGGAATTGGACATTGATTTCATATGAAGCTATAGGACTCTAATCACAGGCCTGTCTTTACTATCGATAAAATAGTAAAGAGAATGTGGTTTATTGTATACTTTTGGAGGACATGTAAGATGTATTCTAGCTATTCTAATCAGGGCTACTCTTAATTTTAGAACTCTGTAATTTTACAACATATGCAACATGCCCTCTGTGATTGTTAGGATTGCAGTAATTAAACCTAAAAGCCCTGCCTGATGTTTAGGAGGTTGGGTTTTTACTTTTTGTCTTGAAGTTCAGTTGCACAGTTTGGACTAATCATAATTATAAATTAACAACACAATATGCATGACACTCTCTTAAGATGACTTAATTATTTATATATATAAGATAATTTTTGAACATACCATCCAGACCAAGAGCTAGACTATTGCAAGTTTTACATTATAAGAAAGGTTGGAAAAGCCCAAAACAAAACTAAAAAAAGAAAAAATTACACATAAGGTGAAGACAGCAAGTGCTTCTGGGGCATCTGAGACAGGAGGTGCCATAACTCTTGAAAGAGGGGAAATTTACTGAGATGAATGCAAACAACCCATCTCACTTTTCTCCTTAAGGCCCTTTTTAAGTCTGGCATGGCATAGAGTGATTGGCTAAAAAGTTTGGTAGAGGACAACCAATGTGATGCATACAAATGTGAAGCATTTGACAATTTCAGAAAACAGAGACAGAAAAATGGAATTTGGCCAGGCTGCCTCAGCGGACAAAACCTGTGTAACCAAGATCCTCAAGAAAAGAGCTGTACAGAGAAGGTTGAACATGACATTGTCTGGCTTTCTCCTTGCATTATTTTCCAGTTCTTATTATACACTGAGACAGATGCTAAAAATCCTAGTGGAAAGTGGGTAAGGTGTTTAATGGGGATTTTGACAGTCTCACAATGTTGAATATTTAGATTTTCTGAAAATAAATTGGAGTTCAGGACCTGGCAAGTTGGAAAGGGTAAACCTGAAAAGAACAAGCATTGATCCATATGACAAGCAGGCTCCAATTAACGAAGCTGATTGTGGACTAAGGTGATCTTCCCCTACTGCAGAAAGTAGCCTGAGACACGACTGGGTGAATGTTCTCTGGAGGATGATATCCAAAGCCTCTATTGCGTTTTATAACACAGTGTCCCGCACATGGGGAAATGCTAACAGACAATCTAAGAGAAGGACTGGGAAAAACAACTGATAACAGAAACAGTTTTAAGATGGCCCAGATACTGAATTTTTCAGCCATGAACTTTAAAATAAATGTAATTAATATATCAAGGAAAATTAATGACAAGATGGAGAAATTTACCAGATTACTGGAACATATATATTCCGTATATAAAAATAATCAAACAGTAATTTTAGAACTGAATAAATGAATACTATGAAAATAAGAAATTATAGATGAGTTTAAGAGCATCCTGGAAAAACTGAAGAGCTGACTGGTAAACATGTTAGTAGAAATTATCCAGACTGAAACACAGAGAAAGAAAACAAATCAAAACAAAAAATGAAAGAAAGAAGAAAGAAAGAAAGATAGATTAAGAGAGAAGTACAAGAGACATACAAGAAATTGTAAAATTTATAACTTAGCAAAAGAATTACCAGAAGAGAAAGAGAGAGAACTGATGTTCAAAAAGATAATGGCTACAATTTTTTTTTTTTACATTGAAAAAAGATGTCAAGCCCTAAGCCACATATCCAAGTAGCACAGCAAATTTCACTTAGAGTAAGTACAAAGAAAAGCAACAAAATAAAGAGATAAAATTAATCACCAACAATACCATACTAAAAAATACTAACATGAATTCTTCAGACATAAAAATTATGCCAGATTGATTCATGGCAATGTAGAAAGAAAGAGACAGTAATGATAACTATGGTAAATTTAATGGTAACTAAGGGTAACTAATGGTAAATCTAAATAAATATTGGCTGTAGAAAACAATAATCATAATGCACAATGGAGTTCAAAATAAATGTAGAAATAAAATGTATGAGAATAGTAACACCAAAGGTAGGAGGAAGAAAAAAAGAGGTATGTGTCCAAATGTTATAAAATTGGGGTGCCTGAGTGTCTCAATCAGTTAAGCATTCAACTCTTGATTTTTGGCTCAGGTCATGATTTCAGAGTCATGGGACTGGACCCTGCTTCAGCTCCATGCTGAACATGCCTGCTTAGGATTCTCTCTCTCCCTCTCCCTCTACCCCTCCACAGGTGCTTGCTCTCCCTCTCTCTCTCTAAACAAAACAAAAAAAAAAAAAAAAAAAGAAAAGAAAGAAGAAAAAGAAAAAGAAAGAAGTTATACAATTGTCTGGGAAGTAATAATAATACTTATTTTTAGGAGAAGCTAGTAAGTCAAGAGTGCATATTGTACATTTTTAGGATTACCATTAAACAAATAGGAAAATATAACAACCTAATAGTTGAGAAAATGAGAAAATTCTGATACTTTAGTAGAAAAAGGAAAGGAAAGAACATAGAATATGTGAGAAAATAAACAATAAGATGTTATTTATAAATGTAAATACATCAATTTATATTAAATGTGAACAACCAAAATACTCTATCATAAATTTAAAGATAAGGATATATCCTATGTGGAAGAAAGACATGTATTTATTTTTATTTTTTTATTTTTATTTTAATTCCTGTATAGTTAACCTACAGTGTGGTACTAGTTTCAGGTGTACAATATAGTGATTCAACAATTCTATTCATTACTCAGTGCTCATAATTGTTAAGTGTACTCTTAATCCCCTTCACCTATTTCACCCATTCCCTTGTCCACCTCTCCTCTGGTAATCATCAGTTTGTTCTCTGTAGTTAAGAGTCTTTTTCTTGGTTTTTGTCTCTTTTTCTTTGTTCATTTGTTTTGTTTCTTAAATTCCACATATGACTGGATGCATGTGGTATTTGTCTTTCTCTCCCTGACTTATTTCCCTTAGCATTGTACCCTGTAGATCCATCTGTGTTGTTACAAATGACAAGATTTCATTCTTTTTTATGGCTGAATAATATTCCACGGTGTATGTACACACACACACACACACACACACACACACTCACACACACACACACACACGACTTTATCCATTTATCTTCAATGGATACTTAGGTTGCTTTCATATCTTGGCTATTATAAATAATACTGCAATAAATGTATGGGTGCATATATTTTTTCAAACTAGTCTTTTTGTATACTTTGGGTAAATACCTAGAAGTGAAATTGCTGGATCATATAGTAGTTCTGTTTTTAATTTTTCAAGGGACCTCCATAATGTTTTCCATAGTGGTTGCAACAATTTCCATTTTCACCAATAGGGCACAAGGGTTCTCTTTTCTCTACATCCTTGTCAACATGTGTGATTTTTTTGTCTTTTTGTTAATAACCATTTTAACGGGTATGAGGTAATATCTCATCATGGTTTTGATTTGCATTCTCCTGACGATTAATGATATCAAGAGTCTTATCATGCACCTATTGACTATCTGTATGTCTTCTTTGGAAACATGTCTGTTTAGATCTTCTGTTTAATTTTTTTTAATTTCTTTTCAGCATAACAGTATTCATTGTTTTTGCACCACACCCAGTGCTCCATGCAATCTGTGCCCTCTCCAATACCCACCACCTGGTTCCCCCAACCTCCCATCCCCCGCTCCTTCAAAACCCTCAGTTTGCTCTTCAGAGTCTATAGTCTCTCATGGTTCACCTCCCCTTCCAATTTCCCTCAACTCCCTTCTCCTCTCCATCTCCCAATGTCCTCCATGTTACTCCTTATGCTTCACAAGTAAGTGAAACCATATGTTACTTGACTCTCTCTGCTTGACTTATTTCACTCAGCATAATCTCTTCCAGTCCCATCCATGTCGATACAAAAGTTGGCTATTCATCCTTTCTGATGGAGGCATAATATTCCATTGTATATAGGGACCATATCTTTTTTATCAGTTCGTCCGTTGAAGGGTATCTTGGTTCTTTCCACAATTTGGCGACTGTGGCCTTTGCTGCTATGAACATTGGGGTACAGAAGGCCCTTCTTTTCACTACATCTGTATCTTTGGGGTAAATACCCAGTAGTGCAATTGCAGGGTCATAGGGAAGCTCTATTTTTAATTTCTTGAGGAATCTCCACACTGTTTTCCAAAGTGGCTGCACCAACTTGCATTCCCACCAACAGTGTAAGAGGGTTCCCCTTTCTCCACATCCTCTCCAACACATGTTGTTTCCTGTCTTGCTAATTGTGGCCATTCTAACTGGTGTAAGGTGGTATCTTAATGTGGTTTTAATTTGAATCTCCCTGATGGCTAGTGATGGTGAACATTTTTTCATGTGTCTAATAGCCATTTGTATGTCTTCATTGGAGAAGTGTCTGTTCATATCTCCTGCCCATTTTTTAATATGATTGTCTGTTTAATTTTTAATCAGAATGTCTTTTTCTTTTGCTACTGAGTTATATGATTTTTTATATATTTTAATTATTATCCCTTTATCAGATATATGATTAGTAAATATTTTCTCCCATTCAGTAAGTTGCCTTTTTCATTTGTTGATTTCCTTTGCTGTATAAAATACTTTTAGTTTAACATAGTTCTAATTTCTTATTTTTGGTTTTGTTGCTCTTACTCTTGGTGTCAGATTAAAAAAAATAATAATAATATTGCCAAAACTCTGTCAAACAGTTTATCACCTCTGTTTTCTTCTAAGAATTTTATGATGTCAAGTCTTAATTTCAAGTTTTTAACCCATTTTGAGTTAATTTTTGTGTACGTTATAAAATAGTGGTGGTTTCATTCTTTTGCATGTGGCTAATTTCCAATTTATTGAAGAGACTTTCTTTTCCTATTGTATATTCTTGGCTCCTTAGTCATAAATTAATTATCCATACATGCATGGGTTTATCTGTGGGCTCTCTATTCTGTTCTACATATCTGTTTTTATGCCAATACCCTATTTTTTCTATTACTATAGCTTTTTAATGTATTTTTAAATTAGGGAGCATAATGCCTCCAGCTTTGTTCATCTTTCCCAAGATTTTCTTCGTTATTCTGTTTTTTGTTTGTTTGTTTGTTTTATGGTTCCATACAAATTTTAGGATGTTCTACTTCTTTGAAAAATGCCACTGGAATTTTGACAGGGATTGCATTAACTGTGTAGTATGGACATTTTAACAATATTGATTCTTCCAATTCATGAGCATGGAATATCTTTCCATTTATTTGTTTTTTCTTCAATTCCTTTCTTTAATGTCTTGCTGTTTTCAATGTACAGGTCTTTCATCTCCTTAATTAAATTTATTCCTACACTTCTTTTCTCTTCAATGCAATTGTAAATGGGATTTGTTTTTATTAATTTTTCTTTCTGATAGTTTACTACTAATGTACAGAAATGCAGTAATTTTTCTTTTTCATGTTAATTTTGTATCCTGCAACTTTACTGAATTCATTTCTTAATTCTAACAGTTTTTTGTTGGAGTCTTTGTAGTTTTCTATGTATCATGTCATCTGCAAATAGTGATAGTTTTAGGTCTTCCTTTCCATTCTAGATGCCTCTTATTTATTTTTCATCCCTTATTGCTCTGGATAGGACTTCTAATAGTAAATTGAATAAAAGTAGAAAGAATGGGCATCTTTGGCTTTTTCTGGATTTAAAGGAAAAGCTTTTAGCTTTTCACTGTTGAATATGATGTGGGCTTGTCAAATATGGCCTCAATGATGTGTAGGTACATTCCCTTTATACCCATTTTATTAAGACTTTTTTTTATCATAAATGGATGTTGAATTTTATCAATTTTTTTCTGCATCTATTAAAATGCTTGTATCATTTTTATCTTTCATTTTATTAGTATGATGTATCACAATGACTGATTTATGGATGTTGAACTACTCTTGAGCATCCTTGAAATAAATTCTACTTGACCATGGTGTATGATCCTTTCAATGTATTGTTGAATTCAGTTTGCTAATATTTCAATGAATATATTTGCATCTATGTTCATTAGTGATATTGGCCTATAATTCTTTTGTGTGTGTGTGTGTGTGTGTGTGTGTGTGTGTGTGTGTGTGTGTATGTGGCATCCTAGTTTTGCTTTAGTTTTGGGGTAATAATGGGCACATAAAATGAATTTGGAAGAGTTCCTCCCCTTCTATTTTTTTGAAAAGTTTGGGCAGGATTGGTATTTTAATTCTTTGAATGTTTGTTAAAATTCACCAGAGAAGCCATCTGGTCCTGGACTTTTGTTTGTTGGGAGGTTTTGATTACTGATTCAATCTCTTTCCTAATAATTGGTCGTTCAAATTTTCTATTTCATCATGATTCAGTTTTGGGGATTGTATGTTTCTAGGAATTTATTCATTTCTTGTAAGTTGTTCAATTTGTGTGTGTATAATTGTCCTAGTTGTGAGGATATAAGATCCCTTATGATCCTTTGTATGTGGTATGATTTGTAACATGCCCTCTTCCATTTCTGAAATCAGAAATAGAAGAGGAGTTTTTTTTTAATGTGAGTTCTTTAAAAAAGTAATTAATATTGTCTGTTCCAGACATTAAATTAAAAAGAGAATTAAGTTGTAGCATTGATGAAAAAGAGGAAAGTTTTTCCTAGATAAATATACCTAATGCAATACTCAAAGCTATGAAATCTCAGATTGCTCTGAGCTCCTTTTTTTAATCTCCATTATTAATTAACTGCCTCAACTTATTTTTTCCTAGGAGAAAGTTGAAGAGGGGATAATCATACTAAGGTAAGATCACAATTGTCTGGAAGTTTGTATTTTTTAAATCAAAGTTAAGATAAAAACTGGCATTTATCTAACTTTGGTTACCTAAACTTACAATTTGATTTTCTAACCTTTAGGCTTTTTTTTCAGGTGCTACCCTATCATATATTTAAAGTCATTGTAAACTATCATCAGAAACATTTAACTTCTAGCTGTGACACTGTGCTTTATTTTATTCAATATGATGTCTATTCTAAGTGAAATATAAGACTAAAGTAAGTGTTTTCTTTCCTTGAAATCAGATTTTCATTATAAAGTTGACCTTTAAATGTCCCATTTTGTTAGGCAAACAACATTATTTGAAATTAGTCACAGGTTTCTTGTTTTGTGCAAGCAAAGCTTGATTACAAGCCTTTCTATAAAGCTTCTATTTAGTTTAATAATTCATACCTCTCTGCTTATCAGCTTTAGAATTCTAAAGGAGGAATCTGCCTATAAATCTTTCCCACTGCTGCATTTTATTTTAATGCACAGCAACACAACACTAACATAATTGGTGCAATCTGTTATTTACAGATATGTGGTGAGACGCAGGTGGCAAACTCTTTTTTAGTGTTGTAAGGAAAAGTAAGACCTTCTTCACAACTTGAGTTATGTGAAAAAAAAAATTGTGGCTGGGTTAGGATAGCAGCTATTGTCACGATGGGTGTTCTCTTATTCCTGCAGTAATTCTTTTCCATATGGAATACTTTTCAATTCCACTCTACACCAGAATGCTTATTTGTGTTAAGAACATTTATTTTCTTAAAAGGTAGATCATAAAGGAATATTGTTGTGTACAATCTTACTCAAGTGTCCAGAATAAATTGGCTTATGATTTTTGTTCTAATAAAAATCATCTATAAATTCTTTCTGAAATCTAAAACACATGCCATACTTTTTGTGCATCAACCATAACCTCTAAGTTTAAAAGCTTCCAACAAATTTCAGTTTTAGAAAACACATAATCACAGAAAACAAAATTCAACAATATGGCTTCACTGACTACATATCTCCTCTATAGCTCCATTTATATATTTCCCTTTATATAAAACCTATGAATGGAATATTTAGTATTTTCTATATCTATTTAATCAAGATCATCAATAATAACCATTTATCAAATTCAGTGATCAAATCTTAGTCCTTGTTGTACCTCTTAGTAGTATTCAATAAATTTGATGACATTGTTCTTAATATTCTTTTTTTTCACTTGGCTTACTCTATGCCTCTCTCCAATGCGTTTTTATCCTCCATCCTCCACTCCTTCTTCATCTTTTTTGTTAGTCTCTCTTCTTATCCGTAAATGCCAGAGTCGCTCATGCTTAGTTTTATAACTACCTTCCTTCTCTATTTCGATCTTCCTTCTGTGCGATTCTGTTTGGCTTTATTACAGTTGATTCTCAAACATATAGCCTGATATGCTATAGGACCTTACAACTAAGAACTTGAAAATTAACCTTGTCTGTTTGTTTGTTTTTTTTCCTAAACTCGTCCAGTCTCCTTATGTAGCCATCAGAGTCATCTTTTAAAACATTAGAGAAGATCATACCACTTCCATAGTCAAAATTTTCTGGTGATTTCCATCACAGTTAGAAAAGAATCAGCTTCCTAATTCAGGTCTCAAGGCCTCATTGATTTAATATTAATCATGCACTCCTTCTGCTTCAGCTATTCTTTGTTTGGATCACATGGAACTTCCTGCAATTCCTTAAAACACATCTAGTTCTTTCCTGCCTCAGAGATTTGCACTTGTGTTTCCTACACTAGAATGTTCTTCTTCCTCCTCACCTGACTTCCTTCTTTTCTTTGCCTCCTTCAGGGTTCCACTTAAATATCACCTCCTCACAGAGACCTTCCCTGACTACCTTAAACAAAATAGAAAACCCACCACAATTCCACCACTCTGTTTCCTTACTTTGCTTTGTTCTTTTCTTGTATCACTTATTATGACTTTAAGTTAGCTGATATATTTATTCATCCAGAAGTGTCTCCTGATCATCAGGGAGGATGTCCATACCTTGAGAGAGAAAAAATATTCCGGAAAATGTTTTTGGAATATTTGCCATTAAAACTATCAGATCAGGGATGCCTGGATGGCTCAGTCGGTTAAACGTCTGCCTTTGGCTCAGGTCATGATCCCAGGGGCCTGGGATCGAGTCCTGTATCAGGCTCCTTGTTCAGCGGGGATCCTGCTTCTCCCTTCACCTGCCACTCCTCTGCTTGTGCTCACACTCTCTTTCTCTCTCTGACAAATAAATAAATAAAATCATTTAAAAAAAACTAGCAGATCAATAATATGCCTTCATATTAGCTGTGCCTTGACCAAGACATAGGGTGACATCAGCTTTCAGAACATACCTACTTTTTAGTAACTGTATGTTGATTAAATATATATATGAATAAATATAGTGTAAATATAAATATATATAGAATTATCATGAAATGTTCAGTATTTTTTTTAATTTTTTATTTTTTCAGCATAACAGTATTCATTATTTTTGCACCACACCCAGTGCTCCATGCAATCCGTGCCCTCTACAATACCCACCACCTGGTGCCCCCAACCTCCCACCCCCCAAATGTTCAGTATTTTAAAGACGTATATTTTCCTCAATTTTTATAACTTTACTATTGTGCATAAATGAACTAATTGTAACATTGTTGATTTCATTTCAATAGCTATTACACATCTCAAATGCCAAACAAGAGGATAGGTCTTAGAAAAAAAAATCAGGGGCACCTGGGTGGCTCAGTCGTTAAGTTTCTACCTTGGGCTCAGGTCATGCTCCCAGGGTCCTGGGATCAAGCCCCACATCAGGCTCCCTGCTCAACGAGAAGCCTGCTTTAACCCTATCCCCTCCCCCTGCTTGTTCTCTCTCTTGCTGTGTCTCTTTCTGTCAAATAAATAAATAAAATCGAAATTTAAAAAAAAAAAAAGAAAGAAAGAAAAAAAAACAGGCTCCTTTCCCTGGAGTGCTCTTAGGGGAATAGGAGAAAACTATTGAACACAACTGACAACTAATGATATGAACAGAGCTCTAAGAAAACATATATATTTATATACAAATTTTAAAAGACTGTGATTGTGGAGACCTTGATGATTAGGTATAATGAGAACTCTTAATTGCAGGCTTAAAAAGGACTTGCAGTTTCTAAAAAAATAGTTCTCAACTTAGAATGAGAATTTTGAATTTAAATAGGAACATGTATTTATACAAAATTTTATAAGTATACGTGAACTTATATTTTCAAAACATATTAATTATGGCACAATTTCCCAGTAGTAGCCCAGAAATAATTATGATCTTTCATGGAAGAACTGCTCATTTTTGCAGGCCACATTCAGAACAACTTGGAACAATTGCCCTACTGCTTAAAATAAGGAAGTATCTTGAATTATCCGTTGCAGGTCGGCATCTTTGCTGATGTCTATAATGTATAGAGAAATGATCAAAATACTTAACAGATAATTAACATTCTCTTGTTCTGTACAATTCACAGAAGAAAAGATATTATTTATATTTTAAGTCTATTTTGCAAAATGTGTTTTATGTATACAAGGTGCCATTGTAAGAACAGTCATGACCATAATAAGAGACATCTTCAGGTTTTGCTATTATTCTCATACAACGGTTTTTTGGAAGAATCTGTTTTATTTTTCTAGTTCTTTCAAAAGCAAACAGTGCCTGAGCAGTATGTCTGTATTTCTTCTATTGTGATACTTGTGTCTGCAAGAGTTGAATAGAGCCCCCCTTTCTGTAAAATAATTAGATAGTGAAAAGTTTCAGATAAGTTCATATTCCAAAGAACGGAAGCTGACATTTTTACCCACCAAATTATTTTAGAACCAATTTGAATGGGTAACATTTAAAATAAATATGGATCATTAATGCAATTTCATCTTTTCACTTTGTCTTTGAGCAAATAAGTTATTAAAATAAGAACTATAAGTAAAAATAAAATCAAGCACAAGGAAAATAATGATAATTGCAGCTATTTAATAAAGCACTTTCTACGTGCCCGGCACTGAATTTGTGCTGTATATTCTCCCGCCCCCCCTTTAAGCCTTGTAACAATCTAGGATGTATCTATCATGTTTATCCCTTTTGGATGGGCTAGCAAACTGAGGCACAGAAAATTATGTAGATGCCCATAATCATTTAAGTAACAAGGGCTCTGGTAACAAATGCAGGCATGTGGACACAAGAGCATGTGCACCCTTGTTAAATTCTCCTCCATCCATTTACCTTTTCCTTTTGCTAAGAATGTAATTTTTTAAAAAAGAAAGAATGAGAGAATATAATTAAGACCATGCTTTCATGTTCAGATTGTCAACATGTCATTCTGTACACTGCCATACCATTTTGAACAGATTGCTTACCCTTTCTCTGCCTTAGTTCTTCCCACAAAATGGGTTTAGGAGAAGGAACATACTATAGGAATAAATAGTGCATGGCATAAAGAATTAGTAAGTGAAGGATAATATTTTTCACTTAAATGATTTTTTTAAGATTTTATTTATTTATGAGAGAGAGTGAGAGTGAGCACAAGTGAGGGGGATCGTCAGAGGGAGAGGGAGAATCTGGCTCAGTTCCAGAACCCTGAAATCATGACCTGAGGCAGAGGCAGCTGCTTAACTGACTGAGCCACCCAGGCACCCCAGGAAATGTTTATTGAGCACCAACAAAGCACGTTGCTTATTACCGGACAGGATATACCTCTCCTGTCTTTCTGCTTACTATAATCACAATTGTGTATTTATTAATGATCTATATTCTTTCTGTATGTTTTGATGCTTCTGTCTGTACTTATCATGTATTCAATAAAAATCTCCTGAGCACTTACTATGTGCTAGCTGCTAGGTACTCAAAGTTTAGAGATATGTGTGTCCAAACCTACTATTAAGACATACCTAGTCATGTCTGGCAAACTGATGGAGTAAGTCTAATTCACATCAATTTGTATGAGGTAAGGACATATCTAAAAGGAAACATAATACTAAAACCTACTGAGTGTTTAATAATGCCTGTTTTAAATACTGCTCATGTAATCATGCTAGTTAATTTAATGGTACCATAGGTGGTACCATTATAATATTGATTTTAGGTATATGGAATGTGAGACCCATGAAGATTGAGTAATTTGCCAAAGATCATTCAACAGTTATGTTGAGGAGCCAGTGTTAAAATACAGGCAGTAAGACTGAGAACCTACACTCTGAACCACAATTCTGTATCATTTTGGACCTGGAACAAGATATCATAATCCAGGGTTGAATAAAAGTTTTTTTAGATAGTATAGATAATTTGTTCTTTCATTATCAATGGCCCATAGACTTCTACTGAGTTCTAGTGAGAGGGGAGTATGAGTAAAAGCAAGGAGTTTTGTTTTGTTTTTGTTTTTGTTTTTTTACTGAAAACTTTATAAGACTGGTATTCAGGGAGCAATTCTATGTTGCCTTTTTAATGAAATGTAGAAGCAAAATGAGAAGTGTATTCTACTTCCCGAACCACAGAATACCACTCAACCTTGACACCTAGAAGACAGTTGTTTGTGTAGTGTCTGGCTGGAGAGCAGTACATGGAATATAGAGCAACAGTGTCCAACACAGAGAGTGGCAGAGGGTTTGGGCCAATTCATCAACAGTGCCCAGGGTGGGGGGACTACTGCCCAAACCAAACAGCGCTGGTATCAGATATGTCAGTAAGAATCCATAGTGATGTGTGGAAATTTAGCAGAGTCAAGAGATGGTGTGGTCCACAGGGAAAGAGGATCAAAGCCACAGAAGTGAACAATAAATAAATTTGGCCTCATGGAAACTCAAGTGAGCCAGAAGTGTTAAGGAGCTCTTGCTAAGTGACTCCATATCTACTAGGAGTCTCAGAAACCCTGGAGGGATTATTTCAGCAAGGCATAGAAGAGCCATTGCAATATGGATGATGACCATAATTTTGCCAACTTCATTTATGTCTTGGCTTTGTATATACTCAGATTTCCTAAGTGAGGCATGGTCCCCTTTCTTAAGAAATCCATGGTCTCTTAAGTGAGACAGACAGGCAAAATACTTACTTAAAACATGGCTCTGTGCTTGAGTTCTACACAAAGTTCACCTGGAACTCAGTCAGTGACGAGGAGGTTACATTCCTCACTCTCAACACCCTACCTTGTTCTGCTCTTTCCATCTCACTTCCCAAATTTCCTTTTATTATTACTGTGATTGCCATTATATAAATTAAGCTTAAATCTTAGTTCATGATGGTAAGTTCATTCTACAAATCATTATTTGCTTACTCTGTTATTCTGTGCCATGCAGGAACATACAGTCAATGAAATCAATATAGTCAATTTAAAAAACATGTGATAGTTGTGATCTATAAAAGTCACTGCAAACAGTGACTCAGTGAATGCTGAGTCATTTATGCTAGGGAAGATACGGGATTAGTTTCCTGTGAGGCTCTGGTCACATTTTCATCAACCAAATAATATGTAACCTTATTTTGTATGTGTTTCTGCTTAAAGACACTTATTTAATATGTGGTTGACTCATTAACATTGAACCTAGAGCCAAGGGTGCTGTAACTCATGCCTGAACAAAGTGGATCCACGTATTTGCCTAGAAGGCACATCACAGACACCCTATGCTTCGAACAGTAGCTAGCTCCTCAGTGCTACACAGGAGGGCCACTTTAAACAACAAAAATTACCAAGAGGAAGCACAAACAAGCAAAATATGTGGCAATAAATAAACAGCAAAATGACACTTGGTCACCCAGGAGAGCTGAAACAAGAGGGCAGAGCCTTGTTTGACCTCAGCTGGAAACGCATCCCCCCAGGGACAACTCCAAAGTTTCCTTACTCTGGGAACGCTTGCAAGTGACTTGAGAGTAACTCATGTGTTCAGGGCGGCAGGTGTGGGGGTGGTGGGGAAGGGAGGGAAGCGTGAGTTCCACATAAATTTTAGCGAATAGATGAATTTGCAAATACAGAAATCACAAATAAGGAGGATTTACTACATTGAGCAAATAACATCACATAACTGATTTCCATAAAATCTTTTTCACTTAAAACGTGACTCTAATTGGGATCTTAATAATTAAAATCAAATATATTTTAATCCATTAAATGAGATTCTTTGTTTATAGCTGATAATACATTAGAAAACACATAAAACTCTTAAAAATCTCTTGTTTAGCATGATGTAATAATCACTCATATCTCCCCTAATATTTTATAATTAAGTATATATGCATTATATATGTATAATTGTATATATAAACCATACATATAAAATTTTATATATAAAATTATATATATGTATATATAAAAATATATAAATATCAATGGCCAACCTATGAGTTTGGTACTTTTATCAAAAGGAAAACATACTCAGTCCTTTCTGAGGAAACTGCCCCCAAATGTTTTTTTTTTTCTGAACAAATTACAATGACCTATCAGCTTCAATTAGTGAATTTGAAGCTACTGTTCTGGCCATAATTCATTATAGGAAGAATATATTTGTGAGTCAAAGGCAACCTGTTTAGACAGATCATAGTAAAAGCCAATAGCCTATGAGATGGTTTGGTATAAAACCGTCTCTAATGAGGATGGTCCTACTGCATGGTGATAAACTTGCCTAGCTAAATCATATGTCTTGACAATATTAATAATAGGTATTAATAATAAGAATACTGGTTTCATCCTATGTGATGTTTAATTATTTTTCTATTCCTCTCACAGCTACCTCATTCTAGTTTTGAAATTCCAGAACTGGTGCTATTATAAAATTGCTAACACAGTTTCCCATTCCATGACATTTCACCACATAGCTTTATACTAAACTCCCATCATCAAAGAGAAACTGTGTCTGTCTGTTTCTGGCAACAGGAACATAGTTGATTATTGCCAAGGCATTTGAGGCTTGAAGCATTTGAGTGAACTGGCTAAGATCACACAGGTAGCTAAGATCACACACAGGCTCGAAGCATTTGAGTGAACTGGCTAAGATCACACAGCTAATATCTTAACTTACAGGACTTCTATTCATGCATATCATACAACAGCTACTTACCCTATCAAGATGACAATTTTGGGACATGCTCCACCTGGCTTCAGTGACAGATTACAGTTCCTTCCATGTTAAAAATCCAGCTTAGAAAAAGAACTCAATTTCACTCTTAGATATGGACACCAAATATAAATTATTTTATCTTCATCTATAATTTTACTGAATTTATCTTTTTTTTTTTTTTTTTTTTTTTTTTTTTGACAGACAGAGATCACAAGTAGGCAGAGAGGCAGGCAGAGAGAGAGGGGGAAGCAGGCTCCCTGCGGAGCAGAGAGCCTGATGCGGGGCTCGATCCCAGGCCCCTGGGATCATGACCTGAGCTGAAGGCAGAGGCTTTAACCCACTGAGCCACCCAGGCGCCCCTGAATTTATCTTGTTAATCTAATCCTTTTTAGTAGACGACTGTTAAATCAAAAGAGGTTTAGCATACTGGAATTTTCTTGTGTGAGAAAAGACCCTCTGTCTATAAATGAAGGATAAAATATTCACAGATAAAAGGAAAAATCATCTTTAACCTCAGGCTTACTAAGTAAAACCTTACAAGGACAAAACACTTGACTTGATATTAATCAAGAACCAGCCTCCCTAGGCAGGAGAGACCTGAACAGGTTGGACTCATGACATGATGCTTGTGAAGTGTCTCGAAATGCTGTCACCCCTGCTGAGACTCCTGATGCTGCCACTTCTAATGCCAGACCTGCTGTCTCTCCATGTTACCCTCTTGTTCACACCACTTCATGCTCATGTCCAATGAGCCAAGGAACACACTCATAATCTACCTGTTCCAGGGGAATAAAAGAATTTTTAGCAACCAAATTATGGAATGCTGGGGCTAAAGATCAGTAACCATGATTGATTACACTCTAGTTCTTGCATCTGGAAAGGGGAATCCAGTAAAAATAGAAAGCCATGAATTTGGAGCTAACAGAAAGTCATTCTCTAAACTGTTAGTATAAAAGAACAATTGGAGCCTCGCATCATATTTTAATGGTGGTCATCATTGTATAGATATTCATGAATGAGATTGGAATGAGAAATAGAAAAGTACATCTTATTTCAGATGGGTAAATATGTTTTAAATTGGTTTTTGCAACTTATTGATTTATACACATAGAGATATGCCTATCATACTAAACATTTCTGAAATTTCCTTAACTTCACTAGTATTTGCTATTTATGCTGTTATTGAAAAATCAACACTGCGATTATTTTGTGTGTATATTTATTATTTAAATGACTTATTCAGCCATCCTAGTTGAAACCAATTAGAGTTCTATATTTAGCACGTATTGTGGAACGTACACTATATAAGACATTAATAATACAATGATGAACAAGATAGACACTACCCTGCTTTTGAAGAAGCTACCATTTAGAGGAAGGAGAATAGGATTCCTAGAAGAATGTATAGGGAAGATATAGTATTAACCATAGTAATAGGTGTAAGTACAAGGTATATGGGATTACCTAAGAGGCATACATTTAGTTTTTTTGAGAAATGGAAGCTTTCCTAGAAAAGGAAAATTCATCAATAAATCCAGGCCCATGAAACGATGTGCCTGAGTGAAGAAATGGAATAAGAAAGTTCCAGGGACTGGGTTACCAGTGTGCACAAGTACCACCAGCTGGGAGTAGGGTGCATTCAGAGGAATGGCAAGTTCTTGTGACTGGTTGTCACACAGAATGATAAAGTGAGAGGGATAGGGATAAAAGGAAAAGTGGGGAGAGAGGTTGCTTGTGGAGGAGGCTGGAGAGGGTCTGAGTGAATTAATCAGCATTATGGTGTTTGCTCTTTGCCCTGTGAGCCATGGAAAAGCAAGAAGAGGTTTTGAGGAGGGGAGGAAGATACCCAGATTTGATCTTTAGGGTAACTACTCTGGTTTCAAATGTGAAACGGGCTGGAGAACAGCAATGCTGGAAGTAATTAGGTTAGAAGAAAATTGGAGGATGTATTGGGGAAGCCCAAGCCAAACTAGTGGCCATGGAGATGAAGGAAAGGAGACATTATTTAAGAAATACTGAGGATACAGGAGCATTTGGGTGGCTCCATTGGTTAAGCAACTGACTCTTCATTTTGGTTCAGGTAATGGTCTCAGGGTGTGAGATTGAGCCCTGTGTAGTGCTCTGCACAGGACATGGAGTCTGCTTAAAATTCTTTCTTTAAAAAAAAAAAAAAAAAGGAAAGGAAAAGAAAGAAATAAAAAAGAAAGAAAAGGAAAGGAAAAGAAATACTTCAGACACGAATGAACAAAATTTGGTAATTGATTAGATTGTTTTGGTCTGGATGGTATTGGATGACTTAACCTTTTGAACTTCAGTTTCCTTATTTGTAGAATCCATATAATAACAGTACTATGCCATGGGATTACTATGAAGGTAAAATAGGAAAAATCAGACATTTCACATTCTATAACCAGAATGAGTTATACCAGGGTAACATCCGGTTGCCCAGTTTTGGCAAAGAGCTGGCACTTTCCTGTAAAGGAGAAATTGCCAAGAGAGGAATGCATTATAATGGAAGATGTCTAGCTTTGTTTCACATTTCATCTCTGTTGTAGTCATTCCTGTCCAATATCCAACATTTTGATATCCTAACTGATCTTGCCAGGTTTTCTTTTGTACTTTCAAAATACTACCCAGATTATAGATGGAATATTTTTAAACTAAGTATCAGACCATATTACTGCTGGGTTTTAAAATTGTTAAAAGGCTGGGGCGCCTGGGTGGCTCATTTGGTTAAGCATCTGCCTTGGGCTTAAGTCATGATCCCAGAGTCCTGGGATCTAGCCTGGCATCTGACTGCCAGCTCAGTGGGGAGCCTGCTTGTCCCTCTGCCCCTCCCCACCACTCATGCTCTCTCTCTACCAAATAAATAAATAAAATCTTAAAAGAAATTTTTAAAAAAGTGTTCAATGGCCATCCTTAGGATCTTTTTTTTTTTAAAGATTTAATTTATTTATTTGACAGACAGAGATCCCAAGTAGGCAGAGAGGGAGAGGAGGAAGCAGGCTCCCTGCTGAGCAGAGAGCCCGATGTGTGGCTCTATCCCAGGACCCCGGGATCATGACCTGAGCTGAAGGCAGAGGCTTTAACCCACTGAGCCACGCAGGCGCCCATCCTTAGGATCTTTTATATTTGTTTAGGATAAAATAATGCCCTAGGCCAAGGCATTGCTATAAGGCCTTTCTAAACTCTGCAGCTTCATCTCAGAATTCTCTTCTCTCTGCTCTATCTCCCACCATTCCAGCTTTCTTTCCATCTTTCAAAGATGACATGATTCCTACTGCTCATGATTCCTAGGCCTATCAGAATTTTTGTGCTCTTGTATTTTTTAACTTTTTTTTAATCCTTCAGATTGTACAACATTGACATTTAAAAGAAAAACAATGAATGCTTATTATGTGCAAAACATTTTTTCTAAGCTCTTTATATGAGATGCTTTATTTAATATTTATAAAACTCTATGTGATAATTATCTCTATTTTAAATATGTAGAAACTGAGGCAGTGAATTTAAGTAACTTATCCAATGTTATGCACATGCTAAGAAATGGAGATTTTGAGGAAAAATAGGATATTTGCATAGTCTCAAAATATCTTCTTCCAAGATATTTATTTCTTTTAAGATTTTATTTATTATTTTAGAGAAAGAGAGCACAAACAGGGGGAGGGGCAAAGGGAGAGGGAGAAGAAGATTCCCCTCTTAGCAGTGAGACCAACGTTGGGCTCGATCCCAGGACTCCATGATCGTGACCCGAGTCGAAGGCAGAGGCTTAACTGACTGAGCCACCCAGGTGCCCCACTCCCAAGATATTTATTAATAAAAAAGGGAATATAGAAGCTTTCAGTGAAGAAACCCAGAAAACAATACCTTGATATACCAAATACTGAATGATAGTTTAGCTAAAAGATACTAAATGATCAAGCTTAACATCATGAGTAGTAAGACATCTGATATGATGTAGTGAAAAGGGTGAAACATCACATCTTTTGTATTCTTATTCAAATGTGTAAAACCAGTCTAATCATGAAAAGGACATCAGACAGACACAAATTGTGGAATAAATTCTACAATATAGAATTTGATATCTACCAGCGCTCTTCAAAAGCATCAGCGTCATTTGTGAAAGACAAGGAAAGCTGAAGGATTATCACAGATTGGGGTAGACCAAAGAGACATGAAAACTAAATGCAACGTGGGATCCTGAAATAACAAAGAAAGGAATTATTGGAAATACCAGGGAATTTTGAGTAAGATCTGTAGTTTAGTCATGAGCAATACTGTATATTACTTTCCTAGTTTTGATCCTTGTACTACAGTTATGTAAATGCTAGCATTAGGGCAAACTGAGGGAAGCATTTGTAGGAACTCTGTTTTCATGAACTTTCCATATTTTAAAATTACTGGAATATTAAAAGGTGAGAGAGAGAGGAAAAGAAGTCGGAGCAGAAGCCCAATTGGAGATTAAGTGAAACCTTTCACATTGTACTCAAAGATGTAACAGAAGCATAAGTGTTTGCATTGACAAACATTCCCTTAAGACATTTTAAAAATCCTTGTTAGTATTGACATGATTAACCAATATGGTAGCCTTCTTTTATCTGGCAGTGCCAGAGGGAAATGTATTCTACCTAAGTGCATTCTTCTGATAACGACAAACACCTAACAATTTCTTACTTCCTTTTTAAAAAGCTATAGTGCTCAAGGGATAGAGGCTCTGAAATTAGAAAAGTTGGGTGTTTCATACTAGTTGACCATCCTTTGTAGTTTTGAGACTTTAGCCAAATTTTTTAACCTCTTCGAAACTCAGTAAATTGAGAATCATAATTCTGTGCTAATAGATTCTAATTAAATGCAACTTCCCTTACACATTTATATTAAGTTAATGCAAGGCTAACAACTGTTTGAACACATTTTTATATGAAAGTTTACCCTCACAATGTATTGACATGTGAACACCTTTTTTGTCCTTGTACTAAGCACTCTGTTTGTTACATTCTTTGTGTCTTGTTCCTAATTTTAATTTTTTTTTTGTCTCTGTTCTTTTGCTATCAGCTTTCTTTTGTCAGAATTGCCAATGTGCTTTTCATCAAAGAAAACATATTATTCAGTTTTGTATCAGTGACAGCACATGGTGAGCTCAAGATTTTGGCAAGTGACTGAGTGAATGAAGAAGCATATAAATGAATGAATGAATGAATGAATACTCCTAATATTTCATGGATTGTGAAACTATTATGAAGAAAATTCAAAGTTCAATGAGGCTTTGGAAAATTTTCAGTTATGCTTTTTAGAGGGCTTTTGTGTTTTTTTTGTGGTTCTTTTATTTTATATCAGAATTTACCTTTGCTCAGTATGAAATCACTATGATAACTAGTAAATATATTAATATTTAAAACTGAGGTTCAACATTATATTAAAGATATAAAAATTCTGTCATTTAATTATAAGCATATCTTTGCACATTCTTAGTATCTAAAATATACATGCAGAGATAAATTGTTGAGCTAAAATCAATCACATTAAGATTTACGGATATGTTTTTTGTGCTACAAAATAAATGATATACAAGTATCTCTCTCTTTCTCAGAGATACAAAGTTAGAAAGTAGAAGACCAGATTTAGAACTATATGCAAGTCTTCTCATTGATTTTTTCCATTACATTTAGTAATTTCCAAAATACTGAAAGTCAGTAATATGAGAAATTTTTCAGTATGATTCTTGGCTCACACCTGTCTTGATGTGAGCTATCAGCTCCCTGCCCCCATGTTGTGATGGAATTCTTAGTGGAGTAGTCAGACACCTATCATCTGGAAATATGTAGGTTATTTGCTTTCAGTGGGAGGGAAAGGAGCAGATGTGACCAAGAGTAGGGCCAAGGCAGCCCCTCTCCCACTACCCACCATTTAAGAATATTTCAGCATTTGTTGGGATACCTGCGTGGCTTCATCGGTTAAGCATCTAACTCTTGATTTTGGCTCAAGTCATGATCTCAAGGTCCTGAGATCGAGCCCTATGTCAGGCTCTGCGCTGGATATAGAGCCTGCTTCAGATTCTCTCTCCCTCTCCCCTGATGACTCACAAGCTCTTGCTCTCTGTCTCTTAAAAAAAAAAAAGGAAAAAAAAAAAAGAATTCCAACATTTGTTACAGCTTTAAGCTCGGTGCAAGATTCAAAGGACCTGAAAATGGACTGTTTATGTAGAACACGCCTCAGTGCAGCTTTTATCAACTCTCTCCTGGACTGAAGGCTCACTTAGTTTACAGTGACTTTATTTTTAGAAAGAAACACTGAAATCTGATATTCTGAAATTAATATCTTTTTTTTTTCCTTAAAGATTTTTATTTATTTATTTGACAAACAGAGATCACAAGTAGGCGGAGAGGCAGGCAGAGAGAGAGAGAGGAGGAAGCAGGTTCCCCGCTGAGCAGAGAGCCCGATTCGGGGCTCGATCCCAGGACCCTGGGATCATGACCTGAGCCAAAGGGAGAGGCTTTAACCCACTGAGCCATCCAGGCACCCCTGAAATTAATATCTTTTATGGCATTTACTCAACTTCCCCCTCTTTTTTGTTCTCACTTCTCCCTTTTTGGATCGTTGTTTTCCTAGACTGAATACCAGGTGTCTACTGCATTATATAGTAATAATTTGTGTTTTGATGAAAAACCACTGCCATAGTCTGACTACTAAGAAGGCCATTCTGTTGTTGTTTCTACAAGTTAATGTTTGGATTGGCAGATGAGGAGGAAAAGACTGCTTAGGGTGGGGTTGTGTGATATATTGATTCCTTGAACTTCCCATGCAAGATTGTAAGACAAAAATAAAGATTATGAGACATGTTGCAATTATCATACCACGCCCCCAATATTAATTCTTAATGCTGTAAAGCACTTTTTATAATTAACTCCATCTAAGCTGATGCCATGAGATTTGTATCTTATACAGGTTACCAAGCAACACATTTTTTTCCATGAGCCATTGGAGTGAAGTGTAACCATGTGAGAGAGTCCTTAAGATTATTATTATTGTTGTTTTTTATGATACGCTCTATGGCCATTGTGATGGTTGTAAATAAGCCCATTGTCATCTTTAAGGCTAATGAGGTCGTGCATAGGACTTAACTGGATGATTCCTTCCTTAAGCTCTTCTAAATACTAACAAAATCATCTTTCTAAAATGCAAATCTAATTCTGTTATTCCTTTCTGTATCAGTCAATGGTTTCCCATCACATTTAAGATTCAGCTGCCTTGGCATGTCAGAGATATTTAGATTACCATTCTGGTTTTTCAGACTCAATTCCCAAAAGTCTACTTGGCTTTTATTCCCAAGCACACTAGTCCATAATAATTAATAATAATAGTAGTAGTAATAGTAATTTGCACTGCCTAAAATTACTTGGCTGTTTAATTCTTTTGTTGATCCAGTTATGCAAAACAGTCTCCTAGGCATCTTCCTGGTGAAGTTCAGCAGAGCCTTCAAAATCATCTCCTTATAATTGCTTCTTTGAAGCTTTTTTTTTTTTTTTTCTACTTTGAAGCTTTCATTGGGTTGTTTCTGCAGACAAAGCTTATAAAAATCAGCTCTGTTTTACTTGGGTGTAAAACTATTTTTATCATTATACTGATTGTACTATATTAAAAATTTAAGTTTTTTTTTCAATTCTGCTGTATAAATATGTTAATTTTAAATATTTTCTCATATTAAACAGAAGAAATCTATTCTTTGATAATAGTTGTATCTTATTAACTTTCTATTTTGAATGCCTATTGCAGAGCCTGACACTTGGTGAGCTCCTAATAAAATATTTTTCCCTTTATCCAACTCTTGAAAATATATATTTTCCATCGAGTTGCAAAAATTTACATATTTGCCATGTCGATTTGGCTCAAGATTGCCAGGAATGGCCCTCAATCCCTGCGCTGATGGATGAAAGATTACCCTAAACTCTGCTGTGAAAGAGAGGAGGCAAGGGGGTCAACGCTCAGAGATGAAGACCCTTTGCTCTTCTTTACTCCTACTTTTTTTTTTTTTTTTTTTTTTTTTTGACAGAGAGATCACAAGCAGGCAGAGAGGCAGGCAGAGAGAGAGGAGGAAGCAGGCTCCCCGAGAGAGCAGAGAGCCCGATGCGGGGCTCGATCCCAGGACTCCGAGATCATGACCTGAGCCGAAGGCAGCGGCTTAACCCACTGAGCCACCCAGGCGCCCCTCCTACTTTTTTTTTTAAGATTTTTATTTATTTATTTGACAGAGAGAGATCACAAGTAGGTAGATACACAGGCAGAGAGAGAGAGAGGAGAAAGCAGGCTCCCTGCCAAGCAGAGAACCCGATGTGGGACTCGATCCCAGGACCCTGAGATCATGACCTGAGCTGAAGTCAGAGGCTCAAGCCACTTAGCCATCCAGGCGCCCCTTTACTCCTACTTTTATTGGTCATTCAGGATAATCACAAATCCTTATCAGTGTTTCTCAGGCACCAGATGTGTGACAAGGGGTCTTACTAGAAATTAGGGCATCTGTTTATGAGAAGCTAAAATATGCTAATCTCCGTGTTCTACTAAACATAGCCTAAAGGACAATGCATATCTCTCTTAGATCACAGGGTGGCCCTTTGGGCTAAGAAAGCTTCTTTGGGAAGGAGTGGTCAGGCAGGCTCCAGCATTCCAAAGGCCTACGCCCTTCTCCAAAACCTTCCTCGCCCCCAGCAGCCTCCGGGTTACATTTTAGCAAGCCAGATACTATGGCTGATTACATCCTCTCCATTAACCCCAATACGAGATTATCCAGACTTGGGGGAAAATATCTTAATGACTCTGTAAGCCACTATCTCATTAATATGGTATGTGTCTATTTACCGAATACAGATGTTTACCTACTACAGTGATTTTTTTTTTCTTAAGAAAATTAACAATTAAAACTTGATCTCGAGGGACACCTGGGTGGCTCAGTTGGTTAAGCCGCTGCCTTCGGCTCAGGTCATGATCCCGGCGTCCTGGGATCGAGTCCCACATCAGGCTCCTTGCTCGGCGGGGAGCCTGCTTCTCCCTCTGCCTCTGCTGCCACTCTGCCTGCCTGTGCTCTCTCTCTCTCTCTCTCTGGCAAATAAATAAATAAAATCTTAAAAACAAAAACAAACAAAAAAAAAACTTGATCTCCAAAACTCAATCTCCCCAGCTAAAGCATTGTACATTTGGTTAACAGAGTAAGGCTCCTATTTATTACAGATTAGCCTATAATAAAAATACACAAATCATTTTTTCATTATTTCATTATGGATTTTTAAAATTGCGTTTTAATTCCAGTGTAGTTAACATACAGTGTTCTACTAATTTCAGGTGTGCAATATAGTGATTCAACACTCCCATATATTACTCAGGGCTCATAAGGTAAGTGTACTGTTTGTGCCCTTCACCTATTAACCCATTCACCCATCCACTTCCTCTTTGGTAACCATCTGTTTGTTCTCTATACCAAACTCCTGATTCTTTTAATAATTTTATCATCGTTTCCATCCCATAGAGCACGTTGGGAAAATAGAAAAAGAGATTTTTGAGACAAAGTATTTATGAAAAATGGAATGACTAAAAATGTCTTCAAACTGTGTAATTCCATTGATTCAAGCTGCTACCTCACTACTTTTATATATCATTGTATAGGTCTATGTGTGTTTTTCTAGAAGATATAGTGTATGATATTGATATATACCTGAAAGATTCTTTACCAATTATTTTATTATGAAATACTAGAAAAAGAACATATCTTTATAGATCTCATCATTTTGACCAATGAAAATGAATGTCTTTATTTCATTCAAATATAAGATAAGTTAAATCCAGTCTTTTCACCAATTATCCAAAATGACTTTGTGCACATAAAAGTTATATTGTTATAGTGTTTTGTGATGAGTACAACTTATTAAAACAACATATGCTTCCTCTTGAGTCAAAAAATATTTGTGCATATCACAAAGCCTCAAGATTTACCAAATTTTCTCCTATGACTTGAATTTCATCTTATAGCTAATTCAGAAAGTGATATTAAAAAAAGATCAATGTTTATATGTTAGTTTTAATATCTTTGCTTTGTCCCTAGCCAAAAATTCTCATTTTAGCTGCCAACAATTCTAATAATTTTTATTCAAAATGTGTATATGTGATTTTTAAATGTCACTGCAGGAGAGATCACAAAAATTGGCGAATTTAGACTCACTTGAATATTCTCAAATATAAAATCCATATCTAAAATAAGTAGATAGGTATATCCTAAGCTTTTGGAGTGACAGCTAGACTTAATACAGACTTATCTCTGGTGAATACCATCATTTCATTGTCAAATCACTGTGTGGAGTCTCAGGGACAATCCCATGCCTATCAAAATTCTCCCTGGTTTCAGATTATTTTTTTGTTTTGTTTTGTTTAAGATTTACTTATTTATTTTAGAGAATGAGCAGGGAGAGGGGCAGGGGGGGGGGAAAGAATCTCAAGCAGACTCCCCACTGAGTGTGGAGCCCAAGCGGGACTCAGTCTCAGGGCTCTGAGATTATGGCCTGAGCCAAATTACAAGAGTCAGGCACTCAACAGACAGAGTCACTCTGGTGCCCCTGTTTTCTTTTCCTTTAAATTGACTTCAAACTTACACTATTATCTTTCTGTTTTCTCTTCTCTTTGCTTTTCAGTGTTTCTAACTGAAATTAGAATTTAAGACATACTGTTCTATAAATGGTTAAATGAAGAATATTACAAAAATAAATAACTCCTAGAACTTATGTTTTTTTTTTTAAATTTTATCAAGGAATTCACTATGTTGGGAGATGGAGCTATATAGTTGGCCCCATCTTTGTAAGCCAATATTCAATCAAGCATTAGTTCAACAAGAAAATAAATTGGTTTCTGAGGAGCAGTAGATTTTGTGTAATAAAAAATTAATAATTCACAGGTTAATAAGGTGACAAGCTAGATGAGCCTCTGAAACTGTTGAGGCACATTATCTTCTCTATGAGACATTAGCTCCAATGGGTTCCCCAAAGGCATAGAAGTACCAAATTTACCATTCCTCATGATATATACAGACAACATCTATCCCACCATACCCTCCTTCTCCCCAAAAAAGAAGAAGAAAACTTGACTAGTGTCAACTCCTGATTTAATTTTAAGAGTACAGAAGTCCAGAATTTCATCACAGAATCATTGAAAATCTGATGTTCCCAGCTGATACTCCATATTGTAATTTAATGTTCCTTCTGGGGATGTTGCCTCAGTTTGAGATGCATGACATTAAACGATTGCCAAAATGTCTACTAATGTTCATAATATTTTGATGAGAATTGAAAAGTGCCACATTTGGTTGCTAGTATAGTTTTTTGGGGTTTTTTTGTTGTTGTTGTTTTTGATTGATATTTCCATTTGTACTTTCTTACATGTTTCCTCTCCAGGTTTGTTCGCTAGCATTCAGGATTTAAACATGGGATATCTTTTGCAATGAGACACAGTATCACTGTCTTTATAGGAACTTGAAATCAAGTAGTTTTATTAAAAGGGAGAAGTAGCTTGTGGCAGCAGTGTCACAACTGTGAACACAACACATTACTGATGTTACTTTGTTTCTCATTAGGCTGATCTAATTAGCTATCTTGATAATTTTTTTTTCACCCGATACATCTCCTATGAATCTGTAGTGTCACAGAAATATAAATCTGCAATAAACAAAGATCATTCAGTTCAGTCCCCTCAAACTGCAGGTGAAAAATTTGACTCCTACAGGGGGTGAGATTAAAGCTATTTGCCCAAAGGCTCACACTACCCCATAGAGGTATGATCAGGTCTAGAAAAAAACCACAGATATCCTGGTTCCAGTCTGTCAGTTCTCAAACTCAAAAGACCATCTATCCCATGTATACCTTTGTCTCAATAGAAAAATAAATTAGAAAGAAACATACATGAATTGTTAAATATGTATACTATTAGAAAACTTGAATTCATATATTTACATGTAAACAATGCAATATAAACAACAACCTACTAATTTTATTAAACTTATATTTGTTGTAAGGTAACATAAGTTATATAGTGGGCTTTATATTATTTAAAACACAAAAATACTCATAAGCACTTAATTGACTGTGTTAGCTTAAGAATACTATATTTTAGCAAGCATTAACTGTTTAGTTCACCAGAAGGTAGATCTTTGTAATATGATGAATGGATGACTATAGAATTATGCATAATTTCCCAGTAAAAATGGAAAAGATATGCTTATTTATCCAATTGGAGTTTTATCAGGAGGGCATTTGAAGCCCACCTATGGGCCTTTATATTACTTTGAAAATCACTCTTTTTTTTTTTTTTTTCCAGTGTTCCAAAATTCATTGTTTATGTGCCACACACAGTGCTTCATGTAATACATGCCCTTCTTAATACCCACTGCCATGGGTATTAAGGAATGCCACCCATTCCTCCACCCCCATTCCCTCTAAAACCCAGTTTGTTTCTCAGAGTCCACAATCTCTCATGGTTTGTCTCCCCCTCCAATTTCACCCAATTCACTTTTCCTTTCCTTCTCCTAATGTCCTCCATGTTATTCCTTATGCTCCACAAATTAAGTGAAACCATATGATAATTGACTCTCTCTGCTTGACTTATTTCACTTAGCATAATCTCCTCCAGTCCCATCCATGTTGATACAAAAGTTGGGTATTCATCCTTTCTGATAGTTGTGTAATATTCCATTGTATATATGGACCACATCTTTATCCATTTGTCTGTTGAAAGGCATCTTGGCTCTTTCCACAGTTTGGCAACTGTGGCCATTTGTTGCTATGAACATTGGGGTCCAGATGGCCTTTCTTTTCATTACATCTGTATCATAGGATAGATCTATTTTTAATTTTTTGGTAGATCTGTTTTCCAAAGTGGCTGCACCAACTTACATTCCCACCAACAGTGTAAGAGGGTTCCCCTTTCTCCACAACCTCTCCAACATTTGTTGTTCCCTGTCTTGTTAATTTTGGCCATTCTAACTGGTGTAAGGTGGTATCTCAAAGTGGTTTTGATTTGAATTTCTCTGATGGCTAGTGATGTTGAACATCTTTTCATGTGTCTGTTAGTCATTTGTATGTCTTTGGAGAAGTGTCTGTTCACGTCTTCTGCTCATTTTTTGACACATTATCTGTTTTTTGGGTGTTGAGTTTGGGGAGTTCTTTAAAGATCTTGGATATCAGCCCTTTGTTTGTATTGTCATTTGCGAATATCTTCTCCCATTCCGTGGGCTGCCCCTTTGTTTTGTTGACTGTTTCCTTTGCTGTGCAGAAGCTTTTTATCTTGATAAAATCACAAAAGTTCATTTTCACTCTTATACGGGATTTCAAACTATTCTTAAATTCTTTCTTTTTCAGTGTCACTTTTCTCACTAAATTGACCAAATATTTAAGAAAATTGATTCCATACTTAGAGACCCAGGGAATGTAAAATTATAAAGGTGGATGTCAGTTTAAGAAATTATCATTCACGACCCCATGATTAGGTAGAAACAAGCTAATGTACATACACAAAAGTAACAATTCACTTTATATATGAATAGCAAGGAGACTCCACACCCACTTAATTGTTTACACTAAATTTTTGAGACATATTTTTGTCACTTGAACCCCCTACCATGAATCTTAAGACCATTTTCATTTGCCTTTCACTTCAAATACAAGGAAACACAGGAAAGAAAAAGTATTTGGTGAATATTCTATGATTCTATGGAACTTGTAATATTTTCTTGGAGTTACCAAATTCTATTATTATTATTGTTGTTGTTGTTGTTGTTGTTGTTTTGCATCAGAGACTAAGTGCTTTTTTTTCTGGAAGGAGGAGTCAAGGTGATAGTTGATGGTGAGATTTATAATCGTTCATAGATACTTCATAATGCCTACTGCTAATAAACACATGGGAAAGATGATTAAAATATTTTTCCCTATATTATTAAATTTTCAGTGTTCCCAAACATGTTGAACATAATCTAATTAAACTTCAGATCTAAAATCCAGTTTATAAGAAGCCCTAAATGACACCTAGAAGATATACTGAAAAGGAATCAGGCAAACTCAGGATATGGGTTTGGGGTAGAATTACATCCTCCATGTGTCCTCTTTTTCTTCTTATTTTTTGTTGAACAAGGTTGATCCACCTATGTTCATAGCTATCTATAAAATAATGTAGACCAGAGTGCCTGGATGGCTCGGTCTTTAAGCATTGCCTTCAGTTCAGGTCATGACCCCAGGGTCCTAGGATCAAGACCCATGTAGGGACTCAGCCGGAAGCCTGCTTCTCCCACTCTCCTTGTCTGTGTCCCCTCTCTTGCTGTCTCTCTCTGTCAAATAAATAAATAAAAACTTTAAAAAATAATATTAATGTAAACCATATTCCATGCCGTGCATGTATGTCACCTAACTTCACCATTAAAATAATGAAGCAGTTATTATTTAACCTATTTTATAGTTAATGAAAATTATTTAGAAAGGTCCCAAATCACATATTTAATAGGTGGTGAAATTAAAGTTCAAAGGCAATCCGATCTCAAAGTTTATACCTTTATCAATGATACCATTTTTTCTCAGTATAGTTGATGGGAAAATGTCACCAAGAATTTTAAAGACTTTATTAAATAAAAGGCAGATTTTATGTCGAATTAAAATCTCAGGAGTTAGGGTACAGGTATCTGTCTTTGTTAAAGGCTCTTCAGGTAGGTCTATATAGGATACAATTCTAGTGCCTTGATATATTAGGATGCTGGAGCTGACTGAATTAAGAATATGCAATTATAATTAAAAACATTTTCAAAAAGGGAGGGGTTGGTGCCTGGGTGGCTAGGGCAGTTAAATGTCTGTCTTTGGCTCAGTTTGATCCCAGGGTCTTGGGATTGAGCCTCTCATGGGGCTTCCTGCTCAGTGGGGCATCTGCTTCTCCTTCTCCCTTCGCCCCCCCCCCCTCAACTTGTGCTCTCCCCCTCCCTCTCAAATAAATAAATAGATAAACTTAAAAAAAAAAAGAATATACAGATGATGAACAGCTGATTAAGTAGACACAAGCCATCCAGAGGTGATTGGCAGGTATCTTCTTCTGCATCTGAACTTCCACTCTAGAGAAGTGAAAACCTTGGGGGTCCTTTTGATTGAAGGCACAGTTTCAATACATCCGCAGATAGGAAGTAAAGTCACAAGTGTTATTACTTACAAATTCCATAAATGGGGTTGGGTGGGGAAGAGTGAGCAGTGTCCTGATAAAAGGGCAGTCCTCCATCCTAGGTCATGAGCCATCTGGAGATCGAGAGCAGGGTAGCAAGGATTTATTATCTCAAAGGTGGATGGGGTGGAGGTGATTAACTTTTTGTGGGTTTAACTCTAGGCCCACCTCAGAAAAAACAAAAGTTGTCTTTCTCATCACAGATGGCACTGCACTATAGTGATTCTAACAAAAAAACAAACATCCCAAAAGAAAACACAACAAAACTTGTTCTATTTAGTTCAGCTTAAACACTTAAAATAGATCATAAGGCAATGGAAGAAATGAGCTTGAAAGACTTCAGCCATGTTTAAAACAGTTGGCTTTGATTTTATCCACATTCTATTTTTTTTTTTTTTTTGAAGTATTGCCTAGAATTCAACTGTTTGGCCATGACTTTAATACTTAGCTCTTCTTCCTCATTTAGGCTTGATGATTAGAGTGATGTTTTTAGTGTCGGAGTTTATGCATTCCCTTCCCAAATTCACTAAACCTCTGATTCTTTCCATTTTCAACCACTTTTGGATAATGATTCCACCTAACTTAGACCCACAATCTAGAGTACAAACCTTAAAGCTCATGCTCCTGGCCTGTGTTCTGACCCAAACTGCCTGCTAAAGGAAACTTGCTGCTCTAATTGTGTCTTCTGTGACAATTATACCTGCAAGTGGGGAAAATTATACCTGTAAGCCTAGATAGAACATGCTGATAGAATTAAAAAGGAATGTGGATAACTACTACTGCAGAAAAAGTATTAAAATACTTTAGAGTTTTTCATCCACATATTCAAGAAATTCAACTGTGGTAATGCTATCTGATTATTTCAAACTCATAAGAGACGTGTAGCTTTCTTTAGTTCATTTATTTTTATATATCTAAAAATACACCATGGAAACCTTCTTCCTTTCCTTTGCTAATAATTTTCCCATATGAGTTTCCTCATTAATTTCTATTTTAGCCCATGCAGAAGTTAGCTAGAATCCTCGGCAGTGTCTCTTCAAATGCCTGGAAGCATCTGTACTCTGACTTGCTGCCGCTGTTTAGTTCTCACTTCCAGTGTTTATCAGGAAGAATGTCAGTGGTCAGCACTATCCTTTAGCATTACTAAGCTCGCATAAAGAAGTAGACATTCGGGGCACCTGGGTGGCTCAGTGGGTTAAGCCGCTGCCTTCGGCTCAGGTCATGATCTCAGGGTCCTGGGATTGAGTCCCGCATCGGGCTCTCTGCTCAGCGGGGAGCCTGCTTCCCTCTCTCTCTCTCTCAGCCTGCCTCTCTGCCTTCTTGTGATCTGTCCCTGTCAAATAAATAAATAAAATCTTAAAAAAAAAAAAGAAGTAGACATTCTTCTTCTACTCCGCATATTTTTTTTTCCTCCTGAATCATGGTGTTTCTCTTTTCTGTTTTTCCCCTACACACTCTCTCTACATTTTCTTTTTTATTTAAATTCCAGTTAGTTAACATACAGTCAAATACTAGTTTTAGGTGTACAACACAGTGATTCAAGACTCCTATACAATACCCATTTCTCATCACAAGTGCCCTCCATAATCCCCATCACCTATTTTTTCTCATCTCCCCAACCACCACCCCTCTGGTCACCATCAGTATGTTTTCTATAGTCAAGAGTCCTGTTTCTTGATTTTTTTCTTTTTCTCTCTCTCTTTCCTTTGCTTATTTTTTTTCCTTAAAATCACATGGTGTTTGTCTTTGTCTGACTTGCTTTGCTTAGCATGATACTATCTTGCTCCATCCATGTTATTGCAAAAGGCAAGACTTTTTTATGGCTGAGTAATATCATATAAATACATATATATGTGTATATATATGCCACTTCTTCTTTATATATATGTGTGTGTGTGTATACCACTTCATATATATCTATATCTACATATAGATATAGATAGATATAGATATCTTCTTCTTTATCCCTTCATCGGTTCATGAACACTGGGGCTGGCCTCTACATCTTTTTTCTCATAACCTTTACATTAGAAGGTTACCTCACACATCTAATGAATCCTTAAGACCCAAAAAAGATACATGGAGGAAAATATAAGCAAAGATGCCATCTACATGTTCTCATCTTTATCCCTGTCGCTATATGTCATATACTATACAGAAGTAAATGGCCGTTTGTCTTTCTGGCCAGAGAAAACAAATTTTAGATAAGAATTATGGCTAACATATTATTGAGTTTATGAAAATAGTTCCATTTTGCCTTTCAACCAACATTCTACTTGAATGGGGGAAATTTAAACCCGCTGGCTTAGGGACACACTGTGAGGTTATGTAACACACATGACAACACAGGTGACTACTTTGATGTGGGATGGCGAAGCTGACACCACTCTCAACTTGTGAAGTATGAGGAAGTGTCAGTTGTAGTTAAGAACATCTGAACTCACAGATGTACTCCACCATGGTTATCAAGGGTATTGCCATTATCCTTCTGCCAAGACTCGACATTCAGAGAGAAAGAAAGAAATTCTTCTAAACAGCAGTTCACAATAAAGAACAGTACATTCTTAAGGAACTCTGCTGGGTCATTTGAAGAGCATGGGGATTTTGTTTCTATTTTATGATTAAAAAAAAATGATAGATGAGCAACAAACACCAAAACCTAAAAGGAAAACTTAAAAGCAAACACACTGTGTGGACACCCACAGTTTGGGTTGAGAATTGAGTGTTTTTGTCTCCACCTCAGGACACACTAGAGCTCCTTGGATATCATCACATTGAACATTTTAACCCCCTGAGAGTTATGTCCATTCCTTATTTCTTTTCATTTGAATGAATCTCTTAACTTGTAAGGCACAATGAAAGCAAAACATAGTGTATGCCTCATTTTGTTTGAACTCTATAATGCCACTTTTATCTCCTTTGTGAAAAATACATTATTCGTTGAAAAAAAATTAATTATTGCCATTTACCCAGACAGAAAAGTTGTTACTGTTGATACAGTATAGGAATACTCCCATTTAAAGATATTCATTATAATGGCTCAAAACACTTAACGTTTACATTTTACTGCTTAATCTTTGATCTAATTTTGATTTAACTCAAGTTCTGCAGGATGAACACCATTGCGATTATGTTTTTCATTTAAAACTTCCTATATGTTGTACAACATGACTCTCATTGGTTTGACATATTTAAAAACATTTCGGATAGTAAATATTGTTCCCCAAATAACATAATAGCATGTAAAGCATAAAACACAAAACAACAGCCTAAGGACTTGTCTTGAAATGGAACAAATCTGGACCTGGGACAAAAGTTTTAAGTTTTTGACTCTGGCTTTAAGCAATTGATGTTCCAACTCATAGACAGTTCCCTTTGCTGTGAATCAAGGGCACTCAAAAACCTGATGTCATAGGTTGAACATAATTTTTTTTTCTTTTTTTTTTCTTTTAATTTTATTTTTTATAAACATATAATATATTTTTATCCCCAGGGGTACAGGTCTGTGAATCACCAGGTTTACACACTTCACAGCACTCACCATAGCACATACCCTCCCCAATGTCCATAACCCCACCCCCCCTCCCAACCCCCCTCCCCCCATCAGCCCTCAGTTTGTTTTGTGAGATTGAGAGTCACTTATGGTTTGTCTCCCTCCCAATCTCATCTTGTTTCATTTACTCTTCTCCTACCCCCTTAACCCCCCATGTTGCATCTCCTCTCCCTCATATCAGGGAGATCATATGATAGTTGTCTTTCTCCAATTGACTTATTTCGCTAAGCATGATACCCTCTAGTTCCATCCACATCATCACAAATGGCAAGATTTCATTTCTTTTGATGGCTGCATAGTATTCCATGGTGTATATATACCACATCTTCTTTATCCATTCGTCTGTTGATGGACATTTAGGTTCTTTCCATAGTTTGGCTATTGTAGACATTGCTGCTATAAACATTCGGGTGCACATGCCCCTTCGGATCACTACGTTTGTATCTTTAGGGTAAATACCCAGCAGTACAATTGCTGGGTCATAGGGTAGTTCTATTTTCAACTTTTTGAGGAACCTCCATGCTATTTTCCAGAGTGGTTGCACCAGCTTGCATTCCCACCAACAGTGTAGGAGGGTGCCCCTTTCTCCACATCCTCTCCAACATCTGTCATTTCCTGACTTGTTAATTTTAGCCATTCTGACTGGTGTGAGGTGATTTCTCATTGTGGTTCTGATTTGTATTTCCCTGATGCCGAGTGATATGGAGCACTTTTTCATGTGTCTGTTGGCCATCTGGATGTCTTCTTTGCAGAAATGTCTGTTCATGTCCTCTGCCCATTTCTTGATTGGATTATTTGTTCTGTGGGTGTTGAGTTTGCTAAGTTCTTTATAGATTTTGGACACTAGCCCTTTATCTGATATGTCCTTTGCAAATATCTTCTCCCATTCTGTCAGTTGTCTTTTGGTTTTGTTAACTGTTTCCTTTGCTGTGCAAAAGCTTTTGATCTTGATAAAATCCCAAAAGTTCATTTTTGCCCTTGCTTCCCTTGCCTTTGGCAATGTTCCTAGGAAGATGTTGCTGCGGCTGAGGTCGAAGAGGTTGCTGCCTGTGTTCTCCTCAAGGATTTTGATGGATTCCTTTCTCACATTGAGGTCCTTCATCCATTTTGAGTCTATTTTCATGTGTGGTGTAAGGAGATGATCCAATTTCATTTTTCTGCATGTGGCTGTCCAATTTTGCCAACACCATTTATTGAAGAGGCTGTCTTTGTTCCATTGGACATTCTTTCCTGCTTTGTCGAAGATGAGTTGACCATAGAGTTGAGGGTCTATTTCTGGGCTCTCTATTCTGTTCCATTGATCTATGTGTCTGTTTTTGTGCCAGTATCATGCTGTCTTGATGATGACAGCTTTGTAATAGAGCTTGAAGTCCGGAATTGTGATGCCACCAACTTTGGCTTTCTTTTTCAATATTCCTTTGGCTATTCGAGGTCTTTTCTGGTTCCATATAAATTTTAGGATTCTTTGTTCCATTTCTTTGAAACAAATGGATGGTACTTTGATAGGAATTGCATTAAATGTGTAGATTGCTTTAGGTAGCGTAGACATTTTCACAATATTTATTCTTCCAATCCAGGAGCATGGAATATTTTTCCATTTCTTTGTGCCTTCCTCAATTTTAATTCTCCTGAAACTGTTCCAAAAAATAGAAATGGAAGGAGAACTTCCAAATTCATTTTATGAGGCCAGCATCACCTTGATCCCAAAACCAGACAAGGATCCCATCAAGAAAGAGAACTACAGACCAATATCCTTGATGAACACAGATGCAAAAATTCTCACCAAAATACTAGCCAATAGGATTCAACAGTACATTAAAAGGATTATTCATCACGACCAAGTGGGATTTATTCCAGGGCTGCAAGGTTGGTTCAACATCTGCAAATCAATCAATGTGATACAACACATTAATAAAAGAAAGAACAAGAACCATATGATACTCTCAATAGATGCTGAAAAAGCATTTGACAAAGTACAGCATCCCTTCCTGATCAAAACTCTTCAAAGTGTAGGGATAGAGGGCACATACCTCAATATTATCAAAGCCATCTATGAAAAACCCACTGCAAATATCATTCTCAATGGAGAAAAACTGAAAGCTTTTCCGCTAAGGTCAGGAACACAGCAGGGATGTCCGTTATCACCACTGCTATTCAACATAGTACTAGAAGTCCTAGCCTCAGCAATCAGACAACAAAAGGAAATTCAAGGCATCCAAATCGGCAAAGAAGAAGTCAAACTCTCACTCTTTGCAGATGATATGATACTATATGTGGAAAACCCAAAAGACTCCACTCCAAAACTACTAGAACTTGTACAGGAATTCAGTAAAGTGTCAGGATATAAAATCAATGCACAGAAATCAGTTGCATTTCTCTACACCAACAACAAGACAGAAGAAAGAGAAATTAAGGAGTCAATCCCATTTACAATTGCACCCAAAACTATAAGATACCTAGGAATAAACCTAACCAAAGAGACTAAGAATCTATACACAGAAAACTTAAAGTACTCATGAACATAATTTTTTAAAAATATTTATTTATTTGAGAGAGAGAGCACAAGATGGGGGAAGGACAGAGGGACCAGCAGAGTCTCCCCTGAGCATGGAGACTGACATGGGGCTTGATCTCAGGACCCTGGGATCATGTCCTGAGCCAAAGTCAGATGCTTAACCAACTGAGCCACCCAGATACCTTCAATGTAATTCTAAAAAGAATTTTATTTTTTTAAGGATTTATTTATTTATTTGAGAGAGAGAGAAAGAGAGGGAGTGGGGAGGGGAAGAGTGAGGGGAGAGAAACTTCAGCAGAGTCCTTGTTGAGCTTGGAACTTGACATGGGGCTTGATCTCAGGACCCTGAGATCATGACCTTAGCTGAAACCAAGAGTTGGTCACTCAATCGATTATACCACAGGGGACCCCTTCAAAGAGTTTATATTTACATGTCCAATTATTTTTCCCTAATCTTTATTAAAACTCAATTTACCTGTTCACCTATAACTTGATATGTTGGTCAAAAAATTTTAAAATCATCGGTATTTCCTCAGAGGAGATCAATGCTTATTAAATAAAAAGTTCAATATGCTCACAATTTTTTAAAAAATTTTAATTAATTAGTCATATACTTGTGTCATCTTTTGCTCCAAAACAATATTTAGTGTCTTAAGAATAGTAATTTTTATTTAGATTGCTGTTCTGTGGGTTAGCGAGTGGGGCTGGCCTCAGCTGGGTTGTTGCCTGGCTAGTTTCTTGGATGGGCTCAATCAAGTCTGGGGTCGGCCATCGGGTTAAATGGGGACTGGTTGGCCTAGGATGCACTTCTCCGAATGCTTTTCTCTGCTATACATGGTTTCTCTAACATCAACCAGCAGGCTCTTCCAGGCTTATTTAGATGGCTTCCGGGCTCCTGGAAACATCAAGAACGAAAGCTGCAAAGCTTAAAAATAAAATGTATCAAGAGTGATGTTGTGTAAACCCAAAGCAAGTCACAGACCAGGCAGTATAAGAAATGGGGAAACAAACAAAACTCTACTCTGCAACAGGAATAGTTGCAAAACATTGTTGCCAATTTGCAAACTTCCAGGACAGTTAGTAGGAGCGTTAAACATCCATATATCACCAGGATTCAGCATTAGTATATTGGCCGAGAAGTTCTGTTTTCTTTTCTTTTCTTTTCTCTTTTTTAGATTTTTATTTATTTATTTGACAGAGATCACAAGTAGGCAGAGAGGCAGGCAGAGAGAGAGGGAAGCAGGCTCCCTGCTGAGCAGAGAGCCCAATGTGGGACTCGATCTCAGGACCCTGAGATCATTACCGGAGGCAGAGGCTTATCCCACTGAGCCATAAAGGTGCCCCTGTTTTCTTATGTTTCTATATTTTGCAGAGAATTTGGAGGGAGAATCCAGTTCAAGTTAAGTGGCCAGGAATAATAGACTGTGCCATTGAAAACCTGTCACATCTTCCCTAGTTACCCCAAAAAACAGTTAGCTTCAACTCCTTTTTTGTTATATTTAACTTAACTGTGTTTTTGTTATTGTTCAGTAAAGATGATTACCTCTAAATTATGTTACCCTTTGGGTCAAATTGTGTTTCCTAAAATTTGTATGTTGAAGTCCTAACTCACAGTAATACTTCATCATGTGACTTTATTTGGCAATAGAACTTTTGAAGAGGTAACTAAGTTGAATGAGGTTACTTTTGTAACTAAGTTAAATGAGGTTTCATTTGACTCTAATCCAATATGACTGATGGCCTTATAAGAAAAGATTAGAACACAGGCACACACAGAGACCATGTGATGACACAGGGAGAAAATGGCCATCTACATACAAACCCAGGAGAAATGTCTTGGAAGACCTCAACTTTGCCACACCCAGATCTCAGATAGTTAGCTTCCAAAACTGTGAGAAAACACATTCTGTTTATTTTTATTAAAGACAGAATAGTTTCTTTTCTTTTTTTGTTTTTCTTTGTTTTTGAGGTTTTATTTAAATTTTAGTTAGTTAACATACACTATAATATTAGTTTCTGGTGTATAATAGAGTGAGTAACACTTCCATACAACACCCAGTGCTCATCACAAGTACACTCACTCCATAATTGTCATCACCTATTTCTCCCATCCACTTACCCACCTCTGCTAGGGTCATCAGTTTGTTCTCTGTAGCTAAGAGTCTGTTTCTTGGTTTACTTCCCTCTGTCTCTTTTTTCCCCTTTGTTCATTCGTTTTGTTTCTTAACTTTCATATATGAGTGAAATCATGTGGTATTTGTCCTTTTATGACTGGCTTATTTTGCTTAGCATAATATTGTCTCACTCCATCCACATCATAGCAAATGGCAAGATTTCATTCTTTTTTGTGCCTGAGTAATATTCCATTGTGTATATATATACCACCTCTTCTTTATCCATTCATCACCCAATGGACATTTGGGGTGTCCCCATAGTTTGGCTATTGTTATATAATGCTGCTATAAGGCACATGCGTCCCTTTGAATTAGTCTTTTTTGTATTCTTTGAGTAAATACCTGGGAGGGCAATTCCTGGGTCTTTTTTTTTTTTTTTTTTTTTTTAAATTTTGAGGAACCTCCATACTATTTTCCAGAGAAGCTGCACCAGTTTGCATTACCATCAACAGTGCAAGAGGGTTCCTCTCTCTGCACACCCTCCCCTCTACCTGTTGTTTCTTATGTTGTTGATTTTAGCCATGTTTACATGAGGTGATATCTGATTGTAGTTTTGATTTGTATTTCCCTGATGATGAGTGACGTTAGGCATCTTTTAATTTATCTGTTGGCCATCTGTATATCTTTTCTGGAAAAATGTCTATTCATGTCTTCTGCCCATTTTTTATTGGGTTATTTGTTTTGGGGGTGTTGAGTTTCATAAGTTCTTTATATATTTTGGATACTAACCCTTTATCAGGTAGGTCATTTACAAGTATGTTCTTCCATTTCAAAGTTATATTTTAGTTTTGTTGATTGCTTCCTTCACTGGGCAGAAGTTCTTGTTTGTTTATTTTTGGTGAAGTCCCAATAGTTTATTTTTGCTTTTGTTTCCTTTGCCTCAGGAGATATATCTAGTAAGAAGTTGCTATGACCAATGTCAAAAAGGTTACTGCCTGTGATCTCCTCTAGGATTTTAATGGTTTCCTATTTCACATTTAGGTCTTTCATCCATTTTAATTTATTTTTGTGGATAGTATAAGAAAGTGTTCCAGTTTCATTCTTTTGCATGTTGCTGTCCAGTTTTCCAGCAACATCTGTTGAAGAGGCTGTTTATCCATTGAATATTCATTCCAGCTGTGTCAAAGACCAAATAATTGTGGGTTCATTTATGGGCTTTCTGTTCCATTGATCTGTGTGTCTATTTATGTGCCAGTACCATACTGTCTTGATCACTACAGTTTTGTAATATAACTTGAAGTCTGAAATTGCGATGACCCCAGCATTGCTTTTCTCTTTCAAAATTGTTTTGACTATTTGGGGCCTTTTGTGGTTCCATATATTTTTTTCTAGCTCCGTGTAGAACATTAGTGGTGTTTTGATAGGGATTCCATTAAATGTGTAGATTGCCTGAGTAATATAGACATTTTAATAATGTTTGTTTTTCGAATCCATGAGCATGTAATGTCTTTCCATTTCTTTGTGTCTTCTTCAATTTCTTTCAACAGTATTGTATAGTTTTCAGTGTAGAGGTCTTTTACTTCTTTGGTTAGGTTTACTCTTAGGTATCTTACTGGTTTTGGTGCAATTGTAAATGGGATTGACTCCTTAATTTCTCTTTCTGCTTCTTTATTGTTGGTGGACAGAAATGTACCAGATTTCTGTACATTGATTTTTTATCCTGTGACTTTACTGAATTTGTGTATTAGTTCTAGCAATTTTTGGCAGAGTCTTTGGGTTTTCTATATAGAGTATCATGTCATCTGCAAGTAATAAAAGTTTGATTTCGTCCTTGCTGATTTGAATGCATTTTATTTCTTTGTATTTTCTGATTTCTATGGCTAGGGCTTCCAATACTATGTTGAATAAAGTGGTGAGAGTGGACATCTTTGTCTTATTCCTAACTATAGGGGGAAAGCCTTCAGATTTTACCCATTAAGGATGATACAAACTTGGGTTTTTCATATATGGCCTTTATTATGTTGAGCTATGTTCCTTCTAGCCCTTTTTAGAGGGCCTTTATCATGAATGGATGTTGTACTTGGTCAAATGCTTTCTTTTTTCTTTTTTTTTTAATCTATTGAAAACATCATATGGTTCTTATCCTTTCTCTTATTGATGTATCGTATCACATTGATTGATTTGTGAATATTGAACCACTCTTGCAGGCTAGGAATAAATCCCACTCGATTGTGGTAAATAATTATTTTCATGTATTGGATTCCATTTGCCAGTATTTTATTGAAAAACTTTTCATCCATTTTCCTCACGGATATTGCACTGTAGTTTTCTTTTTTAGTAGAGTTTTTACCTAGTTTTGTTATCAGGGTAGGCTGGCCTCATATAATAAGTTTGGATATTTCCCTTCATTATTTTTTGGAATAGTTGAGAAGAGAAGTTATTCAATGTTTGATAAAATTCACCTGTGGCACTATCTGATCCTGGACTTTTGTTTATTGGAAGATTTTTTATATTACTGATTTAATTTCTTTGCTGGTTATCAGTCTATTCAAGTTTTTATTTCTTCCTGTATTGGTAGTTTATGTTTTGGTAGATTATGTTTGTAGGAATTTATCCATTTCTTTTCCACGTTGCCCTATCTGTTGGCATATAGCTTTTCATAATATTCTAACTGGTTTGTATTTCTGTTGTGTTGGTTGTTATTTTTCCTCTCTCATTTGTGATTTAATTTATTTGGGTCCTTTCTCTTGTTTTGTTTTGATAAGTCTGACTAAAGAATACCAATTTTATTTATTTTTCAATGAACCAGCTCCTAGTTTCATAGATCTGTTATATTGCTGTTTGTCTGTTTTTCTAAAGATTATTTATTTTATATATATATAGAGAGAGCATAAGTGAGCAGGGGGAGGGGCAAAGGGAGGAAGAGTGAGAATACTCAAGCAGACTCTCCACTGAACACAGAGTCTGATGTGGGGCTTGATCCCAGGACCCTAAGATCATGATCTTAGCCAAAATCAAGAGTCTGCAGCTGAACTAGTAGAGCCACCCAGGTGCCTTTTTTTTTTTTTTTTTTTCATTTCTGTGTCATTTATTTCTGTTCTACACTTTATTATTTTCCTTCTTCTGATATATTAGGCTTCATTTATTGTTCTTTCTCTAGCTTCTTTAAGTACAAGTTTAGGTTGTGTATTTGGGATTTTTCTTGCTTTTTGAGATGGGCTTGTATTGCTATATACTTCCCTTTTAGGACTGATTTTGTTACATCCCAAAGATTATGGACCATTGTGCTTTCATTTTCATCTGTTTTCATGTGTGTGTGCGTTTTTGTTTGTTTGTTTGTTTGTTTAATTTCTTCTCTGGTTTTCTGGTAGACCCATTCATTGTTGAGTAGCATGTTGTTTAACCTCCATGTATTTGTGGTCTTTCCAAATTTTTTCTTGTGGTTGACTTCATTTCATAGCATTGTGATCAGAAAATATGCATGGTGTGATCTCAATCTTTTTGTACTTGTTGAGGCCTGATTTGTCAAGACTTAATATGTGATCTATTCTGTTGAATGTCCCATGTGTTCTTGAAAAGAATGTGTATTCTGCTCCTTTAGGATGAAATGTTCTGAATACATCTTTTCAGTCCATCTGGTCTGTCATTCAAAGTCATTGCTTCCTTGTTGGTTTTCTGTTTAAATGATCTGCCTACTGATGTAATGGAGGTGTTGAAGTCCCCTACTATTATTGTATTATTATCAATTAATTCCTTTATGTTTGTCATTAATTGTTTTATATATTTGGGTACTCCCATGTTGGATGCATAAATATTTATAATATTTATATTTATATAAATATATTATATTGTATTATATTATATATTATATATTATACATATTTATACAATATATAAATATGTCATATTATGATATTTATAATTATTAGAACTTCTTGGATTGTTCCCTTTATTATTTATTATTATTATTATTATTATTATTCCCTTTATTATTAGTACCCTTATTATTATTTATTATTATTATTATTATTCCCTTTATTATTAATACCCTTCTTCATTTCTTGTTACAATCTTTGGCTTAAAGTCTAGTTTGTCAAATATAAGTAAGTATTACTATTCTGGCTTTTTTTTTGGACATACATTTGCATGATAAATATTTCTCCAACCCCTTACTTTCAATCTGCAGGTGTCCTTAGGTCTAAAGTGAGTCTTTCATAGGCAGCATATAGGTGGGTCTTGTTTTCTTATCCATTCTGACACCCTATGTCTTTTGATTGGAGCATTTAGTCCATTTACAGTCAGAGTTATCATTGATAGATGTATAGTTAGTGACACTGTATTTCTTGTTTTGTTATTATTTCTGCATATTTTCTCTGATCCTTTCTTGTCTTTGTTGCTTTTGGTCTCTTCTTTGTACTCCAAAAGTCCCCTTTAATATTCCTTGCAGGGTGGGTTTAATAGTCACAAACTCCTTATTTTTAGTTTGTCTGGGAAACTTTTTCCTTCTATTCTGAATAATAATTCTTAGTGGTTAGAGTATCTTTGGCTGCAGATTTTTCCCATTTAGCAATTTTGAATATATCTTGCCACATTCTTCTGGTTTGCTAAATTTCTGTTAAGAAATCTCCAAATAGTCTTCTGGATCTTCCCTTGTAAGTTAAGGACTCCTTTTGTCTTTCTGCTTTTAAGATATTTTTTTTTCCTTTATCATTATACTTTGCAAATTTAATTACAATATGTCTTGGTCTTATTTTGCCTTTGCTGATTTTGGGGAGTTCTCTGCCTCCTGGATCTGAATGTCTGTTTCCTTCCCCAGATTAGGAAAGTTTTCTGCTATTATTTCTTGAAATAAATTTTCTGCCTTCTTTCTCTCTTTTTCTTCTGGGACTTCTATAATATGAATGTAATTACATTTCATGGTGTCACTGAGTTCCCTAAGTTTATTCTCCTTTTCCATAATTCTTGTTTCTCTCTTTTGTTCAGCATCATTATTTTCTATTATTTTGTCTTCTATATCACGTATTTGTTCCTCTGCTTCTTCCAGCACTGTGTTTATTGCATCAAGCCTGTTTCCAATCTCATTTATTGCATTTTTCATTTTTGACTGATTTTTTTTAACTCTTTTATCTCTGTGGTAAAAGTCTTTCTGAAGTCTTCCATTCTTTGTCAAGCTCAGTGAGTATACTTATGACTATTGCTTTAAATTCTCCATCATTCATGTTACTTATATCTGTTTTGCTTAGATTTCTGAGTGTGGCTTATCTTGTTCTTTCATTTGGGATGAATTCCTCCATCCTGGCATTTTGTCTAAGTCTCTGCATTCTTCTGTGTTAGAAAAGCTCATTATGTTCCCTGCTTCTGAGAGTAATGGCTTTATGAAAAGGAGGGCCTGGTACTTTAAGGAGTATCTCTGGGGTGTGCTGCTTGTGCTCTATTGTTGTGTTTTGGGTGCTCTACCCTTCAGGCCAGTCTGCAGAGGTTCTCCTTGCCTGCTCTAGGCAAGTGTCTTTGGCCAGAATGTGGAGAGTTTTGACTAGGTGTGCTCTGATCTGCTTGTTAAAAGAATCCTGGTACTACTTCCACTAGAACTGAAGTCCCTCAGAACTTTCTGGTCAGAAGATGTGGCATGGTTAGGAGTCTGTGCTGGTTTTCCAAGCTAAGGGCCCACTGCACTGGGGTTGAGGCAAGCCTGACTGAGGGTCAGTTCTGCCAGAGCACAGGGCTGTGGGACTTGGTGTAAGCAGGTTAGGCAGTCAGTGTGGGCTCTGTACTGCTTCCAGCAGGTGGCTTTGTGTTTATACTGAGAGAATGGGGGAGGGAAATGGCATTGGCCAGCTCCTTAGTCCCCAGAGAGGCATCTCCATGAATGTTGCCTCAATGGGAAGTGCTCCTAGAATAGTGAATAATCTCTCTCTTGTGCCCCAGGGGTTCTTACGTTAGCTGTTTCCACACTGTCTGCCCCTGGGTTGTTTGTCTGCCTTCTGTCCAGGAGTAAGGCCTTGCCATCAGGGCTCTAGTGCAGCTCAGCCTGCTGAACTTTAAAACTCCAACTCCTGCTGGTTGCAAAAACTCATAACAATTACTCCCTCTCATTTTCCAAGCCAGTGGTTTTGGGGAAATGTTCTCTTTGTGGATTGCCCTGTGTGTGCCTCTTTCTCTCGCATTTCTCTGAGACAAGGGCTCCTTCCCCTCTGTAGCACCTCTTATCCATTTTTCCCCTAAAGTACATCTTCACACTTCCCACCTTTTTCTTTTTTTTTTTTTTCAAGATTTTATTTATTTATTTATTTGACAGAGAGAGAGAGAGAGAGATCACAAGTAAGCAGAGAGGCAGGCAGAGAGAGAGGAAGTAGGCCCCCTGCTGAGCAGAGAGCCCGATGTGGGGCTCGATCCCAGGACCCTGGGATCATGACTGAGCCGAAGGCAGAGGCTTAACCCACTGAGCCACCCAGGCATCCCTTCCTACCTTTTTCAACATGCTTTTTCCCTTCCTTTAGTTGTGTGATTAGTTTTGTCAGTCTTCAGGTTGATTTCTGGGGTGTATAGAATGATTTGATAGTTATCTAGTTGTGTTTGAGAATAGATAAGCCCAGGGTCCTCCTATCCACCACCATCTTAGCTCCTCCATACATTTCTGTTTAAATCACTCAATGTATACATTTTGTTATGGCAGCCCTAGCAAACTAATGCATGCTCTATGTAACTTATTTTCATTCTTTATTGTTGTTCATTGTTTGGAATACTTCAAAATTCATAATTTGTTTAATTTTAATCACTTGTAATAAAGGATACTGAAAAGCATAATGAAGCATGAAAAATTATAGTTAATGACAAGAAAATTAATATTTTGAGAAAAAGAATACTAGTGTTATTTTCAATTCAGTAAAGATAGCCATCTCAAAATTATAAAGTGTACCTAGGACTAATAATAGTATCCCATATACAAAATAATTTGCATACATTATTTTAATAACACAAATGAGTAATTAGACACTGTTGCAATTATATCTTGCTGCATAACAAATTACCCAAAACTTGGTGGCTGAAAACAAAAATTTAGTATTAATATTTATAATTCTTTGGTTTGACTGGACTCAGCTGGCTAGCTCTCTCTGGATTTCACATGCAGCTGCAATGGGAAAACAGCTATGGCTATGATTACTAAAGGCTCAACTGGTCTTAGTGGAAAGGTCCCTTTGTTCTTGGCAGCTGACACATTGACTTTCCTTAGCTGCTCTTTTTCTCCATGTGGGATCTCATCTTGTGTATGTGGCTTGAGTTTCTCAGAGCAAAGTGATCCCAGGGTCATATTTTGTGCTGGTCTCAGCCTGCCGATAACCATTGTTATGGCTGGGCCAGCCCTTGTGTTTACTATTATGATTATAACACATGATCAGCAATAACCATCAGGAAACTTGTGTGTGTGGGGGGGTTATTACTTACAAGTCCTAGAAATAATACAGCACACAAGGGGCTACACAGTGAGGTCACTGGGGAAAGAGAGAGAGAGACAAAGACAGAGGCAGAGACAGAGAGAGAGGGTACGCACCTGGCATTCTGCTTATTGGGGTAGAAGGTGGGGGCCTAGGGTTTTGTAGTCTTGCTCTTTATTGGTGGATTATAACATAAGAGTGGGAATTTAAAGTGGAGAAAGAAGAAAAACAAGTTTTCAGTTATGGAAATAAACCAGGATCTTTAAAACAAAGGAATGTAGGGGTGGGGCATGGCCTGGCTCTTTATCTTGCATGCTGAGGCTGGGTATATGTTATCTGTGACTGCCAATTAGCTTATTAAAAGTAGATATCTTTTGCAAGTGGATGCACCTACAATCAAAGCTTAGGTCAGTCACCCACATCACAAAAAAGAAAAGCCAAGTGTCAGGGCTAATGCTACAGGTAGTCATACTTCTGACACAGTGGTAAGCTTCTAAAAGGAAAAAGAAGTTTACCAGGCTAAATGAAGATTCCACCCAGAGCTGGCTATTTATAGAAGCAGTTATAAGACCTACCCATTTTCAAAAGGGTGGAGAGGGATTCTGTTTTTCAGTGTAGGTGTGGCAGGTTACATTATAGAAAGCATATGGGATAGGAGAAAGTTTAGCCATCTCTAGAACACAAAATACACCATAATCATCCACACCATTTTACTGATAAAGAGAGTGGATCTTAGAGTAGATGAACTGCCCAATATGTTACAGCTAGTGGGTGGCAGTTGCTACTCAAATTCATGTCCGTCTAGTTCTAAGACCTACAGTTTCTTTAGAAACCATAAAAATTAATGGCTGTTATTTAAAATACACACACACACACACACACACAGAATAAACACCATTTGGGAAGTCTTATCTTTATGATGTAATTGTTAGAAATCTACTACACAAATTTTATCCACATATTTCCCTTGTGAAAAAAAATTAATACCATAAGGATTTGGCTTACATTACATGCAATACTATAAGATTTTAAAAAAATAAGGTTAATATTTTGATCACAGTTTGATCGTATTATTTTGATCTTATTCTGTGCCTTGATAAACTAGTATGATTAACCATAATCTGTCTTTAAAAAATGAGGAAGAAGAGAGACATATCTAGCTTATTTGTCTTGATCTATCAGCATATACTCAGTTTTATGTGACACGGTATTTAGTTAATGATTTAGGCACTTAATTAACCTAATTAACACACACACGTATATTCAGAAAAATTGTTTGGTAAAATAGAGTTAATATTACCAAGTGTTTTATTTATATTTTGGAAGACAGACTGGCCATTCTTATTAACAACCAAATGTAATTTTTATCTTGTTACAAAGGTGGCCTTAATGTTCTCCTCAGCTTGACTAAACTTTAGACAGCTTTTTTTCTTACTAGAGGCCCTGGCCACAGAACATTTACTTTAGAAAACTTGCAATTTTAAATTCTTTTCCTACCTCTTAAAAACATAAATCTTTCATGACCTAGCAATATTTTTCTCAAGGACCTGGGAGCCATTCTTTTGTAATGTAATCATCAGGAAAAACAGGGCCCCTATATCCTAGTCTCTGTAGGAGAGTAGGATCCCAACTTCCATAGTACCAGTTAGCAAATGCAAATGACATAATCACATTGGCCAACCCTACCCCTCAACTCCTCCAGTATTTTTCCACTAGCTTACCCCAGCACTTAAGAAACCTCCTGTCTTTTATTTCACAGGGATTGAGTTCAGTTTCTCACCCCTATTGCAATAATATTGAGCCCCACTGAAATTGTCTTGAGTAAAGTCTTCCTGTCCTATTTAACTCTGCCTGGTACAATTTTTTCTTTTGACCCTTGAAATAAGTTTGCTGTTTGTAAGATATAAATTTAATTATACTGTTTTCACTGGTATCTCTTTGACCTCTACAAATAGAGTCCTGGAAACTTGACATTAGTGTTCTTCTTTGATACCAAATAGAAACAATTTTTCAGGTGCTTTGCAGATATGTAGAACATGATTTAAGTACTTCAATAATAAAGATCGTAATGACCATGATGTTGATACTAGATAAGGAAAAGTATTTTTGATACTTGTATAAGGCATAAAACAGTAAACACATAAACATATTATGTTTAAGTTCAAATGTCCAACAGCTTACATTATCTATGCTGCTATTTTGAGAGAGGTAACAAAAAACCATGTATACTATAAAAAGAGGTTAAAGTCACAGCAAATTGTTAGTCATATACCAATATGTTAATATTAAAAGATCACAGTGGTTCTACTTACTAAAAAAGTGAGTGGGTTTTTCTTTTCTGTTTTCTTATGAAAAGCTTAGTGAAATCTATACTATTAAGTAAAACTGGAGAAACCATCTGGATTCAAAGGATTTTATATCTTGGGGCTGATCTGGCAAGAGTGTGATTGACAGAAGAACTTACTTTTTTTTTTTTCATTTTTGTTTAATAAAAATTGATTGTGCTTATTACAGCTTCATGCCATCACTCTATTGCAGGAGCTGAGGAGGTATTTCTTGATAAGTCCTATTTGCAGCCACTTACAGGCTTCAAAAGTACATCAGCCTGAAATTCATCATCATTTTCTCCTCACTCCTAAATGAGGATTTTCAGTGAAAATTTGGCGAAATTCCGTTCTCCATTTTTTGAGGTACTGAAGCAATAAAATTAGGTATTTTTCACCTGCACGTTGTTTCAGGTATAATTTGGAGTATTTTTCTGGTGAAGGTCATTGAAGAAAATTCTGGTGTAAGCATAGTTCAAAAATTGGAAAAAAAATTATGATATTATATATTTAAAACCTTCTCTATGTATGTTGGATTTTGAAGTAAACATAAAGTAAAAATGTAGCAGTTTTGGTTGATTTTTTAATGAGAGTGTCTGTATTTGTCAATTCTCATATCCTGTTCTTTTTTCCCTTTTCTTATGGTAGGTAAGATTCAGTAAGAATCATTTTATTTTTCCTGTTATAATCTAGAATAAATGTATCAACACTCTATTGGTTGAGCTACCTTAAAGGCAAAATTATATATTAAAAATAAATATGTTCATGTGATTTTTATAACTTTCCATATCAGTTAAGCCACTGTAACAAAAAGGTCACATGACTTTATCTGAATTCCATTAGTTCTATTAACCAGTAGATTTGGATCTTGAATGTAAAGGGAATTCTTGAAAGTAAAAATGTTTTCTTTTATTAGGATTAGAAAATTAACAGCCACTTAAAATTTGGGAAAATAATAAAATAAAAATAAAAATCCCCCAATCCCTATACCTACACATAGCAATATAAACAAATAACATTTCAGGGCACCTGGGTGGCTCAGTGGGTTAAGCCTCTGCCTTCGGCTCAGGTCATGATCTCAGGGTCCTGGGATTGAGCCCCGCAATGGGCTCTCTGCCCAGTGGGGAACCTGCTTCCCCCTCTCTCTCTGCCTGCCTCTCTGCCTACTTGTGATCTCTCTAATGAATGGATGAAAACTTAAAACAAAAACAAAAACAAAAAAAAAAACAGATAGCATTTCTTAGAAGTATTTTAACTTACACACACACACACATACACACACACACACACACACACACACACAAATATCATTTGTGGCAGGCTAAAAAAAGACTCCCCAAAATATAACCACATCCTTATCCCTTGGAGCTAGTGAATGTTACCTTACATGTCAACAAAAGAAGTACTTTGCACATATGTTTAAATTAAGAATCTTTTGATGAGAAGATTATCCTTAGTTATCCAGATGGAACTTAAACACAATCACCTGTATACCTTCTTGCACATGAAGATGGAGGTGGGAGGAGTAGACACATAGAGAAGGTGATGTGACTATGAAAGCAGAGATTAGAGCAAAGTGACTACAAGATAAGGAAGGCTGATTACAACCAGAAAGTGTGAAAAGCAAGGAGCAAATTCAACCCTAGAGCTCCCAGAAGAAGCATGGCTCTGCTGACATCTTTATTTTGACCCAGTGAAACTGGTTTTGGACTTCTGACATCCAGAATTCAGAAAATAAATTTCTGTTGTTTTTAGTTTGCAGTAATTTGCAGTAATCTAAGAAACTAATATAGCATATAATTATAAACACATTATATGTAAAATTCTGTTTTCTGCTATTGTCATTTTTTTACTTTATAGTCTCCTTTTCACTAGTGTGTAAGATTTATATCCATTGCACTCTAGTCACTGGTAATTACAGATCCTTATGAATTTGTGATGAGAAATATATGAAATAATTAATAATTAATATAAATATATAGTTTATTATTTTTTCACTTTAGATCATTATTTGCTATTTCATGTCATAGAATATTTTTTAAAAGACTGTGGTCTTTTACAAATTTTTGCTACTCTTCATAGTGTTGTATTGAATATATTTATGCTTAATTTATTTCTTTATTTGTCATTGCTTTCCCTAGGATATGCAAGTCCTTTCGTGTCTGTGCATAGTTTATTCATCTAGAAGAGGTAAAATTTAGAAAAGATGACTCCTAAGATCACTTTCCACTACTGTATTTAAATTATTATTTTCTAAGAAATAGTGGGAGATGACAGAAGTTGGAAAGTAAAAAATATTCAGGATAGTTAAAAAAATATGCATGCAGTCAGGACATGATTATTTGACCACTATGTATCCTTTTAGAAAAATATCTAGGAGTAAACACTGCAAGGTGATAGAGAAAATGCTAATAGGACCTAGTGATTTTGATGATGTTCTAAAGACTTTCAACTTTGAGTTAAATTAGCAATTTCATGTTTATTTTAGCACATTGGTTTGTGAAGTAAAATTATCATTTATTTCTCAAACCTTTCCTGCTGAAGTACTTGTGTTAAGAGATCTGGAAATCTGACCTGAGATGTGGCCCTTAGCTCCAAGTAAAGAATTCTTTTGAGGTCTCTGATAGATATATTTTTTTAATTCTCAGAAGTTCTCATGAAGCTGGTATCCTTGCCATGTCTTTGTCTTTTCCATCAGTCATACAAAATTTAACAGTTCAGCTGTTGCTTCCAAAAGGAAGTAAAATATGGTCATATAGCCTTCAGATGTTGCATGTTTTCTCCCTGCAATTCTATATGTTGGTAATTCATATTGGCTTAATAAGTCTTGCACAGCAGAAGTCTCTCTCTCTATGTGTCTCTCTGACTCTCTGTCTCTTTCTCTCTCTTTCTGTGTGCCTGTGATTTCTGCCAATTCACCAGCTGGTAGCTTTTCATGGGTCCTTAATCCAAAGTGATGTGATAGTGGTCCCTTTGTTGTTGAGTCTTGGAAACAAAGCATTATACTGATTTTTAAAGGTGTGCTGCCTCAATACAACCCAGCATCATTACAAGAATGAAGCTAGGCTTGAATCTTGTGAAAGTGACCTAAACTCTTTAGAGGAAAAATATAGTATGGAAATATCATTAAGTAAATTTTAAATGTTATTGAGGTGACTTGAAATGCTTCATTTGCTTTTAGACCACTGCAATTATGAATGGACTCTAGATCTATGGCTTGAAGAAAATAAAAGATTAAGAAGTTCTCATTTTGGTTTTTCAGATGGAGAGAATCTGCAAACAGCTCACATTGATACAACAGAAGGGGAAGCAGTGAGTACGTTTCTTCCCCACCTTAAGTGATATGACAGATCTTTTTATTTAGGAATGAACTGCACTTTTAGCCATATAAAACCTCTCTGCTTGTCTTATTTTATAGCTGTAATTTATTTTTAGTAATTATACATGTTAAGCAATGAAACTATAGTGCCCAGAAATCTCTGACATTAAAAAGATTAATTTGAGACTTAGTATCATGCTGTCAAGCTAGCAGGCTTGCAGACCTGGTTCCTTAGTCTGGCTCTGCTGGCTTATTAGTTTTTGTGGTGGCAGGACATGGGGCACCTCATCCTTGTGAAAGAAGCAACACTATTCTCAAATGAATCTTCCATTTCTCCAGCTTGTACAGATTTTGTTAGGATGTGTGTGTGTGTGTGTGAGAGAGAGAGAGAGAGAGAGAGAGAGAGAGAGATGGATGGAGGGAGAGCAAACCTTAAGGATGAATGCTTAAATGGCTAGCAGTGAGAGCCTGCTATTCCTGAATTTCTCTGCAAATGGGGCACGATTCAATACTAGCATTTCACGTGGCATTGCATTTTTCTTACACAAATGAAGTTACATTTAACCTTACAGATTGGAGCCATGGTAACTGTGTTTACAATTGTTATGAAGTCACACTTTTTTCTTTGATCAGTTGGGAATTCAAGGCAAGAAATACATGGGGCAGAGGAAGTATATTCATTTCCTGGGGCTGCCATAACAAAGTACCACAAACCAAGTGGTTTCAATAAACGGAATTTATTGTCTCACAGTTCTGGAGGCTGGAAGCCTAGGATGAATGCATCTGAGACTTGCTGCTGCTGATGATGATCCCGGGGACTATGGGGAGAATCTGTCCTGTTGCTCTCTCGTACTTTGGGTGGCCTGTTGGCAATTTTTAGCATTCTTTGCCTTGCAGATCTCTGCTTTCACCTTTAAATAACGTTTTCCCTGTGCATGTATTTGTCTTCAGATTTCCCTCTTGTTTAAGGACACTTTGTCACTTGGATTAGAGAGTATTGTTACTCCAGTATGACCTGATCTTAATAAAGCACATGTGCAACAACCCTGCTTCCCAGGAAAAAAAGGTCAGATTCTGATGTTGCAGAAAATAATCAGACCCACGAGAGAGCAAGGGACATTCAGAGAAGTAGGAAAACTCAGATTTATTTTATGCCGGCGGACCCAGATGAGCTCGTGCTCGAAGTTCTGGGCCCTGGGCAATGGGTTTATAAGGCTTTTATAGGGGACTGCAGGCAGGCAGGCAGGTTCCATGGGCTGTGCTGACTGCTGGTAGGCAGGATTAAACTGGGGGATCGGGGCTGCTTTAGGCGGAACAGTAGTGCAGGGAACCTATGCAGGAAGCCTGTTTACAGAAGCAGAAATGTCTGGTTATCTCTTGCTCCCAGTAGGGTTTCTGGTTCTCTCTAGCTTATTGTCAGTAACTTCCCATCTTCTGGGACCTCCTGGCCTGAGCCTGCTCTGGGTAATTTTCCTCTTCACTGGAGCATTGGGGGGTCAGACTTCACCATAATGAATTTGGGGGCAACACAATTTAACCTATAATGGAAGTATCTTCCCTGAGTTTAGACATCTTTTTGAAGCTCCAGTGTAGGCAAACTCAACAAGATAAAGGAATAGAAAATATCACTGGTAGAATCGCAGATGTCTATGGGAAGTGACAATGATAACACTTTTGGAGACTATTTTCAAAGAAAAATTAAGAGGAAGGTACAGAGACTTTCCATATGCCCTTGTCTCCCAGACATGCACAGTCTTTCCCATTATAAACATCTGCCACCAGAGGTGTATTTGTTGTAATTCATGAACCTACAAGACTCGTCATTATCACCCAAAGTCTGTAGTTTACATCTTCACTGTTCACTCTTGGTGTTGTGCATTCTGAGTGTTTGAACAAATAAGTAATGACATGTATCCATTGTTATAATATCATACGGAGTATTTTCCCTGCTCTAAACATCCTCTGTGTTCCACCTGTTCATTCCTCCCACTCCTCACCCATTGGCACTTACTAACCTTTTTACTGTTTCCATAGTTTTGTCTTTTCCAGAATGTTATATAACTGGAATCATAGAGTACAGAGTCTTTTCACATTGGATTCTTTCACTTAGTAATATGCATTTAAATTTTCCTTGTGTCTTTTCATGGCTTGAGAGCTCTCTCTCTCTCTCTTTCTCTTTCTCTCTTTTTTTTTTTTTTTCCCTCTCTGTCCAACTCAAACCTATGACCCAGAGATTAAGAGTCATTTCCTCTTCTGACTGAACCTGCCAGGTCCCCGTGAGAATTCTTTTTTTTTTTTTTTAAAGTGCTGAATAACACAGATTTGTCCAGATGTACCATTTTTATTTACCCATTCATGTACTGAAGGACACCTTGGTTGTTTCTACATTTTGGCAACTGTGAATAAACATCCTTATTCAGGTTTTTACATGAATATAAGTTTTCAATTCCTTTGAGTACATATTGATGAGGGAGCAGAAGTCTAGCTGAAGACAAAACACAAGATGACACCCTTCGCCTCCCTCCCCGCTCCACACACACACTCCTGGGTGGAATTTGTGTGACATTCCTCCAGGAAACTTCCAATTATCTTAATGTTAATGCCTTGTTAGAGGGAAAAACCACCTTAGCTTGGCAATGGCAAGGCCTCTGGGTATCCTGTGAGTCTTTAACATATGAAAATCCTTTTGAAACCTCCCATTTGCTTACTTTCCCCAACTCCCACATATATAATCAGTCACCCCTCACAATCTGGGGGCAGCAGCTCTTTCTGCCCGTGTGTACTGTCCCTGCTTTAATAAAACCACCACTTTGCACCAAAGACCTCTCAAGAATTCTTTCTTGGTCATCGGCTCCAGACTCCACCCCATCAAACCTCGCCTACATTCCAAAACTACATCAATATCAACTAGCATAATTGCTGCATCTTATCAGAAGAGTATGTTCAGTTTTATAAGCAAACACCAAACTGTCTTCCAAAATGGTTACCATTTTGCATTCTCACCAGCAATGACTAGTGTTATTTTTGTTCCATGATCTTGTCAGAATTCAGAGTTGTCAGTGTAAGGACCTATTTAGCAAGAGGCTTTCATTAAAGTTAAACTGTCCCTGCTTCCCTTCCCCCAGGGGATTTACTTGGAGACAAGTCCCAGAAACCAGCTCCAGGTAACAAGCCCAGATACGAGGGTGGGTCAGGCCAGGTGGAGACATCGATCAGTGGGGGGTTACATACTGTCTCCCTGGTTACCAAGGAGTGTGGGCCCCGCCCTTTGGGAGCCTTTTGGGCGCCATTCCCAACCAAGGTGATAGTCTGGGTCAAATGTCTACTAGGGTAAATTGTAACTCAATTGGTCACCTAGCATCACTGTGGAGTTTCCTGTGTGTGTTATAATCTCATTGGCCACCTGTGCGTGGCCAGGCCCAACCGCATGGTCTTTGCTCTTAAAAACTAGTCTGTGAAACAGAGAAGGGTCGCCCTTTTTTGTAAGAGGTGTGTCCCCGAACATTCGGTCTGATTCTTGATGCTTGGTGCGGAATAAAGCTTTGCTTGACCTTCGCTTTATATCAGTCTCACTCCTTTAATCACAGACCCGTTATTGGGGCATAACAGTCAGCATTCCAGATTTTGGGCATTCTAATAGGTGTGTAGTGGTATTTCATTGTTGCTTTAATTTGTGTTTTCCGGACGACCTATGATTTGGAGCCTTTTTTTCATATGCTTGTTATCTGTATATCTTCATGGTGAGGTGCTTGTTAAGGTCTTTGGATCATATTTAAATCATGGTTTAAACTTTCTTTTTGGGGCACATGGGTGGCTCAGTGGGTTAAGCCTCTGCCTTCGGCTCAGGGCTCTCTGCTCGGCAGGGAGTCTGCTTCCTGACCCCCCACCTCTGCCTGCCTCTCTGCCTACTTGAGATCTCTGTCTGTCAAATAAATAAATAAATAAAATCTTTTAAAAAAAAAAAAAAACAACTTTCTTTTTGTATTTTAAGAGTTGTTGGAATATTTTGGGTAGCATTCTATAGGGACCCAGGCAGGCTGCCCCAAAGTGGGCCACTTTGGCATAAATATTATTACTATTTTTTAAAGATTTTATTTATTTATTTGAGACAGAGAGAGAACAGAAGCAGTGGGAAGGGCAGAGGAGGAGAGGGTAACAGACTCCCCACTGATCAGGGAGACTGATGTGGGACTCAATCCCAGGACTCTGTGATCATTAAGGGAGCTGAAGGCAGACACTTAGCCAACTGAGCCACCCAAGCACCCTGGTATAAAGATTATTTTGAGTTGAAAGTAACAAAAACCCAAACACATACAGGAAAATTTTGCCTCTGCCACAGCTGCCTAAATTTACACAGAAAATTTACACAGCCTATAACAGGAAGAGAGCTATTAATAGAGATTCCCCTTTACCTAAGGAACTTACCTGAATAATAGGGCAAGCTTTGTTTCCCCAGACATCATCTCCTTTCACGTTCTTGCTCTCTTTTGTGTCTTCAGGCCCCTACCCTTCCCCTTAGCCCCTATAAGCTGCATGTTGCTTTATTGTCTTTGGAATCTCATGTCTATGTGGATATCCTGGGCATAGACTTACTAAATTTTATTTTTTCCTGTTAATCTGTCTCATGTCAATTTGGTTCTAAGCCTAGTAGAAGGACCACAGGGCAGAGAAGGGTCTATCTCCCTGACAACTCCCTTATCTATCAACTAAGTCTTTTGCAAATATTTTCTTCAAGTCTGTGTCTTGTCTTCACCATCCCTTGACATTGTCTTTTTCTGAGCAGTCTTTAATTTTAATAAGCCCAGGGTCATCTTGATTTTCTCTTATGCTATCTCCTAGGAATTTTTCAATTTGCATTTCACATTCAGATCTATAATCATTTGAGCTTATTTTTGTGAAGGGTGTAACATCAGTGTCTAGATTCCTCTTTTTTTTTTTTGCATGTGAAAACGTTCAGTTTTGTAGCACCATTTGTTGAAAACACTAACTTTTTTCTGCTGCATTGCTTGTGCTCCTTTGTCAAAATCAGTCGACCATATTTATATGAATGTTTTTCTATTATGTTCCATTATCTATTTTTCTTTTATTTTGTCTTTCTTTTTTTGACAAAATCACATTGCCTTAGTTGTTATAGCTTTATAGTAAGTGGTGCAGTTGAATAGTATCAATTTCCAACTGTGGTTTTCTCCTTTAATATTGTATTGCCTATTTTGGTCTTTTGACTTTCCATATAAATTTTAGAATCAGTTTGTCTGTATCTACAAGATAACTTGCTGCTATTTTGATTGAGATTGCACTGAATCTAAGAGCAAGCTGGGAAGAATTGTCATCCTGACAACACTGAGTATTCTTATTCATGAAACTCTCCATTTACATAGTTCTTCTTTGATTTCTTCATCAAAATTTTGCAGTATTGGGGCACCTGGGTGGCTCAGTGGGTTAAACCTCTGCCTTCGGCCCAGTTCATCATCCCAGGGTCCTGGGATCAAGCCCCACATCAGGCTCTCTGCTCAGCGAGGGAGCCGGCTTCCCCCTCTCTCTCTGCCTGCCTCTCTGCCTACTTGTGATCTCTCTCTGTGTTAAATAAATAAAATCTTTAAAAAAATTTTTTTGCAGTATTCCTCACATAGATCTTCTACATATTTTGTTAGATTTATATCTACATATTTCATGTTATTCAGATGCTAATGTAAATGACATTGTATTTTTTAAATTTTTATTTATTTTTTTAAATTTCTTCTCAGTGTTCCAGAATTCATTGCTTATGCACCACACCCAGTGTTCCTATGCAATATGTGCCCTCCATAATACCCACGACATTGTATTTTTAATTTCAAATTCCATTTGTTCATTGCTGGTATACGGTAAAGTGATTGCCTTTTGTAAATTAACCTTGTGTTCTGCAAACTTTTTCGTATTATTGAATGTTGCAGAGTTGGCATATATTCCTCCCTCAGCCCTCCAGGTAATATTTAAAATTCAGGACAGGTATGCTATTACCAAGTTCATTTATAACATTAATTAATATATGTCAATTTAATTCAGGACTGGCATTTGAAATAAATTCTCCTTACTTTGATGCTATCATTCCTGATTTTGTGTGTGTTTATATGTGTGTGTGTGTATGTGTGTGTGTTTGTAGCTTTTGTGGCTTAATCCCCCCCCCCCTTTTTTTTCTTTCCATTTACATGGCTTTGCCTGTAGCACATTTTCTTTCTTGATGTTAGGTCTTTTATTTTTATTCTTCTGAGACCAGTCACCAAATTGCACATCTTTCTCCTGAAAACCTAGATTCTCATTTAGTGAAATTCCCCAAGGAAAGAGAACTTTAGTTACTTATTTATTTATTTCTATTTGTGAAACTGCTTTCCAGATTTCACTGATTCTATTCCTTTAGTCAAAGTTTCACATAATAATTCTCAAAGTTCCTTTGACCTTGTCATATTTGAAACCCTTAAATTTTTATAACATGCTTGAGAAGATAAAAATGCCTAATGAATGATCACAATAGTCTTCATCACTATGCCTTTCTTTGGAATTGACCTCTTCCCTTCCATGGCTTAAGACTTCAGGAGTCAAGGTTTTCCTACATACCATTAAATGAAATTTGCTTTTACATGAAGGAAACTTCTTAAGCAAAATTCAAAACATTTTTCTTGGTATTTTCTGCCATGCATGACCATGAGTCTTCTTTTGGTTGTTTATTGTAGAATTACAGTATGTTTCCCTTTGTCATGTAATTGAAAACAATACTATCGTCACTGTCAACATTGCTATATGATAGAACATACCACCCTGAACTTCATTTACTTAAGTTTTCTGAAAGGCTCAGTATATAATGCTTCACTAATGAACAGATAGAGGAAGTCCTAAGAAACACAAGTAAATAATCTGAGGTAGACAGTTTGTCCCAAATTGCTCTCACTTATTATGCACATTTAACTGTCCCTCTAAGAAACATGAAATTAAATATTCTGAATTATTACTAACATTTTCAGTCACTTTTTTAGAATAGCTATTGTAAATACTAATAAAGTTTCCAGTGAAGTAAAATATTTTTGTTAGTTTATATATCTCTCAGTTCTATTAAAGTCTAAGAGCCACATAGCACAACAGCCTTTGTTCTTATTCCATGACTTCTATTGTCATTCACAACTCTCACTAGACTTAGAAGAGTTAAAATGTTTGAGTTCTAGAACTATAAGCTTGTAGAGAGGCCACTTCCACAGCTAATTTCCCTCAGTCTTTGATAAACTCTTATTGAGCCTCTTAAAATATGTCTACAAATTCCCCTGGGCCCTACTCTATGCCTTTTTCAGATTAAGTAGGGAAGGTGGTATGTTTATTTTGAGTATTCTTTTTTCTACATATTTAAGTTCTACTCTTCTCAAATATAAACTAGCTATTTTGATTGTGTGTCAAATTGTCATTTATCATATCTTCAATTCAATTCCATTTTATATCTCTTCCCAGGTCTGTAAAAATATTGCTTATGACACCACTTATATCTGGAAAGTTATTTCTACAGACATAAAAGTGAGCAATCTAGAGTACAATTTAGTTGTTTTATTTGCGGTAGGAATAAGTTGGATAGTCAACTCTGAAATTTACGCCCCATACAATTCCTAGAAGTGTTCATATTTATTATTTTATTTGTAAAAATACAGCCTTTCGGTATTAAAAAATATACCTAAAGTAAGAATAATTTGCATAATTTTAAGATTTGTTTCCCCAAGTGGAGTTGATCTTATTTATTTTTAAGGAGTCTGAAGAAAACTAACCTCCAATTTAATTCAGATAAAAGTATTTTACTTCAATGATCAACAGTCATCTAAGCATCTAGTTCCCCCTTTTCAAATAAACATTACATGTATCTTCTATAAAACATTTCATTCATTCCTCCAGTCTTTCAAAGATTTTAATTTCATTTCTGAGTTTTTTTACTATCATTTTCCATCACCCACTATACCCCTAAACTTTCAGAAATAGTTTTTCTCCCACTTTAGCTTTCATAATTTAGTTTGTAGGAAATTTTCAAAGGGTCTTGAGAAGTTGTGGTTATTTTTGAATTGTAGCTCCAAATATTCAGTTAATTTCAACCCACATAAGTGTTGCAGGATCTTTAAGCACAACAGTCAAGAAAGAATCCTTGAAACCTTTTACAGTTTAACTTGGTAAGTTTATGTAAATAGCATGGGGACAGTCCCTGTGGGCAGAAAGTGAACTTTTACTGGATGAACTTGGTGATTTATATGCTTAGTGCTCAGGAGGAAGAGGATGTGCAGGGAGTATTAGATCTTAAATGTTTCTTCATATTTTATACTTGTAAAACTACTTTTGCAAGATTTCTCTGGTGCTTATCGTTCAGTTCAATATTAGCTATAGGTGAGATTTATAGACAGTCATGAGACCCTTTAAGTAATGTAGCAACCAGTGTGTATTTGATCTTTATTGAGACTATGCAGATTCTAGGTCAACCTTCTAGACTAAAAGTGAATCTTTTCTGCTTCTATCCTTCATCAGAAGTAGAAGGTGAAAATATAGCTATTGGGTATGCTATGTGCTTCTTTTTCATCTTTTCCCTACCATGATGATATCTAGAGTGAATATCATGAACAAAAAAAAAGGGGGGGGAGAGAAGTGTATCCTAAATAGGTATATTAATTAGGTGTATTAACTAGTGTGTTAGATTCACTTTCCTAATAAAGTTCTAGAATGCTCATTTTTTTGAAGAAAATTATCTAAATCTAAGAGACAAGAACATTAGAAGCAAATGTGAAATAGTTTCTATTGGCAGGGATTCAGGAAAGGGATGCCAATGTTTCTTAACCTTGATTGTAATAAAAAAAAAGATAAACAATCATTTACACAAAGAATTTAACAGAAGGAGTAGCATATTGTGTGTGCCCAATCCTTATGGCATAAGCTAAAATTATTTGCCAAAATCATAAACTTTTAAATTCAAGCCTTTAGATAAGAAGATATTCTTGATGAGCTCTCCATAATATGTTTATGACAGACCCCTTAAAATAAAATGACATACTATGGTCACAAAATAAAAAGATGCTCCTGAGACTAAATATAAGAATAAATTCTGACTAAAAATGTTAGCTGAAAAATTAAGAATTTTGGAATTAAAAAAATTATTTTAATCATAACCATATAATGTCTGGAAAGCACAGAAAAGAAAAAAAAATCATGGTTCCACATTCCACAGATAACCATTGTTAACATTTTGATACAGTTTTAGAGTTTTTTTTTTTTTTAAATTATAATATACTGGGGGTGCCTGGGTGGCTCAGTGGGTTAAGCCTCTGCCTTCAGCTCAGGTCATGATCCCAGGCTCCTGGGATCGAGCCCTGCATCGGGCTCTCTGCTCCGCAGGGAGCCTGCCTCCACCTCTCTCTCTGCCTGCCTCTCTGCCTGCTTGTGATCTCTGTCAAATAAATAAATAAAATCTAAAAAAAAAATTATAATATACTGTATATAAAATTCTAAGTCCTATTTTTATTATGTTTTTAAGCTCTAAAGCACAGGGGCATCTGGGTGGTTCGGTCAGTTAAGGATTTGACTCTTGGTTTTGGCTCAGGTCATGATCTTACAGAGAGTGCGAGTGAGTCCTGCATAGGGCTTTATGCTCATTGCAGTGTTTACCTCAGATTCTCTCTCTCTTTCCCTCCTGCTCACTCTCTCTCTCTCTCTCTCAAATAAATAAAAACTTAAAAAAAATAAAACACTAAAGCACATTTTATTCTTTAAAAATGATGGATTTGGGATAAATTATGTTGAAGTAGGCTTTTGTGTGAGAACTTACTTCAAGGTTCTCCTATGGTTGGTTTCTTAATGAAGTTTCCATTTTTTATTCATTATAAATAACCTCCTCAAACACAATTTGAATATAAATATTTTTTTCCTAGATCTAGACTATTTTTTAGAATAGTGTTTATGTGGTGAAGTTAATAGCTCAAATCTCTAAGTTAGATAATGCCAAATTGCTTTCCAGAGTAGTTATACTTAATTTACCTTCCACTGTGATGCAAGACTTTACATCAATTGAATATCTTTATTTTTAATCATTGATAATTTCTATGAAAGAAATTGTATTATTGTTATATTTTAGCATGTGTTTCATTTTTGGTAAAATTTCTCATATTCTTTTTTCTCTAATAATAGTTATTGCATTTTAGACAAGCATGATCTCAAATTTTTCTTATAATTTCTCTCATTACCTTTATTTTTTAAGTTTCTTTTCCATTTTTGTTAGAAAGGATTCTGAACATACAGAATATATGTAGTAGGCCACCCACCCCTTGACTTTGTAAGACTTTAATGTTTTATCATATTTACTTTGTGTTTGTTTTTTCAACAAGAACATTTTTACCTGAAGCATACTTCAGAATATGTGGTTCTAAAAAAAAAAAAAAAAAATAGAGTACACACTTTCTTTAAGTTAAATCATATAAAAAGAGACATAACAAGTACTACAAGTTTAAGAAGACTAAAATTATGCCATGTATATTTTCCAGTCACGTTGGTACAAAACTAAAGATCAAAAATAAAACAAAGCTGGGAAAACTACAATGTAAATATTAAATATTTAATATGCAAATATTAAAAAACACACTATTGCACAAACAGTGGACCAAATAAGAAGTAAAATGGCAAATCAAAATGTGTCTCTAAACAAAAGAAAAAGAAAGCACAATATTCCAGAACCTATAGGATACAACAAAAAGCAGATTTTAGAGTGAAATTTATGCTATAAATGCAGTGTTAAGGAATAAAATTCAAATAAACAACTTAGAAAAACTAGAAAAAGAAGAAACTTAGCTGAAATTTGGTGGAGAAAGGAAATAACAAAGAAAAATCAGAAATAAATTTATACAGACAAGAATAAACAGTAACATAACATTGAAAGTAATGAACAATTTTTCAAAAAAAAAAACAAAACCCAAAAAACCAAATTGGCAATGCTTTAACTACATTAGCTAAGAAAAAAAGAGAAAACTCAAAAACCAAAATGAGAAATGGAAGAGAGAACAATACAACAGATAGCCATTGAAATATGTAATGTGGTAACAGATTATGATAATTATGTACTCACAAATCAAATAACAGGGAAAAAAAGAGATTATTCCTAAAAATGCACAAGTCACCACAATTGAATCATGAATTTTGAATACAAGAAATAGGAAATCTTCTTAGACCAATAAAAAGAATCAAAGTTGAATTAGGAACAAAAATCTCCCAGCACAGAAAAGTCCAAAACCATATGGTTTTATTGGTGAATTCTACCAAACATTTAAAGAAATGATTAATGACAATGTTTATCAAAATATTAAAAATAATGGAATAGAGGTAATACATTCAAAATTATCCTACAAAGCCAGGACTCCCCTGATACCACAGCAGATTGAAAATAATAAAACAAAAGGTCTAGGTTGTCCCATGTGAGCATTGCTACTCCTACTTTCTTTGCCATCCATTTGTTTCTCCAAACCCTCACTTTCAATCTGCAGACATCTTTAGCTCTAAATGAATCTCTTGTAGGCAACATATAAATAGGTCTTATTTTTTTTATCCATTCTTTGACACCTTGTGTCTTTTGTTTGGAGCATTCAGTCCATTTACATTTAGAGTTATTATTGATAGATCTGTATTTAGTGTCATTTTATTACTTGTTTTGTCATTTCTGAAGATTTTCTCTGATCATTTCTTGTCTTTGTTTTTTTGGTCTCTCCTTTGCACTCAAAGACATCTTTTTAATATTTTTCACAGGACAGGTGTAGTGGTCACAAACTCCTTTTGTTTTTCTTTGTCTGGGAAACTCTCCTTCTATTCTGAACGATAACCTGTTTAGCTAGAATATTTTTGGCTGCAGGTTTTTCCTATTCAGCATTTTGAATATATCATACCACATTCTTCTGGCTTGACAAGTTTCTGTTGAGAAATCTCCAGCTAGCCTTACAATATTTACTTGCTTACAAAGTAAGATTTGTCTTGCTGCTTTCAAGGTTGTTTCTTTATCACTATATTTTGGAAATTTAATTATAGTATGTCTTGTTGAATTTCTTTTGTTGATTTTGATGGGAGTTCTCTCTGCCTCCTGGACCTGGATGTCCATTTCCTTTCCCAGATTAAGGAAGCTTTCTGCTATTATTTCTTGAAATAACTTTTCTGCCCCCTTTCTCTCTTTCTTCTGGGACTTCTATAATATGATTATTATTATATTTCATGGAGTCACTGAGTTTCCTAAGTCTATTTTCATGTTGCATAATTCTTTCTCTCTTTTGTTCAGCTTTATTATTTTCCATTACTTTGCCCTGCAGGTCAGTTATCTCTTCCTCTGCTTCCAGCATGTGATCATTGCATCAAGCCTGTTTCCAAACTCATTTGTTACATTTTTTCATTTTTGACTGACTCTTTTTTAACTTTTTATCTCTGTGGTAAAGGTCTTCCTGAAGTATTCTATTCTTTTGTCAAGCTCAGTGAGTATCCTTATGATATTGCTTTAAATTCTCCACCAGGCATGTTACTTAGATCTTTATGCTTAGATCTCTCTCTGTGGTCTTATCTTGCTCTTTCATTTGGGATGAATTCCTCCATCTTGGCATTTTATCTATGTCTATGTCTTCTGTGTATCAGAAAAGCCAGTCCTTATGAAGAAGATGTCTCGTTGTACCCAGGGTCTGGTGCTTCTGGGAGTGTCTCTGGTGTATTATGCTGCATATGTTCTGCTGTTGTGTTTTGGCTGCTCTATCCTTCAGGCCAGTCTGCAGAGGTTCTCCTTGCCTGCTGTGGGCCATGTTTGGTCCCTGGACTGAATGTGGCAAGTTTTCACTAGGTGTGCTCTGGTCTGCTTATGAAATGACCTGATGCTAGCTCCACCAGAATTGAGGTCCTGTAGAACTCTCTGGTAATGAGATGTAGTGTGGACAGGGGTTTGTGCTGGTCTTCTGGAGAAGGGGCCCACCATACTGGGAATGAGACAAGCTTGACTGAGAAGAGCAGTCTCACCAGAGCACAGGGGTTGGGGCTTGGTGTAAGCAAGTTAGGCAGCCAGTGTCTGCACTGAGCTGTTTCCTTCAGGTGGCTCCAAGTTTATGCTGAGGGATATGGGAAAGATATGGCACCAGCCAGCAGCTTTGTTCCCAGAGAAGCATCTCTGTGAATGCTGCCTCTCAGAGAAATGTTTCTAGAATAGTGAATAGTCTCCCCACTCTGTCTTACAGGCATTTTACAGATTGCTGTTTCCTTGCTGTCTCCCCTGAGTTGTTTGCTTGCCTTCTCTCCAGCAGCAGCACAGTTCCCTCCAGGATGTATCCCAGCCACACATGCTGAACTATAGAACTCCAGGATTTTTTTGTTTTTGTTTTTGTTTTGATGGCTGCAGAACATTCCATTGGATATACATATACCACATCTTCTTTATCCATTCATCTGTTGATGGACATCTGTGCCCTTTCCATAGTCTGGCTATTGTGGACATTGCTGCTATAAACATTCAGGAGCATGTGCCCCTTCAGATCACTACATTTGTATCTTTGAGGTAAATACCCAGTAATGCAATTGAAGGGTTGTAGGGTAGCTGTATTTTCAACTTTTTGAGGAACCTCCATACTGTTTTCCAGAGTGGATGTACTAGTTTGTTTTCCTACCAACAGTGTAGGAGAGTTCCCCTTTCTCTGTATCCTCACCAACATCGGTTGTTTCCTGACTTGTTAATTTTAGTTATTCTGACTGGTGTGAGATGGTATCTCATTGTGGTTTTGATTTGTATTTCCCTGATGCTGAGTGATGTTGAGCATTTTTTCATTTCTGTTGGCCATTTATATGTCTTCTTTGCAGAAATGTCTGTTCATGTCTTCTACTCATTTCTTGATTCAATTATTTGCTTTTTGGGTGTTGATTTTGATAAATTCTTTATAGATTTTGGATACTAGTCCTTTCTCTGATATGTCATTTGCAAATAGCTTCTCCCATTTTGTTGGTTGTCTTTTGGTTTTGTGCAAAAGATTTTTATCTTGATGAAGTCCTAATAGTTCATTTTTTCTTTGTTTCTCTTGCCTTTGGAGATGTGTCTAGCAAGAAGTTGTTGCAGCCAAGGTTGAAGAGGTTGCTGCTTATGTTCTCTTTAAGGATTTTGATGGGTACATCTCTCACATTTAGGTCTTTCATCCATTTTGAGTCTAATTTTGTGTATGGTGTAAGGAAATGAAATCTTTCCATTTGCAATGACATGAATTTAACTAAAAGGTATTATGCTAGCAAAATAAGTCAGTCAAAGAAAGACAATTATCATATGATCTCACCGATATGCAGAAGTTAGGAAACAAGGCAGAAGATTATATGGGAAGATAGGAAAAAATGAAATAAGATGAAACCAGAGAGGAAGACAAGCCATAAGAGACTCTTAATCTTAGGAAACAAATTGACGGTTGCTGGAGGGGAGGGAAATGGAGAGTATGGGGTGGCTGGGTGATGGACATTGGAGAGGTTACGTGTTGTGGTGAGATCTGGGTGTTGTGCAAGACAGATGAATCACAGACTTATACCCCTGAGACAAATAGTACATTATATGTTTAAAAATATTTAATTGACCAAAACAAAACAAAACCAAAACAAACAAATAAAAACCTCTAGCCTTTAAGCTCCACTGGTTACAAGAACTCATGAAATTCAGCCCCTCTCATTTTCTGAGCCAATAGTTTTGGCGAGATGTTTTTCTGTGCATTCCCTGTGTGCTCCTCTCTTACCCTTTTCTTTAACCTCAGCTCCCTCCCCTCCATAGCACCCACAATCCCTTTCTCTCCTAAGCCAGTCCCAGTACTACCCTCTAAAATGTGGCCTCTTCCTTCCCTTAAGTTGTGGAGTTTGTTCTGTCAGTCTTCAGGCTGATTTCTGGGGCCTTTCTGATAATTTGATAGTTATTTGGTTGTGTTCATGGGACCAGAGGAGCCTAGGTACTTTAATTCCTCTGCCATATTTGCTCCTCTCCTCCCTCATAACTTTTAAATTTAAGCCAGTTTCCTCTAGAGATTTCATAATTACTCAAATATTTCTACATTTCAAAGTTTTATAGTTTCTGATTTACCTCTTTATTTAGAATTGATTTTTGATGAAATATAATGTCTCATCTTTAAAATAAACATTTACAGAAAAACCTTTTCCCCTAAATATCTGAAATATTTTTAAAACCTATCACATTAGAGAATTTTATATAATATGACTTATTTCAAATCTATTCATTTCTTCCTATAATTTATGCCAGTATTTCTTTTAAATTATCTAATTTTATAAATTTTGATCATATTAGACCTTATCTATCCTGCATCTCTATCTCAAGCCAAAATAGTATTTCTTTCATTTCTTCTTCTTTAATGACTGTGTCATATCTATACTGTTGGTGAATATAGATAAATTGTATAGTTAACTTTTTGTGTTTCTCCCACAGCTATGCCCCAGATAAAAGAATGTTTTACATTAAAAATATGTTAGAATTTCATAATTAGTTGAAATGTATCCTGGCATCTTGTAGTTTTCCTACTCATGAACATTTGTAGCTTTTATTTTATCTGTATTGTACATTATTAGAAAACCATGGAGCAGTAAAAATAGTATCATTTGATGCTCTATTGTTCTTTTATAGTTGCATAGTTGTCCATATAATTTATTCAACTATGTTCCATTTGATTGTCATTGATTACATTTTCTTTTTAAATGTCAAATTTTGCAAAATATAAGTACAATTTTTATTTTAATACACATATATTTCTCATACAGCTTTACACTTTTTAAAAATGTTATTCATTATTCTGAAAAGATTCTTTTTTTTTTTTAAAGATTTTATTTCTTTATCTGACAGAGAGAGAGAAATCATGAGTAGGCAGAGAGACAGAGTTGGGGGGGGGGTGGGAAGCAGGCTCCCTGCTGAGCAGAGAGCCTGATCGATGCGGGACTCAATCCCAGGACCTTGGGATCATGACCTGAGCTGAAGGCAGAGGCTTAATCCACTGAGCCACCCAGGTGCCCCACAAAATCAGAACTTTTTTTTTTTTAAGATTTTATTTATTTATTTGACAGACAGAGATCACAAGTAGGCAGAGAGGCAGGCAGAGAGAGAGAGAGAAGGGGAAGCAGGCTCCCCGCTGAGCAGAGAGCCCGATGTGGGGCTCGATCCCAGGACCCTGGGATCATGACCTGAGCTGAAGGCAGAGGCTTTAACCCACTGAGCCACCCAGGCGCCCCTATTCTGAAAAGATTCTTAAAATAAAGAGAGTTGTTAGAAAAAAGAAAGAAAAAAGTATTGTCAAGTCAAAGAATATGGATATTTAAACAATTCTAATTTGTATTTTTGCATTACTTCCAGTTCAATGACTTAACCAATCTACATCTCCAGAGATATGAAAGTATCCATTTTCCTACATTTTCAGACATTGAATTTTATCACTTTTAAAATATTTTTGCTAAAGTGCTCAGTGAAAAATTATCTTTTGTTGACCTTCTATATTTCCTTTCTTTTTACTCACTTAATAAATATTTATTGATTGCCTGTCATTTGCTACTCACTAATTTATACATGAATGGTGAATAAACAAATGTGACTTTCTTGGAGCTTACATTTAGTTGAGAAAGACAGATAATGTATAAGTACTGTCATAAATTAGATGATTTTAGTTAGAAAAAATATTGTAAAACAAAAACAAAAACAAAAAAACACCAAACATTTGATGAGACTGAAAGACTCTGAGCTATGTGGACAATTTTAGGTAATAGGGACTGGAGAGGTAACTTTGATCCTACTCATTAAAAAAGCCAGGCAGGGACGCCTGGCTCAGTGGGTTAAGCCGCTGCCTTCAGCTCGGGTCATGATCCCAGCGTCCTGGGATCGAGTCCCACATCGGGCTCCTTGCTCAGCAGGGAGCCTGCTTCTCCCTCTGCCTGCCACTCTATCTGCTTGTGCTCACTCTCGCTCTCTCTCTCTCTCTCTCTGACAAATAAATAAATAAAACCTTTAAAAAAAAATAAAAAAATAAAATAAAAAAATAAAAAAGCCAGGCAAACTGGTCCAAGTCAAGGAAAGAGAATATTAAAAAGCACTATGAAAAACAAGATTTTCATAATAGACCATATACTTAAATTCCAGTGCAGAGACTTACTAATTAGAAATTTTTATTAGTGATTACCAACTGGGTCTCTGGAATTAGTTGGTCATAGGTTTAATTCTTAATCCCTGATCTTCTGTTTCTTTATTTTCTAAACAGAAGTAATGTTTTATATCTGAGTCATTATACAAATTAGATACAGAATATATAAAAGGTGTAGTAAAGAGTCTTTTCATTCAGTAACAATTATTATTATTATTCTATGGTTGTTAAGTAGAGAAAACAGACACAAATGATTTTGACTAGGGATTTATATTTAGAAGATATGGGCTGGATTTACATAACATAATAGCTGTATGGCCAACTTAACTTGCTAAGGTTCAGTTTATTTCATTTACAAAAATAAGTTTCATCTATCTTCTTTTATTTCTGGAGCACTGCTTGATACCCAGTTTCTTCCCACTTTAAGTTTCTGCCTTTCTGAGCACATTAATTAACTCATATATTACTCATTGTGCCATTAGATCTCCAACATCAAAAATCTCTGCTTAAAATCTCCTCAATCTTTGTCTATACCATAGTGCTAGAATATTCCCTTTGTCCTCTCTAACAGAGTCCTATCCACTAACCAGAATTTCTGCCTGCTGCCATGTCAAGATAGTCTATGTTGCCAGAAACTTGTTTTACATACGGGCTCTGCCTATTTCTAAACCTGTCCATTTGCCCAACAAGCTACCATATTAACCCCTATGAATGCAAAAATATAATGTGTAAATATGTTATCCACTCAACAACTGAGCCAATGAGATTAAAATAAGTTTTGCTTTTTCTTTGTAGATCTAGAAGTTTTATATATAGTATGAGTTTTGATATCAGTGTTTCTTTTAAATACGTACTTTTGAACAAAAACCTTTTAAAAATAACAAACTATAATGAAATTATGAGGAAAGGTATAAAGAAATTAACTTTAGCTAAAGGAAGTCCTATTTGTAAGATTACTCTATGAAATTACATATCTGTAATTATTGTCTCAATTTTTCTTGCATTTTCTAAAAGGTTTTCAGAAAAAAAAATCATTAATTACTTGACACAATTTAATAATAATAACAGAATGTGATGGTAAAAAGTCACATGTATTTGCTGAAAGGGATTTTATTCAGTAAAGGAAGGAGAATGGGATATAAGCTTACCAATTGAGGTATCACCCATAAGTAAATGAGGCTAATTCCCACAGCTGGCTTCATTTTAAACTGACAATGCAGTAATCAACAACTGACAGACAAGGGAGACCTATGACATTAGAATACTAAACCATTTCAATAAATTATAAAAACATTTGACTGACAGTTATTTTTATATTTAATATAACATTATCTATTTTCCCAGGGAAAATCAACCACATTGGTAGAGACTTTTCTCCCAGTTTATTTCTCAATTTAAACCTTATGGTAAATAACTTTTGGAAAGTATGCCCTCCCCCCCCCCCCCCCCCCCCCCCCGCAGAAGGTAATACCAGATGAAACTCGGTAAAACTCTAATTAATACAAACAAGGAGAGAGAAAATTTATCTGTTCTTCCACCTCCCTCCCTCAGTGATTTCTATTTGTTCAATGCAGATCAACTTTTCCCCAATTTCAAAGGTGTGATGGATGACCAACATTCTCGACACCCACAATGCAATTATGACTTCTCATGGATCCATATTTTAGTCTAGTTCCCATGTGAATGGTAAACTTTGGGTCTTTGACATGTTTTAAGTATTAGATCCATTGTGCCTGAGACCCCAATTCTTGTTTGCTTACATTTGCATCATATTTTAATCTTAGTTTCCCTGAATGGCAGTTATGTTCCAAACTCAGAATCTGGTAATAAATGGGAATAACTGATGCTTTCCTTAAGAGATGAAAATGCACTTATTTCTTCATCATATTCATGAAGTATTAGACATATTTAGTCTTAGAGGGGACAGGATGTATTAGAATGGTTCTAATTTTTTTTCTTGAAAATATAAAAATCAAGCCTATTCTGAAATTAATAGACTGCTATTTGGATCATCCTATGTCAATGTGGAAAACTTGTTGTTCTTTAAGAAAAAAAAAAGAGAGAGAGAGAGAGGAAGAGAGAGAGAGAAAGGTAGCAAAAGGGGAAATGAGGCAAAAGACACAGGCTCCAGTTAAATACTGTATATACATAGTTTTGTAGACATGTCTTATGAATAGCTAATTTAAAAAAAAAAAAAGACTTTTGAAACACTAGTAATGAGTTGCCTGGGTGGCTTATTGGGTTAAGTGTCTGCTTTCAACTCAGGTCATGATCTCAGGGTCCTGAGATTGAGTTCCACGTTGGGCTCCCTGATCAGTGGGGAACCTGCTGCTCCCTTTCCCTCTGCCTGCCTCTTCCCCTACTTGTGCTCTCTATATATATCAAATAAATAAATTTTAAAAATAAAAAAAAAAAACTGCATCTGGAACAATTGGAGACACCTCTGCCCAAGGATCTCCATGTATCTGAAGGTGTGCCCAAGGACATTTTAAGGACATGTGTTTCTACTGCCAAATTTTGCTCTGAGGCCTCAAGTTAAAATGCCTATAACTGAGTTTTAGCTCTTTAGAAATCCACTGCTGGACAATTTACTAGCAAAGAAGAGATATACAGATTATTCTGAAAGGCAGAAAAGACTGAAAAAAACATTAGTAAAACACCAGCTGGCAGACAAGATAGAGGGGCAAAAAAGGGAAAAGACAGGTGATGGAGACAGATGGAGAAACCAGGATGGAAAAATGGTATTAATACAAGTATGTCAGGGGCACAAATCCTGTAATTTATGAGCAGAACCTGCAAGTTAGGTATGGAGGGTATTAAAATTATTACAAAGCAGTAAAGATTATATTGCTTAGTAACTGACAGTGCAAAGAGAAGCAGGAAGATATTAGCAAATATAGGAAATGTAGATATAAACAGACTGGAGGAAAATTAGATAAACATAAAAATAGAATGATGCATAAGCTTTATGTTTCCTTACTAGAAGGGGCATATCTAAAACAGGATAAATAGAACCTGATGCATAGAGAGTGTCCTCTATGCAACAGCATTTAGATAAATAAGTCTTATCCCATTTAGATAGGACTGCACATTTTCTGTTAGAACTGAGATTAAAGCAGTTTTAAACCTATGAAGGGACAGTTCTGTTCTGCTTAAACCTTACCTGAATGTATAGACAGTGTCGCTATGAAAACCAATTTGTAAGCCCCTAAGTCTCGGGAAGTGCTAAAAATAACATTGTCCATGTCCCCAAGAAACTAACCATTCAAATATTTACTGAGTACTGAGGATTGAATTAGAAAAAGGTGTGGTCTTTATTCTCATGCAGCAATAGCATAGTGAAGGGGAAATAAATTAAACAAACAATTCCAAAAATTAGTGTGGTTTATATGTTGTGATAAAATCTGTGCAGAAATAATACAAATTATCAGGTGAATCTATAGCAAGGTAGTATGTAATGTTAGATTTGGGACCAGAAGGAAGGCTGCCCTGAAACATGTACTTTGATCCAAGATCTAAAGGAGAAGTAGGGGTCCTCTAGGAGTGGGGGAAGAAATGGTAAGGTGATAAGGGTTGGGGGAAAGCAAAGCAAAGGTCTAGACATGAAGGCCTGTCTTGGAGGATGGGAAAGGAATCAGTAGGTTGGGATTTGATACAGTGAATGGATGTAGGGTCTAAGAGAAGACTGGAAGAATAGGCAGAGGTAGATCATGAAGACTTTGTAGGCCATGTGTCAACAATTAAGGCAATGACATTTAAAAATTACAATGCAAATTAAAAAAGAGTGTTCAAAGTAAAAATTAAAAAGAATGTTCATAAAAGGCACTAATGGAGTATCCTCAGGAAGGAGTGCACAAGGAGAGATCATTCTTACCGATAGTTTATTGAAGGCTTCTTGTGGGGGAAGTTCACATCTTTGTGGGACCTTGATGGAGAAATAGCATTTTAATTGGAGAACTGAGATGGGATAGACAGGGGAAACAAACAATTGTTACAAAAGCACAGAGGAGGATAGAGCATGGGTGAGGAATGAAGAGTCTATTTGAAAGGATATAAGTAGAGATGTTGTTGAAATCATGGATTGGAACAAAATCATGAAGGATAACTGGTTACATGAAAAAAAATTTTATTTTATCTAACTCTGTAAGTAGTAAGAAATCTATCATACTACTTAGACCATGAGCTTTGGGTTTGACTTCCAGCTTTATCACTTACCAGTTGTTTGAATTTGGGCAATTTGACATGTCTTTGCCTGTTTTTTCAAATACAGCATCTTTGGGATGATACAAGGAGAAATAAAGATTCATAAGATGAGGTGTATAAAGGCTTAGTTCAATGGTTTATAAATAAAAGCTTAATGAATGGCGGATATTTTTACTGTTACCATTAATAAAATAATTCACATTGGCCCAGAGGATATTCAAGATAGGATACTTGGTAGAGAGATCCTTGGGCTAGGGATTAAGGCCATTGTAGAAATTAAGATATGCAGTGATGAGAATTTGAACTAAGAATGGTGTCTGCAGTGGAAAGGATGGAAATGATGCCATACGGACAATATGTAGAAACCAGCAATATGGCTATGAACTGTTTAACAACATAAGGACAAAATACAAAAGTCAGAAGTGACTGAGGTTAGGTGGATGGGTTAGGGACATGGTGTTCGCCATGCATTGAAATCAGAGCGTTAAGAGAAAAAAAAAAAAAAAAACTTTCTGAGGAATCAATGTGTGAGTGTGAATATCATTCCCTGACTAGTGAAATGAGACATGTCTTATAAGAGACAATATACATTACCCATGACTCAAATTTAATTCACTCATTTATCTCTTTAAGAACTGTCCAAAATAAAAACATGCTGGTTGAAATTTACCTCATGATTTCTTGGAACCTGCTCATGCAATAGTTTGATATAAACTATACAACACACACACACACACTGAAGTGCTTAAGTAGAATGTGATGTTGTGTACCTAACTTTACATTTTTTGTGAAGTACAGTGCATGACAAAAATGTATGAAACATAAATGTACCACTTAACAGGTTATAAAGAGAATGCTCAGGTAATCACATCCAAGACAAAGAATATTACTTGTATCTCTGAAGCCTCTTTCCATGCCCCTTTTCTTCCTCCATATCCTTAATTTTATATTAATTATTTCCTTCCCCTCTGTTTTTATAATTTTACTGCCTAACTATTCACCCTTAGACCCATTCTTTAAGTTTTGCCTATTTTTAAAGTTTATGCAAATGATATGAATGATCTTATGGATTCTCTTTGGCCTGTCTTCTTTTCTTCAAACTTCTTTTTTTATAAGATTTATCTTTTGGGTTGTTTATGATTATAGCTCTACAAGTATTTACCTGGATGGATAAGCCACTATTTATTTGTTAATTATATTATTCAGGTGTATTTGCATTGTTTCTATTCATGGGCTAGTATAAATAATATGGTTTGAGTATTTCTATTTATGCCTGATTGTACAAAAATGGATCCATTTCTATAGGTTACACATATTGTAATAGAGTTGGAAGAGTATAGCATATTTGCCATATAAATGGCAAGCTATTTCCCCCAAATAATTAGTACAATTACACTCCCATCAGTCATGGATGAGTGTTTGTGTTGTTACATATCATAACCTACATTTGGCATTGTTATTTAAAAGGTGAGTTGTGGGGGCGCCTGGGTGGCTCAGTGGGTTAAAAGGTGAGTTGTGGGGAGGTGAGTCAAGATGGCGGAGAAGTAGCAGGCTGAGATGACATCAGGTGGCAGGAGATCAGCTAGATAGCTTATCTAACCATTGTGAACACCTACAAATCCAATGGGAAATTGAAGAGAAGAAGAGCAACAATTCTAGAAACAGAAAATCGATCACTTTCTGAAATGTAGGACCTGTGGAGAAGTGAATCCAAAGTGATGGGAAGATAGACCTCGGGGGGAGGGGCCGGCTTCCGGCAAGCGGCAGAGCAACAGAGCACAAAAGCAGGACTTTTAAAAGTCTGCTCCACAGAGGGACATCGCTCCAGAGGCTAAACCAGGGGGAAGCTCAAGCAGGGGCAGCATAACCACAGGTCCCGCGGGGTCACACAAGGTCCCAGAGTGTCTGAGTGTTTCAGAGCTCACAGGTATTAGAGCGGGAGGCCAGCAACAGTGACAAAGCCGAGGAGTGAGCTCTGAACTCGGGCTTACCTTGAACCGGTCGCAGGCTGGGTGAGCTTGGAGCGCGGCCAGAGGCCACGGAGACAAAAGTGACCGGGCAGTTTTCTCCAAGCGCGAGCAATTGAGCGCTTTCCTCCAAGCGCAGCCAGAGGCCAGGGAGACACGGACAGTTGGGCGCTTTTCTCTGAGGGCACACTGAGGAGCAGGACCCCGAGCTCTCGGCTCCTCCGGGCCAGAGATTGGGAGGCCGCCATCTTCATTCCCGTCCTCCAGAACTCTACAGAAACACTCAAGGAACAAAAGCTCCCAAAAGCAAACCCGAGCGGATTACTTAACCCAGCCCCTAGTAATGGTGGTGCAATTCCGTCTGGGGCAAAGACACTTGAGAATCACTACAACAGGCCCCTCCCCCAGAAGATCAACAAGAAACCCAGTCAAGACCAACTTCACTCACCAAGGAAAACAGCGGAATTCCAGAGGAGGAGAAAGCAAATCTTATCTGGACAAAATGACAAGGTGGAAAAACTCACCACAAAAAAAAAGAGCAAGAGGCAGTACCAAAGGCTGGGGACCTAATCAATACAGACATTGGTAATAGGACAGATGTAGAGTTCAGAATGACGATTCTCAAGGTTCTAGCCGAGGTCGAAAAAGGCATAGAAGATATTAGAGAAACGCTCTCCAGAGAGACAAAAGCCCTTTCTGGAGAAATAAAAGAACTAAAATCTAACCAAGTTGAAATAAAAAAAGCTATTAATGAGGTGCAATCAAAAATGGAAGCGCTTACTGCTAGGATAAATGAGGCAGAAAAAAGAATTAGTGACATAGAAGACCAAATGACAGAGAATAAAGAAGCTGAGCAAAAGAGAGACAAATACTGGACCACGAGGAGAGAACTTGAGAGATAAGTGACACCATAAGATGACACAACATTAGAATAATTGGGATTCCAGAAGAAGAAGAAAGAGAGAGGGGAGCAGAAGGTATATTGGAGAGTATTATTGTAGAGAATTTCCCTAATATGGCAAAGGGAACAAACATCAAAATCCAGGAGATGCTAAGAACGCCCCTCAAAATCAATAAAAATAGGTCCACACCTCGTCACCTGATAGTAAAATTTACAAGTCTTAGAGACAAAGAGAAAATCCTGAAAGCAGCCCGGGAAAAGAAGTCTGTAACATAAAAGGGTAAAAACATTAGATTGGCAGTGGACCTATCCACAGAGACCTGGCAGACCAGAAAGAACTGGCATGATATATTCAGAGCACTAAACGAGAAAAACATGCAGCCAAGAATACTATATCCAGCTAGGCTATCATTGAAAATAGAAGGAGAGATAAAAAGCTTCCAGGACAAACAAAAACTGAAAGAATTTGCAAACACCAAGCCAGCTCTACAGGAAATATTGAAAGGGGTCCTCTAAGCAAAGAGAGACCCTAAAAGTAGTAGATCAGAAAGAAACAGAGACAATATACAATAACAGTCACCTTACAGGCAATACAATGGCACTAAATTCATATCTCTCAATACTTACCCTGAATGTTAATGGGCTAAATGCCCCAATCAAAAGACACAGGGTATCAGAATGGATAAAAAAACAAAACCCATCAATATGCTGCCTACAAGAAATACATTTTAGACCCAAAGACACCTCCAGATTTAAAGTGAGGGGGTGGAAAATAATTTACCATGCTAATGGACATCAAAAGAAAGCTGGAGTGGCAATGCTTATATCAGATCAATTAGATTTTAAGCCAAAGACTATAATAAGAGATGAGGAAGGACACTATATCATTCTCAAAGGAGCTGTCCAACAAGAAGACCTAACAATTTTAAATATCTATGCCCCTAACATGGGAGTAGCCAACTATATAAACCAATTAATAACAAAATCAAAGAAAAACACCGACAATAATACAATAATAGTAGGGGACTTTAACACTCCCCTCACTGAAATGGACAGATCATCTAAGCAAAAGATCAACAAGGAAATAAAGGCCATAAATGACACACTGGACCAGATGGACATCACAGATATATTCAAAACATTCCATCCCAAAGCAACAGAATACACATTCTTCTCTAGTGCACATGGAACATTCTCCAGAATAGACCACATCCTGGGTCATAAATCAGGTCTCAACTGGTATCAAAAGATTGGGATCATTCCCTGCATATTTTCAGACCACAATGCTCTGAAGCTAGAACTCAATCACAAGAGGAAATTTGGAAAGAACCCAAATACATGGAGACTAAATAGCATCCTTCTAAAAAATGAATGGGTCAACCAGGAAATTAAAGAATTGAAAAAATTCATGGAAACAAATGATAATGAAAACACAACAGTTCAAAATCTGTGGGACATAACAAAGGCAGTCCTGAGAGGAAAATATATAGCGGTACAAGCCTTTCTCAAGAAACAAGAAAGGTCTCAGGTACACAACCTAACCCTACACCTAAAGGAGCTGGAGAAAGACAAGAAAGAAACCCTAAACCCAGCAGGAGGAGAGAAATCATAAAGATCAGAGCAGAAATCAATGAAATAGAAACCAAAAAAACAATAGAACAAATCAACGAAACTAGGAGCTGGTTCTTTGAAAGAATTAATAAGATTGATAAACCCCTGGCCAGACTTATCAAAAATAAAAGAGAAAGGACCCAAATAAATAAAATCATGAATGAAAGAGGAGAGATCACCACTAACGCCAAAGAAATACAAACAATTATAAGAACATACTATGAGCAACTCTACACAAACAAATTTGACAATCTGGAAGAAATGGATGCATTCCTAGAGACATATAAACTACCACAACTGAACCAGGAAGAAATAGAAAGCCTCAACAGACCCATAACCAGTAAGGAGATTGAAACAGTCATCAAAAATCTCCAAACAAACAAAAGCCCAGGGCCAGATGGCTTCCCAGGGGAATTCTACCAAACATTTAAAAAAGAACTAATTCCTATTCTCCTGAAACTGTTCCAAAAAATAGAAATGGAAGGAAAACTCCCATACTCATTTTATGAGGCCAGCATCACTTTGATCCCAAAACCAGACAAGGATCCCATCACAAAAGAGAACTATAGACCAATATCCTTGATGAACACAGATGCGAAAATTCTCACAAAAATACTAGCCAATAGGATCCAACAGCACATTAAAGGATTATTCTCCATGACCAAGTGGGATTTATTCCAGGGCTGCAAGGTTGGTTCAACATCCACAAATCAATCAATGTGATACAATACATTAATAAAAGAAAGAGCAAGAACCATATGATACTCTCAGTAGATGCTGAAAAAGCATTTGACAAAGTGCAGCATCCCTTCCTGATTAAAACTCTTCGAAGTGTAGGGATAGAGGGCACATACCTCAATATTATCAAAGCCATCTATGAAAAACCCACCACAAATATCATTCTCAATGGAGAAAAACTGAAAGCTTTTCTGCTAAGGTCAGGAACACGGCAAGGATGTCTGTTATCACCACTGCTGTTCAACATAGTACGAGAAGTCCGAGCCTCAGCAATCAGACAACAAAAAGAAATTAAAGGCATCCAAATCGGCAAAGAAGAAGTCAAACTCTCACTCTTTGCAGATGATATGGTACTATATGTGGAAAACCCAAAAGGCTCCACTCCAATACCACTAGAACGTGTATAGGAATTCAGTAAAATGTCAGGATTTAAAGTCAATGCACAGAAATCAGTTGCATTTCATTACACTAACAACAAGACAGAAGAAAGAGAAATTAAGAAGTCAGTGCAATTTACAATTGCACCCAAAACCATAAGATACCTAGGAATAAACCTAACCAAAGAGGCAAAGAATCTATACTCAGAAAACTATAAAGTACTCATGAAAGAAATTGAGGAAGACATAAAGAAATGGAAAAATGTTCCATGCTCATGGATTGGAAGTACAAATATTGTGAAAATGTCTATTCTACCTAAAGCAATCTACACATTTAATGCAATCCCTATTAAAATCCCATCCATTTTTTTCAAAGAAATAGAACAAACAATCCTAAAATTTATATGGAACCAGAAAAGACCTCGAATAGCCAAAGGAATATTGAAAAAGAAAGCCAAAGTTGGTGGCATCACAATTCCGGACTTCAAGCTCTATTACAAAGCTGTCATCATCAAGACAGCATGGTACTGGCACAAAAACAGACACATAGATCAATGGAACAGAATAGAGAGCCCAGAAATGGACCCTCAACTCTATGGTCAACTAATCTTTGACAAAGCAGGAAAGAATGTCCAATGGAAAAAAGACAGCCTGTTCAATAAATGGTGTTGGCAAAATTGGACAGCCACATGCAGAAAAATGAAATTGGATCATCTCCTTACACCACACATGAAAATAGACTCAAAATGGATGAAGGACCTCAATGTGAGAAAGGAATCCATCAAAATCCTTGAGGAGAACACAGGCAGCAACCTCTTTGACCTCAACCGCAGCAACTTCTTCCTAGGAACATCGCAAAAGATAACAGAAGCAAGGGCAAAAATGAACTATTGGGATTTCATCAAGATCAAAAGCTTTTGCACAGCAAAGGAAACAGTTAACAAAACCAAAAGACAAGGGACAGAATGGGAGAAGATATTTGCAAATGACATATCAGATAAAGGGCTAGTATCCAAAATCTATAAAGAGCTTAGCAAACTTAACACCCAAAGAACAAATAATCCAATCAAGAAATGGGCAGAGGGGGCACCTGAGTGGCTCAGTGGGTTAAAGCCTCTGCCTTTGACTCAGGTCATGATCCCAGGGTCCTGGGATCAAGCCCCACATCAGCCTCTCTGCTCGGTGGGGAGCCTGCTTCCCCCTCTCTCTCTGCCTGCCTCTCTGCCTACTTGTGATCTCTGAGTGTCAAATAAATAAATAAAATCTTTAAAAAAAAATGGGCAGAGGACATGAACAGACATTTCTGCAAAGAAGACATCCAGACGGCCAGCAGACACATGAAAAAATGCTCCACATCACTCAGCATCAGAGAAATACAAATGAAAACCACAATGAGATACCACTTCTCACCAGTCAGAATGGCTAAAATTAACAAGTCAAGAAATGACAGATGTTGGCAAGGATGCGGAGAGAGGGGAACCCTCTTACACTGTTGGTGGGAATGTGAGCTGGTGCAACCACTCTGGAAAACAATGTGGATGTTCCTCAAAAAACTGAAAATAGAGCTACCCTATGACCCAGCAATTGCACTACTGGGTATATATCCTAAAGATACAAACATGGTGCTCCGAAGGGGCATGTGTGCACCCAAATGTTTATAGCAGCAATGTCCACAATAGCCAAACTATGGAAAGAACCTAGATGTCCATCAACAGATGAATGGATAAAGAAGATGTGGTATATATACACAATGGAATACTATGCAGCCATCAAAAGAAATGAAATTTTGCCATTTGCGACGACATGGATGGAACTAGAGGGTATTATGCTTAGCGAAATAAGTCAATCGGAGAAAGACAACTATCATATGATCTCCCTGATATGAGGAAGTGGAGATGCAATGTGGGGGGGTTGGGGGGTAGGAAAAGAAAAAAATGAAAGAAGATGGGATTGGGAGGGAGACAAACCATAAAAGACTCAATCTCAAGAAACAGACTGAGGGTTGCTGGGGAGACGGGGGACGGGAGAGGGTGGTGGGGATATGGACATTGGGGAGGGTATGTGCTATGTTGAGTGCTGTGAAATGTGTGATTAAATCTGGTGATTAACAGACCTGTACCCCTGGGGATAAAAATACATTATATGTTTATTTTTTAAAAATTAATTAATTAAAAAAAAAAAAAAGATGAGTAGTGGGGACGCCGGGGTTGGTCAGTTGGTTGGATGACTGCCTTTGGCTCAGGTCATGATCCCAGAGTCCCGGGATCGAGTGCCGCATCCGGCTCTCAGCTCCACAGGGAGTCTGCTTCTCTCTCTGACCTTCTCCTCGCTTATGCTCTCTCTCACTGTCTCTCTCTCAAATAAATAAATCTTTAAAAAATGTTAAAAAAAATAAAAGGTGAGTAGTGGTATATCATTGTGACTTCAATTTTGATTTTTATGAGAACTTTTTGGTTATCTTTATTGACCATTTATTGTTTTCTTGGTAAGTGCCTAAGTCTGCTGCTCAGTTTTCTATTGTTTTCCATCTTTTCCCCAAAGGATAAACAAAAAAATTTATGTAATGTTGTTATGATTTCTTTATTATCTACATGTTGTAACTATCTTCTCCTAGTCTTAAAAGAAATTGTAATAATTCTAATGGTGCCATTTTAGAGAGCTAATTCTTAATATTTAACCAAATTTATCAAATTTTTCTTTATAGGTAGTACTTTTTCATCCTACTTAATAAGATTATTTTTATATTATTAAAACTAATATCTATATCTATATATATTTAGGTTTACTTACACAGCCATATCATCTGAAGTTAGTGGCGGAAATATAATTTATGTATTCTTTCTGAAATATAATTTATGTATTCTTTCTGAAATAAAGTAGCTCTATTCTATTTCTAATTGCTATAGAATTTTTCCCTATTTATTATGTATGTTCATAATATTTCCTTTATTCTGTTAATGTGGGGATTCTGATAAGGGAAAATCTATACTGTAAGATGGCCAACCAAACCAGCAAGGGAGTTCCAGTCCCTATCTCAAAGCCCTTCTAGGTTCTTCTTCCCTACCCCATTTCCTGCCCATGCCAAAAGTACCAAGTATGTGGAAGTAGAAAGGTATAAATTACCCTCCCTACTCAGACCTTTGGAGAACACTCTCCTCTGAGCCCACCAGTGTTAGATAAACCTCCAATCCTCCAAAGTCTCTGAATGTCACTTAGTTCTTCCATCAGGATCCAGTCCATGTTCCATAATAATTCTGTTCACTGCTTCCCTAATATTAACTAAAACATGTGTTCCTGTGATAACCCCATCTTGGTCCTGATGCATTTTCTCTTATATTGTAGTCCTATTTACATAGTGATATTTTAGTTGGGAATTTTACATCTAATTTTCTGAGTGACATTCCAATGTAATCTCTATATTTTATAGTCATTGTGGGTTTTAGGATCAAGGTTATTATAGCATGTAAATGATGGGGGAAGATATCTGGTTGTTGTTCTCTTTTCTGGGAGAATCTGTAAGATCAGTATTATTGACATTACTTATTCCTTAAATATTAGAAAGAATGCAACAGTGAAGCTATCCAAGTTTTCACTGTGGCAAGATTTTTAGTTACAGATAATTATAAAAATACTTATAAGACTATTTTATATACATATATTTTTATTGCAGTACAATGTTATAAATATTGCCATACTAATCATTTCAAGTGTACAATTCAGTGACATTAACCACATTCACAATGTTGTGCAACATCAACTACTATTTCCAATACTTTTTCATCAATCTGAACAGGAACTCTGTAACCATTAAGCAATGACTTACTTCCCTTTTTCCCCTTCCTCCTAGTCCCTGGTAATTTCTAATCTATTTTATGTCTCTATGAATCCACCCATTCTAGATATTTCATATAACTGAGATTATGTCATATTTTTTCCTTTGGTATCTGGCTTAATACCCTCCCCCATGAATTGTTTTCACTTTTATGCATTTATTTGCACAAAATTTGCACAAGCCTGACTTCATTCACCAACACAAAACACAATCAGGACACATACAGAAGGCCTTGGGGAAGGCTGTCAGGTACTTTGAAGGACAGAAGGGAATGAACACAGTGGAGTGGGCATTTGTTATCAATTGCAGGGGTCTAAGGAGACCTCTAGTCCCTCACAGAAGAAGTAGAGGTATGAGAGACAATAAATAGAACTCTGGGTCCAGCCTGCTTTGGTCCATGGTGGGTACATCCTTGAACACCTGTCCTGTTCCTGACCCTTCACCAACAGCTGGAGACATGTCTCCTCCAAACAACCCCCAGGGCTCCTGCAGGGCACAAAGTGAGACTAGGCCAGCCTCCACAGATGCTAGCTGTAACTGTCTGAGAGCACAGGTTTTTGTTTGTTTGTTTGTTTACCTCATGCAAACTTTCAGGGAGCACAAGATGCCATCCTCCACCAGGGCCTCCTTCTGACCACCTGCGGGCTCTGGCTACAGCTCCAAGGCTACTTTTGGCCAGGCTGGTGTCTGGTTGCTGGAGGACTGCCTCTGTATCTGACCAACACTCCCATTCCGGGTCACTGTCCTTCAGGCCTTCTGCCCAGTACCCACTGGGGAGCCTGATTTGGGATTTCTCTAGCTTCATTTTGATGGTTTATGTGTAGTCCTACGTGGCATCATAAAATTTCTTGAAACAGTGGACTGATACTATCTGTACATTTTGGAAAATTCTCAGATGCTACCTCCTATATTACTTGTGTCTCATTAATATGCTTTTCCATGTTTGATACTCTAATTAAACATATGTCACAACTTCTCCTATATCCTCTTTGTTTTCTCCTGGATAAAATTTTCCAAATTTCTGTCTCTAAGTGCTTCATCTAGCTTTGCTTTTTTGGTGTACAATTTCCAATTCATCATTTCTATTTCACTTCATATATGTGTTATTCAGTATGTCCATTGATCCCTTGTTTTATTATTCACTGCACTAAATTCTACAAAAATTTTTTCTTCAGTATGCTAAGTCTCTATTGTTTCTAGTATTCTGCAGGAGCTTAGCTTTTATCTTCTTTACTGCATAAATATATACTATCCTCAGTCTGAGCCTGATAATTCCAATATTTTCAATTTCTATGTATTTGTATTTAAAATATCTGTGTGTTTATTTTTTCATATTTCTGAAGTTTCTTGCATATGTCATCTTGCCACCTTTTTCTTTTCCTTGCATGATTCATTTGATTGTATGTGCAGTATATTGTCATTGAAAAAGTATTTATAGAAGAAATTTGAGGATGAGGATCATGTTACCTATGATAGTATTTTACTTCAGAAAAGAATTCTCATTAACTTCTGGTTGTTATCTGTGGGTTTAGCAATCCTTATTTAACTTTGCATGGCTTGAGATTTTCTGCACTATTCATAGTATTCCAAACTGGCCTTCATTATGCATGTTCATTATTCCATTCAACTTTTGAGTGAACCTTTGGAGGTCCAGAAGGGAAATGATATACTGAAGTTTGTTTCCTTTGTTCACCTTTGCCTCTACTTCTGTTGTTTTAGTTCTATGAGGTTGTATGTTATAGATTGGATGTTTGTGTCCTTTCCAAATTTGTATGTTGAAGTCTTAACTCCAACATGATGGTATTTAGGAGGTGGGACCTTTGCAAGATAATTAGGTCATGAAGGTACAGTCTTCATGATATTGGGATTAGTGACCTTAGAAAAAGATACTAGAGAGCTTACTTTTCCTATTTTTCTTCTCTGTCATGTAGAACATAATGAGAAGACAGTTATCTATGACCCAGGAAGTAGACACAGACCAGACACTGGATCTGCCAGCACTTTGACCTTGGACTTCCCTTCCTCCAGAACTGGGAGAGATAAAATGGTTACCTTTTAATCCACTCAGTCTGTGGTAATTTGTATGGCATCCCAATTGGAATAAGACATCATCAAAAATAGAGTTCATCTCCACTGCTTTTTAGGATCAGCAGTACCCAGGACAAGTATAATCTTTTTTTGAATTTATTGATATATTTGAGAGAGAGAACCAGAGAGAGAGAGAGAGCAGGGGGAAGGGCAGAGGAAGAGGGAAAAAAAATCCCAAGCCAACTCCCTGCTGAGTGCAGAGTCCCTGCACAGCTTGATCTCAGGACCCTGAAACCATGACCTGAGCCGAAATCAAGTTGGACACAACCAACTAAGCCACCAGGCTCCCCCAGGATAAGCTAAAATGCTCTACTTATTGCTCTCAATTCTCCTTCTCTCTTTATTTAAAGCTAACAAATACCTCACTATTTTGTTAACTCTTTGCTTTATTTTATTAAAGAAGATTTAATTATCTGCTATGAAGTAATTAGAAGTGGAAGTTCTATGGTATTTCTAAATTAATAGCTCTTTGATGAATTTCTAACTCAATAACTATCTTTATAAGATAGTTCTATATCTTTTTAAGATATAGAAATATCTTCCTTTCTTATTCCTCAGTAAGACTGACTTCAATGTTACTCTCATCTTTTTATTTCTGATTCAAATTATCTCTATGTATTTGAATTGTAAGCTCTTTTCTGTTAAATATGAACCTGTGTATTCCAAATGAATTAAATTTATAGAATGTTTGTGGATTTTTTTTTCCAGAAAGCAAACCAAAAGATAATTTCCCAGGCTTAAGAATTATATAAATATGGAATATCTTAAAGTTATATATTATTCCTGCATTATTTTTTACATAGTATAATATAGCTTTAATATTTGCATAAAACAACAATGTTTTATCATAATCAGAATCTTTGCAATCATTTATAGTCTTTGCCCCTTCTGTGGTAGGTGCTCTGCTAAGGTCTGTTTTCATTATCTACAAACTCATATTACATAACTGAAATTTAAGTGTTGAGGGTTTAATTCCCTTAACCCTGCAGGTTAAGATAAGTGAGACCTCAAAAGGGCAACCAATTTGTCCTTTGTGCACACAGTATTAAATAAGTAGGGCAAAATTTAAAAATTCTTTCTTTCTGCCCCCAAATCCTTTTTATTTCTGTAGCTTCATTAGAAACTGGCATGTAGTTAAATAATTAAATTATTGAAGAATATTTTTAGTTGCTATTGGGTGAAAGAGAGGACCCAAAGTTGAATTGCACTTGAGTAATTGTGATTTTTTTCAAAGAAGGTTCATTTTAGGGGTTCCTGGGTGACTCAGTCGCTTGAGCATCTGACTCTTGATCTCAGCTCAGGTCTTGATCTCAGCTCAGGTCTTGATCTCAGGGCTGTGAGTTCAAGTCCCACCATGGGCTCCAGGTGGGGTGTGGAGCCTACTTAAAAAAAGGTATGGGCGCCTGGGTGGCTCAGTGGGTTAAGCTGCTGCCTTCGGCTCGGGTCATGATCTCAGGGTCCTGGGATCGAGTCCCGCATCGGGCTCTCTGCTCAGCAGGGAGCCTGCTTCCTCCTCTCTCTCTCTGCCTGCCTCTCTGCCTGCTTGTGATCTCTCTGTCAAATAAATAAATAAAAATCTTTAAAAAAAAAAAGGTAGAGAAGAATGTTTATTTTATCCTTTACCTTAAATAACAGCATGACTATATTTAAGAAACTTTTAATCTAATATGTTCTTCTTAAAAAATATAATAGGGTAAACTTTCTGGAAACAAAATTATTTAAAAATTTTGCTTTATAATTATTTTTCAGCAGCAATATTCACTGAATCAACACTACACAGTCATATCAGTGATAGGAGATATGGTTAAGAGACATAGAAGTCAGGTGACCTTTTTCTACTTCAAGGTCAGAATTTGAATTCTAATTTTATTTGAATTAGAACATACTATCACTCTTAAGAAAAGAAAATACTATCCTTTTACAGTTCTAAAATAAATTAAAAGATGGAAGAAAATCAATCATTTGCTTACCAGCTCTGTATTAATCTCTGCCTAAGTTGGTTCACATGCATTATCTCAATTATATTTCACAGTGGATATTTCATTCATTTTATAATCATATATTTTTTTTTCTAGTGTAGCTTAGAAATGTTAAAAAACAAAAATCAAAAACAAAAACAAAACAAACAAAAAAAAAACCTTGCTCTAAATCACAAGGTGAATACCCAGGCCAATTTTCCTATTCCTCAACTTCTACCATTGTGTCTCTCAAATATGGGCTGGAAACCTGTTCAAAAAGCAGAAAAATTTCCGGTGCCTCGGTGGCTTAGTCGTTAAGTGGCTGCCTTGGGCTCAGGTCATGATCCTAGGACCCTGGGATCGAGGTGCACGTTGGATTCCCTGCTCTGAGGGAAGCCTGCTTCTCTCTCTCCCTCTGCCACTCCCCTTGCTTATGTTCCCTCTCTCTCTGTGTCTCTCTCTGTCAAATAAATAAGTAAAATCCTTAAAAAAAAATTAAAAAAGCAAAAAAATTTTTAAAAATTAAATTTAATGTAGCAGCAATTTTTACTTTCTGCCCCACGTTTAGCTATTCTTTATAGCCCATCAATCATAATTTTTCTTCATCTCTTGATCAAATCCTTTATGAAGGATTTATATAAATTATCAAAGAAGTAGGTTTATATTCTATGTTTTATATGGAAACTGTTTCTCAAAGATATGAAGTTACTTAGTGAAGGCAACAGCTGTAAAAAAAAAAAACAACAACAGTTATAATTGAGTTCTCCAAAACCTGTTTTTTTCCTACTTTATGTAGATCAGGTGATTATGAAGATGAGACTAATTCTTGATCTGACATGAGGCATGAATGATGGATATGGATTATTATGATGCTTATTGGCAGGAGGTAGATATCTTTTAATCAAAAAAATCCCAAACATACTTTATTACAAAGCAGATGTCATCACATGACTCAAGCAATATCTCTTCCACCTACTGATAAAATTACCCTTCTTGGTTACCAATAGCAAAGAATATTTAACATTTACTCTGTTCATTTATGGAAGGAATATTTTACTTAAATAACTAAGCAAACACACCTTCCTTTTGTGTGTCAGACTAATTATGCTTATTGGTGAAAACTTATGAGCATTTTGTGTGTTTGAATTTCATAAGGAGTCAACCAGGCTTAGACAAAAGCACAGTGTTGCCAACAAATATTTATCTTTACTTTGTGCCATGTACTGAGGATAAAATGCAGAGGTGGATGTAATCTTCATTCTTTAGGATATCTTACTCTGTTAGAGAGGTTTTCATTTTTTAAAAATTCTAATAAGGATGGTAATAATTTTTATCTTAGAATAAGTCTTTGCTTTATTAAACAAATATATAACTCTGTTAGACAACAGAATTTTATTAATTCGTTAGTTTTTATTTCCTGCTATGAACATTAACAATAACATTAACAAAAGCATATACACAGTAGAATTAAGTTTTGATGCTAAATTGTATCTCAAAGCAATATAACTGAATGCATTCTGCCCAGCGTTGAAGAGACCTAAGTTTTTGCTTTAGCTATGTTAATAACTGACTGTGTGAATGTGGAAAGTTATTGGATCTCATTCCAATTCATAAAATAAGGAACATAAAATGGATATTACTTAAAATTTATTATGAATTCAAGGTGAATAATAAAAATATTATATTTTTTTATTTAAATATTTATCAAAGCCCACCTAATTCAAGTACATTCTCATTGTTATTTCCTTACATAAATTATATTTCTTAGAGGGTAGGGTTATGTTTTCTATGGGCTTTGTTGTTGTTCATTGTTACAAAGCCTACCACAATTGTTGATTGCAGAATCTGTGAAAAAGGCAAAACTATATCCTCTTTTTGTACAAATAGAAAAGCTGACATCTTCAAAGAAAGAACAAAAGATGTTTGACATAATTTTCTCTGAACTTAATGACTTCATTTTTAAAATCTGAAAAAAGTTAAAATCCAAGTAAGCATTTTCAGTGTAATTGGGCTATTTTTCTGACTAAACAGAAACAACTTAATCAAAGTTTGATTGGAAATTTGCAAAAATATGTCTGAGTGGTTGCAGTGTTAGTAGTAATGAAGTTGTTAGTTTTCTTTTAATCATTCTTAAAAGATACTTTACAGTGATTGAAAGGATAATGATTTTCATATCTTATCTAAAAGTATACAGTATCCAATATTTGTTGATACAGCAAAATGTGTTTTTTGATATGTGACTACATAAGTATGTATATATAGTGGTGTATATATGTACCTATATTGAGATAGTGGGTGTCTATTTTTGGTTAATGGATAAAATCTAAATTGAACAACTCTATATGTCACAAATAAAAAGAAAATATAGTATTTGAAAGAAGAAAACCTCTCTGAGAACACAGAACTGACATAATCAGAGTGTTTAGGCTCATTAAGTTTCTTCTGGTAATCTCTACGGTATGTGGAAGATGAATGTAAGTTTGAATGGAAAAGAATATAATTTATTAAACTGAATCTATTAAGATTTTTTTGTAAAAATGAATGACGGTCTTAATTAAATTATTTTAAAATAATAGATCAAAATGTCAATTTATTTTCACTGAGTTAATGGGGGATGAGGTTAAGTATTAAATATACAGGGGAAAAATAAGAAAATCTTTATATGGAGAAAATGACAGAGAATTTAAGAAAAATAGAACTTCAATAGCTATTATTATTAATAAGTAAGTTTATTTTCCAAAGAATATCAAATTAAGTTAATGAACCCACATGAAATTAAATATCAACTTTAATAATAATTTAAGTCAAAATGTTAGCAAGAATACTTTAATGGTAATTACTAACAATTCAGGACATCATGTTTACTGTGAAAGACTTGCCTTCAAAGGGCAAAAACTGGAACTTACAATTTCCAGTTTATGTGGGGGTCTTTTTTTTGAAGAACTAACCTTATTTTCTCTCTTTTTTTTTAAGATCTTATTTTATTTGACAGAGAGATAGAAAGAGCACAAGTAGGCAGAATGGCAGACAGGTAGAGAGAGAAGCAGGCTCTCCACCCATCATCTCTGCCAAGCAGGGAGCCAGATATGGGTCTTGATCCCAGGATCCTGGGATCAGGACCTGAGCTGAAGGCAGCCACTTAACCAACTGAGCCACCCAGGTGCCCCTATCCTTGTTTTCTTTAAAAAAATATTAGTAGTAGAAAAAAAGTAATAGCTAAATAAGTTTCTGATATCAATAATCACTAAATGGGATAGTAACACAATTAGCATTAATATTTTTAAATTATATTCACTATGTAAGTTTTTACATAATAACAAAATGTATTTTATATTTACATCCTCCAATGTAATAAATTTGATAAGAAGTTGGATGGATAATCTCCCTATAATACCTGTATTTCTATTATCAAACTCTGATTGTTTTATTATTTTAAAAAATGATTTTCATATCAAATGATAGCAAATGTTGCTTCATTAAACTCTAAAGATTTTATTTTCTCTGAAAATATTTTCAATAGAAACTCAGCTTTATGATATATTTTTCCCACAATATATGAACATCTATGTCAAGTGGTAAATAACAGAATTATTCAGAATCCAGTCTTGCCCTTTCTTTGAATGACACCATGAAGATCAAAAGGAAAAAAATAACCATAGCTCAAAGTTTGATTTTGCTAGGGCTATCAACTGAAAAACATTACATTTCTTTATAATTTGAGGCTTATACTTTCAGAGATCTTATAAAGTGACATGCTACTCTTTCAAGACATAGGTGGGATTTTTGTGTGGTTTAAATATGTCTCTCTTCTCTGTGTGCGTGGGCATTTGGGCCAGGGGTGGAAGTTAATTTAGTCTCAAAAAAGATACGAGTATTAGAAAAAGAGAAGAAAAATACCTAAAACATATATCCATTTCCTTCCACCACACTCACTAAATATTTTTGTCGAAGCAAATTCCCATTGCATGTGTGTATCTACATTTATATGTAGATATGGAATATGGGGATGAATTTGAAGCAAATTAAGGGGCGCACTACAACACATGACAAACGAGTCTCAATAAAGTGTAATGTACATTGGGGCACCCTCTTATCTATCACATCACAGTTATCTTTGAAACTCCTGCATTTTCTCATTTTTTGTCTTCTAATATAAATTTAAGATTTATTAAGTCATAGTTCATACTGTATCAATTCTTTTGTGGGGTCACCTGCAAGCGATTCGCTTATTCAAGATAAGTAATGCATTTGTCTGGATAACATGGTAATTTCTGTCCATGTCTGTGTTAATCAAGGAACTATTATTCCTGAATGAAAGAGATCCTGTCTTATTCTCCTGAGTATTTCCTACTCAATCAAACCATATCGTTTGAACCAAGTGAAACTTTCACACACTTGAAGATACATGAAACATTTCCTTAACTTTGTATTTTGAAAAAAGGAAATTAATCTTAAACAAGTTGTGAGATGTTGGAGAAAAGCATTAAGAGGGCATGATCCTCAGTTGACCTGTGAGCTGGACCATGGCAATCAGAGACTCCTTGCCCCTTCCCCTGTCCTTGGAAAGTGTGCTCTGCTTACTTTCCCTGTGCAAGCTGCCCAAGAAAACAGGCCTGAGATAATACCATGGTGTTGAGACCAGCTGTGCAGTCTACATGACAGAGACCAATTAAAGCATCTGCATAAACTTTTCGAGATTTAACATGTGGGTGTGGAGACTTGCATGTCTTGTGACCATCCAAGACAAGCCTTTTATATAAGTTCCCTAGCTTATTAAACCTGCCACCTACCAGATGGAAGTAGCCTCTTTTTCTGGTCTCTCCCTACCCCTCATATATGAACCGGTTTCAGATTACACTCTAGAAGCTTCTAAGGTTGTGAACCAACAATTAGCAGCATCTGTGAGGCATCTGTGAGGGAATCCCCAGTTGGACATCAACCTCTGTGTGAGGAGGGGTGGCCTATATGTTAACTGTATATGGACTGCCTTGTGAATATGTGGACTCCTAGAAAACCCCTGCTGGTCTAATGCATTTATGTGAGGAACTGCACAGAGTGTGCTGTAGCAAAGAAGGGAAACCCATGGCTGTCACAGTGGGCCTCTACTGTGGGCGGTTCATCTGGACACCAATGCCCAGCTAAATCTGGGTCAGAAAGTTGGAAGAAGAGCTTAGGTTAGAGAAGGATGTGTGGGAGTCCTCCACTCCTCTACTGGCTTTGATGGGGGGCAGAGAGCTGGATAATAAATTGTAGACCTTAGTGTGCCATTTTGCAAAGCTAGGAGGATTGTAAGATCCCATGGATTAAGGTCCCAGGGTGTGTGACATTTTGATTGGGAAATTCAGAGATAGAAACCCCAGGACAAGAAAGATGTAGTGGAGACTGACAATGAAGTGGATTCAACACTCTGCCTTCTGACCTGCCCTCCAAAAAAGGAAAGCAAAAGCACTGCAGCAACAACCTCAGCCAGCAGAACAGTCCCCAGTGCAGGAAACATTCATGATGAGAGAATATACTCCCACTGAGTTTATTGGTACAGCTGCCAAGTTCCAGCAAAAGGCCAGGGCAAGAATCCAGGCATGGTCAGTGCAGCTTACAGGATTCAGGGGGATGGCATTTCTCTGACTGGGCAAGAAACAGAGAAAATGAGTGATATAAATGGATTTCCAGCCTAAGGGAAGCTTGGCTCAATGAGGGAGACATCCCTGAGCTGGTGGGACTGCTCTATAGAGGAAATATAACAAACTCTTAGGGAATTGGGATTGAGATGGGCAATCTACATCCATCTTTGAAGGCCCTGATTGGGTCACATTCACTGCAGGAATGAAAGTTGAGATTCCGTGGTCCTACCCCAGCACCTGATGGAACGCTGATAACCACACAGAGCCCAGTTGTGGGGCAAGATATTTATGATGTTAGATAATGTATTGCTGTTCACGGGTAAACTGACAAATCCCAGGAGTGGGTATGGGAAAACTGGAAACAGAACCACAAGGCTCTTCCAACCACTGTAAAGGGTCTGGGAAAAATAACCTGGCAACAAATGTGGTTTGACATCATTGCTATAGGGACCCCACCTGAACAGATAGGTCAACAAACCAGTGCTGTGTTGGTTGGCCAGTGGAAAGCTTTAAAACCTGAACAATAGTTCAGTCCTGCCCCATCTATTCCTACCATCCCTGATGCCCTACCTGGCCCAGCAGAAGCCTCAGGAAAACAGTTCAATTCAGAGAGGGTGGATCCCATGCCTCACAAGTAAGATGAAGCCAAGATTGACCTCAGATGAGACTACTGGAGGTGATTGGAGGCCTCAAAATGAGCTCACTATCAACTGGTCCTCCAGAAATAGTCAAAAGGTGATAGTTCTGATGGATACCAGAGCCAAATGTAGTTTAATACTGGTAACACTCAAAAATTTTCTTGTTCCCTCCATACCTTCAGTGGGTTACAGAGAACAAATATTTATGGTCAGGAAGACCCTCTTAATACAGCAAGTTGGGGATTCTCCCCCTTCCCTCCCAAAATATAAGGTTTTTATCAAACACCAGAGAATGTATTAGACGTTGATATCCTACAAGGTCAAACTCAGACAATGTCTCATCAGTGAAGTCCACCTCAGGGTTAGAGTAATCAAACCAGGACTGAGGGAAAACACACTTGGGGACCGGCAAGCCTGTATCCTTCTGAAGAACGGTAACCATCAAACAATACGAATTGCATGGAGGACATAAGGAGATAAGAGAAACTACCAAGAACTGCACCAAGTGGGTATTGTATACCCTGCCCGTAGTACCTTAAATAGCTCAGCCTAAACAATAAAATGCCAGGTTGCTCATGGTGGATGACAGTGGGCTACAGAGAATTGAACAAGGTAGTGCTCCTCCCCCCATTCATGTGGTTGTGCCCAAACTGACACCATCTTAGAGACTTGGCTGTGGTCCTAAGAATGTGCATTGCTATGCTGGACTTAGTAAGTACCTTTTTCAGTATAACCCTTACCACTGAGTCACAAGATCAATTTGCCTTCATGTAGGAAGGACAACAATGGACCTTTCACGTACTTGCCAATGTTGGCCTGCACAGTCCCACCACATATTATGGGATGATAACCCTAGATCTGTCCCTTTTCTGCTTCCCTGCATCAATAAAATAGGACCAGTTCATTGATGACATAATGTTTACCCATGAAGACTCCCCTCTGCTATAGGATTTGCTGGAACATCAGTAAGGGAGAAGATAGACAATGAACCAAAAGGAAACTCAAGGCCCAGGCACGTCCATAAAGCTTTTGGGAGTCATTTCATATGGCCAAGGAGATATGTGTTATCTTAGAAGCTGTGATTGACAAGGTGCATTTCTGTCCAATACCTAAGAAGGTGAAAGAGGTGTAAGCTTTTGTAGGAATTTTAGTTTTGGAGGATTTTTTTTTTGGAAGACTTTTATTCCCCACTTGGTATAGTGCCTTCATCCCTTCCTTATACTATGTGGTAAGGAAAGGCCACATGTGGGATTGGGGATCAGAGCAGCAAGTTACCTTAGAGAAGACAAAAATATTAGTAAAGCAGATTAAAGCTCCAGGTATCTCTCCAGCAGGGCTACCATTTAGGTTAAATGTATCTGTGACTCCAGCAGTAATAATTGGGCACTGGTGCAGAGACAATAGAAGAGAATACTCCCAGGATTTTGGTCCCAGTTTTGGAAAGGAATAGGAACCCAACATATCCCCACAGAGCAACAGCTCCTCACAGAAGAGCCTTTAGGAAAGAACATCATCAAGGTAATAACTTCTTTCCATCAAGGGATAGGTTGGATTATGTTCATGTCCATGAACTTCTATCATGGCTCACCACCCACTTTGACTATGTGCCATGCATATTTGCAGTAAAGGAGTACCCTGTCCCCTAACTCACTCTGTCTAAACCTACAGGTGCTATTAGATCCTCCAGTTGCCCCACCTCCATTCTTGTGGTCCCTGAGGCCTATAGAGTGGAAGGAGAGGAAATACCTCCTCTTGTGTCTGATTTATAGTTGGGTCTAATGGAGGAAATCGATGCACAAGAACTGCAGTCACTATTTGGCCCAACACTAACACCATCCAGACAGAAAAAGGAATGAACCTCAGCTGCTGGTGGGCTGAACTAAGAGCTATTTGACTGGTGATCACACATGAGCCCTAGCCTCTAACTTTTGCACTGACCATTGGGCTGTTTGAAAGAAATTAACATGACTGGGACAATGGCAAACTGAGGGATGGATGATTACCAAAAAGCCCTTTTAGGGTCAGGATATGTGGAAAGGCGTTTGGGATTGCCTGAAAGAGCTTGAGGCAGTTCTAAGAGTCTTCCAAGTCCTGACTCATGAGACACTGACACTTCTTGGCAATCAGGAAGCTAATACTCCAGCTCAGGTACAAGTCCTAGCAACTGACTCTTCAACAGATGCTGCAGATTAGCTGCATAGAAAGAGTGGCCACTATAGTGGTGGAATGGCAAATTGCCAAGGATGCCTGATGGTTTCTGAAATACAGTGACTTGGTTAATGCAGTAACACTGTACCTTATGTGTTCCAAACAATGCCCAAGGAGCTGGCGAAGGAGTTTGGGGCCATCCACCAGAGTTCCCAATCAATGAGCGATTGGCAAATTGATTTTGTTGACCCCCCCTCTCCCTGTGATGTGAGGGGTCTAAATATGCCTTGGATTGTGTGAACACTTCACCTGGACCGATTCAAGCTTTCTCCTGTCACCAAGCAAACCAGGCTTCCATCATTAGGAGATTAGAGAAGCTAAGTATGGTCACTCTCATTGAACAGACAGCAATTGGTGGTCATGTTTCAAAGCTCATGATATACAAGACTAGGCAAAAGAACATGACATTGAATGGAGGTGTCATCTTCCGTATAACCTGGGAAGACCATGGTCAGTAAAAAGGGAAATAGAATATTAAAGCATCAGATGAAATGACTGACAAGTAACACCACCTTGATTAGAATAACTGAAGTATTATCCCAGGTTCTAATAATTTGAATGATGAACAAGTAGGGCCTATTGCCCTATATGCCAGACTGGGGACTTCTGCTGAGGTCCCCAATACTGTAAAGGTATAGAAGTTGTGGGAATACTATAAAGGTATAGAAGTTGTGGGAAACAACCATTGCCCTGACTCTCACTATAAATCAACTTGATGTGCTGTTGAGAACACCAAATCCCATCATGCTGGGGAAAGGAATTTCCTACTGGAATTCACAATTAGATGTCTTACGAGGATCGGTGGGTTACTTCATACTCATAGTTGACGTGGAACTACTCAGTCTGCACTGGGGTCCCATTGCCTGTTGAAAGCTGGATCTGCTGAAAGCTGGATCTGTTGAAATGCATTATACCTGGAATGGAACATGAACCACTAAAAGAGGAGAGAAGATGGGGGTTCTGGTCTAGCATATTCCTCCACCAGTCTATCTCCTCACTCCTGATAGTGCTGTCTTTCCTGGCCAACAGGAATGTTATGCACAGCCTGCAGTCACATTGACATCTAAGCATCAGTCCACAAGTACAAATTTCATGGAAGAGGAAACCCTTCCCATCCATACAAGTTCCTACTAAATAACTGTCTTTTGACCCTAGATTTCAGCTGTTCCTGTGGTGACCATTCATGGGATGGGCACCTAGTGGAAGTACATTTCTACAGTGGGCCTACCTGTGTGCCCAGCAAAGAGATCAATCCACCTGTTGGATATGTGGGCCAGTGTTCTTCTACAGCTCATTAGGATTACCATGGTGGGTATCACCACTCCAGTAAGAGGATTGGGAAGCCTTAAAGCAGTACATTAAGGAAGAACAAGCTAGAATGAGTACTATTAATTCATCTGATCCAGAAATCTGGCCTGTGGCACAGACAATCAGTAACACTGGACATAGTATTCTTTTTATGACAATCAAACCACATAGGCATCTCCTCAAACTGCTGACCAGAGAGGTCCTAGAAATACCACCATCAGAGCCATGGATGGCTATCCTCAGATTTGGGATGGGTTTATGTGTCTTACCCTGGGTTATGGACATTTAAACACCCAGGCATCCCCATGTTGGGAACAACAACAAAAATCACTCTAAACAGAGCCAACCCAATTGAACTAGAAATATGGAGTGGCTATCACTGGAACTGTGTAGTCATTCTGTCACATTAAAGGATAGTGGCCGGTTTGGCACTGACTGGTATGCTGCCCAGATATTTATTGGGTTGCCCCAAATGAAACCCAGTAGTTCATGGCATGAATCTTTGGCTGTGTTTTCCACCTGGGTGGTTGGGCTACTGCATCTGGGGTTTTTAAAGGGCACAGGCAAGAATCTGCTTCATGATAACAATTGCCAACTTCACTCTTTTCAAGGCCAGATGGGCATGCTCTGTTCTCCATTGGTATGATCACTTGGCCATCATATTTGTTCCCTCCATTGGCCTGGAGGATATTATAGCACACATATAAATATAGCTATTGTTGCTGTGGCATCTGCTTCCTGTGCAGCCAGACAGCTGCCAAAGGAGTCACCTGCAGCCTTCTAAAACCCCTTGCTGACCAGGCAGGGCACATTTCCAAAGGCGGGGTGGGCATATGAGATCATAAGAGCTGGTCACAGAGGAGAAATGTCAGAGAAAGTCACTGAGAGGATAGGGTAGCTGGTTGGCCTGGAAGCCAGACCCTGGCAATTGGAGGCTCCTTACCTTTGACCCTGTCTTTGGAATGTACATTCTGCTTACCCAGGACATACCCTTGAGATAGCAATATGGTATTGAACCTATCTGGATGATACACGTAACAGCCCAGTTAAGGCCCCTGTATAAGGATTTAGTGGGCAGGTACAGACATCTATGTTTGTGGCACCCCCAAGACAAGCCTGGTATGTAAGTTCCCTTGCTTATTAAACCTGCCACCTACTGATCTGTCTGGAGTGGCCTAGCTCTTTCTCCAGTTTTAACTTGCTCTCCACATATGGGGGATGGTTTCAGATTACACCCAGGAAGCTCCTAAGGTTTCAAACTAACACAAAAATACAATGAGCATTTATGTACCTACCATCTATATAATTCTCTCTCTCGCTCCTTCTTGTTGACATTTACTATTACTGCTTTCTCTCTCCCTCCTTTCCTTCCTCCTTCTGTCTTTCCATAAGTATGTGTGAATGTGTGTGTGTGTTGTAGACACACATTATTTTTCCTAAGATAGTAGAACATTCCGGTTAATAGTGAAACGTGTCATAAATGAACAAGTATATTATCCAACATAAAAGAATATAGTGGGGACGCCTGGGTGGCTCAGTTGGTTGGGCGGCTGCCTTCGGCTCAGGTCATGATCCCAGCGTCCTGGGATCAGGTCCCACATCGGGCTCTTTGTTCTGTGGGGAGCCTGCTTCTCCCTCTGCCACTGCCTGCCACTCTGTCTGCTTGTGCTCGCTCTCTCTCTCTCTCTCTCTGACAAATAGATAAATAAAAAAATCTTTAAAAAAAAAAAGAATATAGTGAACACAATCAGTAAGATTAACGTATATATAATACTTTTTATTAATCCATAACCCAAGTCTGATTTCCCCAATTATCTGAATAATATACTATATATAACTGTTATTTTTATGGCCCAGAATCATAAGCTGAATAATTTGTTACTTTTACTTGTCATGGATTTAATTCTCTTTTAATGTAGAATAATTCCCCAAGAATTTTTTTGCCTTTCATGACATTGAAGTCTTGCAAAAGTATGTAATTGAGCCCTCAGAATATGCTTTTCCCACAGAAGCATGGGTTTTTTTTGTTTGTTTGTTTCCTACAAGTGGGAATGTGTATGTAAATATAGTATATAAATTAGAATGATAAAAGCTTAGCTAGCTCTTTCTAGTTTGTGCCCAATTCAGCAGTTAACTACATTAAAAATAATAGCACTGTTTTTTATTTTCCTCAGAAATCTCATTTGTGCCTTATAATACAGTTTACTTAAATGTAAAAGGTAATATGCACAGTAATATTTAAAAAGAAACATAAACTCTTATCACATTCTCTGTCTCCACCATTAAATTTCCACAAAAATTAAGCCAGTTGATTTAATCTGAAAAGTAATAAAGGTTTTATTTTGAAGCAATTTCACTAAATATATATCAATGTTGAAACTGGTTAGTGGGATTTATTGTATACTTTCCTAAAATGCAATAAAATATAATTATTGGATTTTCTGGACTGTGCTTTGTATGTAAAAATTGGCATGCATTTATCTACCCTGTAATTTCATGGTGTTACAATGTTATTACTCAATAATGACTTAACAATTATCTATAATTACCCCATCACTGAGTAGTAATTATCACATAATTAGAGGATCAATTTCCAAAGATTGGGAAAAAATAAAGCAATATGGGTCCTGTAAACAGTGATTGTAAACTTACATGTATTCATAAGATTATTGCTTGCATATAAAATGAAACCAATAAACATAATTTAGAATCCTATAACTAGATCGCAAGACAAGTTGAGGATTAAGTTCGTGAGAAATAAATAGTAGTGTGCTTATATTAATGGAACAATTATTCACTTCTCATTAAAAACCTATTAGTAAACCATTGTTATTATTTATATAATAAATAATGTGTACACTTGGAAAACAGTTGGTATTAGGAATTAATAAGTGATAGTTTTTATTAGTGGGAAAACGATAAATGAAATGCAGCCGAATAGGGCTCCCTCCATATGCCATTATACAAAAATATTCACAAGCATTAAATATGGTATCAATTTGAATAAAAATAAAAATAAGAATATATAAAATGAGATAAAATTCCCTGATTTTGTTGTTTTTTGCTTCTGATGCATGGTGCTGCTAGTAAATAATTAGTGATGTTATTTCTCTTTAAATTAAAATTCTGAAGGAAATAAATTTCATTTAAATCTAGATAAAATACTACAGATCCCCAATTAATTATTAACTCTAGAATATTACACTTTTATTTTTGCTTTGTACACTAGAAATTTCCTCCTCCTCAACCATCTATAAAGTGTTTCTTGGGAGGATTGATGAGTCTTTTGTATATGCCTCAGATAAGGAACTTTAATACTTTCTTCTTTTCATCTTGAAATTCTCTGGCAAGATGAACTTTTGAAAGTATATTAGTGCAGTGATAGCACAGGCAACAGGTGCAGAGAATCAGATGGACTCTTATACATCCTAACATCAGCAGACTCATTGCACTGAATGTCACAGGTGTGGAGCTTATGAATAAGAACATGGTCCCTACTTTTAAGACTTCCACTGTCATCATTCCCTCCCTCGAATCTTCCACCTGTCCCCACATTAAAGATATAGATCCAGATATTTATCTATATTTTTTTAGAGACTGTGCATGCAAGTGGGGATAGTGGGGAGAGTCAGAAGGAGAGAGAGACAATCAAGGAGACTCCCAACTGAGTGTGGAGCCAGCCACAGAGCTTCATCCCAACCATGAGATCATGACCTGAGCTGAATCCAAGAGTCAGACACTTAAACTACTGAGCCATTCAGGTACCCCAAAGGTATTTTCTTAAAAGCCAGGTCATCATCTTTTTTTTTTTTTTTTTAAGATTTTTATTTATTTATTTGACAGAGACAGAGATCACAAGTAGGCAGAGAGGCAGGCAGAGAGAGAGGGTCCCTGCTGAGCAGAGAGCCTGATGCGGGGCTCGATCCGAGGACCCTGAGATCATGACCTGAGCCAAAGGCAGAGGTTTAACCCACTGAGCCACCCAGACGCCCCTGGGTCATCTCTTTTATTTATGGTTTTATTTTCAGCTAATGTATTATTGTTTAAAAACTGTTCCCTTGATTAAACTCCTTAACACTGATTCCAGCTACTTTTGAATGCAGGCTTTGAGATAGTCTGTAAGTAGTCTAAAAGCAGGTCTTGTTTTTTAAGTACAGAAATAGTATTTTTAGAAAATTGCTTTCAACTCACCTATTAACTTTCAATTTACCTATTTGCATTGTAGGTTCTTGGAAATTTGCTATAGATGTTACCAAGTAAAACTGTCTGGTAGATATGTGAACAGGTATTCAGAGCCTCTAAGTCAAATAGAAAATCAGTAGAGGTCAAACATCCAGTGGAATTGGTCAAAGTAGATTAAGAAAGGATGAATCCTAAGAATGATAAGGTCACATTGTTGGCAGCATCAGGTCTTACATGTTAACCTTGAAGACCAGAGATACTTAACCCCATCTAGCGGTGTTGTGGTGGCTGAGAAAACTGTCAGTTTTCATCTGCATGGAGGATATCATTCATGGGACCCATACTGTTGGAAAATAGTGACAGCTCCAGTGCATGGTGGGGAGGGGTCGTGAGGGGTGACATCCCCTCCCAGCACCTCTCCCTTTGCCACACACTGCAGTGGTCCTCTTGACGATCCCGGGGGGACGGGGAGCAGGATGACTGGCCTCATTTTACACTTGGGGAAATGCCAATTTTAAGATGCTAATTTTCTCCAAATTGATCTACAGATTCAATGCAGGAGAAATCATTTCCCCCCAAAATGCCTTATCCACATTAAAAGATCTTATATCTCACAATTTTACCTTATGATGTCATCCACTCAATCACATAATCATTTCATTGTGACAACCATGCAGTCAATAGTGGTGCTTTAATGTATGCATCATTGTGTATTATCATCTTTTAAAATAGGTATTTTGTATCTTTTAATAAATAGGAAGTATTGTTAAAATTAGGGATGGGTTTTTATAACCCTATCTTCAGGGTCTTGGATGGTGAGGTGTACAGAGTTGGTGTTCAATAATTAGAGCTATGAGCCTTAGTGAGTTATGGAGAGTAAGATCAGAATTATGTTTCCTCCCAGCTTTATTGAAGTATAATTGATAAAAATTATAGTATACCTAAAGTGTACAATGTGATGATTTGATGTGTGTATACTTGTGAAATCCTTCCCACAATCAAGTTAATTAACATCAACTCACATAGCTTCTTTTTTTTTTATGAGAATGTTTGAGACCTACTCTCAACAAATTTCTAGTATACAATACACTGGTATTAACTATATTCACCATGTTGGTACTCTAGACCCTGAGAACTTATTTATCTTGTAACTGAAATTTGTATATCCTTTAACCAACTTCTCCCCCATTCCTTCCACTCCTCAGCCCCTGAAAGCCATCATCCTATGTTTTAATGAGTTTAGCTTTTCTGTTTTTGTTTTTCTTTAGGTTTTCATATTAGTGATATCATGCAGCATTTGTCTTTCTCCGTCTTGCTTATTCCACTTAGCATAATGCCCTCTAGTTTCATTTATGTTGTTGTAAGTGGCAAAGTTTCTTTTATATGGCTGAGTAATATTCCATTGTGTCCATATCCATTTTTATATATCATACTTTCCTTATTCATTAATCTTCAATGGACACTTGGTTGTTTCCATACTTTGTCTGCTGTGAATAATGTTGCAATGAACATATGAATACAGATAACTCTTCAAGATATTAATTTGTTTCTTTTTTATATATAACCAGAAGCGGGATTGTTGGATTATATGATTGTCTTGGCAATGATTTTTTTAAAAAATATAATGGCAAAAGCACAGGCAACAAATGCTGAAATAAACAAGTAGGATTATATCAAACTATTAAAAACCTCCTGCACAGAAAGGAAACGATCAGGAAAATGAAAAGGCAACCTACAGAATGGGAGAAAATATTTGCAAACCACATATCTGATAAGGAGTTAAAATCCAGAATATATAAAGAACTCATACAACTCAGAGGAGGGGAAAGATGGTGGAGAAGTAGGAGACCCTGTTTCAACCAGTCCCCTAATGTGAGCTAATTATCTACAGAACACACTGAACACCCATGAAACCAGCCTGAGGTGTAGGATTATACACTTCTGGATCTCTATGGGGGCAAAAATGCCAGAGGACAAGTAAAGCATACTGGGAAGGATCAGACTGATATCAGAGGATAAACAGAAGAGGGAGGGAGCCACCAGAAACAACCCATTGAAAAGTAACACCCCAATATGGAAGTGTCCTGTGATTGGGGACCAGCATTGACTTGGAATCTAGTTAAAAGCACTCAAAAAGAGCAAAAGATCTTAAGGAACAACTGATGGAATTGGGAGGTCATGGGCATGGGCCTAAGCCCACGGACCCAGGATGGTCACTGCTGGCGACCACCTGTGCCAGAGACAGTGCTGCAACGGAACCTCCAGTTCCTGGTCCTGCAGTCCCCAGGGTTGTGCAGCTTGAGGGTGTCTGGTGGGTGCTCTCTAGAACCATAGCCTTTTGCACTCCACACTCACTGCATGACTGGGGTCTGAACAACACTCCCCCAGTGCCTGAGAATGGTCCATGCAGGTGTTAGCTGGCAGTCTCTAGGACCAGCCAAGAGTCTGAACACTCTCAGCCCAGACTTGAATAAACTACCCCAGACAGCAGTCCTGGCAGAGGCAACCACCAGAAGCGGGCTCCCTGAACCATTATCACTCATGGTTTTGGCACAAGGGTGCAGGGACAGGTGGATGCTTCAGGCAACCCCTGAGACGATGGCTGGGGACATGCACTATCTATGGGAGGTTGCATGGCTCAGCAGAGTTTGCAGAGAGAGAGTCTGTGTGTTCTGGACCACCCAGAGGGGAGCAGAGTGAGGCTTCTCTCTGACATGGAGGTCTGGGTGCAGTTTGCTTTCTACTAAACCTCTGAAAAGCTGAAGAGCTGCAAAAAGCCACCAAGGATCAAAAACCTCCAGAGAACAAATGCCTGAAAAACAGGTTTCCACAGAGTCCAGGCCTTTGATGGGGAGCAGAAGGACTCAACCCAAGCAAGAATGACTGAAAAACAACATGGCAGGTCCTTCCCCCAGAAAGCCAGAAAAAAGAAAGAGAGGACAACCACTACAGTGTCCCCATAAAACTGTAAAACCCCAATATCGGGGGAAAACAATATATTAAGTTCTCGGTATTGCACTAAAACCTGTATATTTCATAGATACAACTTTTATTTTTAATTTGTTCTCACTATTCTTGTTCTTTGTAAATTTTTTAACCTACTTACCATTACAACTAGAGGTTTAATACAACATATTCCACAATAACCTTTTAACTTAAACTTTTTTCATACATATACCTGTATTTTTCTTTTTCTTTTCTATTTTTTTTTAATATACATATAGATATAAGCTTCAAGGTAATCCTCTTTCCCTAATCAATACTATCCCTATATATAATCAAGTTTTAATCTCCCATTATCTCTGAAAAGTTGAGTCCTTTAACAACAATATCAAGTTACACCCAGGAAGAATCAAAATAACCTTCCTTGCATCAAGGATTTATAACAACCCTCCTGTCTTTTTCTTCTGTTAGTGTTTCTGTGTATTTGTTTTTGTTCTGGTATTATAAAAATCTCATCCTTGGGTTCATTTTGGCTGGGTTCTTTTTTTTTTTTTTTTCTCATCTTTTTTTTTTTTTTTTTTTTTTGGTCATTTTGTTTGTCCAATTTTGTTTGTATGCCTTATAAATCTTACCTTTGGGGCCCTTTCTAGTGGGGTCTTCTGTTTTTTTGTTTTGTTTTGTTTTGTTTTGTTTTGTTTGTTTGTTTTTTATTTTTCTGTCTCTCTCTTTTTTCTCTTTTCTTTCTTTTTGGTGGTGACTTCTGATTGTTCAGAAGCATTCCAGGGTGCACATTGCCTGGATCATGGTTAATATATTCAGCTACACATCCCCTCAACCACCTTTCACCAAAATGACTAGGAGGAGGAGCACCCAACAAAGGAAAAATTCAGAGACTGTGCCTTCTCCATCAGAGCTATTGGATATGGACATAAACTGTATGCCGGAAAGGGAATTCAGGGTAACAATTATCCAGGCAATGGCTAGGTTGGAGAAAACCATTTGTGACAACATGAAATCAATTAGGGCAGAAGTGAAAGCTGGCCAGGAAGAAGTTAAAAATGCTATCAATGAGATCCACTCTAATCTAAATACTCTAACAGTTAGGGTAACTGAGGCAGAATTAGTGATCTAGAGGACAAACTGATAGAGAAAAAGGATCAGATGGAGGACTGGAACAACTTAGAAGCCATGAAAACAGAATTAGGGAAACAAATGACACCATGAAACGTTCCAACATCAGAATTATTGGGATCCCTGAAGGGGAGGAGAAAGAAAGAAGACTAGAAGATATAGTTGAAGAAATTCTCCATGAAAATTTTCCCAATCTGGGGAATGGAACCAGCATTTATGTCCTAGAGATAGAAAGATCACCCCAAAAATGAAAGAATTTAGAAAGACCTCGAGGTACCTGATTGCAAGACTGGTGACTCATAATTTTAGACAAGAGCTTTTGAGAGTAGCTAGGGGGAAATCTTCCTTATGTACAGAGGAAGGTCCATCAGAATAATGTCAGAACTCTCCACAGAAACCTGGCAAGCCAGAAAGCGCTGGCAAGACATATTCAGGGCACTAAATGAGAAGAACATGCAGCCAAGTATACTTTATCCAGCAAGGCTGATATTCAAAATGGATGGAGAAATAAAGAGCTTCCAAGACCGACAAGGTTTTAAAGAGTATATGACCACCAAGCTGGCACTATAAGAAATATTAAGCGGGGGGGGGGGGGGTTCTATAAAAGAAGAAAGAATCCAAGAGTGTCATGGAACAGAAGTTTACAGAGATAGTCTATAGAAACAAGTACCTCACAGGCAACATGATGTCAATAAAACATATCTTTCAATAATCACTCTCAATGTAAACAGCCCAAACCCTCCCATAAAATGGCACAGGGTTGCAAATTGGATAAAACAATAGGACCTGTTCATATGTTGTCTAAAAGAGACCCATTTGGAACCTAAAGATACATCCAGATTGAAAGTGAAGGGATGGAGAAACATCTTTCATGCCAGTGGGCCTCAAAAGAGAGCTGGGCTAGCGATTCTCATATCAGATAAATTAGATTTTAAGCTAAAGACTGTAGTCAGAGATAAAGAAGGATACTACATCATTCTTAAAGTGTCTATCCACCAAGAAGATCTAATAATTGTAAATGTTTATGTCCCCAATACGGGAGCAACCAACTACATAAGACAACTTTTAATCAAGACAAAGAGTCATATTGATATGAATACATTAATAGTAGGGGATCTTAACATACCACTCTCAGTAATAGATCATCCAAGCAGAAAATCCATAAAGAAACAAGGGTTTTAAATGACACATTGGACCAGATGGACATCACAGATATATACAGAACATTCCACCCTAAAACAACAGAATATTCATTTTTCTAGAGCACACATGGAACTTCCTCCAGAATAGACCACATACTGGGTCACGAATCAGGGCTCAACTGATACCAAAAGGTTGAAATTATTCTTTGCATATTTTCAGACCACAATGCTTTGAAACTGGAACTCAACCACAAGAAAAAGTTTGGAAAGAATTCAAACACTTGGAAGCTAAAGACCATCTTGCTTAAGAATGTTTGGATTAACCGGGAAATCAAAGAACTCAAACAATTCATGGAAACCAATGAGAATGAAGACACTTTAATCCAAAACCTGTTGGAAATGGCAAAGGCGGTCCTAAGGGGTAAATACATAGCCATCCAAGCCTCCTTCAAAAAAATTGAAAAATCCAGAATACACCAGCTGTCTCTACACTTTAAAGAACGGGAGAATCAACAACAAATTAAGCCAACCTCACACACAAGAAGGGAAATAATCAAGATTAGAGAAATGATCAATGAGATAGAAACTAAGGATACAGTAGAACACATCAATGACACTAGAAGCTGTTGTTGTTTTTTTTTAACCAATAAGATTGATAAACCATTGGCCAAATTAATCCAAAAGAAAAGAGAGAGGACCCAAATTAATAAAATTATAAATGAAAAGGGAGGGATCACAACTAACACCAAGGAAATAGAAACAATCATCAGAAATTATTATCAACAGTTATATGCCAATAAGGTAAGCAACCTAGACGAAATGGATGCATACCTAGAAACCTATAAGTTTCCAAAACTGAATCAGGAAGAAATTGACAACCCGAATAAACCAATATCTAGTAACGAGAGTGAAGCAGTGATCAAAAACCTCCCCAAAAATTAAGAGCCCAGGACCTGATGGATTCCCTGGAGAATTTTACCAAACATTCAAAGAAGAAGTAATACCTATTCTCCTGAAGCTGTTTCAATAAATAGAAACAGAAAGAAAACTTCCAGACTCTTTCCATGAAGCCAGTATTATTACCCTGATCCCCAAACCAGGCAAAGGCCCCACCAAAAAGGAGAATTTCAGACCAATATCCCTGATGAATATGGATGCCAAGATTCTCAACAAGATCCTAGCTAATAGAATCTAACAGTACATTAAAAAGATTATCCACCATGACTAGGTGGGATTTATCCATGGGATGCAAAGGTGGTTCAACATTCACAAGTCAATCAATGTGATAGAACAAATCAATAAGAGAAGAGAGAAGAACCACATGGTCCTCTCCATTGATGCAGAAAAAGCATTTGACAAGATACAGCATCTGTTTCTTATTAAAATGATTCAAAGTATAGGGATAGAGGGAACATTCCTCAACTTCATAAAATCTATCTATGAAAAACCCACAGCAAATATCATCCTCAATGACAAAAAGATGGGTGTGGTGCATAAACAATGAATTTTGGAACACTGAAAAAAAATAAAATTATATTAAGTTTTAAGAAAAGAACTCATTCAACTCAATAAGAAAACAAACAAAACAAAACAAAACCCAAAAAGAAATGAAATAAAATAATTCCATTAAAAATAAGCAAAGGACTGGAGTAAACCTTTTTCCAAAGAAGATATACACATGATCAGCAGGTACATGAAAACATTCTAAATATTACTGACTATTAGGGAAATTCAAGTCAAAATCACAATGAGTTATCACTTCACACCTATTGGAATGACTTCTCTAAAAAAGACAAGTGATACAAGTGCTATTGAGGATGTGGAGAAAAGGGGACCTTTGAGCACCCTTGGTGGGAATGTAAGCTGGTACAGTCACTATGGAAAACATTATGAAGTTTCCTCAAGAATTAAAAATAGAACTACCATCTGATCCATCAATCCCATTTCTGAGTATAAATCCAAAGGACATAAAAATCACTATTTCAGGGAAATCTGTACTCTCATGTTCATGACAGCATTATTCATAATGGCCATGATACAGAAATAACCTCAAAATTAAATTTGAGGGACGCCTGGGTGGCTCAGTTGGTTGGATGACTGCCTTCGGCTCAGGTCATGATCCTGGAGTCCCGGGATCGAGTCCCGCATCGGGCTCCCAGCTCCACGGGGAGTCGGCTTCTCTCTCTGACCTTCTCCTAGCTCATGCTCTCTCTCACTGTCTCTCTCTCAAATAAATAAATAAAATCTTTAAAAAAAATTAAATTTGAAAAATCCACTTATGGCTTTATTACATCATGACTTGCCCATCTTGATTCTTGCTTCTGAAAAGCAGCATGCCCTAAGAGGAGAATGCGATTCTCTGTTTAAATCAATAATTTGTTTTGCTGCATATTCAAAAACAACTTAAGTGGTTATTTGCAGTTATTTTGGAACTCCAAGTAAATGGAACATTTTGGGTTCTCTCCATATTGGTCCAGATGGTCATTAACACTTCTCCAGACCAGATGCATCTGGGAGACAGGTGCACCCAGCCCTGCCTGGCCTTCACAGGGCTGCAGTCCTGCTGACGCTGTGTGACTGACCAGCTGCTCTGAGCCTTGATTTGAGCCAACTGCCAAAAGGTTCTGAAGTCACTCATGTTAGTTTTGCACTTTCCTTGGGAGTATTACTTGAATCTATTTTGAACTGCAGAAAACACTAAAGATGAATAGAAAAAGTCAGGCAAATGTCACAGCTCCCAACTTTAGGTAGGATACAAGATAATTGAGTTCTGTACCTCAGGAAGGAAGAGATATATGATATTCATAGACCGACAAACATGACATTGTTAAGACGTCAATTTCTACAGATTGATCTACAGATTCAGTGCAAGAAAAAATCATTTTTCTTAAAAACTATTTACTAAAAGCTGAAAATCTGATTTTAAATTGTATATACAAAGGGAAAAGCATATTATATACAAAGCAATCTTACAAACGAGAAGAGTTTGAGTTCAAGATTTACTAAAAAGATATATAATAATTAAGAAAGTATGGTATTGGTATTAGGATGAGTACATAGATAAATGGAACCTAGGAGAAAGCCTTGAAATAGACCCAAACTAAAATGGCTATTTGATTTTTGATCATGGCACCATAACCATCCAACAGGGAAAGGAAATATTTCTATAAATAATCTTGGAAGAATGGGCTATCTATGAACAAAAAACTACACCTCTCTTCCTACCTCACATCTTCAACAAAAAAGATAATATACATGGACAATAACCACCTGGACAAATCTCCAGTATCATTTTTCATGATGGAAATGTAAATGAAACCAGTGAGATGCTGCTACACACCTCTCAGGGTGTCAGATGCACAAAATGTAAAAATCTAATAATAACACCAAATGTGGAGCAACTTAAACTCATATGTGTTGGAATTGAACACTTAGGTATCTAAGGGAAATGAAAATGTATATTCATAAAAGAAGACCTATATAAAATGACCATTGCAGCCAAAAATTTGAAATACCCCAAATGGTAACTAATAAAGGATGAGCAAAGGGTGGTATCGTCACAAAATGAAATATTACTCACCATGATGAAGGTGCAGACTACTGGGTTTGGTCAACATGAATGAATCTAATCTAATTTATCAATCTAAGTAGAACAAACCTTGCACAAAAGAGTGCATATTCTCTTTTTTCTTTCATTTTTTTTTTCTGAAGCTCTAGAAAAGTCAAATGAAATCAATGGTTAAAAAGAGAGTGATATCATTACTTGTGGGGACAAGATGGTGGGAACTGACTGGAAAGGGACAATGGGAAACTTCCTGGAACATGGTAATATTCCATATCTTGACAGGCATTTTGTTTACAATAGGTGTATGTATTTCTTGAAACTAAGTAAATGCAGTAAGATCCGTGCATTTCAATGTATGTAAATTTTGCACAGAATTGGTAAGTAAATATTGGACATTAGGTAACAGTACACATACTGAAGTATTTAGGGAAAGTATGCAGAGGTCTGCAACTTATCTGAAATAGAAACAAAAAAAACACTGACTCTGACTTCTGACTTCATACTATTCACACAAAAATAGAGAATCTACAAGATTGAAGAAAATATTTGGAAAGTATACATCTGGTAAGGGTCAATATTTACAACATATGGGGAATTCCTAAAAGTCAACAACAACAACAACATCCAATTTAAAAATGGGCCAATAAATTGAATAGACATTTTTTTCAAAGATAATATGCAAGTAGCCTGCAAGTCCAAGAAAAGTAGCCAATAAGCCCAAGAAAAGATGCTTAAGATCACTAATTATTAAGGAAAAGCAAATTAAAACCAACCACAGTGAGGGTGCCTGGGTGGTTCAGTCGGTTAAGGATCTGCCTTTGGCTTAGGTCATGATCCCGGGGTCCTGGGAGCAAGTCCCACATTGGGCTCCCTACTCAGTGGGGAATCTGCTTTTCCCTGTCCCTCTACCTCTCCCACCTTCACTCTCTTTCTCTCTCTCTCACATATATAAATAAAATCTTAAAAAAATAAAACCACAATGAAACTATACTACACACTCATTAGGATGGCTACTTTTTAAAATATGCATAGAATTACCATATGCTTTAGTAAATCCACTTAGAGGTACATACTCAAAATAATTAAAATCAGGGATGGTTTAAACACGTACTTGTACACCAGTGTTCATACCAACATTATTCACAATACCCCAAAACTGAAAACAATGCAAATGTCCAGGAGAATATGAATGAACAAAATGTGGAATATACAAACAATAGAATATTAATTCACTTTAAAAAGGAATGGAATTTTAATACATGTTATAAAATGAATGAACCTTGAAAACATTATGCCAAGTGAAATTAGCCAGACATCTAAGTAAAAATATTGTATAATTCTACATATGTGAGTTATCTAGAATAGACAAGTTCCTAATATAGAAAATAGAATCAAAGTTACTAGGGTTGATAGGAGGAGAGAATGGAGGCTTACTCTTTATTTTTTAAATTTCTATTTATTTTGTTTTATTTTATTTTTAGAGAGAGAGAGTGTGTGTGTGCACAAGTCTGGGGTTGAAGTTGGAGGCACAAGGGACAGGGAAAAAGAGACTCTTAAACCAACTCCATGTCCAACACAGAGCCTGATGTGTTTTGGTCTTATGACCCTGAGATCATGACCTGAGCCAAAATTAAGAGTCAGACAATTAACTGAGTCACTCAGGTGCCCCAAGAGTTATTATTGAAGGAATAGAAAATTTATGTGTGGGATGATGAAAATGTTCTGGAAATAGATAGTGGTGATAACTATACAACATTATGAATGTACTTAATGTCATTCATAGACATTAAGTACATAAAATACCGTTAAGTCCTAGAATAGAACTTAATGATATTCACCATTTGGAATAACATTAGGTTCTAGAATAGAACTACTATCTGATCCATCAATGGATCACCTGTCACACTTGGATGGATCACAATGGATCACAATGTCACACTTAGAAATGATACATTTTAAAAAAAGGTGTACACTTAAGTGTATATTTATACAAAAAAAAAACTCAAAATGGATTACAGACAAAACTTTAATATCTGAAACTAAAATTTCTAGAGTCAAATGTAGGACAAAATTTTCCTACCCTTGGTTAGACCTTAGAGCAAAAATAGCAGATTTAAAAAAAATAGTAATTTAAAAATTGGACTTCATCAAGAGTAAATACCATCAATAATAAAATAAGGCAATCCACAGGCTGAAAGAAAATATTCAAAACCCATAAATCATACAAAGGACATGAATTCAGAATAGATGAAAACCTCTTATAACTGAATAATAAGAGAACTAGCTCAATTAAATAACTGGCAAAATGTTTGCTCAGCTACCTCATAAAAAAAGATACACAAATGGCCAATATGCACATGAAAAGACACACAATACTATTAAAGAAATGCAGTTAAAATAACAAAGATGATTTTTTCCAAAAGGAGAAAAATCAATGTTAAACAAATAAATCTGAAAAAAAAAAAAAACCACACATACATGCACACAAAAGGAGATATGGGTGCACATTCATTATAAAGTTAAAATTTTTTAAAAGACAATACCAAGTGTTTACAAGGGAGTCCCATTTATCATTGCTGTAAAATGGTTTCAATACTTAAAAAAAAATTGGAGTTTCTTAAAAGTTACACATTCATATATCATATGATATATCATATGCTATTTTATTCCAAGACATGTCTCCACAAACGAAAAGCACATATACACATTAAAAAAACAAAAACAAAAACAAAAAAAATTTGTATGCAGGGGTGCCTGGGTGGCTCAGTCAGTTAAGCAACTGATCTTTTATTTCAGCTCAAGTCATGATCTCAGGGATGTGAGATCAAGCCCCATGTTGCACTCCATGTTGAGTGTGGAACCTGCTAAGATTGTTCCTCTCCCTCTTCCTCTGCCCTTCATCCCCCCAAAAAGCTTGTGTGCAAATATTCATGCATCATCGTTTGTATTAGGAATTTTTTTTTTTTTTGGTGCCATGACTCGGATTGTATTAGGAAAATTTAAAACAAGTCAATATTCATCAAAGTGTACATGAATATACAAATTTTTTACATACCTAAAATGGAATAATAATCTGCATAATAATGAAGTATTGACTCAGAAAACCTCATGGATGAATCTCAAAAGTATTATGAACAATGAATATAACCAGGAAAAAATACATACATATACTATGAATTTATTTATATAAATTTTCAGGAAATTCAAGCTAATGTATAACAGCAAAAAATCAAATAATTTTTTTGCTTGCTGACAAGGGTGGTTGTAGATCTAGATTTCAACAGAGCAAAAGAAAAATTGGAGGGTGATAGAAGTGTTTATTTGATTGTTTTCATGGTTTCATATTTCTTGAGTGTTTGTGTGTGGTGTACACATATATATGTAAAAGTTCATAAATTGCACAATTTTAATATGTGTAGCTTATTGTACATCAATTATACGTCAGCAAAGATACTTTAAAAGGCCTTGTTAATAAGTTGAAAAGGCAAGCCAGATACTAGATGAAACTTTGTCATGTATCTCATATATAAATTATTCTGGAATATATAAAGAGCTCAGACTGTACAATAACAAACAAAGAAGACAAACACTCAATAAAAAAATGGGTAAGCATTTGAAAACTTACTCAAAGTAGATGCAAATCTAAGAAACTGGTACACAAAAAGATGAACACAATCCTTAGTCACCAAAGAAATACAAATGAATTCTATAATGAGATACCTCAACACATATTAGAAAGACTAAAAGTAAAAGGACTGACAATGACAAGTATTAGTGTGAATGTGGACCAAGTAGAACTATCATAAACAACTAATTGATAAACAGTTCAGCATTATACTAGAAAGTTAAACACATGTTTAGTATTTTACCCATCAATTCCACTCCTTTGTATTTTCCCACAATGATACATGTCTACACAAAGGCTTTATGCAAATGTTCACAGCAGTTGTATTCTTAATAGTCAAAAATGGAAAGACATCAATCTTCTGCGAACAACAGTAAACATATTTTGGTATAACCATCAATTTATAAATTGGTAAAAAAATTGTGTTATACTCAGACAATAGAATAATATAGACAATAAAAGATAATAAAGACAAAAAAAAGGATGCAGCCACCTTAATGAATCTCAAAAGTTTTATATTAAGTGAAAGAAGTCAGACACAACAGGTTACATATTGTATTATCTCACTTACATGAAATTTGGGGAACGTCCGTACTGATAGAATTAGTGGCTGCCTGAAGCTGGGATGGGGGAATGTGGTTGAATTTAAAGGGGAAAGTTTTTTGTGGTTACAGAAATGTTACATATCTTTTGTGGTGGTGGTGATTATCTGACCATATATTTGTAAAATCTATTTAATTGCACACTTAACTTGGAAAAAATTACTTATATAAAGTATAACTCAATATAGTGGATCCAAATGAAAACAAAATAATACAAAATAACTAAGTCATAATGGCATAGCATTGTCAACAGTACACATTTAGAGTTTTGCACCAAGTCTAGATACATCTTCTGCTCTGTCATAAGATGCAGAAGGGATTTGGACATAAAATTGTATTATTAAATCAATGACAAGTAATGACTGGGCACAATGAGTAGGAAGTGATTAGCCTATGAGAAGCCTTAGTAAAATACATGGACCCTAGAGAATGGAATATAAGCTCCATCATTAGCTAGGAACCTGCAACATAACTAAAGTTTTTAGCAGTCCAATTATTAAGAGCATGTTGGGATATTCCCTATAAATTGGGCATCCCATGCCACAATGAGGGAAGCAAAATCCCTGGGAATATATGTGCCATAGCTAGGAATTTTGTTCCAGCCCATATATTAGTTGACATTGAAAGAATTTTGCATCAGGCCCAGGCAGAAGTGAAAAGACTCTTGTCCAATAAATCTCCTGTATGTCTAATCCTATCCTGGCATCTGCTTCTCAGAAATACCTAAACTAATAGGGTATGACTCCTCTCACAGGAATTCTTTGCACAGGTACTTCCCATTGAGGCTCTCCCTGCCTAATTTTGCTTTATTTCCTTTCTCCTTTGCAAGCTCTGGATCTGCACTACCATCTTCCATGATCCTCTGACCCAACCAACCCTTTATATTTCACAGGTTTTACCCCTCATTATAGTGTTTGCACTCCAAACTCCATCTCAGCCTCTGCTTACTGGAATACATGAACTGTAAAACATGTCCATACAAGATTCATTAATGAATGCTCAGAGCTGTTTCAGTCATAATAACCCCAAAGTGGAAGCAGCTTAGTCTCTTGAAAAGATAGACAAAAGTAGAATATTGGCACAATGGAATACCAGTAAACAATAAAAAGTAATGAATAACATATGCACAATAGTGTAGATACATTTCAAGAATATTATGCTGATTGAAAGACTGAACATAGAACACCTACTGTAGGATTCCATTTATAATGATTTTTCTAAAAAAGAAAAATATAATCCATATAGGCACATAATCAGTGGTGGCATGCAACCAGGCATAGGATAGGGATTAACTGGAAAGTGCCACCCAGAATGTTTTGAAGAAATGGAAATGTTCTATCTATTAATTATGGTGATGGATGTATGAGTGTATGTATTTTTAAAAATTCATTAAAATATTCACTTAGAGAGTTATGATATGTAAATTATACTTAAACTTTTTTGTAGAGTATATGTCAAGACAAACTGTAGTTCACAATGGCCATAAAAACACACATGTATGCATGATATAGTGGACCCTTGAAAAGCACAGATTTGAATGCAGATTCACTTATAAATGGAAGTTTTGTTGTAAACACAGTACAGTACTATAAATGTATTTTTTCTTCCTTATGCCTTTCATAACATTTTCTTTCTCTTGGCTTACTTTATTGTAAGAATATGGTATATAATACATATACAGAATAGGTGTTAATTGACTGTTTATGTTATCGGTAAGGCTTCTAGTCAATTGTAGGCTATTAGTGGGTAAGTCTGTGCTCGAGTCAGAAGTTATATGTAGATTTTGGCTCCATGAGGGGAAGGTAGTGCCCCAAACCTTTCATTGTTCAAGGGTCAACTGTATATACATAAGCACGTATATAAATAAATGGTTTATCTGCCCCCAATTCCTTAAAGATATACAATATGACAGAGATAAATTAACCGTTCTTGTCTGTTAATTATATATCAAGGACAAATCACTATCCTGGGCCCTTCACTTGTTTATCGCTTTATGATTGTTAATATTGTTAATATTGTTGATATTTTTTTTTAAAGAAGCAGCTTAAACTCAGATAATCCCTTACATTGAAAATCCAAGATCACACAACAGCAAGAACCAAAGAATGATTCAGATGTAGGTCAACCTGACTGAAACCCTGCATTTGCTCCATTGTAACCATACTATTGCTCTGTTACTCTCTAGAATTAGACATTCTCAAACCTGGTCAGTGCAATAAAAGTGAAAGGGTTCTATCCAGTGATTACCGTTACTAGAGTCTTTTAGAATTATTCTGAACCGGTGCCTTGAATCAGGCCATGTATTTTAGTTAAAAGGTCACTTACCCAGCATCTCACATGTAATGAACACAGGAGTTGGAAGTACATAAGACTGATGGCTAGGAAAAAGTATTTTTAAAAGAGGGGCCCTTTCTGTTATTAAATGAAATATACAAAAATAAAAGAATTTCAAATTCTTGTTGAAAAGATATAGGATTCAAGAAGTTTCTGTTACTGGAAATTATCTTTTTTTATGGTTTTGGTGATCTGGAATATTAGCTATCTGCAAACATTTCTAATTACCCCCCTATAAAATTAAATGAATACAAATCTCATTATAAAGCTTGATTAATCACTACGTAAGCTTCCTTGTTGTATTTGCCCCTCAGTTTCTTGAGAATCATTAGCCATCAAATCCAGTGATTAAACAAGAAACATCCCAATAGCCAATATCTCTAACAGGTATTACAGTAGCCTTAAAAACCTAAGGCTTATTGATTTTGTTCGAATATGATGGATATTGGAAGCTTCATTAATTCTTTAAAGGCCAGAGGAAAAATGTATTATTGCTTTTAGGTACATAGGAACTGAAAGTGTTCAAATACCAGTGAGCTTCAGAATATATATCAAGATAAAAATCAATGTCTTTCAGGTTAATCTTCATTATACATTTACAGTAGTGAGTGGTTTTCTAAGTGTGCCCCAAACCTTCTAATTCAGGCTAAAAAGCATTATTTTCAGTCTAGTAAACTCACTCATAAGAGTTAAATTATACAATGTATTGAATTTAGCTCTGAAATGAGAACACAGAATTGGTTGGAAGGCTGCCTTATCAGGAAAGATTAAAGGGAATACATATTTATAGCTAAACTGAAAGGGGGATAGGTTAATTTGTACATATATTTGAAGAAAGCAAATGTCAGGGCAAAAGAGGAATTATTTATTTTTGTATTTATTTTTGTATGAGGTCTTATACAATTTTGAAATTAAATTAATTGCAAAATTGTACTCTACATTCCCTAAAAGAGGACTTACACAGTTGGGAGTGTCAGGGTGAAATATAGAAATGGGGATATTTGGTGAAATTTGAACGATAAGCTGTATGCAGTCCTTGTGGGAAAGTAGTAAAACTAAAATGGACTGACATCATTCTAAGAAATGAGTTGAACTTAATAAGTGGCAGAAACTGGATGTTTTATGTTCTCATTGCTACTGTTTTCATGACAAGTTTTTGTGTGGGTGGAGAGGTGTAGGTATTTCAAGAATTTCTGGAGATCTGTTCATGCTAGATTTTTAAATATCTATTTATTTTTTTAATTTTTTTTTTAAGATATTTTATTCTTAAGTAACCTTTACACCCAATTAGGGACTCGAACTCACAACCTTAAGACCAGGAGCCACATGCTCTACAGACTGGGTCAGCCAGGCACCCCTGTTCATTCTAGATTTTAAGATGCATCCTCCACATAAACAAGAATAATATTAAGTAATTACTTAATATAATATTAAGTAATTACTTAATATAATCCATGGATCATGGATGATCCATGATAAGTCATTGAATTGTAGTAGAACTGCATTAATTAAACTGTATTAAATACTTCAGCATAAAGAATTCCAATATTTGGGATTTAAATTAATTTTAAAATTGTACTCTGCATTCCCTAAAAGAGAAAAGCAACAAACAAGAAGAATAATACCACCACACCAACAACAGCAATGATGATAACAATAGAAAAAATAATTTTAAATCCATTATGTCCAGGAATGTAAAGTGTGAATTGCACCTTCATTAAACTCGGTTCATGGACCTCCCACAGAATGAGCCACACTGCACTCTATGCTAGTCTTGTATTAAAAATAAGTTCTTATACGGTGCAATCTAAATACAAGCCAAAGGTAGCATCTGGTGCTTGACCAAAGAAAGCTCTCTTTATTTAGACATGCTTAAGGAATTTGGTAAGGTGACTTTGGTCTATAGAGAAGTAAGCCCTAAGTATTGACTTTACAACTTAAATCCTCTATGGGATGCAACTGCATTCTATTCAAATTAACTCCTTTGGTTCTCACACTATTATACAGACACTTTCATTGACCCTTATGAAAAGGAAATGCATGAATACAGAAGTAATGTAACTTGCCCAAGACCAAAGATGTAAAGTGGGAAGGGGTAGACACCTTATCCAACAAACTCAAATATGTCTACTGTCCACACCTGTCCTGTTACCTACTTCCCTGTAGTTCAACTTAGTGCTTTTAAAACTGTAGTGTGCATCGACATCATCTATAGGCAGTGGTGTAAATGACTTCCCAACTCTGTACTCAGTAACATTGCATTTATATCTTGAAATTGGCTGTGTGTGAGTTTCTATGCCACCGAAATAGACAAATACTATAAATCAGGGTCTTTTTCTTTTCTTAAAGAAAGATTTCTGGGACCCACCTCAAAGTTTCTGACTCAACAGGTGTTGAATTGATTCCAATAATTTGCACTTCTCACAGGTTTGTAGGTGATGCTGTTGCTTATGGTCTGAGACCAAACTTTGAGAACCACTAATATCAATCATATTTTCCTCCATATGTTGATAGGTTTCTTAAAGAGATTGAATAATACATTAAGGCAGTATGTATTTATAAAATTATATTTATCTTGGCTTTTAATTAGACCCAATGATGTTAAATTAATCTTTCATCAAATTTTAGGAGAATATAGATAACTAAACTAGTAAAGGGGAAAATAAAAAACTTTGTGTATGTATTTATTTTAGAGAGGGAGAGAGAGGGGGGCAGTGGGAAGGTGCAATGGAAGAGAGAGAGAATCTTAAGCAGGTTCCATGCCGAGTTTGGAGCCCACTGAGGGGCTTGATCTCACAACCCTGAGACCATGACCAGATCCGAAATCAAGAGTGAGACCCTTAACTGACTAAGCCACCCAGGTACCCCCCAAAATATAAATTAAAACTTTATTAATGGTATGGGGAAAAATTAAATACAGCTTTATTAGGTGATTAGGTTGCTTAGTTAGGTGAAATATACAGTCTCTTTTTTAATGTAACAATTTTTATATATTTAAATTGGACTAAGCATTTACTTAATACTGGAAAAAAATAACCTGTATTTTTCTATAGACTGGAAAAAACATGGCAAGTTAATACCTGAACTTACACACTAGTTCCTAAGAGTTGTAAGAGAAATAAAGTTAATATATAGTCTCAGCAGTTTTAATACCCATAAGAATTACATTCTTCTTTTAAAAAGATTTTATTTCTGGGGCGCCTGGGTGGCTCAGTGGGTTAAAGTCTCTACCTTCGGCTCAGGTCATGACCCCAGGGTCCTGGGATCGAGCCCCGCATTGGGCTCTCTGCTCGGCAGAGAGCCTGCTTCCCTCTTTCTCTGCCTGCTTGTGATCTCTTTCTCTCTGTCAAATAAAGAAATAAAATCTTTATAAAAAAAAGATTTTATTTCTTTATTTGAAAGAGAGAGAGAACAAGCAGTGAGAGGCGCCAATGGAGAGAAAGAAGCAGACTCCCCGCTGAGCAGGAAGCCCAATGTGGAGCTCAAACCCAGGACCCTGAGTTCATGACCTGAGCTGAACACAGACGTTTAACTGACTGAGCCACCCAGGTGCCCCATCAGAGTTACATTCCTGAGTGTATATATAATGTTACTGTCCTTATTTGTTTCAATTTTAATTCTTCCAAATTTCAGTGATTCATTCCCATACAATGTTCTTAAGACTCTCCTTAAATTATTTTTCTCAAAATTATTTATTTATACCAAAAGTCAAAAGAGGGGAAATCTAGTGGTGTGAATGATATTAAGGTACAATAAAAATTAAGGGTTAAACATCTGAGTGAATTTACAAATATATTTTTAATGTAATAATTTATAACTGTCATTAAAATTTTGGATCAATTTTTTTTTTACTATTGCTCGAAGATAACAATATATTGAATACAATTGGAAGCATCTTAATTTAAAGGAGTAACTCTCTAAGAAAATATTTGGAAATTTAAAAAATTATAAAATGACAACTTACATTACATTTATGAAACTATAAACAGAAACTCTACTGGCCCTGTTCCCTAGGTTGGAATGCACACAGGATGCTTGGTTCTCTAGATAGATAGATTGAATTAGATAGATAGATAAATAGATAATAAATAGATAATAGATAAATAGATGATAGATGATAGATATAAAAATAGAGATAGAGATATAGAAGTATAGGTATAAAGATATAAAGATACAAATTTATCTATTTCATACCTGTATCTATACACTTTCACCTACACACACATACATATATGTAATATATACAGATACAGAGAGAGAGGATGTCTGAGAGAGTGTGTATCTTTAAAAGCCAAAATATTTAGTAAAAAATTTTTTATCCTGTCTTCTGTGCATTACAACTACCCCATTGCTAAACTCCAAGGTAGTAATAGTGTGCTCGCAAGCAGTACACAATATACTGGCAAACATGGTCGCCCTGTTGTGTATTTGTGTATTAGGTACAGTAACTGGAACTGGTCCTAGAAGAAAGTTTATGATTGTTAAAGCTACATGTGTGTCAAATACATTTTCATTCTTAAACTTAGCTCTGTCATTCTCAGAGGCACAGGATGCTGAACACCATACACCTGTCTTGGATCCATGCTTATTGTTACATTAAAAATACACTATATCCTTATGACCTCAAGTCTTAGGTCATTGGGATGTTGGAACTATGGTCTAGCTTGGGATTTACATATTCCAACTGCCTAATTGTTTTCTTCTTGATTAGTAAGTTTTATAGAATTTGTTTTTCCGGGGCTGTTAAGTGAATCATTCCTTTTACAAATAGTGAGTCTTCAGGTAACTTGATAAACTATGTCAAGACTTCACGGTCAAATCATGTATAATGCTTCTTTGAGCTTCGCCAATCACCTGCATTGAAATGCATCATTAAACAGTTAAGCTTCTTTTGGTGATAAGAGAGGAATAAAATATCTTAGCTCTTGGTTCCAAATGTACAACATGATATGAGTTGGAAAGGAAGGCAGACATGCTTTTTGGCTCCAGATCTCTTCATTGCTGGCTGCTGTGAAAGATGTATGTTTTCAGCAGGCAGAAATTGACAGGAATACATAAGCTGTTTTGGCAAACAGGTTTGCATTTGGCCTTTTCCAGCTGATGTACCAAGATGATGAAAGGCCCCAAATAAATTAATGATCTTTTTAAATTTTATTTCTTTACCACCTTAAAGTCAATGAAAATATAGGGAGGACTGAAAAGAGATTAAAAAATGGAAACAAACAACAACAAAAAGGGATAGCTGAGAGAACAAGAAGAGCATTGAAGCAAATTAATTTCTACCTGTTACACTGGAAAAATAATTTAACCCTTACTTACTAAATGTTGGACATTGAGCTGACAGTTTGAATACAGAACTTTTGTTCAAATGGAGAGACAGGACATATTAGCAAGCACTTGTATTATGATGAACACTGTATTAAAAGCATGAACAACAAGAAAAAGGAGTACATTGAACCTGCTTAGTTCCTTAGTTCCTCTTTTTACCTGCTTTGCTCTGCATCTTTCTTTGGGTAAGACATTTTTTCCCCTAGTTTTTACCATTTATTGAATGGTAAAATGACTCTATGTCATGATGGCCACAAACTTCCCAACTCTACTACTCTTTCCAGTACATTTTGGAGGGGAAAAAAAATCTCATAATCTAAAAACCCATAACAATAAAACAATGTTGGAAACTGCCATGAAAACACAAGGTGAATGAAAAAAAAAATCTTTTCTAAGAGTCAATAAGACAGGACAATAAGATCAGGAAGTACACCAAAGAGTAAAAATGAATCAAATTAATCAAATTATGTATATTAAGTATACAGCTTTTTGTATGTTAATCATAACTAATTTGAGTGGTTTTATAAAAAAAATCATGCCGAAGAAAATCATGATTTTTGGCTCAATCTTGATTTAAGACTATTAACAAAAATTTGCTTGCAATGCATGTAGTCTGCTATATAAAACAGATGATTTTATATACAGATTTAAAAACCAATATATTTTGTATTTATGATTCAGAAGCACCTTTAAGCATTTTTAAGTAGCAGAAACATACATAATAGTTCTAAGCAGAAATAATCCCTGCAAAATATCCTGTGTTTTTACTGCAAAAACACACAAATAACAGTCTCAGGTTATTAAGAAAATGTCAAAAAGTGTTTTTTTGTATAGTAAGAGTATGTTTTGGGGAGTGAGGAAAGAATAACAGCTTTCCTTTTGGTCTAAAATGCTCAACATTTTAAAAAACAAAATAAATAAAATACTCAACATTTTGAAGTCATGAAACTGAGAAGGTAGCAGTCTCTGGAGGAGTCAGAATCCCTAGAGAAGGGAAATCCAGCACGTAAGCACACCTGGGTTTTGTCCTCCACTCCTCCACGACGCTCAGCTCAGGCTCCCACTTCAAAAGAATGGTTAAGGTCACTTCTGTTTCAGAAGCATAAACATTTGGTAGTAGGGATGATGTTTTTATCTTATTAAGTGGAATGAATGGCAATTTCTATAATGTTTTGCAATTTCAGACATAAGAGCCTCTGGGGGCTCCTGGATGGCTCAGTGGGTTAAGCCTCCACCTTCAGCTCAGGTCATGATCTCAGGATTCTGGGATTGAGCCCCACATTGGGCTCTCTGCTCAGCGGGGAGCCTGCTTCTCCCTCTCTCTCTGCCTGACTCTCTGGTTACTTGTGATCTCTCTCTGTCAAATAAATAAAATCTTAAGTGGGGGGGGAAGAGCCTCTGAATTGAAACCCACGAAGCTGCAGCCATGTTAGGGGTGTGAGGGTAACATCTGGATCCGCCAGCCTGTGTGCCCCGTAAGCAGGATGTGTGGAAGGTGTGGGCAGCCTGCCGACCAGCTGTCAATGATGTTGCGGAATTGAATGTAGTTCCCTTTCTACCATAAATTATAATCACAGTTGTACCCTTTTTCTTGTTATTATAATCTCATTGGAGGCTTTTCATTAAGACCTTATTCTTCCAAACACATTTGGGGCACAGCATATTGTCTTCCAGGTGCAGAGGGGAGGGAGCCCATGGAAAATCACAGGCAAGAAGCAAGAAGGGTACACACACTCTCCTCTGTTTTTCAGGCACCCAGGCTAGTCCTGCATGAAATTGCAGGTGGAACCAATGCTTTTTCTCTGCAGGGCCTGTGCACTGCCTGAGCCCATAGACTTCCTGTGGTGATTCCCCTGTCTCCATCTTCCCGTTCTGGCTGCAGTTCTGGACCTGGAAGCAAAAGCAGCCTCTGGAGCTGAAGCTGTCACAATTGTATCAACTCTATTTAGGAGATCATTAGACCCAACAAGGGCGGACACCCTCCATCCTCAGGGGAAGCAGCCACTTCCTGAGGGTATCTCCATCAGAAGATACCCTTTTCCCCCAGAAACTTTCCAGGGACATTTCCCCATTATCCATTTTTGATCTCCTTGGCGACCCTGTGACAATCCTGGCCTCCTTTGCAGTGACAGGAATGTTCATCTTTCGATCAGGGTAAGCATATCTGCAGAGTCATTTAACTGCATCTCATTTCTGGTCTGTGGTGCTTTGGTTCTTGGTGCCAGACCAAAAGATGCCTCGGTGAAGCAAATTGGCTGGTAGTAGTTTGGAAGGTACTAGAGGAATCAGTATCTTCTTCTGGAGGAATCAGTATCTTCTTCTTCGATTGCCTTATGTTGTCTTTTCTGAATAGGAAGTTTTGTCTTCTTTCAAAGATCTTTTCCGTTTGGTCCCATTCTCCAAGGTTCTTTGTTAACTTTGGTTTACTAGAAGCCTGCTGTTTCTCTTTTACGTTTCCTGACACAGGTTGGGGTTTGCAAGTTAGATGTTCTTCCTATGACTTCTTTGTGGAGTTCTTTTTGTCTTTTTCTTTCTTCATATCCAAAGAGAAGTCAAAGTTGACAAAAAGCAAATTCTTATTTCTGAAATGTGGGCAAGACATTTCTTATCTCTGTCCCACTAAACGGTGACTAGAAGAGAACATAAAACTCTAAGTGTAGTTGTGTAGTTGAGTGAAATACTTACCTCTATTCTGTACTCTAAAAATTGGTACAGGGGCACCTGGGTGGCTCAGTGGGTTAAGCCTCTACCTTTGGCTCGGGTCATGATCCCAGAGTCCTGAGATCAAGCCCCACATCCGGCTCTCCACTCAGCAGGGAGCCTGTTTCCTCCTCTCTCTCTCTGCATACTTGTGATCTCTGTCTGTCAAATAAATAAATAAAATATTTAAATAAATAAATAAAAATAAAAATTGGTACAGAATAGTCATCAAATTAAGCACCCACACTGGTCAGAAAGAAAATAAGTAAAATGAAATGGGTATACATTAATGGGTAGTACTGCTCAAATGGAGAATATATGTGCCCATCTGAACGAATTGAAACCGGAAAAGAAAAAACAAAAGTGTCTCTGTAGTCCAGAAGCAGGAGATAAACATGTCCCAGAACAAAGAAGCCAAAAAGGACGGTTATCAATTAAGTCTCACGTGAATCTTACGGAATAAATTATGTAGGGAGGAAGAGACAGAACTGACTGAATAGTCACGAAAGGTGTCATAACAGAGGTAGAACTTTGTTCAACTTTGACAGATCAGTATCTAGAAGGTTATAGAGGAACAGGGGATATTTTTATGTGAAAGCCATGGCAGATATTGTGCTTTAATGCAGGTATTGGACTATTCAGGGTTTTTGTTTTGTTTTATTTTGTTTTTTTTTTCCCCCAGAGGAGTTTGAGTAGATTGGAGAGTAAGGTCCAGATAAAGTAGCTTGAAACGAGCGAAAAATATACATTAGGTGGAACTTTTATTGAAACTATCAATATAAAATTTAAATTATTGGGAAATATTGAGGATGTGGGAGATGGGTGTAATGTAGTTTTATAAAAGTAACAACTTAGATATAAAAATGTATTATTTGACCAGGTATTGTCCTTATATTAAATTAAATATTGAATTAAATATCTTCTTCAAAAAAATCAAAGCCAGTTAAAGAGATTTAGTATTCTATTATTCTGTACATGGCTATTATTACAGGCATGAGAGGGCTTGAGCTATGGTAGAAAATGGCTCGAAGAAAGTTCTACGTCAAAGAAAGGAGCTGGAGTAGAAACACTTAAAGCTATTTTAGATCTCCAAATGCATGACTTTTGTTCTTTTGCATGAAAATATGTATTATATATGCATAGCCCATATTTCTTCCATATATAATGGGGATTTCCATCTTCTAAAATTAAAAGTTAGAAATGGACCATTGATGTGCATTTAAAAAGGTAGAATTATGTACAGTAATACTGACATATAAAATTTGTTCCACTAATGTGATCTCCTGTTAAATGTTTCAGATCGAGATTTTAGAGATGTATTTAGAAATCTTTGTTAAAGGAAAAATTAAAAATTCACAAATAACTTTCTTGGTCATATTTCCAATTTTAGTCAGTTTGTCGAAATAACTTATTCAGCAAATTAGTCTCCAACATTGGAAGAGCTGCCAAATTCACTATATTTAATTTATATGAAAGACAATTATATTTTTAAAAATTATGGTCCTCCTTTTCTAGTGCCATGCTCAGAAGTTAAAGTATAAATAGTCTCAGATTTACTGATTTACTACTATCCAGATGTATTTTTTTTCCCCCCAACCTGGTCAATGCTGTTGCTGATTAAATGAAAAACAAGTAAATTATATTAATTAGGAATCAATACTAATGGAAGGGATACATTAGAATCTAAAATTGTAATATCAAGAGCAAATGCTTGCAGAGGTTCAATTTAATGAAAGACTTAAGAGTCAAGAAATGAATCCATTCTGAATGTTGATTACACAGCTCTATCTCTATTATTACCACCTGGTCCACACATCAGTGTTATCAGCCTCACCTGGACTATGCAAATAGCTCCTTAAAAGTTCTGATGGTTGCCTTATTTATTCTTCTGCCGTCCATTTCCTACACAGCTATGCTCCAGCCACAGGACTTTCCATTACTTCAACGTGCAAATCTCCTTTGGGCACACTGTCTGCAAGTCCTTTGCTGGGGTGCCCTGCTATCCCCTCTTAGCCTTGGTTGCTTCTTGTCATCTGGTCTCTGCTCATAGGGTAGCACCTCGGCAAGCCATACTTACCATTCTGTTTAAATTGTTCCTAATCTAATTCACACTCTGTCACACTGTTCGTAATCCCTGTAAGATTTAATTTTTTAAGTAGATCTTTTTTATTCAGAAAAAGAAAAAAAAAACCCACAAAATACAAAATGTTTTCCAACTGCACACAGGAGTATGGGTAGGGAGGAGGTATCTGTTCATCCAGCCCCAGCCCCCAGCCCATGTGGTTTTGGCAGCAATTAGGGATTTGGGTAATGACCCCCCCACAAAATATGTGTATGTATGTGTGTGGGAAGGAGAGGGGTGCAAAAGCAATGGGGAGTCATAAGGGGAAAGGACAGATGAGGTCAGCACTGGGAATGCTTAGGTGGGAGGTCATTTTATAAGATTTCTTGTTCATACCACCCTGGATATCTTCTTTGCCCATCAGCAGGACTCCTGTCTTGGCAGGCATGGTGACAGTGACGCTGAAAGTGGGAACTCCTCCCGTGCTCTTGGTATGAAGATACTTAGTCAATTCTCTATCCTGTAGCAGTGAGTCCCAGACTGCAGAACACTTCTGGCTCCCAAATCAACCCATGCATGATTTGCCTACCGGGACACCAACCTCAGAGGGCATGATGCTAATGAAGGTTTTTCTCGGGATAGCGGTTCAGATGGAGGGCAAGTCTTCTAGCCCATGATGATCACGTCCTGACAGTGTCCTCTGCCCTGAGGTTGTGGATATAGACTTTCCACCAGGTGGGCCGGTGCTGCTGGGGCCCCAGGCTCACCTGGGGGCAGCAGGCTGCAGATGGGGAAGGGGGAGAGCTGGGGGCACACACTGCCCTGGGGTGGGGGCACACTGCCCTGGGGACTGCGCATCTGCCCACTGTATAGCCAGCCCCCCTCCCAACAATTCTTTATGTCTGCTTTCCCTTGAGTAAATATAAGCTACATGAGGGCAGAGTTTTTGCTGTATTATTCACTGTTATGGTTACAGAGTTGAATAAGTTACTGGCATATTAGTAGACTCTCAAAAACATTTTCTAAGTACAAGAATAAGCTTTTGGAACAAAATCATAGGCAAGTGAGTTTTCTGTGAGATTTAATAGTTTACTATTTCTGAGAATTATTAACCAAAATCTTAAATTTAGAAGATACAAAACACAACTAAAGCTCTCTTTCATCACTACTTTGACCTTAGGATGTGCAGAAACATAAAAAAATATTAATAATGGTGATTATCATTAACACATCAAATGACTTAAAAACATAATTGGAGTGTTATGAATAGGCTTAAATAAGAATTAAATCATTTTTCATGTTTTAAATATCTGTGTATATCTAGAATCCTGATAACCATAAAAAGAATAAAATGCTCTCTTTCATTTTTTTTTTAATTTCTGTTTGTATAATTAAATGTCATTTTCCTATTTGTATGCTTAGTTTTATTTGGGTATCTAATATAGTGACCTTATTCATTTGATTACATATTTCCTATTTAAGCTGTTTTAGAAAATCTATTTTAAATGACTTAAGAATATCTAAAATATCTAATACAATGAATATAATTAATATTCATTTGTTAAGTCAAATAAATCTCAGGCACTTTTGTGAGAACATGAGAACATCTCTACTCTTTTTTCTTTTCTTTTCTTTCTTTCTTTTTTTTTTTTTCTTTTAGTGCTCCATTTTGGATAATTTGTTAAAAACCAGAAAGTGAGCAGATACTTTTAGGAAGGTCAACAAGACTAGAAGATCTGTATTGGTGCTGCAAGTGATATAAAATATGTTTTTTTGATGAGACCTGGAAATTTTAAAACTCTGTATCCCCTAACCCCAAATGTTTATAACCAAATAGTTATCTACATAATGCTTACAGCTCTCTCCATTTTTCAGTTCACAATTTTAAACACAGTGATGAAGTATATCAAACACTAGCATTTTTAGAGCATAAAGAAATAGGGATTATTTGTTTTACCAGGGACTAATTTTTAAGACTCTAAATTCTCTCAAAGTTGGGGATGCCAGGAACTTCAAAGATACTGTCACTACTCAATATCAACATATATCCCATGTGTGTTCAATAGAACACCCTCTACTTGCTTTTAATAAAACCTGTAGAAAATCGCTCAAATGTCTATTTTGCATTAGATATGCTTTCTCAACATTAGCTCATTAGCCTTTCTGACAAGTTAAAGGAAAGTGAGTCTATTCCCAGTACAAAAATGCACACTAGGGTGGAGGAGTAGCAGACTGAAATGACATCAGATCCCAGGAGTTCAGCTAGATAGGTATCAAACCATTCCGAACACCTACAAACTCAACAGGAGATAGAAGAGAAGAAGAGCAGCAACTCTAGGGACAGAAAATCAACCACTTTCTGAAAGGTAGGATGTGTGGAGAGGTGAATCTGAAGCCACAGGAAGATAGACATTGGGGGAGGGGCCAGCTCCCGACAAGTGGTGGAGCAGTGGAACACAAAATCAAGGACTTCTAGAAGTCTGCTCCACTGAGGGATACTGCTCCAGAGGCTAAGTCGGGGTGGAGCCCTTGCAGGGACAGTGTGGTCTCAGATCCCACAGGGTCGCAAAAAGATAGGGGGTATGAGGGTGGCAAAGCTGCCAAGTATCAGAGTGGGGAAGCCAGTCACAGAGATGGAGCCAAAGAGTGAGCTTTCAGTTCAGTGTTACCTTAAACCATGATCTAAGGCACAGTTGGCCCACTGCTCTTCAGACAGGGACCCCAAAAGTGGCAGATCCAGGGGGACTCACCTCCCTTCCCTGGGGGGAGTGCCACAGGAGTACACTGCAGGAATCTGCCAGGTTTGGAGATTCCAAAAGGTGCCACGTGCCAACAATAGAAATGCTTGGTCACAAACCAGGTGAGCTTGGAGTGGGGCCAGAGACCAGGAAGACAGGAGTGATTGACTACTTATCTCTGAGGGTGCACTGAGGTGTGGGGCCCTGAGCTCTTGGCAACTCTGGCTGGAGATTGCGAGGCCGTCATTTTCATTCCCATCCTCCAAAGCAGTAGCGAAAGCATTCAGGGAACAAAAACTCCTGAGAGTGAACCAGAGCAGATTACTTAGCCTAACCCCTGGCAAGGGTGGTACAATTCCACCTTGGGCAAAGACATTTGAGAATTACTGCAACAGGCCCCTCCCCCAGAAGATCAGCAAGAACATCTAGCCAAGACCAAGCTCACCGATCAAGGGGAACAGCGGAATTCCAGAGCTAGGGGAAAGCAACACACAGAATTCATGGCTTTTTCCCCATCATCTTTTAGTCTTGCAAAGTTATTTTTTTGCTTTATTTTTTTCTTATTCTATTTTTTTTAAACTTTTCCTCTTTCCTCTTTTAACATTTTAACTATTTTAACATTTTTAACTAGTTTATCTTAACAACACCTTTCTAAAAACAAACAAAACAAAAAAAACCAACTTTTTTAACCTTCGTTGTTATAGTCATATTTTATCCCCTTATTGTATTTAACCTTAGTTTTTGTATACATATAGGTATTTTTTTTTCTAAAAAAATTGGGATATAATTTCTTCTAATAGATCAAAATATACCCTAATCTAGCACATGGCTTTGTTCTAGCCTTCAGCCTGAGTACATTCCCTTCTCTTTTTTCTTTTCTTTTTCCAACCGACTTATTTTATCAATTCCTTTTTAGAATTTTTAAAAAATTTTCATCTTTATAGTCATATTCCATCCCTTCATGTTAACTCTTATTTTTGCATATATATAAGTTTTTCTTTCTTTAAAATTTTGGGAGGTATTTTCTTCTAAGAGACCAAAATACACCCAAAATGAAATGGGTCTTTGCCACCTTTTCATATTTTATTCTCTCATTCATATATTCTTATCTGGATAAAATGACAAGGCATAAACACTCACCACAAAAAAGAAGAATAAGAGGCAGTACTGATGGCTAGGGACCTAATCAATATGGATAATATTGGTAATATATCAGAACTAGAGTTCAGAATGATGATTCTCAAGGTGCTAGCTGGGTTTGAAAAAGGCATGGAAGATACCAGAGAAACCCTTTCTGGAGAAATAAAATTCCTTTCTGGAAAAATAAAAGAACTAAAATTTAACCAAGATGAAATAAAATAAAAAAAACTATTAATGAGGTGCAATCAATAATGGAGGCTCCTACTGCTAGGATAAATAAGGCAGAAGAGAGAATTAGTGATATAGAAGACCAAATGAAGGAGAATAAAAAGCTGTGCAAAAGAGAGACAAACAACTACTGGACCATGAAGGGAGAATTCAAGAGATAAGTGATACCATAAAACAAAATAATATTAGAATTGAGATTCCAGAAGAAGAAAGAGAGATGGGGCAGAAGATATATTGGAGTGAGTTATAGTAGAGAATTTCCCTAATATGGCAAAGGAAATAAGCTTCAAAATCCAGGAGGCACAGAGAACCCCCCTCAAGATCAATAAAAATAGGTCCACACCCCATCATCTAATAATAAAGCTTATAATTCTTAGTGACAAAGAGAAAATCCTGAAAGCAGCTTGGGACAAGAAGCTGTAACATACAATGGTAGAAATATTTGATTGGCAGCAGACTTATCCACAGAAGCCTGGCAGGCCAGAAAAAAATGGCATGATATATTCAGAGCACTAAATGAGAAAAATATGCAGGCAAGAATACTATATCCAGCTAGGCTATCATTGAAAACAGAAGGAGAGATAAAAAGCTTCCAATACAAATAAAAATTAAAAGAATTTACAAACACCAAACAGTCCTACAGGAAATCCTTGAGGAGAACACAGGCAGCAGCTTCTTTGACCTCAGCCACAACAACTTCTTCCTAGAAACGTCACCAAAAGCAAGGGAAGCAAGGGCAAAAATGAACTATTGGGACTTCATCAAGATCAAAAGCTTTTGCACAGCAAAGGAAACCGTCAACAAAACCAAAAGACAACTGACAGAATGGGAGAAGATATTTGCAAAGAACATATCACATAAAGGGCCAGTATCCAAAATCCATAAAGCACTTCTCAAACTCAACACCCAAAGAACAAATAGTCCAATCAAGAAATGGGCAGAGGACATGAACAGGCATTTCTGCAAAAAAGACATCCAGATGGCCAACATATACATGAAAAAGTGTTCAACATCATTTGGCATCAGGGAAATACAAATCAAAACCACAATGAGATACCACCTCATACCAGTTAGAATGGCTAAAATTAACAAGTCAGGAAACAACAGATGTTGGAGAGGATGCGGAAAAAGGGGAACCCTTCTACACAGTTGGCGGGAATGCAAGCTGGTGCAACCACTCTGGAAAACAGTATGGAGGTTCCTCAAAAAGTTGAAGATAGAGCTACCCTACAACCCAGCAATTGTACTACTGGGTATTTATCCTAAAGATGTAAGGTAAAACAAAAATTAAAATGTAGTAATCTGAAGGGGCACATGCACCCGAGTGTTTATAGCAGCAATGTCCACAATAGCCAAACTATGGAAAGAACCTGGATGTCCACCAACAGATGAATGGATAAAGAAGAGTGGTATATATATATATGATGGAATATATATATGATGGAATACTATGCAGCCATCAAAAGAAATTAAATCTTGCCATTTGCAATGATGTGGATGGAACTAGAGGATATTATGCTGAGCAAAATAAGTGAATCAGAGAAAGTCAATTATCATATGAACTCCCTGATATGAGGAATTTGAGAGGCAGAGTTGGGCATTTAGGGGGTAGGGAAGGAAAAAATGAAACAAGATGGGATTGGGAGGGTGACAAACCATTAGAGACTCTTAATCTTACAAGATAAACTAAGGGTTCTTGGGAGAGGGGGATGTGGAGAGGGTGGTTGGGTTATGGACATTGGGAGGGTATGTGATATGGTGAGTGCTGTGAAGTGTGTAAACCTGACAATTCACAAACCTGTACCCCTGGAGCAAATAACACATTATATGTTAATAAAAGTAATTAATAAAAAAATGCTCAGTAAAAATTTAGCATTACATTGTCATTAAAAGGGACGCCTGGGTGGCTCAGTCATTGAGTGACTGCCTTCAGCTCAGGTTGTGATCCCAGAGTCCTGGGATCGAGCCCTACATCAGGCTCCCTACTCAGTGAGGAGTTTGCTTCTCCCTCTGACCCTCTCCCTTCTTGTGTTCTCTCTTTCTCTCTCTCTAATAAATGAATAAAATATTTTTAAAAAGTTATAGAAATTATGATAATGTTGAGTAATATTATGGATGGCAAAGTTAAGAATATAGATCAAACACTATTTTTTTTCTCTTCTCCATCCTATACTAAGATTGCCAAAATTATCAAGATTTTATTTTGATAGGAATCCTTTCTACACATTGACAAATAAATGGAAAACTTTGAAAAGATAGAGAAGTAGTTAGGAATCCTTCCCCTCCACCATCGAACTTTCTCTCCCTCCAATTCTTTTTGCTTTCTTTCTTTTCACCAGCTTAACAACACTTATCTTTTTGAGAAACAATATAGTAAGATTAAGCTGATTAAGAGTTGATACTGGGGCGCCTGAGCATCTCAGTTGGTTAAGTGTCTTGACTCTTGATTTTGGCTCAGGTCATGATCTCAGAGTCCTGAGATGGAGCCCCATTTAGCACTCTATGCTGGGCATGGAACCTGCTTAAGATTCTCTCTGTTGCCTGCTTTCTACCCTTCCCTCCCTTCTCCTCAGGCACACATTCTCTCTCTCTTAAAAAACAAACAAACAATAAAACTTGATATTGACTATTTACTAAATATATGACCTCAAGCAGCTTACTTAATTTATTATTATTATTATTATTATTTTAAAGTAATATTTATACCCAACATGGGGCTCAAAACTACAACCCCAAGATCAAGAGTCTCATGCTCTATTGACTGAGGCTGCTAGGTACACTTTCCTTAATCTTTTGTGCTCCATTTTTTCATCCATAGCATGGGACAATACGTGTTTTCTCTTTATGACATTCTAGTATAAATCAAATGGATTAATACATTAAAGTTTTTATAGTCATGCTCAGCACATTGTGAGTGTTCAGTAATTGTTAGCTGGTATTTTTCAAGGTAGAAATAGTAGTGGTGGTAGTAATAGTAGCAACAATAAGCAGTAATAATAAGTACTAGTAGTAGAAATAATAGTATACCTACCACTAAGAATTAAGAATTTGTCTAGTTCTTCTCTGTATAGTGGCAAATCAAACAAACAAGACAATTCTTGTTTCACTCTGGATATTTTCTAGTAACCTATATTCCATTCCATTAATTCTTTCTTCAGCTGTGCCCATTCTGTTTTCATGTCCATTTAATTTGTTCTTAGCTTTAGATTTTGGACTTTCCAGTTACATGCTTTTAACTTTTTCTTCATAGATTCTCATTCTCTGCTGAAATTCTCCATCTCATTGTCTATTTTGGTGAACATTTTAGTCATAATTATTTTAATGTTTCCATTTAATAACTTCAAACTGCCAGGCTATTTTTGATTAAGTACTGGAAAATTTTCATAAAATGTTAGAGAGATTATTAGGGGCTCTGGAATATTATGGCTTCCTCTAAAAGGGATAAAATTCCAGTTTTTCAAATGTAGGCCTGGGTTGTTTTATGAGTCCTTTGTACCTTAGCAGCTGGGATGTCCAATTTCTGTGTCTGCACTCTAGTGGAATCACTAGAAATGACTCATTTTTTTCAGTCTTCCCTCCCTATTTTGAATGAACAGATGCATCTAGAGGGAAAGAGGTGTTAAGTGCCATATTCCTCCAACTGTTTTTCCCTCCTACCTAACCTCTCAGATTTTGGTTGTATGGAGAGCCCTCAGACTCCTTCAAATAGTTATTTATGTTATTAGCTTTGGTGTGATACAATCTCGCTCTACACATTCAGAAACATAAGTGATTTCTAAAAAAGTTGGTAGACTTCATATTTCTAAAAATGAGAAAATTAAAATAGTAAATTTATTTCCACTATAAATGTCTGAGAATTCCTTATGTAAGAGTGAAATTGTCAGACCTACACAAAAACTCTTCTTTATAATCTAAGATGGAGGGCAGGAATTCAAATGAGTCAAGTATATGGGACCATTTAGAACTAAGCCTGTAATTTTAGTTGGGTTAATTAACTTTTTCCAATTATCTTCATGGGGAAAATAAACATTTTCAGCCTTATTCCCCCACAAATTAAGATTATTTGATAAATGAGAAACCCCAATGAGCTCCTCAGAAGGAAGGTGCAGTATAAACACAAAGCATTTATCTAAGGAATTGCTTTATGGGGCAATATGAAAACTTATTGTGATACTAATCTCAAATGGCTCTATATTGCATTGGTCTGTGTCACTATCAGCATCCTTTGTGTTGCAGGCACTCAAAAGCTAGTTCTCTCAGTGGGTACACATACTGCTAAAAACCACCACATGATTCCCTGACTAGAGAGATCTAGCTCAGTATGAACCTCTTCACCAAGCTCCTACTGTGACACTCATCATTTGATGCCTATTCCACAGCTCTTTATTCTGGGAACTTATTTCAAATGGGTCAACTGGCTGGAGGTATTAGCAAGACATATCAAGTATGGCTGTACCCTGCAATTTCACTTGAAACACAAAATTTCATCCTTGTCACCTCAGGTTTGGAGAGAAATATGTGTGCAGGCTCTTCACTGCCATCCCTTCTTCACATCTGGCTACCTTTATTTAAATCTGTTCTCTGCTAAATAAGCACAGGAAACAGATCAGCAAGTCTCCTGCATAAATGGATGTCCAAATAAAGAAAAGATGCCAGATACCCCTGTTTGAAAATACTTTCAATTTCTATCAGTGGTTCTTTGAAGCCCCGTGATTGGCTTTAGGATGGGGGCATCTCCCATGGTGAAAGGGAAGGAAAACATACAACTCCCCATTTGGCACTAGACTTATATACAAATCCCACAGTTCTCCCTTCTTTCTTGCTCCTCTGCCTTCTGCTTGTTCATGTAGCCAGAAAGGGTGTGGACGAAGCTAGGCTGATATCTAAGTATGCCAAAGCCTGCTCAATCATTTTTTAGTAAGTCCTTAAAAAGTTATGATCCAATTCTTTGCAGCTCTCTTTAAAATACAGGTTGTATTTAAATGCTCCCATTTCTCACTTATGTGTCTTATAGCTCCTGGGCTACCATCTTAGGTGTGGCATCAGCAAGAATGGGGGCGGGGTGAAGATTATAAAGAAATTTATAGGTTACTCTGTATACTTTGATTGCCATTTAGAGTGAGATATGAAGCCAAGTGAAGTTTATGAGTAGAGATGTATCATGATTAGACTCCCTTTTAAAGGGCTTCCTTTTTAAATCACTACCATATTATAAATAGACTGCAAAGAAGCAAAGATAGAGCCAGAAGGGGCAGTAAGAGCTAATACAATAATCTTTACTCATTGCTCTCATTTTGTCATGGAGAAAATTTTGTGAGAAGCTCTGTAATAGGTCATATCTCAGGTTCAGTTGACCAAGATTGAGTTATTTGCTGACTCTCAAGCTTCAAGCATATCTGGGAAAGGAGCTATCTGGCATTCTCAGTGAGTCTTGTAAGAAATAGGCCCTGCTGGCCAGAAAAATGGGAGTGATGGCTGTTGGTTAGGTAATCAATAATGTTTTTCAGGGTGGACTAAGAGCATTAAAATGTCCTAAAGCTTTTAAGTAGAATATTAAATTGATAAAGTTTTATTTTAGAATAGCCTCTCTAACTACCTAGAAAAATGGACCAGAGAAGAAGACTAGAAGTGGAGAATCCAATTAGATGCTATTTCCACAATCTAACGGAGCCAGGAGTGTATAAATAGTGGCCTGAGATTGATTGATGGTAGGAAGTGAAGGTAATGGAGAGGAGGTATCTTTGGTGGTACTCAAACTAAATTTCTGAAATAGATCAATGGGTATTGATTGCCATTCTTTGAAATTTAAGTATTTTTAGAAAAGGGAGCTAGTTTAGGAAGAAAATTCATTTATCTCTGGATATAGCTTAAGATGCATTTAGAAAAATTTAAATAATGATATGCAATAGGCAGAGTCTGAAGCACAGGAAATACATCAAAGCTAAAAAATATAGATTTTAGGGTTATCTACACACAAACATGACTGTGTTCAAAGTATAAAAAAATTAATCCAGAAAAAATGGGATTGGAGCAGGATGATGTTCTGAACATCTTCATATTCTTTCCTGTTCTGCATTAAATGAGAAAAGAGATATCAAAAGAGAGGTAAATAGCAGGCAAAGAAAGGTTAAAAAAACATTTGAAGTGAAGATATTAGCAATGGGCTAGAAATTTTTAGTCTCAGAATAGAAAAAAATATATATAAAACATAATCTTCAGAAATAAAGTGAGAAGAAACCACAATGCCAAAACATATGTGAGAAAATATCATTGCAGAATTAGAAGTAATTCCATGAGTCAATCAGAGAATTTCTCCTTGAAAGGAGAAAGTGCAGAATTATTGTCTCTAATACTAGAAAACTGAATTGCCAATGAAAACAAGTGTTATTGACAGGCTTCTGTGATCATGCATGCCAAATCTGTAGTTATGAATTTAAAGGGAGGCAAATCAGTTTCAGTGCTTGTTTCTGCAAATTAGGTGAAGTTTTGCATATAATCACAGTTAGGGTTTTGCCAAGTGAGAAACCCAGAGGGATAGTGGGTTATGTGTTTTGATTGTATTGAACAAGAAATTATGGTGATGGATGATGGAATATGAGTCATGTACAAGAGTAAATTGCAGACAGCAAATTGTGGTAGTAGACATTTTTAAAAAGTGAAAAACTTAATGGATTGTATGATTCTGGGAAGTCAAGGAATTGTTTAAATGTGTGCAAAGTCAGTGAGTTGAAATGTTAGAAGGCTGTAAGATAGGGTCCTTTAAATCAAGATTTGAGTTGTCATATATTTATTGGAAATTAAAAAAAGAGTCTAGAAATGACTATGAGATGATGTAGATAAATAGGGAGGAGGAAAAACTTATTTCAGATAAATTTTTAAATAAGGATGGCAAGATCAGAAATTTCCAGTGGCATGAACCTTCAACCTACCTGATGCTGAAGACCGTATAATAAACAATGATTATAGGCAGTAAAGAGGAGAATGACTCAGGTGTTAATACTTAGGTGAATGTTTTATATTGCATACAAAATTTTGAAATGTCACATAGTATAGTCAGATAACACGAACTTCAAGGGTTGGGCTTTAAGAGAGTGTTATGAATTACATGTTTGTGTCCTCCCTTCAATTCTTCTATTGAATCCCTAACTCTCAATGTGATGGTATTTGGAGGTGGGGGCCTTTGGAAGTTAATTACAATTAGATGAGGTTGTATGCCCTTATGATGAGTTTAGGGTCTTACAAGAAGAAGTATGAGAACTCTCTCTCTCTTTGCATACACAAAAAAGAGGTCATTTGAGCACACAGTAAAACGGGAGCCTCCTGAAAGCAGAGAGTCCTCAACAAGAATTGGCATCTTTATCTTTTACTTTCCTGCTTTAAGAACTTTGAGAAATGTATGTTGATCATTTAAGCCACCTACTCTCTGATGTTATGTCATAGCAGCCAGAGCTTATTAAGAGAGGGAGTAATAAGAAATTGTACTGAGCCAGGAATGAGGAGTAAGTAGAATACTCCTCCATCTCCAGCCCCATGGAAAGTATGTGGTGTGAGTGAAGTAAGTAGTCATTAAGAGAGCTTTGGGGCTGTGTCACTTAGATTCACATATAGATGTTATAGCAAAGAATGTGTGGAGAGGAAGCTTAAAGTGTAGAAGATCTGGCTGGTGGCAGACTGTATGAATTTGAGGGCATGGTGGAAGGGCTCTCGGAGTTGGGGAAGATTTGAGGTTAGGAGATGTACACGGGGGACAGAAATCCAGCTGATGGCTTAGAGAGTTGGTTCAGAACTGAGCCTAATAAGTATGTAAAACAAGAATATCTTCATTGTCCTTTAATTAAACATGGATGATCAATTCTAATTAAGCCTCCTGCAGTAATTAGGAGGTTTCAGTGGAGGCTTCTGATGTTAGAGGTGGCTCAAGCTCTGGTCCTCCTGTGGAGGACATGGAGCTCTGTTGGTGTCCCTTATATGTCACCGAGTGTGATGACAGGGTTGGGATATGGGTGGTGGCACAAAGACCATCTGGAACTTTGTAGGCTGCCTTTAAATATCTGCTTGGGCTGATAATTTCCCACTAGTATTCTAGCATTTAGTGCTAATGATTGTGTTAAATATGTGTGGGTTTGGAATTTTTTCCCAACATGCCTGTTAGTAAAGTGGTATGTACTTTTGATAAAATTTGACATAAACTTTATCTTTTTCACAGTAATTATTTAAAACTCCTTACAGATTTAAAACTGTATGTTTTTTTTGGGAGAGAGTGCCATGCATAAATACTTCATGAGAGCATTTGTATGAATACTTGGATAACAACATAAATAGCAAAGATGTTATTTCATAAAAACTATGTGAAATAAATATAATAAATAAAATAATATGAATTTGTGAAATGAAATAATAAGAAAAGCTAATAGTTAATTGAGCTCATGGTATATGCTAGATGCAGTCCCCAGACTGTTACCTGTATTATCTCACCTTATATCCATAACGACACTATAATGTAAGTACTATTATCACGCACATGTTTACATGAGGCCATTGAGGCACAAAGGGGTTAAAGAATTTATACAACAACACTCACAGATTATGAGGAGAAGCCAAGATTTAAACCTTGACCCTAGACCTAACACTGAAATAATACACAGAGATGCACACATGCATTCACATGTATATGTCCCTATATATTTATATATTACATATATTAATAAAATAAGACTTGTGGCAGTTGAAAGAATTGAACACTAGGACAGATCAGGAATGAGGATGATTACTTCTGGCAGAAAGGATGAGAAACAAGAGAAATTAACAAGAAGCCAGAGCTGAGCTGAGCTGAGCTGTGATAAAGAGTAGGAGAATTTCAGGTGGAAGTGCCAACATGCACATACACACAAAGTGTGTAGTTACAGAATGGCAAGTAGCTTCACTTCATTGACGAGCTTGTGCATTATGAAAAGGAGAGTAATGGTCAATAGGAACAGAATGATAAATTGGGACACTATTGAAGACTTGGATTATATATTATTTTATAGTTTAACAGAGAGTGGAAAAAAGTGGAGATGTTTGACCAGAGAAATTCTTTTTTGACGATAGCTACATTTTGAAAAGATAATCTGGAAGTGGTTAATGACATAAATCAGCACAAGAATTGCTCAGCTGGTAAAATCACTCTAGGCATTTCAGTAATAAATAATGGAAAAAGTGGGTAGGATATTTTCATACTTTGCTATAACTTAAACGGTAACTTCTGTAGCTTTAATTTTACAGCTCTCTGACCTTAGTTGGAAACTATTAACCTAACACTTCAAACCCTTAAAACTTCTGGCAGAAATTAAAGACAAAAATTAAACCTGAACTAATGTTAAATTTTAATGCACTAACTAAATAAAATATTCTTAGAAGGAATTCCTCAGTTCAATTTTTTCCCCATAATGTTCATTCTCTCTTCCTTTGTACTTCCACAAGGCTCATGATGTGTGATAAATATCACTTTGCTTGTATCTTAAAAGGAAAGAGGCAGAGATTAGAAAAATAATGAACAACTCAATATACCTGTTTCTTTCATGACTTCACAATCGCAGTTGTTTAAATAATTGTTTTAACAAGCAAACATAATAAGACTAACAGCTGTGTTCTGTAAGGGCAACTAAAGATCTTTCCAATCCAAATTGGTCATGGACGGCTAGAGTCACCCTACATCCACTCACCATCTTTAAAAAAATTATTAAAACTTCTACTTTTCATCATATGAATGAGAAACATACAAGAAATATTTCTATATTATTGACAAATCACAAATAGACTAACATCTATGCAATGAAAAAACTCATGACAATAATAATCTTATATAATTTGTTCTATTATATGTCAGGTAACTCCACATCTTCTGAGAACATAGTGACCTCAAAAGTGAATAACCATTTTCAAAATCTTTCATTGTTAAGAATTAATAATACTTTGAAAAATAAATGCAGGTAAAGTCATTTTTCCTGAAGGAAAATAAAACCCACCACAGGTCAGAAGAACTGAATATTTCTTTCTCTCATTAGTGAGAAAGCTTTTATCTTTGGTCCATTTATTATCCACAAACTTTTTCAGATCATTCCTGCAGTTCAAGCTATTTTTGTAATGGAAATTAGTCTAGGAGGCTGTACCTTTAAAATTATCCTGACAAACACAAATTAATTTGGTTTGCAGTATGCTATATTAGATAAATGCAAAGTGTAACAACAACAGCAACAAACTTGAAGAATTTGTAAGAAATCAAATAGAGTGGCAGAACCTGACCAGACAACTGAACTATATATACTTCCCTACTCTTTCATTCCCTTCTCTGTTTGGGATGAAAGCAATGACATTCATTGTGCCTAACATTTCTGTGGTTAAACATGCAATTTGAAAGTAAGAACACATTGTAAATAGGGTTAAACAAAACCCTCCTCCTCTTTATAGAAGAGGTAATTAGGCATATGCCACAGGCAATTCAGAAAGCCCCAAAGAGGGGTTTTCTTCCCAGTAATCTAAAATTGTCAAATATATTTTTAAATAAAATGTTTTCCTGCTTTCTTTGTTTTAAAATTCAGAAAGTTGTTTGCATATATTAAGTCCAAATATCTAAATGTGTTGAAAATGATCTTTGCAGTACCTAAAAATATTTGTTTTTAAAACAAGCAGCATACATAATTAAAATCAAATAAATCCTTTCTTCTTCTTCTTCTTCTTCTTCTTCTTCTTCTTCTTCTTCTTCTTCTTCTTCTTCTTCTTCTTCTTCTTCTTTCTTCTTCTTCTTCTTCTTCTTCTTCTTCTTCTTCTTTCTTCTTCTTCTTCTTCTTCTTCTTCTTCTTCTTCCTTCTTCCCCCTTCTTCTTCTTCCTCCTTTTCATTTTCTTCATCATCTTCTTCTTGATCTTTTCCTAGATACAAAAAACTAAATTAGTGTCTTCTTCATGCAACAACCTTGAGCTGGAACAGGGCATTTCTGTATGAATGTCAGAACTCTTTTGGCACAAAATAACTGATTAGTTTTAATAATGAAGTCTAAGATTTTTGTCTATTTTTATGAACTATTTTATAACCTTTTATAAGCATGATTCATAAACTTCTTTCAGGATACCAAGATATTTGATGCTGCCAACACTGGGGAATGTATTATATACCTCAATTATCTGGAGATAAGATTTCCTGCAAAATCAGTGAATCAACTAGGACCCAGTCTCCATGGAGATTCACCAGCCATCCAAATCTTTTCCTGTTTTGCTTTGTTTTGTCTTCTTCTAGAATCTGCATGCCTTATTCTAGAAGACCGTTGACTCTTGCTCTAAACTTAATGACACGTTGTGGTAATCTTAATGCATTTGTCTTGAAAAATCTTCTTCCATAGCAGAATATAGAAAATAAGCCAGAAGTATTGTCAGGAATCTAAATTTAGTACTAAAGATGCTAGGCACAGGAGATGAAATGGGTGACAACATGATCAAAAGTCCCCCAAAGCAGAGACTCTACCACAGCAAGTGCTACTCACTCTCCTCCACTCTGACAGGATCACTGTGCAGTAGTCAATTCAGTCACTCATGTTTCTCCTCATCATGAGCCATTAAGAATAAGCTAAATGAGGTTCCATGTATTATGTTTAAAGAACCATGGCCGTGTGTCAGATATTAGATGAATATCTCTTGGTAGGGAAATAGGCTACACTTTCTTTCCAATTTCCTGGTGTAAACGTATTTTTAAGGGACTCCTGCACAGGTAAGAGTTCATCTCCCAAAGACAGAATGCGAAGTTGAGTTTGTGGATGGAGTATGCCATGCATTCAAAACTGAAATTGGAATGATTCATCACTAATTGGGCTAACCACAAGGCAGGGCTTACATTTTGAAAACTGTTTTAGTATATATTTATGTCAGCTGGTGGTCACAACTCTGTGAATTGTATGCTCAGATTTTGCACACGAGGAAACTGAAGGTTGAAGAGAAGATGGGAATCATCCCAAGTCACAGAGCTGATAAATGGCAGAATGTGACCATAGACACGTTGTCATAAAACTAAATTTGTTGTCGTTTCTTTCAAAACCTGCCACTTCCCATTTTCCCAGATATTATACACATTAGTATAAATATCTGTCACATTAGAGACTAGATAAAATTCAACAGTTAAATGAAAGCTACATCTTACTACAGTAAATCATATTATTCCTTTAATTCTGAAATGAAATTGAAAATACCTTCCCATAGGAAAAATAATGTGCACTATCCTGTTTCCAATGCTTATCAGAGAAGACAAGCCTTCATTTAAAAGGGCTCCAACTGGGTGCCTGGGGGGCTCAGTGGGTTAAGGCTCTGCCTTCATCTCAGGTCATGATCTCAGGCTCCTGGGATCACGTCCTGCAGCAGGCTCTCTGCTCAGCAGGGAGCCTGCTTCCTCCTCCTCTCTCTGCCTACTTGTGATCTCTCTCTGTCAAATAAATAAAAAAATCTTAAAACAAAAAGAAGTGTTCCAACTAGAGTAGGACAAGTGGGGCCTTTGCTGTTTTCCAGGAATGTAAAAAATGTCACACTGCCTTCATTTTTGAAATGGCTTCCATGTCATTGTATAGTCCTACAAGGAATGCATAGAGGAGCAGTACAACTAAGTGGTTCAGAGTATTCTAGAGCCAGATTCTTTAGGTACAAATCCAGCCCTTTTGCTTGCTTAGGTTTGTGTCCTTGAGCAAATTACTTCCTCACTCAGTGCCTCCTATTTTCTTCTCCCATTGGGGAGAATAATATTACTGACCTCATAGTTTGTTGTGAAGAATAATTGAATGTAAGCTCATTTACATAAGGTTAAGAGCTTTGTAGAAAATGTACTTTTCGGGCTTCAAAACAACCCTAAGATATAGGCATTTTTAATCCTTATTTTAGAGATGAGATCATTCAGCCTGAGAAAGTTAATTAACTTTCCCAGTGTCAAACAGGTGTGTGTGGCAGAGCAGGAAATGAAACACAAGTCTGATTATAAAGCGTCTGTTTAACCAGTATGATACATTTAAACCTGGAACTAGCTGTTATGTAAAATATCACATTCCCTAAAGTAGTACATTACTTAATCAGTTCATAAAATGTAGAATTTTATAAAGTGAGTTTTCCTTTTTAAAAACCAGATATTTCACTGATTTAATTTTTTTTTTAAGTTCTTTTTAAAGGACATCATGGAGTTTAAGGTTAGGTGGTTTACCAAAGGGGACAGAGTTCTGGCAATGGTTGTCCTCAGCACATCATATTAGTTACTTCTTATGAACACCTTATATTTTAGCTCCTCTCATGCTTATATCAAGACCTGTGACAATAAACTAACATAAATACCTATGTTTGTAGATGAGAATGAAGAGGAAAAAAATCTGTGTCCTAAGATGGCCAACCAAGCTACCAGGGGAGCCCCTGTCCCTGCCCCAGGGCTCTCTCCTTGCTCTGCTTCCTGCATGTGCCAAAAGTACCAAGTATGCAGAAATAGAAGGGTATAAATTACACCCTTTGTCTGTGCTTGGGGCTCAGACATCTGGAAATCACTCACGTCTGAGCCCACTGGTGTTAAATAAATCTCCCACCTTCTAATATCTCCAAATGCCACTTCATTCTTCCATTGGGTGATCCAGTCCAGGTTCTGTAACAAGAACACTGAGGCCTGGATAGGTTAATAAATGTGCTTATAGTTATTCAGATATAAAGTTGCAGACCTGTGAAATAAAGTTTGGCTTCATTCCCAAACCTGTATCTTTCCTACCGTGCACAGTTGTTTTTTATCATAAATTTCTGCCAGCGGGAAGAATAGTATCTCTACGGTGTCCATGACTATCTAATGGTATTTTCACTCATATGACATAATGTACCTAATTTGCCTCCATATTCTTCTTCATTTATTTTGGACTCAAGAATATTTTAGTTTATTTCCTTTATTCCATTTATCATCCATCCATGTGTCTATCCATCCACTCATTTATCCAACCATCCATCCATCTGCATTTATCTTTTACTTCACCCATCCATTCAACAAATGGTTATTGAGCATCTCTCTGTGCTGGCACTCTACCTAGTGTTTAGGAAGGAGATATTATATCAATATGTATGTGTGTTTCACCGATGGACCAGTTCTTCTAAAAATCTGGATTCTCTTGAGTGTATGTTGCAAAGATAATTACTCTCTCTTCTGAGATCTTTTGTTTCAGATTCTTCCTCTTACACATGGAACATGGTTGCAAACAAACATTCTACCATATGACCTATGCACTTACTTGCTCTTCAAAGAAATATTCATCCTGTGCCTATCCTCTATCAGATATTCATTTGATTCTTGGATACAGAAGAAAGCAAAACAGACAAAATGCCTTGCCTTCATGTTAGTTTTCTTACACGTAGAAAAGACAATATAAACTAGCTGTGTGGTGTCAGGTGGGACAATGGGGACAGTTAAGGCCAGGTAAAGAAAATGTGATCATAGGACATGTGACAAGTGTAAATTACATGATCAGAAAAGACTTCTCTAATAGAGTGGCATTTTAAACTGGTACCTAAAAGAAGTAAGCCATACCAATATCAGGTAAAAATCTTTAAAGCAGGTGAAGAGGTAAGAGCAAAGATCCTGAGGCAGAGATTTGCTTCAAATGTTCAGAAATATGGCCTTGTTGGCTGTAACAAGAGGCAGGAGGATTCTGAGGGTGAAAGACTGATCATTGAGGACACTATAATCCATTTTAAGAATTTTGATTTTCAACCCACGTGAGCTGAGAAGATGGTTAAATGATTTTAAGCAAGAGAGTGACTTGATCAGACTTAGATTTTTGAAATGTCACTCTGACGGTTGTTTTGAGAATAAACTGTATAGAAAGGAGGACAGATAAGAGATATGGTTGCCTTAGGCCAGAGTAATTGTAATAGAGACCAGTACAGAGAATGTAGAACCAGTTTTCTGCAGGCATGAGATGTGGTGTGTGTGACAAAGATAGGAGTCACTAGTAAGTCCAGGTCTGGACTGAGTAACTGGAAGGATGTTGTTGCCATTGACTAAGATAAGAAAGACAGAAGAGACTCTAATGGGGAAAATCATGAAAATCACCAGCAAAACCCCTATTATATGCCCACACTTTTTATATATTGCCCCACTTAGTCCTAACATACAATTTAGTTATTATCTATGGTCTTTTATAGCAAACAAAATGAAGAATAAGTGAGATTAATTATTTTTCTAAATTTGTACAATTAGGATAGCAAATCAGAATTCCAATTCATGTCTGTTTATAATGCCATCGTTGGATACATTAAACATGTTTTTCTCCCTTACTACTTGGTATTATGTAAATGTTTACCTGCTTTTCTGGTCCAACATTAGAGTTGGATTGCATGCTTTACGTGTACATGCTGTCTCATTGTCATTTCCTGTAGTGCTATGCTCAAAGAAGATACACAGTAAGAGTTTTGAACTGGAGAGTATCAGGACTTGACAAAGAAAAATAATTCCTATCACACTGCTGCAAGCGAAATGACCAATGTTGCCTCTGTGTGGCATGATGGGATACTTAACTGTGGGACTTTATCACTTAGAACAATTTTGTTAATAACTAATGGAATGTTGAACTTGTGATAATAAGATCTAGAAAGCAAATACATTGCACACATACACAAACTCAATAAGAATCATTGAATATTAATGCTAGAAAAGGACACAGATATAACAATGCTATTATAATAATGACAAAGTAGGGCCTGGAATAATTAAACTACTTTTCAAGATTACAAAACCAAAGAATTTGACATTATAGTTTCTTCATTTCTTTGCAAAGAGACATATTTGTGTTACTCTATACCCTAATACTTAAAAAGGTGGAGCAAACGTCCAAAAAGTATCATTTAATGGGGCTCTTGGGTGGCTCAGTAGGTTAACTCTCTGCCTTGGGCTCAGGTCATGATCCCAGGATCCTGGGATCAAGCCCCTTATAAGGTTCCCTGCTCAGGGGGAAGCCTGCTTCTCCCACTGCCCCTCTCTCCCTGCTTGTGCTTTCTCTCCTTCTCTCTTAAATAAATAAATAAAATCTTAAAAAAAATGTATCATTTGGCAGCATAATGGTACAACATTAACAAAGGTTAATATCAGAAAGAAAAAAATATGGTGGATTAGATGTCTCAGAAACTTTTCTGCAAGGTTTGTTTTTCTTAGGATTGGAAGTTTAGGGGAATTTGCTGCAAGGTTTGTCTAACTGAATAGTAAGTATTTTTGTTTGAATAGGCATGACTGCTTTGCTCAGCGAGTTGATATCTGCATTTCAGTATTGACCAGAAGTAAAATATCTGTAAAGGTTACTGTTTGAGGAATATGTCGTTTGTTAGAATCTTTCAATTAGTCATACATTCTTTGCTGATTCTGTGTCACTTGGTAGCTTCGTTAACTCTTTCAGTCCCCTAGAGCCCCATTAGGCAATAACTATTTCAGCGAAAGAAGTAAAACCACTAGATCTTGAAAAACAGTTAAAGAATGACCCCAGAGAGGAGTTGATGTGTGATTCTTAATCTCTACCCCACACCCTGCTCTATCTCACTGTAGGTGTTTACAGACATAAAATATATGCATAACCTTCTAATGTCAATATCATATTGCTTTTTGAACAAAGGACAGGTATTAAATTTAATAGTTGAGAATTAGCTACTGCTGGAATTCTATGTACACCCCCCCAATTAATTAGAGCATTTTAAAGGCAATTGTATCTAGAAACATGTGTGTTTTGGGTAAGACTCAAGGTTAAGTGGAATTAAGTTGTTTATTAAGGGAAAATCTTTCATGTGACATTAATATCTTTAATTAAAACTGCAACTTTCTTTAAAATAATGGAAACTTCAAATTGTTTCACCAGTTTTTTTTGGCAAAAATTCATGTCTAGAGTCTAGAATGGAGGAGGAGGGTGTCTGAGAATTTAGTGATGTAAGGTCCTTACAAAACACATTAGGTAAATTAAGAAAGGAACTGGAGACTCAACATAATAATTCTTGTGTGTCTAGACTCAGTTGTCTAGAATGGATGCTTGAATATATTTGAATCTTTCTGTTTTATTATATTTCATCCTTATATTTTTTATGTCACTATCTTTAGGTTCTGAATGACCTGATTATTACAAGCTATATGGCAAATTTTCACCTTTAAAATAGAAGTCATATAAATAAAGTCAGTTTAATTAACAAATGCATATTTTTTTATGGAATGAATAAGTCATTCATTGTAAATTATTCACAAAGGGCATTTAGAAAGTCATTGATATTAATCATCATGGTTATATTTGTGTATATGTGTATGTTTGTACATACGCATGTGTGTGTATATAAATATTTATTTCTCTGAGTAAAGCGCTGAAGGTTAAAATACTGTTGGTGGTTATTTTATAATTATTTGGAAGAAAAATGATTAGGAATACATTCAACAAAAACACTGCTTATTTTATTCTATTAACGCTTAACTTATTAGAACCAGACTACCTGAGTTTGAAACTTGATTCCTAAGCTTGTAAGCTGAGCAAATTTCTTATTGATAAATTGCTTCATCTTCACAAAATGTGAAATGAAGGGGAGCATAGTACTATGTCATAGGATAGTTGTCAAAATTTAGATAAATAATACATGTAAATTTGTTAGCACACTGTCTATAATTTAATACGTGTGCAAATAATGTTAATAGCTGTCATTATATTTTACTTTTACTGGTGCTTGTCATTTTACTCTTGAACTTTGATAAAACATATTTAACTTGACTGTATTCATTTATCTCTTTTTTAATAAAGATTTTATTTATTTATTTGACACAGAAAGACACAGCAAGAGAGGGAACACAAGCAGGAGGGGTGGGAGAGGGAGAAGCAGGCTTCCTGCTGAGCAGGGAGCCCAATGCGGGGCTCAATCCTAGGACCCTGGGATCATGACCTGAGCTGAAGGCAGATGCTTAATTACTGAGCCACCAGGGACCCCTGTATTCACTTAACTTTTGTGTTAGATTACAATTCTTCTATTTAAGGTCTAAAATATTTTATGTATTTATAAAAACATATTTATTGTACATATTTTGGAAATAAATTTATAAACAAACAGGAGTTTGTTTGATAATCTCATCAACCAAAAATGATCACTACTTCCATTTGGTGATTTTGTGGGTCTCTTTTAAGTCATGTCTTGTATGTTTTACTTAGTTTAAATCATTATGTACATGAAGTTTTATATTATATAGTTATCTACTTATCATTTAAAAATAATTTTTTAAAAATATATATTTTAATGAGTGCATAATACTCCATCTTGTGAATAAAGCATGATTTAATTAATTATATTCCCATCATTAGTCATTAAGTGTATTTTACAGTTTTATCATTGAACAAACTTATGTTATGATTTTCTTAAATTAACATTTGTTAAATAGAGCTCTGTGGTGTAGGAGGAAAAGCTGTGGTTCAAAAAAAGGCCACAAGAGAAACTGAAATAGATTTTTTTATTCACAGGTGCTGGAGGAAGTATTACACATGTCTTGAAGGGCCACATAGGGAAGTCAAGGCAGAATGTAGGCAGAAAGAACCATGAGAGTTGAGGCACATGGTATTATTAAGGTCTGTACCCACAGAGTGGTTTGAGGTTCCCAGCTAAGGCCCAATTGATTAATTCAAACCAAAAAGTGAGGTTTGGGTAAACTCTAGGGGGTCCTTAACTAAGGCTCCCCAGAGGTTGTTGACCCAACAAAATGGATGCCAAGGCTTCAATGCCATGGAGTAGTTTCGCTAAACCCTCAACATCCTAAAAATGGCATTAATACTCATATAGATTTGTTTTCTTTTTGTATTTTTTTATTACAATGTATTTCTGGAAGAATTACTAGGACAATTCATAAAAATGCACTGAGGAGTTCTCACTCTTTCCCAGATAAAATTGAACGAATTTCAATACTCAAACGGCATCACACAGATTCCTTCCCATTTTTAGTGATACTCTAGAAAATGGTGATACTCTGCCGCTTCCTGTGGGCGAACGGGAAATGAAGCACAAACAAGTCAGTTGCGAGAGAAAGGGAGCAGGGGACAACAGTAGAAAAGACTGTTGCCCTGAACATCTCCTCAGTCTCGCTTTTATTAGATAGAAACAGTAACCAACAGAAGAGCCGAAGAAGGCCAAACATTAGTCATATGCCTTGTAGATAAACAAGAAGGAGGGCAAAATATGCCTGTACAAGCAGTATAAAGTTTATAGTTGAGCAAGCACATTCAAAGGACTTATCTAAGTAGCCACAGGTGCTCTCCGAGGGGGAAAGGGGAGATAATGGAAAAAATGAAGCAGGCAGCATTCTGCCCTCAGCGGGCTGGGCGTTCCCAGCTGCTCCGGGCTTCCATGAAGCAGGCGGAGTTCCTCCCTGAGCTCGCTGGACATCCCCTCTATTACGATGATGATGATGATGATGATGATGATGATGAATAATGCTGCAAAGAACATAGGAGTATAAATAGCTTTTCTAGATTTTGACTTTTTTTTTTTAAGATTTTATTTATTTATTTGATGATGAGATCACAGGTAGGCAGAGGGCAGGCAGAGACGGAGAGGAGGAAGCAGGCTCCTCACTGAGCAGAGAGCCTTATGTGGGGCTCTATCCCAGGACCCTGGGATCATGACCTGAGCCAAAGCAGAGGCTTTAACCCACTGAGCCACCCAGGCACCCCTGACTTTAATTCTTATGGATAAATACCCAAAAGCAGGAATGTTGTATCATATTGTAATTTTATTTTAAATTTTTTTGAGGAAACTCCATATTGTTTGTTTTTTTTTTTTAAGATTTTATTTATTTATTTGAGAGAGAGAGAGAGAGAGAGATGTCACAGGTAGGCAGAGAGGCAGGCAGAGAGAGAGGGGGAAGCAGGCTCCCTCCTGAGCAGAGAGCCCCATGTGGGCTCCACCAAGGTGCCCCTGTTTATTCTTCTTTTTTTTTTTTTTTAACTTTTTTGACAGAGACCACAAGTAGACAGAGAGGCAGGCAGAGAGAGAGAGAGAGGGAAGCAGGCTCCCTGCCGAGCAGAGAGCCCGACATGGACTCGATCCCAGGATCCCGAGATCATGACCTGAGCCGAAGGCAGCGGCCTAACCCACTGAGCCACCCAGGCGCCCCAATTCTTCTTAATCACATAGTTCTACTCTATGGAAGTCACTGCTGATAAGAGATTAGAAGAACCTGGATGTTTATAAATGCCATTCATGGGGCGCCTGCATCGCTCAGTGGGTTAAGCCTCTGCCTTCGACTCAGGTCATGATCTCAGGGTCCTGGCACCTAGTCCCGCATCAGGGTCTCTGCTCAGCAGGGAGCCTGCTTCCCCCTCTCTCTCTTGCCTCTCTGCCTACTCGTGGTCTCTGTCTGTCAAATAAATAAAATCTTTTAAAAAAAATGCCATTCACATTAAAATGACAAAATTTAGAAAAATTAGAAAAAAATATGGCAAAAGTGCTATTTGCATTGTGGGACAAGCCATCATACATACTTCAGGAGTTATCAGAAAGAATTTTTTTTTGCTCTGTGTTACTAAATCAAGTCAGGGATTACTGATGGAGTTTAGAATAATTTTCAACTGAACAGTTTAAATACATAGTCTTCATGCTTAGGCCATACATAGTAAAAATTGGAAAAATGAACTTATGTTATATTCCTAGAAAAATAAAACTGCTGTATATCTGAAACTCATAGCAACAGTAACCTCAAACTCATGTAAATTCAGGAAGGACTAAAAAAAATAACCTATTTACTAAGAGATAGGTTTCTAACAAGTGAGGGAAAACATTTCTTTTGGTAGTAATACATTTGTTAAATACATTATTAGTGTTCAGCATACAACATTCCACACACTTCTGTCTAAATATGCATAAATGTAAGAGCCAGATGGATTGTGCTAATGCCAGCATTGCAAAACAGTACCTCAAGCAGAACCACTCTGTAATAACTAGATTAATCAGTAATTGCTTTGGTGTTCATCAAAATATCATTAATCCTTATAAATTAAGTGGTTATTAATGCACATGAAATATGGATATACAAAGAAAAAAATCTTTGTAATTATTGTTTTTATTGCTGTTCTCTGTATTTAGGAGTTATATTAAAGGGAGGAATGTAACACTACATGTAGGTTCTTGTAACAGTCACACTTCAAATCAGACCACACACATTGTTTGTTTTAATTCCTAACCCTTTTCTCTGCAGTGCATCTTATCTCTAAACGAGTATACCTCTGGCATTTTTGTCTTGCAAAGTCCTAAATTCATCTTTATTCCAAGTAACATTTTTTTCAATTTGCAGATGAGGCAAATTCCATGCTATTCATTGACAGACAGACATACCATTTCACTTAGAGATCTTTTAATTCTTTTTCCCCCTATTTTTACGTTTGCTTTTTAAATTTTCTTTAATTAAAACACCACAGGGGCGCCTGGGTGGCTCAGTGGGTTAAGCCGCTGCCTTCGGCTCAGGTCATGATCTCAGGGTCCTGGGATCGAGTCCCACATCGGGCTCTCTGCTCAGCAAGAAGCCTGCTTCCCTCTCTCTCTCTCTCTCTCTGCCTGCCTCTCCATCTACTTGGGATCTCTCTCTGTCAAATAAATAAATAAAATCTTAAAAAAAAAAAACATCACAGACATACAGAAGAGTTCACAACTTAGGTCCATAGATCTATTAATTATCATAGACCTAAACACACTCAGATAAATAGCACCAAGGTCAAGAAATAAACTGTTACCAACACCCCAAAAGATAGACAAGTCTTTCCCTAAACACTACCCTCCTTTTCCACCCCCCAAAAAACATTCTCCAGATTTCCAACACAGTATATAAACTTCTCTTATCTTTGAACTTTATGTAAATGAAATCATAAAGTATGTGGGCTTTCCTTAAATTCTGAATATTTGCATTTTTTTTATTACAGTTCAGTATTGCATTGCATGAATTTAACAGCTATCTTTTCAAAGCTGTGTCTTCACATAGTGGAAGGAGCTTGAGAGCTCTGTGGGATCTCTAAGAATACTAATCCCATTCATAGGTGTTCCATCCTTATGACCTAAGCACTTCCTAAAGATGATATTTCCTAATACCATCATGATGGATATCAGATTTCAACATGAATTTTGGGGGAACACAAACATCAGTCCATAGCATGAGGGGCAGGAAACATATCTCCTGTAGAAAAGAATTCCAAACCATATATACAGATACTCTGCTTTCAAGGGTTGAGCATAATTCTCTTTTCCTTAATTGTGTGCTGCTCATAGTGACTTCCTTCCAGAAAGGCATGTGGGGAAGAACAACTCTACAGTGAAGAAACTAAATTTTACCTCTATGGTTTCCCTCCAAAACCACACATAATCCCAGCCTAATCATAAGACAAACATTAGGCAAATCTCAGTTGTGGGGCATTCTACAAAATAATTAACTCCTCCAAATTGCCAAGGTCATCAATATCAAGGTATGAGAAACATTATTGTCAAGAGAATGCTAAGCAAATATGACCTCTAAATGTACTATGGAATCCAGGATGGGATCTTGGAACAGGAAAAGAACATTAGGTAAAAACTAAGGAGATATGAATAAAGTATGGGGTATGATTAATGGCAATGTATCAACATCAGTTCACTAGTTGTGCCAAATGTACCATACTGATATATTAACGATAGGGAAAACAGGATGTGAGGGTGTATGACAGCTCTCTTTGCAACTTTTCTATAAATCTAAAACTATTTTAATATAAAAAGCTTATTACAAATACTACAAGAAAGTGAAAAGTCCAGCCATTTAATGTGAGCATATTTTAAAATACACATAAACAATAAAGCCCTTGTATTTGGAATACATAATGTAAGTAATTTTTAAAAAGAAACCTTAATGTATAAGGTTTTCCCATTTTTAGGATACTGTTTGATGAGCTTCAACAAAAGTATGTGGTCATTTAACTAATACCACCAAAAAGATTAAGAATAGTCCCATTACTTATACCGTTTGCAATCAATCCCTTCCCCCATCCAACCATTCCATTTATTTTCCTCATTGTGTTTTTTTTTTTTTTTTCTATTTTCTCTTTCATTGATGTCTGGTTTTGTGTTTAGTATTTTCTTCCTTCTGCCTACTTTGATTTAATTTACTGACTTTTTCCAGTTTCCTAAGGTAGAAGCCTATGTCATTAATTTTAGTCCTTTCTTTCTGTTTTAATATAAGTACTGTTATAAATTTCCTGTAAACATTGCTTTAGCCCAATACCACAAATTTAATTGGGTGTGGTTTTATTTTCACATAATTAAAAATATTTTCTAATTTTCTTTGTGTTTTTTTTTTCTAACATATATCTTATAAAAAAATGCTGTTCAATTTCAAAATATCTCAATTTTGTCAGTTATCTTTCTGCTATTGATTCATAAGTTGATTTCATTGCAGTCAGATAACAATCTCTATGATTTTAATCCTTTTAAAACTGTTATGTCTTACTTTTTTGGCCCAGGATATGGTCCATATTTTGGTGAAAGTTTCATGTATACTAGAGAAAAGGTGTGCATTCTGTGATAGGCAGCTAAAGTGTTCTATAAACATTAATTATGTTTCTTGCTCATGTTGTTCAAATGTACTACGTAATTATTGATTTTTAATCTAATTACTCTTTTTATGACTGAGAAAAGAATGATGAGATCTCATACTATAATTGTGGATTTTCTATTTCTCCTTTCATATATTTTGATTTTTTTATATACTTTGAAGTACAGCTTCTTAGCTTATACACATTTAGAATTGCTATGTCTTCTTGATGAACTGGCCCTTTTTGTTAACATGAAGTATTCCTTTTCAGGCCACAAGTAATATTTATCATTCCAAAGTCTAACTTTCTTATTAGTATAGTCCCTCAAGATTTCTTTTGATTAGTATTTTCATTGTATTTTTAATGATTTACATATAATCTACTTTATCTTTGTATTTAAAGTTAGTTTTTACAGTGGAAAAAGACAGTCTCTTCAATAAATGGTGCTGGGGAAATTGGACAGCTATATGTGGAAGAATGAAACTCAACCATTCTCTTACACCATACACAAAGATAAACTCAAAATGGATAAAAGACCTCAACGTGAGGCAGGAATCTACCAAAATCCTAGAGGAGAACATAGGAAGTAATCTCTTCAACATTGGCCACAGCAACTTCTTTCAAGATACATTCCAAAGGCAAAGGAAACAAAAGTGAGAATGAACTTTTGGGACTTCATCAAGATCAAAAGCTTCTGCACAGCAAAGGAAACAGTCAATAAAACAAAGAGGCAACCCACAGAATGGGAGAAGATATTCACAAATGACACTACAGAGAAAGGGCTGATATCCAAGATCTATAAATAACTCCTCAAACTCAACACACACAAAACAGATAATCATGTCAAAAAATGGGCAGAAGACATGGACACGTCTCCAAAGAAGACATACAAATGGCTAACAGACACATGAGAAAATGTTCATCATCACTAGCCATCAGGGAGATTCAAATCAAAACCACATTGAGATACCACATTATACCAATCAGAATGGCCAAAATCAACAAGACAGTAAACAACAAGTTTTGGAGAGGATGTGGAGAAAGGGGAAACCTCTTACACTGTTGGTGGGAATGCAAGTTGGTCCAGCCACTTTGGAAAACAGTGTGGAGATTCCTTAAGAAATTAAAAATAGAGCTACCCTATGACCCTGCAGTTGCACTACTGGGTATTTACCCCAAAGATACAGATGTAGTGAAAAGAAGGGCCCTCTGTACCCCAATGTTCATAGCAGCAAAGGCCACAGTCACCAAATTGTGGAAAGAACCAAGATGCCCTTCAGCGGACGAACTGATAAAGAAGATATGGTCCCTATATACAATGGAGTATTATGCCTCCATCAGAAAGGATGAATAGCCAACTTTTGTATCGACATGGATGGGACTGGAAAAGATTATGCTGAGTGAAATAAGTCAAGCAGAGAGAGTCAAGTATCATATGGTTTCACTTACTTGTGAAGCATAAGGAGTAACATGGAGGACATTGGGAGATGGAGCAGGGAGGTGAGTTGGGGGAATTGGAGAGGCAGACAAAGCATGAGAGACTGTAGACTCTGAGAGATAAACTGAGGGTTTTAGAAGGGAGGTGGGTGAGGGTTTGGGTGAGCCTGGTGGTGGGTAATATGGAGGGCACATATTGCATGGAGCACTGGCTATGGTGCATAAATAATGAATGCTGGAACACTGAAAAGAAATAAAATAAAATAAAATGGAAAAAAGTCAGTTTTTATGGATAGCATAAAAAAAACAATGAGTTGCTAATATTAATATAAAAGACACACATCCTCATTAAAATCCAGAAAATTCAGATAGCTATTTAAAAACATGCAATGGTAGATGAAAAAAATTATTGTTTCTTCTGTTTCCTTCCAGATTTTTTATGTATCTGCCCCCTAAGTTTGTTCTCCTAGGTTTTTGAAACTCCTAAATCACTTGGCCTTCTATTTTGTTCCTCTAAACAAGAATCCTAGGTATCATCTTGGAATCATCCCACCCCCTCACATTCCCCTTTCCTTTGGATCTCCTCTCAAATTACATGAGTTCTCTTTTCAATGTTCAAAATGTCTGAAATCTAAACATTCTTCAGCATATCCACTTTAGTTCAAATGATCATTACATTATCTATTGTCTGAAGCATCACAATATCATTTTTAACTGGTCTAGACATTTTTCTTCCTCTTAACCCAGGGCAGATGAAGTTTACAGAATGATGCAAATGGATCTGGAAGGGTGAGGCAAGATAACTATAATATATGTTATCACAACTCTAACCAGTATTTAATACATTTGACTTTTATTCAACCCTCATAGGAAGTAAGATGCAAAAAATTTTTGCGAGATCAACCTTGAATTTGAGTCAGAAATAAGAAGGAAATTTCATGAAGTCCCAGGTTCTCTGGGTGGATTCTTTGACTCATAGTTTAGTGTATTATTAGTTGAACAACTTAGATTCCATTTGTCTTAGCATTTGAGTCCTTCACAGTTCTAAGAGTAAGGGTTTCTTAATTTTATATCAGGTAGCTAAGGTTTGGAAGGGTTAAACAAGGAAGTGATAGAGTTACTATCAGAACTATATTAAAAACGGTTATGGGGCGCCTGGGTGGCTCAGTGGGTTAAGCCGCTGCCTTCGGCTCAGGTCATGATCTCAGGGTCCTGGGATCGAGTCCCACATCAGGCTCTCTGCTCAGCAAGAAGCCTGCTTCCCTCTCTCTCTCTCTCTCTGCCTGCCTCTCCGTCTACTTGTGATCTCTCTCTGTCAAATAAATCAATAAAATCTTTAAAAAAAAAAAACGGTTATGAATGGTCTCTATTTACTATCTTGCCTTACTTGAGGCAGGAAATCTTTGTAATTTCTCCAATTTGAAATAATGAGGAGGCTAATTGTTGGCTATGGGAATGGGTAGCTTCTATAATTAGAGAATCAAATTGAAGGAAGAATCTACAGAACTTGATGAAAAGATAAACACCACATAATGACTTTAGAGAAGGCAAGATAGATGGTGGATTTTAAGGCCCTGAGAGAATTATGCCCAGTTTATTGTAGAGGCACCTGGGATTACACGTAATTATTCTATGTTTCATTAGTTGGGTTATTGATTAGAGGAGCTTGGGTAACTCCTGTCCTAGTTGTAATTCAGCTGCTGTGATTTTATGCTGAAAACACCTAACGCACCCCTTAATTCAATGACAGAAAACTACACTGCCACATTTTTGTTGCTCTTGCTTTCGTTATTTTCATTTTTCTTCTCAGACTCCAGCTGTCCCTAGGTCCATCTGTTTTTATTGCAGTTACCATATACTGTTCAGCATGAAGCTTACTGGAAGCACATTCATGTAAATCTGCAGGTGCAAAGTTGATGCGTTCGGCACCTGCAAACATTTGGAAAATTCACCAAGAGGCATTTTCAACCGTTAGGGGATGGGGGAAAAAAAAAACAATTAGTGGATAACATAAAACCTTAATATTGTTATTCTTATTATTTTTTCAAAACCAAAACCAACATAATGTCTTCCAGTATGTCTCCTAGAGGACCAAATCTAAGCCAAGTTTGAATTAAAAATAAAATAATAACTCGTTTTGGGTTCTCCAAACACATTAAAGCACTAGAAATTCTCTTAGCTTCCTACAAAAGAAAACCATTTTTCTTAATGGTCATATAATTAAAATTGGAAAAATACATTTTTACAGAGCTCTTTGTAAGCTCTTTGTAAGTAAAAATTACCTGTGGGGAAACAATATGAGGTATTCACATTTGAAATGTTTTTCTCAAATAAAGTTCATTCTCTCTTTCAATGCCTTCATCAACCAGCATCAATAAGCGTTTGTCCCAACCACTTATTAAAAGATGAGAACCCTCCATGCAGTAAAATAGAAAGTAAAAATTCAAATTTCTCATCTCTTTCAATTTTAATTAACCACCAATCATTTTAGTGTGTGTATTCATTCTTTCATACATAGTGTTGTGGCTGACCTTTAAGAGTTAACATAAATTAAGAAATGCAAAGCTACAACTCCTTCAGCAATCAAGAAACTAGATCAGTATTTTTTTTCACTTATTTTGTTTGTGGTATCATATATATTGAGTCAAAAAAGTGGGTAAACACAAAGCACTTTGATTGATCTGACCTTCCAGGAAGTTCTTTGGAATTGACACTTAGTCCCTTATGGCTGAATTGCAGTGTTGTTAAGAGAATAACAGAAGCCTATTAAAATTCACCTTATTCTAATTTCAGTTGTGTTTATAACAGAAAGCAATACAGATCTACTCTTTCGGCATCACTATTTCTTTATTATAAGATTTTCAGTATCGAGCCATAAAATGTAATTTGAGAACCTCTTGGACTTCATTGCAATGAAAATGGGACAATAAAGAAAAGAGGTGCTTCACTTATAAGAAATGCCATGACCAGTTACTTTTCTTTATATTATTTTATTAAACCCTGCAATAGTCTCCAGAAGTTGAATAATTTGTATTTTCTATAACAGAGTCTCATAATATCATTTACTTAGTATGCTATTATATATTCTAAATGACGTACACATTTTTTTTAATTGAATATGCTTGATTCTCTTAGAAGGGAGATGTCAGCATAATCTCCGCTCCATTTTATAGATGAGGACACACAGGTAGAGGGGAGTTACACAACTTACCCAAGTCACAAACCCAGTAAGTGGTAGAAATGGAATTTGAAGCCAGGAAATCTTGATTCAGCATTGCCATACCTAGCCACAAAGTGATAGCACTGAAGTCACTCATGCATTTGTCAATCAAAATTACAGAAAATGAATGAAAAGAAAAAAAGCCAAGATAATATCACTTAGTGGTTTTATTCAAATCCATACTAGAAAATGACAGTATTGTTAACACAGATAGTAGGGGGATACGGCATTGCCTAATCCTGGAAAAGCTGCAACACCAACATACTTTAGAATAATTTCCCAACGTCTATGTCTTTGATGTTATCTACATCTCACATGTAATCAAGATGTAATCCAAAATATAACCTACCGGAAAGGGTCCAAACTGACAACTCAAGTGTACCAATGAGAGCAATTCTTCAACTATAAAAATATTCATTGATCTCTTCACTTTTTTTAATGCGAAACTCTAGAGGCAGTTTAGATCAAGAAGAGTGGAGGGATTCAAAGAAAAAAAAAGTGGTAATTTTTAAAAGATGGGCATGATAATTAAGAACATTTATTTTTATACTTTTACTTCAAATGAGGTCAAATTCTTATCTTTAGATTCAAGTTACTTTATTTGTTTTTAAGGATCAAAGATAAAAAAAGATGTTCGACATCATTAGCCACTAGAAATGCAAATAAGTATCACAGTAAGATACCACTACACCTCCACTAACGTGGCTAAAATTAAAGACTGACCATGCCACCCATTGTCAAGGATGTAGAAAAATTGGAACTCTTACAACCCAGTATAACTGTGGAGCTGTTAAAGTTATATCACCACTTTGGGAAACAATTTGTCAGTTTCTTAAAATGTTCCAACAAACAGAGGCCATGTTGCTAGGGGTTCTATGACAGATTTGTTCCAATGTTATTAAATTTTATAAATTCAACAGTTTTGACACATTGTTCCATTTGTGTTATTCTTGTAGAACTCCTGAAACCACCATCTGCTTTACAAATTAAACTTCTCTATTTGTTTTTAATTTGGACATCCATTTCTTAACTCACACATCTTATTCTTTCCTGGCTATAAAACATGTATGTATCCTTCAAAAGCCAATTAAACTATTTGCTCCTCCATGAAGCCCTCCCTGATCTATTCTCAATGGTATTGGTTTGCGAGGACTGTTATAACAAATTACCACAAACTTGGTGACTTCAAAGACAGAAATTTATTCTCCCACAGTTCTGGAAGCTATAAGTCTGAAAAAAGATGTTGCAGGGGCATACTCTCTCCAAAGGCTTTAAAGAATACCCCTTCTTTGTCCCTTCCAGTTTCTGGTGGTCTGAAGCATTTCTTAGCCTGGGATGGCATAACTCTAATCTGTGCCTGTGTCTTCATATGGCTGCATTCTCCCTATGTGTCTGTATCTCTGCATCCAATTTTCCTCTTATTATAAGGACACCAACTATAGCTGAATTTAACTTTAACACAGTTTGACTTTATCTTAACTAATTAAATCTGCAGACACTATTTCCATGTTGTCCTCACAGTTAGAGGTCCCAAGTAGACATGAATTTTGAGGAGATGTTATTCAACCCAGGAGAGTCCACATTGTGGCCATGGAAATTTCACATCCATCCCAAAATACATTCACTCCATCTCAATCTCCTGAAAAAATCTTAATCCATTTGAATATTAACTCTAAATCCAAAATCTCATACACATATGAAATAAAAAATTTTCAAACTGTTATCATCTAAATAATCTAAATGATCTATGAGTAAGATTCTGGGTATGATCAATCCTGGGACAAAATTTGTCACCATCTCAGAACCTGTATACAAAATTATATAATTCTCGGGGCACCTGGGTGGCTCAGTGGGTTAAGCCTCTGCCTTTGGCTCAGGTCATGATCCCAGGGTCCTGGGATCGAGCCCTACATCGGGCTCTCTGCTCAGCGGGGAGCCTGCTTCCCCCCCACCTCTCTCTGCCTGCCTCTCTGCCTACTTGTGATCTCTGTCAAATAAATTAAAAAAAATTATATAATTCTCAAGGACAATCGTTGGGCAGACATTTGGATAGACATTTACATTCTGAATGGAAGAAAACAAAAAAGTGAAGGAGCCACTGATCTAAAGCAAATTTGGAATCAACAGGGTAAATTCCATTGGGTTTCAAGCCCTGAGAATAATTCTGTGGTTCAGTCCACCCCTAGGATTATGGAGGCTCTGTTGTCCTGGTGCACTGAGGCCTCATCAGCTCATCTTCGGGGTCTTTAGGGCTCCCATTATCTCGTGCCTCTAGGCCTTTCTACCTGGCCTCTGCCTCTTCCCTCAAAGCCATTTTCCCTTTTTCTTCAAAGGGAGTATGTGCTCCCACCCTGAGAAATTTTATCAACTTGTTTCTTGCTTATAGAATCCTAGAATTCAACAGCCTTCCCTCATTTCATCCTGTCTCTGGCCCCTTCAGTCCAAGCTGGCAGTGCTTCTATTGTTAAAACATTCTCAAAAATCTGTCAGTCTTCCACGTACGTAGACAGACCCTGTACCAGTACACAAGAAGGTTCTCTACAGATTAAAAAAAGGAAAAAAAAAATAGAAGATCTCTTTAAAAACACATTCAAGGCCAAAAATTCTTTTTAAAGGAGAGCAGAATTGTAATATTACTAATTTCTCAAACTATTTACATGTTTTTAAAATGGATCTCCAAATTTACAAATTGCAAATGTTTGGATTTTTTTTTTTATTTTCTTATTCTCTCTCCAATGATTTTTTTCCAGGAAAAAGTTTTCTTCATGTGATTGTGTGCACTTGTGTCCTTGCCAAATAGTCGACTCACTCTAATAATAATTAAAAAAATGAAAATAAAGCAAAAGCAGATGCAAAAAAAAAAATCTTAATAAAGAACTTCCAAATACTCTCTTAAACCAATCACTATTTCAGTGAAAAATGAGGGTTATGGAATAACAGTTCTTTTACTTAGCAGTTTACCTCATTGACTCCTCTAAGAACCGTAAGTTAACTGTGAATTTTCAAGGCAATTTCAAATGTTTCAAAAGCTAATGGAAATAGTGTTTATAAATCTATACAAGTCAGTGTACCTTATTAAGAGTGTGGGTTTGGATTGTCAGACTGCATGTGTTTTAAGCTTATATCCTATACTTACTAGGTCTGGAATCTTAAAGGATACATTTTTTAAGCATCAAATTCTTCATCTGTAAAATCTGTATAATATCAACACTCTGTTTGGTTGATGGAATAGACTCAATGAAATGATCACTTATTATAATTCCTGTCCCACAGAAAATGCTTTTTCATTTCCTTTTATTTTTATTTTCATTTTTTTCTCTCTTCATGAACAATAGGCTTATAAAATTTGGCACTACTTATAATTAATAAGATTCTTATCAGCTGGTATTATCACTCTTGATGGTAGAATTTAATTGATGTGGTGAAAGATAAAAAGAATTATTATTCTTGTGGTAAAATTTAATCGATGTGGTGATCTCATTCCAACCAACTGCTGAGATTGGCAGATATATATGGCTTTGATAAAGATAAAACAAGAAATAAATATGAATGCTACTTAATAAACATATTTCAGTAAATTACTTTTTTTCTGGTAATAACGTGATAAGAAACAATACAATATAACTTTGGTAATAAAAATTAGGGATGATAGGGGTGCCTGGGTGGCTCAGTGGGTTAAAGCCTCTGCCTTCGGCTTGGGTCATGATCCCAGGGTCCTGGGATCGAGTCCCGCATTGGGCTCTCTGCTCAGTGGGGAACCTGCTTCTTCCACTCTCTCTGCCTGCCTTGCCTCTCTGCCTAGTTGTGATTTCTCTCTGTCAAATAAATAAAATATTAAAAAAAATTAGGGATGATAAAACTTTGAATGTTTAATTCTTCAACCTTAGTCATACCTGAGATAGTTGACACCCAAGTTTCTCTTTCTCTTTTTGTCCTATCCTCCACTTCCTGTACAAAGAATCCCATATGTGGTGGAGACAACTTGTTGTTGAATAATGAAATTAATTATGGTGGAAGGTGTGATGAGATTGGAGAGGATAATAGTGGAGGACTTGTAAGTATGTCTCCACTTGTCATGGAGAATGTTATCTTGTTTGACTAGAAAATGTAAAACCAATGGCTACTTTTCCAGAACAAAATTAATGTAGTTACATACAATAACAGCAAAAGAATCACAATTATGCTTGTATATTAACATTTACAATGTGACAATTGTTTATCTGGGCCTATGAACTTTTGTTTCAGCTTGTGATCTTATCACTCAGCTGGAGTGTTTATCAAAAATGAATAGATTTTTAAGGATCTATCTCAAATCAGCTCTGTAGAATATATCAGTTGTGATTGTGCTTGTATAAGTGGAAATAGGATGTCTTCTCTTTGTGGTGCCATTTGTTTTTATCCTAATTACCAGAAAAGATTAAAAAAGAAATTTGCACAAATTATTCCAGCAGCCCGTATTTGATTTCAAACTGTCAGAAGATTTTTATACAACCTTTACTGTAACATAAACAAAAAAAGTCATAACTTTAAAAATATTTTTGTGTTTTCTCATTTTCTAAAAAACAGTTTAGAGTTTCTTGAGATACCATGAGGAAAGGTGAGCTACTCTAAAATCTTTTTAAAAAGTGTATTTACATTTACCAAGAAGGTAATGATTATAAGTTAATGTTCTAGCACAAGTTCCTAACATAGAATTATAGCAACATGATTACTCTAAAGGATTCTGCCATATACCTACTTTAAAATTTTGTTGGCTAGAATTAGAAGAGAAACTGTAAGGGCCTATTCAGCCAGAGCAGTCCCACCCCAGTTGAACTGCCATTTTGTTGTAAAACTTAAATTGACTTTGCCCACCCCCCAGGGGAACTTACTTAAAAACAAGTCCCGAAAAAGAGTCCCAGGTAACAAAGTCCAAGTACAAGGGCGGGTCAGGCCAGGTGGAGGTATTCAATCAGTGGGGGCGCATACTGTCTCCTAGCTACCAAGGAGTATGGGCCCCCGCCCTTTGGGAGCCTTTTGGCGCCAATCCTAACCAAGGTGTGATAGGCTAAGTCAAATGTCTACTAGGGTAAATTGTAATTCAATTGGTCACCTAGCATGACTGTGCAGCTTTCTCTGTGTGTTACAATTTCATTGGCCACCCCTGTGTGGCCAGGCCCAACCACCCATGGCCTTTGCTCTATAAAAGTTAGTCTGGAAAGCAGGGAGGGGTCGCCCTCTCTCTGTAAAAGGTGCGGCCCTGGCTGGCCAGTTTGATTCCTGATGCTTGGCGTGAAATAAATCTTTGCTTGACCTTCGCTTTGTATCAGTCTCACTCCTTTAATCACGGACCCATTATTGGGGTACCCAATTTTGGGGGGACCCAACAAAACCTACAACTGAAAATTTTTCCATGATATTGAATTAAATGCTATTTTTAGAAACACTGTTCTATTATTGTTTTTTGTTTTTTGGTGAGGCATGAAAGTTTTTTGTGAGTGCTAGCAATTAAAGCTTTCCTACAAATAAAGCAAGAATATTTGCTTCAGTAAAACTGGCTGTAGAACTGCATATTCTTTCAATACAGGAAACAAATCCCCTTTCTATTTCATCTCCAGGAGTTCTCCTCACTTGGAAGCAATGGGGAGTCTTCAGGTAAACACAGAGCTACTGTGTTATGTGGCAGAGTTATGTGGCTCTCCATCCCTTTATTTCACTCCTTTGAAAAACTGTTTTTCCTCTGGAAAAATTTCCCAAAGACTCAAGGGAAGGAAAAAGTAAGTTTTATTTAATTTTCCCACAAATCTCACAAATGCTCCTTCTAGTTAAGACCACATTTCTAAGAAAATATGGTGGGTTGTACAGGATCTAACTTACAGAAACAAAACAGAAAACAAAGCCAAAACAAAAAAGAAGTTAACTTAGTGAATTACTTCAGACATTTAATTTAGACTTTGGTTTTCTTTTCTTTTGTATTATGCTTGCTTTTATCAACAATAGGTAATTGGACAATTCTCTTAATATGCACTCATCATCTTTTATTTCGGTCTCTCCACTTGGAAAACATCACACTGAAAATGCCCTGAGGAATGAGGAGAGGAGGTTTTTGCGATTTAGAAGGCCAAACTTGCATGGGTATTTTAAATTTCTTGGTTTAAGGTAAGAGAACAGAAAATTTATTTATTTTTTTAAACCAATAGCCTTCAATTCATATATATTTTTTCCTTCCTTAGACTAAGTCCTTTTATAAAACTGGATGTCAAATTAAAGCAGTTTTCAGATACTAATAAATATTTCACTTAGCTATTATTTTATGTACTGATTTTAAATTGTATTTGGAAAAAATGTTAGGTGCCTTTGTCTTTTAATTGACTGGAAAGGTTCAACTCCCCCAGGTTTTTGTTTTCGATGAGCTGTGAAGAAGGCTTTTTAATGAGTTGGTAAGTGACATTGATTACCATTAAATCACATCAAGCAGAGGAAACAATGCCATTAACTTATAGTTTTGTGGGTTCCACAACAGCTTGTGCATAGGCAGTCTTGAAGATTAGCAGCCCCCAGTATGCAGAGCACCTAATAAGTTACTTTGAAGTGTATAGTAATGGAAAAAAATATTCTTGGTAATAATTTACTGAGAATTCAACCTTGGTTATAATCTAGACAATGTTAAGACAAAATTAAAATGCCAGGATGATAACGATGAAAGTCATGTCATCTCACACTTCATTACCGTAACAAATGTAACTAAACACAGTCTATATTGTAAATTTTCTACACTCCAGGTAGTTTTGGATCCAGTTTGTTTCAACTTTCATAAGCACTTCCTTCTATTTTGCTCCCTCAGCTATCTCTTCTATTTAAGCTAATAGTACTTGCTCTCAAGACAACATTCGAATAGGACACCTTGTCTCTAATCTCCCCATCTCACCTTGGCCCATATTGTATATTTACCTTCCAAAAATATAGCTTGGGTAGATTGATTCCTTGCTTGACTGTATTTCCCACTGCTTAGTAAAACTAATTTAATTTCCTTTGGTATTCCAGACACTTCACAATCGATCCTTTTTTATTCCCATTCAAATTCCTACCATCCAACTCTATACACACTTTTTTTTTTAATATTTTATTTATTTATTTATTTGTTAGAGACAGAGTGAGCACAGGCAGACAGAGTGGCAGGCAGAGGCAGAGGGAGAAGCAGGCTCCCTGCTGAGCAAGGAGCCTGATATGGGACTCCATCCCAGGACGCTGGGATCATGACCTAAGTCAAAGGCAGCCGCTTAACCAACTGAGCCACCCAGGCGTCCCTTTATACACACTTTTAAGTGAACTTCACCCACTCAGGTTCTTACAAATTTCAATAAACTGAACTTCTCAGTGTTCATTATACATAGTATAGTATTTCTTCATTAGTGAACAGCAAATACTATACAGCTACATGGCCAAATTATGATCCTTTTAAAAAATGTATTTTGATATAATTAAAAATACTTGCTGTTATGAGGAGGACTGTCAGAGAGGCTGTTTAGTGGGTGGGTGGGGTCATTCAGTGTGGGGTAGAGCAGGATATGATTTGCTAGAAAGCACATGTGGGAAATGAAATGCCAAACCAGCACCAAAGACAATTCCTTGTTTCCTGGGATCAATAATAACTACTGTGTGAGTGTATAAGAAAGCTTGGTCAGGGCAGTAAATAATTCAGTCCAAACAGCAATACAATACTGGAGGGTCACTGATTCAACGGTGCAATAACCGTGGATACCTTTATAGACAATTTGGGACACTCGTATAGTGTGATGGTGATTGTATTGTGTTTATTATTCTCTCATATAATGTTTTATGAGATTTTTAATTACTTTATGTGTGCTACTAGAAAATATCTTGTATTTGAAAGCATCCTACAAATGCAAAATACATGCACCAATGCTTTTAACTAATTCTTTTTTCCTGGAAAGTCTTGCCTCTACTGTCCCGCCTCCCAGCCCCTCCACTGACTTCTCATTCTATGCTTTCCTTTGCTTTTCTAATAATGTTGAGACTTTGGGGGCATGCTTCTTGTCATAATCATGTTTATTTCTAACACTCTCAGTATTCCTCATATTTCATGGCACATAATTGGGTGCTTGAAAATATTTAATAAATGGTTGAATTATTTTTTTAAATAAATGGTTGAAATATGTATAAATAATTAGACATTCTATTTTAAAAAGGAGAATAATGTATAATATATATTTTTTAAAAAGACTAATCTCAAACTATCCTAAATATAGGTGTAACCCTAGTTTCTTTATCCAGCATCAGTTAGAGATTTAATATGATTCACTTAATTATTTCAGGCCCTCTTGGCATACTAGGTCATAATGTTAGTTCTGCAGAGGATGCAGGCATTCCATTCAATTTTATAAACACACTATATTATTTTATCCCTTTACATTCATCATGACTGGGTAGGATATTTTCCTCATTTTAAAGCATGTTTTTGGCTTTTAATTGATGATACATTTTTAAAAACTCTTTGATGTTGTTAGTATTTAGTATTATTATAGATTTCATGTTTCTTCTTTCATTTTCTTAGTGGGATTGTTTAATCTTTATTATCACTCTTTCCTCAGTTTTTTTTTTTTTTTCAGAAATGTTTCCTATGATTTTGATTTTACTTACTCTTAATGATAATTCCTTGTGGTTTTCCTCTCTACTATATACTTCTGAATATGCTTAGTATGATTTTTTTTTCCTTATTTGTCCTTGAGATTTATGTTTTATCTTCAAGGGGGAATTATTAAGACAGTTTGTATAAAATCAGCACTGGACACACCACACAACCAAAGCACAACAAAAGAATGTCTCCCACCAGTCACAATGAGAGAAATGGCTTCTTCCTGAGGAGAGCGGTAAGATGAATTTAGAGATCATATCTTCCTAGGGTTTTGCAGAGGCGAGTAATACTGTTGTCCTAGCCCCCTCCCTACCTCAAGTGTTATTTGTCTTTTGGTCAGGATAGGTAAAGGGATGTGTAAATGTGTATGTGTGTGTGTGTGTGTGTGTGTGTGTGTGTGTGTGTTTATGAACAGAAACAAGGCCAAACATCTGCTTAAACTAATTCACTCAGCAAATGTTATTGATCATGAACTATTTGGCAAGTTATTCTAGATGTAGGAAAGATAACCTTGAATGACGTAAGTCTCATCTATCATGAAGCTCAAATTCTTGAAAGAAAGAGGATGCAGGAGACTACAAGGCACAAATAAACAAGCAAACAGTATAGAAAAAGATTATGCAATAGGAGTGATAGTGAATTGCTTTACTTTGGATTGAGTTGTGAAGGTCTCCCTGAAAAGAAAATACATGGCAGTAAGAAGCTAGACACATGAAATCCTGATTAAAGAGCACTCTAGGCATGAAGAAAGGCAAATGCAGGGGTGTTCAGGCATGAGTAAATTCAATGTGTACCAGGAATGAAAAGAACATCAAGAAGTCTTCTGTGGGTGGAGCATGGTAAGGGCTTTGAGTTTTCTTGTGGATATAACTGGAAGTATTTAAGAGATTTTTTTTTTAAGATTTTATTTATTTATTTGACAGAGAGAGAGATATATCACAAGTAGGCAGAGAGGCAGGCAGAGAGAGAGAGAGGAGGAAGCAGGCTACCCGCTGAGCAGAGAGCCCGACGTGAGGCTTGATCCCAGGACCCCGGGACCACGACCCGAGCTGAAGGCAGAGGCCCAACCCACTGAGCCACCCAGGCACCCCTATTTAAGAGATTTTTGATCAAGAATAGCTGTGAACCAAGTAGTGTAAGAAAGTACTGAGGAATAAATGGAAGAGTTTGGATACTGGAAAAAATGAAGAGGGCCTTGAAGAACTCAAGACAGGGAAGGTCCAGAGTTCTGTCAGATGGCAGTAACAGTTTATCGTTAACTGAGATGCCTAACACCAGTAGGAAATTTATGTGGCTTGTCTCCTAAGTTTATGGCCATCTGAAAAGTATTTCCTTTATAAATTCAGCCCAAATGTAAGCTTATATTCCCACCTTTATCAAACTAGGACCATAGCTTTAGGCTGATATAAATATCCAAGGTGTGTCAGAATAAGGTAAGGAGTAAGGTACAGCTATGACAATGCAATATTACTAAGCATATTGAAAAACAGGATATGATTTATAATCTATTACATTTATACTATAATAACCAGCAATTAAGGTGATACAATACATTATTATTGCCACTAAGAAATTTGTAAAATTATGATACATGACGTACATAGAGAAAACGGAAAATACTAAGATAGGAGGAAAGTACTGACTTTCAGAATTTGAAAATCTGATATCAATTTCTGCTCTGCCTCTTATGAGCTGAGTGATTTGGAGATCATTTACAGTCTAATCTTAGTTTCTTTGCATGACAGGTAAAAACAACAATGCATTCCAAATTTAGCTGCAGATGTTTTAAAATTATGTAACAGAAAAGTTCTTAAAATACACCCCCGAGGTATGTGTAGATATGCATAGGTTTATCTCAAGATATGTTATTTCATCTAGAGAGGAAAATATATTGGTATCAGATAAGTCTATCTCTCTGAGACGTATATGATAATATATGATTTCCTGATTTTAGATATTGGAGACTGAGGGTTCATTGAAGTGAGACAACTGACCTCCAAACACTGAGCACACTGTAGTGACAGACTAAGCCTGGGGCCCTTAAATACTTTAACCAAAGCTTTGTATCTAAGGTCTCACAAAATAAAGAAAACTTGAAGATATGCAATGCTAAAGAATCAAAGAAAGACTTTTTTTGTATAATATGCCAGAAAGCTGATGACAAACAAGTCTACACAGAAGCACAAGATGAAATGTGGAGACCATACCTAAATGGATAATCAGTAGCCAAGACAGATAACTGGGACAAATGAACCTATGAGATCATTTTTGCACATTTTTATAAAATGTTACATGTTATGATTTTCATGTTTAGAAAATATTTTAGCTCCAACAGTATAACAGTTGAGCATTAGTAACAAATTATGGTACAGTAAATACTTGAGTTTTGATATGTTCCTGTGATGCATAAAGAGAAAACCAAAAAACAAAACCAAACCAAACAAAACCAAACCCAAAAAACTGAAATTCTTTTAAAGAATGATTCAGTCTTCTGAAGCAATGTAGCAAGTACACATTTAGAAAAGATATGTAGAGTTAGAGATGTAATGAAGAGAAAGTCCCCAAAGAATAACTATCAACCCTTTATGACCCCAATTTCAGTAGCTTCAATAATATTGCCACAAAAAGGAGAGAAAGCTCATTTTTATTAGCTTCCCTGGAGACAATACCTCCAATCAAAATTGATTACTTTTCCATGCTATATAGCATGCAGAATTTTTAACAGGAAATCTACTATTCACTCATTCCCTTGGCCTACTTCTTGGCAACTACATTACTGTACCTAATTTTCAAGTAAATAACATATTAAAAATTAATCAGAGGAAAGAGTAATTTGGAATTTAGAAGTAAAATGGTACAACCTAAATTCCAATAAATTGTGCCCTCCTGTAACTTTAAATTTCAAGTCCTAGAGAGAGGGAAGAATTAAGAAAACCCTCTCTCAGGCATTTAACATTTCAATACAATGGCTCAGCAGTTCAAATTCTGGGGTTCAGGGCAAGATTTCCTTAGTGGAATCAACAGAATTCTTTCCAATAGCTCTGCTGTTGACATTAATAGGGCAACAATGAACAAGTATGCAAATAAAGATATAGCTAGAGTTATAGATATAGATAGATATATGTATCAAGCTAATACAATGTTCCCATTAGTGTAATCTTATCTCTTATCTTAATCTTAATGTATTTTGCATATATATTTTCAAATTTAAAAAGGAAAGATTATAATTAGAAATCTCAATGTCTTTTTTAGGTAACCTAAGGATAGCTAACACTTAGTTCCTGGTCAAGTACCCCCTTCTCTTTCTCTTCATGAACTGCATGGGGTTCAGGTTCATGCATGGATACCACGGTCTAGTCATCCAAGCTCACATACTCTGCAAATAGCTGCTCCTTGCCCACTTCGCGTACTTAGAGATGTGCTTGATATTTTACTTTCTCAGAAGAGGCTCTAGGGAAGTGGGCTATAGATTCCTTACTGAGGAAATTCTGGTGTCCAGTAAAATCTAGAAGCAGAAATCATGAGATATTATGGCCATGGTCTTTAACCCCATGGACTAGTCACTCCATGGGGCAGCTACCATCAAAAAAGTCCAGGAAGAAATCCCCTTATATCAGGGCTCAGGGAAATGACTTTTCTTGCCAGTGGTACTGTTCTTTGACCACCAGTATTTTCCAAGGGGTATTAATAAGCCATCTCTACAGCATGAAACTAGGCAAGGGAAAATGTGATTTTTCTTCATGCTCTTTATCACTACTGCCTCACAGAGGACTAATCTATGATAAAGCCTGGGTACATACATAATAGTTTGAGGGCCTTCATAAAAAAAAACTATAGCTCAAACATATACACAGTTATTCAATATACAGACATTTCTCCATGATCCTATTTATAAATGTGCATTTTCTTGAAAATGATTACATATAATCATTACTCTTTCTTACCATTGAGTTTAGTGACCTATATATTTCCATTTTCATCTCATCCCTGATCACTTCATGAAATCATCATGGAAAATAACGCATTGCGCTAGAAGCTCTAAATATGGAGTCCAACAAACCCACTTTCAAATGTTAACTAAGCCTTTTCCAAAACTTTACACCCTAGGAAAATTAAATAATTTTTCTAAGCCTCAGTTTCCTTATTTGTAAAATAGAGTATTAACTACCAATCATATGGGCTTGATGTGTGAATTTAAAGAGATAATCCTTGAAAAATCCTTGTACAGTGGGTGGCACACAAAAGTTCCTCAGCAATGTGTGTTCTTGTGCATATTTCAGATATTACATTTAAATCTAAGCTTCTTAAAGTCAAAATACGTCTCTCTCTCTCTCTTTTTTTTTTTTTTTTTTTTTTTTGGTCTGAGAAAGTTTATGGCAGCTTCATTGATAATACTCCAAACTAGGAACATCCCAGTTATACATCAACAGGTAAGTCAATGGGGAAAAAAAAAGTGGTATAGTCATACAACGGAAGGTTCATAGCATTAAAAAGCAACAAACTACTAAAGCATAGAATAATATAGATAAATCTCCAACCCATTGTGCTCAATACAAGAAGGCTGGCACAAAAGAATGCATGTACTGTGTAATTCTATTTAAATGAAGTACATGAATGAGAAAAGCTAATTTATAGTAAAAAATAAATTAATTAATTGGAATTCCACCTTGAAAGAATCTTTTCCCTGCTTTGGGCAGAAATGACTTCACTCCAGATAAATTAAAGCAAAAGAGCTTCCTGCTTTTAACCAAATTCCTTGATTCTGAAGTTCAATGTTCAGTGATTATAGAATGGGTAAAGGAAGAGCTGAATAAAGTAACCTAGGAACTAAGACATTCTTCTCTGAAGATGCCACTCTTTGGGGTGAGCCTACCTTTCCATCCTCTGGCAAGAATTCTCCAATCTGAAATCCTGAGGCAGCTCCTATACACTGCCCTCTTTTTTCCTTCTTCTCAAACCTTTACCCAATAATTTTTTGTTCATTGACCTTTCAGAAAGTGGTCAATTTTCTGTTTCTAGAATTGCTGCTCTTCTCTTCAATCTCCTGTTGGATTTGTAGGTGTTCAGAATGGTTTGATAAGCTATCTAGCTGATCTGCTACCTGCTGTCATCTCAGCCTGCTACTTCACCATCTTGACTCCTTCTTCCGGATGTCTTTTATCTTATCTGAATCCTCAGTATCTCATAGAGTATCTATAATATAATAGATAATTGAAATAACTTAAGATCAGGGTATAGATGGCATGAAAGCACAGGACAAATTCTTCATCTCCTATCTGTCTTCTTGAAGCTTAGCATTATCTCTAGTCTCTTTCACAATTGCTTCTCTACCTGGTTTAATCTGCAGGTAAAAAGAGTCTGGCATACATTCATTAACCTGATTATTTACCTTCAGTCAGTCAATTCAATTAAGCCAAATTTATTGAGTGTGTACTCTGTTCCAGCCCTGGGAAAATAAAGATAAATAAGATATTTGTGTTCATAGTCTAGTGGGAAAAGAGACATGAAAACAAAGAACTGAAGTTTCAATGTGACCAATATTCCTTAAGACCTATGACTCTTTTCCACTGTATCTAGATTTACTATTCCCATTTCATACCCTTGGTCCACACATAATCAATAATTTTGGTGACTACTCTTCACTTCATTCATTTCTGAGCAGGTATATTCTATCTACCAATGCTCAGTGCCAATATGTTTTTTTTTTTTTGTACTTTTAAAATCTCAAACACAATTTTAGAAACATTATATCATTTTAACAACCCCTAAATGTGATAAAGTCAGTGTTACTATATTCTTATGTGAAAGGTGATATAACTGGAGACTTGGAGAGTTTGTATGAACTGTTCAAAGTCGTGTAACCAGAGGAATAATAACCAGTGGAATTTCTTCTCAAGCTTCAATATTTCTGAACAGAAAATTTCCTTGATTATTGTAATTTTTTATGACCTCTGATAACAGTGATTGGTTGCCATGTGCATTTTTATTTTTTATATTCACTACAGACTCTAACATATATTTAAAAAGATATATGAGGGACTTTGAGGTGGTCCAGTAAAAACTGTCCCGTCCTTGTGCAAGTCTTTGAGCCAACTGAAAGTTAACACTGATATTTAAGAATGTAATTTAGGATCTAAAGCCAACTAGATTTATTAATACAGAAGCAAGTAATATGAGGCAACTACTTACTCACTACTGAAGGGCTTCCCCAAGGAAAGGCTCTCTACTAAAACTCAGGGTTTGGAGTAGCAGAATAGATCTTGATTCCTATGGTAGATATATCCCTGAAAGGAAAGATTTTTTAAAAAGGACTATGGACTGATATGCATAGTTTCTCCTTCCAAACCCAATATTGAGCTAGGTATTTCATCTTCTCAGGTGTAATGATTAGAAAATTAGTTTAGAAAGTGCCAGGTGTGTTACATGAATAGATGTCCCTTCACATAGAAGAAAATATCATGAGTTGGGAAGAAATAATCCTAAATAACATTCTCAAGGTTAAGTTCTCTTAACCCAATGTTGGTAACCTTAATGCAATTGTTGAGCATGTAAATAGTTATCATCTCAAGGGAGGAGATAAGCAGCCTAATAAAACAGTCCTTCTGACTTCTACAATGGTTTATTCCCCACTATTAACCATTCTTTAAGTTATTTTGCTTGGACTAATGTTGATACAGATATTTGCCCTCAGAAACTCCAATATTTACCAGAGGAGAATATTAATAATATTAATTCCAAGGTCATTGTGTACCCAGGACTAAAACATTTACTCTGATTTTTATATTTCACAGCATCTTATGCTTAGCTACAAGTTTAATGTTTCTTCTCTAAGGCATACTGCATTGGGCTCAAAAGACATCATAAGGTTCTCCAAAAGTAACATACATAGAGCAAACCCAATATTAAAATTCTAGCAGCATTGGTCAGAAGCACTTTCAGATGGCAGAATTTAGATTTCAAAAATCTACTCCTTCATAAAAGCAATGATAACACTGGAGGAATTGTCAAAATCAACTTCTTCAGAACTCTGAAATTAAGCAAAGTCTGTAACAACCCAGAAGTTGTTGCTTAAGAAAAAAAAAAAAAGTGGTTGAATTTCATTAAGAGTGGTGAGTTTTGTGGTGTTTCAACTTTCCCTGGATAGCCTTGAAAACCAGCAGCTTCAGACCATGGTATTTGTAAAAAGAGCAGCCTAGAAGTCATTTTTAGAAGCCAAACAGGTTTGGAATGTCTCAGAAAGACTCCTTCTCAGAGAATTATCATAATTTAACCTGTCAGGCTGGTCCTTTGAAAAGACACATTCATGGATCTTGTCTCCACTTGATCTAATTCAGAAATAGCTCAGTGAGAAAAGCCCTATCTCCAGGGTGTTTGTCAAAAACAATAAGCACAAATTGTTTAATGCTGCAGTGACTGAGGCAGTGTTACCAGTTGTGACAAACAGGAGGCTAGCCAAAAAACTTAAAATGAAAATCTGGGAAATAATATGTTCACAGGAGGCTTTGAAAAGCTCTGAAATATTCCTGGAGAACCAGAAGGCCACACACCTCAGGGGTATATGTGTACACAGGAGCAACTGAGTAGGTTCAAATGTTGCATTTCTGGTTGACATTGATGCTTTGCATGGGCAAAAGGTAAAGGATTAAGCAGAGTTGTAAACCACCCATAATGTTGAAGGCAGGCACGGACGTGCACACATACACACACATGTGCACAGAATCCCTTGGCAAAGGATGGGAGACATTTCAGTTTAAAACATTTAAGGAAAACTCTTTCCAATATTTAACTGGTTACAAAGCTAAATAAGCAAAAACTTTAGTATCCATACATGACAAAGAGCATAGACTTAATAGAATTAACCCACTGAAGTCATTACACAAACAGCAACAATTGTAAATTTTAACAACCAAAAACTCTGGAGAATTTAATTGCTTGGATTTTAGTTACTACAATATAAACATTTAAAATACTTTTTAGCAAAAAAAAAAACAAAACAAAAAAACGGTGAGACACAAATAAACAAGGTACGCTGACTCAAAATAGAAAAAAAAAATTGAATAGTCAATAGGAACTTTTCCTAAGAAGGACCAGATATCATATTTACTATAGAAAAAGAGTAAATAAGCTATTTCAAGTATGTTCAAAGAACTAATGGGAACTAAAGGGATCTTCTAAAGAATTAAACGGAAATCTGAGGAAAAATACATAAGCAAATAGAGAATATCAATAAAGAGAAGGAAATCATTAAAAAAAGAATCAGAGAAATTCTGGAGGGGAAATGCACAATGATTGAAATGAAAAAAAAAATTAATAGAGTAGCTCTATGAAGATTTAAGCTGACAGAAGAATCAGTGAACTTGAATATAGGTCCACTGAGATTATCTAATCTCAAACAATAAAGAAAAATGAACAGAGTCTCAGACCTGTGAGATACCATCAAGCACACCAACATAGGTATAATAAAAAATCCAGAAAGGAGAGAGAGAAAAGAATAAAAAGAATTTTGAATACTGTCCTAAAATTTCCCAAATTAGTTTTAAAAATCAATGTAAAATTCAAAGATCCTCAAGGAAATCCATGTAGGTTTAAGTGAAGATGATCTGCACTAGATACATCCTATTCAAACTGTCACAGACCAAATTTAAAAAAAAGAAAAAAGAATGTTGAAAGCAGCAAGAGAAAAATGACTCATCATATCTAACAGATCTTCAAATAGATTAATATTTAATTTATTTTCAAAATTTGTGGAGATCAAGGGCAGTAGAAAGGCATACACATAGTTTTAAAAGAAAAATGTCTGTCAATAATGATTTCTATATCCAGCACAACAATGAATGAAAGAGAAATTAAGAATATTTCTAGATAAGCAAAACCAGAGAGAAATTGTCACCAGCTGGTCTGTTCTACCAGAAGTACTAAAAGAAATATTTCAGGCTAAATTAAAAGGAGACTATATTGTCATTAGAATCTATAAGAAGTAGAAAGTTCTGGTAATGTTAAACACACTTGTAAATATAAATAGTGGGTGGTTTGTAACTCTTTTTTTTTTCCTCCTCCATGATATAAACATAGCTGTGTAAAACAATAACTATAAAAATGTGCTGATGGGCGTATAATTTATAAAGATGCAACTTGTTTGACAATAATAGGAGAAAACATGGGGAGAGTTACATTGCAGCCAATTTTGCATACTACTGAAATTTAGTTGCTATTAAATTGAACTAAATTGTATTATGTTTAAATATTAATTGTAACCCCAAGGCAACCCAAAAATATTTTTTTAAATATAGTGCATTAAACAAGAAGGGAATTTAAATAGTATACCAGAAATATATGTATGTTAAAAAAAAAAAAAAAAAGAGTAAAGGAACACAGGAACAATAAGGACATTAAGACTTATTGAAAACAAATATTAAAATGGCAAATGTAAATCATATCTTGTTAGTAATTGCATTAAATATAAATGTTTTAAAAACTCCAGTGGAAAAACAGAAATTGACACAATAGATTTAAAAAATGACCCAACTATATGATATTTACAAGAGATACATTTTATATCCAAATATACAAACAGATTGAAAATAAAAGGATGGAAAATTGTTTACTATAAAATAGCAAACCAAAGAAATGGAGTTGCTATATTAATGCCAGAAAAAGCAAATTTTAAGACAAACATAGTTACCAGAGATAAAAAAAGGAATCTCATAGTATTAAGGGATCAATCCAACAGGTAGATATAGCAATTCATAATCACTTATGCACATAAAAACAGAGCCCCAAAATACATGAAGTATAAGTGGACAGAACTGAAGGGAAAAATAAACAATTCAAAAATAATGGAGGCATCAATACTGTACTTGCAATGGATAAAAACAACTAGGCAGAGAAGATCAGTAAGGAAATAAAGGACTTAACAGTATAAGACCCTGAACATACCAAATACATATAGAATACTTCTCTCAATGACAGCACTGCTTATATTATTCTCAAGTGTACATGAACTTTTTTCTAGAGTGGATCATATATCAGGCTATAAACCAAGCCTCCAATTTAATAATTATCGAAATCATAAAAAGCGTATATACCACAATGGAATTATGTTAGAAGTGGAAAACAGAAGAAAATTTAGGAAATTCACAAATAATTGCAAATTAAACAAAAGATTTTTAATTTTTTTTTTTTTTTTTTTTTTTGAGATGAGAGAGAGCATGAGCAGCATGAAAGGGCAGAGGAAGAGGGAGAAGCAGACTCCTCACTAAACTGGGAGCCAGATGCCAGGCTCAATCCCAGGACCCTGGGATTAAGACCTGAGCCAATGGCAATTGTGTAACCGACTGAGCCATCGAGGCATCCCTGAAGAACATAATACTTAACAGTGGTTGGCTTGTTGCAGCTTCTTAATTACAAATGGATCAAGAAAGAAATCATAAGGGAAATATGAAATTACTTAGAGATGAGTGAAAATGACAATAATGAAGTATAATACTTCAAGTGTCTAGTTGGATATTTATTGCTGTAAATTCCTTTATTAGCAAGATAAGAAGATTTTAAGTCAATAACCTCAACTTCTACCTTAAGAAACTAAAAAAAAAAAAAAAAAGAAAGAAAGAAAGAGAGAGAGAGAAGAGAAGAGAACAAGAAACTCAGAGCAAGAACTAAAAAAAAAGACTAGAGTGGACATAGTAAAATGGTGTATAGAGAAATAATAGAAGAAGAATCATTGTCAAAAATCAGTTTTTTTTATAGATTAACAAAATTGACAAACCTTTCTCCAGATAAGCCAAGAGAAAAAGATGGATCAAATACTAAAACCAAGAATGAAAGAGAGAATATAGGACCATAGGGATTTAAAAATGTTATAAGGGAATTCTCACCCCCAAAATTAGATAATTTAGACAAAAATTCACGGGTACTTAGAAAGAAACAAACTGCTTAACCAGACTCAAGAAGAAATAGAAAATCTGAATTGATCCGTAAGAGCTAAAGAAATTGCATTAGTGAGTTAAATGCATCCCACTGACCTGGGAAGTGTTTCAACTTGTTCTGCAGTTGTCTTAAAAAAAATAATAAAATAAAATAAATGAATGAATGAATGAATGAATGAATTCCTGGCCCATGTAGCTTTACTGGTGAATTTTACCATATGTTAAAAGGAGAATTATATAAATCCTTCAAAAATCTTTACGAAACTAGAGCACTTCCAATTCACTGTAAAAAGCCAGTATTAGGGGCACCTGGGTGGCTCAGTGGGTTGAGCCTCTGCCTTCAGCTCAGGTCGTGATCTCAGGGTCCTGGGATCGAGTCTCGCATCGGGCTCTCTGCTCCACAGGGAGCCTGCTTCCTCCTCTCTCTCTCTCTCTCTGCTCGCCTCTCTGCCCACTTGTGATCTCTCTCTGTCAAGTAAAAAAAAAAAAAAAAAAAAAAAATCTTTAAAAAAAAAAAAAAAGCCAGTATTAACTTTATACTAAAATCAGGGGAAGACATCATAAGACATGTAAACTTCAGGATAATATCTCTTATGAATACAGATGCAAAACTCAACATAAGAGCTAACCAAACTCAGCAACATATAAAAACAATTGCACACTAATCAGTTAAATCATTTTTTATCCAGGATTATATATTATTTATCCCTGGAATGCAAAGTTGGTTTAAATTAAAAAAAAAAATCCATCAATGTAAGACATCTCAGTATTAACAGAAAATTTTACTTATTTATTTATTTATTTTAAGATTTTTCCATTTATTTACTTGAGAGAGAGTGAGAAAAGAGAGAGAATACAGAGGAACAGGGAAAAACAGAATCGCCCCTGACCATGGAGGCTGATGATGGGGCATTGAATCCAGGACCCTGAGATTCTAAGCCAAACGCTGATGCTTAACCAACTGAGCCCCCCAGGAACCCCCAACAGAAAATTTTAAAAAGTACAAAACCACACAATCATCTCAACAGATGCAGAAAAAGCATTTGACAAATTCTAAAAACCCTCTCATAAAACAAAGCAAGACAAAACAACACAAAAAATAAGCACCCAACAAGCTAAGGCAAATTCAGAGCCAACTTCGTATTTAATGTTTAAAGGCTGAAACCCATTACATAGTCAAATTTGCCAATTGTACTGTTCTTAGACCACTGTTGGATTGTGTGTGTGTGGGGGGGGGGGGTTTCCTATCCCATGCCACAAGGAGTGTTTCTATCGCTTCTTGTTACAGAATTTTTAGGACTAAGAAGCTTACATCCTGAAAATGATTTTTCCCTTCCAGCAGTTAAAAAATTCAGACCTAACTTAAAATCAGGTTGCAAAGTTGCCTCTTTAACCTGAATACAAAATTAATCTCCAGAATATTCCCAGTATGATCCTAAATGCAGAATTAAATTTGGATTAGCTGAGCTAGTGCTACCTAACTTGGACAGTCATAAAATTTAAACCTAAAATTTTGCTAGAACTCCATGTGTTCTGTAGAACACCCAGGACTCAGCTGGCTTGCATGTTAACAGTGGAAAGAATTCTTTTAGTAGTTATTGTATTAAAGACCTGTCTCTGCAAAGGTAATTTCCATGATGGTCAAAGTTATTAACTTGCCCATATCTGCTTAGCAAAACCTTATCTTTTATAGTCTAACGTCAAGCAGATTCAGCTTCCAACTACAGTTGGCCATTGGACAGCATGGGTTTGAACTATGCCTGACTACTTATACCATATCAGGATTTTTTTTCAATAAATACAGCACAGTACTATAAATGTATTTTCCTTTCCTTGAGATGTTCTTAATGACATTTTCTTTTCTCTAGCTTACTTTGTGGTACAAATACAGCATACAATACAGATAGCATACAAAATACATGTTACTTGCTTATTCATGTTCTTGGCAAGACTCTGGTTAACAGTGGGCTATTAGGTAATTTGGAGGGAGTCAAAAGTTATATGTGAATTTCACACTGAATAGGAATTTGGTACACCTAATCCCCACGTTGTTCAAGGGTAACCCACATTAAATATTTGTGCTTATTTTTTTTTTAAATTTTTATTTATTTGACAGACAGAGATCACAAGTAGGCAGAGAGGCATGCAGAAATGAAGAGGAAGCAGGCTCCCTGCTGAGCAGAGAGCCTGATGTGGGACTTGATCCCAGGACACAAAGATCAAGACCTGAGCTGAAGGCAGAGGCTTTAACCCACTGAGCCACCCATAGTCCCAAGGGTAAATCACATTAAAACCAAAAGTATGCCTTTTCTCTAAACAGCAGTGCATAATTAAGGTAGCTAGACAATTTTATAGTCAGTTTATGTTGAGGCCACATATCTTACAGACTTTAGTAAAGGACACCCTAGCATTTACTTTCTCTGGGCCTCACCTCTAATGAGAACCCCAGCCTTTGATTTTGCTGAGGTCCATGTCTCTTTGCTTGAGCCCTGTAGATTTGTAAGGACTGTGCACAATTTGTATAAGATTTAGGGCTTATTTTTACAAGTCAGCTTTATAGAAATGATCCTTGACATTTGACGAAGTTGTTATATGCTACAGTGACTGACTAAGATAAAATCCCTAAGCCTCAGAAAATATTTCATGTTCACCTATTTCTACCCTTCCATATATGTAGTCTTCCTTCTAATTTTTCAAGATCTATTTTTCCATTTCAAAAACTGTATGACAAAGAAAAAAAAAAAAAACACCTTAAGTTTCCTAGTTCCAAATTCCTGGTGAATGGAAGAGTTATGAGAACACTGGTACTTTTCCCTAGACCAGACGATGATCTGGAGACAGGGTTGTATTATGTGAGTGCCAGGAAACGGCTACCTTAAAGGAAAAAAAAAATAGCATTTAAGAAAGTCATTTTGCAATATTTGCAAATTTTGAATCATTATGTTATACACTGGAAACTAATATGATGTTATAGGTTAACAGTACCTCAATTAAAAAAAATCATCATTTCCCAGAAAATATCTTAGAAAGCTCAGTATTCAATCAAACATGAGTTTACTACAATCACCAAAGACTCTTCAACAGGGTCTCTGAATAGAAAGCCTATTTAAGAATTTATGATGACTCCTTGGCTGGTGTGTCAAACAGAAGAGACCATAGTGAAAACTCTAGGAAATTAGTGGCAGCATTTGCAGATAAATGAATGAATGAATGAATGAATGAATGAATGAATGAATGAATAAATAAAAATATTGCAAAACTTGGGGGTATTCTGCCTCCTTTCTAGATGCCATATGAAAATAAGAAGAGAACATGTTCTCTGGATGATGTTTTTAGCTTAGCTAATCAGAAACTGAAATTTGTACACAATTTGTCTTCATTGGACAACAATAACCTGAATTAGTAAGCTACAGTTACCTTGATGTGTGCTGTAAAGGTCTATTGCAACATTCAAACAATATGATTGATATAACTGCAATATACGTCATCTGCTAATTGATCTGGAATACTCCATGTCCAATATATTAAATAGTGCCCAGATTGCAGGAAAAGAGAAGTATGCTACATGTAGTATGCATGCAAAATGTCAGAAAACCTATTCCCTAGGAGAACTGAATTTTTTTTTTTTAAAAGGAAATTTCAAATGTTTCATGCATACAAAATGTCAGAAAACCTACTCCCTGGGAGAACTGAATTAAAAAAAAAAAAAAGGAAATTTCAAATGTTTCATGTATGCTTTTCATAAATTTTTGAGGAAAATGTCCTATGACTGATATTTCTTTTCTCATAGCAGCTAAGGCAATATAGAGGCCTTAATATATAATAAATATTTACTCACTGGTTGAAACCTAAGAATTGTTCAGAAACTACAAATCTTCTTCTTTAGATTTAAGGTCCCACGTTCCTTAGTAACTTCCTAACAAGGAAGGATATATGCACTAAGATTCTTGACACATATAATCGTCTCAGTCTGGAAATAGTAGGAAAATTTTAGAGGCTGTCTTAGTTTTCTAGGATTACTATAAGAAAATACCACAAACTGAATGGCTTATTTTTAATTAAGTAATGTGTACATGGCTGATAGCAGAGAAAGGTCTTATGCAGGAAAGAAAACAGTGTTTTGGCTAAGGGCTGGGTAAAGAAGAAAAAAACAGGAGAAGCAGGAGCTGGGCAGGGCCGGCAGAGAGTGCAGGCTTACTTATAAACCTGTGAAAAAACTAAAAAAGGTGTGGGTGTTCCCAGCGTCCAGGGCAGGGTCACAGGGAGCACGGCAGGTACCCCAAAGTTCACTTCAGTGGCACTGCTCCACCAACCCCACCATCAACCACCCTCAGGATTAAGAAGTCATATGGGTCAAGTGTCCAGATTTAATCCTAGACTTAACCTCTCAGTTCTGTCCCAGCACCAGTGTCACAGGGCAAGTGTGGGCCTTCTCCAGTCCAGTGCCCTGTCCACACACTCTGGTATGTGGCGGCCTCCGAGCACGCCCGCCCAGTGGCCACGTTAGTGTTGACCTTTTCACCAGTAAAATGGGCCTATTCAGTATGACAGAATTGCAACGTGCTAGGGCAGAACCACAGGCAAGTCCAACAAACAAACGAGAGGAGCATTATTACGGAGAAAGGAGGAAGCTGGAAGTCCTGTTTGGAATGGAAGCCCACTGGAGAGAAGCAGGAGTCCTGGGTGATGAGGGCTTGTCTCTGGCTTGCGGCACTGGGGCTGGTACTTCCTGGTGGGGGAGGCAATGTGCACCTTTTCCGGTGGGGCCTGAAACTGAGTCTTTCCTGTTAAGGATTCTTCTGCTGGGTCTGTGACTGACAAAAGAAATTTATTCTCTCATAGTTCTAGAGACTAGAAGTTCAATATCAAGGTATTGAGTGAGGTACCTGGATGGCTCAGTGGGTTAAGTTTCTGACTTCAGATCAGGTCATGATTCAGTGTTGGTGGGTTGGAGCCCAGAATAGGACTCCACACTCAGTGGGGAGTCTGCTTGCCCTCTCCTTTTGCCCCTCTCCTAGGCTCGTGCTCTCTCTCAAGTGCGCATATGAGCTATGAGCTCTCTCCCTCTCTCTCTCTCAAATAAATAAAATTTTAAAAAACATATCAAGGTTTTGGCAAGATGATGCTTCTTTTGATCTACAGGAGGATCCTTCTTTGTCTCCTCCTTTCTTCCGTAGTCCCAAGCATTCTTTGGTTTCTGCGAGCGTAACTTCAATCTCTGCCCCTGTCATACAGTTGTCTTTCATCTCCTTCTGTGTGCCTTCAGATGACATTCAACTCCATGTGTCTCTGCCTTCTCCTCTTACAAGAACACTTTGGATTAGGGCCCACTTTGGTGGAATACAACCTTATTGATGTAACTTGATTACATTAGCAAAACCCCCATTTCCTAATAAAGTCACATTCATAGGCACTGGGGGTTAAGACTTCAGCATATCTTTTTGGAGGACATGATTCAACACACATCAGATGTTTCCTTTATATGCAAAATTCTCAAGTGAGACACTTGTCTTCTTAAATCCATGACCTCAGGAACTCGAGCATTTGATCCGCCGCTTGCAGTTTTTGAACAAGAAGGCTTTAGGTATGCAGTCAGATTACACATTCCTTTCAAAGAAACAAGACTAAAAATCTTTCTTTGCTTTAGTAAAAATAGATATTCTTATTTCAATGTTTTTAAGCTGAGGAATTAATACTGTTTATGGAGGTAACAATAAAAGATAGAAGCCATTGACTAATAGCCCCACTGCAATGGAAACCAGAGCAAGTGCCAGTATTTTGGCATACTCAAAACTTACTGATTCAAAAGAATACTGCATTAAAAAAGATTTAATGGGCCATGAGAACATAAAAGTAATGTATTGTTTTATAATCCATTTGAGCATTCTTAGAAGAAAAGCTCTTCATGCTTGGTGAGTAGTTTATGGGTCTTGGAGGCCCCTATAAATGTTTGTGTTGATTTCTGTACTTTTGGAGGCAGCTGCTTTCATTAGAAAGGAGTTTGGTTTTGGGGTAACAGATACTATGATATAAAATCAGTTTTTCTGCTCATTTTAAAATGTACTTCTACACATCACAGCCAAAAAAAAAATTCTTAAGAAATATTATCATATAAAAATTGCCACAATGCTGCATGTGTTCATTCATTCAGTAAGTATTTATAGACTGCCTACATGTACCCAATTTTTGCTAAAAATTAAGTGTGGCCATATATTTAAAACATGCTGCAGTACAATGAATATTTAACTGTATCTTGAAAAATCTTATTTCGAAGATTGTACTTCTATTGGGAACCTGAGTTTTGGAGTAACACAGACCAAAATGAAAGTCTTTGCTCTCTCACTTGCTGGTTTTCTAAAATTACTTTAACTACCTTCTCACTTTGGTCAGCGACAAGTCAACTTGAAAAATTAAACAATTTCTTTTTCCTTAGTTGACAGTGTTACCATCAAATAATATTCACATGTAAAAGCACTTGGGAAAAAAAAAAAAAAGATCTGGTGCATTTAATACTTATTAACTGTTAACTGGTATTGTCAATTAGTAGTAGTAATTGTTTTTTAAAGATTTTATTTATTTGACAGATCACAGGGAAGGGACGCAGGCTCCCTGCTGAGCAGAGAGCCCAATGTGGGGCTTGATCCCAGGACACTGGGATCCTGACCTGAGCCGAAGGCAGAGGCTTTAACCCATTGAGCCACTCAGGTGCACCAGTAGTACTAATTTTTTTTAAAAAATTAATGTTTCACTCAAGGCCAAAATCTAAGTGTTACCAGGGCCATGTTTCCTCTGAAGACTTGAAGGAAGAATTCTTTCTTGCCTTTTGTAGCTCCTGCTGGTTGCTGACAATTCTTGGAGATCCTTGGTTATAGGTGTATCACTCTAATCAAACCTCTCTTCCTCTGTCTAGTTGACCTTCTCCTCTGAACGTCTGTGTTTCTGTGCTCAAATTTCCCTCTTAAAAGAACATCAGTTATATCGGATTTTGGGCCTTCCCCAATCCAGTAGTATCTTAATCTTCAAAACTTTAATTCTAAATAAGGTCACATTCACAGGTTGTTGGTGGACATGAATTTTAGGGAGACACCAGAACCTTCTGTGAAACAGAGACATCTGAACAACACCACTGAAGTGACTTAAGACTTAAAGAAAAGTGGGGCCCCTTGGTGGTTCAGTCAGTTAAGCATCTGACTTTGGGTCAGGTTATGATCCCATGGGCCTGGGTTCAAGCCCCACCTTAGGCTCCCTGCTCAACAGGGAGCCTACTTCTCCCTTTCTCTCTAGGGCTGCTGCTCCCCCTGCTTGTGCTCTCTCTGTTAAATAAAAATCTTTAAAATCTGAAAAAAACAAAAACAAAAAAGACTTATAAAAAGATTTTATGGGCCTCTGATCAAATTTTAATTTTTTTTTCTCTTCTTCTGTACTAGGTTGGCCTCTGCCATTCCTATGTAGAGTGACCTAGAAGAGCAGAATATCAAAGGATCTCAGATGAGATTAATAACTGATCTGATACACTAAAGAGAAACCATGGGGTCAAAATAAAAGGTGTGGAATTAGAGACAAATTAACTAGAAAAGATTTAGGAATATGCTCCTCATCTCTCTTTCACCTGATAATAACTAATCCTGTGATATCTGTAATTATAACCTTAAAAGATCTGGATTAAGGTTGTGATAGCACCTTTTCTATATAAAATGGGAAATAGTAGAACATAATGGTTTTAGGTAAGGGTTTCCCAAGTTAGTATTTCAGAAGAAAATATTTGCCAAGTCTGTGAGATATTTATAATTATATAATTTTAATGCTTTTATGGTTTCTATTATGATAATAGTACATATATAAATTAAAAATAGAAATTATGATATGTATACAGATATACACATTTTGGGTATGAGAGCTAATTCTTTTATTGATAGAAGTCTATGTCTAAAATACTGTTTTACAACATGGCTTCATATTTATACATTTATTTATATAGCATTTATATATTTATATATAATATATTCTTATATTCATGTAATTATTTGAGTATTCATCAGCTACTTATTGAATACACCTGTGCAACATCACAGTCTAAGTGTAGGAACATAGTATGAACAGAATAATGTACTTACTCTCAAGGAGTTTTCATTTTAATGAGAGAGAAAGCCAAGAAACAAATATCTATCTAACATTACAAAAGATAATAAATTCTAAAAATCAAAATGAGTCAGGGAACCCCCCAAAACATGATTCATTAGGTTTAAAAAATCTATAATTTGGCATTTAATAAAACTAAATTTTTTTCTTCTGTGAAAGATGCTGTTAAAAGAGTGAAAAGACAAAATATGAAGAAGAAGAAGAAGAAGAAGGAGAGGAGGAGGAAGAGGAGGAGGGGAGCAGAGGGAGGAGGAGGAGGAAGAAAAGAAGAACCACAATAGGAGAAAATATTTACAAAGCAAATGATAAAGCATTTGCATAAAAGTCCTTTTAAAACTCAACAATGAGAGTGGGGCACCTGGGTGGCTCAGTGGGTTAAAGCCTCTGCCTTCGGCTCAGGTCATGGTCCCAGTGTCCTGGGATCGAGCCCCACATCAGGCTCTGTGCTCTGCAGGGAGCCTGCTTCCCCCTCTCTCTCTATCTGTCTGCCTCTCTGCCTACTTGTGATCTCTGTCTGTCAAATAAATAAATAAAGTCTTTAGAAAAAAAAAAAAAAACTCAACAATGAGAGGGATATGAGGAGGAGGAGGAGGAGGAGGAGAGGGTACCTGGGTGGCTCAGATGATTAAGCGGCTGTCTCTTTTTTTTAAAGTTATATATTTATTTTAGAGAGAGATAATGCACTTGAAGGGGTGGGAGAGAATCTCAAGCAGATTCCCCTCGAAGCCTGATGGGGAGGGGGTGCTGATCCCAGGATCCTGAGCAGTGGATTCTTGGTTTCAGTTCAGGTCAAGATCTCAGGGTCCTGGGATGGAGCCCTGCATTTGGTTCTGCACTCAGTGGGGAGTCTGCTTTAGGATTCTCTCTCCCCCTCTGTCCCTCCCCCTGTTTGCTTGCTCTCAGAAAACAAACCAATTAAAAAGTGAAGCAAAACATCTGAAAAGATCCTCAATTAAAAAGATGTACATATGACAAATAATCATGTGAAAAGGTGGTTGACATCACTTGACATTAGAAAATTGTTAATTCAAACAAGAACAAGATACCATTACACACTTATTAGAAAGGCTCAGATAAAAATATATATATATATCATATATAATGTATATATATATAATGTATATATAAAAACATATAATATGTATAATACATAATACATATTATATGTGATAGATTACATGTATACATATATAATACATATTATATATTACATATAATCTATCACATATAATATGTATTATATATTATACATAATATATACATTATATAATGTATATTACATATAATACATATTATATATATTGTATGAGATCTATATATTATATATCTCATATATATTTATAACATATCTATCTACTTATCTATCTATCATTGATAGATCTGACCAGTGGCATCAAAATATGGCAGGTTAGGAAATTCCAGGCCCTAATTCCCCCACTGACACACCAAATAAATAATGAAATAAGGGCCAAAATAGCTTTGTGAGAACTCTAGAAACCAGTTAAGAAGCTGCAGCTACCAAGGAAATGCCTAATGCAGAAAAAACCTACTCCTTAAAGAAGAAAACTTGTTATTAAAAAATATAACACATATAAACAAAAGAAATAAAACTATGCCCAAAACAGTAGCATGCTCTGTGGCATTTTGCTCCCTTTTGCTTGTTTGCCTACACAGAGGAGTGCACCATGATTAAAAGGAAGCTTTTCAACTCCCAGTAGTAGGTTAGGATGACCCTATAAGATTCTATGCTATAGTCCTGATGGGAGATTATGGGTGCTCAGATTTAACACATTTAGCTACTGTTAAGGGGTAATTATTAAGATCTATAATAGGAACATAGATGTCATTGGCTAAGGTGGTGTGAAGGACAAGATCATTAGTGATGAGGAATTTAAGGAACACAAAGGGATGGTCTTCATCAATGTCCAGTTCTGTCAATTACTAGCTATGTAGTCACAGATAAGGTACTTAATCTTTTTAATCTTCACCTTTAAATATTTATAAAATTAAGATAATGATAATTGCTTCAGGATCATTTTAAGAGTTAAGGAATAATGACCATGGTGACGATTAGTAAAATTTATTGAACACTTACTTTGTTGAAAGTAATTTACATGTAACGAATTATTTTTTTTTTTAAAGATTTTATTTATTTATTTGACAGAGAGATCACAAGTAGGCAGAGAGGCAGGCAGAGAGAGAGGAGGAAGCAGGCTCCCCGCAGAGCAGAGAGCCCCATATGGGGCTCGATCCCAGGACCCTGGGATCACGACCCGAGCTGAAGGCAGAGGCTTTAACCCACTGAGCCACCCAGGTGCCCCGTAACGAATTAATTTAATGAAATTCCATATCGCTAAATCTGGTGATATTCTCCCATCATATATATACTTGCAAAAGAGGATCATATTGGGACGCCTGGGTGGCTCAGTTGGTTAAGCCGCTGCCTTCGGCTCAGGTCATGACCCCAGTGTCCTGGGATCGAGTCCCACATCGGGCTCCTTGCTCGGCGGGGAGCCTGCTTCTCCCTCTGCCTCTGCTGCCACTCTGCCTGCCTGTGCTCGCTCTCTCTCCCTCTCTCTCTCTCTCTGGCAAATAAATAAAAATCTTAAAAAAAAAAAAAAAGAGGATCATATTAATAAGCTTATGGAAACAACAACAAAAGAAACTTGTTAAATTAACAAGTGTCTAGGAAGCCATTTCCCACTTCTTTCCCACTGCTCTTCAAGTTGTCCCAATCACGCTCCTGTTTGAATCCACATTGCTCCAAATTTCTGTCTAGTTTCCTCTAGGAATGGCTCAAAATACAGCATTCAGAATCCCTTGTGCTGAATACTCAGCATAGTTTCCTCATGACCATGGGATGGTTCCCAGAGTAGATATTTCCCTGAGACTGTTGGACCACTCAGGAATCTCTGGATACAAAGTCACCTACATAATTAGTAGGGGACCCAGTGCAAAATTTAAATGTTCAAAATGGAAGAAAACAAAAAACAAAAAACCTCCATTAAAGATACAAAAATATAAAAATTTGTCCTTTTCTTGTGACCTCTCTCTAATTACTATGGTATTTTCTATATGTTATTTAATGTCACAGTAAATAAAAAAAATTAAACTATTAGAATGAATTTTACTATTCACCTTTATATTGGATATTGCCAGTCGTAAGTGCAAATGTAACAAAATTTAATTCATATTTGGAATCACCAATATTGTACAAATTGGACATTGTAGCTCTAACACACATATGTATCTTTTTCTTCCCAGAATCATGGAAACACTACACAAATGTAACTTAAATGTTTTCATTTCACTTCTTGATATTCATACATTCCAGCAACACTTAAACTTCACCCTACCTCTAAGTAAGGAAGGACTGAAAGGAAAAGCAGGTATGAGTTGCTCTGCTTTCCCTTTCTAGTATTATCATTTGCAGTGTATATAATTGGCTAACACAGAAACACAACACAAATATGAATGACTGTGATAGGATTCCTTTGCTGTTTGTGCCTCTCAGAAAGCTATTGCCTTCTTACTGCATTTGAAACAGAAAGTATGCCTCTTCTTGGGGAAATCAGCTTCCTCACTGATAGATGCAAATACACCTTATACTCATTTTCGGTCTTGAACCCCCCACACATTGTGAGTCCATCTGATGTTTGTGCTCACAGGGCACTGTGACTGCTATATTGGAAAGGGGTGGCAGGAACACATGGGAAAGGGTTGTAAGCATGCGTTGCATAGATCTCTTCTGCTCACTTGCCTGCCCTCTGCCCCATCAACTTTGCACACAAAATGCAGGTTGAAAGGTACAAGAACATGAGGGAGGCAGCAGAGTCTTAAGGCAAGTGTGGGGCTCTTCCAACCCATGAAGCTGGCCCTCCATCAATGCTATCAAAACTCATGCCATCCATTTAAAAATGATACCAGTTTCCATGGTAAGTTAAAGATGTGTTTGAGTAGAAGGAAAGAAATGTCTAGTTCATGACATTTCCTTCAGTTTCTTTCTCACTTTCTTTTCTATTCTCTTGTCTTTCCACACACTCTACATGAGGCCCTCTTCCCACCTAACTTCCTACTTAACACAGCAAAAATGTCGAGTTCAATGAATCTTAACACTTGCTTCAAAATTGCGGAGGTGTTTAAGATTTCTCACTCACATAATAAATTCAAAGGAAAGATATGTATCAAATTAACAGATAGTAATGCTGTCATTTTTCAAAACTCAGATTCGATAGACAGAGGTCTGATACTTATTAGCTGTGTGGTTTTTGAGTAAATTACTTAATCTCTCAAAGCCTCAGTTTTGTCATCCGTAAAATAGGGAGAATAATGCAAAATGACAACAATCCTTGCCGATTCTTTCAAATATTTAAAACAGTTCCAGTTCCAACAACTGCTGTTAATACTATTTAATCTCCTTTTCTTAAAAAGTCTCCCTTATCTTAGTTGTCTGAAATTTATAAGGACCTTCAAATAACTGCTTAAATTCATCATTCTGTGGGGGTCACAAGTTGAGGAATATAAGGACAACAACAAACTTATTGTAATTCCATACAAGAAAATTAAATAAATGAAGCAGACTGGGATACTTAGTGTTTCTACATATGTAACTGCAGTAGGCAGAATAATGACTCCTCCCCAAAGATGTCCTCCTTCCAATCCCCAGACTCTCTGAGTATATTCATTTATATGACAGAGGGACACTGCAAATATGTTGTTAAACTGAGGTTCTTGTGATGGGAAATTATCCTGGATTGTCCAGGTGGGCCTAATGTAATCACAGGAATCCTAATAAGGGAAAGAGAAAGGCAGGGGAGTCAGGGATGGACAGGGGAAATATGATGACAGAGGAGGGTCAAGGAGGGTCAGAGAGAGATTTAAGAAGCCAGACTGCTGAGTTTGAAGATAAAGGAGGGGATCGGGAACCAAGGCATATGGGTGGCATCTAGAACCCATAGCTGGAAGGAAAATGAATTCTCTCCTAGAGCCTCCAGAAGGGACCTGGACTGCAACACCTTGATTTTAGCCTAGTGGAACCCAACTCATATTTCTGACTCCACGACTGTAAGATTATTTCCTTCAATGGAGAATTTACTGTAATGCTGAAAATGATCCTAGTAACACAGTGATTAGAGAAGTACTACTTATTCATTTATTTATTATTCAAGGATAGGTGACACACAATGTTATATTAGTTTCAGGTGTACAACACAGTGATTCGACAAGTTTGTAATGTTATGCTATGCTCACCGGTAGTGTAGCTACCATCTGTCACTGTACGACGCCTTTATAGTATTAGTGACTATAGCTGAGAAAAAAATTCCTTAAACCATTAATTTTAGTGACTTATTCTTTACATTTTTCTAGTGAAAACTGTAAATTAAATGGTGGGACATTGTACTTTTCAACTAAAATTATGAATTTCACAGTGTGGAGGGATAGAAACAGTTCTCGATGTTTTAAAATTGTTTTAACATAATTATATGCCAATTTTTCTAGTTATAATTTAGCCATAAAGTCTATTTTTTTTCTGTGTTCAATTATATTCTATCTTTTAAGGTAATATATACAGCATTCACAGAACTACGACATTGAGAAGGCAATTAAATTTGTTTTTTAAATCGTAAAATATCCATTTAAATCATTTTTCTTCCTTGACAAGCACCTGTTCAAAGAAAGAGCAGCTCCAAACTAAAATAGAACATGTGTAAAAAGATATCCATTTGTGTGTGATCCTAACATCCTTATTTTAGTTGTTTTAATAGTAATATTATGCCTCCTTTTCATTTTTCTTATATCAAAAAACCAAGTTTCTCAACTGAAATAATGTGTCTTTCAGATAGTGGTATTTATTTTTAATACAGCATTTCATCTCCTTCGAGATGTAATTAAGTGACATTCAACCAAACACTTTCATTCTGCTGGATTCTCATTTTAAGAGTAAAGTAGAAATTTACTGTATTCTTGATCAGTGGCCCTACCTTTGGAACATGCCAAAAATAAAGCTGGCCTAGAATAAGTTTATCTGATATTTTAGAAAACAAACTCCATGCCTTTTAAGGGGTTCAAAGTAAACTTGCCTTCTATAAAATTTTGCTCAAAGGAAAGATTTTTCTGGTATTTCTTCAAACAACCCATTCTCAGATATAAGGATATTTCTAGCTAGATGATTTCATTGGTGGACATAAAAGGTTCACCAACAAATAAAATGAATTTCAATATCTCTAGGATTCATTGAATAAAGTAAAACTTGAACTTGAGACACAGAGAGTTGCTTCATGTTCATAATCTTATGTTCTGATTCATCAACACTCATCAATTAAAGAAAAAGAAGAGAAAAACTTTGCAGATGGGAGGACAGTAGTTCAATTTAATATAAAATATACAAGAGAACCAGTTTAAATCACTGATACCTTCAAGTTTTATATCTGGATGTCCAAGAAAGTCACTTTCATATTCTAGAAGTATTTTTCTGTCTAAATTCTTTTTGCTTACAATTAGCTATTTTCTTGACAAATCTTCATTTTTTTCTTGTTTTTTTTTAATGAAGCATCATACAAACAATTTTAATATAGGATCCACTTCACTTTCTTTAACATAGCCTTTGACATGAACATAATAAAAGAAAAATATGATGAAGATCAAAAGGTGCTATTTGTTTTATTTAGCAATAGATCTCGTTTGATTTAGTATCGCACAAGATGAACATAAATGAGTAAAAGAGAAATTTTTTAGTGATTTTTTACAAGGATAAATCTTTAGAAAATAACATGCCAGGCATACTAGAAACCATAAGATAAAACAATTTTAAAAAGAGATTAAGAGTCTAAAAAGATAAATGATGGAGAAAAATGTTCTGCAAATTGGTTCTATCAAAGATGAAAAATGGATACAAATCCATTTATTTAGAGCTTCTTGGAATTGCATCATTATTGGAGTGAAAACATAACACATGCCTCAATTTCCTTTATCTTCTTTAGTAAAAGTCAACATACAGATAAGTGCAAAATCCGAGAAAGGTTTTGGAAATGGAAAGCATGATTATAATGTATTGTTATTTAAAGGGAAATAAAAATAGGGAAGGAATAAATGAAACAAGATGGGATCGGGAGGGAGACAAACCAGAAGAGACTCTTAATCTCACAAAATAAACTGAGGGTTGCTGGGGGATGGCAGGGTAGGGATAGGGTTGGGTTATGGACATTGAGGAGGGTATGTGCTATGGTGAGTACTGTGAAATGTGTAAGCCTGATGATTCACAGACCTGTATCCCTGGGGCAAATAATACATTATATGTCAATAAAAAATAAATAATTGGAAATTCAAGTCCTGTTGTTTTCCATTATAAAAGTTTCTATAATTTATTAGTGAAATTCTCTACTAGAAAAATAAATTAATTCAATTGATCATTACATTAGTAAAGCAGTTTAATAAAAACTTTGAAAAGGAATAATAGCAAAATTCTTAAATATTTAGAGTAGACTATACAAGTCTCTGACTTGTAATTGATTATTGACACGTTATAAACATAAAGCAAAGCTTTCAAATAGTAATCTCAACAGTTTACATGGTAATATTTTTAAGTGTTAATTCTTTAGTTAATTTATTTCTTCATTTTATCTATAAAAGTTTCAGTATATAATATTAAAACAAATATGTATTGATATCAGTTAGTGTCAGAAACCATATTTACAGCTGACATGCACTTTTTATGATGAAAATAATGATGGTCCTTTTTTAATGTTACTTTAATTAAAGATTATCAAAAGTTATATAAAATATTTAACTGAAGTTTTAGTATTTTCCTCTGCATTCTGTTGCTAACAGAACCTGTTGTTAACTGAATTATATCAATTATGATACAGTATAAAATAATTTTTTAAAGATTTATTTATTTTAGAAAGAAAGAGAGTGAGCAAGAACAGGGAGGAGCAGAGGGAGTGGGAGAAACTTTAGCAGACTCCTGGATGAGCTCAGAGTCCAACATGGGGATTGATCTCACTCCCCTGAAATCATGACTGTGATAGAAGCCAAGAGTTGGGTGCTTAACAGAATACAGAATGCACCACCCAAAGGGCTCATAAAATAATTCTTTTAAATTACTGTTTTCCTTACTAGATATTGAAGTTCATGTGGTCAGGGATTCTCTCTCTCTCTCTCTCCCCCCCCCCCTTTTTTTTAAAGTATCCAAAGCACCAACATCATGCTTAAGATATAGTGGGTGCTCAAGGTAAGTGTGCTTTTTAAAAATGAATGAATCATTAAATGGATAAATGTATATTAATTAAGGACTGATGAATTTAATGCATTTTACTAGTTTTATAATGAGATTATTGCCATTAAGTAAAATTTTACCTGTTTTTTCATTTTAAAAATCATTGTAATTTTCAAACATTAGTCAATATAAACAGAAAGATCAAAGAATTAAGTAACAATAAAGGAATTACCCACAGTAAAGTTTTGCTCTTTTTGATACACAGTGTATGGACAGCAAGATCATGCATTGAATAAGTTAATAAGATTAATAAGTCAAAAGGGATTAGAGAAAGTAATCAGATAATTAGGAAGCAGTTCAAAAAGATATTTAAGCAGTATGGAGCATGTACTGAAATTTTAAGAATTTATTGGGTATGGAAGAAGGAAGGGCATTTCAAACTTGAAGGCCTATAACAGTAAAAATGAAGAGGAAGAGAAAAACTTGAGAAATCATCAAAAAGATGATTTGATGAGATGAACTATGAGTAGCAAGTTAGGGAAAAAGAATGAGAAGACAATTGAGTCAATGAATTAGGATTTGGGAGAACAAAAATTGTATGGCCATTAGCAGAAAGAAGTGGAGACATAGAAAATGATGTTATGAGAAGAAACCATTAGTTGTATTTCATTGTTGTGCAAAAAAGATTCTCAACAATATACCAAACACAATTAGATTATTGCCTTGATCAGAGTCAGAAATTTAAGTGTGGTACCCATTCTTCAGTTGTGCTGATGGAAAAAAGAGAATGTTAATTTTCAAAGAGAGGAATAAATGATTACGTCATGGGTCTCAGAAATCTGTCTATTTAGTTGAAGGGAAAATGGAAGACAAAGGAAAAGGACCAGGTAACATTATGAGACAGAAGGAAGAGAGAAACATAGCAACCTGTTAAGCCCTATCAGGATAGAGGAGTATGCATGAGGAGGAGATAGAAGAGTTACAGGTAAAACAAAATATTACATGAACTTCAGCCTCTATCAACCAAATCCAAGGACATTCTGACACCAATCCTCTCTCTGAATTTCATTTTCCATTCAAGGTATTGATTTTGTTTGAAAATGGTTTTTCCTTTGTTCGAAAATTGGTTTTTCCCAATTTTCCTCTTGTGTGCAACTTTTCCTCTTGCATATTGGTTCTTGGCTTAACTTGTACTCCAAACCCAATGTGTTGACTTCTGAGAGCAGATGCTGGTACAGTCCTACTAAAATCACCATGCTGAACTGGGGATAATTTTCTCCTGCAACTATATTTTACTTTACAATGTGTTTTCTTGGTACTGTTGTTCTGCACACCAAACATTTTCTTTTTCCTTTTTCCTTTTAATATATTAATTCCATAGTATTGTATGAAAACCATATAGTGCTTTAAGTTGACTCTGAATTTATTACATGTGTTTCTAAGAATATATCTTTCATATACATTTGGAGTGGGAAACCATTTGAATAGCATCTAACCTATGAAATTCAATATGACTTCTGTATCTGGACCTCACCTGTGTATCCTGTCTTGTGATTCTTTGCCAGCCTTGGAACTAGCTACAAGTTTCACTTCTTCTCCCATGGTTTCATGGTTTATATCCATAAAAAATAAAGAAATTTTATATGGGCTTTCAGGAAGCCATTTATGACACTCTTGTCATAATAATTTATTTGATGGGTAAAGAAGTCAGGTGTGAGAAGTAAGGGTGAAAACTTTGGTAAGGAAGTAGAGCTGGTAGTAGAGGCTGTTCAAATGAAAAACTAAAAAGGTAGGTCTATGAACAAAGTCCAGTTTCTCTTGCTCTGTTTGGGTGTTTATAATTGCAATTTCTTGAAAAAAATATATTATTTTTCTAGCAAATAAATAAAAGAATAAAGTGATCACAAAGGGATATATATATATATATATATATATATATATATATATATATATATTTTATCCAAAAAGGAGGAACACAGAAGGGTCGTAGGACAATACTAATACCATGGACAAGAAAATCATCTAAATACTTTTTCCAATTCTCTTGCCTACCTTTCTGCTGAGAAAAGGCAAATAGGAATTATGATGAAAACTCTCACATTTAATGTGAATATATTATAAGCCAGGTAGTGTTCTGAGAACCTCCCTATCAGAACTCAGTTAATACCTAGACTAAACCGAAGAGTTAGTATTCTTAACATCGACATAGACAATGGGAAATGGAGGTGCTGGAAGCTTGAGAGATTTGTCCAAGTGCACCAACTAGTAACTGGCAAAATGGTAACTATGACACCAAGCAGTCTAATTCCAGCACCCATGTTACAAACTATGCTTTAAAAAATTGAAATGGAAAATAAATAAATAAATAAATAAAAATAAAAAAATAAATTATTGAAATGGAGAGCTTTAAGAACATAAAGAAGAGGAAATATTAAATGTAAGACAGCAACCTTAGGAGACTCAGATTTATTGTGTACATTGAACTCAGATCAAATGAATCTTCAGGTACTATTAGAAGTAAAAAGCAGATAATCTTTAATAGAATGATGAAAGTGAAAATGAGGGTTAATAAGGGAACATTAGAACATTCATTCATTCAACATTTCTTTTTTAGTATCTATTATAGTGAAATCTTATCCTTTGCACTGGAGATACAACGGCAAAAAGGAAAATGTTCCTCACTCCCAGAATTTATATTTAGGTGGAGAAATCAAATACAAATAAATACAAAATTAATAAAACTATGGAAATTTTGGAAAAGGATAAATGCTGTCACAGAGGTATAACAGCATGCTAGGATGTTGATAAGTGGAGGAGAAGCAATGCTGTAGATAAAAAATGACAGAGGATAGAACTTGGGTTTGAATTGCAGAATGTGGAATACAGAACTGGGAAGATAGAACAGAAGTGATAGAAGATCACTTGGGGTAGGGCTCCTAATACAGAGAGAAGGAGAAAGACTCATCTGTTTCTTCTGACATAATGAGGCTGAGGACTTGAATGGGAAGTTCTAGCCCTTCTGGACAGGGAATGTCTCCTGTGCGCTTTTCGCAAAGGTACAGGCTAACACCTGTACTTCCTTCACCCTGCCGTCCTTTTCTCTCTTCACATTCTCTCATTCTATTGGCTCACAAGGTATATGGAGTGGACTCAGTGACTTTGGGAGTCTCCCCAGTAACCCCTACACCTCATGAACATTTGGGTAGCTGGATTCTGCTTCTCTTTCAGGAAAACTTGTGCTAGAGTTACTGATATAAACAATTAAATAGTTACCATAAACAAACAAACAAAACTTTTAACCTGAAAAAGATCTGATTTGGAGATGACCCAGGATGGAGCTACTTTGAAGAAAGTAGGGAAATGAAGCCATTAGTTGAGAATATGGTGACAGAAGAATATAAAGAATGATGAAATAGACATCACAGTGACTGACCCACAGTTATATCCAGAATCAATAAGACAATTGTCTACCAAAGATGAGGGTGGACCAAAATCAAAGTTCGTTTGTCAATATCTAACTTGCACGTCTCAAGAGACAAAAGTCATGTATGAACTCCACTAAGATATAAACCTCAATGGAATTTTGGATAAAAAGTAATATATTCGTTAACCATAACAGTGAAAACTTGATCATATCCATAGGAAGTGAGAAATCCTTTGGGGATGCATAGGAGAAAGGAGGAAACAAAATGGTCTTTTTTGGCAACATATTTCTTGGTGTGTTTTTATATATCATAATGAGTTTGGGGATTTATACTTTTGAAAACATCGAAACATTATTTATATGGATCAATAGAAATAACTAGAGATGTTAGATAACTTCAGTTCAAAGTTTGGAGAACTTCAAGTGTTCATTTCACTGTTGGATATCACTCACCCCAAATGACAGTAAACAGCATTTCATTCTAACGTGGGGTTATGCTATGATCAACACTAAAATTAATCAAACTCCCTTGATTAATCAAAATTATATGTTATCATCCTGATTGCAATCACATATCAAAGAATCACTTTGCACAGTAATTTGTATAAAACATAATCAGTGCCAATGAACCCAAACCTGGAGGTCATGCACCTAAAAAAGAGTTGGTTTATAATTTCCTATTACCCTCAACGCCCCCTCTCCTCAAAAGAAAGAAAGAAAGAAAGAAAGAAAGAAAGAAAGAAAGAAAGAAAGAAAGAAAGAAAGGAAGGAAACCCAGGAGGATGGACTGGAATAACTTCAAGATTTCTAATTGTGCTTTACCCCACAATGAAACCCATATAAACACTTTATTAAACCAAATAGATGGTAATTGTACCGAACAACGTATGCTTATTCAATTCATCATCTGATGATACTGTCACTTTAAACTGTTAAATTTATAAGAACAAAGCTGTTTTTTATCATGATTTCTGAGTGGTTCTAATTTTTTACTGTTCGTATCTCATTAAAACAGGTTAAAGAGAATAAATAATCTTATGTATTTGAAGTAATTGAAATTAAGAGGCCCCTTTCAGCCTAAGGATTTCATTAAAGAACAGTCCAAGACAGCTTGTGTCTTCTTAATGTTGGTCACATATGGTTGCTCAAAGATGTCAAATAGCACACTTTTACTAAATTCACTTTACTTATTCCCCTGAGTTAAATTAGTTTTTCTAAAAATCCATCTTATTTTGATGAAAGCAATATGGTGCAGTGAAAGGTGCTCTTTGCCAGTGAAAAAGAACTGAAATCAAGCTCAAGCCCTGAGATCAACTAGCTCTATAAACTTTTTCAAGCATATAATGTTATCTCTTTGACCTTCAGCTTTGTTTAGACAAAGTGAAATATTGTACTCTTATTATCCTTAAGGAACATTTTAGCTCAGAATATGAAAATGCAAGTTAATGACTTGTCTTAATACAACAGCTATTTAAAATCAAATATATGAATATAAATAAGAATATATTTCTTGAAGACCTTTCCACCCATACATCATCCCTGTTAACATTTTTGGGTTTTTTTTTTTCTCTCAAGATTTAATTTTTAAAATTTTTTCTTAAAGATTTTATTTATTTATTTGACAGACAGATCACAAGTAGGCAGAGAGGCAGGCAGAGAGAGAGAGAAGGAAGCAAGCTCCCTGCTGAGCAGAGAGCTCGATGCACGGCTCTATCCCAGGACCCTGAGATCATGACCTGAGCTGAAGGCAGAGGCTTTAACCCACTGAGCCAGGCTTTAACCCACTGAACCATCCAGGCACCCCTTCTTTCAAGATTTTAATCTGGCATGGGCTGTTGTCTACCCCCATGGCATGCATCCTTGCAGAAATTAGAGAAGAGAAACAGAATTACAGATTCCAGGATTGAACTGATAGTAGCCTGTCTTGAATCTGATGGCGTGTTGGGTAGGTGGGTGTAGGTGGGTGATGCCTACCACTCGGAGCAGGTGGAGGCTGGAGGGAAAAGAGATGAATTGAAAGAAAATTGGAATGTTCTATTCTTGCCTCTGCTTCTTTGGAACAGTCACTGCGTGCTTGAGGAAATCACCAGCAACAGCTCAGTGGCTTTCCTAACAATGGCAAAATGTTATCAAGACAACACAAGAGGCTTCCTGGGGGAGGAGCTGAAGGAGACTGTTGTGGGCTGACTGGTCTCCCCAAGACAGACACTTCACAGTCTCAGCTTCTGAGACCTAGGGATTGATAGAGTTTAACCTGGAGAGATTACTTCCTCCAAATGGTGCTTCCCTTTATGAGAGAGAGAGAGAAAGAGAGAGAGAGAGAGAGAGTGTGTGTGTGTGTGTGTGTGTGTGTGTGTGTGTGTGTAGGGTAAGCACCATGGAAAGATTTACCTGGTATTGTTGTTTGTTTGTTTGTTTTTACTCTCTACCCAGAAAAAGAGCTGGATCTTAAACTCAATTATGTGCTTTATAAAAATGGTAAATTTAGGGGCACCTGAGTGGCTCAGTGGGTTAAAGCCTCTGCCTTCGGCTGAGGTCATGATCCCAGGGTCCTGGGATCGAGTCCCGCATTGGGCTCTCTGCTCAGCAGGGAGCCTGCTTCCTCCTCTCTCTCTCTACCTGTCTCTCTGCCTACTTGTGATCTCTCTCTGTCAAGTAAATAAATAAAATATTTTTTTAAAAATGGTAAATTTATAAATACTTTATAAAAAGAAAGCTTCTGGGATGATGACTATGTAGATACAAAAGCTAAAGCTACTGTTAAGGAAAGGTTATTCACTTATTGTATATTTATTAGGTATCTGCTACAGACCAGTCAATAAGTTATAGATACATACAAATATAAGAAAAGAAGGAGTTTCCAACCTAGAAGAATTCACAGTAGTTAGGCAGTATAAATGCAATACAATGTGTTCTGCTATAGCGCAGATAAGCAGGATTACTACAGAATCCAAAAAATAAAGCAGTTAACTCTGTGTAAGGAAATCAGAAAAGATTCACCGAAAAGAGGACATTTTCTCTGATTGGAAAGCCTGATTTGGGGAGGGGCAGGATTTTTTGTTTTTTGTTTTTGTTTGTTTGTTTTTTTTTAGCAAAGGGAACAATATTATCAGTCATAAAAACAGAAAAGGAATGCCATACATGTTACCTAAGGCACTGATACCAAGTTACCTATTACTGGTTCATGAGAAAAGCAGGAGGAAATAGCCAGGATGATACTGCAGAGGTATAGAATAAACATGTAAAATTCGTTTTTAAAGGACTTCAGATGCAGTACTGAGGAATGTGATCTCGATCTTACAAAAAGATGTATACACCTTGGGGTACCTGGGTGGCTCAGTCATTTAAGTGTGCAATTCTTGATTTTGGCTCAGGTCATGATCTCAGCATGGTGAGATCAAGAGCCCCATTGAGCCTCATTTCAGACTCCATGCTAAGTGCAGAGTCTGTATGAGATTCTCTCTCTCTCTCTCTCTACCTCTGCCCCTCCCACAGCCCCATAATCTTTCTTTTGAAAAAAAAAAAAAAGAAGAAGAAGAAGAAGGAGAAGGAGAAGAAGAAGGAGGAGGAGGAGGAGGAGGAGGAGGAGGAGGAGAAGAAAGAAAGAAAGAAAGAAAGAAAGAAAGAAAGAAAGAAAGAAAGAAAGAAAGAAAGAAAGAAAGATAGATAGATGTGCACATCTAAATATTTAGGTGAAATTCCTAAATATGATTATATTTGTCTTTTAGTGAAATTACCTTGGATGATGGAGAGAATAAAGGGGGGAGGATGTTGGAGAACTTTTAAAAAGGAGGAGCTACAGTGATCTACACAAGAGATGATGAGGTACTGGACAATGATTGAAATTATGCACAAGAATGGATATAAGTGCATGCACAATTAGATGTAGGAGCTGAAGAAGAGTGCTGTATTAAATATGGACCTCCTTCATCTGACATAACTCTTAGCACAGAATAGACTGTCAATATATGTTGTGTAAGGACCTACTTTATATTTTTATTTTAGCCAGAGGCTTCCATTGAGGTTAAACAATAACTTTGTTGTTTAACCCTTAGACTGTCCCTGCTCCCTTTCCCCCAGGGGACTTAAAAACAAGTCCGGCAAACAAGCTCCAGGTGTGGAGGCCAAGAAAAACAAGGCTGTACCCACCTCGAGTCTAGCCCTGACATAACTACAGCCATCTTGGCAAAGCAAAAGCCGGCACCTTGCACTGTAAGAGTGGGTTAGCATAAGAGTGGCCATCCGGAAGGCCCGGAAGCCACTTTCCCTAACAGGCTGACACTGCAGGTGCGTGACTTGAGATAAAAGGAACTAGCTAAAACCTGAAAAAACAACTTAATCATATACCACCAGGGCAGTTAGGTGGTGGTGCCATAGGGATCAGATGTTAAAGAAAAACAAATGGTTAACTTGCAGAGATCACTATCCTGCAAGATAGGAGTCTCCCTTGGTTGGCAAATGTCCTAGTGATTTACACCAAAGAAGCTGTCTTCTCAATAGCTCAATTTCCAGGGACAAATGGCTCCATTCCTTGAGGCCTGGTGTCACCCTCCCCACCATAAAACTGAAGGAGGCTGAGGCAGAAGGAAATGTAAATAAAGTTAAATTTCTTCTAAACCTAAATTTCACTTAACTGCCAGAATGGTGCCAGAGTGACGCTGGGGTGGCAAAAGGTTAAACAAAGTTAATCTGTAAAAGTGGGGTGCAAGATATGTATTAGCTATGAAAAAGTGTCTTGAAAATGCTATTTAATAAACCCTTGGCTTTGAGTGCTTGGGGTCCTTGTTGAAACCCGCTGCACGGGGCAGATACTTGGACCCCAGCTAGCTGGAAATCAATCTCGCTGTGTGACTTGCATTATCGAGAGTGTTCTCTGTCTAATTGAGGGGTGGTCGACTCTGTACCCTAACAGTTGTAGGAAGAATGAGTTGTGATTTCCAAATGGAAGAAGAAAATTTTGTGCAATTCTTCCTCATTCTCCCACCTCCCTATCCTTTGCCATCTTAAATATAAAAGATTTCTGTCAACTCCTCTTTAACTTTCATTTCTTATTAACCTACTATTGTTTCTCTCTTTACTGCTCGTACCAGCATTTTGCTCCTGATTCTGTAAAATACACATGGGTCACAGTCATAGGCAAGACTCAATAGAAGGAGACTTCAGATAAATTCCTTGGCAATTATAGAATGTGCTTAATGTAGTCTTTCCACATGGATAGGATGAGGGCAAGGATCTGAGTTGATTCCCTCTGTTTCACTGGGAAAAGAAATCCACTGATTTTATACATGAAACTCCTCACCATATATTTTCTACTTGTTGGAAATGTATCTTGAGGGTTGATATATTAATCATAAAATATACAATAGATTTTTATAGCTGTGGATAGCTCGCATGTTGGTAATGCTGATTTCAAAACATTTCATCATATTAGTATAGTTAGGAGAAAAAGAATGACATTGAAGTGATACATTTAGTAAGCAAGGGAAATGATTAGAGCTAACAGCAAAATTTTAAAAATGTAACATGATCAATGGCTATCAAAAATATCACAAATCATGAGATCGTTAAACTAAAGCAAAAATTCTCATACAGAATTTCAAAAACATCATTTAGATTTTATTGACTTCAATTATTTATGCTTCTGGGTTATTTTTTGAACACATTCAATACATATTTCAAAATGCATCCAAAAGTGATATAATTGAAAGCAGAAAATAAGTCACAGTTTTATGAATTCTTCTGAAATAAAATGTTTCTAATTTCCATTATACAACTCTTATGACTTCCCAATTACCTTTAAACAAAACAGTTATTGTATCCTATTATTATTTAATCAGGTGGAAAAGTTAGATTTTACTCCTTTACATATTTTCAATAAACTCCTACATATCTCCAAAATAATATTTCTTTGATTTTCAAACAATCTTGAAACATCCCTGAACTTATGCAGGTTACCATTTTCCAAGTCATGAAACAAAGACATCAAAACAATAACAGCAACCTAAAAAGTGAAACATGAGATATAATCTTGTCTGTCACAGTTCTCTGACTGACAGAACTTTAGATTGACCAAATATATTTAGAACGTTTTTAGAAGGAATGTTCTCTAACTGAAAGCAGGACACCTTGACCAAAAAAAAAAAAAAAAAAGTAAGAATGCAGAAAATAAAAGTCAAGGTTAGTCCACATAGTTTTGAATAGTGAAATTGTTATTCACCAACACCTAGCATGTGTCCTGAATTTGAAAGGAGAGAAGTTAAGGAAAATATAACACATTTTCTACGTTCACTTAGAAACTGCTATAGGAACAAACAAAACAACCCAAAATTCAGAATGTGGAGTCCTGATCCCCTGATTCCTATTGATACTCCAACTTCCTCACCTGTGAAATGGAAATAATAACTCTTATTCACCTGTTGTATAAAATGAGAACAATCAAGGTGAACATTATTCCAAACTGTAATGAGGCATAGAAATGAAATCTATTATTATAAATTTTATATTTAATTCTTACAGAGCTTAGGACAACTTTAAATCCTTTAAGGGGTCTTTCTTGCATTCTTACCTTAATACTTCCACTCTGAGGTCCTATTCTTAGAATGCACACATAGAATGAGCTCAGACAGCTCTAACAACCTTGCTGAAAGTGCTTGCTGCCCAAGCAAAAAATTGTTTTCAGCAATCTCAGCTCCAACACAGATGTTTCCATCACTTTCTCTGACCCTCCCTGCTCAATTTTACAGTAATGATAGAATTTTTTTTGGTGTTAAGATATTTTTTTTTATTTTCCTAATTTTCAAGAGCATATCTTGAAACCTTACACAATTTCTATAGCTGTACATGTTTTTAGAAATGGATGGGATTGCTTGCACATTTCAATGCTCTAAATTCCAGGGTCATCTCAAAATGTGTCACTGAGGGGAATCCTTTCTGTCTTCCTCTCCTCATTCTTTTCTTCCCTGTGAAAAACTACACTGCCAAGAATCTGCAAATTCTTAAAAAAAAAGAAAGAAAGAATCTGCAAATTCTTCAGTATGTCCCTCTTCTATGAAAAGGGCATGTTTTCCTCTAGGAATCAGTGAATGAATACCTATTTTCCCATTGTTTTCCTTTCCTCCAGTGAGGAAGAAAGTCAAAACAAGCCTCTCAGGGTTGTGTTACATGTTGTGTTTTCTAGCTTCCCACCCAATGGATCCATTAATAATAAGTAACTTCTGCTGGACTCACAGGTGAATTAAGACCATATTTACTGGCATTTGCTGTCCTCTAGGCAATTATTCCCATAATTGCAGAGATATCTGAACTGTGTGCTACCTTGGGAAGACAGGCTATGGGGAATTGAAACCAACTAAATATTTAAGCAGTCAGTGCAACATAAGCTACCAAACCTTAAATTCTCATTCCTCTAGAGAAGCACTGCTCAAACTATGCAGTAAAGAACCTCTTCAAAAAGTACTGTCCCTTTAATGGACCAAAAAATTGTACATCGACACATGAGTACCACTTATGCCTCTCCAGGTAAGTTGGACAACAATTGAATTACTCAATATTCTGTTCGACAATAAGAGTCCTCTGACGATACCCTTGGAAGTTGCAACAATGACAGATTGTTATAAATTTCTCTGTATGCATTATTTTCTATTTCTGTACTTTCATGCATCCACCAGCAATATACACTTTACTGATGGGGTTCAGGGCAGGGTGTCCCAGAATGTGCCACTTTGGTATGTGGATTATTTCCAGCTGAAGATGGTTAAGGTCCAAGGGATTTAGGAAGAGGTGTTTTTTTGTTTGTTTGTTTGTTTGTTTTTACATAAGAAAGACCTCATAGCACGTTAACATTTGTTTACCAAACATTTGCTCCTCCCCTGTATTGTCTTCCTCCCTTCTGAAGCCCAAGACCACTGCCCCTTTTTCCTTAGCTCAGGACCTCAACTGCCTACAAAAGGGTGCCATGCTAAGGACACACTTGTGGAGCGATTAGAAATATTAGAAATATTCTTGAGAGTAGTAAAAATCAGTCTCACATCCATTAGAATAAAAGTTAATGAATAAACATCCAATAAAGGAGTCTTTTTGGTGTAGTAATAGAAGAAGCCAGATGCTACTGCCATTTCCCAGGTTTCTATTTTTGGCTCCATACAAATTAAAAGAGTTAAGTTTTCCAGATGACTGAAACAGATAAACTGCCATAATGGCCACACTTGAACCCTAAGAGTAATCTCAGCAAAACGTTGATGACAAAGGGTCATGGAGGAAAAATCCACAGAAGGTTATGGGCTCCGCTGAGTTACTCAATAGTCTTCTACCATCACCCAACCTCTCTGCACAACACTTCCTCATTTGTAAAATAAACTGATAAGTCACATTGTCTGTCTCTCAAGTCCCTTTCATGTCTAAAATTATAGATTTATTGTTCCTTTTAAAATGTATAGTCTCCCAAGCTTCAAATATAAGAAAGGTCCCATGTCAAAATGAGTGAATCACAATTTGTACATTCTTTACTGGAATTTTTCTAGAGTAACCTACCATTGATGGAAACATTACTAAAGGCACTAAGATAAAGTAGAATATACTGTCCATTCTTGTAACCATTTACTAGAATGTTAGTTTCTTGATTAGGATTGTGAGTCATATTTGAGTTGCTTAAGTTCAAATAGATGGGATACAAACCTCTTTAAAATTAGAAATTTCCTCTTAATAGTCTTGATCTGATTTCATGTTTTGCTAGATAATTACAGTACAATAATAATAAATTATTGCATAATATAATTTATATATATCTATATATTTATATTATATAAATATTATATATTACATATAAATATCCATATATTTATATATTTTTACATATTAATAAATTATAAATTACTGTAATAATAATAATACAGTACTATAATAATAATAAATGAGGCTGTGGAAACAGTAAACCTTTATTCTGATGGTTTGCATGAAAAAGGATCAGTTTTATAACACACCTTTATTAAAAAAAAAAAAGAAAAGACTAAATGAGATGGGGGAAAAAATCCAGTTGAAAATAACTCGGAAAAATTTTGAAGAATGAAGATACTAATAAAAATTGCTGTCAAAACAGGGAAAGAAAATAAAGACTTCCTGTGAACACTAAAGCCATTAGGGACTCTGAGGCATTTTATGTTGAGCCAAGAGCAAGTGAAGGAGAAAATACTTTGGAAGAGATTTTGGAACTTGTCCAAAAAGAACTGGAAGATAATTTTGTGCCTGTCCACAAAATGTGATGGAGTTGAAAAACAGAGATGGAAAAATTCAATGGGAGAGTGGGAAGATTATTCCCAAGCATTTTGCTGGCATAAAAGAATATGTCCAACAGAGACATAATGATCTAAAGAATACACTTCAAGCTGAGTTTCAACTCAAGAGTATTAGATCCATGCAGTTCTAGAAACAGATGATTCTGAACACTCTAAGGGGATGGGATATAAAATGCCTTATATGCATCCTGAACAGCATGATCATCTGCAATCTCATCCACTCCCATTGTGTACTTTTCCATTGGTCTGCTCAACAGTTTAAGCTGTAGACAGTTCCAGTAAAGCAGCCTATTAATAAGCGAAGGAGGTTTTATTTATAATGCCAACAATTTGCACCAACAGCCTCTCTCAGAGAGATCTAAGGAAATAATGGAATGGCTTAGTTTGCTTATTGAAAAAACGGTTACATATATTATGGACTAGGGGAATCATATCATTAATCCTTAGAATTTCTCAGATAAAAAGACACTGTCAACAAGTTCTTTGACTAAGCCATTTAGATGTTATAATTGAATTTCCAACAAAACACGTTTTCGTATGAGATCATAAAATGATATACACCTATTTAAACGACACATACAAGCATGGTTCTTACTAATTTAGATACATACTTTGTATGATTTATTTCAATCAGTTGTAACTTACATGATATAAATAGGCTTATGAATCACTGATTTAAGCACTAGGGAATGTGTTGTATCTATTCCCTTTTTCACTTATTGATGTGTCAACATTCCATTTTTCTCTTATGCTTTATCAAATTCATTGTGTTTAAAAGTACTAGAAAAACCTTCTTACCTATTTGACCTAGAGTAGATTAAATTTAAAGTTATATCAAATCCAAGTTCAAATTTAATTTACTATGTAAATATATATAAACAGGTTCTTCATACTCATCTGTGCTCTCTTGCTACTTTGCAAGTGAGTGCCCCACATCCTAAAATTACAATTTTTTTCAGCCCTGACAATGCACACCAATCAAACCTACCAACTTGCTCTTTCTTTAGAGATTAAACTAAGTCAATGCCATGGTACCCAAAATTCTTCAGTCTTTGCATTGTATACAAAAATGAACATGCAATAAGTTAAATGATATGGGGCGCCTGTGTGTCTCAGTGGGATAAGCCTCTGCCTTTGGCTCAGGTCATGATCTCAGGGTCCTGGATTCAAGCCCTACATCAGGCTCTCTGCTCAGCAGGGAGCCTTCTTCCACCTCTCTCTCTGCCTGCCTCTCGGCCTACTTGTGATCTCTCCCTCTCTATCAAATAAATAAATAAACTCTTTTAAAAAATAAGTTAAATGGTAAATCTTTCTCAAGAATTATTACACATATTTAACCTGACTGAACGTAAAAGACAAATGAATAAAAATCTGGCATCTAGAGAAGGAACATAAGCAAGCAGGTTTTCTCACTTTCTCATTGTTACATAGGAAGGATAGTTAAAATGTTATTTTTAAGGATTTTTTAATGTAATAAGCCATATTTGGAACTTTAATATTATTTTTTCTTATAATCATCAAGAACACCTTATAAGATAGACAATCATATCATTATTTAAAATAAATGACAAAGCTGAAATTTAAACCATTATTTGACTTGTCATTAAAACAATACTATTTTTACCAAAATAGGACACCAATCTCTCAAAAATATGTGTTAGGCATATTTCAAAGTGTCATATGCATAGTGTACCATGCTAATATGCTTGCAGTTGTGATTTGAAAAATCATCTTAAGGGTATTGAACATCAGAACATTTTTGAGAGTAGTAATCATTACTTTTATATATCTCCATAGGTTCTAGTGGTTCTAATTCTTGACTGATATGCTTACACTTTGTGCAAAAATTGTTATACTAGTCAGGAAATCTTGCTTCCATTGTTTTGCCTCCTATAAACCCAACATGACCCACATATTTGGCAACTGCCCATCTGAATGTCCTCCATCGTTTACTCAACTGTTTCTTTCCTATTTACTAAGTGGATGTATAGTAGTACCCACCTTCCACCTATCCACAGGTATTATATTCCAAGATCTCCCAGTAGATGCCTGAAACCATAGGTAGTACTGAATTTTATACATTCTATGTTTTTTTTTCTATGCAAACATATCTATGACAAAGTTAAATTTATAATTTAGGCATAGTAGAAGATTAACAACAATAATAATAAAATAGAAAAATTATAACAATATATGGTAATAAAAGTTATGTGAAATGAGTTCTCTCTCTCTCTCTCTCCCTGGCTCAATATCTTACTGTACTGTACTAACTCTTCTTCTTGTGATGATGTGGGATGATAAAATGTCCATGTCATGAGATTAAGTGGGGTGAATTACATGGTGTTGTGATGTAGTTAGATGATGTTAGATTAGTCTTGACTTTCTGATGATTTGTTAAAAGGAGGATCATCTGCTTCTGGACCACAGTTGGCTTCTGGTAACTAAAATTCTGGAAAGCAAGATCACAGGTAAGGAGGGGACTACTGTTTATCAAAAAGAGATAATAAAGAGGATTCTCTGCAGAGAGAGACAGGATATTTGACTGTCTTACATTCTCTTTCATTTTAGTGAAGCCTAAGATATCTCATTCCTTATTTGAATACAGCTTTTGACATCAGTTAAGGTGGTAAGAGCAGCAGCAAATCCTAATCTTTCCTTTTGACTTAACCAGGACCTTGGAGAAACAACTACCTCACATACTCATATTGACTAATATGTAAACATCCATTCCGAGTGACAGTTCTCCCAGATCTTCAGAAAATCTAAAACAGTCCACAGATAGATTGGTAGATTTTGTTCAAGATAAGGTCTAGATCTGCATATATATCATTAGCAAGATTTGTATTAGTTGGGAACCCTTATGGTGATCTTCAGTGATACCTGATTCCTGGTGTTCATATACATTTGTAATGACTTTCCCTTGCCTGTACTTAGTTAGTCCTATCTGATAAATAGACCAGGGAAGAAGTGATTGATTGGATGCCTCTTCTGGTATTGTTATGAAAAGATAATGGCTTTCTTCTTGAACCTTCTCTCTCTCTCTTTGATTATTCTGGGGAAGCCAGCTGTCAGGTCATTAGGCAACCCTGTGTAGAGGTCCACATGAATGAGTGCAGATCTTCTGAAGACTGCCAATGGCCTAATGGGAGAGTTGGAGACAGATCCTTAAGACCCAGTTGTGTCTTGAGGTAATGGTACCTCAGCCAACAGCTTGCTTGCAACCAGAGCAGAAAGTTTGAGTCACAGATACTCAGAAACCTGCACCCAGATTCTTAACCACAAAAACTGTGAGATAATAAATATTTGCTATTTTAAGCCACTAAATATGGGAGTAATTTGTTACACAGAAATAGATAACTAATATAGATTTTGGTTCCAGGAGAGGGGTGTCATTATAACAAGTATTTTTAAAATGTGAAAATAACTTTGGAACCAGGAAGTAGAAAGATGTGAGAAGATTTCAGCTAACTTGTTAACTAAAGCAAAATAGCATTAAGCAGATTTTTAGTAGGAATCTGCATTTTGAAGGTGGTGAATGTAAAGTTTCTAAAGCAAGAAAAAAGTAGGCAATTGTTATAGAAAAACCGAAATTTAGCAACAATATTGCCTGTAGTTATGTAGAGGGTAGAGAATATGCCCAAAGAAGGTGATTTGATTAAGGAGATTTCTAAGCAAAGTATCGAAGGTGCCACCATGTTTCTTTTAGCTGCTGTAGTAAAATGCAAGAAAAATAGATAAGTGGAAATAAGGACTATTAAAGAAGAAGGAGCCAAGATTTGATGGTTTTATAAATCCTCAACTTTTCCAGATGGCCAGCAATACTAAAATTAGGAAATAGCTTTTAAGCAGACATAAAATCCAGTCCACTGCCAGGAAAACTTGGTCAAAAGATAAAGCCAAGGGTATTACTGTAAACGCTTTATAATACTTCAGAAAGATCAAAGGTGGTGCCTCTGCATATTCAGTCACACAAAAGGCCCTTCAAAAAGATTAAAGGTATGCCTCCAGGATCTTCTTGTCAAACAGCTGAGAATTAGAAAGCATAAGGATATTGTTCCTGGGCTCTCTCAGGAGGATCCCCAAATAGATCAGTGCTCTCCCAGAGATTTATGGGTATGGCTTTGTCTAAAGCAGAAACACCACCTGCTTTAACTGAGAAGCATGGAGATGATACCCATTGAGAAGAGGCCTTTGATCCTGGAATACCACCAGCAGAACTGAGGCTGACAAATTTGCTGGGCTGCAAACATGTGTTACTTTGTATGAAAAAGGAAAGCAGATACTGAGGTAAAAATGAACGCCAAAGAAGGGAATGTCAAGAGCCATGAAGTATTGTTCTCAGTCATTAATAGTTAATAAACAAAGTTCCCATGATTGCAAAACTGGATTTCAGAACTGCTATGGATCAGTGACCCAACTTTATCTCACTATTAACGTATCTTTTTATTTTCTATGTTCTGATGCTTTGACATCAGGGGCCTTGCTCAGCCTGAAGGACTATCCCTGGGGTTAGCCATTTCCTAGAGATAATAAACAACTTGTCCCTGAATGCACCTCTCAAGTACAAAGGAATCAATGCAGAGCTCATATAGCAAACACTTTGATTATAGGGCTCTTATACTCTGGTCCACTATCCCTTTGCCCTAATCACTCCAGGACCAGTTACCATACAACTAGGAACAGCCCATTCAACTCAGAATTTGCTAAAATTGTTCAAAGTAGCCACTAAGCCCACATACCCTACCTCACCTCTTTCTTCCCACAGAAACCATAAAAAGGCTTTAGCTCACTGATTCCTTTGTCACCTCTGCCTCTTGACTGACTCCAGTGTTTCCTGGAAAGTTGTATTGTGCCTCCTGTTTATAGGGAACTATGACTATAAACTTTTTTCTTCATGATACCCATTTCCATATTTTAACCATATTCCTGGTTAAAACAAATCCTGGGTATCCCTAAAATAGTTCCCTTTTACCCTTTTTGAGCAGGAATATCTACAGCAGTTTTTCTATGCTATCTGGCCATTGGATATTAGGGGTTTACGAAGTAAATAATTGTCCATGTATTATCCCAGATATGCAATTCAAGTGAGTTCTCACATGAGGAGCTATGCTTAAAGAACTATAGCTGAGGAATCTCATCCATGCCTAGCCCTAATTTGGAAGATGACATTGTAGGCTTTGAGCCATAATAGTATGAGACTTTGGGGAACTTAGGAGGTAAGTGTAGGTTGCATGCAGGCTAGACATGAATCATTGGGGGTGAGAGGGCAGATTGCAGTAGGCAGTCTATAATTAATTCTGAATGATCTCCACTTCCTTGTATTTATGTGTATATGTAATTCCCCTCCCTTGAACATAGGTTGAACTTATTGACTTGCTTTTAATTAATATAATATGGGAGATGAGAGAGTATGCTACTTCTGAGGTTAGGCTATAAAAAGACTGTGGCTTCCGTGCTGGCCACCCTAATCTTGTTCTTTCCCAGATCACTAGCTCTGCAGGAAACTAGCTGCCATGTTGTGAGAGAGCCCATGGAAACATGCAGTAATGAGTTTGGAAGCGTATCTTCTGCTGTTTGCCAAAGGCATGTGAAGGAGCCTGGAAGCATATTTTTTTATTCCCAGTTAAGCCTTGAGATAACTAATGTCCAAGCCAACAAATTGACCATAATTTAATGAGAGAATTAAGTAGGAAACACTCAGTGAAGAACAATTGGATTCCATACCCACAGAATCTGTGAGATAATCAAGTTTGGTGTTTTAAGCCAATAAACCTTGGGGTATTGCTTTTTTTATGGAGCCATAGGTAACAAGTACACACTTCTACCTTGACTCCCTCTCCAGGTTTCAAGCACAAGCACAGACACTTAATCTGTGAAATGTGTTTAGGAAATAAAGAGGGAAACTCAAAAATTTTTAATAAGGAGTAAGTAATTTCCTTATAGGTCATTCAATTAGTGGTTATATTGTAAAAATGTTCTTTGTATTAGAAATAATCTATCCTTCAATCAAGTTTTTATTTTTTGCAAATGAAATTTTCTTTAATAAATTTTAAGTATACAACTAAAAATTTGAAAAACCCAAAACCAATTTCAGTTTTAGTGAGAAAACAGAAGTGCTAATTTAAGTCTATTTCGATTTATAACCAAACAACTTTACCTTTTCTTTTCTTTGTATCGTTTTTTGTTTCTGTATTCTATAGAAGCTCCAAGAGGAAAAGAGATCAAGAGTGTCTTGTACTCCAGCTCATTTTCAATTTGTAGGACATTTTTCAGCACATAAAAAGTGATAAATGTCTTTGAATTACCTTCTATACCTGCTATTATTATTGCTTATTAGTAAATAATAAAGGATTATGTAGGAAGACAGTTGATAAAATTCTGACACTGAGAACTTTTTTCTCAATAGCTTGGTAGGAAATAGCAGAGGTAGCTCATAGTACCAGATTAAAATCCCACCACATGTTCCCTATATGGAAACATAACCAAAAAACCCCACAAAAATCCAACATCATTAATGACTTTATGAAATGTTTGCTTGTTTATGAATCAAATAAATATTATTTTCCTCTAGTTATATGTTACAACTTTTGTGCACAGACATGTATGTGGAAGAGTTTTTAAGTTTTAAATCATAAAGGGGCACCTAGATGGCTCAGTTAATTAGGTGTCTGCCTTTGGCTCAGGTCATGATCTTGGGGTCCTGGGATTGAGCCCTGCATCAGGCTCCCTGTTCAGTGGGGAGTCTGCTTCTTCCTCTCCCTCTGCCCCTACTCCATACTCCTGCGCATGCTCTCTCTCTTCTCTCAAATAAATAAAATCTTTAAAAAATAAAATATTAAATAATATTTAATTTAGTACACCTATTATGCAAATACAAGGAAATAAACACTCTTCTTAATATAAGAAGAGTATATAGATTGACTTAATGTTGTTGTGGTTTTCATATAGATAGATTTCAACAGAGAATAATCACATTACCTATGGGAATTCAAGTCAGAAGATTTAAAACTACCATTTTTCATGGCTGGCTATACTACAGAAGAATTTCAGAGAAAAGAGACAAAAGAGATCATTGAGAACAGACTTTGCACTCCTTGCGTGAGAAATATTTATTATCCCCTTCCTTCTCTCATATTGATAATGAAGGACTATTTACATGTAATGTAGCCTCTCTCAAAGGTATCTTGGCTTAAAGGCTGCTACTCATTATGAAAGTTATGTCATTCTTTCCCTCTGAGGCATGTTTTGACCATCTTTGCTGATACAGAATTCTCTCTTTGCTTACATGGCAAGGATATATGACTTTATTATATCTCTTTCTGTTGGAACTCCTTTGTTTTGTTTTGTTTTTTGGTCTCTTTTTCTAGATTATAAGTACCTGAAGGCAACAATTGTGTTCAACATAAGCACCTAGACTCCTGCCTAGATACATTGACCCGTACTCTCTGTGAAATGTTCACCAAACTTGCCCTTTGCGAAAAATATTAAACATGCATCCATAAAATTTGAAGTTCATTCCAAATGGTTCAGAGAGCATTGCCTTTTCCTATAATGTGACAATTAACTCATTATATTGTTCTTGTGATTTGATGAATTCATGACAAAAATAGTGAACTATGGTTTTAAAAGAAAATATTAAATAGTAATTCATTTTATAGGCGCCTGGGTGGGTCAGTGGGTTATGCCTCTGCCTTCGGCTTGGGTCGTGGTCTCAGGGTCCTGGGATCGAGGCCCACATCAGGCTCTCTGCTCTGCGGGGAGTCTGCTTCTTCCTCTCTCTCTGCCTGCCTCTCTGCCTCCTTGTGATCTCTGTCTGTCAAATAAATAAATAAAATCTTTTAAAAAAAGAAAGAAATTCATTTTACTATATTAAAGAGATCGTCTCCAGTTTTTGGGATTTGACACTGTCAGCTTTGAGCCTCACCCCTCTTTCTTAGGATTCCGTCCTACATCTAGGCAAGCTGGTAAGAAAGACTTTGGCATTGGCAAGAGATTCAAACTGCAAATACCTACCTGTATGAGAATTCTCACAACACATTAACAGCACCCAGCCAGTCACCTATGCCTGCCTGCTCTTTCCACGTTGTTTTGGAACATCTTTGGAAACCTGTCTTGCTCTCCCTGAGAACTCTCAATTACATAAGTAACAAACCTTTTAATATTGTCTTGGTATGTGTGCGGTGTTATTAGGCTTGGCATCAAAACCACATTTCAAGTGGGCAAGTTAAAAGAGAATCAAATTAATATTTTAGCTTTCTGAATATGCTTAGGTTAAAAAAAAAGTACTTTTTAGTTTTAAACTTCAAATCTATGAAAGCAGTAATAACATGTTTGACCACAGAAAAATTTAGTGGAATTCCAAATTATAACTCCATTTTGAGCCCCAGTATTAATTAAGAACATGAACGTTGTCAGTTTGTTCATTTTAGCAGATCTAATGCTATGGTTCTACCTGTTAAGTTCTCCCTGTACAATACATTGAAATTACTGACTCCATCCAATCAGAAACCAATACATATTTTCTATTATAGATTTGGCTAATATGTTCTTTTCATGCCTATTCAAAAAACTTCTTAGCTAGTTTGCCTTCCTCTCCAAAGGGATATAATATGCCTTCACCTATCTACTTATGGGTCCCTCCATAGTCTTGCACACAGTATTTGTAGGCAAGATCTTAACAGCATACAACTTTCTCCCAGAGCATAGGTGTGACATTACATTGGTTCTATTCTCCTCTGAAGACAAATGTGTCTTTGTTCATCTGACATTGTTCATTAAGGACATAAACTTACTCATGAGGAAACTCAAAAAAGGGAATAAGCCATTGCCCCATACATCATGCAGGACCTTTCCACCTTAGTTAAATTCCTGTAAATTACTTGGTAAACTGTGGCCTCTTCTACCCTTGACATTGCCAAGAAACAGCTATTGACTTTCCCAATACCACAACTTTTTTTTTTTTTTTTTAGACTCTTTCTGATTTGGAAAGCAACATATTCTTCATTTACAAATTTGACCTAATCGTATTTGCACTGTTACTTGCAAATTGATCCATTTTGAGTGGGTCTTCCCTTAACAAAAGTCTTCTGAAACCCCAATTAAAATACAATAGGTATTACATTAATGGCCTCAGAGACCATTACTCTGTAGGTGTTTTAGCAACATCATTTCATGTCTCCTGGAATCTCTGGATCATCCATGATATCCTTAAGTTGTCCATGAATTTCTGATGCAAGAAACTGCCTTCCTTGGCCCTGGGCTACACACCATTAAAGCAGCCACAAAACCATAAAACTAGGTTCTCCTGGAAACAGAGACTATCACAAGACCTGGGCCTGAAACTCTGTTCTCAGCTGCTTATGGCCTTGCTTAGTTCATGAAAGAAGAACCCTACAGATGTAGCAAGATGGTCAAGACCTTCTTGCTACCTGAAAGACCCTAAATAGGCCCTCTAGTATATACCACTTGCAGGAGGGGAAGGCCTCTCCTGCCCTTAGTCTATTGCCAGGTGCCATAGTCCTGGAGAAGCTCAGCCTTCTTCCAACTTCCTTGGTCATCTGGGAGCTCCTTAGGATCAAGTGAGTCAAAAACAGTGGAGTTCATATACTTAATGGAAGGCACTGTCCCCATCACATAGGACGGAGCTTGGAGGACAGTTGCTGCTCTTCATTCCTTAACAATTAGTCTCAACAGCTGAACCAAATTTTGGGTAGGGGTTCATCCTGGTTTTCAGCACGATTACAACATGTACATTTGGGTTTAAATCCTTTAGTTTGTTCCTGTTGCTAAATAATTTAATATATTTTTGTTAGTATTCTCTAAAAATCTATAACTAGCATATAGCACCTCTTTATACTGCTATACATTTTGGTATTTATATTTAATCACTTTTGACCTTGCTTTGTTTTTCTTGGAAAACTTTGCAAATCACTTGTGGTGCTTTAAGTATCTGCTAATGTGTTTTTCAAAACAAGAAATACAATGAAATATTACCACGTGCCCATTCGATTGTCTAAAATGCAGAAAACTGAGAACATCAAATTCTGACAAGGATGTGGGGTAGCAGGAACTCTCATTCTTTGCTGGTGGGAATGCAAAATGGTGCAGCCACTTTGGAAGACAGATTAGAAATTTCTTACAAAACTTATCAAACTCTTAGCATATGATCTAGCAACCTTTTTATGTCCACACAAAAATCTACATATGGATGGTCATAGCAGCTTTCTGCCTAATTGCCCAAAGTTGGAAGCAACAAAGATATCCTGCAGTGAATGGATAAACAAACTGTGATGTATCGAAGACAAAAGAAAATTATTTGTCACTAAAAAGAAATGAAATATCAAGCCATGAAAAGACATGGAGTGGGGTGCCTGGGTGGCTCAGTGGGTTAAGCCGCTGCCTTCGGCTCAGGTCATGATCTCAGGGTCCTGGGATCAAGCCCCGCATCGGGCTCTTTGCTCAACAGGGAGCCTGCTTCCTCCTCTCTCTCTGCCTGCCTCTCTGTCTGCTTGTGATCTCTCTCTGTCAAATAAATAAATAAAATCTTTAAAAAAAAAAAAAAGAATAGACATGGAGTAACCTGAAATGCATATTATTAAGTGAAAGAACGTAATCATAAAAGGCATTATTTCTGTCAGTCACATTTCTTAGCATGACACATTAAAGAAATATGAATTTTATTTAGAAAGAGAATAGTAATTTTTTATTTTAAAACAATTTTAAACGTACAAAAAGTTGCAAGGATAATAAAATAACTATTTGTCCTGAGGGTTTTGAAGGTAAATTGCCAATATGCCATATATAGCATCAATAATATCTTGTCTATAATTATAATGTGTAACTGCCCTAATGTGGAAACTAAAGTGATATTGAATAATTCACAGAATTATTTCAAGTTTACCCACTCTCTCAATAATATCTATTATAGCATAGCAGTCTATGCCTATATTTGTCACATTTAGCTATCATATCCTTTTGATCTATTTCAATCTGGAATACCTTAATTTTCCTTGCTTTTCAGGACTTATTTTTAAAATTATAGAGCAGTTATATTGTAAAACCTCAATAAATTTGGTTTGTCTAATGTTTTTCTTTTTTTTTTTTTTAATATTTTATTTATTTATTTGACAGACAGAGATCACAAGTAGGCAGAGAGGCAGGCAGAGAGGAGGAAGCAGGCTTCCGGCTGAGCAGAGAGCCCGATGCGGGGCTCAATCCCAGGACTCGGGATCATGACCTGAGCCGAAGGCAAAGTCTTTAACCCACTGAGCCACCCAGGCGCCCTGTCTAATGTTTTTCCGTTATGACATTCAGGTTAGTATCATTGTTTGTTGCCATGTGGCATATGATTTTGATTTGCTCCAAATTCCTTTGGGTTCCTTTCCTATATTAAATATTATTACTTGAGTAAGAAATCCTTTTAGTGTTTCCCTTAGAAAAATTACTCTTTTCAATATTGTAATTGGTATTTTGTGGGGAGGTATTTTATCATTATGTAAATACCCAATATTGTATCAAACTTCTGTCCCCTTGGGGCGCCTGGGTGGCTCAGTGGGTTAAAGCCTCTGCCTTCGGCTCAGGTCATGATCCCAGCGTCCTGGGATCGAGCCCCGCATCGGGCTCTCTGCTCAGCCGGAAGCCTGCTTCCTCCTCTCTCTCTCTCTGCCTGCCTCACTGCCTACTGGTGATCTCTGTCAAATAAATAAACAAAATCTTTAAAAAAAAAAAAAAAACACAACAAACTTCTGTCCCCTTATTTTAGTATCCATTGATGGTACTTGGCTGAATTACTACTTTGATACCTGTCAATTTTATTAGATGGTATTTTATTAGATGGTATTTTGCCCTAAGGAAAAACTCTCTTCTCTATGTTTCCTCATTTATTCACTTATGTATTTTTATCAGCATGGACACATGAATTCCTATTTTATTCAATGCTTTATAATTAGTTACTATTATTACTTAACAGTATCTTTGCTTGTCTCCAGTTAGGCCAGTGAGTAACTCTTCCCCTATACCAATCATTCTCTCAGTACTTTCTTTCTCTTAGGCATGACTCAGTTATTTAAGGCTCATCTTGTATCTTTTGCAAACCAGCCCTGTAATTTAACCATGTCTTCAAATACATTCATTACTTTCAGGGGAGAAACAAAATTAGAACCCAAGATCTGGGTGATAGGTTTGCTCACAGCTACTGGGGTGTTGTGGCTCTAAGACTCTCTCAGTGAACATGCATCACACGCACACATCTGAATTCATTTAATTATCTACCTACAGATACTGAAACCTTTGAGCTACACTAATACTTTCAATCTTCCATACAGGATTTGTTGTACATTCCTTCCTTCACATATTTGCAAATTCCCTCCATGACAGCCAGAAATCCAGCTTCTATTACCCTTAGCATATTTACTTATTTAGCTAATCCCCCATAGGTGCACAATCTGCCATCACATCCCATGCGTGATCTTCTGACCATCCACCAACCCCTTCACCACAGGGGACCCTTTACACCTGTTCAAGCTCCAGCATTTCACACCAATCCATACAATGACTCTCTATGCTGGGTTGCTGTTGTCACTACAGTTCACCCAGACAGGGGTGCCCCAGCTCTGATGGAACTGCAAATCTGTGCTAGCTAGCTGCAACCACTGACCCCAGACACAATACCCATCTCACCCCACCTTAGCTATGACACCTGTTACCAGACCACCAGCACCACTATTCTGCACTTACATGGGGGCCTTTCCAACCCCACCCCCATTCCTAGAAGCCTCTCCCCTGCAACCTCTTTGAGCTTCAGCGTTCCAGGCAGTGCCCCCTGCCCCCCCCTTCCCTACATCCTCCTCACTTCGCTCAGGCTCTAACTCCTTGGGCCAGGCTGCTGTATCATTCAATGTCTCCCATGCTGGGTCACACCTCACCCCATTTGAGGTTAATTTAGATTTATTTGAGTCCATATCAGAGTTTGGGCTATAGTAATGAGTGTAGCTGAAATGTCTCTTTCTAAGCCCTCAATTTCCTTGGTTATGTAAAGTACATATTCTTGAAATTTTATCTGTGATAATTTTAATTCCTGAATCTCATTTCAGAACATTTAAAACTTCATTATTAGGGGAAAAAATTAAAATCTTTTTTAAACGGGAGGGGAAAAAAAGCTAACAGAAAGGGAAGTCTTTTAATATTATTTTGAAATTACTTTTTAAAATATGTCATAACTCCTCAGCTTATGTGTAGTCCCCAGGCCCATGAATGCTAATTAACACTGAACTGCTTACTACAATGTTTTTCTAGCAGGCAGCCTCAAAATGTCCCATTATCGTGATTAAATATTTATTGAACTTGAAGTGTGTCCTCAACACTGTAAAGAAGGTACAGGAAAAGTTTCTACTTCAAAGACATTCTTATGTTCAGGAGTACATCAAGGCAAGATTATATACCCAAGATTTTTTTTCTCAAATTCTATTATACTCTATCTTGTATTTATTGATGAATTTTCTTATTAAATACATGAACATAAATTTAAAAAACAGTGTATATCAGAAAAATCGTTCTTGAGAGAAATCTGACAGTATCTACCAGTTACATAAAATCTGCCCTTATCCTTTGACCCTTAAAGAAATCTACTTTAGTACTTTAAACAGTTCAATCATTATACGTACAATCTCTACATTTAGGATTTTCAACAATAGTACAACTGTTTGAGTTGGATTAGCGCTTGTTGTGGGGGTCTCCCATATTTCAGAGAATGTTCAACAGAAGCCCTGGCTTTTATCCTCCAAATACTTATATAATCATCCACCAAACCCCAACAGCTACACAAAGAACAATATCTCTAAACATTGTCAGATGTCCCCTGGCAAGGCAAAGTCCTCCAACCTACACTTGAAACCACAGCATTGTATATACAAAAATAAAGAATGATTGGGGACTTTATAGTACATTATGTGTTATTTTCATAAAAAATATTTCATTTTATAGAAAACTGTGAGTAACAGGAATCACAAATAATTCTATGGGACAGACAGCTAAAGTAAGCGAAGAGAAATCACCCACTGAAACTGTGCTAAATTAGGGAACTCATGACATGTGCTCCAACTAGAAGGGGCTGCTGTCCCTACATTATAATTGTCAAGTATTCCAAGACTCAAATTCAGATCTAATATTGCTAATTCCTTTTTTCAAGAAAAAACATACATGTGAAACTCTACTATTCTAAATACTGAGAATTAATTTATTTTTTAAATACCTTGCTAACCAATCTTTTTTGTTTCACACCCTCTGTTACACTATTAAGTTATAAAATACAAAATTTCACATAAATTTGTAATTTTTACCTGAGTTATGTAAAATACATAAATAATAGAAGAATATAAAAGTGTTTATCACTGTTATACCCAGTAATAACCACTGGGTGGTTATTACTTTCATAATAAGAATAATAATTGCTAACATATTTCTTCTATTGATAATTGAGGCTTTATGACAATTTCATGGAGAGAACATACAAATACCAGTGTGGGTGACAGAGAAGTTAGGTGTTTAGGAAACAGCGATAGGCCAAAGAGAGGAATCCTTCAGCTTCCACAAAAACATAAACTATGCTGACACCATGGTGTTTTTTAGCATCTGACAGCTGAAAGCCACAAAATTGTGGAAATAGGAAGCTCTCACCTACCTGAAGGAAACTGAACAGGGATGTAACAACTGCCCACTAGTCCTCTCTCTCTCTTCAGCCAAATATAAGCAGAGATGTCTGTGTGTCCCAAAGTTTGAGAGAAGAAAATGACTCCAAGGATGAAGAGGTTGCAACAGGAAACTTTGGAACCAGCCCATGTGACACGCCCCAAATAAAATTCTTACTTCATGTAACACAGATCGAAGCTGTTTCTACAACGATGGTATGTTTTGCTTGTGCTGACCTTTTAACTTCTCTAGGAAATTGAGCCAGAAAGGAAAAGGAGAAAAATCACACAGAGGAATCAATACTCCAGAAGATAGAGGCAGAAATTCCATGTAGAACTCAGGATAAAAATAAAAGACCCCAGGAGGCCAGGGAGAATACTCCTGACAAAGACATGTGCCACTTTCTATGGGCACTTTGTCCATCCTAAAGGAGACCATGTGATTCACAGAGCAGGTTCCTGCTTCATGAAGGTCCTGCTTCATGACGTGATTTAGGCAGCAAATATTGGAATGGAAGAAAAATGTTCTTGTTGACATACAAAGCAGGCACCATTATAGGACCTGAATGGTCCATTTATTTTAATATGCAAAGATAATGGTTTCACTTTTTTTTCCTTTGTTGAAGTAGTTAATAGTTATAGGTTAAGTTTTTCCTTAATCTTGAGGAAATCTGAAGGAAAACAACCAGAAATGTTTTTATTAATTTGGATTTGGGGTCAAATGAGCCATTGGAATCTCTTGTTGAAGAATAAAAATTTCCAAGATTTATTGTTTATGCAGACGTCAAAAACTAATGACATACTGTATAGTGACTAACATAACATTATAAAAAATAAAAATAATTAAAAAAAGAAGAAGAAGGGGCGCCTGGCTGGCTCAGTGGGTTAAGCCTCTGCCTTCGGCTCAGGTCGTGATCTCAGGTCCTGAAATCGAGCCCCACAATGGGCTCTCTGCTCGGTAGGGAGCCTGCTTCCCCCCTCTCTCTACCTGCCTCTGCCTACTTGTGATCTCTCTCTCTCTCTCTCTGTCAAATAAATAAATAAAATCTTAAAAAAAAAGAAGAAGAAGAAGAAAGTGAAGTGGGTTTTCTAAGGTGATCAGAAAGAGGCCTGAAGAAGAGAGAAGGAAGTCTTGCCCAAGTTGAAGAGGACAATTGAAGATCTGAAGCATGAGAAGTGGTGAAGAGAGAATATGGTGGGCAGCAGGACTGGTTAGTGGGCTGCCTTTCAGTGAGAGGTGAGCCTCCTGGAGAGAAGGCTGGTCTCAGTAAGAGAGGACCAGAAGCAGCCATATAAATGCATACCAAGAAACAGCACCACAGTGCTGACTTAAAATGATCCTCCTCATGGGACAATGTATGCCTCAGTGGTAACTTATGTGGACAGATTGCAACTTGCCAGAACCACTCCCCATTTCATTTTATGATAAGTCTCCTAGGGGAAAGGATAAATTTTTAGTCAGTGTGCTGAGTTGTGGAGATAGACATTGCTTTACAATACATAAAGAAATGGCATACTTCTTGTCCAAGTTTGTGTACTGACACATTTTTCTATTCTGTATCTCGTCACACTGTTTTGTATGTTCCACGTTTTCTAGTATGTGCATGTATTATTTTGGAGGATCTAAAAAAAAACACTTCTAAGAGAAAAATCCATTACATGTGATGCCCTGTTTTTTGTTTGTTTGTTTGTTTGTTTGTTTGTTTTTAATTAAAACAATCTACTACCAATGGGAGTTTTAGAATATCAACATGTAGGTGAAATTGATGATACTGAGGCCAATGTGTATTTTCTCATTGATCCATGGCAGTCTGTAGACCTCACAGAAAATAAAGCAATGGCTAATAAATCCTGCTTTGAAACAGAGAAGGTTTAACATAATGAAAAAATCTATTTCTCATTTTATAATATACAGACTGTCTCACTTAATTGTATTTTGCTCTATAGCTTTGGCATGGGCATTACTTTTCCCTTGGCATTAGTATTAGTGGATTATTCTGCAAGAAATTCCCTTTGAGGGACCATCAAGCACTGCAGTTTTGAGAAGCTAACATTTGGTAAACAGTAGAAATCAGGGAAATTTCAAATAAAAACGAGAAACAAGAAAGAAATGCACTATGCCTTATTTATATGGAAAACAAATGCTTTAATAGCAAACATTGCAGAGTTTATGATTTACATCTGCTCTTTAGAATGCATTCAGTTCCTCTTTTCTGTTTCTCAGCAAGGGTACTTGAGATCGGCCCTATGCTGCCTAAGAATGAGACATAGAATCCCTGACCACCTTCCAATATTTCTACACACACCTTGTTCTAAACAGATTTGAAATGGTTTGCTATTTCTGAATGGCTCCATCCCCTCCTTTCCAGCTCCAACTGAAGATTAGCTTAAAAAGGCTCCATTATGAACTAGAGTAAATGCAGCTCAGTGTACATATTTTGGGATTAGAAATGAAATCTAGCGTTTCTTTTTACAAATATACACAGAGACATGTTCATTTACATATAACCAGGCATAAAAAACTGTGTGTATATAGCATGTTTGTACATCGAATACCACATGATAAGTTCTTTCAATTCCTATTCCTGGCTTGCTAATAATTTCCTGTATCATCCTTCCCTACTTACACATATTTATATTTTTTAGAAAAGCTCGATAGGAAAAAAAAAATCCAGAATATTCATATTTGTCCACATTCCTTCATTCACTCTACACACTTGTATTAAAGGGCAACTTTACGTCAGTCCCCATTGCTCTGAAAGCATTAACATAAGGAACTGTCATCAGCTAATAATATTACAGCACAAAATAGGTTTATTCTATTATTTAAATTTAACAAACATGTATTGTTAAATTGCTATCCTGGATCCTGATGCAAACACAACTGATATTATCTTTGCCTTAGAAACATGCACAGTCATGTAAGGGAAGGGGTCAGTTGCATAAACCAGTGACTATGGTAAAAATTATAAAATATGCATTTATACAAAGAGCCACAGAGAGTAAACTCTGCAAAGGAAAGTCAAAGGGGAAACTCTATTTGACCTTCTTTCTCTATCCTCTAGCATAATATGTTATTGAATTTTCCACAGGGAAATATGTTTCCCCTTTAGGATGATGTGAGTCCCAACTAGAATGAAGGAGCTAAGTGAATAGGATGAGAGTCCAGCCTCTTTTCTCAAAACTCATGAAATCACACTAACTCTCACAATAATAAGCATGATTTACTTTTTCTCAAGTAAAATAGGAGGCACAGGAAAAAATATTTTTATGGTGCGTTCAGTAGGATGGTACTCCTCTTTTTGTATTAGCCTTCTTAGAACTGTCATTTTGTCTATATTACCCAATTTAGAGTTCCTCAGTGGGACCCTACTTGTCCATACTCCATATTGAGAAATGGAAAATTCCATGTTCACCATAACCACATTTCCAGTTCTGAACTGTCCTCCAGAGAAAACATATAGTTCGTCACTATCGGCTATAATTATTTCTTGTCTTGAGCCAGTAGTTTTCGAAGATGTTTTAAGGGATAAGCATTTGTAGTAGGCTTCTCCTGCGAAATGTTACCTGGAATGCACTATCACCAGATTTGCCTGTACATCAAATACCACATGATAAGTTCTTTCAATTCCTATTCCTGGCTTGCTAATAATTTCCTGTATCATCCTTCCCTACTTACACATATTTATGTTTTTTAGAAAAGCTCGATAGGAAAAAAAAATCCAGAATATTCATATTTGTCCACATTCCTTCATTCACTCTACACACTTGTATTAAAGGGCAACTTTACGTCAGTCCCCATTGCTCTGAAAGCATTAACATAAGGAACTGTCATCAGCTAATAATATTACAGCACAAAATAGGTTTATTCTATTATTTAAATTTAACAAACATGTATTGTTAAATTGCTATCCTGGATCCTGATGCAAACGCAACTGATATTATAAAGATTTCAGCTTAAATATTACTTTCTCCCCCAGTCTTTTCTTTTTTTCTTTTTTAAATTTTTAAAGATATTTTATTTAACAGACAGAGATCACAGGTAGGCAGAGAAGCAGGCAGAGAGAGAGAGGAAGGGAAGCAGGCTCCCTGCCAAGCAGAGAGCCTGATGCGGGGCTCGATCCCAGGACCCTGAGATCATGACCTGAGCCAAAGGCAGAGGCTTTAACCTACTGAGCCACCCAGGCACCCCTCCTCCTGGGTTTCCTAAACCATCTCATCAAAAGTGGTCCCTCTAAAAGCTAATCATTTCTCTTCTACTTTTTTTTTTTTTTTTTTTTTAAGATCTATCTGAGTATAGCTGGCACACAATGTTACATTAGTTTCAGGCATACAACACAGTGATTCAACAACGCAATATGTTAGGCTATGTTCACCACAAGTGCGGCGGCCTCTGTCCCCATGCAATGCTATTAAAATGCCATTCGTTATATTCCCTATGCTGTACCTTTTATTCTCATGCCTTATTCACTTTATAACTGGAAGCCCCTATCTCCCTTCAAAACTTTCTCCATCCTCCCCACCCCTCTTTCCTCTGGCCACTAGTAGTTTGTCCTCTTTATTCATAGGTGTGATTCTGCTTTTTGTTTGTTTACTTATTCATTTGATTTTTTAGATGACTCATATAAGTGAAATGCTAATTGCTCTTTATCATATTGCTTTGTGTTATTTTTTTGGTAACATTTATTGTCTTTACTCTTGGGAATATTGTACAGAATACCAAGTCTTGAGAATATGGAATACAATATGACTTGGAATATAATAGTAGTAAAATATTTGTGTTACATTGATATCAAACAGAACTTGCCTTAATCCAAGCAAACTCAACTCCAAGCAAATAAACTCAAATAATGACGCACATTTATTTATTATATATACTGACAATCCATGCCAGATTTTCATATCAAAAGTGAATAATGCTGGGCACCTGGGTGGCTGCCTTTGGCTCTGGTCATGATCTCAGGGTCCTGGGATTGAATCCCACATCGGGCTCTCTGCTCAGCGGGGAGCGTGCTTCCCCCTCTCTCTCTGCCCGCCTCTCTGCCTACTTGTGATCTTTGTCGGTCAAATAAATAAATAAACTCTTTAAAAAAAAAAAGTGAATAATGCTAGGAGCGCCTGGGTGGCTCCGTTGTTTAAGCGTATTCCAGGGTCCTGGAATCAAGTCCCTCATCAGGCTTCCTGCTCAGCAGACAGCCTGCTTCTCTCTCTCCCGCTACCTGCTGCTCTGCTTACTTGTGCTCTCTTTCTCTCTGTCAAATAAATAAATAATTTTTTTTAAAAAAACTGAATAATGCTAATAAACGAAGTTGGAAAACAAATGGCTGGGTCCACAGCAACAGACACTCTGAAGTTTGGCTGTATTTGTTTTTTGTTTTTTTGTTTTTTTTTCCCGTGAATTTTATAGCTATTACTTTTTTGCTGGCACAAACTTAGTGTCTTTTAAAAAATATATCTGTAGTTTGGCTCACAGTTCGGTAGGTCAGAAATCTAGTGGACTTGACTGGGTTCAGTGCGAAGAATCTCGGGCTCAAATCGAGGTGTTGGCTAACCTGACTTCTCACCTGGAGGCTCTGGGGGAAAATCTGCTCCAAAGCTCATTCCTGATGTTGGAAGAACTTAGCTCCTTGGCAGTTATAGCACTGAGACCTCCATTTAATTACTGACTGCTGGCCAGGGGCTGCTGTCAGCTCCTAGAAGCCACCACATTCCCTCTTATGGAACCCCACGACATCAACCAGCGATGACATGCATTGAATACACACATGCATTGAATCTCCAACTTCTCTCTCTTTTTTTTTATTTTTATTTTTTTAAGATTATTTATTTATTTATTTGACAGACAGATATCACAAGTAGGCAGAGAGGCAGGCAGAGAGAGAGGAGGAAGCAGGCTCCCCGCTGAGCAGAGATCCTGATGCGGTCTCGATCCCAAGACCCTAAGAGCATGACCTGAGCCCAAGGCAGAGGCTTTAACCCACTGAGCCACCCAGGCACCCCTCTCTTTTTTTATTTTCATTTATTTTTTTATTTTTTATTTTTTTTTTTTTTTAGATTTTATTTATTTATTTGACAGAGAGAAATCACAAGTAGGCAGAGAGGCAGGCAGAGAGAGAGGAGGAAGCAGGCTCCCTGCTGAGCAGAGAGCCCGATGTGGGGCTTGAACCCAGGACCTGGGATCATGACCTGAGCCGAAGGCAGCGGCTTAACCCACTGAGCCACCCAGGCGCCCCTCTCTTTTTTTATTTTTATGTTATGTTAGTCACATACGGTACATCATTAGTTTTTGATGCAGTGTTCCATGCAATGTTTGCCCTCCTCAATACCCATCACGGGGGCTCACCCATCCCCTCACTCCCTCCCCTCTAAACCCTGTTTGTGAATCTGAATTCTTATTCTGCTTCTACGTGCCAGAGAAAATGCCCTGCTTTCTTTCCTTTTTCTTTTTTTTTTTTTAATTTTTTTTTTAATTTATTTGACAGAGAACACAAGTAGGCAGAGAGGCAGGCAGAGAGAGAGGAAGGGAAGCAGGCTCCCCGCTGAGCAGAGAGCCCGATGCGGGGCTCGATCCCAGGACCCTGGGATCATGACCTGAGCCGAAAGCAGAGGCTTTTGAGCCACCCAGGCGCCCTCTTTCCTTTTTCTTAAGTTTCTATTTAAAATTCCTGTGAGTTGACATATAATGTAATAATTATTTTCAGGTGTACAATATAGTCATTCACACTTCCACAGAATATCCAGTGCGCCTTACAACAAGTGCCCTTCTTAAACCTCACCATCTACTTGACCAATCCCCCCACCAACCTCCCCTTGGTCACCATTAGTTTGTTCTCGGTAGTTAAGAGTCTGCTTCTTGATTTGCCTCTTTTTCCCCCCTTTTGCTCATTTGTTTTATTTCTTAAATTGCACATAATGGTGAAATCATGGTATTTGTCTTTCTCTGACTGAATTCTTTTGCTTAATAGAATACGTACTCTCTAGCACCATCCATGTCATTGCAAATAGCAATATTTCAGTCTTTTTTTTGTAGCTGAATACTATTCCACACAAGCAAATACACACACATATACATGCATGCATGTGTGTGTGTGTATTTGTGTGTGTATGTGTGTGTAACTCACGTCTTTTTTCTTCTCAGGTCTAGGGTTAGGGTTGGGGTTATGGCCAGGGTAGGGGTTAGGATTAGGCCCAGGTGAGAGAATGTGCCTGGTATTCTGTAGTTCAGAGACTTCTCCAAAGGATTAGGTTTAGATTTAGTGTGAGGGTTAGGGGAAAAGCTCCTGCTTACTAAAACACTTGAGATTAGTTTACCCTATCTGGATACTCTTCTTTTTTTTTTTTTTTTCAGGATTTTATTTGTTTATTTAACAGACAGAGGTGACAAGTAAGCAGAGAGGCAGGTAGGGGAGTGCGGGAAGCAGGCTCCCTGCTGAGCAGAGAGCCTGATGCAGGGCTCGATCCCAGGACCCTAAGATCATGACCTGAGCCGAAGGCAGAGGCTTAACCCACTGAGCCACCCAGGCGCCCCTGGATACTCTTCTTTATCTGTGTCTTATTAACATAATCTAATCATAGAAATAAAAGCCATCATTTTGGTGTGACTTGGACAGCAGGGGCAAGGAAACTTGGGAGCTATTTTAGAATCCTATATACCATGTAGACTAGTACAGGCCATGGAGTCAACAAAGCAATGTCATCAAAACCAATATTTAGAAAACAGTTTGAAATTTCAAAAATATCCTAATTTATCTTTATGGGAAATACCAAGATTTTATTGGACTTTGCGGTCTTTATTTATAATTGTGTGTATATGCATGTCTGTGTCTGTATGTGTTGGTTCACTTTGCTTTTGTTTTAACTTGTTTTGCCTTTGCTTTGGGTGTTTGCATATTTTTTTAAATTGTATATGGAGGACACAGGTAACACTGTAATTTCTGAGACCCTTGCAGGACCAGTAACTAAACTATTTATTCACAACAGTACAAAATATATTATGTATCATTTTCATTCTTTTTTTCACTTATACACAAAATTAAATAAAGTTGTTGATATGCTCTGCTCTAGAAGGCACACTTTGTAAGGTCAAAATATTGAATACACTATAAAATTGATAAGTTATAGAGTTTATAGATGTTGAAAAGCATTTTAAATGCTTCCAACTCCCTATGGAAGAATGATTTCAATTTCTTCCAATGTCCTATACTTCAAGGAATTCAGAAACATTTGCCAAATGTATTAAGCATAACAACTCACCAGCCATGACTTTAGAGTAGACTGATTTGATTTCTTTCACTCTAAGTTAAAAGCAGACACTGACCGAGAATTTGCTTAAATTAAAATACCTATAAATACATCTTGTAGGTTATGTAACATGATTTAATTCTACCTATTTTTCTAATAATAACCTGACACCAATAACCAAAGGCTTGGTGAAAACACCCATAAATTATCATTTGTGTATAGAGCAAGATAGAACGAGACTAAACATGATATCCTAAAATTTATGTTTATTCATAAACAGAGTCACAAAATAGATGCAGGAGGTCGCACCTGTTTAAGGTACATACTCTCCCAGACTGCAATTAACTGAGTTTCATCATCTCCTCTAGATGAGATTTCTGCAGTGGGATGGAGTTAATTAAGTGCATTCTGTGAAAATAATTAGTGCTTGTGGAATATGTAAATGGAATGGCTGCGGTAGGTGTATATGAAGATATTATATGGGGATTATTACATAGCCCTTCAGATTTCAGAAAATTACCAAGAGTAACAAGAATAAAACATTCACAGGCATGCATGCAAAAATCTCTCTATGTAGACACAATATTATCAAATTATCCAAGTTGATTAAAGCTTTGGCAGCAAAGTAAAGGTACAATATTCAAGTGACTTCATGTTTTTACAAGTGAAATTGAAAATAAAATAGCTTTTTCTCAAGTTACCTAAAATGTCAAGTAAAAGTGGCTTGCAAATTAAATTAACTAGAAAATTGTCTTTGTCTTCCAGCAGATAAAATCTTATTGTCCTCCCAGAATAATTATAAAATAAAAAATGGTCTTAGCATCTCCCACTTTATTGTACTGAAACCAGTAGGAAACTGGATTAGTTCCTATTGGATAAAATGGTTGTAATGGGTCAAAGGGAAATTTCTGGTTGGAACCAAAAACAACACTTCTGATACATACTCAATAGTCCCTTAAAGCTCTCAACTAACTTACTTCCAAGGAACTTTAATTGTATATATGTTAATCTTATTGTAACTTACAGAAAATGCAATTATTAATCACAGCAAATCATAGAAAATCAAATTCAAAGAAATCAGACTTAACTTAGTGGAGGCTGTCCTGACATAGACTCTCTTTCTCTCTCTCTTTTTTCTTTTTTCTAATTTCAAAAATAGATTTTATTATTTTTTTGAAACTCATTTTTTGGTGTTATTTAATTTGAGGTTAGTTAACATATAGTGTATTATCAATTTTGGGGTAGAATTTAGTGATTCATCAATTGCATGTAATACTCAGTGTTCATTACATCAAGTGCCCTCCATAAAGCCTAACACCCTATTACTCCCTCCCCTCTAATAACCCCCAGTATTTTTCTCTATAGTTGAGTCTCCTATGATTTGGCTCCATCTCTACTTTTATCTTGTTTTATTTTTCCTTCCCTTTCCCTTTGTTCATCAGTTTTGTTTCTTAGATTCCACAATTGAGTGAAATCATATGGTATTTTTCTTTCTCTAAGTTATTTCACTTAATAATACCCTCTAGTTCCATCCCCATCATTGAAAATGGCAAGATTTCATTCTTTTAGAATCTCTTCTCTAGTCATCACTATTCTTTCCATTGTTGGACAGGTATATTCGTGGTACAAGTCATGTTTGTAAACTTAACACAGCACTGAATAAGCTCTCTCTTCTACATGATAAAGTTTCAAGTCTTTGAAGGTAGCTAGTGTGTTAAAGCAAAACTTATCACAGAACTTAAGTATTTTTTATTTAACATAGTTGCTAGATATTTCACCTTAACTGCTCATCTCTGACCCCACACTAACTTGCAACTGCTCCTCTTAGAATATGCAACCAACATGACTAAAACTTACCCTCCTGAGCATTAAATCCGGGAATCTGGAAGGACGTGGTCTATTGATACTAGCAAATTATATAAATTTTCAAGGTCATACTGAAGATTATTTATTTGGCCAATACATAAGATAAATGGTACTTTGCTTTAGCTTGACTTCCTGGACCTTTGTGAATCCGTTTTATTCTACTAGGAATTTCATGTCAGAATATAAACTCTCTATTTTCCTAACTGCATAATTAACATTCAACAAAGCTTCTAATCAAAGCATCCCTTTCTCATTAGTATAGTTCTGACAGTTTCATCATCAAGTGGCAAGTGTTCCAGCAAATTGTGTTGATATCCTATCAGATATGTCAAGAACTTGATCTTCCTTTCCATTAAGTCCGATTAGGGACAGGAACCAATTTCCATTATGAAAATGTGACTGAAAACAAATGAAGCTTTCCCAACAAATTCTTCTAATAGAAAATGGATTAAGCTCACACTCTCCTTCCTATATATTCCACATGCGCCAAGTATTTCTGAAATACTGGTTGAATAATTTAATATTGATAAACTGGTGTGAAAACTGTAGGAAAAAACTCCTTAAAATCAATTAGCTATTTGATTACGGTCAAGCTTTGAAAGATTGAAAAACAAAACAAAACAAAACAAACAAAAACCAAATTGAATCTTGGAACTTATCCATGACTAGGAATGGCATCATCGTTTTAGTAGTTATGGCTATTTTAGGATGGATTTTACTTACTTTTCCATTTATTGCATTACATTTGTTACATGTATTCTGAGATTACATAATTTTGAATTTATTTATCTCTGCTTTTTATCATAAGCATATAAGACTATCATTAACCAATAAAGTTGTACTTTTAATTATACTTATATTTACTTATAAATATCTAAATTAATTAAATTTATATTTAAATATTTTCATGAGAGATTTCATAATGATTTTCTTTTTGGTTCACTGTCATTTTTGATTCTATATCTTTACTGATGATTAATTTTCAATATCCTGCTTGATCTTCAGTCTTGTTTCTAACACTTGCACTGTATAAAAAGACAGTATATAAATAACTTTGGAGAGAGAAAAAAAAGACCTCCATTTGCATCCAGGTTTTTGTATAGCAAAATATTTTACAGTAAGAATATCCCTCTGTAGCATCCATTTAGGGATCAATGGACCAAGATGAAGCTGGTGAAAATGTAAATAAGGTACCCCAAATTAAGGGTGATTTAAGAATTACTGTGTTCATGTTGTAAAAAGTTCATAAAGCTATGTCTTCTGATAATTTACTAGAACTATGAATAAAAATGGAAATAAGATCATTAAAAATTTAAGGGGCTGGGGAGCTCCTGACCTTTAGAGAGTCAACGGCAGTCACATGGATTAGCTCACCACTAGACAATGGGTAAGGAGGCCTCTTGAAAAGTTCAGGTATGATTTTTTACTAGTGTAGAATTTCTGAACTGATCTTAAAATGTTAAGAATGACTGTCGCAAACACTTTGAGCATCAATTTGGCATTTGTTCTACCAGTTTCTTGACAGAGTCTTTCCCCTTTTCAATGTTCTAGTTTCAACCCAGAAGCAGTGGCTTTCTACTTTTTCAAGCTTTTATAAAAATTCTCAAAAATATGGTAAAAAACCATAGTAGATTAAAATACCCAGATTTCCACCATCTAGATTTAACAATATTGCATCTCTTCCTATAATCTTTCCCATTACATGCATATCACACACACACACGTGTGTGTGTGTGTGTGTGTGTGTGTGTGTGTGTGTGTGTTTTGCTGAGCCACTTCAAGCTTGTGGACACAACACTTCTTTCCTAAGTACTTCAGTATGTGTCTTTGAAAAATAAAAATGTCATTTCACCTACATGAAATAATGTTATCATGATGGAGATTATTAGCAATAATTCCCTAACAATTTCTGTTGCAGAATGAAATATTTAAATATTCCAAATTATATCTCAATTGTCTTTTGTAAACCTTTTCTTTTCCACCATTTCCCGACCAGGACACTCAAAATAATTTCTTTGTTTCTTACTCTAGACCAGTTCCTACTTTTAAAACTGACATTGACTTGTTCAGGGACCATCTTAATTGTTTGTAGAATGTCCCATATTTTGTAATTGTCTCACTGGTTTTGAAGATGTTGTTTGACTTGTCCTTTCTTCTATGTTTTCTCTACACTAAAGGCTAGATTTAAAATTACATTGTACCTTTAATGTAGCAAGACCTCAATATATGCATCAATCAATTGATCAAAGTGCTTAAGAAATTAATGAACACAGAACATATAGCACACTTCTAGTCCAAACAAAGTAATGGATATGTTAATGTGTTTTTTAAATACTCGATTAAGTTTAATAAAAGCAAATCAAATTTAAAATTTCACTTTCTCCTTAGCATTTAAAGTTGAGCTTTAAGTATAGCATTGCTTCCCATAATATAGCGTATTTATTTTTTAAAAAATGCTCTAAATACATGATTATATATATATATATATATATATATATCACTTTGCTGACAAATATATCTGATAAATGTGATAGCTATTTGTTTCATCATTTTATTTTTTCTGTTCTACTTTATACGATTTTGTCCTAGCTTTCTTCACCTATAGGCATTTCAAATAAGAGTCCTATATTGATGTAAACTGTAGCAAAATTATCCCTCTATTCCCTGCTTGGTATTTTTTTTTTAATTTGTATAGGCACATGAGCTTTTTCAAAATATCACCTGTTAAAATGGTGTTGATAAACTAATCATTCTGTATGACTTCCAGGCATGTCTGTCTTTGAGATATGAAAAACAACCATATGCATGGACAGTTACTATAAAAATTTTGCCAATCATGCAAAAATCAAAATTAGCAAATAATAATGTGATTGCTACATGATGAGAATATAAACAAAAACTCAAAATGGTAGTGAAAAGGACACATGAAAGCATTACCCAGATGGAATATAGGGAAACCCTTTTTCCTAGGTGCAGAGAGTTGGTGAACAAAAACATTATGGATAAAATGAGTTTTATTTTGTTTTCATCTATTTGTTTCTTTCCATTCTAGAAAGCATTCTGTGAAAAACCCATTACTGTACAGCAAGCACAGAGCTCTTCATTGTTATTTAACATAGTAATCACCCAGTAAATATCAGGCACCAAAGTAAATTGACAATGTTCAATTACATGAATAAGTTTTCTACATTAAAATAAAGGAAAAAAATATAATGACATATGGGACCCAGGAGTATCATGCCATTCTCCCAACTTCAAAAAAAAAATATTTTCTCTGTCTGATTGCATAACCAAACATAAAAAGTCAGTAAGTCTATGAAATACACACTCACATAACTTATATTTGGCATTTACTTATTTTGGAGATGATATTCATTTGTAATTTTCTCATCATTTTTTAATTGGGATTTATGACATCTTTCTAGAACTAATAGGAAGATACTGGAGAAAACTGAAGTTGATGAACCAATCTATGGTCTTCTGCTTTACACTTACTGCACTCCTTGACAGTTTGGATGAGTTTTCAGTGGACTAACAGATTTCTACCATTTCAATTTCCTGCTGCAAGAAAGCACATTTGTTCTTCTAAAAGTAATACTCAGTCTCTGCTACTTAACAGTGACCTTGTTTGGAAAAAAAATATGAGTTCAGAATCTCCTAGAAAATAAAGTTAAAAGGAATCAAGATTTAACTGTCTAAATATCTAATATTGTATATATAACATTGGTGTATAGTTTTAGAGAGTAACTCAATAATTCATCTAAGAGCTATTGGTTCTGTCTTACATTGACCAATTGAGATAGAGATATCAATGTCATGTTTACTGCCCAAAGGGAGAAGCCTTCTTGTACTCGAATCATGAAAACGTGGATGTTCTCACAAAAAGGTCAGGAGATGTATTAGTTATGGTAAGTCAGACACATCCAACAATATCTGTAGATTTAATACAATAGGAGCTTATCGCCCCTTTACACAACTCCCAGATGTTGGCAAATGCCAGATGATGTTCCAGGTCTTTCAAGAATCCAGGCACCTCCCATAATCAGGCTCTGCTATTTTCAACAGGTAAATTCTAGACACCAATAAAAAGGGAAAGAGAGGGTGATGGAAAGCTGATCTACTTAATTATGCCAGTCCAGGAAACACACACACACACACATCATATTAGCTCATAATGTTTGGGAAAAATACTGGTTCATAGCTATCCTCGAAGTGTACTAAATGTAGCCTCAGCCTGGGTAGCTGTTCTCAGAAATATGTGTATGAAAAAGTAAAGAGATATGAATTTCTGATAGGTAAGTACTAGTCTCTGCTGCAGGTGGAAATTTAAAGAGGTTTTTAAAGTGTCATTCTACTGAAATAACAGGGTCTCCTTCACTTACCACCACCATGAAGTAAATACTCCTGAAAATATGTTCACCTTTATGCCTTATTAATTTCCCATGTACAGTTTTCTATTTACATCTTATTGGTAAAATTTCACAAGAATAACCTTAAATTTATTCAGCAAATATGCCATTATTATTAATTAAGGAAGATTTATTACCTTGCTTCTAAAATGCCAAGTATTGTACATAAAAATTCCTTTATGCCATTTCACTAGATCTTCACAATAACCCTAAAAAGTAAGTGTGACATTTTTCTTTGCGAACAGCAGAACTAAGGCTAGAGAATTGAATAATGTATAGAATTGATGAATCATTATATTGTATACCTGAAATTAATGTAATAATGTATGTGAATAATACTGGAATTAAAATTTAAAAAAACTTCATTAAAAAAAAAACACTAAAGCTAAATATTAGGCAAATTGTCCAAGGGTGAGGTGGAGACCATAAAAATCAGAGTGCGGTGAAGAAAGAGGAATGAGACATCAGGAGCTACTGAGTATGACCTGTCTTGTGAAGTATGGGGATTTATCAAGTTACAGAGACAAATGACACAACCACAATATAGGCAGGGTGAAGGAAGTTATTAATAGGAAGAAGTTAATTATTAATTAATACAATGATTAGCAGAGGGCAGAAAGGCACCTGGAGAGGGAGAATTTTCAAGAACATGACAGAGGGAAGGAGAAGAAATGTTGAGCATGTTTTTATGAGACTGGGAGAGGACTGGAATCAGTCCACACGTGGAGAATCCAACATGGTCAGGCAGAGAGATACCACTCTCCTTAAAATTAAAAGGAAGGAGGGAAGTGTGGGTATCAGGGTAAAGGAATTGTGTTTGGGGAAAGGAAATGTGTTTGCGGCAAGGAAGCCTGAAAGTTAAAGGATTTTACACATTGACTGAGTCTCAAAGCTTGTGCCTTGAGTGTAGGTTTCAACATCTACTGGACTTAACGCTTTGTTATTTGGTGGGTGGTTGTTGAACATGCTTTGTAAGATATTGCCGTAAGAGTTTTAGAAAACATGTCCTGCTCATTTGTTTCATTCTCATTCTTTGCTCACATATTTGTAAATATCAATGATTGTGAATATGAAACAGGGGGACACAACTTAAAATAGGATGCTTTAATCTGTTTCAGGTTTAAAAATTAAATTGAGTTATTCTTCTTAACACAATGACCAAAGGAGGAGGTTCTTATCCCAGGAAGATAGCATAATTATTAAATATTTTATTGATTTTTTTTAATCAAAAATGGTTCTTTTTAATTGTGTTGAAGTCTTTATATTTTAGTTTCATTGAAATATTTGGTTTCTTCACTAATAGCATCTCTCCTGAAGGAAAACGAGAGCTTGCACAAATTATTCTGTAGGTCTTGAAAATATCTTTGTTAATAAAAAAAATATATAGGTAACACTTACTTCGTAATAGGCACTTTTAAAAGTAAATTACATATGGCATTTCATTTAATTTTTATAACTGGCCTATGAAATAAATGCTAATGTTTTCTTTTCTGCTTTGCAGATGAAGAAAACGGAGGTAGAGAGAATATAATCAATGGCCTTGGAGTCTGCCTTCCCTTACGTTAGATTAACTCCAGACTTGTTTCATGTAGTGAATCAATACTTTTTCTTTGAATAAGCTAGCTTGGTTTACATTCTGTAACTTCCAATTTTAAAAATGCTGATGGGGTTATCTTTCAGTAATATAGATCACTAGTTATTCACTGTCCATTCTCTGTTATCCAGGCTTCAAGGGAATATGCAAATAACCCTGTGTGGTATGATCTTTTCCTCCCTCATTTGCTTAAATCCCAGACAGCAAGAGGGTTCTTCAGCACTTGGGGCTTTAGTGTTACTTCCCTTGGACAGTTTCACAGTAGTCAGACTGTTAGACCTACATCTTGTCGCTCCGACTCCCATCGATACCAGAAATTGCTGATTAATAACTAATTATACTCGAGCTCCTCCACACCAGTAGGTAATCTCTTCTCTGGACTTCATTGCTTTTAGAAAAAATAGTTTTCTTCATAACACCTACTTATACCAAGATGGAGGAATGTCCCTTAGGGGGAGAAAGAAAAAAAAAGAAATCCTTGGTCTTGGCAATTAATAAATCAGCACTGATGGCATTTATATTCTAGCGAGTTTACATTCTGGTTGGCTTATTTTACTATACTCATATTCAATTTTACTATATGCAAATTTGGACATGAGAGGACATTTTTACAGCCCCTCTATTATAGTAGTAGTGTGATATATGATGAGTGAATTATATATGGATCACATCATTTATTTTCAGTATTTTGTGGCCAAATTTTAAAAATTAAAGTTCTTTCAAAGAAATCAGAATGTGAGATATTGGGAAGAGAAAACAGAGAGGACTGGGTAACTGAACCTAGTTCTGGCTTAACTTAAAACTGATTTGACGGGGACACCTGGGTGGATCAGTCAGTTAAGCATCTGCCTTCAGCTCAGGTCATGATCCCAGATCCCTGTGATCGAGCCCCATATGGGCTCCCTGCTCAGCGAGGAGTCTGCTTCTCCCTCTCCAGCTCCCCCGTGCTTGTGTTCCTTCTCTCGCTATCTCTCTGCAATAAATAAATAAAATTTAAAAACAAATACTGATTTGATAGACAAAGGACTTAAATAGACCTTTCTCCTAATACATATCAATGGACACCAGGTTTATGAAAAGGTGCTCGACATCACTAAGCATCAGTGAAACACAGATCAAAACCACACTGAAAAATCAACTCATACCTATTAGACTGACTTTTATTTTAAAAAGGTAGTAAAATTAGCATGGGTGTGGGAAAAGGTGAATCTTTATATACTGCTGATGGGACTGTAGAATGATGTTAAAATGCTATAAACGGTACAGAAAACAATATGGAATTTCTTCAAAAAAATTCAAAGTAGAACTACCATATGATCCAGTAATCCTATTTCTGGATATATATCTGAAAGAACTGGAATCTGGATCTCAAAGAGATAGCTACACCCCCCATGTTCATTGCAGTAATTTTCACAAAAACCAAGGTATGACAACACCACAAATGTCAATTGACAGGTGAATGGATTAAGAAAATGTGGTAATATAGATACAATGGATTATAATTCAGCCTTTAAAAAAGGGAAATCCTGCCACTTGTGACATAAATGAACCTTGAAGATATTCCGTTCTGTTAAGTTAAATAACCTAGTCAACAGAAGAATAAATACTGCATGATTATACTTATATGAGGTCTCTACAATAGTCAAACTCATAGAAGCAGAGCATCCAACAGTGGTTAGCAGGGGCTGAGGACAACAGGAAATGGGAAATTGTTGCTCAATGGGTGCAAAGATGAATAAGGTCTACAGATCTGCTGTACCACATAGTACCTATAGTTACAATACAACATGGTTCACGTTAATCTGTGTATAGAGTCTTGTGCGGTGCTGGTGAAATGGAAATTAGGAGAGCTACTATCGAAAAGAGTATGGAGGGTCTTCAACAAAATTAAAAAAAAAAAAAAAAAAGAACTGCCGTATGCTCCAGCAATCCCACTTCTAGGTGTATACCCTGAGGAAATCAAACCAGAATGTTTAAGAGTCATCTGCACTTTATTTACAATTAAGTTAAGCGTTATAATGCAGTTAATATATATATATTATTTTATATATATATATAATTATATATTAAGTTAAGTTTTTAATTAAGTTATAATTAACTTTATAAATAAGTTAAGTGTAAATAATGCAGCATTATTTACAATAGCCAAGGCATGAAAACAACCTAAATATCCATGAAAGGATGAGTGTATAGAAAAAAATACTATAGATATATAATATATATAAGTATTATATATCATATATATGGATATTATTCAGTCAATTTGCCTTTTGCAACAACACAGATGAACCTTGAGAATATTATGGTAAGTAAAATAAGTCAGACATGGAAAGACAAATACAGTTTTATCACTTATATGTGGAATCTAAAAAACTGAACTGACAGAAATAGAGTAGAATGATGGTTGCCAGGGGCTGGGAGCTGGGAAAAATTGGGAGATAATGGTCAAGGTACACAAACTTTCAGCTATAAGATGAGTAAATTTGGGGGATATAAAATATAGTAAGATGACTATAATTAAAAATACTATATTATATACTTGAAAGTAGTTAAGAGAGTTAGTCTTAAGTGTTACCACTACAAATAGGAAGGATAATTATGTGGGGGAATGGAGGTATTGACTAATCTTATTGTGGTCATCATTTTGAATGTATTCATGTATCTAGTCATCACGTTGTACATCTACACTTCCACATCATGTTAATAATATCTCCATCAAGCTGGAAAAATATTTTAAGGATATATCTCATGTTAAGTGTTCTTGCCACCAAACACACACGCATACACACACACACACACACACACACACACACACGAGAACACAAGGAATTTTTGAAGGCTTAGTACTTTGGTTGTGGTGATGGTATCATTGTTGTTACATATATCTAAATTCATCAAGATGTATACAGTTCTCCCTTGAAAAAAATGCAGGAGTTAGGGGTTCAGGCTCTCCATACAGTCAAAAATCCATGCATAACTTTTGGCTCCCCCAAAACTTAACTAATAATAGCCTATTGACCTGAAGCCTTACCAATAGCATAAACAGCTGATTAATGCATATTCAGCCTGTCATGTAGAGTATACACTGTGTTCTTACAATAAAGTAAGCTACAGAAAAGAAAATGTTGCAAGAAAATAAGGAAAATATATTTACAGTACTATACTGTATTTATTTTAAAAAGCCATATATATCAGACCCATGCATTTCAAATCCATGTTGTTCAAGAGTCAACTGTATATTAAATGTGTACATTTTCTATTTCAGTAATATATCAATAGAGCTTTAAAAACTCAGATGAGGGGCACCTGGGTGGCTCAGTGGGTTAAGCCTCTGTCTTCAGGTCAGGTCATGATCTCGGGGTCCTGGGATTGAGCCCTACATTGGGCTCTCTGCTAAGCGGGGAGCCTGCTTCCCCCCGCTCTCTGCCTGCCTCTCTGCCTACTTGTGATCTCTCTCTCTGTCAAATAAATAAATAAAATCTAAAAAAACAAAAACAAAAACAAAAAAACCAACTCAGTTGAGTCTCTTCAGCGTTTGGGTGATCACGTAATGTCAAGTCTTGTTCTACATGGTTTCTCTCAGTTCTGTGTGTGTGTGTATGTGTGTGTGTGTGTGTTTTCCCCACAGTATTTACTAGAAAATATGGGATTCCTTTGGGCAATTTTGGCTCTTTCTTTACAACACTGAGCAATTCCAGAGTCATAAGAACTCAGTGTTATTTTAGTAGCACGAGCAACTGGGAACCAAAACTTTTGGACTCTAATCACTCCCACTGTAACTCTAAGAGAGGCATCCTACAATTCTGTTTGTCCTCATGTGCCAGGCCTCCAAAAGAGCCAAGTCTTGTCAGTCAAATGCTCTAGGCTGTGATGAATTGTGACAGTTTACACAATCTATTATATGTTAGTGAGCATCTGTTTTCACCATGTTCTACATAATTAGGTTTTCTGTCACTTTTAGGTTTATTAACAACTTTCAAATGTAGTAAAGTGATAGGCTCTACATTGTATGATCATTTTCTCCACCACCTAACAGAAATGGAATCAAAGTTCCAAGGCAGCAATATTATCTCAGGGTTTATTATTATCCCTATGCTAAGAAAGTCAAGTGTTTATAGATTTTCATTCTGGGGATGTTGAAATTGAGATTTCACATTTTTCAGAATCCTGGCTTTTATGTAGTATCTATGTTTTCTATTACAAATCAAGTTAGGTTTTAAATTTATCAAAAATACTGGGTTTCATTTATTAAAGGAGTGTTTGATGTTCTTCTGCTGCATGCAAGCCATCATCCCTAGCTTCCAGACAAAGTAGTACATGAGACCAGCAAGATTTCCAGTGGAAAGTATGTCCACAATAAACAGGGAGGCTAATTTCAGATAGTCACACATGAAATGAAACAAGATGATACAGTAAAGAAATTGTCTTTACTCTTTCTGTGTTTGGGGAGGTTATTTTTAAAAAATTAACCAGAAAAGAATTCTCTGAAGTATTAGCGTTTGGCGGGGGGGGGGGGGGGGGGTGTGGAGTGGAGGGGAGTAAGCGACTATCTGGGAGAAAAGCATTCTTTTTAGATAGAATAGAAAGGGCAAAAGTGAGAATGAGATGTTTGTACATGTTCAAGAAACAGAAAGAACACCAGCGTGACTGGCCTGATTGTGGCTGAGAGGTTGACGGGATGTGGTCAAGTGTAGGGGCAAGACTTATGCCACATGAAGTCTTTCGTTGCCTGTGATAAGGAGTTTTTAATTATATCTCAAGTGCATTAAGAAGCTATCAGAGAACTGTAGTCTGAAGCATTTGGTGACTTATTCATATATAAAGTTAACTAGTACATGAGGGCAAGGGAAAGCTAAGGAAGAGCAGTGAAGAGTACTGTATGAGGGTAGAAGATGATAGTAGCCTGCTATGAATGTGGAAAGGAACTATAAAATACAATATGTATCAGGAGGTAGAACCAACAACTTACTAATGCACTGAATTTGGTAGGAGAGGGGAAATGAAAAATTAAAGGGGACACTTGGGTTTTTGGTTTGAACAAGGGGATGGTCATAGTTCATCTTTGCTGTGATGGCGAAGTCAAGAGAAGTTTAAAAGTTAATATATAAATGAATGGAGCCACTCTAGTTTTATATATTTAGCAAAATCACCTCAATATGTAGTCCTCCCAACTTCCATTTGAAGGTAACTAAATTTAAACCATACCAACTGCCATAGGTTCATGAACCTAATTATGTTTTTGGTCTAGGATAATAGGAAAATTAGTTAATACATTTGGCACAGTTTCCCAGTAAAGATAACCTTTCTCAGGTGACACATCACCCTGTTAGGAGCTATCAATTTTCTCTGTTCTAATGTTAACAGGGACATAGGAGATGGCATTATTTCTAAAATTAAATATTCAAAACTTGGCATTTCAAAGAGTATAATTTCCTCCTTAAGGATAATAATAAAATGTTCCCAACTATTTCAATGCACTTAAACTGAAGAGAAGTAATTATCACTGATAGATCAAAATGAGTCTGTTTCTTTTATCTTAGAGATTCAAAGATACCTTTGCAATATCTTCAACCTCATGGAAATCTCACCTCCACCTTGTTTTAAAATTACAGAAGTGAACATATGCATAACAAGAGTATAAGGTAAGCAATGTAATAATAATAATATAAGCAGCAGAGACGAGGGATTGTCACATTCTTTCTTGAGAAAACAGAAGCCGTTATGACTGAAGAAAGAGTTGGCACATAAGATCCACCAACATTGCTGAATGATTTAATATGTAGTAGATAATATTTAAAGGAATCTTTAAAGCATGCTTGATTTTGCTTTTTTTCTATGAATTTGCAACCTAAGTCATATAATTTATTCATGTTAAAAATATACACTAAACACAGTTTCACATATTTGGCAAGAATGTATACCCGCAGTCTTCACTATGTTCATGAGAAGCAGAATGTAGTTAGTTTGGCCAATCTTCCAAATAATCAGAGCTAACTTCAAGTAGGAGGCATAATTTGGGAAGTTGTTTGCATCTTGGAAGAAAGCTAACTGGTTGAGCTCTAGGAGGCTAGGTAGAAGAATACATGATTAATATATGACTAATACAATCATAGGGGTTTTGTTAAAAGAGAAGGATGGGTTTGACTATGAGGGGAAGGGAGAATCTAGGCAACAGAAATTATACTTCATGTGTGCGAATTAGCAAAGATTTCTAAATCTGGGAGCAGGATGGGTACTAAAGATAGAAATTCAGCACAGGGAGATGAAATAAAAAAAAAAAAAAAAATAGGGGCACCTGGGTGGCTCAGTGGGTTCAAGCCTCTGCCTTCGGCTCAGGTCATGATCCCAGGGTCCTGGGATCAAGCCCCACATCGGGCTCTCTGCTCCACAGGGAGCCTGCTTCCTCCTCTCTCTCTGCCTGCCTCTCTGCCTAGTTGTGATTTCTTTCTGTCAAATAAATGAAATGTTAAAAAAAAAACTTAGTTTTATGCAACTGAGCAATAACTCTAAGAAACAATTACTATTGAAGCAACAGTCAGAGTTATCAAGTAAATTAAGTATTGGAAGGGCATTTCTTCCAAGTCACTTGCATTGGTATAGAGAATACTGATTAAAAGGAAAAAAAAAAAGACAAGTTATTTCCATAAAGCTGAATTATAACATAATATGCACCAGGGTTGGAATAACCTAGAATATTCCAGGCAGAGGGATCTGAATTGACAAAATCAGAGGAGCATGAAACTGAATGCGATTGCAGGAAACTTTAAGCTTTATAAAAATCTACTTGAATATTTAAATCAAGAGATGAATTGGCAAGAGAAAAGTTTAGAGAAGTAGGAAGGGAACAGTTCATAGAAGGGTTTTAAAACCATAACAATAATAGATAGGATTTATTTTATGTAAAATATTTTCTAAAAAGTTTAGCAAGTGTTCTAAATCTATTAGCTTAACACCCTAGTGTCCAATTCTGTTAGATGCACTGTGTGTGTGTATGTGTGTGTGTGTGTGTATGGTAAAATTATTTGTTAGTTATGCTGTTGAAATCTGTATCTTGGGTAGGTTTCTTATTCTTAGTCAATTATAGATTTACAGTTACATTCATTGCTTGTTCTGTCAATTATAGAGATAAACATGAAAAATCACTTATGACTATATTTTGTCAATTTAAAATATATTCATTTAATTTTATTTAAAATAATCACATGCTATATCATCATATGCATACACATTTTTAAAGTTTTATTTATTTATTTGACAGATAGAGATCACAAGTAGGCAGAGAGGCAGGCAGAGAGAGAGGGGGAAGCAGGCTCCCCACTGAGCAGAGAGTCTGACGTGGGGCTCGATCCCAGGACCCTGGGATCATGACCTGAGCTGAAGGCAGAGGCTTGAACCCACTGAGCCACCCAGGCGCCTCTGCATACACATTTTAAAGTAATATGTTCTTAGTAAATTTGAACTTATCACTATACAGTGACCCTTTTTATTTATAATAATGTTCTATGAATATTATTTTATTTAACATTAATGGAGAAATTCCAAAATTATTCTATCATTTCCTGGCTTAAGTTGTAACTTTATTTAACTTAAACTGTGTGTGTGTGTGATTTAACTTTGTCTCTTGAAAACAGCATATAGTTGAACTTTGCTTTCTGATAATCTTTATACTTTTTAAGAAAAAAAGATTTATTTCTTTATTTGACAGACTGAAAGAGGACAAGCAAGAGGAGCAGGAGAGGAAGAAGAAGCTCCCCACTGACCGAGTAGCCCAATCTCAGGACCCTGAAATCATGACCTGAGCCAAAAGCAGATGCTTAACCAACTGAGCCACCCAGGCACCCCTAATCTTTGTAGTTAAATCAGACAATTTAATCTTTTTATAGCTAATAGAATTTTTCATATATTTTGATAACTATCATCATATATTGTGCTTTTTTCAATATGTCTTGCATGTTCTATATTTCTTTTTCTCTCCATTTTGCCTTCTTTTGTGTTGATTAAACATTTTTAAAATTCATTTTCTTCCTATCTCCAATTAGAATATATTTAGTTCGTTTCTATTGGTTATTTGAGAAATTACAATGTGCATGCTCCTTTATCAAAATATAAATGTAACCATTTTACCCTCTCTCTGTACTGAAGAAGTACTGCAGATGCCTCTGTAAACTCTCCTCCTTATAAATAACTGTAGCCATATGTTTTAATTCTTATTTTACTTTTTACCACACAGGAAATTATTATTGTGATTTTACACAGTTAATAGTCATTTAAATTTTCCCTCAAGGTTACTCTATTTTTTTTTTCCAGGCTTTCTGGAAATTAGTTTAAACTTCTACCTATTACATCACTTACTATAATTCTGGGATTAGTCTTAACTTTCAGATTCAGAGGAAGAAAACTCGTTCACTGAAATGTGTGCTTTTGCACACTATCATCTGTACCTGAGCTGTTACTGAATGGTGTTTATTTAATCCAGTGTGTTAGTCATTGTAGAATAGGACAAATAGAACAATATAGAATAGGACAAAATAGTTTCCACACGTGAGGAGCTAATTCATTCATTCATGATTTGAAGCCTCAACTGTATTAATTTTGGCTTCCATTGCATTCCAGAATCTCAAATTCACAAACGTCACTCAAGAACAAAGAAAACAAGAATTAAAGTCAATTTTCTGAAGATGGTTAAAATCTAATTTTTCATTATATTTTGAAAGAAAATTATGCCACATATGTGGCAGCTAAAGGAAATATTACAGTGAGCTCTAGAATCTTTAAAAATAAAAAAAGAAGAAAAGAATTGCAGGTTATGTGGGTGCTGAGTTCCTTTCAAAAGCTAATCAGTTATGCTATTTCTATTTCTCTTTGCCAAACATTACATTAATGAAAATGATCATTGTAATTTATTATATTTGTAGAGCTCTTTCGTATACCTCATCTCCTTCCAACCACAAAACAGCCTTTTCAGGAAGGTATCATCGCTCCAATTATAGATGAGAAAACAGTCATTCTGAAACTAATCTAGAGCCAAAATTGTACTTAAATTCAGGTTTTCTCTCTCCTTCATCAGTACTTTTTCTACTACATCAAGCCACCTGAAAATTGGGTCTTTAAGATATTAAGAGAGGAAGAAAAATCCCATGTGGTAAGGCTTATTATTTTGGAATGATCTAGAAGAATGTCAGTAATTGAAAATAAAAATCTCTTGTTTTGTGTAACGTATATACGCTTAGCCAAATACTGAGTTCTAAGACCCCACTGAGGTATTTTGTGGAATGAAAAAGATATGTTTAAAGCACTAAAAGTTACCGAGCTTCCATCTTTATGAGTAAATCTAGGCTGAATTCTTAGTATAACAAAGTTCAGGAAAAGAATAAGTTTCTTAGTGATTTGTAGCTATTGCGCTATTGTCAGAATTAGATTTGTTGTTGGCTGAATTTTATGTAGAAGTGTGTGCGCACGTGTGCATGCGTGTGTGCATGAATTGTGTGCTAACATGTATCTGTTTGGTGTTGTGTTGCGTGAATTTGTTTTTGAACTGTAGGATATTTTGGCTCTTTGAAAAAGAGTGATCAATAGACTGTTAGGATACATTATTTTAACTTCTTACATCATTGCATTTTGGGCAGGTAAGCAAAGTGAACTGGAAAGAAAAGCAAGAATTGTAAATTATACCAATTCAAACATAATACTTTAGATTCCTGCATAATATCTTCGTACATGCCATCTGATTCAACTCCCCCATCCCCAACAAATCTAAAAGATTAGTAGGACAGATTCACTAACCACCGCCACCATCACCATTTTACAGATAAGAATTTAAAGTAGAGAGTTTAGATATATATATTTTTTTAATTCCCAGAGATATTAAAGGTCAAAATACGTGTTTGTGTATCTCAATTTACGTAAAAAAGAAAGGCTACCAGGTCAAATATACTAAAAGGCAAAGTCACAGGAAACTGATCACTTGCGACTGAAATTTTCAATGGAAAAAAAATCACAAAATGTTCTAGGCAATCATTTAGTAATATAGGTTTGCTTTTTTAAAAAGATTCCATTTATTTATTGGACAGAAAGAGAGAGAGAGCACTCTGCAGCAGGCACAGAGAGAGGGAGAAGTAGGATCTCCTGAGCAAGCACCCCAATGTGGGGACAGATCCCAAGACCCTGGGATCATGACCTGAGCCAAACACAGACACTTGACTGCTAAACCACCCAGGCACCCCATAGGTTTGCTCTTTGTAACTTTTTTTTGGTTTGCTTTTTTGTTTTCTGTATTCTAGGAAGATAAAGATTTTCAACTTAAGTGTGCAACGGTGCTTTGCAAATATTTATTTTTCTTTTACCAGGCAAGTTGGGTGTATGGTTATATCTGCCTTAACATTTTCTCATAATAAAATTTTCATAATTATGAATTACATAGAGCTTCACTTATCCATTTTTCCTTATGTCACAAAACTTAATCTGAACTGAATGAAACAGAAGTGAGTATAATCCTTGATTCAAATTTTTATAAATTGTGAATTATCTTTGGTGATTTACTTGACCTTGTTTTCTTTCAAACTGGTACAGGAGTAGTGCCTGACGCATGGATTTTTGAACATTAAATGACTTGATATATATGATCACACTTGATTCTTTTTTTTTCTTTGCACTTGATACTTTAACTCTCAATTTTATTATTGTTATAATTAAATTACTATCACCAACTCTTCAGTAGAGGTTGAATAGCCTCTGTGCAGTTCTTTAGTTTTTAAGAATGATGTCAGTCACGGGGCGCCTGGGTGGCTCAGTGGGTTAAGCCTCTGCCTTCGGCTCGGGTCGTGATCTCAGGGTCCTGGGATCGAGCCCCGCATCGGGCTCTCTGCTCAGTGATGAGCCTGCTTCCTCCTCTCTCTGCCTGCCTCTCTGCCTACTTGTGATCTCTCTCTCTCTGTCAAATAAATAAATAAAATCTTTGAAAAAGAAAAAAAAAAGAATGATGTCAGTCACAATATGAAATTGAGCTTATGACTCTGTCTTTAGACTGTAACATTAAGTAGTTGAACTTCTAATATTCTTCAAGAAAAAGAACACTTAAACAACAATTTCCAAAGCTCAGTTTAGTAAACTATATTATGGGTGTTGCTTGAAGGAGGCAAACTCTTAATTTATTTATTCTTTTTCATCAGATTTCATTACATTTTCAAAGAATACTGAATCCAGGAAAAAAAAAATCACCAATCTAGATAATCAAGGCATGCGGTCCAATAAAATTATTTATAATGAAAGAAGTGTTTTATACTTGTGTTTAACACAATCACGATTAGCACTTGAAAAGAGGACTCAGACTGAGAAATAGAATTTTCAATTTTAATTAATTTTAATTTTAATAGACACATGTGACTAGAGGCTACCATATTGAAGGGTTCACATTGAGAGTCTATCCCTAAATCAAGTTGAGTCATAAATGAACTAACGCTTAGCGCCATATCCTCTTGTTACTTAAAGAATCAACTTGAACAAGTTGTGACTTTACATGATTCCAAAGACTTAGTGTCTTTTAACTTATGAACACTGATTTAAATTTTATGATTTCCTCTTGCCAAAGCCTGATATTAGCGTCAAAAATAAGATTCTCTTAATGATAGGCACAAAAAAAAAAAATCTGAGGTGCAAATTTCATAGTAATTGATCCCAAACAATATTGATATCTTCAGATTCAGTTCAAAATGGAAAATGTTTAACATTAACATATAATTTGAGCAGCATGAAACCGAAGAATTTTAAGCAAAGAAGAAACTGGATAATGCAATCAAACCAACATAATCTCATAAAGCTTTCCATCTCCCACCAAGCCTCACCATATTTAGCATGTTTTTTAAAAAACACCATCCTACCTGTAGAAAATGATTATTTCAATTTAAGACTACAGAGTAATCTTGAATCTCTTTACTATAGAAAAATTGAACTTTAAGAGTAATGTGAAGATAAAATAGTAAAATTATAGAAGTTATAATTGATTTATTAGAGTAAAATTTAATTAGGGCAAAAATGGGAGAAAATATAAAAGATGATTTGCATATGATATAGAAATGGCATATGATATAGAGGAAAATAAAAATATTATTACTATTATCAGTATAAGAACGAGCCTTTAGGACATTAGGAAAATCATAAGAGAGGGAAAAATAAGTTGTGTTAGAGTAGGTTCATTGGGGTATAGTGGGAAAAGCAAATAACATATAGTCAGAAGAAGTAATTGAAGATTAATTTCCATTACATGCTAGTTGCATAACCATACACAGTTCAACATAAGCCTTGAATTCAAGTTTACAGGCCCTTAAGAAAATATAACCACAATATAACCAAAATATAACCTTTCTAATCTTAGACTTCTCTATGGAAACACCCTGGGAAGTTAGGGAAGAAGTGAAAAATACTAAATTGTTTGCTATATATCTATTACACATGGTGATATATTTTATATGCCCTTATTTACCCTCACGGGAAACCCAATGAGCTAGCTCTCATTATCAATGTCTTTTTTTTTTTAAGATTTTATTTATTTATTTATTTGACAGACAGAGATCACAAGTAGGCAGAGAGGCAGGCAGAGAGAGGAAGGGAAGCAGGCTCTCTGCTGAGCAGAGAGCCTGATGCAGGGCTCGATCCCAGGATCCTGGGATCATGACCTGAGCCGAAGGCAGAGGCTTTAACCCACTGAGCCACCCAGGCGCCCCACTTCATTTCATTTTTATTGCTTAATAATATCCCATTGTATGGATATTCTACATTTTATCTATCCATTCATCCATTGATGGAAATTTAGGTTTTTTTTCCCCCCACTTTGGGGCTATTATGAATAATGCTTCTGTGAACATGTATGCTGTGTGTTTCCCTTTTAAATTCTCATTTTCTCTGGGCAAAGACAATAATGCTTGAGTAAACATAAAGGCTAAAGAGGGGGAAAGAAGACCTTGCTTTTCTGTTCTGAACTCCTATCAAAATGTTTTCCAATCTTTGGGAATTTCAACTGTCATCTTTCTGAAAATCAACTTGTCACATTGAAAGCTTTTAGGAATAAGAACCAATGTCCTCCCAGCAAATGTTGTAATAGCCTGAATGGGAGGGAGGCAGTGCAAAGCAGTGTAGATAATAGAGACAGGTCCTGGAAACCCCACTCCTGAAGGAAGGAGTGAGGTCTCTGCGACAAACAAGCATTGTCTCTTCCAGTGCTGGGTCGTTCATGCTCTGCTACAGAACACAGAGTATTGTGTTTCTCATTCCACTCACTGGCAGCAAATTTTGCTCCTTGTCATTTTGGATTGTTATAAAAATGTGATCCTTCCCGTGATAAGTCTAAGCATGTCAATCATATTTTATTAAACTTAGCAGCAGCAATATCTCCTAGCATACTATCAGTCCATCACTATTTAGTATTATTATTTTTTTAAACCATGGGTTTTGAGTGATCAGAAAGCATTAGAGCTCTCTATTTGTGTGACACTTCTGGAACCTCATATTTCCAAAATGTAATATGCTGTATCATGTGAACCAAAGTTAAATAGGGAATGAATTTATTCATGAAGGAAAAGAGGTTGGGGTAACTTGCATAGTTCATGCAATCCAGAGTTAAATAAGGCTAGAAAGGCTGCAAATCCATGGTAAAATGCTTATTGATGTTTTTGTGATCAGGTTATGAAGAATATTAGTTTTGCTTTTCAGCATGAAAGATTCATGTGAATTATGGTAAATTCCTCTTGAGGTTTTAACTCTTACCTTCCAGATTTTGTATACACTTCATGCGCAGTACTTTCTTGTACACTAACCCCTATTTTTGTAGTTTTGTTCAGTTATATCTAATTACAGTAGTATTATAAATAGTAACCCTAATAAATATTGCACAATTAAGATGTGCCAGACACTCTACTAATCTCTCTCAATGCAGTGTTACTTAGTATCACTAAGTTCAGTGACTTAATGCGGTTACCCATTTTATAAATGGGATAATTCAAGATCAAATCAGTTAGCAACTTACCCAAGCTAGTAAATAAAACTATTACAAGATTACTCTATTCTAACTAGTTTCTGAGGAAATTCTGGCTGTGGATATGAAGAGTCTTTTAGGAGTTTCTTCCTGGCAGTAGAAGGGATCTAATGCAGATGGCACAGCTGTTATCAAGAACCAGTATATGGGGGAGCCTGCTTCCCCCTCTTTTTCTGCCTGCCTCTCTGCCTACTTGTGATCTCTCTCTCTCTCTGTCAAATAAATAAATAAGTAAAAATCTTTAAAAAAAAAAAGAACCAGTATATGGCACATTCTATTATAATTACCTAATTATTTGACTATCTTCCTCCAGTAGATACCACACTTAGGGTGGACACATGGTTCAACATTGTATCCTAGAATTGAGCACAGTAATGGTGCTCTTTAAATATTCACTGGCAAAACAAGTTAAAGAGAAGCACTGATGAAGAATATGAGCCAACTCATGTCAATTCTCTAGCAACCTGTCTTTTCCAAATCATGTTGCTCTTCCCTCTAATCAGACCTCTGCCTCTCATAAGATCTTGTTTTCCTTTTAGTGCCCAGTTTCCTACCAAGACTGCACTTCTTCCATAGACCCAGGAAACGACAGTAGAGCACTGAAATCCTGTGGAACACATTTCAGGCCATGTACCCTTTAACCTCAACCATTGGTAGAGATCCTGCTTCAAAGACAAGTTATATGGAATCATAAGCAGAGCTCTTCAAATCTGGGTATAAATGATATTTTGAATCCCCTAACATCTTTATCTTCTACCAATCTAAACCAAGGTCAAGTTCACCTGATTTATCTAGATACCTGTGTTTTATTTCTGGTTGCCGTACCTTAGTGATTAATGCTGTTTCCAGTTCAGTTCCTCAGTTCTGATCTTATTCAGTCTCATTTCTACTTTCACCAAAGTTCACAAATGTGGTCTCAGGACTCATACAGATAAGAGTAATACAAATTTTCAAGTACGTTTAATCTGTGCTGAAAATAGATCAGCATAAGTTGAAGGGACCTGTCCAAACTGTATTAAGTTTTAGAAACAAAGTGAATTTTATACTTTTCTTTTACAACACTTCTGTTGAATTTACAGGTGGTAAGTTCAAAACAGTAAATTAAAAAGTTTAATGAGTAAATAAGTTCTATTACTAAGATTTTAAAAGTCAACATAATAATTTGTAACTTACTTCCCTATTTTTTTCCTACCTAATCCTTGGGTTTAACTTTATTTTAAATTCCTGAATGAATTTCATACTATACTTGCAGCACAGGTCCAGTCTCCTGGCACAATCAATGAAATGGTGGCTCTATTTTCAGTTCACAATGATTCTGTGTATATGCTTAAGAGGATACTTAGGAGTAATTTAACAGAGAGGAAAAGAGAAAATTTCAAAAACTAACATTCTGCTAAGTGAATTTGTGTAAACACATACGTGTGTCTTTGTGTGAGAGAGGGAGACAGAGACAGAGATGGATAGAGACAGACAGATGGACAGACAAACTGTTTGTATATAAAGCTGTGAATTAGCTATGGGACTTGAAGGGTAATATAACATTTTAGAAACACTTAACTGCCTGTTATTTTAAACTAGTATTTTTGGAAAAATTTGCATCTCCTTTCATATAAATGAATAGCACTGGGTGTTAATACATGAACAATGAATCATGGAACACTACGTCAAAAACTAATGATTTACTCTATGGTGACTAACAACACAATAAAAAATTTAAAAAAATAAAGTGACTTAGAATCTTCGTATGATCATTTATTATTCATTTCAGAATTTATTGTTTCAGGCAGTGACTTTATGTTTTATTATATGAATTATCATAGGAACTAATTTAACTACCATGATATAGAAACCAGTTCAAAAATTAATGACTAAAGGGTCTGTAAAATATTTAGTTTCATTTCAGAGGTCCTATACCTTTTACTACGCAGCTCAGATCTAAGCTATGAAGACACAGAAAACAGATGATAGAACTTACCCTCTTACCCTCTTCATCATATATAGGCAAGAATGTGGACTCTATAAGATTAATAAGTCTTAAGTTGCAACATCAACATATAAATTCTAAGTACCGTATTACAATAATTGCTATTATTGTTAATTCACACAACTCCTATTTATAAAAACAAAGATTTGAAATAATTTAAAGCATAGAAATAATAATGTAAAGCAGAGGAAAAAAAACCTCTATTAAAAAAAGATTAAAAACAGAACTAAGTAATAAATGAACGGCTTATGGAAGAAGAGAATGATTATATTCTGAAATCTATGCTAAAGCACATTACTATAACTTCCCAATAATCATGTAAAAATATGAAAGAGGAATTATTCAGTTTTTTAATTTAATATAGCATGTTAGTTCATTAGGAAGCCACTGTACCATTTTTGACCTCTAAAAAAATTTTGTTTTATGGTCCATTGTTTAAGTTGCTATTGCCATAAAACAAACACCTCTTTTCTTAGTGGCTTAATGTCTTAAACAGTATGTGTTTGTTTAGCTGATGTATCTGGGCGTTTCCTAGAAATAGTCAGAAGTAAGCTAGGCTCAGCTGAACAGTGTTGCTGATCTTCGCTAGGCTTGGCTGCCTAGCCTGGGGTATATTCTCACATGACGGAAGAGGTACAAGAGATGTCTGCATGATTGTTCAGGTGCTTTTCAGGACTGTACTTACACTATGTTTCCTACAAGCCCACTGATTGAAGCAAATTAGATGGTCGAGCTCTTCATTGACAAATGGCAATTCTCCTCACCTCACCCCCAAAGTGGGAGAACATGATACAAAAAAATTAAATGGGGGAAGTATGGATGTCTAACCCTGTTTCCATCAGGAAATGCAGAATCGTAACTGTCATTCTGTCCACCACAGTCTTATCCAGCCACCTCCTCAACAGATAATTTTTTAGCGACTTATGTATGGTAGTATCTACGTAGGAGCAGGGGATTCAGCTGGAAACAAAATGTAAAAATCCCCAGCCTCTCAGGAGTAATATTTTAGGGCAGAAAAACAGAAACTAAAATCTATAAATAAAATACATAATATACTCATTAAATCACAACAAATACTGTAGCAAACAAAATAAAGCAGGGAAAGGGAATGGGGAGCCTTAGGAGATAGTATTTTATTTTATTTTATTTATTTTTTTAAACGGATTTTTTTTAAGCTTTATTTATTTTTTATTTGACAGACAGAGATCACAAGTAGGCAGAGAGGCAGGCAGAGAGAGAGAGAGAGAGAGAGGAGGAAGCGGGCTCCTTGCCGAGAAGAGAGCCCGATGCAGGACTCCCGATCCCAGGACTCTGGGATCATGACCTGAGCCGAAGGCAGAGGCTTTAACCCACTGAGCCACCCAGGCACCCCGGAGATAGTATTTTAAATAGGATGATAAGAGAAAGACACAGCAAGGAGAGGACATTCAACTAAAAACCTAAAGGAAGTGAGGGTGCTATTTATACAGATAAATTAAGATTCCAGCTAATTGAGAAAGCAGGAAATGCAAAGACACAAAACTGAAGCTAGTTAAGTTATGCAAAGAAAACGAGATCAGAGATCAGAGTGCTAGGGAAAAATTATATGTTGGTTTTATAAGTCACTGCAAAGACGGTGACTTTTACACTGAGTGAAAGCAAAGGCAATTACAGATTATTGTGACATGGCCAGATTTAATTTTTAACAGGCTCATTCCACCTGTTTTGTCGAAAATAGAATGCAGGCAGGAGTGAGGGGGCAGGGAGATCACTGCAATAATTTAGATGACATAAGATAGTGACATGGAGCCTTGGACCAGGGCCATAGTGGAGGAGATGGCAAGAGATCACCCAAATTTAGATTTATTTTAAGAGATAATTGTTAGTATGACCGAAAGATTGGATGACAGAGGACAGGGGAAGAAACCCCTTCCAAATTTTTGTTCTGAGCAACTATGACATAGAAGTGACCATTACCAGCAATGGAAAGGTTATGGAGATAGGCTTTTGGTGATAACCAGGAGCTTGCTTAAGGGTGTGTATCAAAGTGTAGACTTCAAGTAGACAGTCATACATACAACCCTAAAATTTTGGGGGGGATATGAACCAAAGATATATGTAGATGAGTCATCAGCATGAAGGACGTTTAAAACTATAGTCATGTACAGCATGGTTCTCTAATACAATTATACCAATATAATATATTAATCCATTTAATTTAAATAAATTTAAATAAATAAAATAAATTTATTTAAAATTTAAATAAAAAGTACATATTACTCACCAACTATTTTTAAGCTTCTGCTAGGCTCAGCGTTCCTATCATATCTAGCATACCATTTTAGAGTTCTTAGACATTGTATAAGGTACTCATTTTTTTGAAGCCTTGTCCAAATAGCTTGGGGTTAAGGAAGAATTTCTGGTAAAACTGTGAAAATAAAGATTAAGTAAGATAAAACCACAGAAGGGGCGCCTGGGTGGCTCAGTAGGTTAAGCCTCTGCCTTTGGCTCAGGTCATGATCCCAAGGTGGTGGGATCGAGCCCCGCATTGGGCTCTCTGCTCAGCAGAGAGCCTGCTTCCTCCCTCTCTCTGTCTGCCTCTCTGCCTACTTGTGATCTCTGTCAAGTAAATAAATAAAAAATCTTAAAAAAAAAAGATAAAACCACAGAAGCCAAATAAGAGGATCTGAGAAAAGATAATGATGAGCTGAGGAATGAATCTTACTGAGTGTGGCCATGCCCAAGGCTCACTCCCAACTCAGATGATTCCAGCCCTAAATGGTCTGGAAATGGTCAGACTTGAGTCTAGAGTCTGCCTACAACAGCTTCGAAACCCAAACCAGGCAGGATTGGGGGTATGCAAAATGTGACAACAAAGGCAAGTGAGCCACAGCTGGAACAGGGACTGATGTGGCAAAGGATTCCAGAAGGCACCATTAGAGTCACTTGAGAGACATCTCACAATCAGTCTCACAGAAACAACTCTATCCTAGTCTCCTTTAAAGTTCAGTCTCTGAAACACTAGAAATTTCCCACTGATTGGCCTTTCTCTAATTCCAGAGAGCTATGATCTTTCACTGCTATTTAAAAAGCTGTAATACCTTCTTGCTCCCACTTCAACACACAAGCCAGAGTAGCAGGGGCCATTAACTTGGTGTGTGTTTTACAGATAAATAAGGATTTTGAACTAATCTGTATACAGGGATATTTGGTCAGGCCTGGAGATTTAATTGAACTTCGTATTCATTTATGATTAGTTTGTTTTGTTTACTTTCTTAGACCATTAGCAAATTTATTAAAAAGGAAATACAAATAAACTTTGTGCCAATTACATAAGAAAATAATTGGATTTTATTAATCCAGGAACTCAGGCAATCAATTAAGGCAAGGGTCCTCTGGTCTTAGTCACCTCATTATTCTTCATGCTAATTAATCGCAAATACTAATGGGTTGCTTAGAAATGGGATGCTTTATTCCTTTAGACACATATAAAAGCTCTTAAAGTAGCAATATTTGTGTCTTAGGAAAAAAGTCTGTTTTTACTGAATGAAGTGTTTGATTTAAAGTAGAAAATTCCATTCTGAGCTATGATAGTGGGCTCTTTATAAATTCTTGTTAAGTTAACCCAGGAACGAATAACCCTTTCAAATTTAAAATTTAGTAACAATGTCAGCTGGATTAGGAATTAAAAGAGTACAATATATCAAATGTAGGCTCAAGCGCCATCTGTTAAGCTAATTGCTTCTATGGTAGTAAGTAGGAACTTCCCTGAGCCTCAGTTTCCTCACTGCAAAATGGGTTAGTAATATAAGCACTGTTCATGAAAATGGGAAAATGCAATAATGCATATAAAATCCGTGGCACATGTTGGATCCTCAATAAATGTTCCTTTTTTTTTTCCCCTTCTTCATATCCCTTTCTCTCACAAATTTAGGATTTACCCCTTCAAGTCATAGTTGGTAGTAGATTCTTTACGGATTTTTATCTCCTTAAAATAATAATGTTTTTCCAAGCTAGTCCATGCTTTCCAGCCAGTCTGTGTGCTTTACCCCATATAGGAGCTCATTTGTACTGAGGTATAAAAGACATAACCAACCTGCCTGACCTTGCTTGGTAGGCAAAATCTCACTACCCTTATTTAATGATGAGGGATGATCATGCTTGATCAAAATCATTTAGCCTACCTTATATAAGATTGGAACAATTATTTCTGAAAATTATTTCTAAAAATGCTTGTAAAATTATCTGTGTGGTATTTATGCAAGTTCTTGTGGTTTTCTATTTTAATTAACTCACTAATTTTAATGCTTCTTTAAAAATATTAACTTATGTTTGTTTCTAAAACTATGTATTTTTTAAGACTTTTATATCTGGGTTATGTTTTTAATCAACTTCTGTTTGCTTTTTAATTTTTTTTTTTTTTATTAGTCTTATATGTAAGGTGGCTTTTTGGTCTTAGTTATAAACTTTCTTTTTATTGCTGGTTTTCAGCAGTTTGATAATAATGTGTCCTACTGTAGTGTTTTATGCTTGAGGTTTGGATATATTTTAAAGAAATTTGGATAACTTCTTGTTATTATTTTCTTATATATTCTCTCCACCTTTGTTCTGGAACAAAGTTATTCATCTGTTAGAGAGAAAAATGTTTTATAGCTCATTATTCTGTTAATTATTCTTTTCTTTAAAGATTTTATTTATTTATTTGACAGAGAGAGACACAGTGAGAGAGGGAACACAAGCAAGGGGAGTGGGAGAGAGAGAAGCATCCTTCCTACTGAGCAGGGTGCCCGATGCAGGGCTCCATCCCAGGACCCTGAGACCACGACCAGAACCAAAGGCAGACACCTAATGACTGAGCCACCTGGGTGCTCCCTGTTAATTATTCTTAAATATCTTTCTCTGTGCTTTATTTTTTATAATTTTATTATTATTTTCAATTATATCGATCTTTTATGTGGCTTTCAATTTTTTGTTAATTCTATTTAGCGTATTTTTCACTTAAGAAATAATTTTTTTTTTTAAGATTTTATTTATTTATTTGACAGAGAGATCACAAGCAGGCAGAGAGGCAGGCAGAGAGAGGAGGAAGCAGGCTCCCCACTGAGCAGAAAGCCCGATGCGGGGCTCAATCCCAGGACTCGGAGATCATGACCTGAGCCGAAGGCAGCGGCTTAACCCACTGAGCCACCCAGGCGCCCCAGAAATAAATTTTTTTATCAGTCTAATTTCCAGTTTTATAGCTCCAACTTTTTCTCTGATAAACTTCATGCTTTTCTTTTCATCCTTGAGTATATTCTAAGGCTTAAAATAACTATTTTGAAGTTACAGCATTCTAGTGCCATCATTTTTTCTCATTTCTTGTCTGTTTCTGTTGATTTATATTTCTCTTGGTTATGGATGACAGTTCCCTGTTTCTATGCATGGCTTGAAAATTCTAGTTGAATAATGGACATTACAAATTTACACTAAGTGTTTATGTTGTCATAGTCCTTAAAAGAGTGATGACCTTTGTTCTAACACACAGTTAAGTTACTTGAGGATCAGTTTGATTACTCTAAGACTTGTATTTAAGCTTTATTATGGTATGTCCAAAATAGCCTTCATTCCAATCCTAATATAGGCCCACTAGTAAAGTGAAACTCTTCTAAAGATTATATCCTCTGATATATTGACTACTTTATGTATATTTAATACATCTATATATTTATACATATTTAATATATTTTGAAGTTTATCTAATCTGGTTGAAAGAAACATGAACTGTTTCTCCTCTTGTGTGAGCCCTGGACATTGTCTAGTTTATTGCTTTCCACTGGTTTTTTAACTTACTTTGTTAAAAGTAAGTTTGTTCCTTTCTTGTATGTGCTGTTCAACACTCTGCCAAAAACTTAAGGGAGTTCTCTGAAGATCTGTTAGTCTCTCTCTCTCTCTCTTAAGCTCCTACCTTAAGATGTATTCATCTGTATTCAGCATCATGAATTCTACCCACTTCTCCCTCCCTAAATGGCAACCCTCTGTAAGTCATTGAGACCTGGAATCTTTGGGGAATCTCACTCCCTGTGATGTGATCTGGAAACTCATTCTCTTTGGTAAGCTGGGACAATTTCAGGACTTACCTTAAAGGCTTCCCTTATTCCAAGCATCATAGAAATTCAGTGCCTATCATCCAATGTCTGAAACTAGTTGTCCCATATATTTTATTCTGTTTGCTACATGATTACAGTGAGAGGGAAACATCTGCAGTAGTCAATGTTTCATATGTGAGAATAAAAGTAATTTACTTAATATTAAATTAGGCACTATTAAAAATCATATACACACCTGGGATTCTACAACTCACATTGAATATCTAGTTTGCATATTTGCTTCAGATCAATCTAACAAAGGTATATTTTATACTAAAATGTAAGTCACATACAGACTAGAACATGAAACATGAGTACAGCCTGATTAATTTTGACAAATTATATTCACTTGTGTGTAACCGGAAATAAATCAAGCAATACTACATTACCCTCTCTGTCCCCTTCCGTCAAGATACTCCCAGCTAAGATTAACAACTGACTACTAACAACAGAGATATTTTTATCTATTTTAACATTTATATAAATGGAACCCTACATTTCAGATTACTTTTTATTGGACTTCTTTCATCACCTTGTGGCCCTTTCTGCCTCCAGCCACCCAAGCAAGAGGAGCGGATGGTCCCCTGCAACTTCTCCAATTTCCTAATCAAGAGGAACAAGCAGACATAGAGCAGAGAGCCCAATAACCTGAAGACTCAAAACTCTTTCTGCTAGAATAGGCTGCTCCGGCACAAGGCTGTGGGTATGGAGCCTGCTGTGGAAGGAAGGCAAAGCTGTAGTGGCAGTGAAGAAACAGAGATCGGGCCAGACAAAGCCTGCCACCTCTTACAAGTGGACCACCATGACAAGAACACCCAGGCCACTCTCTGGTGCAACCAGGACATGATCCACAAGAACAAGAACAGCCCAGATCTGCACATGGCCAGAGCCATCCTGTCCAACCAGAAGCCTGCAAAGCTAAGAGGAAGCGGTGGGCCCCACCCAGAGCTCCTGAAGACCTGCTCCCCACCACCAAAGCAATAAAGATGTCAACTACCTAAAAACAAAAACAAAAACAAAAACAAAAGTTTGCAGAATTCATGTACTTGAATGTAATAATGCATACATTCATTTAATGATAAACAATTATAATGATTCCATATTAAATGCAATAAAATGTGTAATCATTGTCCTTTGGTAGACATATAGGTTGTTTTGAGTTTGTTTTTTTTTTAAGTATTTTATTTATTTATTTGAGAGAGAGAGAGAGATCACAAGTAGGCAGAGAAGCAGGCCGAGAGGGGGGGGAAGCAGGCTCCCCGCCCAGCAGAGAGCCCAATGTGGGGCTGGATCCCAGGACCCTGAGACCAAGACCCAAGCTGAAGGCAGAGGCTTAACCCACTGAGCCACCCAGGCACCCCAAGGTTTGTTTGTTTGTTTGTTTGTTTTAAAGATTTTATTTATTTATTTGACAGAGAGAGAGATTACAAGTAAGCAGAGAGGCAGGCAGAGAGAGAGGAGGAAGCAGGCTCCCTGCCGAGCAGAGAGCCCGATGCGGGGCTCGATCCCAGAACCCTGAGATCATGACCTGAGCCGAAGGCAGAGGCTTTAACCCACTGAGCCACCCAGGCGCCCCATGGTTTGTTTTTTTTTAAACACTGAGGTTGCTATGACTATTCTTTTAATATATTTACAGTGGACATGAATGCACATTTGGGGGCACTTTGCATCTAGGAGTTGAACTATTTGTATATTTTAAATCATTTTTAAATAAATGAAACATTGGAAGTAAAACCATCACCCCCTTTTTCCTCTAAGTTCCTTTAATGTAGGTACCTATTATTATGAATTGCTGGGAAACTCTTTCTGAGCATATTTTAATATAATCAACATATATGTGCAGTATTTACATGTAATACCCTATAATATTGTTTAATAAGCAGATGAATGGTATATGATTTTGCTCTATATTTGTCATACTGTTAAATTTAGGTTGTGTAGTTATGATTCTCCTGACACCATTTGGAATAGATTAAGTAAATTCAGAATTATCCATTCACTGAAAAACTTGTAAGCATTCTCTCATGAAATCTTTCAGGCATTTTTAAAAATTTATTTTGGCAGAGGATGGATTTGAAAGTTGAAATAGTGAGTGAAGATAGTGGGGAATTGTTAAAATATCAGTTTTGATTATTCTTATGGTAATTGGATAGATTTTTCTATATTGGGTCAGCTTCAGCATTTTACCTATTCCAGTATATCAATTTTTAAAGTATTAAAATCTATTAATGTAAATTGAGCAAAGAATTATCCTATAATTCTTATTTTTTTTATTTATCAGAGTTTATGCCCCGGTCTCTTTTCTAATGTAAAATTTTGCTTTCTCCCTTTTTCCTTTTTGAAATTAAATATGTGTACATTTATTCAGTGTGATGTTGTTCAAAACAGCAGCAGATTGTAAAGAACCCAAATTTTCACAAAAGACAATAGCATATAAATTATGGTACTTTCACACATTGGAACATGCAGCCACCCCCACACCATCACCACCAAAAAAAAAAAAAAAAAAAAAACAACAACTTAATGTCAACAAGTGAAAAATAAAAATTGTAAATGATGTGGGCAATATGCTATGATAAGTATAAGAAAGGGAGTTAATACTATGTACATGAATATATGATACACAAATATTATAGATATATAGATATGCATATACGCATATGTATATATTATACATATACATATACATATACATATACATACATATATCGCTGGAAAAATTCAAAGGGCAATGATGCCATTAGTTACCTTAAGACAGAGAAATGGAAGGATTCTAAGGGACAGTATTGCCAGGAAAACATCTCACTATCCATCCTTTATATGTTTGGAATTTTGAAGTATGTCAATTATGTGAGTATATTACCTCTCCAGAAAGAAAGAAAAGGAAGAAAGAAAGAAAGAAAGAAAGAAAGAAAGAAAGAAAGAAAGAAAGAAAGAAAGAAAGAAAAGGAAGAAAGAAAAGAAAGAGAAAAGAAAAGAAGGAATGGGGGGAGGGAGGGAGAAGGAAGGGAGAAACTTTCCTTTTGACCAGCTTATTCAGTTTCCTAATATGTAATAGCAATCCAAATTTCCTCCAGTAATTCATGAGACTACCTGTTTCATTGCATACTTATTATTTGCACTCAATGTTATTAATCTTTATAATTGTTGTCATTTTAAAGGGCAAAAAGGATTCTATCATTGCTGAGGTATTTATTATCTTGTCTACTGGTGGGGTTGAGTATCTGTTCCTATGTTTATTATTTATTTGCATTTCCTCCTTTAAAAATTGTCTTTTTATATGTTTGAATCCTTTTTGGCAATTTGCAGAGTTCTTTGTATACTAAAGTTATTAGCCTTATGTCTTCCCACATTTCTTATAATGAGCATTTATAGTTTCCATAATAAATGTAATTTAAAATTTCTATTGCCTGGGGCGCCTGGGTGGCTCAGTGGGTTAAGCCGCTGCCTTCGGCTCAGGTCATGATCCCAGGTCCTGGGTTCGAGCCCCACATCGGGCTTACTGCTCAGCGGGGAGCCTGCTTCCTCCTCTCTCTCTGCCTGCCTCTCTGCTTACTTATGATTTCTCTCTGTCAAATAAATAAAATCTTTAAAAAAAAAATTTCTATTGCCTGATCATTAAAAAAATTTTCATAGCTAGGTAGTGTCTATTGGCAATATAATATGAAATAAACTCCTACATTTGCATAGTGCTTTATAGTTTACAAAGCTTTATCATGACTTTTTCTTTTTTTTTTTAAGATTTTATTTATTTATTTATTTGACAGAGAGAGAGAGAGAGAGATGACAAGGAGGCAGAGAGGCAGACAGAGAGAGGAAGGGACACAGGCTCCCTGCCGAGCGGAGAGCCCGATGTGGGGCTCGATTCCAGGACCCTGGGATCATGACCTGAGCCAAAGGCTTTAACCCACTGTGCCACCGAGGTGCCCCATGACTTTCTACTTATAAAAAATAATTAATCTTTTGAAGTAACTCATTCATACGATTCAAAATGTGAAGAATACAAAAGTACATGTGAAAACTCAAGCCCCTTTGCTAGAGTTAGTCAATGTTATTAGAAATTTCTTGTATTCTTCCAGAGTATTTACTCATATGAAATAACATTTGTATCATTTTCCCCTTTACACAAATGGCAACATATTAGAGATACTACATTTGTCCTTATATTTGCATTTAATCCTGTATCTTAGAGAACATTCCCAATTAGTACATGCAGAACTTTCTCATTATGTTCTCTAACAGTACAGTATTCTGTTTTATGGATACACTGTAACTTATTTAGCTAGTGTCCTATTAAAGAATGTTTACGGCTTTCAGAATTTTTTTTAATCACAAGGAGGAAGGGAGAGAAAAATATTTTACATTTATCATTTCAGGTTTTTAAATCTCTAGGACTTAGGAAAGAAAATTACTGGGGAAAATACATTTTGGATTTTGATAGATATTAAAAATTTGCCCTCTAATCATGTCTTGTTTCCATACCCTTACCAGTTCAATGTAGTATAAAACTCCTTGATTTCTGCAAATCCAATAGGTGAAAGATGATACCTTTGCATTTGTCTTACTACAGTAGTTAATCATAGATAGATAGGGATCTATAGATATCAAGCATTTGTATTTCCTTTCTTTGAAGGGCCTATTTATGTCTTCCTGGCTGTAGAGTATTTATTGTTGCAGTTAGAAAATACATTAAACATACAATTTCAATCTTGTGGTACTTGGAACTTACTCTTTCACAAAGGATGAGTTTTGCAATCAACTTTATTTATTACTATATTTATGGCTATTCATTCCTTCCAAAATCATTTATGGAATAATCCAACTTTTCTTACTGATTGGCAGACTAAATTATAAGTTAAATTTTCTATGTTCTAGGATCTTCCCTGAGCTTTATATTCTGATTCATTAACCTGTGTTGGTTCACATCAATTACATACTTTTTAATTAATGGAGCTTCTTGATATTTACTTATGTCATGGCAGCATGAATCTCTCCTTGTTGCTTATGATTATAGGATTTCGATGAAAAATACTTCTTGTTTATTTTTATATGAATTTTCATGTTAATTGTCTAGATACCATCTCCTGTCATAAAAATCTTCAAATTCATGAGCAGAAGAATGGATAAATATATCACTGTGAAATTACACAACATGGTACTGGATAAGAATAAACAAAGAGCAACCCTGCTAACATGGCAAAGCCCATTAGTGATGTAAGTCAGAAGAGTTGTATCCTTATATAAAGGGAGTGATGCTAATTTTAAAAAGTTATAAGGAAATTCTCTAGCATGATGGGAAAGTTGTACATCTTGACTGGTTGGTGGTTGTACATACAAATACCTCTTTTCACTTACCAGATACAAGGAAAATTATAAATCAAGGGGCTACATGCAAGATCTTTCCCAGTAAAGGGGTTAGCATTGCTTATATATATTTTTAACTTAATTCCCCAAATTTAAAGTCTAAAGGATTTCCTACAACCACCCATATTCTATTCTATTATAATTTCAGTTTAGTGACTTTGGTCCAAATTCCCACAAGGCCCTTGAAACTATGTGTGCATTGTCTCATTCAAACAAGAAACATAATCTCCAATTCTGCATACTTCTCTGCAATCACTGTCTTCTCCACCTTAACTATTTCAATCATTTCCTTTCCTGAATTTGAAATTTATAATATTATTTATTTCACTGAACGGGGTATACTTACTTATTCTTTAATTAGCATTTGCATTTGTATTACAGATAGTTGGTTATAAAGTAAATCCCACATGGAATGCCCATTAAATTCTGTCCTTTCTTAAAATTTCAAATTATAACCTTATCCTTGAATGCCTCTTCAACTATGCCAACTCTCAATAATTTATTTCTTGAGATGTCATCATAACTACCTTTAATCTGCCAATCGATTAGTAGGTAAAATATCTATTACTTATGATTTTTTAATTCAAATACATGTGCTGTCTCCTGATTGGTTTATAGCATTATTAAGGAATGACTTGTGTTTTAGGTCATTCTGCTTTCTTAGAGCTTACACAAAGGGACAGCTAATTAGCAAACTCTTAATTGTTTGAGAATTACATATTATAATGATCATTTGAAAACCCAAATATTTATCAGCAAGTGTGCAAGGAAAATCTATTACTGGATATTAGTAAAAATGCCCCATTCAACGTAGAAGAATATAATCTACAGACATACATACTTTGTTATAATGGTTTATAAGAACTATGGCTTAGATCTAAATATAGTAAGATTAAGATATTAGTGGTTTTAAAACTAGGATATATATTTTTAGAGAAAAAAATAAGATGTTGTGGTTCTAAAACTGTTGAAGAATTTTCCAGAAGATGATACTTTTTTTTTTTAACTTTAAGGGGAATTCAGTACTTTTTGTAGATTAAAAAGAAGGTGAAAACAAATTGAGTTCCCCATTATTTTCCATTATAGAATTATTGAATAAGGGTCTATATAACACTCATCACTTTTTCTCATATCAATTCATTTCACACAAGGGTTTAATGTTCATTTGGAATGATACATTCATTTTCATTTTATATTTCTGTAAGACCCATCATCACCAGGAAAGGTCCTTCCAATATTTTATATTTCCTTTCATTGATCTGATGCTGAAAATGGTCGTTTGCATTTCCAATTCAGATGATACCCCAAAGTTTTAAGTCCTTATGCTCATCTCTCTTAAATAGAGTGATGTTGGAATGAAAGTTTCTTTGTGTCCCTTGGTCCGAGGCACAATCTTTCCTGCTTGAGGTATTCATGACACATGCAATCACAGACAACTTGTACCCCATGGCACCAAGAAATTAAAAGATAACATGAATGGTATCACACCAGAAAAACTATTATGGGGATAAACAGAAAAAGGCAATTTAGCCTAAGTCCTTGAGACATCTAAAATAATACTCAACACACTAAAAGGTGTAACTTGCCTTTGGGAATGGCACTGAAGCTATTCCTACAGAAGAGTCAACATGTGCAGAAGAGGGACAGCATAGTGGCATTGTTGAGTGTGGCAGTGACCTCTGTCATCCCATTAGACAGGAGGAGCTAACTTCCTCAAAACTTCATTCATGCCTAGACAAGATCAAAGCCTCTGTCATTTGTCTCTGGGGGTTAAATACAAGTTACTACACCAGACTTTATTCTCTTCTCTTGAATCTGTAGTCAATCATCTTTTGTTTTTCAAATGCAGAATACCTTTTGACATCATCTGATTTTTAAAAATACTTTGAAGTAGCTGAGGGAATATCCCAGTCAATGCCAACAGAAAATAATTAACTTTTTGTATGAAATGCAATTCAGATTTGTATGTGGTTTTGTGATCTCAGAGGCCTGTGTTTATTAGTTTCATTTGACATTAGAAAATTTACCTTGTGAGGAGCAAATAATTAAACTTGAGGCATTTTTTATTTTGTGAATTTACATGCAAGATAATGAACATGTAATAAAGTATACTATTGTTATCTACATCTTCACAAACTTTCTAAATCGTAGGCTTCAAAATATGTATAAAAAATTAAATGTGGCCAATTAAAATCACTACTATGCATAGATGATGAAAAATAATTTTAACTAACTTACACATTGTACTATATTTGTATTCACAAGCTTGCAGATAGTCACTGTGTTAAAGTGGTTAAATATTCCTTGTGAAAACTTTATAAAAATATCAATTTACTTAGCAAACTGTTCTGATAAGCAGTCACTCCCTACAAAGGCAGAGATGGATATTTAAACCAGGAGAGGTGATTATGTTTATAACATCTGAACCTAGCTCCGGCAACAGTGTTCTGGTACCCAAACTTACAGTACACAAAGGGAAGTATAAATAAGACCGGTGATTTGGCTCAGATATTAATAACCGTATTTAGAGATAGTGAGAGAAGTAGATCTTGCCATAGATGAATAGTTTCTGGTGTCTGATTTCTCAACCTCGGTCCCCGATACCTGCTAGCACCTTTACTTCACTTTCTCTCATACATCAAACATTACCTGACTCTGTCCAAGGCTGGATTCAAGGGCATGTGAGCACTGCAGTGGCACAGGGTTCCAGGCTCAGATGGACCAAGTGCTTGGTCTAATGCCCTGTTGTCACTGTTTTGAAATGCTTACTACCTTTGACTTTGTGTTTGAAAGTGAATCTCCATGGCACCATTAAACATGGTTGAATGGGGTAGAGGAGGCATGGAGTCAGTTCATGTACAGACCTCTCTCCCAGCCACTCAGTGCAGATTTTCCGTTGCCCAGTCCCCTACTCTTGGGTACCCCAGACCCCCAATTGCTGTTGCTGCTTCCCTCTCCCTGGAGCAACAACCCAATTGCAGTTAGGGTGATGGGGGGATGGAGTCCACATTCTACCACCACTCTTCATACTTCAGTGGGGGCCTGATTGTAAGAACAACTCAGAAGACCTTGTTCAGAATCCAGAGCCAGGACCCTGTGCTCTGGAGTGTACGTGGGGCTGGTGGTAGTCATTGCCACCCACAGCAGGCATTTCCTACCACATCCAGTGGGGGGACAGAAGCAATATGCTTATAGTCGGCGGGGCTATGGGAAGGGAGACAACTGCCTTAAATTCCCTAGAGCACCCCCACCCTTCACCCCACCAAGCCAGGACTATGCTTTGGTGTGACGAGAGTCCCAGGTCCTTACAGGTGCCTTCAGTCACAGGTAGGGCATCCAGGATGGCTGTGAGGGTCCTCATATCCTGGTATTGCCATACCCAGGGCAGCATCCCTTGAGACGGCCCAGTGCCTCACTACAAACCTCTTTTCCTTTGTTGAACCTCCCAGCCTGTAATGTGGAAGTGTTACCTCTGGCTGGCCAGAAGCACGCTCCAAGAATGAGCTATAAAATATAAACTGTCATTTTAGTGTTTTCATGAATGAGTTAAATGCTCTTATATTTGTAGTTAAAACTAACACTGCACATTATAAAGAATAATGGAAAAATTCATGCTAATAATTTTAAAAATTATTTACCTAGAATGACATTAAACAGCAAATGAAAATACCTTGATAAGTCGAGAGAGAGACCACCCAAGAAAGGAAAAGCTTTATATTTTAGTACGCTTTACATCACTTTTGCTTTTGAACAAGGGGCCCTGCGTTTTCATTTTGTGTTGCAACCCACAAATTATGGAGCCAGTCCGGCTTATACTGAGCTGTATGGGATTCTGTCTCAGTGCCAGTTGATATCTATTTCATTTTGCCTTTCTTTTTTTCCTAAAACTGATCTGGTATAGATTTGCCTTTCATATATATATACTGTATGTACCTCCCCGTGTCAACGTCCTTCTGGACCCTCCACGGTGAACTTGTCAGTCTCCAAGCAGCCAGAAGTTTCTTCTGGATCACAGTTTTGGTCCTGAATTGCCCCATCTGGCCTATCTGGCTGATAGATTGCACAGACGCATGTGAATGCGGTTGCAGCAGGAGTTTCAGTAAAACATTAACTGAAAAATCTGGATTGGATCCTTGAGGTGGTTATATTTTCAGCACTGGTAGTAAGAACAAGAATATTGTGGGGAAGTTAAATATTTGATTAGCAGTAGGTTTAGAGAATCTATACTGTTCTTTTCATCTCTAAATTTTATGATTTCAGAGAAGAAGGGATATTGTTGGCATAAGAAAAATAAATTATCTCTAATGTGGTTCTTATGATTATGAACTATCACTGAAAATTGGCCTCAAATTCTAGGCAGATGATAGTAGTTCCATAATTCTAGTTGAGGCAAGTTGATAGAGATCTTCAGGCTCATCTTTCTGACACAATTTGCTGGAAGTTTCAGAGGAAATTGAGTGTTATGCAATATTAACAGAGGAGAGGAATAAAGAAATTAAATGAAATGCCTGATTTGACCTGATCACTCATCTTACTAGTCAGTACTTTGTGTCTGTCTGTATAGGGAGTAGTTTGTGAACTTGGGCAATTCATTTAATAACTCTTAGCCTCTTTTATTACCTTTAATACAGCAATAATAATGCCTCATTTTGTGATTAGTTGCAATAACACAAAGAAAGTCCCAGTACCACAGACCAAATAAAATTAAATTCCATTTCTGTTTGGAACCTCTCAGTTTAATCACACTTTCATAACATACTACCCACATAACAGAAGCAATGAACTCCACTGAATGTCCTGTAAAGATGGGAGACTTATAATATCAATTTCAGTAGAGAAATGTATATGAAAGTGTAAGGCATTAATTAATTAACTAATTAGTTAGTTAATTAATCCAATTCTCCTTTCTAGTTTTCTTGATGTCTAGAATCGAATAACATGTGTGTAAGGGCCAAGTTTTTAGTTATCTGCCAAAATGGTTTGGGGCAAATTACTCCAATTATTTATAAAAATATTTAACCAGGCATATGGTAGATCATGCCCACATGGTATTAATACTTTATATTCAAACTTAAATCACAACAACAGTTCGGGTGGGCACCTTTTTCTGTCTTTTCAGTCTCTTTGCCAGTAAGGAAAACAAAACATAACAAAAACTCCTTGTCCTTATAATTTTTTTCATTGAAGCCCATGTCAATGATTCAGAAAACTATAGATTTAGGTCCCCGTTGGTTAAAGTTTTTGGGCACCTTTATAAATTATAAAGTCATATTGTTTAATTCAATGCAGTTGGATCTTCCTATTTAAAATGTGATTTCTTGGGGCGCCTGGGTGGCTCAGTGGGTTAAAGCCGCTGCCTTCAGCTCAGGTCATGATCCCAGGGTCCTGGGATCGAGCCCCACATCGGGCTCTCTGCTCAGCGGGGAGCCTGCTTCCCTTCCTTTCTCTCTGCCTGCCTTTCTGCCTACTTGTGATCTGTCTGTCAAATAAAAAAAAAAAAAATGTGATTTCTTGGGGCGCCTGGGTGGCTCAGTGGGTTAAAGCCTCTGCCTTCGGCTCAGGTCATGATCCCAGGGTACTGGGATCGAGCCCCACATCAGGCTCTCTGCTCCGCAGGGAGCCGGCTTCCCCCTCTCTCTCTCTGCCTGCTTCTCTACCTACTTGTGATCTCTCTGCCAAATAAATAAATAAAATCTTAAAAATAAATAAATAAATAAATAAATAAAATGTTATTTCTTATATACATGCTTGTTGATTCAATTTCTTACTGTGTTTTATAACTTTCAATTTCTCTGTAGCCTCACAGTTACTTAGTGTAGTAGCCTTCTATATGAACTCACTGTCCATCATTATTTGTATTTTAAACTATGTTCTATTCTCTTGATAGGGTCAACATCCTAAGATAAGCAATTCCAATCACTGGAGATAAGAAGGAAAGCAGAAAAGAAACTTCTTCTCTCCCAGGGTTGGGAATAAACTGAAAGACAGAAGAGAGACTAATGACAACATGAAAACCGGCTTCAGCACTCACATGATTTTTCAAAAAATATAGATTTAGATATGTAGCCCCCTTGAATAGCCCCTTAATAGAAAGTCTGAATCTGTAGAGCAAACACAATTGCTATAGCTGTGGACTCTGAAGGTCTAGAGTAGGGTGGGGGCTCCGGGGTAGGGATGGGGGTGGGGTCAAGGCAGTCAATCTCCAGACTTAAGAGACTAGCTTCAACAATCCACCCATGTCGACTTCCTAAAAATCAAACATTTGTTATCCATGGGGCAATATGCCAGAAAACTCTCCCCAACATAAAAAAGACCCAATGAAAGGATTCTCTGTGAAGAAGTTTAGATCACCTCTAACTAGAATTCTTCCATGATTGCTTACACAATTATTTTGAATTCTCTTTCTTAATCCTCAAATCCTTTCTCAGCGTAGAGTTCCATGAAATGGCCCCACTTCACCTACTTTATTGACCTTATTACTTATACCTCAAAGTTACATCTACCACATTGGACTTCCTCTAAAGAATAAACGTGTTGTGCCTTCATTTTTATTCCCATAGCATTCACCTAATCTACAAAGCCCTCATTGTGTATATGTTGCTTATCAAAATTATATTCTTCCTGTAAAATTTAGGTAGATATTGGCTCTTCAAAGGGCTATTTTTTCTTATCTTCTAGGTGGAATTATTTTTTTCCCTCTGCTGGGACCTGGATCTCTGCTCATTCATTTGGTGGAATATTTCTAGTCATCTGACCTTCTAGAGTAGAGAGATCATGTATTTAACCAGAATTTGAATCCTACATCTGTTGCTTAATTAATTGCCCTTATTTTGGTATCATTTTTCAACCCACAAAGTGTGTATGATAATGTCTAATACACAGAGTATTTATGAAGGCAAATTATAGGATATAGGTTAAAATCACATTGGAGTTAGTAGAGCTCAATGTATTTGTTTCATATTTTCTTTCTTCTCATTCTTCAAGGTTTTGGCCTAATTAATTCTCTCTCTCTCTGTCTCTCTCTCTTTTTCATTTATATGGAGAGAGAGAGAAGGGAATTTCTTTTTAAGTGTAATAATTGTGAATATAACAGAAAATAGTATATTTGGGGGGTACTTGAAATGTACATCAAATATATCAAATGTGTTTGAGATAGCATCTGTCCCAGTTTTGCACTTGAAATTCAGAGTCATTTACTGATTGACAAAATATTTTAGACTTTACAAATCCCTTTTAAAAGTCAGATAAGATACTTTACTTGATTTTGGAATTAAATGGAAAATGTTATTCAATGGGAAAAATCAGAAGGGAATATTTTGTTTGTGGAGAATATTGTTTTAGGTTGTTCCAGAAAAATATATTGATACTGAGAACCAATTAAAAAAAAATGGGTCTCGGGGCGCCTGGGTGGCTCAGTGGGTTAAGCCGCTGCCTTCGGCTCAGGTCATGATCTCAGAGATCGAGCCCCGCATCGGGCTCTCTTCTCAGCAGGGAGCCTGCTTCCTCCTCTCTCTCTGCCTGCCTCTCTGCCTGCTTGTGATCTCTCTGTCAAATAAATAAATAAAATCTTTAAAAAAAAATAAAAAATAAAAAATAAATTAAAAAATGGGTCTCAGTGGGGGCGCCTGGGTGGCTCAGTGGGTTAAGCCTCTGCCTTCCGCTCAGGTCATGATCTCGGGGTCCTGGGATCGAGTCCCGCATCGGGCTCTCTGCTTGGCGGGGAGCCTGCCTCCTCCTCTCTCTCTTACCTGCCTCTCTGCCTACTTGTGATCTTGCTCTGTCAAATAAATAAATAAAATCTTTAAAAAAAAAAAATGGGTCTCAGTGCATTCAAGACATTGTGACTCTCATAAAATTATGCATACCATAATTTTCATGGTAAATAATATTACAATTTTAATTTAAAATGACAAAAAGTTTATCTAACAAGGAAGTGTTCAAGGTAGAGAAAACCATGGGTAAGAAAAATAAAAATGGCCAGTATTTTGAGCTCTTAAGATATCATTTGATTTAAAAAAATAAACAATATTTCAGGGTCACCTGGGTGGCACAGTCAGCTGAGCGGCTGACTTGTTTTTGGCTTAGGTCATGATCTCAGTGTCCTAGGATGGAGCCGACATCAGCCTCTGCGCTCAGCATGAAAGTGACTTCAGTATTCTCTCTTCCCTTCTGCCCCTCCCTCAGCTTGCTAGTGCTCTCTCAATCTAAAATAAAAAAAATAAATCTTTTAAAAATATAAATAAACTTAATAGTTCAGACTTAAATGTGACGGAGAGTGATTCATGGGGAATAATTAAGATATGTTTGGGGGAAAGTGTCTAGACAACAAAATATGGGCCCTTCTGGTAGCTCCTGATGGACATACCACAATTTATATCCTTGTCCTACCAAGTTTTGTTCACACACTTGATTTTCCATTACTCACAGTGAGGACACTGAGGCTGACGCAGACTACCCAGATGCTACAAAAAGCATAACACTATAAGCTTTGTGGAGTCTTCTGAGTGTTTTCTTAAAGGAGAACTGATCTTTTTATTGTTCTGGAAGACCTGCAAACAGACTAGCATTTTATACTAAAAACTAAATAGGATTGAGGAATTTTTCACTTAATAATTATCAAAGGTCAATTTGATACATGCACCTAAATTTTTTTACAAGCTGATACGTCATTTCTAGAATTAAAATTTTAATATGAAACCTTATAATTCTGGTAGACCATATGGATTTGTGAACACTATTAAATTCAAGTTATCTCAGGGGCTTAGGATTTAATGGTAGAAAACCATAGGCAAAAGTCACTGTCTTAATCCATTTGGGCTGCTAGAACAAAATATCAAAAATTGGGAGGCCTATAAACAACAAAAATTTATTTCTCAGAGTTCTGGAGAGTGGCTAGTCTAAGATCAAGATACTAGCAGATTTGGTATCTGATGAGAGCTTGCTTCCTGGTTCATAGAAGTCCATCTCAAAATATCCTCACATGGAGGAAGAGGGGAGGGACCTCTCTGGGGTCTGCTTTACCTGGGGTCTACTGATCCCATTCTCAACCTAATTACCTACAACAGGCCCCACCTCCTAATACCATAATGGTGGTAGTTAGGACTTCAACATAAGAATTTAGGTGGAGGGGGGTTTTGTTCATTTGATACCATTGTCCTTCCTGTGATAGCTAAAACTGAGATCCTAAAATTTACCTTCTGAAATATGCTGAAATTTCTGTGGCATTTCCACTTGGTTGTATAAAATGTCAGTTCCTGAACTTTCTGGTGATAGGTAAAAATTATTTGATGACAACAACTTGGCATTAAATATCTAGCTTATATTCAAGATGGCCAGTCTCTATATATCTCTAAAATATACCTCTAATAAATTTACACTTCCAATAAATTATTTTCTCTCTACTATCTTAAAAAAAAATACTCTTTTCACCTGCTAGCAACTATTTCTTGTAAAATTGGGCACTTGTCCATGAAAATGAGTAATTGAGCCTGGAATTAGTTACTTAATTTCTATGTGCATAAGACGACTTCAAAAAGCTGGACATTTTTCTTATGAGAAAACTACACTTAAAAGGAATTCTCAATGTTGGCTCTCAAAGAGTATTCAGTCAAAAAGTAGCATTCAGATCCTTTGGAATGGCTTTTTTGCTAGAGTAATCTGTAGTATGAAAACAAGGAAACCTGACAAGTTGAATAGTTTTACCAGAAATATTTCTTGATTCCTAACGTACCATTGCTACACCTGCTTCCACCTCTCTGGCTTTTCTATTCTTCCTTTCTACTTTATATCTCAGGTTTACCATACTTCTTCCCATTAACTCCATGCCAGTTAGAACTATAGTTTTGGCTTGATTAAAGGAGAAAGGAGTTGGAAAGAAGCAGAGGGAAGTGCTATGATGTTGAAGAATTGAGATCCAATCTTCAACTAGTTTCATTCAACTTCCTTGTAGAGGTGAATTTGGCAATGTATTTGACCAAGAGAATAGGTTCTAAGACACTGCTCCTGAGTCATTCTAGGCAAGACTTCGTTTGCACCTTCTGGGGCACATCAGCGTGTGGAGGGGAGGGTCCCTATTCTCCAGGTTTGCTCCCCTTTCATATCATGAAAGAGAGGATTTTTGCCAAGCCCCCTTCATAAGGCTATATTATTGTAAATTCTTCAAATGTATGACCTATTTCTTGAGGTCAGAAAAAACATTCTATATGACTTAAAATGTTAAATTTCACCTGAAAGGTGAATGGCATTATAGGATAGGGACTAAAGACATAGTGATTAAGAACACGGTTTTCCTGATTTCACATTTTGCCTCAGCTATTCACTGTCTTCTAAACTTCAGTGAAGGCTAAATGCATTGCAAAGTGAGATAATAGCATGTCCATCTCCAAATAATGTGAATGGTGAGAACATACATAAAGTCCTTAACAAAATGGCAGGCAAATACTGTAAGTACTCAGTGAGTTCTGTTATTGCAACATAGTACACCTCAGAACAAACACGAACTTTGGAACTAACTGATTTTACTCAGTACCTGTTTTCTTAGCTGAGTTTTACCAACTTCTAGTGTTAGAGGTAATAGTGTTTAAGGAGTACTTGTTAGCGGTTTTGAGTTTATACTTTAACTTTCAAAAGCACAGCCATTTCTGCTGGTTTCGTACACTCTTCTTGGTTCAAATGCCCAAAGCATGTATTAATTTTGTCAATAGATTGAGCCAATTTTTCTCATATATTCAAATCAATTATTTGAATGAAGTGTACCAAGCTAAATAAAAGCAAAGAATTAAAATTCTGTCCATTTATTGGGTTTTAAAGTAAAATGCCTAGCTGTACTAGGGCCAGACTTTTAAACAGCCAAGTACCTAAGCATTCTAAATCTAATTATCTTTACTGTTCTTAAAACCCAATTATGCCAAATGATTTAAAGCTATTTACCTTAAATATCGACCTGCTATGGCTTATTTAATTTTGCAGCAATATCCTCCAAATATCTTATAAGCATCAGAAAAATCTATATCTTAAAAAACAAAACTCTGGCATAATTTTTATTCTGTCTGACTGTCTCATTCTAGACTAGAAACATTATTATTTGACTGTACAACTATTATTTACTTTCTTGCAAGCAAATATCTAAAGCCAAAAAGAAATTGGACATTGGGAATATGTGTACAATTAGGCAGGCACAAATATGTCTTACAAAAAATAATTAAAAGATACACAGGCACCTGCTGCCTAATGTTTTCAATAAGAGTAAGAAAAATTAAAAGGATAAAATTAAAAATTCCAAATAAATCTTGTGCGACTGCTGCTGAAATATTGATGTGTGTGTGTGTATATATATTTATTTATATAATATAAAATATATGTATTATATATATATGTATATATATATATATAAATGTGTTTCTATAGTTGGTATGTCTTCACTTTCTGGTAAGAGATATTTTTAAAGTTCAAATACACTATGTAAAAAAAGTCTATAATTTTAGTGTCTAAACTTATGAGCTCTTTGGTTGCAGTATTTGTATTCTGTTAATTTTATGTCCATGTTTTAAGGGAAACAGAAATATTCATTTGCTTAAGATTTAAAAGAAATTCTCAGTGGTAAAGGTAGAATGAGTAGCCTATGTGTTTTTCTTTGACTATGTGAGTGTACATGTGTATGTAACTGTGATTCTGAAGAAATAATTATTTTTCTGACATCTGGCTTATTTATATATGAGTCTATTCCTTTGGAGTTTGAAGTTCTTTTTTTTTTTTTTAAAGATTTTATTTATTTATTTGAGAGAGAGACAGTGAGAGAGAGCATGAGCGAGGAGAAGGTCACAGAGAGAAGCAGACTCCCCGTGGAGCCGGGAGCCCGATGCGGGACTCGATCCCGGGACTCCAGGATCATGACCCAGGCTGAAGGCAGTCGTCCAACCAACTGAGCCACCCAGGCGTCCCTGTAGGTTGAAGTTCTTTAAAATTTATTCCTTAAATAATTTTCTGTTTTTAAATGAATACTTTCATGTATATAATTGCAGTTAAATATGTGAATAAATTCACGTTTTGAGATAAACTGATACTATTATTGTATTTTAGTACATGAACAAAATGAAATTAGGACATTGTATAAAGCAAATTAAAACTTTTAGAGAGATTATGAGTTTTACATTAAAAAGATGGAGGTGGGACACCAGAGAGTTAGTAGTTTTAGTGTCTCCCTTCAACTAAAGTCATAATCCCAAAATGATGGGATGGAGCCCAGCAGAGCCCAACCTGAGATGGGTTACTTTCTCAGTGGGGAGTTTGCTTATCCCTCTGCCTCTCCCCCTGCTCGTGCTCTCTTTCCCTCTCAAATAAATAAATAAAATCTTTTTAAAAATATAGAGGTAATATTTTAGATATTTCAAAGTTTCAAAGTTATTAAAGAAAATGTTGGGGCGCCTGGGTGGCTCAGTGGGTTAAGCCGCTGCCTTCGGCTCAGGTCATGATCCCACGTCGGGCTTTCTGCTCAGCAGGGAGCCTGCTTCCTCCTTTCTCTCTGCCTGCCTCTCTGCTTGTGATTTCTCTCTGTTAAATAAATAAATAAAATCTTAAAAAAAAAAAGAAAATGTACATGAAAATCATGTATAAAAATTGTGACATATATTTCCCTCATTTAGAAAATAATTCTATTAAACTTTAAAACTCAAAATTCTCTTAATTCTAACTTGCCGAAAGTTTATAGAGGATTCCCTGCTAATCTCAAGCAGATCCTTGATAACAGACTATGACTCTCAGTACATTGGACTTTAAAGCCAAGCCATCTGTAGCCTTAACTCAGAGTGTCTATCCAGCAACAAACAAGACATTGTACCCCATCACATGATGAGTACATATGTAGAGGTTTACCAGAGGTAGGAAAACAAATAGCTCACCCTCTGTTACAGAAGGAGAGGCAAAGTAAAACATATGTGGCTTTGGCTTTATAACTCAGAAATATGAGATTTCAGACATAGTTGAGTCTTAGGTTTGAACATTGTTTTCAGCATATTGTCTTTACTATTTCTCAGTGATACCATTTTCTATATTAACTCCATTTATGGAAATGCAAAGTTTGCCATAATTATTTACATCCCAACAGTTTAGCAACTTAAGCACTGAGAGAATACGACTTCCCGCCAATATCATCAGTAGTGTCTGAAGGTATGCAATCTGTCCAACTTTAGATCTATAATTATTTCTTAATCTATTCCTATGACACAGAGATATGGCTCTCTGATGAGCCGGACCTCAGGTCATATTACTAACCTCGAAATTCGAACTAGAATGGGTCCAACACAAGATACACATAGAGTAAAAGTGGCAGGTAAGCTACCTAAAGCAAAATGAGAATGCTCTTAGTTGGAAGAAAGGAGAAGTAGTCTCAGGCGGGGGAAAATGGATGATCTCAGTTTCCATTCTCTAACTCATAAACATTTACAGAAACCTATCTTCCTCTACATTTACTTTTCAAAAACAAGGTCCCATATAGTATACCATCTCACACTAAAATAAATAAATAAATAAATAAAATAAATAATTCACTTTGTACCCAAAGAGTTATTCAAAGTCTCAACCAACTAGCATATCCTGCTTTTGAGCTAAAAATCAGAGTGATGGACATAATTTTCTTTCAAGTCTCACTCCTCATGATTGGCCAACACATGGCTAAATACAAAATTTTATTTTTTTTTAAAGATTTTATTTATTTATTTGACAGAGAGAGATCACAAGTAGATGGAGAGGCAGGCAGAGAGAGAGAGAGAGGGAAGCAGGCTCCCTGCTGAGCAGAGAGCCCGATGCGGGCCTCGATCCCAGGACCCTGAGATCATGACCTGAGCCGAAGGCAGCGGCTTAACCCACTGAGCCACCCAGGCGCCCTAAATACAAAATTTTAATACAGTAGCACATACTCTAGAGGAACTCTAATAACATACGTTAATATCCTTCTTTCCTTTTTTTTTTTTTTTTAGTTTATTGAGGTATAAGAGATATACAAACAATTGCACACATTTCACATGTGCATCTTGAGTTTGGGCAGGCATACAGCTGAGATTGTGGTGATGGCATCACTGGTGTATGTATATGTTAAGTGTTTAGTTAAGAGGAGTGTGTTTGAGCTTCCTGGTATGTGAAAGCATACTACCACAAACTGGGTGGGTTAGAATACACTTCTCAAAGTTAGATGTTCAAAATCAAAAGGTTGGCAGAGCCATCTTCTCTCTCCTAGTTGACATTACTGGCAATTCTCAGCATTCCTTGCTTGCAGGGGCAAAGCTCTAGTCTCTGACTCCACTGCCACATGGCTATCTTCCCTCTGGGCAGCAGTAGTGTGTGTGTGTCTCTGTGTGTGTCTGTCTCTGTGTCTCCTTCTCTCATAGGGAACTCATTGGATTAAGGACCCACCTATTCTAGTATGACATCATTTCAACTCAATTACATGCACAATAACATATAATCCAAAAAAGATTACATTCACCCATACCAGGGGTTAAAACTTTAGTATGTCTTTTAGCAGAACACAATTCAAACTATTGCAAGAAGAAAGTGAAAGAATTCATCTTTACATCAATGTATGATGTTCTATGATGATAAAAGGAAAGCATTGCTTAAGAATCACAAACAATAGATAACTGTACTCAAATATAAATGCTAGACCAAACACAGGAATGGAAAAGACAGTGTTTTAAAAAAAAATTATGAGACTCTTAAATGTCTTGATCTGAACAGGGATGTTTTCAGTCTTTGGAGTTATTAGTGTTTAGTCTTATCACCCCATGGAATCCCCACCCTTCCTGCTAAACTCACTTTGTTAAAATCCAATGAGATGACTCAAAGAGCAATACAACATTTTTAATTGATATCTAGACAACTGGGGAAACAAAGGACAAGGACTGGATGGCCAGCTACTCTACTGGTGGAACAAAGGGAAGATTGCTTCTTTGTTGATCAACATCTTAGGGATGAGGATGCAACAGTTTTTCATGAATAAATAATGTATCTGTCAAGCAGAGAGAGTCAATTATCATATGGTTTCACTTACCTGTGGAGCATAAGGAATAACACAGCGGGACATTAGGAGAAAGAAATGAAAAGTGAATTGGGGGAAATCAGAGGGAGAGGAACCATGAGAGACTATGGACTCGGAGAAACAAACTGAAGGTTTTGGAGGGAAAAGGAATGGGGGGTTTAGGTGAGCCTGGTGGTGGGTATTAAGAAGGGCATGTATTGCATGGAGCATTGTATGTGGTACATAAACAATGAATCCTGGAATACTGAAAAAATAAAATTAAATTTAAAAATGTACCTTTGAGAGATAGATACATTTGCTTTAGGACCATCTTAGGCTTTCTCAAAGAAGGACTCTGGATTGGCACATAAAATTAAGCAGGCATCAAGGGAAACTTTGGGCCAGAGCCGGAGATTGTGACAAGGTGGACCAGAGATTCATTTACCCTAATCATCTGAGAATTTACAGATCCTAAACCATGATGAAGTCTTGGGAAAAAACCATGGAAGACTTGATGAGGGAAAGTCAGCATTAAATACCCAGAGAGCAGTATGCGAAAGCTAGCTTTTCATACAAAATAATGGTTAATAATTTCTTCTCCTTACCTATCCTGTTTACCCTTCAGGCTGCTACAACAAAATACCACACACTGGATAGCTTATAAACCACAGAAATGTATTTCTTGCAGGCCTGAAAGCTGGGAAATTTAAGATCAAGATTCCAGCATGGCTGCTTTCTGGTGAAGGTCCTCTTCCTGGTTCATACCTGCCACCTTCTTGTTGCATCCTCATATGGTGGAAAGAGCTAGGGAGCTCTGTTGGACCTCTTTCATAAGAGCATTAATCCCATCCTCATGGGTTCCACTCTCCATACCTCATCACCCCTGAAGATTCTACCTCTTCATACCAACATATTAGGCATTAGGATTTCCTTCTTTCTTTCTTTTTTTTTTTTTTTTAAGATTTTATTTGACAGGCAGAGATCACAAGTAGGTAGAGAGGTAGACGGGGGTGGGGAGGCAGGCTCCCTGCTGAGCAGAGAGCCTGATGCGGGCTCGATCCCAGAACCCTGGGATCATGACCCGAGCCGAAGGCAGAATCATGGCTTTAACCCACTGAGCCACCCACGTGCCCCAGGCAAGGATTTCTATATATGAATTTTCTATGTATGAATTCTATATATGAATTTTGAATGCAGACATACAAGTCATACCACTTCCCTACCACACCTCCAAATTATAAACTTCAGTAAAAAAGCAGACTTCCCATCTGTATTAGGCCTGAGTTGAAGGAGAGCAAAAAATAATATTTCAGATATTTGATTACTATGTGGAACTGCATTTGGTAATTAAAGGTATAATAAGATAATGTTACATAAATATGGTCCAAAATCTGAATGGGATTGCCTGAGTTCACATTTAAGGTTAAGGGAAGAGTCAGCCTCACTAAACTGATTTTAAAGAATGATGGGAAATAAAAATAAAGGTGCTTATGAATGTCCCTAGAAATTTTACCTGTTTAATAGAATAGTTTTAATACAATACATTATGTTCCAAAGAACTAAGGAAAGATTTCCTACTGTAGTTTTGTGGACAAATATTAGGGAAACTCTCCAGGGTCACCAAGTAGGATTGAGGAATTTACCCCGTTTGCAATATACTTCTTACTCAGTATTATGAAACTAATGATTTCTTTGTGATGACCAGGCTGAGAAAAGTCTCATTGCTTTCTAATGTTCTTAAATGTTAGTACCCTTTGACTGATTTGTTTTTTAGGGCTGTTTCTCAAAGCAATGTTCTAAATGAGGTACCTGGTCCATTTATCTAAGAATACAAAATATCAAGTTAAAACAGGTTGTAAGTAGACAGGTATTTTTCACATCATTACAAACATGAACAGTTTATGCACAATGGCAAGTACTTTTGAATCAATTTGTGGAATATCTCTTTGAAAATGAAATTTCTCCCCCAACAAACTTTTCTTACTTGAGACTCTGCTCTGACTTAGTGTGATGAATAGAGCTAAAATTTCACAGTCAATAAGGCTTATCACAAATTTATTAAATTCCACTGAAGGAATTATGACAAATGATTAGGCAGGAAGCATGAACAAACAAAGCCATTTATAAAAAATTTAAATGTACATTTAAAAATTTTAAAGGAAAACCTGCCATCCAGAAGATATCAATTCTCTTTTTACTAAGAGAACATAATATAGATTTAAACTATATAAGTCATTTATTTATGATGGCGTAATAATCCCATCATAAATAATTATATCAAAATTAATAAAGAATTCACATGAGTTAAAGCTAGGCAGTGAAGCTACATAGTTATGACTCATATGCACTTCTATTGAAGTCCTGAAAAAGACTGATTATTTTGGGCTACTAATTTTTTTTACTTGATCAGATCATCCTGACAAAAGACATTAGAGTGAAATAAATTTTAGTTTGTGGAAAAGCATTTTAGATTTAAAAAAGTATGATTTTTTGAAATATAAGAAAATATATGAAAACTAGATAACTTTCTCAATAATGAAATAAAATCATTGAAGCTTCATAATTCCTGGCTGGGAGGAATATGATCATAAATGATCACATTTATCATAAATGATCATCAATATGATGATGAGGATGGTAACAAACAAACTTGATTCTCCTGAGAGCGAGAAACAGAAAATGTAATTCAATCCTGTGCTACTGTTGCACTGTGGGTGCTGCTGTTGTGGCAAGTGTTCCCATCCACCCAATTGTGAAACTTAAACACAATTCACATTGCGAAAGTTCTAGAGGAAAGTGGAACTCGTCTTCAGTACTCTTGGATCCTTACCCTTACTTCCATTCACTTGTCTTCAGCCTTTGATTGGAAAATAGACTTCTGTGTTTTGAGGGGTCAATAATACAGGTGGAGATCAGGGCAAAGTTCAAAGGACCTCGCTGATTGATTGTGTTTTCTTTATACTTTCAGGTTGTAATTTAATGAGATTTTTCATGGGAAGCTAATAATTTTTTGAAACAGGAAGGGAGACATTTTGGAAAACAAATGTGTGAATTATATTATTGCTTCCTCTTTATCTTCTGACTGTGATAGAAATGCCCATTCACAAATAAATAAATAATTTTATAAAATTTATTTTGGCTGTTAGGAAACTTTCAATAAGATAATGAAAGCTATCTTCTTGTGTCCCTGACTTCCTATGGGTTTAAAATATTATAAAATCCCTTACTGTCATTTTGTGTGCTCTGAGACTGCATACTATTCAGAGCCAGAACAAAACAATTGCTATATATTACAAAATTAGACGAATAATGAGTTTATATGTTTTCAACACTTATTCTTTAATTATCTCACATTTATATACAGTGGAATGAGATCTGATATGGGGTCATGGATAAACAGGCAACTACATGTTTAACAGTCAAAGGAATAAACAGAAATAAACCTTGGGTTTTAGGGTAAAACTGATTGTAAAAAAAAAAAATCATTTTGGTGCATGTGTAAGCTCCACAATGATAAGTATAAGCTCTTCTGATATCTGCCTTATTCAAGACACATGAAATTGTAGAAAATGCCTCTGTATTAAAATGTAGTATGATAAATTGGGCAGTGCTGGCAACAAACATTTTTTTCCAAATAAACAGAAAATTCAAGGATAACAATTCTGATCTATTGGTGTTTTAATTAAGAAATTCTGAATTATCTAAAGAAATCATGCATACATGAATACAGGAATATATATTATTCTCTCTCTCACTCTCTCTCTCTCTCTCACACACACACAGACACACACAGACACACACACACACAGACACACACACACACAGTGTAAGATTAAAGAAACACTGTTTTAAACAAAAAGCCCAGATATTAGGAGAAAAAGAAAAGATGAAACCTTAACTAAATCCATCTCCCAAAAAGAAACAATTCCAAATATATATATGTATATATATATACACAAATATATGTCAGGGAAGAAAACACCGCTGAACCAGCCAAGATGGAGCTTCCTATATCTGGTGCAAAGATGAGAGTGGGGTATACTTATAGGTTGATGATATCTGTTCATTCATAGAAGATCAGACAAGAATTGAAAGGTATTGTTTATGAAATAAGCATAATGAAAGTTCAGTCCTATTTTGTCCTTGGTTAATGATCCTCTATTCAAAGTCTTTGCCAGACATTGATGTTATTTTTAAATAAGTACAGTGAAGAGTAACACACAGCTTTGGGACAAGGCATGCCATTCCCTGGGAACACCATTCATTAGAGCGTTTCATCACTAAACTTCTTTCCACTCAGTTTACTATTTGTTATACTCTGTTTTCCAGAGTGGCATGGAGAAATTCTACTTTCAAATCAGTATGGATATTTAGCTATCTCAATGCCTTATAGGTGTTTTGTTTTGTCTTCAGAGCATATAAACCCAATGCATAAAGTGATTTTATACCAATCTTTTGAATCAGAATGGCTCCTTTGACAGGGAGATTAAGCAAGCTCTCAGTGATTCAATTTATAAATAAAGGAATTTAAAAATGTAGGAGCTAGTATTTTGAATCTAGCAATCTGGTTCCTAGCTCCTTTCTTTTCAAAACTGAACAACTAATGAAAATGTATTTAAATTCTCTGTGACTAGGGGCACCTGGGTGGCTCAGTCCATTAAGAATTTGACTCTTGGGGATGCCTGGGTGGCTCAGTTGGTTGGACGACTGCCTTTGGCTCAGGTCATGATCCCGGAGTGCTGGGATTGAGTCCCGCATCGGGCTCCCAGCTCCACGGGGAGTCTGCTTCTCTCTCTGACCTTCTCCTCGCTCGTGCTCTCTCTCACTGTCAATCTCTCTCTCAAATAAATAAATAAAATCTTTAAAAAAAAAAGAATTTGACTCTTGGGGCACCTGGGTGGCTCAGTGGGTTAAAGCCTCTGCCTTTGGCTTAGGTCATGATCCCAGAGTCCTGGGATCGAGCTGTGCATCTGGCTCTCTGCTCAGCAGGGAGCCTGCTTCCTCCCCTTTCTCTCTCTGCCTGCCTCTCTGTCTACTTGTGATCTCTGTCAAATAAAAAAATAAAATCTTTAAAAAAAAGTATGTTTAAGAATTTGACTCTTGATTTTGATTCAGATCATGATCTTAGGGTCGTGAGATAGATCCCCAACTGGGCTCTGCACTCAGCAAGGAGTCTGCTTAAGATTCTCTCTCTCCGCAGCCACTTTAGAGAACAGTGTGGAGATTCCTCAAGAAATTAAAAATAGAGCTTCCTATGACCCTGCAATTGCACTACTGGGTATTTACCCCAAAGATACAGATGTCGTGAAAAGAAGGGCCATCTGTACCCCAATGTTTATAGCAGCAATGGCCACGGTCGCCAAACTGTGGAAAGAACCAAGATGCCCTTCAACGGACGAATGGATAAGGAAGATGTGGTCCATATACACTATGGAGTATTATGCCTCCATCAGAAAGGATGAATACCCAACTTTTGTAGCAACATGGATGGGACTGGAAGAGATTATGCTGAGTGAAATAAGTCAAGCAGAGAGAGTCAATTATCATATGGTTTCACTTATTTGTGGAGCATAACAAATAACATGGAGGACATGGGGAAATGGAGAGGAGAAGGGAGTTGGGGGAAATTGGAAGGGGAGGTGAACCATGAGAGATTATGGACACTGAAAAACAACCTGAGGGTTTTGAAGGGCCGGGGGCATGGTAGGTTGGGGGAACCAGGGAGGGCACGTATTGCATGGAGCACTGGTGTGGTACAAATACAATGAATACTCTTACGCTGAAAAGAAATTAAAAAATTAAAAAAAAAAAAAAAGATTCTCTGCCCTTCCACACACCTGGCTTGTGCACATGCTCTCTCTCTCAAAATAAAATTAAAAACTGTGACTTAATTTACTCATATGTAAAATGAAGATGGTAATAGTATATCTCACATAGGATTATGAAAATTAGACAAGCTAACACAAATAATACAGTTTCTCAAATATAATGTTCAAAAATTACACCTACTATTTTTGATGTTGTTTGCAATTATTATCCAAAGAAAAAGTAATAAAAAGGGATAAAGTGGACAAATATCAACATCACTCTTCTTATAAATGCTTAAGAAATTAATTTATAAAACATTTTTTAGACATTTTGATGAGAAAATAATCATAACTTCATAAAAAAAAAGGAATTGGTACATTTAGAATAAATGTTTTTCATTTCCCTATTTGGGCAAATGGAGAAGATTTGCTCCATAACATCACACAGGACCTTGGTTTTCCTAGTTTAATATTATTCCATCCTCTGTGGAACAATGTGTGTATCTACAGGGTCAGACTTAGGTTCTTTCCTGATTCATTTTTAAGGCTTTAGGAAGGATAAAGAGAGAATGCCTTCAGCAAGTAATTTCATTTTGATTAAGTTGAAAGTTACCCATACCTGTTATACTATTTTTCATTGGCAGGGATTCAGTCACAAGGACACACCCACCTGCAAGGGAACCTGGGAAGTGTGGTCTTTATCTGGATGACTATAGATTAAGAAAGCATAAAAGAATCAGTTTAAAGGAAGAGGGTCACCTTGCACACAGCCTAATTTCCCCATCTCAAAAACAGAGCAACAGTGGCCATCCTTAATTGCATGTCTGATCACCCCGCGTTGTTCTGGTTCCAATAGTTTTGTGTATGTTCTAAGTCTGGTGGTGCACAATACCGGTGGTCTTAGTGTAAAGCAGGAGAAATGTTAAAGGAAACAAGCCTGAGGCATAGGGTCACCCCAGTCATCCTCATATATCTGTAGCATGGAATGGAGATAGGAACTGCATGCTTTAAAACTCCTATAACATGATATCAAGGGAATCACATTTGCTAACATATTTATTAAGTATCGATGAATACAGCGATGAACAAGCACAGACACTGCCCTTAATATGCTCTGATGAGGGTGTTTAACCAATAGACTAGTTGCATGTTCAATTTACGTACATTTTATATTTGTTCCTTTTAATGAGTGTTTCTTTCTTTTTTTTAAGTGCTAGGACTACTTGCTCAAGCTGTAGCCCTTCTTTTTTTTAAAAGATTTTATTTATTTATTTGACAGAGATCACAAGTAGGCAGAGAGGCAGTCAGAAAGAGGAGGAAGCACGCTCCCTGCTGAGCAGAGAGCCCGATGTGGGGCTTGATCCCAGGACCCTGGGATCATGACCTGAGCTGGATGCAGAGGCTTTAACCCACTGAGCCACCCAGGCGCCCCTGTAATGAGTGTTTCTGCCTCAACTGGCCACCAGGTATCCAGATTAAACATTATTTCTGGGTGTGCATGTGGCGTTTCCAGGTGGAGTTAGCATTTGAAGTGGACTTTGTGAAGTGAATTGCCCTCCCCAATGTGGATGGACATCATCCAATCCACCGAGGTCCTGCATAGAACAAGGGGCAGGGAAAGGAGGAAGTTGCCCCTTTTCTGTCTACTGCCTGCCTCCGTAATTGCAACATCTCCTCTTTTCCCTCAGACGAGGATTTATACCATCAGCTCCCCTGTGTCCCTGGCCTTCATACCCAGATTGAATTATAACACCAGCATTCCCGAGTTTCCTGAGCACAGACAGCAGATCATGGGACTTCTTAGCTTCTGTAAATCCTACGGGTTCTGCTTCTCTGAAGAACCCAGATTAATATATCTCCTTAGCTCTAACTTATCTCAAAATTTATCTCCCTCGTCTTTGTAGGCTGATCTTTGAAGACATCAGCTTGTTTGGATTCAAAGTTTGAGGAGAAGGGAATACTCCTTTTCCCCTTGATGTATGCATGATCAATGATTTTGGATGTCAGTCTATGCTAAATTGCAAAGTCTTTGGAGATTCCTTCCAGTTAACAGACATCTCTGTCATGACAGCTTCATGTATCAGTTGTTTGAGCACATGCCTAGGCCTAGGTGCTTTTTACAGACTCAGAAAAATGTTTAAATGTGAAAAAAAAAGTATTGGTTCAGAATAGGAAAAGCATTACAATATTAAACCTTATAAATATATAATTGTATGTTTACCAAATGTAATATTATATCTTATTTTTACCACAAACTAACTCTTATGCAGTTATACATTGATGTTATTTCATGTACAATATGAATGAATTTTGATATGTTTAATATGGTATAGATTGAGACTGAAAAACCAAGAAAATAAGGCCCATTAAAACCCAAAATAGCCCTGCCATCTCCTACTATTGGCAAAAGTATCCTTGAAATGTGTGAGATAGTGATAGACACAGTTTCTAATTAAGTGCCTGATGTTCAGGAAATCCCGATGAGTTGTGTGTTATTTATTGCTCTGCTTACAGGAGAATGATATGTGACAATTAAATTAGATGAGCCCTCAGTTAAAAAAATGCTACTTCTTTCAGGGCATAGCATCCCTGAGTGACTTCTTCTGTTATTAGGGCAATCTCAGAATTCTTTTATTCAGTCGTCTTTCATCTATAAATGGGAGGGAGAGAGAATGGCATGGTAGAAAGAGCGATAAACTGAACCTCATGAATTTGGGGTTCATTGCCCTAGACTGGTTATTTCATCCAAGTGAAGTACCGAGGTCTCTGTTCACTCCTCTGTGAAATAAGAGTTTGACCAAAGCAAGAGACCTCAGCTTGGAGCCCCTGGCCTGTGAATAGTTCCTAAGAAATGTGTAGCATCATGAAACCTTATGCATACTTTTTAAAGGAAAGAGTATCCATAACTTGAAGATCGTTATTAAAAGAATTTTGACCCCCAAAAATGTAAGCAGTGGATGGCTTTTTAATTGTGTCATTGTACATGAGTCATATATAGGATTCATTAAATAATAATATATATTTAGTGGTTATCATGTTTAGGGAAATATGCCCATCTGTGTTGTGTTATATTTCTGAAAAATGATATCCAGGATGGAATGCACTGCAATGGGATATTTTAATGCTTCCCTTTTAGTGTACTCTTCCTGAGCTATCTAACTTCATCGATTTCTAGTGGTAGATTCACAGCTGAAGCTAGAATGTCCTTCCAGAGTATCTGTACATGTGACACATCTGTACATGTGCCCATTGAGCATTTTATTCACTCTTTGGTGTTTGCATGATCTAAGGAGCCTATGAGCAGGGGCATTATGTGGTTGCACCTGGGGGTACCTATGGGGGAGGAGGTGTGATGAGGTCTGCTCCTGTCCCCATCAGCCTTAAGGACTTTTAGTTGCACCATTAGCATATGTACTCATTTGCACAATATGACGGGTTAAGAAAAGGATTGAAAGAGATGGCTTTACAATGTAACTAGTGAAAAATGGAGCCTTCAGCACTGATTGCTGCCATCTTGGAGCTTAACCAGCTAACAGTATTCAGAAAGGATAGGAAGGGTGGCATATAGATTTGGCATATGCATTTTGAACTAAAGGCACTTGAGAAACAGCCACAGCAAAACTACACTCACCTTCCTTTCTTCATGGAAGCAGGAGATGAAACACCCATGTGAAAGATTCTCTCTCTGTAACAAAAGGAAAGATACATCCTTATCACCAAAGACAAGGAGTCGAGGCCAAGTGAAATCTGCAAAACAGACCTTAAAATAACTCATTTTCCTTTCATTTCCCCATATATTTTAGTTACTTTTCCTTTGTTCAACCCAATACATAAACACAGGTCTAGCCACTTCTTTGGGTCTTCATCTTTCCACGGGGGTTCCCACATACAGGTAAAAATCTGTATGCCTTTCTCCTATTAATCTCTCTTATGCCAATTTAATTCTCAAGCCCAGCCAGAGACCCTGAGAGAGTAGAGGTAAAGTTTTGCCTCCCCTATGGACACAAATAGCATTTTTGTTATTATTATTCTTAGTGAAACTTGATGTTTACCAATCATAGTCACCCAGAGAAAACCTTGGGGTGTCACATTTTGTAGTATTTTCTCTGCCCTGTGATCTTTCCACTTCTGTACCAACTAAACTTGATTCTCTGTAAGTCTGACAAAGCCAGGTGATTCAACCATGAGAGAATCATTTGCTTTATCTTCCTAAGTTTTCTATTTGATAGATGAAACTGTCCTTACTTCAACCTTTTCAAGAAACAAAATGCTGAAGCAACTAAGGCCCAAAAGATAGATAATCCTGGAAGTATATGTCCCCATTGTTAAAAAGAAAGCTGTTTGCAGTAATATAAACTTGTTGCTCAGAGAATAACATCCGAAGAGGACTGTCAGCCTTAAGTCCTGTGTTTGATAAGGAAAATTCAAAAGCAGAGTTTACTATGAATTCCTGACATATTCTAACGAAGTGCCATTTCATGATAGGTGGTAGGGATTTAAACGTGAGTAAGACGGGGGTTCAAGCAAACACATACCCAGAACTTACCAAGTCCTGTCCTCACCAGACAGTGTCCAGAGAGCTAAAATTATTCTACTGTTCCATCTCATAGCCAAAATCTCATTTTCCCACCCCATATTTTTAGCTTACTAAGCATTAGAACAGAGGCTCACTGAATTTGCACCATATTCTCTTCTTCTCTCTCATTTTTAAGCAAAATAAATATGTGTATTCCATTAGTATTTAAAATGTCCCTATTTTGTGGTAGTTATTTTAATTTGTGTGTCATTCCCTATTGCCCTGCATTAATTCTCCATTAGTTTTATTGATGTATTCAGAGTAATAGTACTGTAGGCTTTCTGTAAATGCTTTCTGCCTGATTTAATTCAAAAGTCTACCAGAAAACAGGAATGACTGACATCTGTTAAATAGGATGCCTTCTAGTAGCCCTTTGCAGCAGAAAACTCTCCAATAGTAATAAAATTAGTCCAGAGAAAGACAGGGTGATATTTGAATATTTCAGTAATGGGTAAGCTGTGGCAGGAGACTTCTTGTAGTTTCCCTGTGAAATGAGGATGTATTTGTTAGCATGACTTGATTTTTTTTAATTTATACATAATTTTGTATGTCTTTTAATTACCCATAGTCAGAGCTAAACTTGCATACCTAGGCCAGGTGATTGATTTATCAAATCTCTGAAGTCTTGTGGTGAAATAATGCCCACTATTAATAAAGAGGTGGTTCATGTAGGACTAACTTCATTTATCATTATTAATAGTATCACATCTAAATGTCTTGGGAAACTCAAGTTAAAAAAATTACCCAATACACAGCTGTCAGCACTGTTAGATATCAAATCTTTCAAGCTCACTTCCAGGCTGGTGCTTAGAACCATTATGAGTCATAAGCTCTATGCTAGGTAAATTTGTTTTAGGCAGGAAATATACTACTGTTGAGAAACTTAAGATTATGAATAAACAGTATCAGACTCCATTCTGTTTTGCATGACCAAAGTACTTTATGACACAATTCCATAGATTTATGTTCTGTCTATAAGTATCAGTACAAAAGTTCTGACAACAAATTACCTGCCAAGAATCCAAGTTAGACAAAGAGGAAATTAATATGGCTCCTCTATTCTCCAGCCAATCTCACAATTATACCTTCCTCTCTATCTCTTTCAATTTTTATGATTTATATGCAAAATGGACCCCCTCCACATTACCAGAGTAAACTCTCTATCTTTCTCAAATCCCTCTTAAATTAGAAGCAGAAATATTAAGTGAGGGAGGGCAGAAATATGCCACCTGAAAATACACCATTCTGGTTTACTGGTTATTTGAATTAAAGTTACATAGGAAATAGTCCATGCAAGAAGGTCAGTCTGACCCTCCTTTGTCCCCATGAAGGCAGAAGATAAATCTTCCTGTGAAGGGCATCCTCCCTGTACTAGGGGGTAGAGAAACATCCTTTTCACCAGAGGTAGATAATTTAGAACTGAGACGACTATATAAACAAAACTTGCTACTTCTTCAGTAAGTTATTAACCCAAGCCCAAAATTTTGTGTTGTCATGTCTTTATAAATTTATTGTTCTTTTGTCTTTTTTTTTTAAGATTTTATTTATTTATTTGACAGAGAGAGAGAGATCACAAGGAGGCAGAAAGGCAGGCAGAGAGAGAGAGGGGGAAGCAGGCTCTCTGCTGAGCAAAGAGCCTGATGCGGGGCTCGATCCCAGGACCCTGAGATCATGACCTGAGCTGAAGGCAGAGGCTTAACCCACTGAGCACCCAGGTGCCCCTATTGTTCCTTTGTCTTAAAGGTGTAAAAGCTGCCTGCTTTCATCACTTCTTTGAGTCTCATATTTCTATGAGCTCCCATATATAGGAAATTCAATTTGTCTCCTGTTAATTGTCTTATGTCAATTTAGTCATCAGACCAAAGAACCTAGAAGGGAAGAAAGGAAAAGGAAAAGTTTTCCTTCCTAACATAAGCAATAAACTAAATGTCTGTTTAATAGGCATAAGTATTGAATCAGTTTTAAAAAAATCTATAACCCTCCATATATAATAAGATCCATTAGATTTATTCTTAAATTTTAGGTTCTTTTCTGAATATGTCTAATTATTTGTAAGTATTGATGTTTCATGGCTTATTTTTCTGTGTGTTATTTTAAAGAAAAACAAGAAAATGCATTTAAAAAATTGAATAAGGGGTGACTGGGTGGTACTGTTGGTTAAATATCTGACTCTTGATTTCAGCTCAGGTTGTGATCTCTCGGTCATAAGATCGAGCCCCAGGTCAGGCTCTACATTCTGTGTAGAGTCCGCTTGGGTTTCTCCCCCGCTCTTCCTCTGCCCCTTCCTCTCTCTTTAAGATAAATAAATAAATCTTTAAAAAAATTGAATAAACCTCATTTTATTTCCCTCTTACTCTATGAATCCATTGTGCTCGTGTATAAATCTAAAGATCATTAGGAAGTCATAGTAAACTTGCATTTTTCTGTCTTTTGAAACATTTGCCATTTCATCATTTTCAGAGGAAATCACGTTCTGGACTAATATATACAAATCTAGGGATGCCTGGGTGGCTCAGTCAGTTAAGCATCTGTCTTCAGCTCAGGTCATGATCCAAGGATCTGGAGATCGAGTTCTGCTTTGGGCTTCTTGCTCAGCTGAGAGTCTGTTTCTCCCTCTGCCTGCTGCTCTCCCTGCTTATGCTCTCTCTTTCTCTCTCTCTGAAAAATAAATAAATAAAATCTTAAAAAAAAGAAAAAAAATAATTCACAGATCTACCTTAGTTTACTAGCAAAGCTTTAGTTTGTGAATTAAATCATGGAGATTTCTCCTTCTTGACTTAACAGTAAATCTTTTCCCACCAATTTAGGAAAGCTTCATAGGATAGTACTATTGAATAGCTTGAGTGAAGAGAAAAAAATGGAAAGGTAAGTTATTTACAAAGAAAAAGTTAAGTATGTATAGGAGAAAGCACTAGAAAGACTGGAATTTGTGACAGAATTATTTGCTAAAAGGGAAAATCAAGCAAATATGTCTTCTAAAAACTTGGAACTGCAGTTTGTGACGTGACTATTAATCAGAACCTGGTATTACCAGTCAATAGTAAGAAACTGTAACTGAAACTGAAGCTTACTCTTCTGTTAGTGTTTACTATTATATTGATATTAGTGGTAGTTTCACTTTGACTTAATCTACAGTAATATATTAATGTATTAATATTAATATATTAATATACATAAATTATCTACATTGATAATCTACAGAAGAGTTTTATACTTACAATCATCATTCTAATTATTGACATGTTAACACAATATTACTTGTTATTCAAATTCTCTTGTTTTTACATTTGTTCACATTATGATTATGCCTATCATCAGACACAAAGCATTATTATCTTACCTAAACTACAATGAAACGTCATTTTGACAAAAGATAATTAAAAATCAATTCATCATTACCTGTAGGTGGTTTTCAGTTTCTAACACACTGTACAACTAAGCAGTATAACACAATATGTATAAGGTAGAAGAAATACTTTGTTAATGTTTAACTTTGGTTGTTAGAGATGCTAGGAAAAATTCCAAGTAAGTTTTGTTAAATTTAAGTAGATTAAAATTGGACTATTTAATGATTCATTTTATGTAAAATTACACTTCAATCAAATCAGAAAAGATTCAATTAGCAAACATCACATATTTTATGCATTCATCTTCTGTTTTGGGTTTGACTGAGTTCAAAATAGCTGACCTTGAAAAAGAAGGAAAATATATCAAGGAAATGTCATTAAAGTTGGGTTTTGGAGTTGACAAGGAAATTCACAAGAAGATTCTGAAAGTATTTCCTGTAAAGCTGAACTCCCTTCTGAGCTAGATAATGGAGAAATTTTACTTTACCTTTGGAACCACCCTGCTTTTTCTGGCTTTAAGGAAGGCTCTTAGCAGTGGTTAGATAAGTTTTGAGTTTCACTACCTTTTTCTTCTTCCTTACTTGGAAGTAAAATTTCATCACACAGTGTGAAAGATGCTTTGCAATAAAGATTTTGTTAGGGTCACATCTAATTCCAAAATATATAAGTAAGTATAGGTAAAATATCAAAGAGTATCATTATTCTAGATTTCCATCACCATGTCTGTAGGTACAAGGTTCCAAAATATATTATTTTAATGTTTGAGTTGAATCTCTTTTGCTATGATACTTTTTCAATTTTATTCTCTGTGCTATAGTTAAACCAATTTCTCTGTTGTGGAGACTAAAATCTATCTCCTTAGGATTTGACAAGATTTCTTTTAGTTGATGTATCCTCTTAAGATTCTCATACTTTTTATAAAATCACTCTTGTATCAAACTAACCTGACTTCAAATTCCTGTTTTCCCACATCTTTGCTTGCTACTCTATAAAATTATCAGTCTAAGCTTTAAATCTTTGCTTGTTATATTATAATGTAAAATACTATATTTAGAGAGAGAGAGAGCAACCCTATATTTAGGGGTTTTTTTGGGGGGGATGAAATTATATAAATATCTTAATGCTTTACCCAGAAAACAATCTCTGAATGTACTTTTAAAAAATGTTTTTAAAGATTTTACTTATTTATTTGAGAGAGAGAAAGAGAGAGAGAGAATGAGTAGGGGGGAGGAGCAAGGTGAAAGGAAGAAGCAGACTCCTTACCGAGCAGAAAGCCCAATTTGGGAATAGATCCCAGGACCATGGAATCATGACCTGAGGTGAAGTCAGATACTTAACAGACTGAGCCACTGAGGCACCTGCACTGAATGCATTTTGGTGATTCTTCTCTTGCTCCTTATTTGCTGCCATTCCTCCCATGCCCATCTCCAACCTCAAACCTAACATGTCTTAATAAATGCGATGCAGAGTAAATCTTTAATCATTGGGCCAATATTAAATTTACATTTGTTTCTGCAAATTATGCTTATGCTAATATAACTGAGATTCTCAATGTGGGAGTTGAAGGAGATGATTGGACCCACAGGATTATTGAAGCCTAGATTACTTAGAATAGATGGTGAAGTGGGGAAGATGACTGACAAGACTGCGGTAACCTATGTTCATGAAGAGGTACGCAGACAGCAATCATGAAGAATAGTGAACTCAAGTGATAGTAGAATGGGGTCTGTTAGTCTATGAACTACCTGGATATTACTAACATTCCAACAGCTTTCCTAAATATTTTCCTAAGTATGGATCACCACCATCAGAATTACCTGGGGATGTTTGTTAAATTTTGAATTATCGGGTGCTTATTCAGACACACAAACTTAGAATTTCTTTATTTTCAAGACCCTTCCATGGAGATTCTTTTGGGTACTAGCCTCTAATAGCCTCCTGTCTAGATGCATCTGTCAGTTCAAATGTTGATATTTCTCTGAAATAGTAGAGAGAAGTGGACTGCTATTCCTCATCAGGCTGATTTGGGCTCTATGATGACCTATATGGACATAGAATCCTTTCTCCTTTAAGTATTCTGTTGGGTCTCTAAATTGCTCTTTGCAAAATTGCCATTTTTTTTTTTAAACTCTGAAGGATGTTTTACCTCACTATAAATGGCCAGACCTTCTCGGGAAATGGCTGAATTACAGGTCTGGGGTGAGAATATATAAGATGAGCCTATAATGCATTGTCAACTTTTCCCACAGGCTAAAGTTTTCAAAAACAATAACTGCAAGGGATTGCAGCACATTGAATTTATAAAAGTCCATGTGTGTTTAATGATACTCAGGAAAAGGGACAGCAACAAATGCCGTGTATCTGTTTGAGTACTTGTATCAGCCACAAGATCAAGGAAGAACATTGAAATAGCAAGTTTCAACATAAACATCCTCTTAACTTGATTATGTTTCTAGTTTAATTTGTGTTGAATAATAGGAAATCTCACTTTAGTTAATGGTGTTTCTGGTAGTGTTCTCTTGGTTTTTAATCTTTTCCAAAATGAATCGTTTGAATCTTCTTGTTTTCAATAATTTCTGATTCATTTCTGATTTTCTTTTCAAATTGGTACAAGTATCACCAGAAAGTAAGCTGTGCTTTCTTCAGCTAGATGGTCCAGCAGCCTTCATTCTATAACAGGTACAATTTGTAGTAGGAACAGACCATTCTACCACATTTTATCATTCCTTGACACTACATTCTCTATCATTCTTATGATGCCTCTGTCGTGTTCCAGCTTAAGATATACAAATGCAGAATTCATGGTTTTCACAGTCATTTTAAAATTTACTGTAAAGATAACCATGACACCACAAAATTGTTTCTATCTTGAGCCTATTTATCTGTCATGTCAGAATGCCATTTACTTATGCATTGATTTGCCATTGCCTTATTTGTCCTAGTTAGAATCGATAAGCAGGGCATATACCCTTTTTACAGTAGATGTATCATTCAGTAAAAAAGAAATTGTCAGCTTCTTATAATAAGAGAAAAATGTTTAGTTTCTTCAAATAATCTATGAACTATAAACAGTTTCATTATAATCATAAAATTACATTTTATTAATAATTAGGAAGATGAAAATAATATTAATTCCAGGTGGTGTTCACGGAGTATTTCACATGTACTGGTAATTGTGCTAAATGCTTTACATACGTGATTTTAGCTAGAGTAATAGCAATCCTACAAGTGTTGTTATCAACCATTTTTTGAAAGAATTGATTAAAAATTAAATTAATAAGCAGGATATTCCACAGTTAGTAAGTGACTTCTGGAATTGCCTAAAAACTTTTAAATTATCAGAAATTATTAATTTTTATTAGAAATTATAAAAGGAAGCTCTCTATATATGCATGATAATACAGGAAAGGAAATTGACCATCTGGATCAGTAAGAATCCAAATTTTTTTCTTGTTAAAAAAAGATGCTAGAGGTTGAACTTTATGAGGCAAAAACCTGTAAACATTAAGTCATTTCCTTCAAAAATATTATGTATGACTTTATTGATTTTCTTTTATCAGTACTATGATTTTTCTTCTCCTAGGAAATATTAGCTAAGTTTAGTAATACTTGTGCTTTGTTGGCAAACATATGATCAAAAATGAAGTTTGGGAGGAGACAGGAAAAGGAAAGTGGTGCAAGAAATTAGATCTTAAAAAGCCAAAGGACTAGTCATTTTTTGTTTCAGTAAATACATCATGGAAGGTTAACAAGTATAAGTTTAAACCAGTCTTTCTCAAAATGTGGTCCTCTTCTGAGGTACTTAAAATTTTCTTGATCTCAGGCCCCACTAAAAATCAAAATCACTGAGCTTGAGACCTAGAAGTAGAACAAACACCCCAGGTGATCCTAATGTATTTTGCTTGAGAACTAGTGCTTTAAATTTCCAAGGTAAAATTAACATTCAGCTCAATTGAATTATCATAAACATGCGGCAACTGGCAAATGTTTAATAGGAACGTTATTAAAAGAAGCTTTCAGTTCCACACAATGAGGACTTGCAATCCATTAACCCCCCATCTGTGTCTGGTTCAATTCACATCTACATTTAAAAATAAAACACTTATGTGGAAGAGCCTTAGGCCAGGAACAAAGCACACCCAAGTTTAATACTATCTTAAGACTCAAAATATACAACCTTGAATTAAAAAGCAAAAACATAAATAGGGTTGGAAGATGGAGGGTAAGGAACCATTTCCTCCTTCCCCTGTATCACACAGGCAGCAATAAAAATAAAAGAGCTATACTATTTATTTTGAACTTTTGAATGTAGTACTATCCAGTGACTATGTATATTTTGATCACCAATAAAAACAGGCCATTTAATTGCTTTGACTTTTGCTTCTTTGAGAGAATGAATTCTTTAATAATAACTTTTAAAAAGCTGTAATTTTCTTGTTGATCTTTGAATGTTTCCCACTAAGCCTATTTCATGCTGATGCGGGCTAGCAGCCCTCCCTCCCATTATCATTAATGAGGCTAAGGCACTCAGAAATGGGAGAATGACCTTGTTTGAACAGTAGTTAGTTATTCAACCAATTGATTCTGATGGAAACGTGTAGGATCATTAATAGAATAAATGATCGCACAGCCGATACCAATGGTGGAACAATGTCTATAATAAGGGATAAAATCTTTGCGTCCTTTCTCTTTTGAGTGTGGAGTCTAGAGTGGATAAAGAGTCATTCAATTCATGCTTAAAAAAAGTAGCTACTTGGCATTTTGGCAAAACGCTTATGTCAGAACATAGCTAACGAATGTCCATAGTTATAGAGAGTGTGGTAGATTTGCTGCATGATCAAGCATCATACACAAGGATGAGTTGACTATATTATTTACAATGAGACTTGTTATGGTTTATAGCAGCTGGTATACATAACAAAACCCAAGTTTATGTTTTGTGAAGATAATCAATATAAATTATGCTGACTGTGACCAATATTTCTGCTTTGTTTTGGCAAGGGCATTCTTATACTAAATATCTCGATAATCGGTTCAATACTTTAGGAACAGATAAACCCCACATTTCCTTATAAATATTTCATCATAATGGGCTCATTTTATAATAAAAAATGATGTCATTTTATTTATTTTATATCAAAAATGGTAAATTATTTAGATAGATGTAATATATATTCATGATAATTCAAGTAGTATAGAAAAGTAAAAATGAAATCATCCTAACTCTGATAAGAACCAGCATAATTAACTTTGGGTAAATATTGCTTGAACATTTTTCAATTAGTCTACTGAAATACAAATAGAAAGATGGATAGAAATTCCATTTATAAATATAGAGTGATGGATTTAATTTTATTTGAAATCACACAAATTAGATCTGAAAATATCCATTAATTTCGACAACTGTTTCTTCAACAACACAAATGCTTTTTAAAGAATCTCTTTTAGAGTGTGCAGAGAAATTATTTTAAACTTCTTAAAATGTTGGAGTCAAGAAGTTTCTTTTAAAACAATATTTGTGAATTTTTCCAAGTACTTGGAAGCTCACATAGATAGGAATTTAATATTTCCATGACTTTTTACCTTCTAGATAATTTTTTACATACTAGATACAAATCATGTTCATTATTCAAACTGTTTGTGCCATGAGAATCTATTTTTCCTAAATAAAAACAAAATTATATTTATATATTACATGTAGTTTTTTCAATTTTAGACATTATCAAACTCTCTGAGTCACCAATTTATCTTCTGAGTACCTATTTTTCTTTATTGCCATTCTTTTTTAAAATTTTTAATTTTTTTTCTTTTGTAAGTAGGTCCACACCCAGTGTAGAGCCCAACATGGAGCTCGGACTCATGACCCCAAGATGAAGACCCAAGCTGAGATCAAGAGTCAGTTGCCCAACCAACTGAGCCACACAGGTGCCAATTTATTGCCATTCTTACATATAATGATTACTATCAGTTCTAAGTACAATGTCCACAGTTGTTTATCTATATTTTATTTTTTAAATGTTTTGCCATTACAACATGATTTTTGTTTTTCTTGACTGAATTGCCTGGATTTCATAGTTTCCTTAAGAAATGCTTCATTCTCTCCCTTCTCTCTAGGGCACAGTCACAAATAATGAATTTCCTGAATTAGCTTAAGTGCAGAGGTTATTCTTCTTTTCTGCTTTGGATTCTTGAGCTCAAGAAATTCAAGAACCTGGTTCCAGGGTCATTTCAGTTTAGCACATCCAATTCACAACTTTCCTGCAGCAAAATAAATCTCACTCTGTTTACCCAGTTCTTTCTGTATATGGAAATCTTTTTTTTTCCTTCTGCTTTCTTTTTTTTTTTAATTTTAATTTTTTTTTTAAATTTCTTTTCAGTGTTCCAGAATTGTTTATGTACTACACTCGGTGCTCCATGCAATATGTGCCCTCCAAAATACCCACCACCAGACTCACCCAACCTCCCATCCCCCACCCTCCAAAACCCTCAGATTGTTTTTCAGAGTCCATAGTCTCTCATGGTTCATCTCCCCCTCCGATTTCCCACAATTCCCTTCTCTTATATGGAAATCTTAAATATTTTTTTGTTTTGAATGCTTTTCCTGTTTCATTTCTTTCCAAAATCAAGTTTCTTTTCTTCCATATCTATTAGCTTCTCTCTCTAGTATTTTTCACTTTTTGTCTTCATTCAAGTTCCTTGTGACCAAAGATTTCTCTTTGTTAGAATTTGATTTTTCTCATGTACATTCTGTCTTGTGTGACTTTCAGAAGAATTATGTTTTATTTTAATGGAGTTTTGGTCCTCTGTTTCATTAGTTTTCATCTTCTTTAACTCACTCTGTTGATTTATAATTATTTTTGTACATTTTTCTGAATTCTTGTTCATATCAACTTCTTAATAACTCTGGCCCTTCTATGAGATCTGGTTCCAGCACTATCTGTGTCATATACTCTGAAAACTTGGGCTATTAAAAAAAACAAAAACAAAAAAGCACAAAACCTCAGCTTCATTTTATTCATTTATAAATGGGGCATGGAAATATTACCTGCCATATGGCCAAATACCTGCCATATGGGATTTGCCTGAGGTTTATATGAAATAATGATTCACAGAGCCTTGTATATAAAGACTTGAAATTATTAACTAATATGTTTTCATCACTATCAAAAACCATTAAGTCTCAAAGGCAATTCTCCTTACACCAATTACTTATATTATTTCTTGTGCTTTTAAATGTACTATTCAAGGTCTTCTATATATGTATTATTATAAAGTCAAAGTCATTTTAAACTAAACTGTCATGTACTTACTTGATAATTATTATATGTATGATTTTGGTTTAATTTTATTGGCATCATTAGGGGAAAATAGTTTCCAATACCTGATGCTATAATAGTCTACTTGTGTCCTCTTTGCCTTTATAAAATTGAGTTTAGGCAGTGAGAAAATGGCAATAGCATATTCCTTTTGGATGTGTGGTTTCAGTTCTGTGTCTTTTAAAAAATATTTTCATGGGGTTTGACATCTCTGCTATATATCACTCTAAAAATAAGTTGAAGTTTAGACAACTGCCCATTGACTCTGGCAAAGGAAAGGATTAGATCTCAATCTCACAAAGAGCAAGTAACTAAATTCCAATTTTCTTCAACAGCCTCTTTTTTTGATGTCTGCACAGAGCAAGGCTTCCTTGAGTCATAATCTCTCAAGTTCAGTAACTAAGAAGGTCAGGCCAGGTCTGTGATTGACTTGAAAGCCATGAGGAAATGTCTAGGATTTATGAGAAATGTTCATGATGCATGATATTTTTCTACTCTGAGTTTTAGAAACAAAGATGGTATCAGAGGCATTAGATAAATTGATTTTTGGTAATTTGGTATGTTCAGAAATTTAGCAGGTTGAACCTGTATTTCAAAAGTACCCAAATATCCTTAAAGTCCATCTTATGGCTTGACTATAAAAAGATGTGTCCAGGGCGCCTGGGTGGCTCAGTGGGTTAAGCCGCTGCCTTCGGCTCAGGTCATGATCTCAGGGTCCTGGGATCGAGGCCCGCATCGGGCTCTCTGCTCAGCAGGGAGCCTGCTTCCCTCTCTTTCTCTCTCTCTCTGCCTGCCTCTCTGTCTACTTGTGATCTTTCTCTGTCAAATAAATAAATAAAATCTTTAAAAAAAAAAAAAAAAAGATGTGTCCAAAAAAAAAAAAAAAAAAAAAAGATATGTCTCAATGCAAGTTACTTCCCTAGTCTGGCTATCATACAGGTTTTAAACAACCTATTTTCAAAGAGGAGATATTAAATACCCTTAACTGAAATCTCCTTCATTCTCCAAATCTCAGTTTCTTTAATTATAGATACAGAATTAATAAACCCCACTCAAGGAATTATAAAAATTATAAAAATTTCAATAAATATATGAAAGCTACATCAATCTTATTTGTTAAGTTTGGTACTCTAAATGCTTATAAATTTTTTCAGAAGTATTAGTATTGACAGTCAAACTTTATATCTTTAAGTTTCTTCATTCAGCATACATTTATTTATAACCTACATTTTATGAGGCTCTTGGAAGTGCTAAATATGTTTAAATGTTTCATTCTGACTAATAATCACCTATAAGAGTCCGTGAGAATCAATGCAGACTTTTCTTAGTGCCATGTATACATAGCCACAAGATCATCAATAAACATGAGAACTAAAACCTACCTGGTCAGTTAATGTTTTAGGTAGCGTTTTAACTTAATATTTGAGGTAGACATTATTTGTTGTTTATAATATACCTATTTCATTTCTTCTCATCTTTTTTTTTTTTCCTCTCTTTGTAGTTAATGACCAGAGGAACAGAAAAAGAGAGGAATTTTGGCTGCTCCTAGGTACTGGTGGCCATCCAGTTAAATCACTGATGGTTGACAGACAATAGGAGTCACCTCAATTCCTTCACTAGTCTCCTTTCTGAAAGAATTATGTAAACCATATAAAGGTTGGCCTATGTTAACAAAATAAAGGATCATTTATTTTAAACTATTCAAAATCTTTTAGTTTAGGTGGTCTACAAATTAACTTGAGAATGAGGCTGAGGCATAGTAAATCTCCTTATAACATGCAATAACTCATTGAGAAATTCTTATGCTTGTATTTAAATTACATTGTTTTTCTTTTACTAATATATTAGGCACTTGAGCAAATTCTGATAAGATTAGTTGGGTTTTTTTGTTCAAATGTTGCTTTCATGGTAATAGTTATGTTGATGATTAAAAATTTAATTAAAATTCACCTTGGACTTAATGCTAGCATTCTTGTAGATGTACATTGTATGGATATACATGTGGAACCTTAACTATTAAGAATGTAGGTTATATGCTTGTTCAAACTAGTATTCGTTTGTCTGTTCTACTCCAGTGATCCTGGTGAGTCAAACCCTTGACATGTACCTAAAGATGAGCAAACTTAGTATCCAGAACAAGTTGTGTTAAGATGCAATCAATTTCTCTCCTTAAAGTCCCCTCCCTGTTCCATAGTTCTTTCCTGATAATATAACTCTTTTTCTCAAGTTATTTCATCTTGGGTTTCTGTGGCTAGCAACTAGGAACAATTGAACTAACACAGAATTGCCTTTTCCAGAATGCCAAAAGAATAGAATAATACAACTTGTAACTTTAGCAAAATACACGTGAAACTCCTCCACAGTGTTGCCCATATCAGGAAAGTCCATTGTGCCATAGCTTGTTTATTCATTCACCATTTGGGCATGTGGAGCCTTTCCAGTTTGGGGCATTTGTGCTAAAGGCTCCTAAAAACAAACTAACTAACTAACAAAATGTGTGAATGTAAGCTAATAAACAGTGAATATGTTTCCCTCAAAAAGTTCCTAATTGTCTTCTGCTCCTATGTATGTTTCCTAATTGAATTAATATCATAAGCATTGACTTAGTATCATAACTAGTTACAATCAGTTACCAAAACTACAAATCATCTTGTTCTCATCATGGTCTATATCTACCAATTAAATAGAAATTATGATGTATACTGAACAAATTACTTATGTCAGTCATGAGTGATTAAATAAAGGGTAAATAATGTGGCAGATATTATTATTAAATAATACGTGTCATCAAATATTAGATAAAAAAATTCTTCTCTAGCTACTCTTCTCATTTCTTAGTTTTATATTTAATTATAGAAAATTGTAAAATTGCTATAATATTTCTCAAAATGTCATAGAAGCAATTTCTTCTTTTGAGAGCACAGGAATTAAAAAATTTTATCTCATTACAAAAAATTTTCTATGAAGAATTTTTTAGCAATTTAATTTAATATGGCTCAGTATGACTGAGATTGTTACTGAAGTACTATTTCCCTTAAATAATATTTTAGTTCTGAACTTTTAGAGAATTTATACTTAGATGAAATTTACAAAAAAGTACTTATTAAATAAATGGAATGCTATTAAAATGCAATTTACTATATAGAAATAAAAAGCTTTCAGACTGTATCTTCATTAGCTAAGTGGTCTGCATTATTATTTTTAAAACTTTAGGCAATGTAGCATATCCTCTGTGATAAGTATGTAAATATGCTGATGGGATTTCCAATGTTTCTGAAAAGAATCTTTTATTTGACCTACATAATGTGGCGTCATAATCTCAAGGGGAAAATTGATATGTGGAGCATGTTGAAGTAGGTCAATGAGGGAAATTTACTGTAATCACGAGTAAGTCAGGAAGCAGGATGCAGACTGTACTAAGTCCACCATGTATAGGATATGCTACTTTATTACTTCATATTTGAAAGTGTTTATGTCATACTTATATTCTTAAAATTAAATATGTATATGTTTGTGATGTAAAAGATTATCATTTACTATGGTAGGCTGGTTACTGATTTCGTATTAAAGGCAACTGAACTCATGTATAGATATGGGCAGAAATAAATAGATGGATATAGATACAGATATTCATATATACACAAAATAGGAAATCAGTAACCAGCGTATGATAATAGTGATATTTGGTGGTATTATTAGCATCATCATCATCTTTCTCATCAGTATTATCCTTTATTACAACAAGTTCGCATGGCAGTGTTGATGTCACACATGAGCCTATATGCTGTTTACTGAGTGGAAAAATAACCAAAATATATATACTTCAAGATGGTAAACATTTATGCTTTTTTGCTCAAAACCTTCCCAAGGATTCCCACCTTACTAAGGGTAAGAAACAAAATAAAGCATAGATCTGGTTCCCATGATCTCTTTGAATATGTCTGCTACTACTCTCACTCTTGCCTACTCTGCTGTAACCACGATGACTACCTAGTTTTTTTAGAACATATTAGGAATGCTCTGATTTCAAGATCCTTGCACTATGGCCATTATGTTCTTCCTCCAGACAGCTTAACTATTTCTTTTTCTTTAAATCATTCAGAGCTTTACTCAAATGTCACTTTTCTGTGAGCCTTATAGTTACATGTACTAGTTTACGTGGTATCTTATCATTTACTTCTAAGTATTCTTGGCATGGCACAGGAGAAACAAATAACTGTATTTTTAAGAGTGTCCTTGCCCAGTTGGTTCTAGATTAGATTTTACCAGTGAGAAGAACTCACATGAGATTTAGAAGACAGAAAAATGAAGTGACATTAACCTTTAAAAACATCTGTTTATCAGTCAGAAAAACTCCTTCATGTAAGTAATGGCTTCAAATCAATGTGCTTAGAAAGGAGAAATTTGGGAACCCCTGGGTGGCTCAGTCAGTTAAGTGTCTTCAGCTCAGGTAATGATCCCAGTGTCCTGGGATCAAGCCCCATGTTCGGCTCCCTGCTCCTGCTGAGCAGGGAGTCTGCTTTTCCTTCTCCCTACCGCCCCCCATACCTGCCACCCCAGCTCTTGTACTCACTCTATCTCCCTCTCTCTCCCCTCCTCTCAAATAAATAAAATCTTTTTAAAAAGGATAATTCTGACAAAATGTCATTTTTAGAAAGGTAAAACTTAGATTACCACAAACTGGCTTTGTGACAATACAGTCTAAAGAATTCATTTCAAGAGAAAAAGAAAAAAAAAATGGTCCCAGAAGGACAGTCCAAAGGAAAGAAGGGATGGTTAATAAAAAGGTAAACACAGACATAAATAATGATTGGTATAAAATGATAACAAGGATAAAGTTCATTTATGTGATTAAAAAATCACAACACTTTAAAAGAGGTAAAACACAAGCCACAGACTGAGAGAATATATTAGCAAAACAGAAATCTGATAGAGGACTTGTACCAAAAATATACAAGTCTTAAAACCCAACAATAAGTAAACAAGAGACCTAATTAAAAATTTAAAAATTCACCAAAGATTCAAATAGACACCTCATCAAAGAAGACATACAGATGGCATACACATATGAAAAAAAGCTCAACATCATATATCATTAGGGAATTGCCAATTAAAACAACAAGATACCACTGCACAACTGTTAGAATGGCTAGAATCCAGAACACTGAAAACACTAAAGCCTGGCAAGTATGTGAAACAAGGAGAACTCTCATTCATTGTTTGTGGGAACGCAAAATAGCTCAGGCATTTTATTTAGATGACAGCTTGGTACTTTTTTATGAAACTAAATAAACTCCCATAGCAATCATGCTTGCTTGACGTTTACTTAAATTAGTTAAAAACCTATGTACACACAGAAACCTACATCCTAGTGTTTTAGCCGTGTTATTCATGGCTGCCAAAACATAGAAGCAACCACGATGTCCATCAGTAGGTGACCAGATAGACTGTGGTATATCCTTATAATGGAATACAATTCAACAATTAAAAAAAAATGAACATGGTACAATGAAATCCAAGGTAGTGACCCAAATGCATGTTGCTAATTGAAAGAAGCCAATTTGAAAAGGTTGTATAGTCTATGATTCTATGATTCTAACTATAAGACCTTCTGGAAAAGGCAAACCTATGGACACAGTGAAAAGTTCAGTTGCTGTCAAGAGTTCAGGAAGAGGGAGGGAAAGATCCTAGGTGGACAACAGGGGCTTTTAGGACAGTGAATTTATCCTGTGTGATGCTGTAATGGCAGATAAGCATTGTTATACACTTGTCACAACATAAAATGTAAAACACAAAGAGAGAACCGTAATGCAAACTATAGACTTTAGTTAATAACAATGTACCAATGTTGGCTCATCAACTTTAACAAATGTATCACCCTACTGTGGGTTGCTAATAACGGGAAATAATGCGTATGTATATAAGACTTTTGAAGATAATGGTTTTAGGGCATATGAATGAGCACTTGTGATACTTTGGATGAATTTTCATGTGACAGCATCATGTATGAATTTGAAAACTGCTGTGTGTATATCAAACATCTCCAATGGAAGAACACATAATGTACTTTGTAATACTATTATTCAAAAATTGGCTGGTATAATGATGAAGACACTGATGGGTTCAGCAAGAGACTAAAATGTATTTTTTTTTCAAAAACTGTGATAATGGTTAAAGGTAATATAAGAAACTTGCTATATTATTGTATATAATTTATGTTTATATCAGTGTGTCACTACAATTCAATGCCTATAAAAATCACAGCATTGAACCACTGAAAAACATTTAATCTATTCATTCAGAAATAATATTTTGATACACAGAGGCATAGATAAAATAATCTACAGACAAATTTTGGAAAGATCAGAGAGTTTCATAAGGTGGTTGGGTTTAAGATCAATGAGGATAAATCAATTTCATCAAACAACTGGAAGACATAATTTAAAAGAAAATGTAATTTAAACAGTTTCAGAAAATATAAAGTGCCTTGGGATAAATTATAAAACTATCTCTAAGAGTCCTATGTGGAAAATTATAAAATGTTATTAGGATATAATAAATAAGATATTAATAATTTGGGTATTAAATAATGTTGTTGAACATAAAGAGTAAATGTTATAATAATGTCATTATTTGTGAATTGATCTAAAGTTTCAGTATAATTACAAAGAATATTCTTTAAGATATCATTATGATTTTACTATTCTCAAATTTATATTGAAGAGTTAAATCTTTCCATCTCTTGATATAATTGAATAGCTTATATGTGATGAATCTCTCCACTGGGAACAAATAGAATAATTAGATAAAATTGAAATAAATGAGCTCTTTGTAGCATGAGAGAACTAAGACAGCAAGGACTTGAGAGGCAAATATCCAGGGAGGAGGGGACACACACTTAGCTGGTTCCTGTATATTTTCCCAATTTGCCAATCCCTAAAGCAGCTGAGAGGTCAGAAGTTGAGCCAGAATTGGTGGCTACAAATCTGAAAAACTGTTAAAGGTTTTGACATTTTCTTAATGATGCATAAGCAAAAATATAATTTAGGAGATCTAGTAAACACTTCAAGCTTTCTTTGGAATTCTTGAAAGCAAGCAAAATATGCATGAATGCTAACACTCAGGAGCCCTGAAAACCATCTTGGAATCAGATCAAACCCAGGCTGAGGGAAGGAGATCTGCCATAATCTGCCCAAAACAAACACACATACTACTTGGACAAATGGAACTCCTTTCACAGCCTTAAATTTTACCTACAAGCCTCACAGCCAATATGTGTTATTGAATCAATAACTGCTCAGCAAACCAAAATGCAGGAGTGATTTACCCAAAAACAAGAAAAATGCAATAAAAATAAACTTTGATGATATTAAAATCCTAAAGAATCTAAGCAGAGATTTGCAATCTATAAAAAAGAAGCAAATGAAAATTCCATATATAAAAAACATAATCACCAAAATTAAGAATGTAAGGGCCTAATTAGCCAGAGCAGCTCCATCCTGACCCTGCCCCCCTGCCAGGGAACTTACTTAAAAACAAGTCCCGGAAACCAGTCCCAGGTAACAAAGGCCAAATACAAGGGTGGGTCAGGCCAGGTGGAGGTATCCAATCCGTGGGGGTGCATACTGTCTCCCTAGCGACCATGGAGTATGGGCCCCACCCTTTGGGTGCCTTATGGGTGCCAATTCTGACCAAGGTGATGGGCTAGTTCAAATATCTACTATAGGGTAAATTGTAATTCAATTGGTCACTTATGTGTGACCTAGCATGACTGTGAAGCTTTCTCTGTGTTACAATCTCATTGGCCACCTGTGCATGGCCAGGCCCAACCACATGGCCTTTGCCCTTAAAAGCTAGTCTGTAAGGCAGAAAGTCATCGCCTCTTTGCAAGAGACAGCCCTGGCCGGTCAGTTTGATTCTCGATGCTTGGCGCAAAATAAAGCTTTGCTTGACCTTCACTTTGTATCAGTCTCGCTCCTTTGACCATGGGCCCAACAAAGAATGCAAAATTATTTAATTCCAGGTAAAATACAGGAGAGTAGAAGATACATATCCTGGAAGATATGATAAAAAATCATGATGCATAAAGGAAAACATTACAAATTCAAATATAAAAGGCAAGAGCCATATGAGACATGAAGTAATTATTAACACAAAAGCAGGTAGAATCTAAGAAGAGAAAGAGAATGAGGATGAAAAATATTTGAAGGAAAAATGACAAAGAATTTTCCAACATTGGTGAAATACCATGCCAGAGATTTAAAACCATTCAGCATGCCCAGCAAAATATACAGAAAGAAAACCACACCTTGGCTCACTGCTGCATATCTACTAAAGATCAAAGAAAAAGAGATATTCTTAAAAGTAGCCCAAGAAAAAGACACTGGTACTCACGAAGATACACAATTAATGAAGGAAGCAGAGGGCCCCGAGAGAGATACAGGCAACTGTTTGGATTACTGAGGAAACATTCAATAAATGAAAATGAGAAAACTATGTATTTCCATGAGAACAATAGGATTTGGGGTTCCTGTCTGACTCCTCGCAAAAAAAAAAAAAAAAAAAAATTAAAGACTTAAACTTAAATGTAAATGATAATGTTATTATTTTAGAAGAAATTATGGAAGTGTACATTTATAAATATTGGTACCAATTTGTTTCTTTAACAATAGAGGATAAAAGCTAATCACAGAAATTTTGAAAAAATCCAATTATATTAAAATTTAGATTTCATCACAGTACACCATGAAGGAAATGAAAAAATAAAAAATAATATTATACAGTGTAAATCAAAGGGAACTCTTTCACGGTGGGGATGATAGGTAAATAAGCAGGATACTTTGAAAGATAATTTGACAATATCTTGCTAAATCGGTAGTAAAATATCCTATAAATCCATCATTGTCTTATATATTTATTTATTTTAGAGAAATTCTAGCATACGAACACCAAGGAACATGCACTGGACAGTTCTCAGAAGCACAGTTTGCTAAAGCAAATACTTTAAATAACAAACCTAAATACTACAAGCAAAATGTAAAGATAAATTATGGCAAGTAATTTGATGGAATATTATCATGAAAAATGAATTACAACCAAAAACAATAACAAAAATCTTATAAAGGTACTATGGAGGAAAAAAGTCACAGATTACAAACTATAGTATGATGTCATTTGCATAAAGATCTAAGACAAGTAAAAATAAATAATATTTTATTTAAGATTCATATATATGTAATCATAATATTTTTAAAAAGCCAGTGGTAAGTATAAAACTGAAGAAAGTCATAAGGTCTATTGGAGACACAAGGCTACAGAGTAGGAGGCAGAAGAACAGAACAAAATTAAGAGAATGGTGATATTATGGTTAAATTATACTTACACTAAACAAGTCTAGTTTATATCCTTATGCTATAGAATAGATAAAGGAGAATTTAGTGCTTTAATATTATGCTAATTTTTCTTGTTTTACTTCTTTATGACCTTGCACAAAATAAATCTGGCACCCTGCAAGCAGTACTCCGTTTTTGAAAAGGGTTTACTTAGATCCCTTCAAACAAAACAGCATAGCCCTGCAGGTGATGAGATTTTTGCCAGACACAAAGAAACATTGCCAAGCATAACAGATTAAAAAATTGAACTGAAACTGTGAACTCTGGGATCCTTCATTTTGATGCTATCTCTCTCTGAATATTCAAGTATAATAAGAGTTCTTAGTTGCTAAAAATAATTAAAATTTTATTTGTCACTTTTGTTTTTTTACTTACAGATACTTTCAGGTAAGTCATGGGTTATCAGCAAATAGTAGGTTTGAATCCTTAGTTGAAAATGTGTAGACTTTACTCTTTTTCTTGGGAAATAGTACTTAGAGAATGTGAAGAAGGTACTAAGTTATGTTGCTTAACTTTAGATTGTCAACATATGCCTTTATATTACATATACAACAAATGGCAAAATATCTTTAACCAAAACAGGTATTTAAAACTGTTCACTAATTAAAAACAGAAAAACAATGTTTCTTTAGATGTTTGAAACAAAGGATAAAAATATCTTTGTCGGGGCACCTGGGTGGCTCAGTGGGTTAAAGCCTCTGCCTTGGGCTCAGGTCATGATCCCAGGGTCCTGGGATCGAGCCCCGCATCGGGCTCTCTGCTCAGCAGGGAGCCTGCTTCCTCCTCTCTCTCTCTCTCTCTCTGCCTGACTCTCTGCCTACCTGTGATCTCTATCTGTCAAATAAATAAATAAAATATTTAAAAAAATATCTTTGTCTTGGGGTACCTGGGTGGTACAGGAGGTTAAGTGTCAGACTCTTAGTTTTGGCTCAGGTCATGATCTCAGGGTGGTGAGATTGAGCCCCACGCTCTGTGCTCAGCACAGTCTGCTTGAGTTCCTGTCTCTCTCTCTCACTCTGCCCCTCTCCACACTCTGCCTTTAAAATAAATAAATAAATCTTTAAAAATATATATCTTTGTCTTACTCAATTTCACATAGACCTTCTATGGTTTTCGATAAAATTAATTCCCATTCACCCTCCTGTTAATTTTGTGCCACTTCTCTCAGCTCAAGTGTAAAAGTGACCTTTGTTCTTTTTATTTTTTTGGTTAATATTTAATTATTTATTTTGGTGGGAGTGGGGAGAGAGAGAGAGAGAGAGCATGTGAGCAGAGGAGCAGGAGGAGAGGGAGAGATAGAGAATCCTTAAGCAACATCTTCCCCGTGCTCAGAGCCCCTCACAGGGCTTGATTCCAGGGCCCTGAGATCAGAGCCAGATCCAAAATCAAGCCAACCACTCAACTAACTGAGCCATCCAGATGTCCATGACATTTCCTTTTGAGTAGTCCTCTCTTGTCTTTAGCTAAGAATGGCTACTATACAATGGAACCACCTTGGGACATGTAGGTGTCATTATCACAAGGTAACATATAAACATATTAAACAATGATGTTATTACTACAAAATTATTCCACATTGGAACTTATCCTATATCAATGCTCCATCACTTTTAATGTAGACAGTACAATAAATTATTGAGGAACAGTTTTACAGTCTATGGTGTTTTGAACTTTTTTTTTTTTTTCTATGACCAAGACAATTCTGTTTCAAAGGATCCTTTATTTCATGGCATCCAACACTTTTGGAGGATTTTATAAAAGAACTGAAAAATAGTGCATGTTTTTATGGTAGTTAAGTTATTTTATTTAGCTGTAAGTAAAATTCCCTAGAAATCTCTTAAAATATAAAACTGTAGACTTCTTTATTATATTTATATCTTAAAAGGTAAAATTGTAGCCTTCTGTGGCATATATCTGTGCCTGGGGCTAGATTTCATGCAGTTGACCTCTCAGCTTTGTTGAATCATAATTTGAGTACCTCTAATCAATTACAGATCAAATCAGAGATTCCCCATACTACTTCATAAGAAAAATAACTCCTTTGGTGTCCCAAGAGATACATTTTTTATCAAGAGAGATTAAAAACTTAAAATTATTTATCATTTATTAAATGGTGATAGGAAAATTTTTGGTGTTGTTTGTTTTTAATTTAAATTCAATTAATTAACATAATATATAATTGGTTTCAGAGGTAGAGGTGAGTGATTCAACAGTCTTCTATAATACCCAGTGCTCATTAAACACCTTAATGTCCTTAGTCCATCACCCAGTTACTCCATCCCCCCACCTCCCGCCCCTCCAGCAACCCTCAGTTTGTTTCTTAAGATTAGAAGTATCCTATGGTTAAAGATGTGGGTGACTTCTGAAGCCAATATTACACTATATGTTAACTCACTAGAATTTAAATAAAAACTTGAAACAAAAAACAAAAGAAAAATAATGATTTACAAACCACAATAAATAAAGAAATAAATTGAATAAATAAAGATAGATGGATGAAAGATAGATGAAGATGATAGATGATAGATAGATAGATAGATGTGGGTGGGATAGCTTATTTGGATTTCTGGCCTAATGATTCAGATTGACTGTATACCGATCATTTTCATGTAAAGTTTTCTGACTTATGTATTGGGGCAAAATGGGCTGATCTGCCCAGAATTTGGTGATTAATAAGAACATTTTTCTTATTGTATAAAATCCTCATTCTATGGGCAGTTGGTTAAGTATCTGCCTTCTGGCTCAGGTAGTCATCCCAGGGTTCTGGATGGAACCCTGCTTCTGCTCAGTGGGGAGTCTGCTTCTCCTTCTGTACCTCCCTCTGCCCCTCCTCCGCATGTGCGCTCTTACATGGGTGCACGCTCTCTGTGTCTCTCTCAAGTAAATAAAATCTTAAAAAAAGAAAAGAAAAGAAAATCCACATTCTAATTTTATCCTTTGTTCTGAATAGTGCCTCCTATCATAAAACATTTAAGCTTCTGCAGAGGATACATAACAGAGCAGATCAGAGCTCCTAAGAAGTACTCACCACAATTATGGTAGTAGAAAGATTCAGGGAGTAATCTCTTAAAAAAACAAACAACAACAACAAACAATCAAAAAAAAACCGACATGTCTTTTCCATTTAATTGCTTAAACTGAAAAATGCTTCTGAAAATTAGAGGGATCATTGTTTTATCACGAAGTTTGCTGTGAGAACATAATGGACTTTTGTTGGTTACATATCTCTGTAAGTGTGCTGAACACAGTGAGCTCATACTTTCCTACTAGAATTGTCTCAAGATTCACAGTGTTAATAGTCAACATGAATTTGATTTTAAGGTCTTAGAGTCTCACATCTATTATATAGATGGGATTTCACCACAGTATGTAACAAAGCAGTTATTAATACGGACTCCTAAGAAAAGTGGATCCACTGTACTGCCCAGTGAATGTACCTTCTAGATGGGTATTTTACCAATATTGTTTTTACTAAACTTACCCAAAGCTATACCCATGCCTGTTTAAGACCATGTATTCAAAAGTTAATAATATAACATGAATCCTAAGGATACCACTGAGTTGAGAAGAGTAAAGATTCAGGAAATTTTTACTCTAGTTACTGAAATTTTATAATGAATTTTCCTTTTCTCCTTGTCCTTTTTGCACAATAGACTAGTTATTTTCTTCATGTGGGCTGAGCTTTTTGTCATTTTAAAGCAACATACCTAAATAAATTTTGGTGAAAAATTAATTACAGATATCTTTTTTTTTTTTTTGGTCTTTATGACTTGCTATAAAAGAGTCCAAAGACTCTTTTCAGAAGTTAGGATTTGGAATTTTGGTAACTGCCAATTCATTAAAAACATCCTTTTACATGTAATTCTACAATTTTATAAGAATTTAAAAGGCTTTAACATCTTAAATGAATATCTCAAACAAAAATGATTTATGCATTAATAGAGTCAGGAAAGAAGGAATTGAAATTTTTATATAGTTATCTCCATTGTGTATGCTAAGATCTGTCCAAATATGCTCATCAAATAACTGAAATGCATTCTCTTTGGTTCCTTTTGATTAATATCACAGTCTTCTTTGAATAATAAAAGCTATCCATTTCAATTCCCTGATCATAGCTATATATGTGATTTTTGCCCTGAACCTTCAGAAGATGTAACATTTAATTCAATTCTGGAGTAAAACTTATGCAAATATATTCCTTTGCTTTCTCTCCTAACCCATCCAGCCCGTGCTTTTCAATCTTGTAGATTTCATTGAGTCATTTATTAAATGCAAAGCTTTAGATTTATTTAAGGTTTCTCTCTTAATTTAATAGCATCTTCATATTCTTGATAAGAAAGAACATGAGAATCCCTTATGTTATTTGCCTGCCTTGCTTTTTATTAAATGATCCACACTATAATAATCAACAAAATAAGCTCATCTGAGGTGTCCTTTAAGAAGATTATGATTTTTTTTTAATAATCTCAGTTCAGTGTTTACTACCAAAAATTGTATATTTTTGCTAGAGAAGACAACATAAGATTCCCACAATCCTTTTATCAGCGTTGGAGACAATGAACCACATCATCTGGACTAGAATTCCTATAAAGAAGAGTGGCTTCTTCATTTGTGGAGGCAGTTTTAAAGGAGGGGCCCTCGCCAAGGAGCTGAATGTGTAAGATGTAAGATCTATCTGTAACTATCTGTGAAACCTGGAATAAATCACTTAGCTCCAGTTCCTGCACTCGTGAACCTGAAACATTAATCTCATAATTAATGGGAGACCCAATGAGCTAATGCATAATAATTAATATTATGCATTAGCATAATAATTAATATTATGCATTAGCATAATGCCATCATGAGTTTTGCTACTTTCATTGCATATGTACTTTTTTGCTTATTATTTTTATTTAAATTGAATTTTTTTAAAAAATTAAAAGTATTTTCTAAAAAGAAACTTTATATCCTCATCACAGTAGAAAACAAGGATTTTTTTTTCATAATAACAGAAACCCAAAAAGTAAACTCTTTTTTTTTTTTAATATTTTATTTATTTATTTGACAGACAGAGATCACAAGTAGGCAGAGAGGCAGGCAGAGAGAGAGAGAGAGGAGGAAGCAGGCTCCCCGCTGAGCAGAGAGCCCGATGTGGGACTCGATTCCACATTACCAGAGTTGAAGGCAGAGGCTTTAACCCACTGAGCCACCCAGGCGCCCCCAAAAAGTAAACTCTTTGAAAACAAAGCAGAACTACAAAATCCTACCTAAATATTTAAATATTGTTCCAGCTGAAGATTCTGAGCCTGAAGCATTACTTTGTTAAAAGAGGGAAAGATTATAAATTGTGATATTCAACAGAGATATCTTTTCTGAGCAATTAAGGAAGCCAGAAAGAAAAATAAAGAGAAATATCTTTTTCTCTCTACAATTCAATGTTATTTAATGTTAAGACCATGGACCATCTAATTATCTTCTGTACCAACAATTTTATGTGTCCTATATTCTGTGAAATATTAAAGTGATAAACATAAAACAACACAGCACCTGCCAATACATTATGATAATTATACGAACCTAAAATGGTAGTTTTACCAAATTAAAAACCTTCATCAACCCAATTAAATGGAGCAAATTCATATAGGGGGGGCCTACTTCCAGAACAATTCATTTTTATTTTAACAAATTCCCTCATTAGTTTCATAGGCCAGTTATAGTATTCCTCTTTCAAGTATCTGGTAAAATAAGGATGAACAGCACAAAGTTTCTAAAATACACAAAAATACTACACCTCCATTCTGCTGAAGAGATCATCCACAGGATTTTTATTTTGATTATTGTTTTCAATTTTAAAATTTTCTTTTGGTCAATCTTTAAATATTCTATTTTGGGGCTGATAATTTCAACTCTTTGGTAAAACTTTCCATTTTTTTTTTCTTTTGCTTCAAGCGTGTTCTTAATTATCCATTGAAGTACTCTTTCTGCTTACCATGGTTATTTCAAATTATTTATCAGATATTTTCTAATATTTCTGTCATCTTGCTGCCAGCATTTATTGATTATCTTCCATTCACTTTCACTTCAAATCCACCTGGTTCTCCTATTAATTGTGTGATTTTTGTTTGAAACCTAAACATTTTTGTACTATGTTACGAGATAGCATGTTTTGGCCAGGGTTAAAGCAGAAATTGCACCAAGTTAAACAGGCAACAGAAGAGAGAGACTAAGATACAGTCTAAACTCAACCGCACTGAAAGAAAGGACTAGGGAGTCTTCAAGAGCTGGGGATGGGAGTGGATCTTAAACCACACGTATTCACTAATCAGCTTTACCCAAAAGTAAAGCAAACTTTCTGGATTCTTTCTAAGAGGAAATTGCTTTATAGTTTGGAGCAAGTTACCAATCTATACACCTATATTATATTTCTCTCTTTGTTTTTTTCTTTGTTTTGAGAGAGAGCATGTAGCACGTGGGGCTGGGGGGCAGAGGAGCAGAAGGAGAGGGAGAGAGGTTATGACCTGAGCTGAAATGCTGAAATCAAGAGTTGGATACTTAACAAACTGAGCTACCAAGGCACCCCATTAAATCAAGTTTGTTTTTCTTCCTTCCTTCCTTTCTTTTTTCTTTCTTTCTTTCTTTTTTTTTTTTTTTTTTCTTCTTAAGTAGGCTCCACACACAGCATGGGGCTTGAAATCGACACCCTGGGATCCAGAGCTGAGCTGGTAACAAGAGTCAGGTGCTCAACTGATGAACCACCCAGGAGTCCCTCCCAACAAAGTTACATTTCTATCTACCCACAGAGACTGGAGGATGGGAACTCTCTCTTCCTTGATGAGCAGATTTCAAAGGGATGGCTCCCAAGTCATAGAGAATTACTAGGTTGGGTTATAAAACTGGCAAGACGCTTCTATGTCTCAGGGTGCCCAGGTGGCTCAGTTGGCTAAGCATTAGCTTTCAGCTTAGGTCATGATCTCAGAGTCCTGGGATCGAGCCCCACATCAGGGTCCCTGCTTGGCAGGAAACCTGCTTCTCCCTCTCTCTCCCTCTGCCTGCCACTCTGCCTACTTGTGCTCTCTCTCTCTGTCAAATAAACAAAGAAAATTTTTTTAAAAATTAAAAAAATATATATTTATGTCTCCAAAGGACAGAGGAAGATTTTGGAGTTATAAATTTTCTCAAGAAAATGCACTAAGGAAAGAGAGGTCAAATACCTAAAGGCAGGAAGAAACCTGTTACAAGTTTGGTCATGCTGAAGGAAATGTTAACACCATCTTTGTCACAGGCTTTTTCTGACATAGACCTAGCAGGGAAAGAGGTAGGGGTGCCACTGAGTATTGTTTAGTGGAAACAGAAGTCCAGATTCCCAACACAACTTCCATGACACTCAAGCAGGAATGGTTCTCCAAACTTGTGTTTGGGGGTAGGAGCAATTTGCTGCTGCTTGCTGAGATGGAAGTCTAGGTTCCCCATATGGACTCCACTGACATGGACTCCATCCACCTGGCCTTCTCTGACTCCCGCAGGGTGGGGGTCAAAGGTCTCCTCCCAGTCTGACAATTACAAGTCCAGGGTACACGTTCTGTCCTTGCTGACATTGTAAAGTGGGGCCAGACTTTTCTGTGCTGTACGATGAAAGTTGTGCTTTTATAGTCTAAAAATTCTTTCCTAGCCCAATGGTTAGAGAGAGCAGGCTTTTGTTGGGGTATTATCTGTGTCCACTGGTGTTTCCAGGTTGACAGCTTTTTAAATTCCAAGTGTGTGATATAAGGCAAAAACAAAACACAGGTAACACCACCACCGTGCTGTTCTTGAGGTCCTGCGGTTCCTAGCTGGCCTTTCTTCCTATCTCTAATCTTCTTTTTTATATTTTTTAAAAATATGATGTCCGAGGCTTTTAGTTGGACTAAAACTAAAGATTACTTAGGAAGAGAGAAATAGGAAAAAGTATCTTTGCTCCATATTCCTGGAGGCAGAAATATACTTTTATTTTTAAATGAATTGATCTTATTATATTCAACTAAACATGTTGGTTTGGAAGGCCAAACTACTTCTCTTCACTGACCTAAATCATGCTGCTGCCACTGGAGATCCAAGCATTCTAAAGTCTAGTTTTCTCACGAATCCCAAATATTGTTTTTTAAAGCATCAAAAATCCTTTCTTATATTCTCAATGTTATGTGATAAAATTTTAAGCTTGGCAAAATAGATACTATTTTATGACATAGTGTGTAAATCTTTAAATTAAATATGTCACTTCTTGAACTTTTAATATTGGTCAAGTTGCTTTATTTCATCTAACTCACAATTCCTTATATAAAAAACTAAAAAAATAAAAGCATTGTACCTCCAAGTGTTTGGAAATTTTAGACATTATGATTCCTGTGAATTTGTCTACATGTTACGTAGTAAATATGAATGCTAATATTGCCATAATTATCTGACTTACCATGTTCTTCCCTTTGTGCCTTTGATTGTATATCTTTCTGAATTAGATCTAAGAGTGGAGAGGGAAGTTTGAGGAAGATTCAAGAGTATGGACAGCAGAATTAAATTTGTATATGAAGTAAAAAACACTGGCCTGGTGGAGGTAAGTTATTTATAAGGGTAGAAATGTTTAATATGAACAGGAAAGAAATCTGTCTCAGGGTGTAGCCTCCACAGATAAGACGGGATTATCAACAACAATCCCACACATCAAAAACAAAAGAAAGTTTGAAATGCTACCCATACTAGAAGATAAAAACTCACAAATACTGAATAAATTCACTTTCTTACTGACATTTTTACATTTAGAATCTCATCCAGTAAAAAGAGAAAAAAATTAAGAGCTTTTGTAGATTGGGCACCTGGGTGGCTCAGTGGGTTAAGCCTCTGCCTTCAGCTCAGGTCATGATCTCAGGCTTCTGGGATGAAGCCCCGCATCAGGCTCTCTGCTCAGCAGGGAGCCTGCTTCCCTCTCTCTCATTGCCTGCCTCTCTGCCTACTTGTGATCTCTGTCTGTCAAATAAATAAATAAATTTTTTAAAAAAAGATGCTTTTGTAGATTGAAGATGTAGATAGTTTATAATTTTATATATTTTGAATCCTGATTATTTCTGTGCATTGAATCCTAATTATTTGTTTGCACGCCTATTTTTACAATATGAAAAATGATTACTTCTAAAGTTAGGGTCTTCCTTTTTTAAAATGCCTAGTACAGTGTCTGACATGAAAAAAGATCATAACGGATTTTTCACATCAATGAAGCATAAGAACCTTCACACGACTCTATTTTTCAACACCCCTCTAAATTTCTCTTTACCTTTTCCTTAGTCAATGCGCATTTTATTTCCAGCCTTTTGGCAGAAGCCACAAACCACTCCCTTCACATCCCGCACTGGTCCGTCCCTTTGGGGTTTAGGGCATCACTCATGCAAACCCAGAGCCCAGTTTGTAAACATTTTCTTTCCCTCTAATGCTGTACCTCCAGCCTCATTCTCTGGCTCACCTCCCCTCTCCAGGAATGTCGTTCAGCCTTCTTTGCTCTTCTGTCACCTGAACTGCACTATTGAAATCTTTCTAAGCTGCTTCTGATCTATGCGCGGAGTTGGATTCACTGAAGACTGGAGTTGGCACCGATCAGTACCCTGGTCCCTACCCTCGGATCCCTTTCAGTGCCTTGTCTTTCCTCCTGGCTCTGTGAACACATTGTGTAGCCTGAGCGAAGCATGTGGGGAAATGACAAAAACACAACGCTCTCTCTTGCAGCTCCCTGCGGAGCTTTTGGGGACCAGAGGGCTCTCTCCGCCTCATTCCTGCAAACACATTCTAATGCTCTCTTTCTCAGTATTCCCACACAGAGCTTTGAAAATACTCTCTGAAATGCCTCTGAAACTTATGAAGATGAAAGGGCCCCTTCTCCTCGCCCAGTGGTAGTGACCACGTTGCTAGAACCGCTGAGGCCTTGGTGACAGACACTGCGCGCAGAGTGGCTGCTGACGTGGCCAGTATTTCCCTTGAGTTTCCCAACCATCAGTGCTTCCAGAGTCTTTTAAACGCCTCTGAAGCCTGATACCAAAAGAATAAGATGTCAGTACTCCTGGATGCACTTAGCTAGAAATTGTTTGTCCTATAAACTGTTCAGAAGAAGAAAAAAAAAAAAAAAAGAAAGAAAGGAAGAAAGAAAGAAAGAAAGAAAGAAAGAAAGAAAGAAAGAAAAGAAATCTCTGTTAAAAAAAATGTGTAAAAAACTTGGCAGGAGGAGTCAAGATGGCGGAGAAGTAGCAGGCTGAGACTACTTCGGGTAGCAGGAGATCAGCTAAATAGCTTATCTAAAGATTGCAAACACCTACAAATCCAACGGGAGATTGAAGAGAAGAAGAACAGCAATTCCAGAAACAGAAAATCAACCACTTTCTGCAAGGTAGGACTGGCAGAGAAGTGAATCCAAAGCGACGGGAAGATAGACCGCGGGGGGAGGGGCCGACTCCCGGCGAGCGGCGGAGCAACGGAGCAAAATCAGGACTTTTAAAAGTCTGTTCCGCTGAGGGACATCGCTCCAGAGGCTTAACTGGGGTGAAGCCCAGGCGGGGTCAGCACGGCCTCAGGTACCGCAGGGTCGCAGAAGGATCGGGGGTGTCTGAGTGTCGCAGAGCTTACCGGTAATAGAACGGGGAAGCCGGCTACAGAGACAGAGCTGAGGTGTGACTCTCAGCTCGGGGTTGCCTTGAACCGGTCGCAGGCTCGGTCAGCTCGGAGCGCGGCCAGAGGCCAGGGTGACGGGAGTCATTGGGCGCTGTTCTCTGAGGGCGCACTGAGGAGTGGGACCCCGGGCTCTTGGCTCCTCCGGGCCGGAGACCGGGAGGCCGCCATCTTTATTCTCGTCCTCCGGAACTCTACGGAAAGCACTCAGGGAACAAAAGCTCCCAAAAGCAAACCCAGCAAACCCCAGCGGATGACTCAGCGCGGCCCCGGGTAAGGGCGGTGCAACTCCGCCTGGAGCAAAAACGCTGGAGAATCACTACAACAGGCCCCTCCCCCAGAAGATCAATGGGAAACCCAGCCAGGACCAAGTTCACCTACCAAGGAGAGCGACGGAATTCCAGAGGAGAAGAAAGCAAAGCACGGAACTCATGGCTTTCTCCCCATGATTTTTTAGCCTTGCAGTTAATTTAATTTTTTTTTCTTTTTCAATTTTTTTTTCTTTTTCTCTTCTGCTAAATTTTTTTTAACTTTTACCGTTTTCTTTTTTTAACGTTTTTTAAATAGTTTATCTAATATATATATTTTTTCCTCTTTTTATATTTTTGCTTTATCGGCTTTCTTTTTTTTAATAGTTTCTTTTTTTTTTTTTTCTTTTCTTTCTTTCTGAACCCCTTTTTATCCCCTTTCTCCCCCCTCACAATTCGGGATCTCTTCTGATTTGGCTAAAGCATATTTTCCTGGGGTTGTTGCCACCCTTTTAGTATTTTACTTGCTCCTTCATAAACTCTTATCTGGACAAAATGACAAGGCGGAAAAATTCACAACAAAAAAAAGAACAAGAGGCAGTACCAAAGGCTAGGGACCTAATCAATACAGACATTGGTAATATGTCAGATATAGAGTTCAGAATGACGATTCTCAAGGTTCTAGCCGGGCTTGAAAAAGGCATGGAAGATATTAAAGCAACCCTCTCGGGAGATATAAAAGCCCTTTCTGGAGAAACAAGAGAACTAAAATCTAACCAAGTTGAAATCAAAAAAGCTATTAATGAGGTGCAATCAAAAATGGAGGCTCTCACTGCTAGGATAAATGAGGCAGAAGAAAGAATTAGCGATATAGAAGACCAAATGACAGAGAATAAAGAAGCTGAGCAGAAGAGGGACAAACAGCTACTGGACCACGAGGGGAGAATTCGAGAGATAAGTGACACCATAAGACGAAACAACATTAGAATAATTGGGATTCCAGAAGAAGAGGAAACAGAGAGGGGAGCAGAAGGTATATTGGAGAGAATTATTGGAGAGAATTTCCCCAATATGGCAAAGGGAACAAGCATCAAAATTCAGGAGGTTCAGAGAACCCCCCTCAAAATCAATAAGAATAGGTCCACACCCCGTCACCTAATAGTAAAATTTACAAGTCTTAGTGACAAAGAAAAGATCCTGAAAGCAGCCCGGGAAAAGAAGTCTGTAACGAACAATGGTAAAAATATTAGATTGGCAGCAGACTTATCCACAGAGACCTGGCAGGCCAGAAAGAGCTGGCATGATATATTCAGAGTACTAAATGAGAAAAACATGCAGCCAAGAATACTATATCCAGCTAGGCTATCATTGAAAATAGAAGGAGAGATTAAAAGCTTCCAGGACAAACAAAAACTGAAAGAATTTGCAAATACCAAACCAGCTCTACAGGAAATATTGAAAGGGGTCCTCTAAGCAAAGAGAGACCCTAAAAGTAGTAGATCAGAAAGAAACAGAGACAATATACAATAACAGTCACCTTACAGGCAATACAATGGCACTAAATTCATATCTCTCAATACTTACCCTGAATGTTATTGGGCTAAATGCCCCAATCAAAAGACACAGGGTATCAGAATGGATAAAAAAACAAAACCCATCTATATGTTGCCTACAAGAAACTCATCTTAAACCCGAAGACACCTCCAGGTTTAAAGTGAGGGGGTGGAAAAGAATTTACCATGCTAATGGACATCAGAAGAAAGCAGGAGTGGCAATCCTTATATCAGATCAATTAGATTTTAAGCCAAAGACTATAATAAGAGATGAGGAAGGACACTATATCATACTCAAAGGAACTGTCCAACAAGAAGATCTAACAATTTTAAATATCTACGCCCCTAACGTGGGAGCAGCCAACTATATAAACCAATTAAGAACAAAATCAAAGAAACACATCGACAAGAATACAATAATAGTAGGGGATTTTAACACTCCCCTCACTGAAATGGACAGATCATCCAAGCCAAAGTTCAACAAGGAAATCAAGGCCTTAAATGAAACACTGGACCAGATGGACATCACAGATATATTCAGAACATTTCATCCCAAAGCAACAGAATGCACATTCTTCTCTAGTGCCCATGGAACATTCTCCAGAATAGATCACATTCTTGGTCCTAAATCAAGTCTCAACCGGTATCAAAAGATTGGGATCATTCCCTGCATATTTTCAGACCACAATGCTCTAAAGCTAGAACTCAATCACAAGAGGAAATTTGGAAAGAACCCAAATACATGGAGACTAAACAGCATCCTTCTAAAGAATGAATGGGTCAACCAGGAAATTAAAGAAGAATTGAAAAAAATTATGGAAACAAATGATAATGAAAACACAACGGTTCAGAATCTGTGGGACACAACAAAGGCAGTCCTGAGAGGAAAATATATAGCGGTACAAGCCTTTCTCAAGAAACAAGAAAGGTCTCAGGTACACAACCTAACCCTACACCTAAAGGAGCTGGAGAAAGAACAAGAAAGAAACCCTAAACCCAGCAGGAGAAGAGAAATCATAAAGATTAGAGCAGAAATCAATGAAATAGAAACCAAAAAAAAAACCAATAGAACAAATCAACGAAACTAGGAGCTGGTTCTTTGAAAGAATTAATAAGATTGATAAACCCCTGGCCAGACTTATCAAAAAGAAAAGAGAAAGGACCCAAATAAATAAAATCATGAATGAAAGAGGAGAGATCACAACGAACACCAAAGAAATACAGACAATTATAAGAACATACTATGAGCAACTCTACACCAACAAATTTGACAATCTGGAAGAAATGGATGCATTCCTAGAGACATATAAACTACCACAACTGAACCAGGAAGAAATAGAAAGCCTGAACAGACCCATAACCAGTAAGGAGATTGAAACAGTCATCAAAAATCTCCAAACAAACAAAAGCCCAGGACCAGACGGCTTCCCGGGGGAATTCCACCAAACATTTAAAGAAGAACTAATTCCTATTCTCCTGAAACTGTTCCAAAAAATAGAAATAGAAGGAAAACTTCCAAACTCATTTTATGAGGCCAGCATCACCTTGATCCCAAAACCAGGCAAGGATCCCAACAAAAAAGAGAACTACAGACCAATATCCTTGATGAACACAGATGCAAAAATTCTCGCCAAAATACTAGCCAATAGGATGCAACAGTACATTAAAAGGATTATTCACCACGACCAAGTGGGATTTATTCCAGGGCTGCAAGGTTGGTTCAACATCCACAAATCAATCAATGTGATACAACACATTAATAAAACAAAGAACAAGAACCATATGATACTCTCCATAGATGCTGAAAAAGCATTTGACAAAGTACAGCATCCCTTCCTGATCAAAACCCTTCAAAGTGTAGGGATAGAGGGCCCATACCTCAATATTATCAAAGCCATCTATGAAAAACCCACCGCAAATATCATTCTCAATGGAGAAAAACTGAAAGATTTTCCGCTAAGGTCAGGAACACGGCAGGGATGTCCGTTATCACCACTGCTATTCAACATAGTACTAGAAGTCCTAGCCTCAGCAATCAGACAACAAAAGGAAATTAAAGGCATCCAAATCGGCAAAGAAGAAGTCAAACTATCACTCTTTGCAGATGATATGATACTATATGTGGAAAACCCAAAAGACTCCACTCCAAAACTGCTAGAACTTGTCCAGGAATTCAGTAAAGTGTCAGGATATAAAATCAATGCACAGAAATCAGTTGCATTTCTCTACACCAACAACAAGACAGAAGAAAGAGAAATTAAGGAGTCCATCCCATTTACAATTGCACCCAAAACTATAAGATACCTAGGAATAAACCTAACCAAAGAGACTAAGAATCTATACACAGAAAACTATAAAGTACTCATGAAAGAAATTGAGGAAGACACAAAGAAATGGAAAAATGTTCCATGCTCCTGGATTGGAAGAAAAATATTGTGAAAATGTCTATGCTACCAAAAGCAATCTACACATTTAATGCAATTCCTATCAAAGTACCATCCATTTTTTTCAAAGAAATGGAACAAAGAATCCTAAAATTTATATGGAACCAGAAAAGACCTCGAATAGCCAAAGCAATATTGAAAAAGAAAGCCAAAGTTGGTGGCATCACAATTCCGGACTTCAAGCTCTATTACAAAGCTGTCATCATCAAGACAGCATGGTACTGGCACAAAAACAGACACATAGATCAATGGAACAGAATAGAGAGCCCAGAAATGGACCCTCAACTCTATGGTCAACTCATCTTCGACAAAGCAGGAAAGAATGTCCAATGGAAAAAAGACAGCCTCTTCAATAAATGGTGTTGGGAAAATTGGACAGCCACATGCAGAAAAATGAAATTGGATCATTTCCTTACACCACACACGAAAATAGACTCAAAATGGATGAAGGATCCCAATGTGAGAAAGGAATCCATCAAAATCCTCGAGGAGAACACAGGCAGCAACCTCTTCGACCTCAGCCACAGCAACGTCTTCCTAGGAACATCACCAAAGGCAAGGGAAGCAAGGGCAAAAATGAACTTTTTGGATTTTATCAAGATCAAAAGCTTTTGCACAGCAAAGGAAACAGTGAACAAAACCAAAAGACAACTGACAGAATGGGAGAAGATATTTGCAAATGACATATCAGATAAAGGGCTAGTGTCCAAAATCTATAAAGAACTTAGAAAACTCAACACCCAAAGAACAAATAATCCAATCAAGAAATGGGCAGAGGACATGAACAGACATTTCTGCAAAGAAGACATCCAGATGGCCAACAGACACATGAAAAAGTGCTCCATATCACTTGGCATCAGGGAAATACAAATCAAAACCACCATGAGATATCACCTCACTCCAGTCAGAATGGCTAAAATTAACAAGTCAGGAAATGACAGATGCTGGCGAGGATGCGGAGAAAGGGGAATCCTCCTACATTGTTGGTGGGAATGCAAGCTGGTGCAACCACTCTGGAAAACAGCATGGAGGTTCCTCAAAATGTTGAAAATAGAACTACCCTATGACCCTGCAATTGCACTGCTGGGTATTTACCCTAAAGATACAAACGTAGTGATCCGAAGGGGCACGTGCACCCGAATGTTTATAGCAGCAATATCTACAATAGCCAAACTATGGAAAGAACCTAGATGTCCATCTACAGACGAATGGATAAAGAAGATGTGGTATATATACACAATGGAATACTATGCAGCCATCAAAAGAAATGAAATCTTGCCATTTGCGATGACGTGGATGGAACTAGAGGGTATCATGCTTAGCGAAATAAGTCAATCGGAGAAAGACAACTATCATATGATCTCCCTGATATGAGGGAGAGGAGATGCAACATGGGGGGTTGAGGGGGTAGGAGAAGAGTAAATGAAACAAGATGGGATTGGGAGGGAGACAAACCATAAGTGACTCTTAATCTCACAAAACAAACTGAGGGTTGATGGGGGGAGGGGGTTGGGAGAGGGGGTGGGGTTATGGATATTGTGGAGGGTATGTGCTATGGTGAGTGTTGTGAAGTGTGTAAACCTGGCGATTCACAGACCTGTACCCCTGGGGATTAAAATATATGTTTATAAAGCTGTAAAAAAAAAAAAAAGAAAAGAAAAAAGAAAAAAAAAGAAAAGAAAAAAGAAAAGATGAATACCCAAGTTTTGTAGCAACATGGACGGGACTGGAAGAGATTATGCTGAGTGAAATAAGTCAAGCAGAGAGAGTCAATTATCATATGGTTTCACTTATTTGTGTAGCATAACAAATAGCATGGAGGACAAGGGGAGATGGAGAGGAGAAGGGAGTTGAGGGCAATTGGAAGGGGAGGTGAACCATGAGAGACTATGGACTCTGAAAAACGATCTGAGAATTTTGAAGGGTGGGGGGTGGGAGGTTGGGGGCACCAGGTGGTGGGTATTGTAGAGGGCACGGATTGCATGGAGCACTGGGTGTGGTGCAAAAATAATGAATACTGTTATGCTGAAAAAATAAAAAAATTAAAAAAAATGTGTAAAAAAATCAATCCATATGATCTTTGTCTAAAATTCCATTTTATCTGCAGGTGTTACCTATAGCTATACAACATATAGATGATGACTGTATAATGCCCACATCCTTACTTAGATGACTGCATCTCATCTACATAGCACATACCCTTATTGGCTAGAACAAGAAATATAATCAAAGATGGAACAAAGGGAGAGTGGGAAGCTCACAAAAGTTAAATTCCTTATATATAAGCAGAAACACACTTCTTCACAATCTCTCTCTTCCCCACATCCTGTAATATTTTAAGCACTAAATTTTGAAAAGCTGTTATTCACAGATTCTACTATCTCACATCCTCCTTTATTCCTCAATGTAATGGAAAAGGCTTTAGGACATATAAAAGGACAAGTGCACTAATGACTGTGGAATCGCAAAATCTAGGATCATCTTTGTAATCAGACTACTTGATCTCTCAAAAATCATTTGTCACTGAAAATATTCCTTCCTTATTTATTTTTTGAAATTTTTAAAGATTTTTTAAAATTTACTTATTTGAGAGCAAGAAAGAGAGCTTGAGCAGAGAGGGAGTGTTAGAGGGAGAGAGAGAAGCAGACTTCCTGCTGAGCAATGAGCCCAAGGTACGACTCCATCCCAGAACCCTGGGATCATGACCTGAGCAGAAGGCAGATGCTTAACCATCTGAGCCACCCTGGCACCCCCTCCTTCTTTATTTAAAAAGGAGAAATTTGGGCACCTGGGTGCTCAGTTGTTAGGCGGCTGCCTTAGGCTCAGGTCTTGATCCCAGGATCCCGGGATCAAGGCCCACATCGGGCTCCCTGCTCAGCAGGAAGCCTGCTTCTCCCTCTCTGGCTCCCCCTGCTTGTGTTCCCTCTTTCTCTGTGTCTCTCTCTGTGTCAAATAAATAAATAAAATCTTTTAAAAAAAATTTTAAGCGGAAAACCAGATTACTGTATTAAGTAATCGAGAGAGTAAAATTCATTTTATTTTTTAAATTATTATTGAATAAATATGTTCATTATAAAGGACTAACATATACATCATCTGATGGGTGTTGATGAAAGACAACTGACATTTATTGGTCACTCACTCTATATCCAGAGTCATACTGGCAAATTAAGTGATAGGTTATCTTTAAAGATAAGTTCAAAGAATTTCTTCAATCTCTGTATGTACATACCATAGTCCCATCGGTACATGGCTATGGTATTTTCCTCTAGAATCTGAGCTAGCCTTGTGGCCATCTTTTACCAAGAGAAGGTAGTGAAGATATTCTGCAGATCTACACTTCTGTCTCCAGTAGACTAACAGCCTCTGCTTTTACTTTTGGAAATCTAGCTGTCGTGCAAAGAAGTTCAGATCAGACAACTGAGTTGTGAGTAAACATACACAGACAGGCCAAGTCAGATACCAGACATTCTATCCACCCTGTCTGCAGTACTGAATATGTGATTAAAGACATCTTAGATGTTCCAGTGTCAACTTTGTTCCCAGCTAAATGCAATAGTCACTAAGTAGCTAAGTGACCACCGCTAACATTTAATTGAGCAGAAGTCCTGCCCATTTCAGAGTCTTCCTTATAAAATTGTGGGAAATGGGGTGCCTGGGTGGCTGAGTTGGGTAAGTGGCTGACTCTTGACTTCAGCTCAGGTTGTGATCTCAGGGTTGTGAGATTGGAGCCCATGTGGGTGGGCTCTGTGCTGAGCATAGAGCCTGCTTAAAAAAAAAAAAAAAAGGAATGAAAAAAATTGTGGGAAACGATAAGGTTGTTTTAAGTAGCTAAGGATTTGGTGGTTCTTTACTCAGTAATACATACATGAAACAGACATTGATACTTGGAAATAGAGTGTTACGTAACAGAAACTTAAAATATGTGGTATCAGCTTAGAACCAAGTGGTTTCTGGGCTGGATGGGCAGAGGAGACTGTTGATAGAGGCTGGAGAAACCATAAAGTGGATGCACTAAGAGGCCAAGGGAAAGAAAACTAGCACTCTGTATTGATGGGAACGTTGGCAAAACTGATTGACTTAGCATAAAATGTAGAAAATATATCTGACGAAGAAGGTACCTAGACAGAATGTCTAAAGTGTCAATTGACTTTCTTTACTATGGCTGATAAAATATAGGACAAGTGGTGAGCTAACAAAGAACATATTCAGCTTTGAAACAGGATTAAGAGGAAATATTTCCACCTGAGGACTTCCTAGTTTGCAAAATCATTTATGTTTTTATAATCCCCAGCCTCAAAGTTAAAAATAGCCTCAGGCAAAGATCAAATTCAGGGCACTGTCAGTAAAAAGATCAAATCAAGGGTGTTCTATAAGACCTCTTTTTGAAACCTCAGAAAGCCTTGAGTTTTATCCTGTTTTCCCCCAGCATTAAAAAATATATATATATATTCTAAGAATATTCAGGGCAATGTCAGTAGAGCCATGGCTTGCAGTCAAACATTGAGAAGGGCTTATCTTGAAGACATTGTGGGTATGGTTTTATTTAATAAGATGAACTATAATTTCATACACTAACTTAATACAAAGTTATTAGAAAAGTGTACAAGCTTGAACTAATAGGGATTAAGACAGTTCATAACGAAAAGGGGCTTCTGTCCACAGCTGTTTTAGTATCAGGAAGAAAGCCTACTTCACAGCAAGTATTTCTTTCTTTTCTCTTCTTTCCTCTTTCTTTCCTTCCTTCCTTCCTTCCTACCTTCCTTTCTTCCTTTCTTATCTCTCTTTCTCTCTCGCTCTCTCTCTCTCTCTCTCGAGGGAGCCGGGAAGAGGGGAGGGAGAGAGGGAGAATCTCCAGCAGACTCCCCGATGAGCACAGAGCCAGACTTGGGGCTCTATCTCATGACCGTGAGATCATGATCTGAGTCAAAATCAAGAGTTGGACGCTCAGCTGATTGAGCCAGCCAGGTGTCCCACACATAGTTATTTCTTATGATAAAGGAATGACATCTCAGAGAACAAAGCTGATAGCTCAGAGGATGCAGTCACATGTCAAAGCTATCCATGGAACAGTGCATCACAGGACAGAACTGGATTGTATTCAGAGAACATTCCCTGTCTGCAGACACAGAGGGCTCTAAGAGCAAGCAACAGCTTGATTTCAGAAGAGCTACAGAGCACAGATTGCTATGTGTTTCCTATTCTTCTACTCTTTAAAAGGGAGTCTCTATTGTCCTATCCCTGTCTCATGATTAGTAATAGGAGCAGATAACAAGCCTTTTAAATTATCAGCCCTCCAGAGAAGCTGGACTTGAACCCAGGAAGCACTATCCAAGGCCAGTCCTGATGCAGATCAGAAGATACCAGACTTCAAGTCGTAGGCTATGGTGAGATGTGTTTGGGAAGGTGTTCAAGGGGCTGGGTATATTTTTCACCTGAGAGGGGCATGATTTATCATGGTAGATTTTACCAAAATTTGTTCCTACAAATTTGACCCTTCTCTGTACATCCTTGCCTTTCTCACATGAAGACATATTCTACTTCTCTTAATAGTGACCATTGGCCTTGTGACTTGCTTGACCAATGAAATACATTAGTTGTGACACTCCACGAGTAGCATCCCTGGTTCTTAAAAGGTGTGGCTCTTCTGTTTTTGTCCTTTGGATAGTAAGTCTCCATGTAAAAAAGTTAGGATTCTTCTTCTGCAAAGGCCAGAAAGACATAAAGTTTCAGCATACTCCACAAATTCTAGCAATCCTATCTGTTGTGCCAGAAATATGAGTGAGGCCATTTTGTGTCATGCAATTCAAGTCAACTGCTCCAGTCAACACCGTAGGGAGTAGAGATGATCCATTCCCACTGAACCCTGCCCAAGTTTGGTAATCACAGGTGATAAATTGTTATTATTATTTAAGTCCTTAAGTTTTGTGGTGGTTTGCTACATAGCAGTAGATAATGGATACAGGCATTTCATATGTAGCTCCTTTTTCCAGTCTCAACAAAATCTTTAGATTTCAAATTACTTTCTTTTGCTAACTACACTACTGTCCAAACGGAAATATTCCTATGTTCAGATGACTAAGCCAATATGAAGATTCTGTACTTAAATTACCTAAAATACCACCTTATACGCCAGTTGGCTAGAAGTGTTCATGCATTCATGATGCCATTTGACCTTTAAGTTCCTAGACAGACACCTATTTGTCTAGGTTAATTTCAAGGCAGTCTATGTGGAGTCAAGAGAATTAACTATGTGACCTTTGGAGTTTTCTTCCAGCTGTATGATTGTATGATTTATGCTGGTTCACCTGCTTTCATGGCAGAATCTAATGGTGTTAACTCAACATATGAAAAATCTGAACCTGCAATGCTCTTTTATAACTACCGATACTTTGAAAAATTAGGAGGCTTAAACTGTCATTTCAAGGAATATAGGCACAGAAGTGGCAAAGGTATGGCAAATCAAAATGTAGCCATAGAAAGCATGCTCAGTAAGTGGAACTCAAAGTTCTTAAGTACTTTGTTTATATGTCAATATATGTCAAATGACAAATGACATATGACAAATATGTCAAAAGCAATTAATAAATATTTGAACATAAATTACCCTATTCCCTTGGGCAAAGGATCACCTTCAAGTGAGATAAGGGTGGCGGAGGAGAGCGGGGGAGGGAGGGAGGAAGCCATACCTGGATGGCTCAGTTGGTTAAGCGTCTGCCTTCTGCTCAAGTCATGACCCCAAGGTTCTGGGATTGAGTCCCACATCAAGCACCCCGCTTCATGGGTAGTTTGCTTCTCCCTCTGACCCTCTTCCCTCTCATGCTCTCTCTTTCTCTCTCAAATAATTAAGTAAAATCTTAATTTTATGGGGGTAACATAAGACAAAGTTGTACTGATTGTACTTTGCACTACACACCTAAAAATATGCTAGACACCACTGACAGGGCCACATGATTGAAACACAACCTTTGGTCAGAAAGATATGTCACATTATCTAGAATTTAGGAATTAGTTAAAAAAAATTTTTTCCCCTCCAATTCTTTAAGTTAATTAAAAGTGCCTTGCGGGGCGCCTGGGTGGCTCAGTGGGTTAAGCCGCTGCCTTCGGCTCAGGTCATGATTTCAGGGTCCTGGGATCGAGTCCCACATCGGGCTCTCTGTTCAGCAAGAAGCCTGCTTCCCTCTCTCTCTCTCTCTCTGCCTTCCTCTCCGTCTACTTGTGATCTCTCTCTGTCAAATAAATAAATAAAATCTTAAAAAAAAAAAAAAAGTGCCTTGCAAAACTTCAAATAGCACAAGTGTAGTTTGCTGGCTCCATCTTGGGTATTTAAGGGCTAGGAAGTAGCATAAGAATCTAATTGCAATACTAGTAAGAGCAATAGTATTGCAATTGCTTTATTTGTATGGTGTTTCTCACATTTTCATGGAATTCACATTTTATCCTCACCACTGCCTCCTGAGATAAAAGGAGAAAAATTGAAGTTCCTTAAGAAATGAGAAAGAAGACATACAAAAATGAGGCACTGGGTGGCTCAGTTGGTTAAGCATCTGCCTTCAGCTCAGGTCATGATGCTGGGGTCCTGTATTGAGTCCCACATTGGGCTCCCTGTTCAGCAGGTAGCCTGCTTCTCCCTTTGGTTCTGCCTTCCCACTGCTTGTGCCCTCTCTCTCAATCTATCAGTTAATTAACAAAATATTTTTTTAAAAATACATACAAAAATATTTTAACATTTTCAGGATCATACAGTTAATTATTGAGAAATTGTAAATTAAAAAAATACTTTTATCATTATTCATCCTCATTACTTTATAGTTATAAATGAGATGCATCCTATTAGTCTAATGGATAAACTTTATAAAAATAAAAATGATTTCCATGGTATAAATATTAACAACTTTTTTTATAGATTATACTACAGATTTGTCTTCGGTCCAATAATTAGAAGATTTCCATTTATCTTAATTGTTAGTAAAATACACATTAATTTTTTTCTAGTCAGATTATAGTTTGTCCATGGTAAATACCACTGGCAGCCCTGGGATTACTAGAATTACATTTCTTTTAATTTATTTCTTTGTTAATAATAAAGAAAGAATGGAGATATTAATAATGACATTGTATTTTAAAAAGTATAAGAATGCCTAAGGAATATCCTGAATTTAAGTCCATTATAATAAATATGCAAGGGCCAGCTTCACAGGTATGCAATGTGGGAAGAACCCTCTACTTTTTTAATGCTCAATTAAGGCTACTATAACAACATACCAGAGACCAAGTAGTTTATAAACAATAGATATTTATTTCTCACAGTTCTGGAGGCTCAGATTCCAAGATTAGGGAGCCAGCAAATATGGGTGAGGGCTTATTTCAGGGTATTGACTTCTCATGCTCTTACAGGGAGGAAGGGGCAACAGAGTTCTCTGGGATCTCTTTTATAACGGCACTAACCCCATTCATGTGGGCAGAACCCTGATCCCTTCCCAAAGTCACATCTCCTAATACCAGTATATTGAGCATTAATAATCTAACATATGCATTTGGGGGGGAATGCAAACCTTCATAGCACAGCGGTCATTATATGAAACTTTAAATAATTCTGAACGAGAGGCCTACATTTTCATTTTGCACTGGGTATCACAAAATTATCTAGGTGGCCTGTAAAGATGGCTTAAGTAGAATTTTCTAGTTAACTCTTTCACAACTATCAATTTATGACTTAGACTAACAGTTCTGAAGATCGTTAGAACAGGAATTATTTCCCTGATATCATTTTGTTTCCTTGATAGTAAGTAGAGGAAGTAACCTTATTGACCTGAACATACATACAGTGGTTTTTTGTAAGGATGTGGTATAAATCAGAGTATGGAGGAATCAACCAATCTTTGGTAAAGATAGGAGATTAGCACAATTTAAGAGATTATAGGATCAAGGACTGGTACACCTTATTCCATAATGTTCCTCATTTCCAGCTGCCCTCCTATCCTGGATACATTCCAAAAGATTAAAATTCCTAGCAAGGAAAGATGGAGAGAGAGAGACAAAGAGAGTATAAATTTGGGGCACCTGGGTGGCTCAGGGTTAAGCCTCTGCCTTCAGCTCAGGTCATGATCTCAGGGTCCTCGGATCGAGCCTCGCATTGGGCTCTCTGCTCAGCCGGGAGCCTTCTTCCCCCGTCTCTCTCTGCCTTCCTCTCTGCCTACTTGTGATCTCTCTCTCTCTCTGTGAAATAAATAAATAAAAATATTTTTAAAAAGAGTATAAATTTGATTCTCTTAATGAGGTCTATATTTGTCTCCCCCTAAATTCATATGTTGAAACCTAATCCCCAGTGTAATGGTTTTTGGAGGTGGAACCCTCATGAATGAGATTAGTGCCCTTACAAAAGAGACTCCAGAGAGCTCCCTGTTCGCTTCTTTTATGTGAATACACAGGACACCCCCACGAGACAGCAGAATCTGTTGCTGTCTTGGTCACGGACTTCCTAGCCTGCAGAGCTGTGAGAAATATGTTTCTGTTGACTATAAAACCATCCACTCCACAGTGCTTTTATAGAGCAACCTGAGCTAAGACAATCCCTTTGAATCCAGTTAAATTTCTTTGAGTTATTTAAAAGTTCTCTATTTCTCAATGTTCAGATTTTCTGCATCTGACTTCAAAATTCTCCAGCTCCACTAGCTACATTGGACTCTATTCAAACCACACATAATTGTTTTTCTTTTTTTTTTAAGATTTTATTTATTTATTTGACAGAGAGAGATCACAAGTAGACGGAGAGGAAGGCAGAGAGAGAGAGAGAGGGAAGCAGGCTTCTTGCTGAGCAGAGAGCCCGATGTGGGACTCGATCCCAGGACCCTGAGATCATGACCCGAGCCGAAGGCAGCGGCTTAACCCACTGAGCCACCCAGGCGCCCCCATAATTGTTTTTCATACAGAAGAGGATTGCATGAGAAATGGCATCACACAATGGTCAAGAGTGTGGACCTTTAGACAGATTGCTTATATTCACATGTTGGCTCTGACAAGTTTCATCTTGAGCACATTACTTAGTCTTTTCTATTAAATGGGAATAACAACAGTTATTCTGAATGGCTATCATAAAGACTAAATTTGTTAATATAGGTGAAGTGCACATAAGAACAGCAACTGGGATATAATAAATGCTATATAAACATTTGCTATTGTTCTGTTAGTAAAGCACAGTATATAATGGTTATTCGAGGTGTGTCTGGTGTCTGTCCAGCTAGAGCATTATGGGGTTTATTTGAAGACCCAAATTATCAGAATAGTATGAATAGATTGTCACAATTAATTTTATTTCTGAGAGAATTTCATGTCACCACTGTTTTTAAACTATCATTATCAATTACAGCTAACATATATTAATTTAATCCAGTATAGCAGGTAGTTTGAATTATTCTTTTTTTTTTAAGATTTTATTAATTTATTTGACAGAGAGAGAGAGATCACAAGTAGGCAGAGAGGGGGGAAGCAGGCTCCCTGCTGAGCAGAGAGCCCGACTCAGGGCTTGATCCCAGGACCCTGAGCTCAAGACCTGAGCCAAAGGCAGAGGCTTTAACCCACTGAGCCACCCAGGCGCCCTAGTTTGAATTATTCTCTGAATAACTCTCTCAATCCTTCTTCCTTTAAACTTGCTAATATATGAACTTACATTGTTTTTCATAGTGCCCTTTGTAGTTATATAAAGGCATGGGTTACTTAACAGTTCAGTTTTCTAAAGCATATTGATATAAATTTAACTCCCAGCAAAGGAAAGTAGTAATTATTCCAAGTTCTTAGATTTTTTTTTTTTCTTTACAAGGAATGTCATAAAATTCTGCATATTTCTCTTGGAGCATACTAATAGTAAATTACAAAGTAATAAGATGTTATGAATTCTGACAATGAAAGAAAGATCTGGAATCCTGAACCTACAGTTGCTTTGAGGTAGTCCAGAGGAAGCCTTAGAATGGTATGATTTTGGTAGCTACTCATTGAGTTATTTTCTTATCTAACAAACGTTCATTGAGTACTTTCTGGGTGACAGGTGATATTCTGTTCTCCCGAAATAAAATAGTGAACCAGACAGACACATTTTCCGTTTCCATGGAATTCATATTTATAGAAGACAGATAATATGCAAATGTATGCATATCATAATGTCAAGTAATGAGAAGTCCTGGGGAGCATATACAGCAGTGTAATGTGACAGAGAGAATGAGTGGTGGTAGAGACATGGTCAGAGAAATTCTTCCTGAACAGCTTATCTTTCAGCTGAGATCTGAATGATGAGAAGAAATCAGATGTAGGAGGCTATGTAGGAACAGACCTTGACATCAGGGAAGGTCTTGTGCAAAGGCCACAAGGCTGAGGTGAGCCTGTACTATTTGGAGAGTTGAGAAAAAGCTTAGTGGCAGAAGTGTGGTGACTGAGGGCAGAAGAGTAAAAGGACATGAGATGGGGGGCCCATGCATGGCTTCACCACATATGATCACTTAACAGGTAGTAAGGAATCTAAGTCATATTTTAAGTGTGATGAGGAAATTCTCATAAGTAGGTTTGTAGTATTTTTTTTTTTTACTGACATTTAAAAAATTATTTTGGCTTTTAGAATAATGGATTTCTGTGGCTGTGTTATAAAATTACAAAATGGTCAAAAACATATATAACCCTGTTGGCAGATCTTTCCAACCTCAAGAAGGACTTAGTAAATCTATAGTTTCTACTTCTTCCCTCTAAGATTTTCCAATTTGTCCTTGTAAGTCTTAGTACTAGGTGAAATGTCTGCTAATAAAACCATGGTTACTTATTTTTGTTATTATTTAATGAGAAAATGCTTTATATAGAAAGTAATTTTTCAGAAATAAATGGTAATACAATGTAATATATTCATAAAGGATATTAGCAGTTTCAAAGTAGTATCCTTGTTTACACATCTGTTACATACAATACATCAAATCAGAACCAGAAGAAGGAAAACAGATCAAATTATTGCCTCTACCCTCAGAAAACATGCAATTTATTAGAAAAATAATATGTTTATGAATAAGTTATTACATCATAGAAATGTGCAAGAAGAGACTTAGGGTATCACAAATTTCTTTGTAGTTTAGAATGACAAGATGGTATTTTTGTTCTGCAGGAAAGAGAAAAAGCGAGAAATACTGAAAATTAATGGGAACTCCAGAAGAAACAGTGAAGCAAAAGCTGACAGAAATTGATCTAAGAGAACAAACAGTTGTTATCATATCCAATAAATACAAGTCAGAGTATCATTGAAAAAATATTTAGAATAAATAATCTAAATGTGGTTTGATTTAAATCAGGTTCTGGTACTAATTATAAAAGTTATTGTATCTGTCTGATTTTAATTTCTTTCATATTAAAAACAGAGTAGTTGGCCATGCCAGATACCAGATTACCTTTTTTTTTTTTCTTAAATTCTGTAACTTCTTATCAAGTAAGTATACTGCCTTCTTCAGACAGCAGCCAAGTCAGAGTGACCTTTTCAAAATGCAAATCTTATCAGGGCATCCTCCAACTTAAAATATTTTGATCACTTTCCCTTTCATGTAACATAAGACAACAGGGCTCAGCTTGGTATGGTTCTTTCTACTTTTCGAGCTCTACTGTGAACTTCATTCCCCTAGCTTTCTCTAGTTCAGACAAAATGCCTTTCGACCACTAATATTCATATTGTGCTTCCCATGACTGCTGTTCCTGGGATACTTTTTTCTCCTGTCTTGCCTTAACTCCTAAGGCTCATTAATTTCTTGCTCATAATTTATATCAAACCCTCTTTTAGAAGTTGTAGTAGCATTATGTCACTTTCAATCATGACACTTATTATAGTTGCAATTTTTCAATTAGTTTTATGGAACTCACCTCTATGTATTCTACTAGATTGAGGGTCCATGAAGGTAATAGCTATGTCTGTGTTTCCTCTCTGTAGCATTCCAGCAGCTTAGTTGTATCTACTAAATGTGTATTGAATGGATGAATCAATGAATCAATGAGTAGAGAGATTGATGCTGGCAGTGAAAATGGAAAGAATGGTTATAAAGTATATTTATGATAGTGTCCTCTTCCTGATAGACTAATTCTCCATAATTGTCTGATTAACTAATGGTTTTCTTCAGCTCCCCTACAACCAACAATGCAGAAATGAGTAAGAATTTGGAACTGCTCTCAGAAATAACATCATTGTCGAGCACTAGGTGTTTGTATATAAGTGATGAGTCACTAAGTTCTAGCACTGACACTAATATTACACTGTAGGTTAGCTAACTGCAATTTAATAAAAACTTGAAAAAAGAAAGAATATCATCATCCTGATAATCACTGTTATCAAAAACCATTTTCTTCATCATCGTCATCATTGTGATCGTTAGGATCATTGCTATCATGAACGTGATCACTATCAGAAGTACAAATACACCTCTGTTCAGTATTGTAGCACAGTGGAAATTAGGAGTATTCATATATGTTTAGAGTTGAGCCTATTTTTCATGAATAAAGAGGACCGATGATCAGGTGAAGGGGAAGAGAGTGTAAACCGGTAGAATACATTCCTGATAATTTAGCTTTGAAAGGAAGCAATAAAATTTGCATTTTTGAATTTATACCTAATTTGACATCCTCTAGGACAGGACAAAGAACAGACGCTGTCAATACAGAATGCAGTACTTATGTCATATTTTGACAGACTTGAGTGAATGTAAGTATTTGTCTCAAAGACCCTTTCTGTGCAGGCAATCCCTTTTTTTTTTTTTTAAGATTTTATTTATTTATTTGACGAGAGATCACAAGTAGATGGAGAGGCAGGCAGAGAGAGAGAGAGAGAGGGAAGCAGGCTCCCCACTGAGCAGAGAGCCCGATGCGGGACTCAATCCCAGGACCCTGAGATCATGACCTGAGCTGAAGGCAGCGGCTTAACCCACTGAGCCACCCAGGCACCCCAGGCAATCCCTTTTTAACAGTTGTCCTTCTTTGGCAATACATGGCCCTCATCACCTTAGAATTTAACAAAATATCACTGCACAATGCTCCTTTTTCAATCTGAATTTGTATCCCAGGTATAGGAAAATAGTATCTCTCCACAGAACTCTTCTTCCCAAATTGAATACAAATGCACACCAAACCTACGACAGATTATTATGGACATGTTTATACGCCTTTGCAGAAAAGATAGTTGGTATTTCTATTTTGGAAAAAGAAACAGCACCTATTCAAAATATTACCTGAGATAGTTAGACTTAGAGTACATAATATATTATGCTTTTGATTATAATATTAGATAACAATAGAGCAAGCAGAATATCATGTATGCAGTTCTCACAATATATAATTGAAATTCAAAATATTTGTTGGGTGAATAAAGGAATCTACAAGTCAATAAATCAATTTCTACAGTTTTTATTAGTGATTAAGGTATTTTTCTTTTTAAAACAATTCAGTTTGAGGTATATTCACAACAAACAAACTTGTTCCATCTTGTAACACATTACATGTTTTTCCAAAGAAAAAGAGTGGTATGCGCATAATTACTTCCTAACTTCCTAAATATGATTTCTCTTAGCATTCAATTGTTTCAATCCAGTATTCAAAACATGAGTGAAAAATTCCAATTTGACATTTAACTCTTAAATCACTAGGCAGTAACTTGAAGGAAATCAACACATGTCTAATTTTCTGTTATTTTCTACCAATAGTAATCTTAAAATTATACTTTGTAATAAAAAATGGGCAGATGAGTATGAAGCCAAAAAAAATTCCATTCTGATTTTTAGATAGCTCTTTCAGCTGACATCATAAGGAAATAAAACTTTTTTACCCATAAAAATAATTACATTTAAAACAATTTAAACTCATTAAGTGCACATAATAAATAAAAAAACTAATTCCTCAGAGAACAAAACATTTTCTCTACTCCTACCTTAAGGGTTTTGTCCTCTGTCTCATTGATTTCCTTACAGATCGGAGTCTCTGAGAAATTTAAGTCTGACTGTCTTAAAAATATGGGTGGATACATTAGGATGGATGTATATTTTGAAATCTGATAATACTCAACTCAAAACTTTGGAAACTCATTCAGTTTGATTACCAAAATAAAGTAGTCTTTTAATTCCATTCTCCACATTATTTCCTTCATTTTGTCAAAATATTTCCCCCTTCCATATCTTACTAGAACTGAAGGTAAAACCCTGAAAATCCACTATCTCTAGATATTCTTGGAGAGTTTGGCCCCATTTTTTGAGATATAACCTTCATCTAAAAGCTTGTAAAATACTGATAATTCAAAAAAATATCTAACTGGTGACTTTCTGAGTGAAAATTAAAACCTGACCTTGACTTTCACAAGAAATAGCAATCTTTCATTATGTACACCGATTTAGATCAATCTCTACTCTATAAATATTAGAGATGGGATTAAAATCTAACTTCCCAATTTCTTTTCACTTATCTATGCTGTCTGTGTATGCATCTTGATGAATGAATGCAGTTGACAATCAAGGCCAAGTAGTTTCCTAAATATCGTCCATGTCAGGATACAGCGGCCATTTACAATTCAATCTGGCCACTCAGAAATTGAGGCCTCTTCCAGTTTTGTGGAAATCCCCAGCCATGTGAAATATAGTGTCCCTCTTACAACAGAACCTGTGTAGTTGGAATTCTGTCTCACCAGTGCCCTCTTGCACCTAGAACATGAACAAATGCCTTGGACTTAAAAGAATCACTTGTACCTAGCCCAGACCTGGAATTGTTAGCTGGAAATGCAAATTTGCAGGGAAAATGTGAGTACTATGCAGGCAATGAGGAGAGAATCAGTAGTAAATACATTCAGTTTCCAGAGGCAATGGTGTATGAGCATATTGAGAAGTGTCCCATGACATTAATAAGAAATTTAGAAGGGGGACGCCTCGGTGGCTCAGTCGGTTAAGCCACTGCCTTCAGCTCAGGTCACGATCCCAGGGTCCTGGGATCGAGTCCTGCATCAGGATCCTTGTTCAGCGAGGAGCCTGCTTCTCTCTCTGCCTCTGCTTGCCATCTTGCTTGCTTGTGCTCGCACTCTCTCTCTCTCTCTCTCTGACTAAATAAATAAATAAATAAAATCTTAAAACAAAAGTAGAAGAAAAAAAAGATAAGCAAGCAAAGAACTGAGGCAGTGATTAACACTAGGAGAAACAAAATGTTGTATTAGAATGAAGACATGTTTATGGTTCATTATATGGTACAGCCGTGAACAATAACTATGTAGACCTAAAAATGCATTTGTGAAAAATATGGGTTTAAGTAAAAATTAGAATGTGATTATATTACAAAGATGAGGAGAAAAGAGATGGTGGGAAGTAGGAAAAGCTAGAGATTAATTTTCTAAATTTGGAAGTCAATATATGTGTTAGTTGGAATTTTCCAGAGACACAGAATAAGCGGGATGAGTATATATGTGCATAAATAGGTATAGAGAGATGGGGGTGGTGGAGAGAGAAAGAAATTAACTTGAAGGGAGTAGCTCATATAAATGTTGAGGTCTGGCAAGTCCAAAATTTGTAGGGTAGGCCAGCAAGCTAGAGACCCAAGGAAGAGTTGCAGATCAAAGGCCTTCAACTGATAGAAAGAAATCCACACATATCATGGAGAATGATCTGCTTTACTCAAAAATCTATTGCTTTAAATGTTAACCTCACCTAACAAATGTTTCACATAAACATCTAAAAGAACATTTGATCAAATATAAGGGTACCATAGCCTAACCAAATTGATGCATAAAACTAACCACCATGATATATAATATCTAAATCTGAAAAATCTAGAAGCAGCATGGGGGAATGGGATTAAGGATAGGGAATCATGGAATAAGGGCTTGTACTTTTCTCATTATAAGTCTGACAATTTTTACTATTGGACTCTTTAATCTACATGAAAGGATTACTTAAAAATAATAAACTAAAAAATTATTTTAATAAAATTTTTAAACACACATTCATCATTAATATTTCAGTTGTATATTGTATTCTCCTAAACAAATACCTACTAATGGCCAAGAATTCATAAAATCATCTGTCTACTCAGGAAGGTAGGAATAAAAACAGTAGCATATACAAGTTTACATAAAGGTCTTGGCCAATGAAAGCATCAATCGATCACTTCTGGGTTGCAAAAATAAATATATACATGTTTCCAATAATAACTTTTAAGTTATCAGCAAAACCACATCCCAAATCACCCACAATTGCTATGACTACCACAAAGGCTTTCTTCAGTAAGATGATGATGATGCAGTCTTGACTTCATCCCCTGGACATCTCTAATTTCAAAAAAGTTATGGAATTTGTCAATGTAATGATAAGTATATTCCATAAGTATGTCACATGTGATGAGAATCCTCTATTTTGCCTCAAAGTCCAATGAGTCTTTTTAGTGCCATTCAAAGATACTCATGTAAGATTGAAAGCAGACATTCATTGAATGATAGATGATAGATAGATAGATAGCTACTAGCATTCCATTATAAGCTCCAATTACCTCCTCTGAAATCCTTTCTACTATAGAGTCTCTGTATAAATCCCACACTCATCAAAAAGCCATAAAAATCCCCATATCTAGGGTGGCTCAGTGGGTTGGGCCGCTGCCTTCGGCTCAGGTCATGATCTCAGGGTCCTGGGATCGAGCCCCGCATCGGGCTCTCCGCTCAGTGGGGAGCCTGCTTCCTCCTCTCTCTCTGCCTGCCTCTCTGCCTGCTTGTGATCTCTCTCTGTCAAATAAATAAATAAAATCTTTAAAAAAATAAATAAATAAATAAATAAATCCCCATATCTAGCGTTTGTCTGGAATTGCTTCTTATTTACCTTACTTGCTGATCCTATCTCCTTCTCAAACAGCAACAAAAACTTCTTTCAAGTCTCATTCCTTCTTTTTTGCTTAACATTCTTTAAAACACAAATCATTACTTCTCTTAGTGAGTAAATTTATTTCAGAATAGGTTTTTCTTGATAGTTCTTTATAAATTTTGGCTCTATGTTCCTTAAAATAAATGAATCTTCTATGTACCATTTTGTAACTGGCATATAAACTTTACAAGTTACTGCATATAAAATAGCTTTCTTGGGGTACCTGAGTAGCTCAGTGAGTTAAGCCTCTGCCTTTTGGCTCAGGTCATGATCCCAGGGTCCTGGGATTGAGCCCTGCATTGTGCTGGGCTCCCTGCTCAGCTGAGAACCTGCTTCTCCCTCTCCTTCTGCTGCTCTCCTGCTTCTGCTCCCTCACTCACTCTCTCATAAATAAATAAATAAATAAATAATAAATTTCTTAACATCCAAATTGATAAACAGTATTTTTTAACATTGTATATCTTAAAACAAGACTAAGCCACATACAGGCATTTTTGTGTATGTTTTCCAGTTCTACTTTTTTGATATAAGCTTGAGGTTTCATATTGATTGATAATACATGATAATAGTTTTCATTTAAGATAACAAAAATATGCTCTAAGTTAAAAATTTGGCCTAGAAATTCTGACTTTATGTGTTAGATTCATACAAAAATTAAACGTCTTTCCTACAAATCAGAAATAGCTTATTTGAAAATGCAATATTCAATAAAATAGCCATAAAAGCTACAAACAGAAAACATCTTTTAGAAGTAAAACTAATATCTAATATGCAAGACCTTTATATAGAAAATTTTATAAGACATTTTTGAATAGTACAAATGAGAACCTAAACAAATTGGATATATTATGTTTGTAAATGGGAAGATTCAATACTATAGGGTATATTTTCCCAAATATATCTTTAAACTCCTTGTATTACAATCAATTTCCAACAGTACTTTTTTTTTTTGAAATTTTGACTTTATAATGTTATGAAAACATAGAGTCAAAGCAATGAAAATGATTTTGGGATAAAATCTCTATAGTTATTAAATATCAATTTTATTTTAAATCTACAGGAATTAAGCCAACCAATACTAGTGTCAAAACAGATAAATAAACCATTTTGGTGGCAAGTTCAAGAACAACTCCACTAACATATTTAAATTAGATATATAGCAGATTCAGAGGTATAGGTAAACTATTTAATAAATGGTACTATGAGAAACAGGTTGTTGAAATAAATGTATTTAATGTTACCTCAACTCACACACAAACCAATAGTCTGGGAAATTACATGCCTAAATAAAAATAATTATGCTTTAAAACATTTATAAATACATACACACATACACACACACATATGGGTATACATACTCATAAATGGGAAGATATACATGTACATAAATGTATACACGTGTTTACATATATCAAATTTTAAAAATTAATAAGATGTAGGGAAATATATACAGAAGCAAGATGGTAAAGGGAAATATTTTCTGCATTACAGTTAGAAACTGATTTTCTTATACAAAATCACAATATACATGTCTTAAAAACATACACTGAAAAGACACACAGCTCATCTTCAGTGGACAGATTATAACTGGGCAATTCATAAGCCAAGTAAATCATCTAGAGAATAAAGACTAGAAAAAAAAGTGCTTAACCACACCAGTAACCAAAGAGAGAACATGGAGAAAAAATGGAATATTACTTCATATCTATCAGCTCAGCACAAATTAAAAGTCTGACAATATTAAATGTTGACAAGGAAGTATATAGTAAGGAAAACACTCTTAAGCTACATGAGGGGAATGTAAATTTTACAGACACTTTATAAATATCTATTAAAGTCAAATATCTATTTTGTATCAATTCAGAATTGTGGTACCGATGCAAGAGAGTTCATTTTTTTTTCTTTTACGGAAATAAGTATGGGGATTGACAGTCCAAGAAGGCCACATGGTCATTTGGCCCCCAGCTTCCTTCTATTGTTGGTCTGGCCCGTACATGCAATAAAAGTAGAAAAACTTCCATGATAATGGCGTTTATGAACATTAATAAAGAGAAAGAATGGAAAAGAATGGGCCAATTAACAAGTTCCAAGCAGGAACTTAATACTATCTTTCATGTTCTGTTTCTCAAGGGAGAAAAAAGAGGCAAATGATTAAGTTGTGATGAAGTTGAGTAGGTTGGTAATGGGGTATTTGTTATGTTAATTTCTATAATTTTCTCTATTTTAAAAATATTTCAGAGAAAAGACATTTTAGGGGTGTCTGGGTGGTTCAGGTATTGATCTCATGGTGGTGAGTTCAAACTTCATATCAGGTTCCATGCTGGGTGTGGAGCCCATTAAAAAAGAAAGAGAAAAAGAAAAAGGGAGGAAGAGAGGGAGGGAGGGAGGAAGGAAGAAATGAAGGAAGGAAGGAGAGAGAGAGAAGGAAGGAAGGAAAGAAGAGGGAAGGAAAGAAAGAAGGAAGGAAGAAAGAAAATATATTTTAGTCTGTCGAAAATTGAAAATAATAATTAATAATTAATAACATATGGAGTAAACATTTTCACTCAGTATGGCTGCTCACACCTGACAGCCAGTCTGTGGGTGGGAAGTTCTTCATCGCCAGAATCCTATTGGTTGGCAAGACCATCTCCTCACCCACACGGAGAAATGGGCACTCCCACCTTTCCAGCATCCCTACAGCTGGACACAATCATGGGGCCTATGATGGTGACACCAGAGAGAGAGAAGGGCCAGAAGTTTTCTCTCTGTGAGGATAGTAACCCCAGTTGCAGAGCCACATTCTTGATGAAGTGGGGACAGAGCAAACGGAAACTGTTCTCAGCCTGTGGGCAGTGACAGCTCTTTCCTCTTTGTGCTAGACTTTGGGATTTGCTAATAGGGGCTTTGCCTTGAGCCTAATCGTTAAGTCCTGTTACTCATTTTTATAACAATACAATATTCATTTCAACTTTTTTTCTGTTCTATAAACCAGAGTCAGCATTTGTTGGAAAGGGATGAGGTAGAAATATGGTTGCTGCTAAAGTAAGTTTAATGAGAGTTATAAGGAACTCCTTGAAACACAGCATGTAAACCACCAATGGAGCTGGAATATGGGAGAAGAAATACACAAAACCCAAAGTAGTAAAAGACGATGGAGGAGTGCTCTTCGGGCTCATGCTCATGTATTTACTGGGGGAGTGCTGTATAATGAGAAAAGCAGGGATTTTGAAAACATAATGGCTTGAATTCTAGGTACCTCTGACTCAATCTATCATGAAGGCAAGAGACTTCCCATACACTTTACACATGCATGGAAGACATTATTATGAAGACCACAGCTCTCAGCCATGGCTAACTTAACTCTTTATTTCCTGCATAGTGTGGACAGTATTCCATTGTGCAGTGGGGCAGGTGCACCCATGCATGTGTGTGTAGGGTGCGTTTTGTGTGTGTGTTGGCGGGGAGGGGTTCTCCACTGGCTCTTGGTGAGGTAGGTTATTATCTCTATTTGATTGAGACCCTACCTGGATCAAGGTTGATTTTAAAATAAACAGCTTGCAAAATTAGTAGAAATTTCTTACTTCATGCCTAGGTACATTTTGTAATATATTCCATTCAATTAAGACAGCTTTCCTTATAATAAGTTTCTATTAATCCTATAGTGACAGGTAGTTTTGCTGTTATAATATATTGGTATTTTATCTTTAAACATCCTTTTAAAATTTCCAGATATTATTAAGTAAGGAAATAAAATATGAAAAAAAACACAAAAAACTAATGCAAAATCTGCTACCTGAATGAACTTGAGAAAGATACTAAATCTCCCTGAATTTCAGTTTTGTCAACTGTAAAATAAAGGGATTAGATAAAAAGAACACAAATATTCCTTCCAACATTAAGATTCTGGTTCTATGAATACAGATTTTTTTTTTTTTTGGTTGGGATAGTACTGAAATAAATATTTCTGTCATTATAAACATAATAAAATTTCCCATTTCAGAGATTTGCGAGTAACATTCAAGAACAACTGAAAAGTCACAAAATAAGGGCCCTGAAATTTATGGTGAAATGATTTGACACCCAGAATTGACATTTTTTTTTAAAGATTTTATTTATTTATTTGACAGAGAGATCACAAGTAGACAGAGAGGCAGGCAGAGAGAGAGAGAGAGAGAGAGAAGCAGGCTCCCTGCTCAGCAGAGAGCCCGATGCGGGACTCGATCCCAGGACCCTGAGATCATGACCTGAGCCGAAGGCAGCGGCTTAACCCACTGAGCCACCCAGGCGCCCCAGAATTGACATTTTATAACTGTTGTTCTCCAAATACTTTTTCCTAATGAATATGTTTAGGAGCTGTTTTATGAATATAATTTAAGAAGAAGTATGAAGAGAATTACTCACTTTCACACTGTTCTACACGTGGGTATTTTGGTGGCAAACCAGGCATAATTTCATTCTGTTAGGTGTCTACTTTACAGATATGTAAAATAATATCTTTACCAGGAAGTTTCAATAATAACCTTATTTAGACCTTTGTAATGAAAAAATAGTCCACTAGACTTTGTGGGGGTGGGTGGAACTATACAATTAAACTAATTTAGCTGTAATACCTGTCTGGCATTGTGATATAAAAATGATTAAAGATTTTGCTATGCAGGAAGAATGAGCTAAGTTTTATTAAAAACCTTCATTTTAACAGGGACTCTTCTAAGGGCAAAGGCATCGTATACATTATTCTAGTCCTCTCTCTTTTCTTTTTTTTTTTTTAATAAAGTTTTTTTTTTTTTTTTTTTTTTTTTTTTGACAGAGAAAGAGACTGCAAGAGATGGAACACAAGCAAGGAGAGTAGGAGAGAGAGAAGCAGGCTTCCTGCTGAGCAGGGAGCCTGATGCAGGGCTGGATCGAGGACCCTGGGATCATGACCTGAGCCGAAGGCAGACGCTTAAGGACTGAGCCACCCAGGCACCCCTCTAGTTTTCTCTTTCACATATCAGTGTGAAAGACATATCATATCTATGATGCCTGTTTTACAGACTAGAAAGTTGAGGCTCTGACATAATCAAGGAATACTTGAAATAGGTTTTCGAGGTGACAACACACATTATTATTTAATCTTAACCACGCCTTTTAGTTAGAGACCACTGCTTCTTGTCACTGATCAGAATGATATTTACTATAATAATTTACACAAGGTTACTGAGCTTATAAACAACAGAAGACAGTAGAACGTGAATTCTGTTTATATGCCATATTTGCCCATTTTTACTCCACAGTGCTTTAAAATTATTGACTTTCTATTTTCCCCTTACATCTTTGTATTTTATAAGACTGATGAGTAGGAGAAATGAGTAAGCCATTACGTGTATACACGATTGTATGTGTGTATACATGTATTTATGTAACTACTAAAAGAACTGGAGGAATTTCACTGTAAGAAGTATAAGGTAAGTTTCCTGCCATCAAAGAGCCTCCACTCTAGACAAGGAGAGTATTCATGCATTTATACAAAACAGCAGAGGGTTACAATGTGAAACAAATGAGTAATTCAGAAAAGACATGCTACTATAATTTTGCACACACTACAGGAGCATCAGAACCTGATTGGTTCACTCTAGATACACGAAGAAGGAGTCTATAGCCCGACCCATTGATAGTCTTTAATGAATCACACACTATTTGGACTACGTTCTAAAGAAGCAAAAAGGCCATGAATAAGAGGGAAGTTTAAGATCAGCTTAGCAACTGAATATTAATTGTTAAGGAAATAATACAGGATATAAGGCAAAAGCCCATAACAGGAGTCAGAGAACCAATGATGCAAGTCCGGGTTCAGTGGGAGTAAATAGTTGAGAAGGAAGAAAACTCCAAGAATCATTGACTTGGAAAATTCCAGAGAGAGAGGTTGAGAACAGAAGCCAAGGGTTCAGAATCAAAGATGCCAAATTCATGCTTCAATCTGTGGAGGGTGATAGCTCAGAAATTAAGATCAGAGTGTATGAAGCCTATCTAAGAGCTAAGGATTTGGAGCTCATATAGAAGCCAGGAACCACTGAAGATTTTTGTCAAGGAGGATCATCTTTAAAGAGTAGTTTTGGGGGCACGTGGGTGGCTCAGTGGCTTAAGCCTCTGCCTGCGGCTCAGATCATGATCTCAGGGATCCAGCCCCCCATCAGGTCCTCTGCTCAGCAGGGAGCCTGCTTCTCCCTCTCTCTCTGCCTGCCTCTCCACCTACTTGTGATCTCTTTCTCTCTGTCAAATAAATAAATAAAATCTTTAAAAAAATAAATAAAGAGTAGTTTTTAAGGACCTTATTGGAATTCATATATTTTTGTTAAATTTCATTCAGCAATTTAAAAATTGTCAACAGAGGAAAACACTGCAGGGGACATTATGATCATTTTTTAACAGAAGAAACACATAAGTGGTCTTTCCTTACATCTGCAGGTGTGTAATAGTAAACTATTTTCTAGGAATGGAGCAGCATGGATGCAGGTAAATTCCTTTCCTGGTAACCCCATACAGAGGATGTAACCAAAGATTGAAAGCTACATGCATAGATTAAATAATCTAGTCTGTGTGTGTAGGTATACTTTGCAAAAAATATTAGAAATGTTTCAACATAATAGCATTTATTTTATTTTTAAAGATTTTATTTATTTGTCTCAGAGAGAGAGAGAGAGAGCAAGCAGGGGCAGCTGCTGGCAGAACAGGCAGAGGGAGAAGCAGCCTCCCTGCTGAGCAAGGAGCTCCATGTGGGACCTGATCCCAGAATCCTGGGATCATGATCTAAGCAGAAGGCAGACATTTAACCTTCTGAGCCACCCAGGTGCCTCTCTATTTTATTTTTTACATGCACTTTTCATAAGATTTGCTTCTCCCTTTCCCTCTGCCTGCTGATCCCCCGGCTGTGCTCACACGCGTGCTCTCTCTCTCTCTGTCAAATAAATAACTTTTGTATCTACATGGACAGGACTGGTGGAGATTACCCTGAGTGAAATAAGACAAGCAGAGAAAGTCAATTATCACATGGTTTCACTTGTGGAGCATAAGGAATAACACAGAGGACATTGGGAGAAGGAAAGGAAAAGTGAATTCGGGGGAATTAGAGGGGGAGATGAATCATGAGAGAATGTGGACTCTGAGAAATAAACTGAGGGTTTTGGAAGGGAGGGGTTGGAGGGTTGGGTGAGCCTGGTGGTAGGGATTATGGAGGGCACGTATTGCATGGAGCACTGGGTATGGTGCATAAACAATGAATCTTGAACACTTAAAAAATAAAATTAAATTTAAAAATAAAATAAAAATCTTTAAAAAAAATTCTCTCTCTCCCTCTACCCCTCCCCCGTGCCCCAACACCCCACCTCCCCACATACACCCGCTCTCTCTCTCTCTCTCAAAAAAAAAAAAAGAATACATCTTTGTGGCTGGCTAAAGTCATTCAAATCTAAAAATCTTCATTTAAATACATTCATCTTTCTAAAAAGAATTCAGAAGGAACTCTGTTTAGCTAAATCATCTTTTATAAAGGCTTGCTTAGTATGAGTATTTTAGTTGAAATTCTTAGAAATATTCAGAAATAGATATGGTATATGTCAAATGTGTCTGTTCAATCTGGAGTAAATAAAATATATATATATATATATATATATATATATATATATGCAAACATATGTAAATAACATATATACACACAAACGCAAATATCATTTCTGAAGTGGCATAGATTAAAGAGTAAAAATCCATCAAAGAAATGACAAGTTTTCCCAGGTGAAATTCTGTCAAAAATAAACGATGGAGGGCAACATAAGAGCACAAAAAACATAGGCAACCTTATAAACCATCTTATTTGAATTTTATGATGCTCCAAATATGTGTAATTTTTTCTTCAGCAAGCTTTAGAACACATTGTACATAGTGTTCACCAAGCCCATTGTACACCTGGCAATATGTATAAAGATTTATTGTCTATGGATAAATATTACAGAGGTAATTAATTTACTGTGTAAATAAAAGAAGGGAGGAGTGAACGAGCAGATATAATTTATGCAAGGCATTTGAAAATTTAGGGCTAATTTTATGATTGGAGTTCAGATACGTTAAGTTCTGCATGCTAATAAGTTGCAGAATTATTATTAACCCCTTAAGTTCCTGGCCTACATACCAATTTATTTCCTCATGTATTAAATTACCTACCACTTTTAGGCCAAATATGACAAACATGGACTTTTGAAAATTCTGATTTTGAAATAATAAATATCGATTCTAGGGGAAAAATGTAAAATAAAGAATTCCAAAAGAAATTAAACAAATATTACCAATATATCTGCTACTTGTTATATGCAGTTTCTACTCTGCCAGTCTGTGCCTATCTTTATGTACTTCTACTAACTTAGAATCACTTGATACATACCTGTTTAAAACATACTTTCTCCCTTTTGTGGACATTTTCACTTGCCAATGTTACCCTACTTACATCATTATTTTAATGGATTCATCAAAAGATTTATTTATTGAACTAATTATCTATTGTTGGATATTTGTCATTCTTAAATTTTATTATCAACAGTGCTATGATGTACATGCTTTAGCCATCACTGTGTGCATATCTCTAATTAGTTTCTTGTAATAAATTCACAGAAAAACATTTGTTCATTTGAAAGGATATAGATTCTTCAATTTTCTGATATGTTGCTAAATTACCCTTCCAAAGGTTTTATCTACTTAGATTCTCAAAAACAGAATATGAAAGCACCATGTACGAATCCATATTGTTGCTAAAACTAGATTTAAAAAAATTCACATAAAAAAAGCTTTGCCAGTCTGATTTGGAAAAATATTATTTCAGAGATATAATTGCCATTTTTTTTATTATTGGTGATGTTGGGAATGCTTTCATTGGCTTACTATTTTTTTTATATCGTCTTTGATATTAGACTAATTTATTTGTGTCTATTTATCTATTGGGATTTTCAGCTTCTTTTTTAAAAAAGAGCTTTCATATATGAAATATATTTTCTGTGCATATTTGCTGCCTCCTCCAGTTTTAGCCGTTTATCATTGTAATTAATTTTATAATCAGATGATTTATATTTAATGTAGTCAAACTTGCAAATACTTTCTGAACTTTTCATGTATGTTTGGAAAAGACTTCACCACAATTTAATTAAATATCTCGATCTCTTTCTGTATTTTCTAGTTCTTTAATGTTTGCATTTTTATATTTAAATATCTAGCAAAGACTTATTTTGTCATAATGAGATTTTTTTTCTTTTTCCCCCTAGTATAGTTAGGCAATATTCCCAATTGTCAAGGCTGGTTGAATGCTCACCAAAGAAAAACATATTTTGTTTATCTTTTTTTTTTAACTTTTTTTTTTTTAATTCATTTATTTGACAGAGAGAGATCACAAGCAGGCAGAGAGGCAGGCAGAGAGAGAGGAAGAAGCAGGCTCCCTGCTGAGCAGAGAGCCCGATGCGGGGCTCGATCCCAGGACCCTGAGATCAAGACCTGAGCTGAAGGCAGCGGCTTAACCCACTGAGCCACCTAGGCGCCCCTATTTTGTTTATCTTATGTTTATTTTATATCACTTGTGTTAAGAAGCCTGTGACCCAGTTATGCTTATGTATTTTTTCTCTTATACATGATCACTAAGTAGTCTGTCCTAGGTCTTTCTTAAATGAGAGAGTAACTCAGGTTAAAAAGGGACAAATAAGGCTAATGTTAACAGTACTAATAAGATGCACACATTCTGTGTCCAGACTATGAAATAGGTCTGTTCTAAACTCAGTGAATGTTCTCGTGAGATAAATGGTATTAATATTCTGATTGATGGATTAAATCACAATATTGAGAAAAAAAGTGAGAAACTGATAGACGTAAGATTCAAACCCAGGCAGTCTGATGCTAGTGAATAGGCTTATTGACCCTTCCACTAGACTTGCCTCTAAATAAAGACAGAAGGAGAATGGGAGAAGTCTACAAAGGGTGGAGAGAAGGGACATAAACTCAATGAGTGCACAAAAACAGAACACATCCTTTTCAGTTACTTTTGTTGTTTTTTCTTTTTCCTTTTATGACCTTGAAAGATAAACACTGGAAGTGATTAATATGAAAAATGGAAGCATATTTACCAGTAAGTAGAGCCAAAGGTCAAAGGAAGTATTCTCCAAAACAGGCAAGAGTTGTAAAATACTGGTGGTCTTATTTCCCCAAAGGTGCATAAATGTATAATGATTAGGGTGATATTAAGTTAAATTATTTCCCTAAAGATCGCAATAGATATTTCAACGTATCAGTGCCAGATGGACAGTGATGAGAGATGTGCTAACTGTAGTCTCGCCACAGTGTTGCCCAAGCACAATTCTATTTTACAACAAGAATATTCATACATACTTTACGACAAACTATAAGCTGTGACACAGAAAAGAAAGTCAGTAGTTAATGCAAAATTCAGGTCGAAACATATATATATATATATATATATATATATATATCATACAACATAAACACACAGACTCTTATGTATATGTGGGTATGTAGGTGTACATAAACACACACACACATACACATACTCATGTGCAGATACATATATGCATAGTTCATATCTCAGAATTCAAAATATTACTGACAAACTGCTGGTAAAATGTCTCTATTTTACCATTGCCTTTGAGTAACCAAGTCATTTCCTAAAGAGAGGGAAATTCTCTGTGGTAAAGCAATTCAAAACATAAAAAAGCAAAGAAAATGCAAGAGTGCAGCATTAAGATTTTCAAGGTAGGAATAAAGAGGGGGGTTCAGAAGGAAAGTAGGCAAATGAAATTTTGATATGCCTTACTTCCCAGAATGGCAACCCATTGATTTAATGGCATTGTTTGCATATATTTCTAATTTATCGTTCTAGTTTATAAATCCCTAGTGGTACCTAATCTACAGTCAAACCCATTTACATGTTCTAGTAAATGGAATAGCCACTTTATACATCTCCCTTTATATTCTATAATGTGGGCACCACTCAAAGTTTTTCCACGGCGCTGGGAAAGTGCATACAATTTTCTTTTTTTTTTTTAAAGATTTTATTTATTTATTTGACAGAGAGATCACAAGCAGGCAGAGAGGCAGGCAGAGAGAGAGGAGGAAGCAGGCTCCCCGCTGAGCAGAGAGCACGACATGGGGCTCGATCCCAGGACCCTGAGATCATGACCCGAGCCAAAGGCAGCGGCCTAACCCACTGAGCCACCCAGGCGCTCCTGCATACAATTTTCTAAAAGGTTTTCACTTTGGTTCGCTCCAGGTATTGAAAGATACAAAAGCTATTTGCAGAGGGATTCAGAGTATCTGAACTCTTTAGATATTTTGTTTTCTGCTGTTTGTTTTAAATTCAGGTCAGAAAAGCTAGTGTAATATTAGAATTGAAAAGAGCAACAGTGTTTTGACATTGTAGATCTTGGCATAAACCTTGCCTCACTCACAGTATGAGATGTCATGAAACTCAACTCAGCATAACATAAAATGAAATGGGTTAAAGGAGTTCAAACAGCAAACATCCAGGTATCTCTGGTGTCCAGTCTCTAGTAAGGCAACAAGCTAGTGACAAAATATCATCAAGCCAATATTCAATCAATATTTATCGTGTACCAACTCTATGCCAAGGAGAGTATCAAGTATGCAGTAATTAATAAAACATGTTTCTTATTCTCAAGAAGGAAATAATCAGGGGCACCATCGGGCTCTCTGCTCAGCAGGGAGCCTGCTTCCCCCTCTCTCTCTGCCTGCCTCTCTGCCTACTTGTGATCTCTGTCTGTCAAATAAATAAATAAGAATTAATTAATTAATTAATTAATGTAAATTTAGTAAAATATAAATAAATAATAAATATTTAAACATAAAAATAAATTAATTAATTAAAAATAAATAAATAAAAGAAGGAAATAATCAGACAACTAGTATCTCCTAAAAAAACAAACACTCACCTAAGTGCTTTACATATATAGTTTTTTAACCCTTACCTTAACCTGATGAATTTGATTTTATTATCATTTTACAGAGGTAGAAAAGAGGATTCACAAACTGTTGATTAAATTATCTAAGGTACTTAAACAGCAAGTGGCTAGGGGCGCCTGGGTGGCTCAGTAGGTTAAAGCCTCTGCCTTCGGCTCAGGTCATGATCCCAGGGTCCTGGGATCGAGCCCCGTATCGGGCTCTCTGCTTGGCGGGGAGCCTGCTTTCTCCTCTCTCTCTGCTTGCCTCTCTGCCTACTTGTGATTTCTCTCTGTCAAATAAATAAATAAAATCTTAAAAAAAAAAAAAAAACAGCAAGTGGCTAACAAATATTTGGAACAGATCTGCCTTAAGCACAAAACCTTTATGCTTTGAGTTAAAATACTGCCTCTCCACCCCACTGAAGGAAACAACTCAACAGTGCAAGAAATCAATGCACTGTGATAAGCACTTTGCATAACTGTATACAAATTATGACATGATAGTCAAAAGGAGGGTAGTGAGTTTGCCTCGAGACTGTTTTTTGTGCATGGAGTGGTATTTTAACTAGGCCTTGGGTCTTGAAGTATAACCATGCTTTTGTCAGCAATAAAGCAGTGGAGCAGTATATTCTGGGACAAGGGAGCAGCTTGTAAAAAGCATGACATGTTAAGGAATCACAACAAAATTCTGTTTATAGGACAGAGGGGGAAAATGAGGAGCATAAGAGAAATATAAATGGGGCCAGGATGTGCAGGGTTTTGTTTGCCATTTAAAGAAAAATGGACTTGGGGCACCTGGGCGGCTCAGTTGGTAAAGCATCCAACTCTTGATTTCAGCTTAGGTGTTTTTTTTTTTTTTTTTCTTTTCTCTTTCCTTTTCTTTTAATTCAATGAATTAACATAGAGTGTAGTATTTGTTTCAGAGGTAGAGTTCAGTGATTCATCAATCTTATATAACACCCAGTTCTCATTACATCATTACATCCCATGCCCTCCTTAATGTCCATCACGCAATTATCCCCCCCACGCCCCTCCCATCCAGTAGTTTGTTTTGTTTCTTATGATTAAGAGTCTCTAATTTTTTGTCTCCCTCTCTGATTTTACCATGTTTTATTTTTCCCTCCCTTCCCTTATGCTCCTGTTTTGTTTCTTAAATTCCACATGAGTGAAATCATGTCAAATTTTCTTTCTCTGACTGACTTACTTCATTTAGCATAATACCCTCTAGTTCCATCCACATCGTTGCAAATGGCAAGACTTCATTCCTTTTGATGGCTGAGTAATATTCCACTGTGTGTGTGTGTGTGTGTGTGTGTGTGTGTGTGTGTGTACCACGTTTCTTTATCCATTTGTCAATGGATTCCTGGGCTCTTTCCATAAATTGGCTATTGTGGATATTGTTGCTCTAAATATTGAGGTGCAGGTGCCCCTTCAAATCAATACATTTGTGTCTTTGGGATAAATACCTAGTAGTGCAATTGCTGGGATGTGGGGCAGCTCTATTTTTAACTTTTTGGGGAACCTCCATACTGTTTTCTAGAGTGGCTATACCAGCTTGAATTCCCACCAACAGTGTAAGAGGTCTCCCCTTTCCCTTTGTCCTTGCCAACATTTGTTAATTTTAGCCATTCTGACTGGTGTGAGGTGATATCTCATTGTGGTTTTGATTTGTATTTCCCTGATGCTGAGTGCTGTTGATTTTCATGTGTCTTTTGATCATTAATATGTCTTCTTTGGAGAAATGCCTGTTCATGTCTTCTGCCTGCTTCCTTGATTGGCTTATTTGTTCTTTGGGTGTTGAGTTTGATCAATTCTTTATAGATTTTGGACACTAGCCCTTTATCTGATAAGACATTTGCAAATATCTTCTCCCGTTATGTAGGTTGTCTTTTGATTTTGTCAACTCTTTCCTTTGCTGTACAAAAGCTTTTGATCTTCATGAAGTTCCAATAGTTCATTTTGGCCTTGTTTTCCTTGCCTTTGGAGATAAGTCTAGCAAGAAGTTGCTGCAGCTGAGGTCAAAGACATTGCTGCCTGTGTTCTCCTCTAGGATTTTGATGGATTCTTATCTCTTATTTAGGTCTTTCATCCATTCTGAATTTGTTTTTGTGTATGGTATAAGAAAGTGGTCCAATTTCATTCTTCTGCATGTGGCCATCTAATTTTTCCAACACTATTGGTTGAAGAGACTGTCTTTTTCCCACTGGATATGCTTTCCTGATTTTTCAAAGATTAGTCCACCATAGAGTTGAAGGTCCATTTCTGGGTTCTCTATTCTGTTCCATTGATCTATGTGCCTGTTTTTGTGCCAGTAGCACACTATCTTAATTATTACAGCTTTGTAATATAGCTTGAAGTTAGGAATTATGGTGCCAACAGCTTTGGTTTTCTTTTTCAACATTCCTTTGGCTATTTAGGGTCTTTTCTGGTTCCATAAACATTGTAGGATATTGGTGGTAATTTGATGGGGATTGAATTGAATGTATAGATTGATCTGGGTAGCATAGACATTTTAGCAATATTTGTTCTTCCAATTCATGAACATGCAACGCTTTTTAATTTCTCTATGTCTTCTTCAATGTCTTCCTAGTTCCTTCATGAGTGTTCTATAATTTTTGAGTAAAAATCCTTTGTCTCTTTGGTTAGGTTTATGCCTAAGTATCTTATGGTTTTAGATGCAATTGTAAATGAGATCGACCCCTTAATTTCTCTTTCTTCTCATTGTTAGTATATAGAAATAAAACTGATTTCTGTGCATTAATTTTATATCCTGCCATGTTGCTGAATTCTCAGATGAGTTCTAGCAATTTTGGGGTGGAGTCTTTTGGGTTTTCCACATAGAGTATCATATCATCCAGGAAGAGTGACAGTTTGACTTCTTTGCCAATTCAGATGCCTTTTATTTCTTTTTGTTGTCTGATTGCTGAGGGTAGGACTTCCAGTACTATGTGCAACAACAGTGGTAAGAGTTGGCATCCCTGTTGTTTTCCTGACCTCAGAGGAAAAGCTGTCAGGTTTTCCCCATTGAGAATGATATTCTCTACAGGCTTTTCATAGATGGCTTTTATGATATTGAGGTATGTCCCTCTATCCCTATATTTTGAAGAGTTTTAATAGGAAAAGATGCTGTATTTTGTCTAATGCTTTTTCTGAATTTATTGAGAGGATCGCATGGCTCTTACCATTTTTTAAAATTTTTTTATTAATGTAGTGTACCACATTGATTGAACTGCGGATGTTGAACCACACTTTTGTCAGCTTAGGTCTTGATCTCAGGGTTGTGCACTCCAGCCCCATGTCAGGCTCTGTCCTGAATGTGGAGCCTGCTTAAGATTCTCTCTCTCCCTGTCTCTTTGCCCTTCCCTCTTCCCTATTTGCTCTTACTCTTGCTCTCTCAGAAGGAAGGAAGGAAGGAGAGAGAGAGAGAGGGAGAGAGAAAAGAAGGAAGGAAGGGAGGAAGGAAAGAAAATAAAAAGAAAGAAAAGAAAAAAAGAAAAATGGGATTTTTTTACTACAGGATATGAAGGAGTCATGATGTTTTTAATGTTGGGGGAAAATGAACATATTTGCATTTATTAACATTTTATTTAAAAAAAAACTATTTTTTAAACATACAATAGGGATTTCCCTTATAATGATTTACATCCATTTGTAAAGATGCTGACATTGTTGATTTTCATGCAATAAAATAACAGAGGTTGTGGGAGAGGAAAATGTTTGAGATCAAAGACTTAAAGCTAAAGTTCTCATAAAAGGACAGAAGGGAGATACACTCTAATTTTATGCATATTAAAATTTTTAATATAGAAATACATCAAAAATACAGCAATTTACTTGCAAAAAGACACGAGGTTTCTTTTTTTAAATTTAATTTAATTTTATTTCTTTTCAGTGTTCCAGAATTCATTGTTTATGCACAACACCCAGTGTTCCATGCAATACATGCCCTCCATAATACCCACCACCAGGCTCACCCAACCCCTCACCCTCCTCCCCTCTAAAACCCTCAGTTTGTCTCTCAGAGTCCACAGTCTCTCATGGTTTGTCTCCCCCTCTGATTTCCCCCAACTCACTTTTCCTCTCCATCTCCCAATGTCCTCTGTGTTATTCCTTATGCTCCACAAGTAAGTGAAACCATATGATACCTGACTCTCTCTGCTTGACTTATTTCACTCACCATAACCTGTTCCAGTTCCATTCCATGTTGATACAAAAGTTGGGTATTCATCTCTTCTGATGGAGGCATAATACTCCCTTGTATATATGGACCATATCTTCTTTATCCATTCATCTGTTGAAGGGCATCTTGGTTCTTCCGCAGTTTGGTGACTGGGGCCATTGCTGCTATGAACATTGGGGTGCAGATGGCCCTTCTTTTCACTACAACTTTATCTTTGGGGTAAATACCCAGTAGTGCAACTTCAGGGTCATAGGGTAGTTCTATTTTTAATTTCTTAAGGAATCTCCACACTGTTTTCCAAAATGGCTGCACCAACTTGCATTCCCACCAACAGTGTTAAGAGGGTTCCCCTTTCTCTACATCCTCTCCAACACATGCCACTCTTGTTCAATATACTACTATAAGTCCTAGAAATAGCAATCAGATAACAAAAAGAAATAAAAGGTATTCAAATTGGCAATGAAGAAGTCAAACTCTCTTCACAGATGACATGATACTTTATATGGAAAACCCAGAAGACTCCACCCCAAACTATAAGAACTCATACAGCAATTCAGTAATGTGGCAGGATACAAAATCAACGTACAGAAATCAGTTGCTTTCTTATACACTAACAATGAAAAAACAGAAAGGGAAATGAGAGAATTGATTCCATTTACTATAGCACCAAGAATCATAAGATACCTGGGAATAAACCCAACCAAAGAGGTAAAAGATCTGTACTCAAGGAACTGCAGAACACTCATGAAAGAAATTGAAGAAGACACAAAAAGATGGAAGACCATTCCATGCTCTTGGATCAGAAGAATAAACATTGTTAAAATGTCTATACTGCCTAGAGCAATCTCATAGAGCTGGAATAAATAATCCTAAAATTTGTATGGAACCAGAAAAGACCCTGAATTTCTAAGGAAATGTTGGAAACAAACAAACAAACAAACAAACAAAAACAAATCTGGGGGCATCACATTACCTGATTTCAAGCTTTACTACAAAGCTGTGATCACCAAGACAGCATGGTACTGGCACAAAACAGACATGCAGATCAGTGGAACAGAGTAGAGAGCCCAGGTATGGACCCTCAACTCTATGGTCAAATAATCTTGGACAAAGAAGGAAAAAATATACAGTGGAAAAAAGACAGTCTCTTCAATAAATGGTGCTGGGAAAACCAGACAGCTATATACAGAAGAATGAAACTAGACATGACTTTTTTTTGTGGAATTCAGGGTGGTCATATCCTTAGAGCATCTGAGTTTTAAGTAAGAGATGAGAAGCAGAACATCATCATCCTTAGGACAAAATGTTCTATCACAGAAACAGGTGTTTGGAGATTATTGTGCTTTTTTTTCTTCTTTTTCAGTTTTTTTTTTTTAAGGTGTGTATAATTTTCTACTTTTTGTGTACAAAGGAGGAAAATAGAAAAAAAAAAAAGGAGTCCTGCTATTTTATTCTGCTCATTTCCCCTTTTATAATTAAGCTGCTTATACTGTACATGAACCCTGATGGTACAAAGTGCCATTCTAAACACTTCAGTCGCCGTGCTAGCTACATGGAAAATGCTTTTCTTTCTTACTCAAAACACGGTTATGGGACCACATCAAACTCTAATTTATTTCTTTTAACAGCTTTGTATCTGATGGTACTCAGTAAACTTCCCTCAGTTTTTGTTCTTCTGATAATCTAGTCTCTCCTTTATTTAAAAAATGCTATTGCTTCAAACATTTCTACTGTAATTCATGTGTTCAAATGTCAGTGTATACTTGGACTATTGTATTCAGGTCATTTACACTTGAAATGACATTTTAAATAGTTTCATAAAGAAAATATGCAAATGCAGAAGAATTTCACCGCATAACTTGTAGGCTAATGCATACTGGTAAACTGGTAAAGGGAGAAGAAAATACATGTGGGTTCATACGTATGTCTCTCCATCTGTGTATGGTATGTGTTTTGTGTATTACCCTGTTAGGTACCCCTTTCAGCAGAGTGGCTTTTGTAATAACCTGGTATATGCTGGAAGCAGAGACAATGCTTCCTGTGTGAAAATAAATGAAATAAGAGCATGTGCCATTTTACATTTGTGCAGTTCTCCTCCACTTGTTTATCCAACATACACGAAAAAATAAGCATTCCCAAGCAAATAATGAAGCATAAGGCAACCTGTGCTCATGGTAAAATTTCACGAGATAAGACATATCATGAAAAGATCAGTTTCTGGCTGCATGCCAACTCTTATTCCACAATAACCACTGACCTTGAACCTTTGAATGTGTCCTGAAATATTCTATGTGTCAAAGTTTATAAAGGTTACTAAGTATATCACCGAGTGCTTTTTAAAGTGTGACTGGGTTGAATAAGTACTAGAAGTCCTAGCCTCAGCAATCAGACAACAAAAGGAAATTAAAGCATCCAAATCGGCAAAGAAGAAGTCAAACTATCACTCTTCGCAGATGATATGATACTATACGTGGAAAACCCAAAAGACTCCACTCCAAAACTGCTAGAACTTGTACAGGAATTCAGTAAAGTGTCAGGATATAAAATCAATGCACAGAAATCAGTTGCATTTCTCTACACCAACGACAAGACAGAAGAAAGAGAAATTAAGGAGTCCATCCCATTTACAATTGCACCCAAAACTATAAGATACCTAGGAATAAACCTCACCAAAGAGACTAAGAATCTATACACAGAAAACTATAAAGTACTCATGAAAGAAATTGAGGAAGACACAAAGAAATGGAAAAATGTTCCATGCTCCTGGATTGGAAGAATAAATATTGTGAAAATGTCTATGCTACCTAAAGCAATCTACACATTTAATGCAATTCCTATCAAAGTACCATCCATTTTTTTCAAAGAAATGGAACAAAGAATCCTAAAATTTATATGGAACCAGAAAAGACCTCGAATAGCCAAAGCAATATTGAAAAAGAAAGCCAAAGTTGGTGGCATCACAATTCCGGACTTCAAGCTCTATTACAAAGCTGTCATCATCAAGACAGCATGGTACTGGCACAAAAACAGACACATAGATCAATGGAACAGAATAGAGAGCCCAGAAATAGACCCTCAACTCTATGGTCAACTCATCTTCGACAAAGCAGGAAAGAATGTCCAATGGAACAAAGACAGCCTCTTCAATAAATGGTGTTGGGAAAATTGGACAGCCACAGGCAGAAAAATGAAATTGGATCATTTCCTTACACCACACATGAAAATAGACTCAAAATGGATGAAGGATCTCAATGTGAGAAAGGAATCCATCAAAATCCTTAAGGAGAACACAGGCAACAACCTCTTCAACCTCAGCCGCAGCAACATCTTCCTAGGAACATCGCCAAAGGCAAGGGAAGCAAGGGCAAAAATGAACTACTGGGATTTTATCAAGATCAAAAGCTTTTGCACAGCAAAGGAAACAGTGAACAAAACCAAAAGACAACTGACAGAATGGGAGAAGATATTTGCAAATGACATATCAGATAGAGGGCTAGTGTCCAAAATCTATAAAGAACTTAGCAAACTCAACACCCAAAGAACAAATAATCCAATCAAGAAATGGGCAGAGGACATGAACAGACATTTCTGCAAAGAAGACATCCAGATGGCCAACAGACACATGAAAAAGTGCTCCATATCACTCGGCATCAGGGAAATACAAGTCAAAACCACAATGAGATATCACCTCACACCAGTCAGAATGGCTAAAATTAACAAGTCAGGAAATGACAGATGCTGGCGAGGATGCGGAGAAAGGGGAACCCTCCTACACTGTTGGTGGGAATGCAAGCTGGTGCAACCACTCTGGAAAACAGCATGGAGGTTCCTCAAAATGTTGAAAATAGAACTACCCTATGACCCAGCAATTGCACTGCTGGGTATTTACCCTAAAGATACAAACGTAGTGATCCGAAGGGGCACGTGCACCCGAATGTTTATAGCAGCAATGTCTACAATAGCCAAACTATGGAAAGAACCTAGATGTCCATCAACAGACGAATGGATAAAGGAGATGTGGTATATATACACAATGGAATACTATGCAGCCATCAAAAGAAATGAAATCTTGCCATTTGCGACAACGTGGATGGAACTAGAGGGTATCATGCTTAGCGAAATAAGTCAATCGGAGAAAGACAACTATCATATGATCTCCCTGATATGAGGGATAGGAGATGCAACATGGGGGGTTAAGGGGGTAGGAGAAGAGTAAATGAAGCAAGATGGAATTGGGAGGGAGACAAACCATAAGTGACTCTTAATCTCACAAAACAAACTGAGGGTTGATGGGGGGAGGGGGATTGGGAGGGGGGTGGGATTACGGACACTGGGGAGGGTATGTGCTATGGCGAGTGCTGTGAAGTGTGTAAACCTGGTGATTCACAGACCTGTACCCTGGGGATAAAAATATATTATATGTTTATAAAAAATAAAATTAATAAAGTGTGACTGGGAACAAAGTAACAGAAGCGGTTCTGCAACTCTATTCCCTTAGTAGTGTTAGTAATTATCAACACAAAATTTGACTCATTTTCAGTGGCTTTATAAAATATTTAAAACTGGAGCACCTGGAGGTTTCTATTTTCCTTGTATTGTTATGGTATATTTTTTAATTTATTAAAAACTGACCTATATAATTTGGTATATACATATTAGTTATTATAAGACCTTCATGAGTAATTCTACATTTTTTATATAAAATTATATAATTATTCTATCCAGTTGCACAAAATATTTTCTTTATGTTAGATGTCTGATAATTTTATGCAACAGATCTAGTGAACTGTTCTTTGTTACTTTTTTTGTGGGCTATGGTAAGTTTCAAACTTCTAATCAAATTTTCTTTTAACTTTCTATAATTTTCTTAAATTACCTATTTCAGTATATTTTGTCTTTATTTCTGAAAAAAATTTGTTAGCTCCACAGCTCATAATTTCTCCCCAGCACACTGAGATCAACATTACATGATAGATTTCACTGCAAGCTATCTCTTCTTCTATGCCTCTCCAACTGACTTATTTCATGCGAATATTTCAAGTGTATTTGATTTAATTTTAGCCTTACTTTCTTTCCCCGCTTCTCAAATATGTTTTTGTTTCCACTGGTGGTTTTTTTGTTGCTGCTTCAGTTTTTTAGGGAAGCCCCCACCACCAGATTGTGACATTTTTGACATTTTTTTCAAAAGTAATGGAGAAAGTCCTTAATATAAATTAAATAATTTGATTAGAGCCTGTTGAGTTTAGATATCAGTGAGACATGCTGTAGGAGGTGTTTAAAGACATTGGAAATACAGAGCAAGTACTTAGGAAAAATATTTTTGGACCTAAAGAGGCAGAAATAAGACTGAGAGGACAAGCTTAAGAATGTAAATGGATAAGAAAATTTCATAAGAAACACCTTCCACAGAGAAAGAAACAGTCAACAGATAGATGTTCAAGATCTAATTGATCAGCCAGTCTTCATGTATGAAATCCCTATAATGTTAGAGGTTATAAGGTATAAGCCTCAAGAAGATAATAATAATAGAGGTCATATCTATGTTGTAGATTAAAATTTAGTGTCTTTCTGAAGCCCATCACAGTCTCTATTTCTATAGAAGATAAAGGACCAAAAAAAGCTATCAATGCAGAAAAACTCAAAATACTTAACAATAACTATGACATTAATTTAAAAAAAAGAGAGAGAGAGAGACTCGTCTGTTTCCCCTTACCCTTATAAACAAAAATCATTTTAAAAAGCATAATTTATGACATTATCATCAAAGCTTTACAGAGATTAAACTATAAGCATTCAAAATTGAAAAGATTTGAGAGTGAACATTTTTATGGGATGATAAATGTATAAAGCAGGGCTTTCCTGGGAAATTTAAGATAGAATATGTGTTTATCGAAGCGACGTTTCTTTCCAACTCACCACACAAGTTTGTCAGTGTAAATAAGTGATTTGCTTTGTCTGACACACAATCCATCAGTTTAGGGTTTTGGGTAGCTGGATCAATTTGCTAATTGCTTCTGGAGAGTTGACTCAACATAGTTGCCAAGCATGGATATATGAGGCCACAGACCTTGGCATCTTCAGGGAACAATGAGGAGAACAATAATGCTGGCTCAAAGCCAAAGAAGTTCAATTTTGACATCAGTGATACATGTTTCTTAAGGAATAATTCCCATCATTGAAGCCAGAGGGTCCTAAGCAATGTCCCTTCATCTCCACGGAGCATTAACTGAGAAATTATACTCTAGGCTTCAAACTGGCATTGGTCTTCCTCACTGTCTCTGTATAAAGTGCCGTTGGTGAAACATCATTCTCCTGTAGTTCCTCCCCCCCAGACAATGGTCTCTGGAAATCTGATGAAATGTCTTTTTTTTTTTTTTTTTTAATCTTTATTTTCTTAGTCCTCCATTCACAGCACATATTTTCTGAACCCGTTCTTGTCTCATTCATCTATGAAAAGTGAGTAGGTCAATAAACTCAGAGGTTTAGGTGTTCTTCTTTTTTATTGCATTCTCGGTAGTTCTTATCCCCAGCCAGACACATTAAGTGACAGACAGTGACGGTGGAGGTAATAAGGATATCTTGATTCTAAACTAAAGTAAATAGGCTGTCATAAAAATATGGAATTGAATAGATGACAAACTAAATTCTCTCTCTGAAAGCAATTATTTCTGAACCTCAGATCTAATAATCTGCAATTCTGAAGGCTGAGGGAAGTGCTCATTTGTGGCTCAATCAATTTAACACAGAAATCCACACGATGAGACAGATAGCAGCCAAGAGGAAAAAATGTTTCTTTGCTCTGAACAAATAACAGATATCTATTCTAATACTTATTGGCTCTCAATTTATTACAACAATAGTATATTATGCAATCATCTATATCATCAAACAATAGTTTCACTGACTAGTATGGCCATATTTTTGTACAAGAATAGAAAGGTAAATGAATGAGTAAAAGAATGCTCTTCTTCAGGGAAATGTAAATGAATCTCATTAAGCAGATATTTGGTAAAAGAATTTTAACTCTATATAATATTATACCTTTTAAATAATACATTTAATTGGAGCCAGTGGCTTACAACTAATGAACAGCTTTATCTATCTTTTTTTTTTTTAAAGCCTATGAGAATGGCACAGGAGAAATGAAAGCCAATATATAATAACGGTATTATACTATGTAATAATTCTAAGTAGAGACAGGTAAATATATTTTGAAGAGCTATCATGAAACCAGAACTAAATATTTTATCCCCTTTAATCCTCAATGAGATTGCTAGTATTTCTGCTTTAGCTTCAGGAAAAATTAAACTCGTTACAAAATCTTTTACCCAAGGTGACATGTGGAAAGTGGAATGAAGATTCAAAGACATATCAGTCATATTTCAAAGCCTAGATGCATTTGACTATGTCTAACTGATGTGATAGGCTGAATCCAAAATATGTCTCTAATACCACCATAACTGACTATAGAATGTCAACATTGCAATATAGTTTTATCCACATAAATTTACTTATTAATAAAAGGGCTTGTTAAATGCCTCATTCTGCCAAAATACTACAAAAGTTAATTATATTTGTGGACATCACTTGAAATCCAATTAAGCAATTAGTAGTAAATGTGCTAAGATTGTGCATGTAGGTAAATATCTACTATTCTAATTATTTACCTTGACATCTTAAAACACTGAATTTAAATGATTAGTATATAAAATCCGAGAAGTCCATAATTACAGAGTATTAAACTTGTATAAAACTTTAATTTTCTATGTAAACTGGTACTTGGCAGGCGAGAATTCTACCACTGAACCACCCATGCTAAACTGGTACTTGGAAAAGTAAGGGGACTTACATAAGATTTGATAGGAAGAAAGGAAAATTATTTTAAAAATTCATAACTCTTATTTGATATAAGGTATATTTAAATTTCCTTAAACTCTAAAAAAGAGCCCAATGTTAGCTAATTAACAGAGAGTTAATTTTGGGTGACCAGAACATTGTTTAACTTATAATGATATATACCTTATAATAAAAATTGTCTCCTATAAATTGTCTCTTTTATGTCTTTCTGCTTAAATTTGAATTGCTGGAAGTTGTCTAGTACTTTTCCATTCATGATTTCTATCCTTTTATTCTTTCCTCTTTGGGATATAACTATAATTGGTAACTATAATATAGAATTATAGATTATATAACTACTGTTTAGAATTAGAAAAAGAGGGGCACCTGGTGGCTCAGTGGGTTGAGGCTCTGCCTTTGGCTCAGGTCATGATCTCAGGGTCCTGGGATGGAGCCCCACATCGGGATCTCTGTGCAGCGGGGAGCCTGCTTCCTCCTCTCTCTCTGACTGCCTCTGACTACTTGTGATCTCTCTCTCTGTTGAATAAATAAATAAAGTCTTAAAAAAAAAAGAATTAGAAAAAGAGTTCATTTTAAGTGTTTTGAAATGCAAAAGGCAAGATGTGTGGGCAATGTTTATACTTCAAACTACAGCTACATAGAAACATGAGGTTTCAAATTGGGGGGAGCATAAGATGTAAGATGTATACAAGACTACAACACTGTTCACATAATTACAAGGTGGTATTTATAGCTTAAGTAGATATATGTATTCTACACTACTAGATAGTATTAAGTCCTTCACATTTACCATTGCAGCAGAGGGCAGTATGAGTTACTGGGAAAATTGTATGGTTTTAGTTTTTCTCTCAAGACCGAACTTGATGATTTTCTTCTTTAGAGAATGAAGCTACCTACGGAGGACAGCACACGGTAATGTACTTAACTACCTGACAAGTGTTCTTCTAAGCCCATCCATATTTTAACTCATTTAAGCCTCCAAGCAATCTGAAGGATTTTTTTTTTTTAACCACCCCACTTTATGGATAAGTAACAGATGTACACAGAGGTTAGTAAGTCTGGTTTTCTCTACAATTGCTCCATCATTTCTCTCCAACATTCTGAAATGACTAAAATTTAAATGCCCCCACCTCAATCTTCCCTGAACGCTGTTTGCAAGCTGAAAAGTTACATATAACCTTCACATTGCCTTTGCTGTTTAAATATATTTTATTGATGAAGCTAAAACTGACAGCAGATGGTGGTTGGAGAGATCCAATATTTTCCTTTTCTCCATCACATAATAGCAGTTTTTACTATCCACTCCTCCCTCTACACATTTACCCCATCAGATTAATTTTCCAAGAAATTAACTAATGAAGCTATTTTTTATAAATATATCCTTGTCACATGTCTTTATACATAATATAAAACAGATTTAAGCCACATATTTAAATGGTTGATCAGCCATTTCTATTCCCTAATTTCATAATGTCTCCACTGTGTTTGCTCTTACCTTTGTCATCCCTAGTTTTTAAGTGATGATTTAAAATGTGGGCATTGATTATTAATGATTTTGTTCTATAAGGACTCTAAAGGTTACAAGAAGCATTGCCTCTTTATTTCAGAAGAAAAGAAAAGGTTCTCAGATAATTAGAGATTCTCTAAAGTTCAAATGATAAGGTCAAAAACAGACATTATTCTTTATCTAGCAATATAAACACTGTTTATCAGCAAGCATGGTACAAAGCATGATCACAGCGAATTTTGGTGTCTCGAGGGGAGTAAAATATCCCTTTCAAGAAGCAAATGTTAAAAATATATATGAAGAAATAAATAAATAAATAGAATATTTAAGTTTGGAAATGATGCTCCAAAATGGTTTTTACCAATTTGTAATCTGAAAATATGTTAATATGTAAACAAAATCATTGGATAAGCCTTATATATAAAGGGAATGTTTAAAATAAGAAAAAAAGTGAATGTTTTATTCTCATCAAATTTTAAATCTGTAATTTTCTAAAATTATGTATTTTAGTATATACCAAAGTGATGATGCAGCTTCTAAAACAACCACCTAGTGATTGCATGCTAAACCAAGTCTAAACTCATGGTAAACAAAGGGGGGAAAAAAGGAGGTTTTGATTTGAAATTTAAATAGAAATGCTTACCATTTCTCTCAGAAATGCCATAATGCACATTTGATTCCCCACAAAAACAAAAGAAATAGTTTATAAAATTTGATTTGATTGTAAATTTCTTTTTTTTAATCTGCTTAACAGAAGGTGTAACTGTATATATGAAGTACTATTTGCTTTTTAAAGACTATTTATTTCACACAATCAGATGCAGAGGCCTTATAAAAACTACTGTAGGGGCGCCTGGGTGGCTCAGTGGGTTAAGCCACTGCCTTCGGCTCAGGTCATGATCTCAGGGTCCTGGAATCAAGTCCCGCATCGGGCTCTCTGCTCAGCAGGGAGCCTGCTTCCCTCTTACTCTCTCTGCCTGCATCTCTGCCTACTTGTGATCTCTGTCAAATAAATAAATAAAATCTTAAAAAAAAAAACTACTGTAGATTTTACATAGATCATGTGAATAGAGGATGTCACTACAAATCAACAATCCGTACATTTGACTGTGTCTTCCAAGTATAAAACCCTGAAGAGAATATTAACTTCTTAAGTTATAAAATGGGTAATATTGAATTAGTTAAATATGGATTTGTTGGGGGCGCCTGGGTGGCTCAGTGGGTTAAGCCGCTGCCTTCGGCTCAGGTCATGATCTCAGAGTCCTGGGATCGAGCCCTGAATAGGGCTCTCTGCTCAGCAGGGAGCCTGCTTCCTCCTCTCTCTCCGCCTGCCTCTCTGCCTGCTTGTGATCTCTCTGTCAAATAAATAAATAAAATCTTTAAAAAAAAAATGAATTTGTTGTTACAGGGTGTGTCAGTTAACCATTGCTTCCGAATAAAATCTCAATGACCTATAATTCATCCTTCATCCCTCTTGCAGAAAGAAACAAATAGAGAAGGTTATGGGTAGGAGAGGTTTTTGGTTTTTGTTGTTGTTTTTGTTTTTGTTTTTTTAAGTGTCTGTGGTTAAATCTACCACAAAAAACACACAAAGAATAAAGTCAGAATATTTTGGACAATGGGTGGTATTGTCGATCAAATTGTTGTGTGTTTGTGATAAGAATAAACAGATTTGCATCAGGGAAATGCAAATCAATACCACAATCAGGTATCATCTCATACCTGTCCGGATGACTAAAGTAAAAAATGCAAGAAACAAGTGTTGGTGAGGATGTGGAGAAAAAGGAATCCTTGTGCACTGCTGGTAAGAATGCAAACTGGGCAGCCACTCTGGAAAACAGTATAGGGGGTCCTCAAAAATTCAAAATAGAATTATCATATGATCCAATAATTCCACTACTGGTATATCATGCATTTATATACCAAGGGTATATAAAGACACTAATTCAAAAAGATATATGCAGTCCTATGTTTATTGTAGCATTATTTACAATAGCCAAATTATGGAAGCAACCCAAGAGTCATCAATAGATGAATGAAGAAGAAATAGTGTATATGTATACACAATGCAATGTTATTCAGTCATAAAATAAAATGGAATCTTGCCATTTGCAACAACATGAATGGGTCTAGAGGGTATAATGGGCTAAGTGAAATAAGTCTGTCAGAGAAAAACAAATGCCATAGGATTTCCCTCAGACATGGAATTTAAGGAAGAAAGGAAGGAAGGAAGGAAGGAAAGAAAGAAAGAAAGAAAGAAAAGACAAACCAATAAATTGACTCTTAACTCTAGAGAACTGATGGTTGCCAGAGGAGAGGTGGGGGGATGAGTGAAATAGGTGAAAAGGGTTAAGAGTACACTTATCGTGGGCGCCTGGGTGGCTCAGTGGGTGAAAGCCTCTGCCTTTGGCTCAGGTCATGATCTCGGGGTCCTGGGATCAAGCCCTGCATTGGGCTCTCTGCTCAGCAGGGAGCCTGCTTCCCCTTCTCTCTCTGCCTGCCTCTCTGCCTACTTGTGATCTCTCTGTCAAATAAATAAATAAAAATCTTTATAAAAAGGAAGAGTACACTTACCATGATGAGCATGAATAACATACAGAATAGTTAAATCACCATATTATACACTTGGAAGTAATATAGCCCTGTATGTTACATATAATTGAATTTAAAAAACAAAAGAGAATAAAGTAGATGTGGCAAGACTGCCAAAACTTTAAAAAATGTAAAAAAAAAAAAAAAGAATAAATGGATATGATACAAAAGTCATTTTTGCCACAAAACTCAAATATTCTTAATAAATAATCACAAAGATATGAACACATTGCATTTAGTTGTCACACCTCCTTAAGCTCCTCTTGGTTGTGACAGTTTGAGACTCTTTGTTTTTGATGACCTTAACAATTTCAAGGAGCACTCACTCATCAGGTGTTTCATAGAATGCCCTTCAATAAGCAATTTGTCTGATGCTTTTCTTCTGCCTACATGACGGGTATAGATTTCTTTGGTAGAAGGACTACAGAGGTGAAATGTCATGTTTATCACACTACATGAGGGGTACATGCTCTCAACATGACTTAGCACTTTTGATATTAACCTTGATTATCTGGAAGAGGTAATGTATTTTCAGGGTTCTTCACCATAAAGTTACATGTTTTTCCCCTTCTTTATTTTTCCTGCTTACTAATGTTTGGATGTGCCACGGTTTGTATATTCCTTCATCTCTTGAGGGGCATCTTAGTGGTTTCCAGTTTTTGGAGATTATTAATAAAGCTGCTGCTTTAAATAGTCATGTGCAAAGTTTTATAAGGATTTAAGTTTTCAAATCAGCTGGATATATACCTAAGAGCACTATTACTGGATCATATGGGAAGGCTATGCTTAACATTGTGAGAAATTGATGCATTGCCTTCCAAAGTGGCCATGCTTTCCCTGTCTCAATGAACAAGTGTTCCTGTTGCAGGATGCTTCAGTGGCTCAGTTCGAGGAGCATCTGACTCTTGGTTTCAGCTCAAGTCATGATCTCAGGGTCATGAGATCAAGCCCCACATCAGGCTCCACACTCAGCATGGAGTCTGCTTCAGATTCTCTCTCCTTCTCCCTTCTGCTCACATTCTTTCTTTCTCAGAAAAACAAACAAACAAACAAAATCTTAAAAAAAAAAAGCACTCTTGTTGCTCCACATCTTCACTAGCAATTGCTACTACCAAGTGTGTCTTTTTCAGATATTCTAGCTGACGTATTGGTTCTGAATCTATATTTCACATAGTCTTTGTACATACCTCTATAGTGTCATCTATTGTCTCCACTACTAAATGAAGCAAGCCTCTTTAGGGTAAGTTCTATATTTTATGCACCATAAGCTCTCAGTATCCAACACATGGCAGGTGATTTTTGTTTTTAATGAAAGCAACATTGAATGAAAGAACAAAAGAATTATGTCTAATGAATAATTTCAAATGTGATTTGAGCATAGTTAAATATGTGTCTCTTTTGCATTATGTCCAGTGCATCAGAATTGGACATCTAATCCCACATTAATGTCCTTTCTAAAAATATCATCTTTTGAAATACATTTCAATTCATCACAGCCATCTATTAAAATATTAATTTCTAAGCAAATATTAATTTTGTCTCATATATTAAAATGAGACAAATGTATTTACTCTTAAAAAGGCTTTTACTACTTCTAATCAAGTACCAGTAACAACTTTCTAAAGTCAAAAATGATATTTGAACAATATGAGATTTCTTTTAGTATGTGACTGCTTCGCTATATATTTTTTGTGGTTGTGATGAAAAATATTAACAATAAATTATATTGAGGGCAGTATATAAAATAATATATACCATGTTATTTGAACATTTTAAAAAAGTTGATATACATGCAGTAAATCATTTATTCTTCCCCACTTTATTTTTTTTTTTTAAGATTTTATTTATTTAGTACAGAGAGAGCGCTAGAGGGAACACAAGCACAGGGGACCTGGAGAGGGAGAAACAGGCTCCCCACTGAGCAGGGAGCCTTATATGGAGCTCAATCCCGGATGCTGGGATCATGACCTGAGCCGAAGGCAGACACTTAACAATTGAGGTACCTAGGTGACCCTATTCTTCCCCACTTTAGACTATTTTCCCTACATCAAATGAATTACAATATATAATTATTGTTTCATAGACCATGAAATTAAGACCAATGGAATTTAAGAAAGTTTATGTCATTAATCTCTTAAAGTGTTAGGCCAGGATTTAAAGCTGGATTTAAAAGCAGGGTTTATTTTGTACTTCACTCTGACCATACATTCAAATGTATTTTTGATCTTAGTTAGTTGGTCTTAGCCAGCTAGTTGTTTTTTTTTTTTATTCAACTACCAAAGGTAAAGTCCCTCAAAAATACAGCTGTGATCTTATCTCTCATTACTGAATCACCTTGCTCTTTTGTAGGACACCTTACAGCAATAATGTGATATAGATATTAAAATAAGTGATGATGCAGAAGAAAGCTAAAAAGAGCAAATTTGTCAGAATGCACTATAATCATACAAGGTGATTCATTTCCTAATTTTCTTTTTACTTCAAATATAGCTGTAATGTCAATTTTTCTATAGTACCCTGAGGGATTCATAAGTTATTCTCAATGTCACTGCTTTACTTCCCACATAGTCTCCATTCTTTCAGAAATAAAATTAGAGAAAGCAGAAGAAAGTGACTCAAAGTTTCTCAAACTTGTGCCGTGTGAAAATTTATTCTCTAACCCATCTCCTGCCTCCCTTGCCAAGATTCTGGACTCTCATGTACTTTTTGCTGACTCCTTAGAATTTATATTCTTTTCTCCTACTCTTTCTGAGATAGAATGTGGATGGATGTCTACTTCCAACAGTAAATCAGTTGCTCTATGCACAAAGAACATTTGTTCTAGTAAATATTTTTCCTTGATTCCTCAGCAAAGTATGAGCTGTGAACTAGTTAGGCTTATGAAACTACATGAGGTTGGATGCCATGGGAATGTTTTATGTTGATTGAAAAATGTGGGAGACTAAGGTTTCTTAGTGGGTCAGTGGGAGAAGTATGATTGGTGTAGGTCTCATTGTTGTAACACAACTACCAATTTTCAAGTTGGTAGTCTAAACTTTTTCTTTTTTTAATTAAAAGGAAAGTTTAAACATTTTTTCCCCAAATTTATAGTAACTAGTGCTATGAGTTTGTTCATTTATAGAATGGTGGGAAATTAACTTGGAATCATTCACGGAGCCTAGTTTGAGGGTGGCATAAGTATTATATTATTGTCATATTTTACATTTAAAAAAAAACAGTGTGACTTTTGAACTGTGGCCTCATTAGGGTAGCACTAGTTACCAGGTGGAATGGTTTCCAGGTGTGGGGTGTTTTGTTTTGTTTTGTTTTGTTTTGTTTTTATGGATGAGGTAAGATACTAAAAAAAAAAAAAAAAAAAAAAAAAAAAAAAAAAAAAATTAGATAACTCTGAAAAGAAAGGCTTTATTCAGCTGATGCACATTAGGAAGCCCCTGAAAAGCAGGTACCTTCCAATGAAGCAGGGTCAAGATTTTGACATGATAAGGGAAATTGCTTACCTGTCCTACAGTTTCAGCTTAGGCTGTTTTTTTCTTTTAACTAGATCATTGCTCCTTGCTCAGAGTTCCAATAACCATCAAAAAGATATTTTCTGAGAACTACTTTTGCAAAACCTGCACTTAATCAGCTAATGAGGGTGAGGAAGTTAGGTAGCATAAAGAAAATGGGGCAGAGGTAGAAAACAAAAGAAGGATTGGGAATTTTGCAATTTGTTACAACCTATGGACCTACTTGGCACATTATTTTTAGCCAAAGTCCATAGTTTGCATCAAGGTTCAATCCTGGAATTATATATTCTATGGGATTAGACAAATGTATAATGACAGGTATCTACTATTATAGTCTTATACATAGTAGCTTCATTAACTTGACATTTTTCTGTGCTCTGCTATTCAAGCTTCCTTCTCCCCAACCTTGCCAACCACTGATCTTTTAAATGTCTTCAGTTTTTCCTTTTCCAGAAATGTCATATAGTTGAAATCATAATAAATGTAACCCAATGTAGATGGGCTTCTTTTGCTTAGTAATATCAATTTGAGTTTTCTCCCTGTCTTCTCATGGCTTTATAGCTTTTTCTTTGAGTACTGAATCGTATTCCATTGTCTGGATGTACTATAGTTTATTTATCTGTTTACCTACTGAAGGAAATCTTGGTTGTTTCCAAGACTTGATAATGATGAATAAAGCTTCTATAAACATATTTGTGAATGTAAGTTTTCAACTCTCTGGGTAGATACCAAGGAGTGTGATTGCTGGGTTGCTTGCTGAGAGTATGTTTAGTTTATAAGAAACTGCCAAACTGTCTTCTATAGTGGCTGTGGCAGTTTGGTTTTCCACCAGCAATGCATGAGGGTTCCTGTTGCTACAAATCCTCACAAGCCATGATGCCTGCGGTGTTCCAGACTTGGGTTATTCTAACACGTCTGCGTTTTGTCTTCTTGTCTTAATCTGCATTTCTCTGATGACCTATTATGTGAAACATCTTTTCATATGCTTACCGGCCATCTATATACCTTCCTTGGTGAGGTGTCCTTGAGGTCTTTGGTTCATATTTGAATTGGCTTTCTTCTTGCTGAGACTTGAGAATTCTTTGTATGTTTTGGATACATTCCTTTATCAGGTGTGTCTTTTGTAAATATTTTCTCCCAGTCAGTGGTTTGTCTTCTACTCCTTTGACAGTATCTTTCACAAGAGAAGCTTTTAATTTTAATGAAACCCAACTTATTCTTTCTTTCATGAATCATCCCTTTTGTGTTTTACCTAAAAAAATCATTGCCAAACTTAAGATCTTTTAGATTTTCTTCTAAATTATCTTCTAGAAGTTTTAGAGTTTTGTATTTTACATTTATGTCTATGATCCATTTTGAGTTAATTTTCATAAAGGGTATAAGGCCTGTGTCTGGATTCTTATTTTTCCTCCTTTGTCAAAGATCAGTTGACTATATTTACGTGGGTCTATTTCTAGCCTCTCTATTCTGCTCCATTTATTTATATGTTTATTCTTTGACCAATACCACACTGTCTTGATTATTGTAGCTTAATAGTAAGGCTTGGATTTGGGTAGTGTCAGTTTTCCAACTTCATTCTTTTCCTTTATTGGCTATTCTGGGTTTTTTGCCTTCCCGTATAAGCTTCAGAATCCATTTCTTGAACCTAAGAAACAAGATAAGTTGCTGGGATTCTGACTGGGGTTGCACTGAATCTATAGATTAAGATGAGAAGCACTCACTTCTTGAAAATACTGAGTCTTCCTATCCATGAATGTAAAGTAGTCTCCATTTATTTGGTTCTTTGATTTTATTCATCAGTGTTTTGTAGCTTTCATCGTAAGATCTTATACTCATTTTGTTATCTTTATAACTTACTATTTCACTTATGGGGGTGTCAATATAACTGCTATTGGGTTTTTTCATTTCAAAGTCCACTTACTCACTGCTAGTAAGAAAGCTATAGACTTTTATATATTAACCTTGTATCCTTCAACCTTGTTATAACTGCTTATTAGTTATAGCAATTTTTGTCAATTTTTCAGATTCTTGCAGCCAACCATAACATCAGTGAACATAGACAGTTTAATTTATTCTCTCCCTTCCTGTATACCTTTTGTTCTCTCTCTTGTTTTATTGAATAAGCTAGAACATTTGTTTCTTTTAAAAAATTATATCCTATGGTATACTGAAGTGATCTTATGATACTGATATGGTAGAAAGGAGAAAAGGCCTTTAACATGTTTTGTCTTTGTTTTTTCTGTTTTGTTTTTTTTTTTTTTCAATTTCAGAATTAAATTTCACTTGGTTAATCAACTTTGATTTTATAAAGGAGGAAACTAAGTTTAAGTGACTTGATCAGCATCACAGTAGCATAATACTCAAAAGAATGCTAATGTTTCTTTAGCTCAGTGATTATCAACCATGGGTGATTTTCCATCCCAGAGGATATTTGGCAATATATGGAGACATTTTTTATTGTCACAACTTGGGGAAAAGTGTTGTGTCTAGTGGGCAGAAATCAAGTATGATGCTAAATCTCCTATAATGTTTAAGACATCCTCCCACAGTGAAGAATTGTTTAATACAAAATGTTAATGAGCCCCAAATTCAGAAGTTATGGAACTCTTGACATTAGTTATATTAGTTAAGCTAACACAAAGTACTAAAACAAATTTTAGTTTCTTACATAATGGAAAGCTATCATTATTTAATTGAATCCAATGCAACTATTTCTATTGGGAGACTCTTGTCCCACCTGTGATCAGGTCACCAGATATGTTATCTATTGCTTTATAACAACTTACTCCTAAGTTTAAATTACCCATAAATTAACGTGGCTTAACAACAACACATTTGCTTTTTTCTTATAATTTCTGTGGGTAAGGAATTTGGGAGCAGCTTGGTTGGACAGATCAGTTCTGGCAAAAAGTTTCTCATAAAGAGTCAGATATTTGCCAAAGTCGCAGTCATCTGGAGGGTTGATTAAGGATGAAAGCTTGCGATAGCTTCCAAGGGACTCATTGACATAGCTGGCAAATTCATGCTGGTTGTTGGCAGGTTCTTCAATTTCTCTCCACATGGGCTTTTCTGCAGGGCTGCCTGGGTGTCCCCATGGCAGAGGAAGCAAATCAAGAAATGGAAAAGGGGAGCTGCAATGCTTGTTATGACCCAGTTTTAAAAGTCACCTATCACTTAAGCAGTATCCTATTACCACACAGATCAGCCCCGTTTCAATTTGAGAAAAGACTAAACAAAGGTTTGGTTACTGAGATGTGAAATTTGGGGGTCATTCTCAATGCTGGTTATTACACCTCAGTATATCCATTATGTTTCCACCAGCTTCAAAGATCACCACTAAGGTGTTCTTTCACCAAGGCGACACAGAGGGAAGAAGCAGAGAAAATCACATTCAGGAGATTTGGGGGTAGTGCTGGCTGTGCACATTCTCTCTTGCTAAACAAAAACCATAGGGGTGGTTGGAAAATGTAATTTCTCTCTGGGCTTAGGAAGAAAAGTAAACAGCTATTGCAAAACATCTACCAAGTTCTGTCATACTTCCAGAAAGTTACTTGAACACAACATTCTGGGCACTGTCATGCCAAAAAGGCATTTCTTTAGAAATCAAAAACATACAAAACTATAATTGGGAGAACAAACCTAATTAATAATAAGATTGAGAGTCCCTATCCAATAAGAGCATATTATGCTGTTTAGCATTATATAATTATGCTTTTTATTCTAATATATTTTAAAAAATTCTTCACTTTTCCTAGTCATTAATTTACAAGGATAACAAACTCACCTGGATTAAGTATCTTCTTTTGTGCCATATAATGTATAAAACAGTTAAAGACTCGAGAAAAAGCTGCTATAATCCCTATGCTACATGTCAGAAAATAGACTAAAACTATTCAATATGTTATTCAAAATGGGAGAGCTATTATTTATTCTTTATGATAAATAAATATGCAGAATTTATTATTTATTATAAGTAAAATATACAGAATTCAAATCTGAGTTGGTCTCATCCTAGTCCGTACACATTTGTACCACACACAAAATAATGTATTTTCATCTTACCATCAGACTGGTAGTATTTTGCTCTTACTTCCTTTTTTTTTTTTTTTAAGATTTTATTTATTTATTTGACAGAGAGAAATCACAAGTAGACAGAGAGGCAGGCAGAGAGAGAGAGGGAAGCAGGCTTCCCGCTGAGCAGAGAGCCCGATGCGGGACTCGATCCCCGGACCCTGAGATCATGACCTGAGCCGAAGGCAGCGGCTTAACCCACTGAGCCACCCAGGCGCCCTTTTTTTTTTTTTTTTTAAAGATTTTATTTATTTATTTGATGGACAGAGATCACAAGTAGGCAGAGAGGCAGGCAGAGAAAGAGGGGGAAGCAGGATCCCTGCTGAGTAGAGAGCCCATTGTGGGGCTCTATCCCAGGACCCTGGGATCATGACCTGAGCCAAAGGCAGAGGCTTAACCCACTGAGCCACCCAGGTGCCCCTGCTCTTACTTCCTTAAGAGGATCTGTGAAGTCTTTTAAACTTGTATTTACTTACTTACTTACTGATTTATTTACTTACTTACTTATTTTTCCTTGATAGGCAAGTACTTACACATTCTCGATATGTCCAAAATTGCAAACTTTTCTTTAACCTTGTACAGAAGGATAAATGCAAAATAAAAGGAAACTCTAAACTTGAAACAGTATTGTGTTAAATCCTTATATCATATTTGGGGCTATTTTGGAGAGTGGCATCATGCATACAAATAAAGGAGTGCATAAACAAAGAGATTTAGCTATAGAATACTTAAATTGTATCAGCCAGAAGCTGAAAATACTTCTTTAAAGGACAGATTGTAGAGAAATCTACAGGAAGCCAAAATATTCTCTTCAAAGGGAGTCTTTTAGACATACAGCATACCTTTGCTTATTTCCCATACATTTTGTATGACAAACTACTCAATGTCATTCAGCGCTTGGAAAGGTATTTTATGATCAAGTGATGATTACTTTAGGGTGATGAGATTTGAAAGGTATGCAAATGTGCTCTTTGATGGAAGAGCCATTTACCTCTGAAAAGCAACATTACTAGAAACCTGATACATTTAGAAGTAAATGGCAAACCCAGTGAGCCTCACAGTATTTGGCTGGTTCTTAATCAGCAACATATCCAGAAACATCCTGTGCCAGGATCAGAAAATGGTAATATAGTTAAGCATTGGAAAAGTCCATAATTTTTCAGTCTTAGCTGTGAGCTAAATTGGGCTTAAAAATACACATTAAGATACAAAAAGACAATTGTCCCAGAGCATGTTCATAGACTTCTGATCTCTTTTCATTGCTCTTCTATTAATTTCCATTTAAGAAAGATGTGGGTGTCTTTTTTTGTTTTATTTTGTTTTTGTTTTTTTTTATATTTCCTATTGGTACGGTTGCTGTTTTTTTGTTTGTTTATAATTACTGCAGCTTGACTTACTTAACTTTGCATGTGGTTTACAGGAGTGTTCTTATCCTGGGGAATCCTCTCTATGTATTACTAATTAAAATCATTAGTTCATATATTGGGGGCAAATTCTTAGATAGTTCTTATCACAGTCAGCTTATGAGGAATAGAGATTTTCTGGGGCCCTCATCTTTTGCCACTTGTATTCCCAGCCTAACTACCACCTCTCCCAAAGCCAACATTACCAATTAACAGTGCTACTGTGGTTGGAAGGCTAACAAGAAAGACTTATCTCTCTCACCACCACACACTCCTTTCTCCCTCACCTTTTCAAGTTAAAAAAATAAAATTAACATATACCAGAAATAAAATGCCTTGATAAAGGCATACTATTACATACTATTTACTTAAGATTTTACCTCAAGGATCCCTATAGAACCTTCACTACAGAACTATAACCCATGCTTTTATATCCATAGCTTAAAAAAGTATAAACATAATGAAGAACTCACATGGCATCATATTATGGGATGCTTCAAAGACTTAAGTTCCTTTTGTTGATGTTCATTCAGAAAAATGAGTGAAAGAAAGGAAGGAAGGAAGGAAGGAAGGAAGGAAGGAAGGAAGGAAAGGGAAGGAAAGGAATGGAAAGCAAGGAAAGGAAAGGAAAGAAAGAAAAAAAAGAAAAGAAACGAAACGAAACGAAACGAAAAGAAAAGAAAAGAAGAGAAAAGAAAAGAAAAGTGACTCCAAACCAAGATGGTATAGCATGGTAGCACAGCATCTGGTGATCTATCAAACTTACATTTATACTGGCCAAAACACAAAAACCAAACAAAACAGAGCCAAAGCAAATAAAAAAATAATAATAATAATAAAAAAGTTGACTTTTGTCAAACTAAACCCTGAAAGTCCCTTCTAGTATATGTACTGTCCTAGAACCATATTCAAGAGAGGTAGCTCTTGTGCACTGACTCTACCCATCATATGCAGATCAGATCCGATGGGGTAAGAAAACATAGTTCACTGGAAAGAATATTAACTTTAAAGTTAGATTATGTGAAAACACTAGAACAATTATTTAACTTCCAGAAGCCTCTGTATCTTCATCTTTAAAATTAGAAACCCTAAAATTAGTATCCAGGGTTTCTGTGAGAATTAGATACAGAATATGCACTAAATCTGAGAGCTGAAGGCTTGTTCAGTTAAGGTTACTGGTGCACAGTTTGAGCCCAGGAAGCTATTTGAGCCTCCCACCCATGTAGTCCATACAACCCAAAGGACCATTGGACAGGTGCAGGGGTTTTTATGTTTTCTTCTTTACTATCCCAATATTTTTACTTACCTGTTGGATTCTTAGTTTATTTAAATTCTTAGTGGATCTCTAGTAGAGTGGAGCCAATCTAGTTTTCACCTCTGCTTTCAAATATTGGTGCGATGGGAAACACATAGCATGTAATGGCTATCTCCTTCATTTTGCAAGTTTCTAACTTCAACTGTCAAGAAACTCCTTGTCATCTCTATACTTTTCCCTGCCTAAACACCTTTCCTTGCCTAAAACAAAAACAAACAAACAAAGATATACTGATGACATTCTAAGACAGTGGTATTTTGAAGCAAACCAAAAAAATCACTCCTCAGAATTATAACTATCTGATCACCTAAGGAAAGTATATTTTAGAGGCATTGCTTCTTACTTTTTCTTATTTGATTCTAAGTTGAGCAATGGTAAAACAATATTATGTTGTTGAGAAAGCATGGGTTTGGAAATCAAATTGGCCTAGGGTTCATCTTGTCCCTACCACTAAACAGTTGTATATTTTGTTCATGCCTCCTTGTAGCTCTAATTTTCTCATCATACTGTAATTTTAATAATACCTGCTTACTGTGGTGATAACATGCCTAGTGCAATACACATTTCCCACAAACTACTTCTGTTTTGGAGATTCAAACCTTCCAGACTTCTGGCTCCCAGCCTGGTAGGCAGAAAATTTTAAAGTGCTGGATCTGATAAGTAACCTTGTGTATCTTCAGTGATAACCGTGTGTCATTGGTGCTTCAGTATGTATAATTCAATAGAATGAAGAAAATCTTCTTTTTTTTTTGTATTTTTGTTTAAAAGCTATATTTTACATTAAAGGCACACAAGTCTTTGGCAATAAAAGAATCATGTAAAATTACAAATAAGAAAGCAAAATTATCCTCATTATAAGAAAATATAAGAAAGAAATATAGAAGAAATATAAGAAATATAAGAAAATATAAGAAATACAAGAAAATAAGACTAATTTATACTTCAGTGTAAATGCATAAAAAGGATAAAAGCATGGCACTGTAACTGTATATATATATATATATATATATATATATATATATATAGGCATAGATATGTGGCATTGTGGGCATGTTTCACTCTACTCTGCGCTGTAGAAAAAGTCAGGTAAGTGCCTCCCTTTGGCTCAGGTCATGATCCTGGAGTCCCCAGATCAAGCCTCACATCGGGCTCCCTGCTCAGGGGGGAGTCTGCTTCTCCCTCTGCCCCTCACCCTGATCTTGTGCTACCTCACTCTCTCTCTTTCTTGCTTGCAAATAAATAAATAAAATCTTTAAAAAAGAAAGAAGAGAAAAGAAAAGGAAAAAAATTCCTGATTCTTTGTTGGGAAATACCATTCATACTATTTTTAGTGATTACATTATTTTATATGAAATCACTTGAAAATATCTAATCAGTTCTCTACTGAAAAATATCCATAAAACAAAGCTCAGAGAAGTAACTGCATAGGTCCCACAGATGATGAAGAGTACTGAGAAAGGGAAATGGACTTAGGTCTTCCTGTCCTCAAAGTCCACCTGCCCGCCCCCCAACAGATTACTGGATTACTTTCCTTGCGTTGCATTTCCAATTGTTGGAATGCATGTCACTGACCTAGGCAAATCATTCCAGGTTCTTTAAACCAAGTTAACATTGTGGGTTATAGGACCCATTTGTTTTTGCCTTGTCACTCATATAAAATAAGGTTCTTGCCAATACAGTTGTAGCTCTGTATGCTTAGAATGTGAAGACATTAAATGAAAAACCCTCGCTTTACATAATTCTGAAAGTTAACAAGGAAAATTCCACTATAAAAAACGCCCTCAGCTGCATTAGAAGCATTAGTCCCAGGCTTAGTTTGCACTGCACTAAAATGAGCAGTTAGAACAAGAAAACAATGTTCACCAGTTGCCTGGCATTGTGCAGACCCAGTCATAAAGTGCATGTTATGATGTAACACCCACTGGGACTAATTATTCCCTCTTCTGTGTGGAAGAGCACAAGCTGTGCAACCTTTGGGAGCTTTGACTCCTCAGAAAACCTTCTATTCCTCTCTCCTCCCACTCTTCCCACAATAGGGATTCTCCCATCAAGCCTCCATTTGGCTAAGAGAGAGAATAGAATCTGTGGTAATTGATAGTCTCTGTTCTGGCTTGAAGTGGAGCAAAAGCCTACACTGTCACTCCTCTACTCAGACATAGTTAATGGGTTCCCACATTCTATGGGATAAAATCTTTAACATGGCCCCAGGCCCTCTAAGATCTAGCCCCATTGTCTTCACTGCCTTGTTTTCATCACTGCTTCCCCGTGACTACTCTGTCCTCTTCCACCAAGCCTGTCTATTCATAGCTTCCCAGAAGCCAAAATTCCCACCTCACCTTTCTGCACATCACTGCAGCTTCCAAAAATGCCTTCCTATCTCTTCTGCCCATGTGAAGTCAGCCCCTTCATACAATCAGGTTAATATGCCACCTGGTTCCTAACGACATCCAAACTACCTTGGGCTTTGCTAATGTCTTATTTACTTATTAGTAACACTTACTGACTCCTAAATGCATCTGTCTAAGGTGAGTTTTATTTTCTGACCACACGTTATTTTTCTTGGCCAGGAAAAGAATTGTCTCTTACTCTGTATGTGGCTGCTTAAATTCTGATATATCTTCTCTTAGGTGTTCAAGAGAGCTAAATCCTTTAGGATAAAATCTTTTGCATTACAGTGATTTGGCGGGGGCGGTGGTGGGGGGAGTCTTTTTTCTTGCAGAGTCACAGAGAAACATCTTTAATTTCATCCCTGTTTAAAAACCTTCTTTATCCCAGCCCTGTGTCAGCCCATCTGACACTACTGAACCCCAATTAGCACCTGTGAATTCAGGCAGTACCCATAACACTCATGATGACAGTCTCAGATAAGAAAGAGGAGGTAGTTTCATTGTATATGGTCACAACAGAAGACATATTCCCCTTCAGAAGATCTCTCAGGGCCCTTTTTTACCAAAAAGGTCTGGAAGAGAAACGGAGCTGCTGAGTATGACAGTGAAATGTTGAACTTTTAAACAGGCATGCTGGTTTAATGCCGGGAATATTTAAAGAGGCCTTTAGCTATTTTGCTGTTCTCATATTATAGGCAAACAGTCATAGTTTATCTTCTGCTGGGCTGCTTTGGGGTCTTCTAAGTCAATCTCAATAGGTAAATATCAATTGTTCAGCCATAAAAGTCCATAAAAACCAGAGTTCCAGAAAGAGCATTATGTTTTGCATACAGTAATGTGTTTGTAAGTGTTTTATAAGCCCCGTGCAACAAAAATGGGAGTGTGAATACCGACACTATGATATTTCAATTACTCTCTGGGGCACTTAATAATTTAGCAATATGTTTCAATCAAGTTCACACTACATTTATTAAGGAGCTTTATGTGGTTTTCTTTGTCAATTTGAAGCTAATACGTGGCTAAAAAAAAACTTCAAGTAAATGTGTGGCATTAATCCTTGTATACCAGCCGATGTTTACAACAGCACATCATGGGATATTACTTCTGGAATGACTTAAAAGCCAAATCATGAATTTAGAGGGCTATATGAATTCCCATTATCAATTTTCAACCACCTAGACAATTCTATAGGATATAAACTAAAGCAACCGTATATCATAAACTAGGCCCCCCGTCCATTTATCTTGCTTATTAGGTGTCACCTACAATTCCCCAACTAGACCCTGGCAGGTAAAGAAACAATTTTTAATCAGCCCCATTATAATGACACTTAGAATATTATTCCTCACCCAAATGGATATATCTCTTCCCCTTTCGTTAACGGAAGAAACATTTAGTTTGCTTTTCTACACCCACAGATTATCAGTCTAGAATTGGTATACCTAGGAAGTATTCAATAATTTAAGAATCAACACAGCTATAGGGTTTGTTTTAAGTCATGTTTTTTGGACAGTTCCAGATTTGGTTATTCTCTGAATGCACTGTTCCATTTTACAAGACCAGGGTAACAGACAACAGAGGTACTATACCCAGATTGCCTTGGGTCCCTTTTATATTTCTGTAAGCCCTTCCCTGAGTTCTTGTTAATGGTTTATGCCTGAGACTCTTTTCCTGTGTGTGGCCCACAGACTATTAGGGCTACTTTCCCGTGCAAGCACAGAGTTTAAACCCTTTTGGTGCAGACTTTAGCTAATAATACAAAGACTGACAGGTTAGGGTATGAGACTTAAGTCCCTGGCCTCAAGATTTGGTAATTCCTGAAGAAAATCTCACACTCCAGAATTTTTCAGTGAAATCAGCGGAAATGACCTTCTGCCATGTTTTCCCACAAATCATAGCCTTGTTTGGCTTCCCTTTCTTGTCCTGCTTCTCCTTTCACCAGGTTATATTGGGGGTTCTTCCTACTAAATCACTTGAATACAAATGCTCACCTTGAGTTTTACCTGAGGGGAACTTGAAATAAAATAGCTTTGTTTCACATAAAATTTTCTTTGTATTAAGTACAATTGTCTACCAGTAAAGAATGATATGGACATAATTTAATTGTCCTTTGTAATAATATTTTGGTCATGGTTTCTTTTGGGAAGAGTGTGCATTTAGAAATTAAACCGAGGTTCAAAGTCAGTCTGGACAGTTCACTAACTATGTAACACTGGAAACATGACTAGTTGTTGCTTCCTCAATTCCATTGGAATAAATCCCCAGAGGAACGTTCAGAATATTTCTAGCATAGTACTTTGTTCATAAAATTTATTATCAAATAGCTCTCTTTGAGCCATCCCTCTACTTGTTTGAAAATGTTTAATCTACCAAAAGTATGATACATTCAACCCAACAGCAGTAGGAAACTCCATTAATTTATCCCATATAGGTTAAACCATGTCATGCTGACTATTGATCTTTCAGGAAAAGATGGGATTTTAAGAGGGTAGGAGACAGAAAGGCATAGAGTTTAGAGGCATTATGCTTCTGAATATGTCGTGACAGATAATATATCTTCACTCTAATCCAGAAAGCCAATACTATTTTCTACTATTTTCTAATAGCCAATACTATTTTTCCTCCCACCTATGGTGGTATCGCCAAACTTGAATAGACATGTCATTACAGAAGCAAAGATTTTTTAAACTCCAGATGTTAGGGAGAAATGTAGCTTTAAAAGTTTACCAGAAAAGTCAAAGTCACCTCATATTTATGATAAAGGCAAGCTGCTTAGTGAGCGTATCTATGAGGTAGGAACATTATACTGTTCAGGTTATCTTATAGTTAAAATTATTTGCCCAACATCTGTGATCCCTTCCTCCTTTCTCATAGAAATCCACTTTGTTTAGATATCTAACCTTTCTCATGCAAGTCCTTGTGGTGCGAGCGAATCTGAATTCAGCTCCATCTCCTAGAGAGGGCATGAACAGTAGAAACATAACATCATGCTAATTGATTTAAAAAAATGAAAAAGTACATGACCTAACTTGGGCAAATAAATTTTGAGTGAAGTATTTCTAAGTCTTTTGAATAAGTTAGTACTGGAATTTGAGAGAAATCTGAAGTAAGTTTCCTATCTCTCACTCATTTTCATGGGAAGTTATCAATCACATATGAGTTTAACAACTGCTGCAACCATTTCACAGTTGGACTAAAGATGAAACACTGAAGGAAGAAGCAAATTCCAAAGAATTGCAGAGAAATAGGGGCACCTGGGTGGCTCTGTGGGTTGATCCTCTGCCTTCAGCTCAGGTCATGATCTCAGGGTCCTGGGATCAAGCCCTGCATTGGGCTCTCTGCTCAGCAGGGAGACTGCTTCCTGCGCCCCCCACCGCCCCCCCCACCGCCGCCTGCCTCTCTGCCTACTTGTGATCTCTCTCTCTGTCATAAATAAATAAAATCTTAAAAAAAAAAAAAAGAATTAACAGAGAAATAGAATTAGAGCACTCAATTCCAAAGAAAGTTATTTCTCTGTTTGTGTGAACTAATACATTTCCATATTTTTAAAGTCAATTTGATAGGGTTTATTTTGGTAACAAATTACAACCAACCTGTTGAATTAAACTACATGATTTTATTCCCTCACAGTTCTGGAGGCCAGAAGTCTGAAATTAAGGTGTTGACGTGACTGGTTCCTTCTGGAGGCTGGGAGGGAGAATATTCCCTATGCTTATTTCCCAGCTTCTGGGGGCTTCTGGCAATTCTCAGCATTCATTGGTATATAGACACATCCCTCCAATCATTACCCCAGTTTTTTCATGACTTTCAATCCGTGTACCTTCATATGTCAAATCTCTCTCCTCTTTATTACAAGGACAATAGTCATTGGACTCAGGGCCTGCCCTAAATCCTGAATGATCTTGCCTCAAGATCCCTTACTTAAATCTACAAAGGCCTTATAAGGTCGCATTCACAGGAACCAGGGGTTAGGACTTGGAGATGACGTGTTTTTTGGAGACACATGATTCAATACACTACAGTTGAATTTTGTTATTCACAGATAACCATTTTTTCTGATAATGGACTCCAATTTAACTCAAATAAATAATCCCTTTATTCTGTGGCATAACTCTAGGAGCCTGGTCTTAAAAATGATCGAATTCTACAATTTAAACTTTGAAAGGGCATTTTTGGTCATCTCATCTAATGTTTCCCTTATCATAAAAATCTCTTTAAGGAGTTCCTAAACAACAGCTGACTCTGGTACTGGCTTTAATTACTCTGAAATGTATATATTTTTCATGACATCTATATCTCTTCCAGAAAATTCTGACCATTTGAAATTTTCTATGACCAGAAAGCATATCTTGCTTTTGAAGAGCCCAAATCATGTAGTTTACATATATGAAAGATCATGTTAGATCCTTATTGGAGCCATAAAAAAAAGTACATGGTACTAAGAGTAATCTCTGAAAGAGTGTATTGGATTAACAGATGGAAGAGAAAAAGAATGTCTGATTTGGGCAAGCAGTTGAATTTCTGCATAGTTTACTCTATGTGAATTTACCATTAAGACTTTTAAAATAAAATATTTGATACTATTATATAGAGAGGTAAGTTAAAATGAAGTTTGTGGACCTTAGTAAATGGAAACTAAATGCTCATATCCTCTGGTACAAAATGAAATGAGGGAGACACACAAAACATCCAGAAGTAAGACAGAATAAAGTGTCATGGATGTGAAAATGTTTCTGATTTTAGAATCTTTAATATTTATTCCATAAACCCCAGAAGTATCAGTTTGTACTTCCTACCATTTCCCTTCAAAACTATTGCAAAAACATTGGAATGTCTGGGTGGCTCAGTTGGTTAAGCAGCATCCTGGGATCAAGCCCCACATCGGGCTCCTTGCTCGGCAGGGAGCCTGCTTCTCCCTCTGCCTCTGCCTGCCATTCTGTCTGCCTGTGCTTGCTCTCTCTCCCTCTCTCTCTGACAAATAAATAAATAAAATCTTAAAAAAAAAAAAACTATTGCAAAAACAATTTGTGAGGCTCTTAAAAGAGATAAAATCAGATTTTTCAAAAATATAAGGGGAGCCAAAATTCTAAAAACACCTAAAAAATCAGGGGTTTTAAATATGAACTATTTGAACTGAGTCTCAAGATAGAATACCATAATTGTATGACTCTAAAGGTATAGACATGAACAAAACTCTTGCCAAACAATGCTCAATTCACACCTCCAGCCAGCTATTCTCAAAGTTGAAACTATCTCAAAAACAGACAATAAAAATTAAAAATAAAAGAAGTATCAACAGATACTTTAAGAAAACCTGATACAATGGATCCTTCATAGAGGATTTGGATTCCATTCCTGTCTTTACCTCTTCCAAGTCAATGATCCAATTACTAAGTTATTTTTTTCCATATAAAATAAAAGTCCAGATTCATTTAGAGAAACACTGGACTCTTCACACATACCTAGCAGAATGGCCAAAACCCAAAACACTGCCAATGTCAGATGCTGACAAGGATGTGGAACAACATGAACTCACGGCTGGTGGGACTGCAAAATGGTATAGCCACTTTGGAACACAAGTTGGCAATTTCTAACAAAGCTAAAATACTCTTATCATATGATTCAGCAATCACCCTCCCTGGTACCAACTCATTTACCCAAATGAGTTGAAATATATCCAAGAACAAAAATCTATGCAGATGTTTATAGCAGCTTTATTTCTAATGGCCCAAACTTGGAGAAAACCAAGATGCCCTTTAGTAGATGAATGGATACAGAAACTGTGGTACATCCAGAAAATGGAATACTATTCAGCACTACAAAAGAAATGAGCTTTCAAGCCATGAAAAGACATGAGGAAACTTAAATGCATATTACTAAGTAAAAGAAGCCAATCTGAGAAGGCTACATCCTTTAAGATTGCAACTACATGACATTCTGGGAAAGACAATTATGAAGATGGTTGCTAAGGATTAAGGTAAATAGAGGGATAAGCAGCTGGGACACAGAGGACTTTAAGGGCAGTGAAAATATTCTTTATGTTTATGTTTATAATGGCTACATGTCATTGTACATTTGTCAAACCCGTAGAATGTATATCAAAGACAAAAAGAACCTTACTGTAAACTATGAAATGGGCAATAATAGTATGTCAATATAGGTTCAAATGTCCTCTGGTTCAAGATACTGATAGTGGGAGAGGCTATGGGAGATAGGGGAGGAAAGAGGCGGGATTAGGAAGGAAATATATGAAACTATTGTATTTCCCACTCAGTTTTGTTGTAAACCTAAAACTTCTCTAAAAAACAAAGTCTATTAAAAACAGAACACTGTAATCTATAAATAAATTAAAAACAATTTCATAAGTAGTTCTCAAAAATCATATTAAAAAATGTTTTTCGGTATTTTTCCAAATCTATTTTTTGTATATAGTATTTTTCTTGCTTAATATTATATAATACTATTATTAAATAATAAATATTATTAAATTATAAGATTGTTTGTTATTTCTAAAGATATCTGCCTACATATTATGGTCCAGACACTATTAGAGGCAGTTGGAATGTAATTATAAATTTGAAAGAAAAACTTTCTGTTTTCATGAAAGATGAATTCTCAAAGAAAGAAAATACTCCAAAGAGACATGTCTATAAATAAATTTTAATTTGCTGATCCGTATTGTGCAAATATAATCATAATGAGCGTAGGGTTTATATAAATTAAATTAATTCTCCTCATTGAAAATAAGAAATGTCTCCCACTACTTTTTTTTTCTTGATACACTAGAACACTGGTATTTTACCTTGGAAAACCGGTAATTTTAAGTCATTTTCTATCTTTGTGAAATACATGCAAATCTTTTTAAAATCTAAATAAGCCTCTTGACAGCTTTAAAACCCAAGGGTATCTTTCTCAGGGATCTAGGAACAATTCTTTGAAATGCAATCATTAGAAAATACAGTGTCCCTATCTCCTGGTTTCTGTGGGATGGTAGAAGCCTTCAGTGGGTGCCATGTTTCAAGTTGCAAAAATTTACCTCTTGTCATAAAATAGGAGAGGTTTGTTTTTCCTTTGGATAAAGCCAATGGCATATCACAGATAGTGATCATCCCAATTAGCAAGTTAGTTTAAGATGAACCATGTATGACAAATAGCATTGTCAAGTGCTTTTATTAGAAAACTCGTTATTGTTTATCTTGAGAACACACATGTGCTGGGTTGTATCTGCTTGAATATATAGAAGGATGAACTTTCTTCCTGTCTTTGAAATCTGTCGGGAGATGGCCGGTGATGTGCATCAGATTCTGGTTTAATGCTTCTTTATCAATAAAATTGCATTCTTTTCTCTTCTGCTGTTGTGGAGAGGTTTTCTGGGTTAGGAAGATATTTTGTTTTTAATTACATTTCCCCAACATGAGATTGACAATTCTGTAACAGGTCGTTTGTGGGTTTGTGAATTCAGAGAGAATGACCTGTAAAATTCTCTAGAGAGATGGCGTTTGAGTAGAGATCTGAATGTTAGGATGGAACCAGCCATGTAAAATATCTGTGGTGAAGAGTACAAGCAGTGAGAATAGCAAGTGTACCAGCTGTAAGACGAAGATGAGCCAGGCTTGTTTAATAACACAAATCGGCCAGTGAACGTGACGTTTAGAGGATGACAAATAAGGTGAGAAAGATAAGCTATGGCCAGGTTAGGTAGGTTTTGCAGTCATTAAAAAGAGTCAGAAAAAAATTCTGAGTGAAACTGTGTGTTAAAATCTGGCTCTATGCTGAAAGATATTACTATGTCTGTTTTTTACAGACCCTGAAGGAGAGATAACTTCAGCGAGAAACTGACTCAATGTCTCTTACAGCTGTCCAGGCAACAAATAGGACTATGGTAACAGTGGTGGATGTTTAGTGAGGTGGGTGAATTCAGAATAAATCTGGAGGTAGTTCCAGACTAAGAAAAAGAGGGAACTAGGAATCACTCTTAAGTCTTTGGCCTTTCTGACTGGATGGATGATCACCGTAAAGAGCTATTGCAGATTGTGGATATTAAAGGGGATGGGGAACCCTCCCCAGCCATGCAGAGCGTGAGACACCCATTAGGTATTCAAACAGAGACATCGAGTCAGCAGCTAGAGAGGAGTCTGGAAACTCAGAAATACATTTTGGGAAATCAACAATTTAAGTTATATTTTCAACCATGGATCTGAATGTTATCTAGAATAGAGTAGAGGTAGTGAAATACACACACACACACACACACACACACACACACACACACACAAAACAGTGGATGCAAACTATACCCTCAGGCAAATGAACATTTGGAGAACTCAAAAAGGGGGAGAAACCAGGGAGGAGAATAAAGAAGAGTCTACTTAGTAGAGTAATAAATAAAATGAAATTATGATGTTTCCCATGCAAAGTAATAATGCTGGTTTAAAAAGAAGTCCGTTGGGTTAGAAACTGTTTAAGTTCAAGGGTGATAAGGACAGATATTTGATACTTTTATTTGGAAAGCTGGTCATTTGGTGACTTTGATGAGATCAATTTCAATGGAATGACGGGGCAGAAAATCTCAGTTGAGTGGAATAAGGTGAAGAAAAAGATTGCCAGGATCCTAGTGTGAATGGCTTATGTGTGTGTGTGGGGGGTGATTACAGGAGTATCAGTAGCAGAATGGAGACGTTTTAGAGGAGAGAAGGGAGCCAGTAACCAGTGCCCTATTAAGTCAGTTACCTCAGTGGGTAACTGGAATTTAAGCCCACTGGGAAGACTCTGGGAGCCAGGGTAGATGGCATGCCTCAAAGTTATCTAAACTATGTGGGGAAGCAATTATGGTATTTATACCCACACACCTGCTTACCACTGGTTGAAGCTACTCCTGGTGTCTTAAATCAGGTGGAACTTCTAATCTGTACCATGAGCACCACAGATGTTTTAACACCATGGAAGAGCCACCAGGCAAAGGAAAACAGATAGGAGTGTCTAGGAATTGGCTGGAGATGAGTGTGGGCACTGACAGCATTAACCACCCACAGTACCTTGTTTGCATTGCTTTTTGTTATAATGGCCACAATGTGAAAAACACAAGATGGGCAGGATGCGTTTAGCCATCGCTTTGTACCCAGCACGCTGCTGACCCTGGCACATTCAGTCCCTTCGCTTCATTTTACCTCAGATTCCAAGACCCCAGCTATTTTGTTGTTTCTTTTGTTGACAATATAGATATTTTCAGAGATTTTTATTTTTTCATTCTGTAACCAGAATGAAAAAAACAAAACAAAACAAAACAAAAAACTCACCACCACCCTTGATAACTTATTCTTTTATTCATCTCATTTTTCTTACTTGAGTTCTATTTTTTTTTTTACTTGAGTTCTGTTTTTTAATGAACTTTCAATATCCCCAAGTTTTCTTTATAACATACCTAGATGAAATATTCATGAAGCATACCTGGGTGAAATACTTTCTGAGGCTTCATATAGGAAAAAAATGGTTTTTATTCTTTTCCAACATGATTAACAACTTTGTTGGATATTAAGATCTTCATATATAGTAGCCCCACTCAAATGGTGTTCTTACTTTTATTATTGGATTTTGTTTAAAAAATTTTTTTAAAAAGAAAAGAAAAAAGAAATAAAGCTAAAATGATTTTGGTATGTATTTTAGAAACCTTTTTTTTTTTTTCTCCTTGGAAATTTTTGGTATTTTTTCATCACTGAAATATAAAAATATTTCTTATTTATGTAATTGTCATAAAACATTTTAATTCATTTTTTAAATTTTTAAAAGATTTTATTTATTAATTTCCAGAAAGAGAAGCAGCACAGGGAGAGGGAGAAGCACACTATCTGCTAAGCAGGGAGCCTGATCTGGGGCTCAATCCCAGGACCCTAGGATCATGACCTGAGCCAAAGGAAGATGCTTAATCAACTGAGCCACCTAGGTGCTCTTTAATTATTTTTTATTTTAAATTTCCTTTCCTTTTTTACATATTGGTAGGTTTGGTTTTTCTTTTTTTTTTTTTTTTTTCCTCTGTAAAGTCTTCTACTCTGTTTCTCCTATTTTCTCCTATGACAGACTTAAAATGCATAGGTTGGAATCCTAACATCAGTTCCCCCCAAAAAATGTCTTTTAATATAATTTCCCAACTCATAAATTTCCCCAATATTATAGGGTTTTTCTTTCAATTGTGTCTCATTGTTGAAAGAGTATATCTCTGGTTTTTCCTCTAAAACACAGATTTGAGACTGTTGCTATTCCTCCTCTGTCTGTTCATATGTACACTTCACAACTCCATGGCTCACTTGTCTTTTGCTTTACAAACCTAACGGACATGCTTCTTACTAGCAGACCTGAACTAAGAATTACATGGGTAAAGGAATTTGGTAAAATCTTATCCTCAACTGCTCTCTCAACAGATAACAGTTTTTTGTTTTTTGTTTTCTTTTCACGTGGCAATTGGTTGTTCCCTTGATGTTGTTCAAAAAAATACTGCCCCAAGATGGGCTCTGTGTGTGTGTGTATTTTTTTATTTGCATGTGTGTATTTTTGAGACTTTATTTCTTTAGAGTTTGATGTATATGTTTTAATTCTCTACCATCAGCTTCTCTAATAGCCACATTTAAAAAAAAATTAAGCCTAAAGTAGCAGGAGAAAAACTCAAAATAATTGATCCCAATGTTCTAAGATAAGGTAAATGCTAACTTTCAGCATTTTCAGGTTTCAACAGTCTCTTAAGATAACCACACACCACTTAGCACCCTGCCCCCTTCCTTTAAACATGTAAACAGAGAAGAATGAAACAGACAACAGCAACTCTCTCTGCATGAGAAACAGCTAAATGCACTCAGTTAGGTATGAGTCATCTTGGAAACTGAGGATTTTTTTTTTAATTAAATTTTTTTATTTTTTTCAGCATAACAGTATTCATTATTTTTGCACCACACCCAGTGCTCCATGCAATCCGTGCCCTCTACAATACCCACCACCTGGTGCCCCCAACCTCCCACCCCCCACCCCTTCAAAATTCTCAGATCGTTTTTCAGAGTCCATAGTCTCTCATGGTTCACCTCCCCTTCCAATTTCCCTCAACTCCCTTCTCCTCTCCATCTCCCTTTGTCCTCCATGCTATTTGTTATGCTCCACAAATAAGTGAAACCATATGATAATTGACTCTCTCTGCTTGACTTATTTCACTCAGCATAATCTCTTCCAGTCCTGTCCATGTTGCTACAAAACTTGGGGATTCATCCTTTCTTTCTTTTTTTTTTTTTTTTTTGCAGCTTTATAAACATATATTTTTATCCCCAGGGGTACAGGTCTGCGAATCGCCAGGTTTACACACTTCACAACACTCACCATAGCACATACCCTCCCCGAGGGTTGATGGGGGGAGGGGGTTGAGAGAGGGGGTGGGGTTATGGATATCGGGGAAACTGAGGATTTTTAATATGAACACAATTCAGAGGGACTGCTTTATGCCATCTCCTGTTTACTTAGAAAAAAGGGCAAAACCCATTTTACAAAATTTTTTAACCATATTGAAATTACTAAATGAATTTTGTCTTTCTCTCAACTACAGGCTTAATTTTCATATTCCATCAATGGCCATATATATGTCTAATACCCAAAACTATATCAAAATATATCAATGATTTGATTTAAAAAGCTAGAAATAGGGGTGCCTGGATGGCTCAGTGGGTTAAAGCCTCTGCCTTCAGCTCAGGTCATGATCCCAGGGTCCTGGAATCGAGCCCCACATTGGGCTCTCTGCTTAGCCAGGAGCCTGCTTCCTCCTCTCTCTCTCTCTCTCTCTCTCTGCCTACTTGTGATCTCTGTCTGTCAAATGAATAAAAAATTTAAAAAAAAAGCTAGAAATAAAAGTACATTTTACTTTAAGAACTTTATAAAAATATGTACTTTCCAAGTGACAAAATTACTTCAGCTCCTAAAGTAAATTCCTGTCTAGAGACTGGAAGTCTGGGGATGGCAAGTGGTGAGATGGTGCAATGTACCTACCTACATGAAAAAGACAAGGATGATTTTGGACTTTGAGCTACCTAGTTAAGCCAAGTGGAAGGAGACCGCATCTCTCAAGAAAAAAAACATGTTCTTAGTTATAGTTATTGGGAACCAGGATTTCCTGCTAGAAACAGGATAGAAAAATGCAAGCAAAGTAAACTCCTTGGAAATGAGAAAATGCTCAATGATCAGGCTTGGGGCAAGGTTCAAGGCTGGCGTATCATCAAGAGTCATTTGATGGGGCAGCTCTGATGTTGGTCTGTCATCATAGTTCCAATGGTTGAGTCATTAAATCATTCTTCATGTAAGTCAAGATTTGTGTGAGAGAGAGAGAGTGGAGACAGATGGCTGTGTGGATGGGACATGGCTGGAAAACAAGCAAGTCCTCAGTGTTTCCAAAGGTTAAGAGAATGCACATCGTTCCATCTTGATGAACTGCTGATCAACTTATATTGAGAAAAGAAGTGTCGACTATGCCGAAAGAATCAGCCTGTATGAATAGGTAAAACAGATGACTTCCCATACTGGATAATTTCATGGGCCACCAAAACCTCAGAAACTTCCGTATTATCCCTCAAGCTTTCATGTGTATGTTTATTCAAAGCAAATTAATGATAATTTTTTTTTCATATCAAACTGAAAATTCCCAAAGTGAAGATGAGAAGACAGTGTTTTGTAAATGTTAAGACAAAAAGTGGTGTAGGGGGTGTGGAGGCCAAAAAAACAAGGCTGTACCCACCTCGAGTCTAGCCCTGACATAAGTGCAGCCATCTTGATGTTCCAGATTATCACAAAATATTTCTCGGGTTCTGACCTACTCAGGTTAGCACTTTAAACAGTCCCTCTCTCCTTTAATGATTGATTTAAACCCCTGGACTGGAAAAGGTTTTTTTGTCAAATAGCAAAAAAACTTATTTGAGCTTCATTTTCTTTTTATAACACTCATCATGTTTTGCTATTTTCTCCCATGTCTCCTCACCTGACTTCAACTCCTTCACTGTCATAACTTCCACAGATGATCCTTTCCACTTGGGAAGATCACCTGAGCAGTCTCCCCTGGACTCAGCTGCCTCTGTCTTTCATAACTTCCCTACACATTCCCCAACTGACCAGTGTTGACCCGACTAGGTAGGGACAACTCTACGCCCCTATTCAGCAGGAAGAAGTTACAGAAGATGAGACCTTCCACCTTCAACAACCTTAAAGATTTAAGGGTCAAAATTGTTCAGGGGGGAATGATGTGGGAAACAGAGGCAGAAGAAAATCATTAAAATTCCTCACCTACTGACATGCCCTTAAAACAGACAGAGTGGCTCTCCCCTGGGGACTCAACTGCCCTCACCTTGAGGTTTTGCTAAGGACAATCCTAGCCTGACTGACCCCCTACTCCAACAGGTCCAACCAGGATCCTGTAAGTCTACTTTAATAATTCCTTTAGGAAACTTTATCTCTAAACCTCCAAGATAGTTTCGAGAATCATTCCCAAGCATATGGCCCACTGATATATATCTAAAGGGTCTCATGAGAAAATGTTTATTACTGGTAATAAATAACATTTCTCCCAACAATAGCTAGCCCCTCAAGGTCCTGGAGACCTTGTTCCCAAAATTCCTTAGAGACTTACATTATCCCTAATCCCCTTTGTCCTCACCCACCGCCGAGTCCACCCCTACTCTGCCTTTAAAAACACTGACTATAATCTGGCTCGGGGTCCAAGTCCCTACTCCGCTGTGTCGAGTATACTTGGGCCCAAGCTTAAGCTTGTTAAATAAACCCTCATGTGATTGCATCAATGTTGGCTCCTTGGTGGTCTCTCGGACGCAAAAACTCGGGTACAACAGGGGGGAGATTTGAAATTCTCGTCAGTCATGCAGTCATGGAAGTATTGAAGTGTTTTATGTTTTTGTTTTTATTTGCTTTTTGACTTCTTTTCTGTCTTTATTTAGCATTGTGCTGGGAATTACTGTGGATTTTCAAGGAATGCGTTCAGAAATTTTACTTAGGATAAATATAAAACAATAATGAGGAAGAGGAAGAAAGTACCAAATGCCTGTCATCCTTAAGGGATGGAATAAATTTCATGGAGCCAGGGTACACACAAAGACAAGGAGGTTAATGCTAAATGCAAGGTCTGCCTTCTTTGCAATATGTTTGGAACCAGAAAATCCTAAGTACTTGGCCTCTTGAAAACATTGTATATGGCCCTCTCATTATCCTCCTGCCTCTATAAATACTCTTCTTATGCACAAGATACACACCTTTGTCCTTCAAACTGGAATAGTTTCTTAGGTTGTTTATGCATAGGTTAAGACAAGAATCAAGCTAAATGCAAACATGTTTTTCTATCAATAAATTAAGGTACTCGGGCTCAACTGAAAAATGAGATTTAATTTCATTCATTCCTCAGCATTTTCTGGTCTGAAAAAAATGCAATTGGTATCATCAGTAAATGAGTCATGTTAGAAAAGCCCAGACATTCAGTACAGGAAGCCTTCCTGTGCCCTGCTCAGATAATGAAATCCTCTAAAAAAGCTATGATGTAGTCTGTCTATGTTTTTCCCTCTTTCATAAAATTCAGGATATGATTCAAGGCAACCAGAAGAGTTTAGTCTAGAATAATCTTAGTGTTATAAAGTCTGTGATGACTGATTAGGAATTATGAGCTTTATTGATATAACCTTTCAAATGTCCATCAAAATTATTCCTATAGATTAAACTTGGTAGACCAGACTCTATATGAAAGAATGAAAATAAAAGATACACCTGACTTTCTGAATCTGTTGTAAAAGGAAGGAGTCAACACTGAAAAAATGGTGTTGGAATGAGGTAAAATCATAACAACAAACACTGATATCAGGAAATCTGTTGGGAACACAGACAAACCTTCTGTCCTAGCCAGCATCCTCCCTAGAGTAAGATAAGCCTCTACCTCTGCCCAATGCTTTACAGCAGTGCTTCCCAAACTTTAATATACTTATGTAGAGATATGGTTAAAATTCAGATTCTGATTAGTAGGTCTTAGGTGGGCCTGAGATTTTACATTTCTAATAAAATCCTAGGTGAGGATTTCCCAATCTCAATAGTATTAATATTTTGGACCAAGTAATTTGGGGAGGGGCATATCCCATGCAGTGTAGGATGTTTAACAGGATCCCTGGCTTCGAATCACTGGTCCCACTGCTTTTCCTGACTGGTTGTGATTAACCAAAATGCTTTCAGATACTGCCAAGTATTCCCTAGAGGACAAAATCACCCCCATTCCCTATGACCACCCACTATCATAGGGAATGCTCATGCTGCTGGTCTTTAGAGCACGGTTTTGAGATGGACCTATTCAGCTCTCCATTAATTATGCAACTCTCCACCGAGTAAGGAGTATGTGGGTCCAAGAGAAGAATATATTCTGGGCCCATACTTGTCCTTTTTTTTTTTTTTTAAGATTTTATTTATTTGACAGAGAGAGATCACAAGTAGGCAGAGAGGCAGGCAGAGGGGGGGGTGGGGAAACAGCCTCCCCGCTGAGCAGAGAGCCCGATGTGGGGCTCGATCCCAGGACCCTGAGATCATGACCTGAGCTGAAGGCAGAGGCTTAACCCACTGAGCCACCCAGGCTCCCCCATGCTTGTCCTTCTTGACCAAGTTCTAGGTAACTAGGACCTGGGAGTTTTCTGCTAAAATGATCTAGGCCTTCTTCCAAGATTTATGATTTCTCTTTGCTGAATCTGTTTTCCTAAGGACTGGCTATGTCATAGATGTATATGGCGCCAGGACTTCAGAGGAGTGAGGCCAAGGGGAGACACTGTGAGGAGCTTAAACATGAGTGCAAAATCTCCCTAAGCATGCTGCCTTCTACCTTGGAGGAAGAAATAAAAAGCAAAGAAAGTGTTATGGAAGAGCTGCAAATGGAGGTTGAGAAGGAATCCCCTTTATACTGCCATGTTTTTGTACAGAAACTCTTAGAAGTCTGAATATTCTAAGTTCAAGTTTGGCTTTCTAGTTGATTATAAATGTATGCTTATCAAAATAGAAGTCGAAAACATCCTCCTTTAAAGATTCTTCTTCCTTGATTTATAACTTTAAATGTGTTGTTGATGAGCCCCATTTATACTCTTGTCTTAGACTCCACAAATACTAGGAGTTGGCCTAGTTTCAGGGCTGGTGGAAAATTCTCAATGTTCAACACCACGATAAGGTCCTAATCAATGGGGGAAAGCAGAATGCCTTACTATATAAGAGAAAGTTAGGCTACTTTATGTTGAGAATCCTAAAAGAGCAGAACACATGAAGCTTAACTGGGGGCACAGAGTTCCTTGTGAGTCTGTCTGACTCAAAGAGCATTTAATTTGTGCTATGCCAGGCATTAACAAGTTTTTCTGTAAAGTGTTAGTAAATCTCCTCTGCAAGCGGAACAGCTCTGTTGCAACTACTCAACCTTGTTGTAATCTGAAAGCAGCCATAGATAAGACATAAATGAATGGGTACAGCTGTCTTCAAACTTTCTGTACAAAACAGACAGTAGTTTGCCAACTTTACTGTTGTATTCCTCCTCAAGACAAAGAAAGGGATTTTTAAGTAACACGTTAGTGGGGCATAATATTAAAGTTGGCAGACAACTTCTCAACACATGCTAAAATCAAACCATGTACTGTGTGGGCGATACAGATAAAAATACAAGAGTAGGTGTTTTTTGTAACCTATCTTTATCTTCATTGTGCCTACGTGGCCTCAGAATCTTGACTACAATCACATTCATCTTTCATTTCGGTGTGCTTATCTCTCTGTAATGATACTTGGAGGTGTTCCATAGCATGAGACTAATAAAGACATACATATAAACATAGCCAAATAAATAACCAGAAATGATTGAATGTATACTCTCAAACTACAACCATATGTAATGAATGTTCTCAATCACCTATGGTATGAATGAATTAAACATCAAAAATAAAAGAAATGAATGTCAGTATTTAATTTTTCTTTATTTGGACTTGTTGCAAATTATAAATTAATGTCACTAAGAAACTGGTCTTTTCTGAATCATTTACTTCTTTGTTTCATCAATACAGGTTTATCCCTATGTATTATACTCTTCCTAGCTCATATCACCCTATGCTAGGATCCCATTTTCTAATATTAGATTATTTATTACTTCTTGAAGAGAGTTTTTAATCTTTTTTCACATGACCTTTTTAAGGTTCATTCAAGTATTGACCCTTCATTAACAATGTTTTTAAAGATGTTAGGCCCCTTCATTATGTTCTGCTGAATTCCTATCATCAATGACTTAATTACTTAGGAAATAGTATCTTTTCGGTGTTTTCTTAGTACATTTGTTCTCTCTTTAGCTGAACTCTGCACGCTCTGTGGAGTTAATTTCTGCTTTTTTGTGCCCAACTTATGAGTGTTATATAGCTGAACAGAAGGGAGGTGGGTACGATGATCTTCTGCTGGAAAGGAGTAATTTCTTAATTGCAGTATGAGCTGAAAATGGAATTCTCCCTACTGGGAAGAAGTATGGAAGGAATCCCACTTCTGATATAAAATCATTATATACCTTTCCTGGCATCTGCAGCTCATCATAAGGTAGGCCACCAAGGCCATTAAATAGTAATATAATTAGTAATATAATTAGAATTGTCCCTTTCTTCATTCTGTAACCACCTCTAGTTTCTTAATAATTCTTGTACAAGAGCTGAAAGATACTGATTTGCTCATATTAAGACATCTAAGATTGTTTTTTTTTTTAATAGACTTATTTTTTAGAGTTGGTTTAGGTTACTAGCAAAGGTAAAAGCACAGGGATTTCCATAGACCCTGTATCCCCATACATGCATAGGCTTTCCCATTATTTCCCACTAGAGTGATACAATTATTACAATTGAAGAAGAGTATCTTTTGGCCTTAGAAGACATCATATGCAACCACACAACCATGATCTATACACACACACACACTGACACAGGAAAAACAAAACAAAACAAAACAACAAGACATCATATGCAACCACACAACCATGATCTATACACACACACACACACACACACAGCAACACAGGAAAACAAAACAAAACAAAACAACAAGACATCATATGCAACCACACAACCATGATCTAAACATACACACACACAAACACACCCCGACACAGGAAAAAACAACAAGAACACATCATATGTAACCACACAACCATGATCTATACACACACACACACACCGACACAGGGAAAAAAAAAAAAAAAAAAAACAGAAAACAAAAACAAAAACACAGAATTAGGGATTAAAAATGAGGTCTACATTCTCATTCCCTGTCCTTCACTTGCAACATGCATCAGGTCCTAGCATGGAGAGGAAGGCAGGCTGATAAAACATTTATAAGGCAGTGAAATATTTTCAGGTTGAAATATTCAAAAATACATCTGCAAGGCCAACATGAAATATATTACAGAATACACTGAGAAAAGTGCTCCCAAGATAGAAAACCAAGGTTCCTTGCTCATTTCTACCTAAAACAGCTTTAAGGTCTTCATTCTTCTTTTTCTGTAGCTAATACATTTCCAAAGCTCTGCAATTATCACACATGAGTAAAGCAGAGAAAATGTGCTATGCTTTCTACAGCACTTCTCAGCCTATCCTTGATAATAATAATGGTGATGGACAGGAGTTTTATTTCTGGAAGCACAGTCATCATGTAAAACCAAATTATCAGATTTCAGGGCCAAAAAGAACATTTTGTTGGATGTAATAGTTATAAATCATTCCTCTCTAGAATACTGGAAGTTGTGGCTTTTAGCAAAGAAATATATCAAATGTAGTTTAATATTGATTTTTTTTTTCCTTTGGAAATGCATTTCAACCAAGAGGACCCCAAAGCTTAGTAAATCTACATGTAATTCTTATTCGGGCTACAGTTACACTTTCCCTCTTATTTTATTGAGAACTGTTTGTGACAGTTCATTGAATTTATTCTCCCAATCTGACTTGCTACTTATAGGAGTGGATTATGGGGGACTGAGGTCTCAGATTCATCTGGAACATCAGAGGAGGTACTGAGTGACTGCTCCACAGCTCCTGTGAAGATCCTTCCAGGAAAAAGTGTCTTATACATTGGTTACCACGTGTGGTCATGTATGTCCCATTGTCTCATTTGTCACAAGTGATCTCATTACTCAAGACATAACTGATTGAACTAGATTTAAGTGCCTGGAAAGGGGAAAAAAAAATCTATCAATGGGCTGTACAGATGTCTTATTAGATTTTGTCTTAAAATACAGAGGAATATCAAATCCAATGACACGTAGCTGTCATAAGGAAATGGAAAGTGTGCATAAGCATAAGGCTTGAAGCAGAACAAACTTTATTTAAATACCTTCCATGGAACTTTCCAAATAATGTTTATAAGCAAGAAAAATTATTTTCATCATAATATAAATACAGGAAATGCTGAATTAAATAAAGTTGAATGGATTAGTTTAATTACAAAGTTTCTCAGAATGTTTAAAATACAAATATAGGGGCACCCAGCTGGCTCAGTTGGTTAAGCATCTGACTCTTGGTTTCAGCTCAGGACATGATCTCAGGGTCTGAATAGTTAGATCAATATAGGACAATGTATCTAGTTCAAAGTTTCAACTGAGAAGAGCCCCCTTTTGTTCTAATTGAGCGACATTGCAATGGAAACCTTTAATGAATGCACAGGGTATGAATAAAACAATTACAAACTTGATTATTGCCTCCTGCCTTTCATTGAGCCATTGATGAAGAAAGGAGAGGCTCCTAGACAATTGTGTCATCGAAGGTTGGAGCTTTCCTATCTAAGCCGTGCATGAAGGTAGAGAATGGTCAAGCCGTGTTCTGTTAGTATTCTGGGCCAACAAACCAGGGCCTTCCATTAGGCTTCCACTTAGCCTAATGTCAGAGAACACTAATTGTCTAACCATTATAATTTTCTCCTTCCTTCTAAAAAAATCCTCTTCGCCACCACCACCACCACCACACAGTCATTGTAGGTGGCCTTGGGCCCAGTTACATAGTCCTATTTCTTAGGGTTTTTTTTTTTTTTTTTTTTTTTTTTGGTAGATGTGCATGGACAACGGACAATGAAATATTAACAGAAATAGAAGGGTGGAAATTATCAGAAAACCCTTTTGGCCTTAAAATTTTTCTTCTGCCTGTTACCTAGAATGTGAGTGTGATGGCTTACAGCAGCTGTATTGTAACCAGGAGAGAAAGGCCAGGGCTATGGTAAAAACTACAGAAGTAACATATTGAATTAGCTGCTGAACCAAAGGCAGAATTCACCTGCTTTTGGATTTCTGATTGAACAAAGACAATGAAATCTTATAGGAAGATTACTCTCTTCATATAGTCACTTTACTCTTAACTGAGGGTTTTGAGGACTCTGTTTAGAGCTGCCTAACGCAGTTACTAACATGTACATGAGAGGATAGTTGATTCATACAAGTACAACAGAAAGACAATTACTGGGGACCTGGGGTGCCTGGGTGGCTCAGTGAGTTAAGCCTCTGTCTTCAGCTCAGGTCATGATCTCAGGGTTCTGGGATTGAGCCCTGCATTGGGCTCTCTGCTCGGCAGGGAGCCTGCCTTCTCTCCTCTCTCTCTGCCTGTCTCTCTGTCTACTTCTGATCTCTCTGTCAAATAAATAAATAAAATCTTAAAAAAAAATTAAAAAAAAAATACTGGGGACCTAATATGTTATCCAGACTGCTCCAAAGTTATGACCAAAAGGCATATTCCTGATGATATCTAAGTTGAATATGCAAATATTTAGGGAATATGGGGATATCTAGGCACAGGAAACATATTTTAATTTATGTAGTTTAAAGTCCATTATGCCCTCAATTCAAACAGAGCCTTTTCACATGGGTCCTATCTGTTCTGCATTATTGTCAATTTCCATCAGTTTGTTTTACCTTTAAGGCTTACATGAGCCTGCAATTTGGAGATACAATTTTATAAAGAAAGAGAAAATTTATTTATATAAAGTGGCATTTATTTTTAGGACCCTGGTACAAAAAGAATATGTTATCCCAACGACCCATGTCAATACCGGGAAGATCCCAAATGTACTAAGTTCTATGTAACTTGAAGAGCCTAGCTAACACAGAGCAGAAACTGATTTTGTCACCTTTGGAGGACTGTTGAAATTAAAACAAATGATGTTCAGGTTTTACTTTCATTTTCCCTCATAAGATGACATGATTAGATTTTTACTAATATTTGGAGAAGAGACTATTATAAGGAGGTATGCTATTTACACTTGTAAATTATATCTATATCTATATCTATACACACACACATGCACATGCACCTCAAGGAAAGTCTATGAAGATGTATGTAAAGGAGAAGGGTAGGGTAGGGAATGATGAGAAACCACACCGTGTGTCATTCTTGTGTACTGTGTAGATGTCATTGATCAGCATTGGCAGGCAATTAATATGACCCACTTCCTGAGAGTTGATGGTATTGTTCTGACCCACTCAAGCTATGGAATAGTGAAAAGCCATCTGGCTCTATTGGTACCATAAACTCTTATCTCTGGCTTTTCTGTCAACGTGGTCTAACCAATTGAGGTTAGTCTCAAGGACAACATGCCCCGTCAATCAGGACATTTAATTTATAAGTAAACAGAAAACAATGGAAGAAACTTATAGAAGGATGAATTCATCAGCTATCCCATCTGTTGTCCCTGGAATACAGTTTTGTTGTTTTGAGGGAGGGAGTTTGCCTTCTCTGTCAAGGTAGGTTCCTTTTATTTGTGTATAATTCCCAGAGTCTACATTTTAGGTGGATTATGATGAAATTTTAAGACCCAAAATATATGCTTATATGATATTACTCATCATCAATTTTTCTCTACATATTTAAGTACCTATTAGGGGATTGGAGAACTAGATGAGGCTTTTTGTTTTGTTTTGTTTTGTTTCAAGCTGTAAAGAGGCTATTTGGCGGATAATAATAGTTCCATATGTCAAAGGTGATTCACAGTGATGAAATGCTAAATTCTTTTTTTTTTTAAGACCTGCCTGAAGTGCTAAATTCTTAAGATCAAAATTATTCTAGATCTCCCTGCTAAAGATTTAAGATACACTGGTGTTTGTCTCTCTATTTAAATAGATACTAAAATAATTTTTCTTGTTTCAGACTACTGAGAAATTATTTTTATACTTTCAAATGGTTTCAGATCAGTTTTCTAATTGTCATCACCACCTTCTGTGAGCTGTGTAAGTTTGGAATACACCTCATTTAACATATGTAGAAAAGAAAGTCCAGAGACTTTTAAGGTAAGTTTTTAGGGTGGCATTTTTTTTCTAGTAGCAGAGTTGTAACAAGAAGCCAGATAGCCTACTCCAAGTCCTACAGAATTTTCATTTTACTCAAAGGCATCAGTGTTATGTAGTGGAGCTTCCTCGTCCCCTTACTACTCTTCATTAGATAATTAAATTTATTAAAAGCCAAGTCTTTTCTGGAAACAATCTGGAGAATATATCTTCCATAATGACAAAACAACCTTAGAATAAAGCCATCTCTTCTCCAAGGAATCACTGTACACAGAGTTGAGATTTTAAAATAGAGTATAGCTAATTCCATAAAACTAAGTCCTAAAAAAGAGTTTATTTGAAGTCCATACTCAACCAACACATTTAGGTTCAAAGAACCTAGTGAAAACAACAAACAAACTTTAAAGATTAATATAAAATTGTCTTTCATTCACAGAAGCTTAGGATATTTTTATAATCTTCCCCTTCTACTTCTTTAGTTATAGGATCTCCAGAAAATTTCTTTCCTGGGTATGAAATTTAATTAATTAAATTAAAATGTTTCATTAAATTTACTAATGCTGCTCTCATAAATAAAAATAATTCAAAGATCTGATTCCCACACTTTCACTTTGTTCCTGATGCAAATTTTATTTTCTTAGTTTCCAGGAACAGAGAAGCTAATATAAACAAAAAGTAGTTACCATTAATCTTAATATTCCAGCAAAAGGTTTGAAAATTAAAGGAAAACTGAGTTCTTTCAATATACCATTTGGTATAATAAAATTATCTGTCTCCACATGATACCCATCTTTCTTCCTGAAAGCAGATATAAGCTTGCCTTATTTTATTGTGTTTTGTTCACTGTGTTTTTCAGATATTGTAATTTTTACAAATTAAAGCTTTGTAGCAATTCTGTCTCAAGCAAGTCTGCTGGTACCATTTTTTCAATAGTATTTGCTCATATCATGTTTGTTTCTGTGTCACATTTTGGTAATTCTTATAATATTTCAATTTGTTTCATTATTATTATATTTGTTATGGTGGTCTATGGTCAATGACTTTTGATGGTAGTATCATAATTGTTTTAGGACGTGATGAACTATACCCCTATAAGACAGCCAATTTACTTAATCAATGTGTGTGTTCTGACTGCTTCACTAATTGGCCGTGTTCCCATCTCTCCATCTCTCTATCTTTCCTCAGGCTTCCCTATTTCCCAAGACACAACAATATTGAATATTAGACCAATTAGAACCCTACAATGGCCTCTCAGTGAAGGAAAGAGAGACATATGAAAGTCACACTCTCTCACTTTCAATTGAAAACTAGAAATGATTAAGGCTCAGCAAGGAAGGTATGTTGAAAGTCAAGACAGGCTGAAAGCTAGTCCTCTTGCACCAGGTAGCCAAGTTGTGAGGGCAAAGGAAAGTTCTTGGAAGAAATTAAAAGTGCTACTTCAATAAATATCTGAAAGTTAAGAAAGAGAAACAGGCGTATTGCTGATATGGAGAAAATTTTAGTTGTCTGGATAGAAGATCAAACCAGATGGAGCATTTCCTTTAAGCCAAGGCCTTATCCAGAGCAAGGATTAGGCTAAGTGTCCTGACTCTGTTCAATGTTATAAAGGCTGAGAGAGGTGAGGAGGCTGTAGAAGAAAATTTTGAAGCTAGCAGAGATTGGTTCATGAGGTTTAAGGAAAGAAGCTGTCTTCATAATAAGAAAGGGCAAAGTGAAACATCAAGAGCTGATATAGGTTCTCTAGCAAGTTCTCCAGAAAATCCAGCTAAAATAATTAATGAAGGGTGGCTACCTTAAACCACAGATTTTTAATGTAGATGAAGTAGCCTTCTATTGGGAGATGCCATCTAGAACCTCCATAGCTAGAGAGAAGAAGTCAACGTCTGGCTTCAAAACTTAAAAGGACAGACTGACTCTCTTGCTAGGGACTAATGCAGCTGGTGATTTTCATTTGAAGCCAATGATCATGGACATTTTCAAGTTTGGGGACCCATAAAAATTATGCTAAATTTTCTCTGCCTGTGCTCTATGAATGCAACAATGAAGCCTGGATAACAACACATCTGTTTATAACAACATGGTCTTACTGAATATTTTAAGCCCAACACTGAGACCTACTGTTAAAAAAAAAAAAAAAAAAAAGATTCTTTTCAAAATATGACTGCTCATTGGCACTGCAACTGGTCCCCTAAAGGCTCAGATGGGGATGTACAATGAAATTGATATTGTCTTCATGCTGATAATAAAGCAACCATTCTGCAGCCCAGGGGTCAAAGTGAGATTTTGACTTAACTTCTGGAAAGGATTCACCTTTCTGGTCATCATTAAGAACATTTGTGATTCATGAGAAGAGGTGGAAATATCTACATTCACAGGAATTTGGAAGAAGTGGTCCTAACCCTCAAGGATGACTTTGAAGGGTTCAAGACTTCAGTGGAGATGGTAACTGCAGATGTGGAAATAGAAAGAAAACTAGAATTAGAAGTGGAGCCTGAAGATGTGATTGAATTGCTTTGGTCTCATGACAAAACTTAAATGGCTGAAGGGTTGTTTCTCACGGAAGAGTCCAAAAAAATGGTCTCTTGAGACAGAACCTACTCCTGGTGAAAACACTGTGAAGATTGTTGAAATGACATTGAAGGTTTTAGAGTATTACATAAACCTCGTTGATAAAGCAGTGGCAGGGTTTGAGAGGACTGACTCCAATTTCTGAAAGAAGTTCTACTGTGGGTAAAATGCTATCAAACAGAATTGCAGGCTACAAAGAAGTTGTTTGTGAGAGGAAGAGTCAATCGCTGTGGCAAATTTCATTGTGTCTTATTTTAAGGAATGGCAAACTGTCTTTTTGTTGTGTGCACAATACATTTTTTACCAATTAAAAAAAAAATTGCTACAGCCACTCCAGCCTACAGCACCCACCATCCTGATCAGTCAGCAGCCCTCAACACAGAGGCAGTGTGTCCTCTGCTAGCTAAAAGGATTATGGCTTGCTGAGAGTTCAAGGTGATGGCAAGCACCTTTTAGCCAGTATTTTTAATTGAGGTACATACATTGTTTTTTAGACAAAATGCTATTGCATACTTACTAGAATAGGTTTAGTGTAAACATAAACTTTTATATGCCTGGGAAACTGAAACATTCATTTGACTTACTTTATTGCAATATTTACCTTATTGTAGTGTTCTGAAACGAAACCTGCAATATCTCCCAGTTATGCTGGCATATATACATGTGTGAGTGTATATGTGTGTGTGTGTGTACCTGTTGTGTATATAGCTAATAAAATAGAGTTGGAACAAAAGAATTGTGGGGGAACCTCAGTCCATGCGATCTTAGCGTGCTTGAGTTTTAGCAATGGACTTGAACTAAAGGATCATTTTAAAAGCAATAGTCACTTTTTAAGGGAACCCTGCAGTGAATTCTTTTGTGATATGAATAATCCCTTCCATAATGCGAAGGCTCATCCTTAAGTCACATGTGTAATCAGGTTTCATTAATTGAAGCACAGCCATATATATAAGGCATGACCTTATCTTTGTCACAGCTGTCAAATAAATAAATAAATGCATATTGGCACTAAGTTTCATTCTCTCCTTCCTGGTTCAAGTGCAGAACTGCACAGTTGCCAGCGCACAGCTCTACACAATGTGTTAGACAGGTAAACTTCTGGGGAATAACAGTGTCAGACAGATCAGCCTGGCAAAAAGCTATCAGCAAAGAGGCCTCTTTTTGAAATTCTAGAATTACCAAGCTGCAATGCAACTGGATTTCAATTTGGGCTACAGCCTTTGGAGAAGCATTGTTTTGTGGTGGACTCTTCCTTTTTTCTATTTATACACAAGAAGCAATCACTGTCAGTGTCATCAATGTGAAACATGAGTGGCAGTGATGTACAAATACGGAGATGGGCACACGGAAGACAGCCTCAGTAGGGGCTCTGGAGAAGGGGCAGAGTGTTACCAGGGAGGTGAAGCTAAAAGTGACAGGTATTGGCAAAAGATGGTTGGATGGAATTAAAAAGAGAGAGAGAGAGAGAGAGAGAGAGAGGAGACCCTAGGGTTTACAATTTAAGAAGAAGTGACAATGCATAGAGAATCGTTTCAGAGAAAGAATGAATAGTTCTGCCTTAACATAAAGTAATGCATACCTAAATGTCATTTACCTTAGGCCTTCAGGAATATAAGTTTAAAAAAGAATAACAACAACCAAACAGTAAAATCTAATAGCATGAAAAAAAAAAAAAAGGTTGTGTGTGTGTGTGTGTTTTATTGTATTTATTTATTTGACAGAGAGAGAAAGATCACAAGCAGGCAGAGAGAGGGGGAAGCAGGCTCCCTGCTGAGCAGAAAGCCCTATGCGGGCCTCAATCCCAGGACCCTGAGATCATGACCTGAGCTGAAGGCAGAGGCTTTAACCCACTGAGCCACCCAGGTGCCCCAAAAAGGTTTGTTTTAAAAACCAACAGGTCTTTTCTCCTCTGTTGTGTTTTGAATATTCTGCAAAAACAGAAGTCTTGATCTTTTAAGAAATTTGGTTTTGTAGATGGATATGGAACAAATAGGAAATTGATCTTTCTTAGGAAAAGAACTGATTTATGAAGTAAAGATACTGACTTCAAGGAGCATGGAGTTGGACAGGTATAGACATGTAGAAAATCATGAAACGACTTCATTCTGGCTGGGAAACGCTTACTGCAGAGAAATTGGAAATCTCTGTCTCTCTGTCTCTCCTCCCACTCTCTCTTTGCACTTGAACCTGCAGCTATATAAAGCAAAATGTCAGTCTTTTATGTAAAAAAACAGACTAGGGTTAGATAGTTAGATATACAGTGCTAAACACACACTAGTGCAATGAAAAGATCACATCTTATAGCTGGAAGATACATCTAAGAATATTGAGTTCACTAGTATTGTTTCAAGATGAGAAAACTATGAGCCAGAAAATAAAAATGAGATAAGGTATTTTAGTGGTAAGTGATCAAACCACATATGACTTGGGCATTTGTTATTTTAGAACGCTAAGCTTATTTTAAAATTTTTAACCCTTAAATAAATATTTCTTACCTTGTGGGCTAGTATACTTTTCTGGTCTTTCTAGCTAACCTGTCAGCCCGAACTGTTGAAATGGGTTGAAATGTACAATCTGAACCAGTACTAAAGTCTGGGTCCATTGAGGGAGTCTAGTGTATCAAGCATTATGGAAAATTTGATATTCAGCAACCCAGAGAGATAGGATGATGGATGAAGCATGAGAATCAGCCTCTGTACTGTCAGACATAAAAGAAAAGGGGACTGGACTCTGAATAAGAAGACCAATCTGGATGTCTTCTTTGCAGAAATGTCTGTTCATGTCCTCTGCCCATTTCTTGATTGGATTATTTGTTCTTTGGGTGTTGAGTTTGCTAAGTTGTTTATAGATTTTGGACACTAGCCCTTTATCTGATATGTCATTTGCAAATATCTTCTCCCATTCTGTCAGTTGTCTTTTGGTTTTGTTAACTGTTTCCTTTGCTGTGCAAAAGCTTTTGATCTTGATAAAATCCCAATAGTTCATTTTTGCCCTTGTTTCCCTTGCCTTTGGCGATGTTCCTAGGAAGACATTGCTGCAGCTGAGGTCCAAGAGGTTGCTGCCTGCGTTCTCAAGGATTTTGATGGAGTCCTTTCTCACATTGAGGTCCTTCATCCATTTTGAGTCTATTTTCATGTGTGGTGTAAGGAAATGATCCAATTTCATTTTTCTGCCTGTGGCTGTCCAATTTTCCCAACACCATTTATTGAAGAGGCTGTCTTTGTTCCATTGGACATTCTTTCCTGCTTTGTCGAAGATGAGTTGACCATAGAGTTGAGGGTCTATTTCTGGGCTCTCTATTCTGTTCCATTGATCTATGTGTCTGTTTTTGTGCCAGTACCATGCTGTCTTGATGATGACAGCTTTGTAATAGAGCTTGAAGTCCGGGATTGTGATGCCACCAACTTTGGCTTTCTTTTTCAATATTGCTTTGGCTATTCGAGGTCTTTTCTGGTTCCACATAAATTTTAGGATTATTTGTTCCATTTCTTTGAAAAAAATGGATGGTACTTTGATAGGAATTGCATTAAATGTGTAGATTGCTTTAGGTAGCATAGACATTTTCACAATATTTATTCTTGCCATTTGCGACGACGTGGATGGAACTAGAGGATATCATGCTTAGCAAAATAAGTCAATAGGAGAAAGACAATTATCATATGATCTCTCTGATATGAGGGAGAGGAGATGCAACATGGGGGGTTAAGGGGGTCAGAGAAGAGTAAATGAAACAAGATGGGATTGGGAGGGAGACAAACCATAAGTGACTCTTAATCTCACAAAACAAACTGACGGTTGATGGGGGGAGGGGGTTGGGAGAGGGGGGGTGGGGTTATGGACATTGGGGAGGGTATGTGCTATGGTGAGTGTTGTGAAATGTGTAAACCTGGCTATTCACAGACCTGTACCCCTGGGGATAAAAATATATTATATGTTTAAAAAAATAAAATTTATTAAAAAAAAAAAAAGAAGAAGTTCAAGTGGAGTCAGACACTTGTGAGAATCAGCCAAACTCAAGAAATTATTGGTTTTATTCTATTGTCTTCTCCAAAGCCCATTCCTTCAGAAAGGACTTCAGCTCCTTCTCAGTGAGGTTAGTGGTACCTTGTATGAACGGAGGGAGCGGTTTGCCAAGCACTGCTGGACAAAGTATCAGATATTTACAAACACCAATCACCTGTGAATGATATTTGTTCCACATTTAGACACCACAATCCAATGGGACCTCTATGATTTGAGGTAGAAAACTATGCTATCTGTCTCTCTCCCTTTATATACTTTCATGCCATATTTCACCTAATAAAATTCTTGCATGTTTAAAAAAAAAAAAAAAAGAAGAAGACCAATCACAAAACCTGAAACGATCACGTAGGTAGGTCCAAGCCATGGTCCCACTGGGATCTGACCACTTTCAGGATAAAGAGTGATGTGATGTTAACTTCTGTCTTTGTTTTAAGGATTCTCCTCAGTGTACATTGATAAATACTAGCAAGAAAATATTACTCTCCAGGGCATGACAACTCTTCAGGAACGTATGATGATTGGTAGGAGCCAGATCAAAGAACGCATGCAAGTGCAAACACCCACACGTTGTTAGAATTCATTTTACCTCTAAAAAAGTGATACCTTCTGAAAATCCCAATTTCTCTAAGTGAGGGTGTAAATATGCAAATTGGAAAGATTTTGGCAGGATTAAATTGTTTTACATAAGAAAAAGGATTGGGGGGGGGAAGATCCTGGAAACTGAGGGAGGCTGAACAAGTTGCAGAGAGATGGAGCAGAGAGGGAGTTTGGGGACAAGAGTGGGAGATCCTCTGAAATAGAGAAAGAAGAATATAAGGTGGGAGAAAGAGAAAGCAGAGGTACAATTTGATTTATTTTTGTGCTGTGGGTTGTAACTTGCTTCTATCTACTCAAGGAACCGCTTACTCACCAGTGCTTTGAGAACTGGATTTCTGCCATTTAACTCAGATGTGTGGAAGTATTGGGGCAGATTTTTCAGGTGAGGAAGAACAGAGGATACAACCTAAACTACAAAGGGTTCAGAGACAAACCTGGGCCATCACCAGAGGAGGGGCACTGCAAAAAGAGACCGTAGTGGTCACCATTTCAACAACTGGTTTATTTCTTCAAATTTTACCTCAAATTTTAATTAAGCATTTTCTTTTCTTTTCTTTTAAGATTTTATTTATTTATTTGACTCAGAGAGAGAGAGAGAGCACAAGCAGGGGGAGCGGCAGGCAGGGGAGAAGCAGGCTTCCTACTGAGCAAGGAGCTGGTTGTGGGACTCCATCCCAGGACCCTGAGATCATGACCCCAGCCCAGGGCAGACGCTTAACCCACTGAGCATCCCAGCATCTTCATTGTCGGGATTTTCAAAAAAGCACTTACTTTATTAGCAAACATTTGTATGGAAATCTGTGCTCTCGCTGTACGTCCTATCTATTAGAAACCCAGCCCTACAAAACATAAAACCACAGAAGTCAGGGAAAATTCATTTAATAAAGGCATAGAGTTTGGGAAAAAAAAGGTAATCAATAGATCTTAGCTCCCTTGCCAGTTGAGACTCAAGAACAGCTGCTAGATAAGCTTTGTTTGAAGGCTCAGCGCACAGGAGTTCACAGGTCAGAGATAGCTCGTGAGGGAAAAGGAGGGAGAGGTTGCAGCGCCCTGGCCTCCTGCTTCGTGACCCAGGAAAGCAAACAGTGTGGTAAGCAAAACTTTAGAATACCCCTGTTTTCAGAAGCTATACAAACATTACCAGGAAGATAAGGACCCGAGAGTTTTAACTCCTAAACAATAGTTCTATAATAAAGAATCACAGTTTTGAACACATTATAAATTAGTCTTGTGACAAATGTTTACAGGTAGGTGTGCTCAGGAGTCCTATATCCAGAAGTCATATGGCAGTTAATAATTTTTTTTTTCATTTTACACCAAAGCAGCACTTTTTAAAAGTTTAGGAGAACCTTAAAAAAATCTTAACACCAAAAGAAAAAGCCTATTGCTTAAAGACAAGAAGAATGGACAAAGTTTCCAGTGTAACAATTTTGTGGAGTAAAAAAATTACAGAATTTGAATAATATAAAATTAATATATAGAATATATATTCTAAAATAATGCCATGGAGTATTTTTTTTAGGTTAAATAATGCAGCTTTATGAGATCATTTTACAATTGCTGTCAGGAAGTGTACTTTGAAGAGTATATTCAACAACATAATATAAATTTCTTTTTTTAAATTAACATATAATCTATTATTTGCTTCCGGGGCACAGGTCTGTGAATCATCAGTCTTAGACAATTCACAACATTCACCATAGCACATACGCTCCCCAATGTCCATAACCCCCCCCACCCTCTCCCTACCCGCCCCCCACAACCCTCGGTTTGTTTCTATTAAGAAAATAAAACACAAGAAAGCAACAATAGTACTCTCTACACACACACACACAAAATACATACACACATACAAAGTGAATCTCTACAAAATCTTTTTGGTTGAAGAATTATTGAAAATATGGAAGTAATTAGTGTTTATACTTTGTGTGGATTGTTTATTCAAATACTACAATGTAACTTTCCTGTGTATGCAATATTTTTGTGCATGTAGTACAAGATACATTTTTTTTTTCTCAGATCATTCAAGTTACAAACGTTTCTTTGTGATTTTAGGTGATGGTATATTTCATTTTAAAAGACAATTTGCAGGGCACCTGGGTGGCTCAGTGTGTTAAAGCCTCTGCCTTCAGCTCAGGTCATGATCCCAGGGTCCTGGGATCGAGCCCCACATCGGACTCTCTGCTCAGCAGGGAGCCTGCTTCCTCCTCTCTCTGACTGTCTCTCTGCCTGCTTGTAATCTCTGTCTGTCAAATAAATAAATAAAATCTTTAAAAAAAAATAAAAAATAAAAGACAATTTGCCCTTCTAAATATTATTGGCATTGCAAACGAAAATTGCTTTTATTCTCCAAACTTGTTATAGGTTCTATTTTGACCACTGTGTAGAGAAGTATTTAACCTGATTTTGAAAGCTAGAAATGAAAGATTATTATTTTTTTTATTTTTTATTTTTTTGAAATGAAAGATTTATTAAAGTAAGATCATTTCTATCTGACTGCAGAGCCATAACTGGGATGGGGGAGAAGGGTGTGGAACTAAACACTATCAGTACTCCCCAATGCTGGATTGCTGATTCACATTTTTGTTGAAATCAATTTTTTTTAAATTACCTGTTTTCAGGATGAAATGTATCACTTACCATCAAGCATTGGTTTTCAAAATTGCATGTCTCATGAGAAATAAGAGAAAATCTGTACTTTAGAATCAAATCATATAATAATATTGGAGAAAAAAGAGATTAAATAATGAATGATTTGCCTTGTCTTTTAAATATTGTAAGGCAAAATAAAAGCATTTACTCAATACTGAGGTTCATTGATTTTTAAAACAAAATATACCAAAATATGCAATTGCCCTATTTTTAGAGTATCAAAGTAGGGTGAAGGGAGAAACTGCAGCTACAGTTACATTAGGTGCAGAGTAACATTAATGATCAAATAATATGATCTTTAAAAACTGACCCTTTATAAGAGAACCAGGCAAACTTGTTAGCTATGTTTGAAGATTTGAAAATATTGAAGAACTTGAAACCTCACATGTCGAACAGAAAGATTACAGATTATTTATATTTCAAATATTTGTTGAAAATACTAAAACATATGATAACATGGTCTTTATTTTATTAATTTGTTGCAGTGCCCAAGGACAAACCTCTTTAACATGACTTTTACGGAAAAAAATTTGGGGCACCTGGGTGGCTCAGTGAGTTAAAGCCTCTGCCTTCTGCTCAGGTCATGATCCCAGGGTCCTGGGATCTAGTCCGCATCAGGCTCTCTGCTCAGCAGGGAGCCTGCTTCCTCCTCTCTCTGCTGCCTGCTTCTCTGCCTGCTTGTGATCTTTCCCTATCAAATAAATAAATAAAATCTTAAAAAAAAAATTCAACAGTCTTCCTGTAGGATGACTTCAGACAATTTTTTCTTATGTTTTGACTGAGTACCCCATTTGACAGTGTATAGTTAAATATAAGTGGATAATTATTGTGAGACTTTGCTAAAATTATCTTTACTCCGCGACCTTCTATTTAATCTCAAATACATGTAAGGCAATAAAAGGTTAGCAATGATGAATAGTATCTACTATCAGTATTGCAATAGATAATAAAATATGTTACTCATGTTATTAATTTAAATTTCCTTCATTGTTACCTCTATCCAAGTATTTTAAAATGGATTCTATTTATTTATTTATTTATTTATTTATTTGAGAGAGAGAGAGAATATGCATGCAGGAGCTGGGGGAAAGGGCAGAGGGAAAGGGAGAAACAGACCCTGCTGACTAGGGGCTCCATCCCAGGACCCCAAGATCATGACCTGAGTCAAAAGCAGATGCTTAACTGATTGAGCCACCCAGACATCATTCTATCCAAGTATTTTAAGGGCACAGTAATGAAAGCTGGTTTTATAACTTATATAATTCAGCTGCTAGCATGAAATAATAAACATATACTGAACTTACTTTTAATAAACCAGAGCAATAGGTGTGTATTTATAATTAACAGAATGAAACTGATGCTTCAGAGAGCCCTCACTCAGCCCCTAAGTGTTTCCCTAAAAATGAGTTCTCATGGTCAATCCTCTTCATAAAATGTATAAAAGCAAGATATTTTGGTCACAATTCTAAAAGATTTGTCTTTCCATTCCAGCTTTCTACCTGTCACGCTCCCCTTCCTCTCACATGACTGATATTTACAGAATTGGAAAGGTATAAAAAGGTGACTAAAGAAAACATACCTAGAAGTATATGAAGAAAAATAATGTATAATTAACATTTATTAAGTGTTTGCCACTTTGCTAGGCTCTTTGGAGATAATTTCACTTATCTTCCAGTAAAATACTGTGAATCATGTAGTCATACTGTCAAAGGAAATTATTTTCAGAATAAAGGTAATTTTGTTTAATTTATTAATATATGAAAACAGCCTAGGGGCACCTGGGTGGCTCAGTGGGTTAAAGCCTCTGCCTTCTGCTCAGGTCATGATCCCAGCACCCTGGGATCAAGCCCGGAATCAGACACTCTGCTCAGTGGGGAGCCTTCTTCCCTCTCTCTCTCTGCATGCCTCTCTGCCTACTTGTGATCTCTGTCCATCAAATTAATAAGTAAAATCTTTAAAACAAAAGGAAAACAGCCCATATTATTTTAAATGTCTATAATGCTTAAACTTTTGCCTTTGATGGAATAGTAATTCCTCAATGAGAGATTAGACAAAAAATTTATAATTCATTCTAAAAGTACATTTTATTTGTTTTGCCCTAGCTCCTGGTTCAAGTACCAACTAAAGTTAAGGAAACCAAATAGAAGAACACCAGAAATATTTTAAGCTATCAATTGTGAGGACTTTTGGATGATAGGAAGCAAATGTTATTTATATGTAACATACAATATTGTGTATGTGATCTATCTATAACTATATATCTTGAATATAAGATAAACCTCACATATAAGACACCAAAAGCAATTTTTAGTCTTTCTAGGGAAAATGTGGAGATACAACATGTAAGGACAACAAATACACAGGACAATGTCTGTTTAACATTTAATAGGACTGAAACCCCAGATAGACTCATGCGAATTTCCCTTCTCCCTGCAGAGTGTATCTAAAAGGAAGGAAGCAGTGGGGCAGCTGAGAGGCTTTTCTTCTTTTTTAACTTCTGTTTCTCTTTAAAAATGTATATTGCTTCTCTTTTGACAGTTTTCTTTTAAAATCCCGTTTTCACATTTGTGTACATTTAGAGGACTGTCACTTAAAAAGTTGCTCTAGCATCTGACCACTAGGGGGTACCCTCACTGTACATTTTGCTGTACAACCGGTTAGGTGGTGATCCTCACAGGGAGTGCGGTAAGATAAATTTTACTTTTGACTAATTTCAATTCTAAATTTGTTTTGCTATTGTTTTTTCTTTTTAACCTCTGACCCGAGGATTTGACATCGTTGCATTCTTCACTGTGAAACGCTAAGACACTTTTTCTAAGTGCTGTTAATATTCAGGCAACTTGGAGTGTTTCCTGAGGAGAAGAGAACTCTGAGCTTAAATAGCTCCTTCTAATTCTGCATCAGATTTCTGTTCTCTTCAGGCAACACAAAAATCCACATGGGTATATGATATCACATTATGTCAGTTTAATATAGTTGCTTCTATTTAATGAAATATCCACCATTTATTATGCTGAATAACGTATTATATTTAAAATATTCAAAATATCCATGTGAAAATAAAATCTGTTGGCCCATTTAATTTAAAAATATTATTACCACTAATGTAAAGGACTGATCTTTTATTTGTTAATCTATTATGCCATTTAAAACATTTTTAATAATGTACTTCCATTCGAGTTTTATATAATTACTCTTACAAGTGACAAACAGCCTACAGCAAAGTTCTACTATGACTTCCCTTAAGAAAATAATGACATACTAATTGATTGAAATTCATAAAAAAAAAAAACAAACCTGATTATAATATTTCCATGAGGGCAATGAGAGTAAATGAACTCTATTTTTTGTATTTAAGCAATTATCAACACACAAATTCAGGATATTTAATACATTACCAGTATAAAACTACAGATACATGTTTTAGTTTTACAACTGTCAGGGCTAATTTTGGAAGACCTTAAAATGTGAATAAAAGGTTAGTAGGTAGGTACATTGTCTACATTGCCCATTCAGGTTTCTACATCTTTCATTGGCTTTGAGATATATTAAAATTTTGTTAAGTTGTAGAAAAATGAATGCAGGTAATTTTTGCCCATAAGATGGAAATTAATTGTTCCTAGTGGAATGCAATGGATTATTGTCCTGTGGATGGATCTTTTTTTTTTTAATGTATTTGCAAATTCATTTCAGAGTTTATTTCCTATGTATGTGTGCTTCTTGTGATTCTCCTCCAAATTGGTTTCAATGGTTCCCACATTCATCAGCAAAATCTTTGAAACATGTTTACCTTACACGTTATATTTTTAAAAGACATGATTTTGCCATGAAATGTATGGTTTAAGTTATGGATGAGGATTCAGATCAACAAATATGATCAGTTTCCATTAAAACAGAAATTATGCCAAAATTTGAAAAAAATTATAAAAACTGTCTAATAAGACCTGTCTTTTAAATATCTTAAAATACAGCACGAGTTTTTATAGATCATGCCATTTTCCTTACTCAGCCATGGCTCCAAGAGCTCAAATACAAACAGTGATAAATCCCTATAATCAATGTGAGTGTCATATATATTTTTCAATAATTTAAAATAAAATGCACATGCATTTTAGATATCTGCAAGATACTTAGATAATAAGATACACAGAAATATGTATTAGTGCTGTTACAGTATAATTCAATCACATTTCTCCTCTGCTCCCCTGCCTTCCAACTTGCTCCCTTCTGAATCCTGTTGTAACAGTCTAAAACACACGTTTGTACCAGTTACAGGTAGGGAAGAGTTATTCCCTGATGTCATCAAATTTGTTTTTCTGATGCCATCGTCATGTTTTGATGTATGACTGGTAAGATGTTAAGAGTACCTACAAGAATAGATCCTCGGTTTTAGGGCATTATATGTGAGCACAAAAGAGCTGATTCTCCCTGGAGATGGCCCACATTGCAGAGTCATGTAAAACTTTCATCTTCGAAGAAATGCCGTTCCTTCTAAATTAACAACTCTTGAGCCTCAGTACATGACAGGTTAACTTCTGAAGTCAGATCTACGTGGCCGATGGTTAAAGGCTGAGCGGCATGAAGGGGCAAGCCAAAAGGGCAGTCGCCCATGGCAACAATCTTTAGAGAGCACTAGGATATCACAGGGCCGCTAAAACGACACTGGAAATAGGAGCTGATGAGCAAACTTTACTTATCAGGTGACAGAGGCTGTTAAGATAGGGCTCTTACAGTGCGTTCTTAATAAAGACAAGGCTTTCGGTGGCACATAACCCACATTCTAAATCAAGTACAAAACCTCCAATAGGGGACTTGTAAAGCAGGTGATTTTCAAGTAGTCCCTGAGTCCAGTGGTTTTCAACGAAGGTCAATTTTCCCTCCTAAGGGACAACAGCAATGTCTACAGCCATTTTACGGGTCAGGATTTGGGCCGATGGGGAAAGCTACTACTGGCATCTAGGGGGTAGAGGCTGGAGATGTGTTAAACATTCTGTATTGCACATGGCACCTTTATTAAAAAAATATTCAGCCCCAAATGTCTTTAGTGCTGATATTGAGAAACCTTGGCTTATCATAACAATAATTTCTTGATTAGAGAAGGATGGAGTTAGAGAAGTCAGGAACGACAATTGGTTTGGATTAAGATTTACTTGGAATCATAATTCCCGCCACGGGGAAAGGTTTTCTTTGGGCAAATCTCAGGTTTCCCTGACAGGGTTTCAAAGAGTCTGTCACTGGAAAAATAGTATTTGTTTATTATATGTTATATAAATATAAATATATATATATATTATATTATCTTGTCATAGGAAAAATAGTATTTGTTTATTATTATATTTATTATGTTATATAAATATATATATTATATTATATTATCCTGAACTTGAAGAGTCAGAGGGATTGGCGATTGGCTGATGCCTGAGAAGAGCACATAAATAAAGTCACACTTAAAGCCAGTTACTCTCTTAGTCAGGTGAGACAAGGTCATCACGAGAAGGAAAGCAGCAATTTTAAGACAAAGAAAATGCTTTAGTGAGGATTTGTAATAGAATCCTTCATAGGAAGGCTCTGATTAAATTTTTGAAATGACTCTGCTCAAAAGCATAGTATGGATTGGGTTTGGAGAGGGGACAGGTCTTAAAAAGTCAGCCAGATTAGGCATAGCTTGTATTAAAAACTTTACCAATGAGTAATTTCCAGTGACAGAGGAATTATTTTTCCCCAAAAGCTCAAAAGGGCAGCCACTAGAAAAAGAACACCTTCTGATCTAACGGCAGTAATGTCAAATCACCTTGGTAATTATCACGTGCTGTCTTTCCTCTCTTCCCTTCCACGGCTGTAGATCCCAAGGAACCAGAGGGAACCTAATGAGGTTTGACCAGTCTTCTCCACTTCATTGCAGTCCTCTCTGCTTAAAGCAGAGCAAAGCCAGTAGAGAAGAGAAGAATCATGTTTTGGACATTCTTTTTAAAATGTTCTTTACTTATGTAAAGAGAGATAGAGAGAGTGCCTGAGCAGGAGGAAGGACAAAACAGAGAGGGATAGAGAATCTGAAGCTGACTCCCCACTGAGTGCAGAGCCCAGCATGGGATTTGATCTCTGAACTTGAGATCAGGACCAGAGCCAAGATCAAGAGTGGGACACAGAACAGATGGAGCCACCCAGGCGCCCCTGGACATTTATTTTTAATTGCAAGACTGAAACTCCTTTGAGGACTGAAGTTAACTCTGGAGGAATTTTCAGTATCTAAATACATGCCAAAAGTTAGGGATTTTATTCAAGACATGAGGAAGAAAGAGCCCCTAATTTGAATTTGGAAGGGCAGTGGAGGAAAATAATAAATTGCTTTTGTTGGTATGTATACACTGGAAACAGATGATTGAGAACACATCTACAGAAGCACAGATCTAAGGAAGGTGGTTCTAATTGTAGGATTTCCTTCTGCTAGTGAAATATGCAAGTTTGGGGTCAAGAAAGACAAGATTTTCTTTTTTAATGACACTTTTTGTTTTTCTTGTATGAAATTAAATAATTTTAAGAATCTCAGTAAGAATGGGAACTCTTTTGGGGCACCTGGGTGGCTCAGTGGGTTAAGCCTCTGCCTTCAGCTCAGGTCATGATCTCAAGGTCCTGGGATCGAGCCCCGCATGGGGCTCTCTGCTCAGCAGGGATCCTGCTTCCCCCTCTCTCTCTGCCAAACCTCTCTGCCTACTTGTGATCTCTCTCTCTCTGTCAAATAAATAGATAAAATCTTTAAAAAAAAGAATGGGAGCTCTTTTATCAGCCTGCCTGAGTCTTGGTTTGGTCCCTTCCTTTCTTGGGCAAGTTACTTGCATTCTTTGCTATAGGAGCCTAAGACCGCTTACTTCTCAGATCGACATTTCCTCATCTCCTTCTTGCTCACCATCGAATTGTTGTCTTTACCTAATTATTGCTTTGGACTAATTATTTCATCTACTCTCCGTGTAGGGCAGTTCTTAATGCATTAATGATAAAATTCTTTTTTAAATTTATTAATTCCCTCGACTGTTTTTATGGAGCACACAGCTGTATGCAAAGAGCTAAACTTGATGCTGTGTATCCAAAGGTAGATTAAATAGCTCTAGTCTTTTCTGTTATGGAGCATATAGCCTATTAATGTAAACATAATGAGTCCTAACAACATACTTGCTATTGTCCTAGGCATTCGGTATACACAGGTGAATAAAACGAACATTGACTCAACCATCATCGAATTTAAAATCTGAAGTTTCAGAGTAATAATAGTGAATCATGGCAGAAAAAGAATGATCCTGACATTAGTGGGAATGTTTATAGAGTGTCACAAATAAGCATGATAATTTCTAGGGATTTCTAGTAGACACTCTACATTATCAGAAAAATTCATATGAAACTTTCAAATAAAGCACAAAGGTGAGCAGGAAATCTTTTTAATGCCATAGGGGCCAAGAGCCAATGATTATGTAGGGAGATGTCTTTAAATTAGCTCCTAGTTGACTACTTTTTAGAAGTTTCAGATTCCTTTTTAAGAGTAGAGATGCTAATAATTTCCCTTTGGTAGAAGAGATAACCCCAAAGATTTATTGTCTTAGTAGACATGAATAAGTTTTATATCCAATCCAGAAATCTCTTTCTAGGACTGCTTATATATACCTAATCTGTAAGGCTCTCCAAACTGGCCATGAGATCCTACTTGTTCCAGTTAAAGCTTTGATGGGTGTTTATTTCACATGTATCTGAGAGTCATGATTTTCACCTCTTTGAAAATTATACCTAACAATATCAAGTTTAAGGCAAATAATTTTTAATTTAAAATAAATTAACATGTAGTATATTACTAATTTCAGAAGTAGAGTTTAGTGATTCATCACTTGCCTATAACACCCAGTACTCATTATATCAAGAAGGCAATTACTTTTATAGATAATTGACTAACCATTCAATCAAGAATGGTTCTTGATTCAATTTGGGGCAGTACTTTATTTAGAATTTTTTGTATCTTAATTAGTACTTGAGTTCAGCTTATTTTATTTTATATATGATCCTTGTATATTTTTATTATTATAGAAATAATTGGTAAGCTTTCACTCACACTCCACCCTGCCATATTCTGAAATAGTTTAAGCAGAAAAGGAATCCTTTGAGGGTTTGATAGAATTTTCTTTTTGGAAAATTTTAAATCTGTGACTATATTTTCAGCTATTTTAATGGATATTGGACTACTTATTTTTTTACTAGATACTAAGTCACTTTTAAAAATAGATTGCCTTAGTACACTGTCCATTTAATCTGGATGATCATATATATTGGCGTAAAGGTATATATGGCATTCTTTTATTAATTTAAATGTACTATAAAACAGATATTTATACATGTGTCTACATGTGATTCCACCCTGGTGGGTGTTTAGTATGTGTATGTTTGTCTTTTATTTTATTTATTTATTTAAGATTTTATTTATTTATTTGACACAGAGAGAGAGATCACAAGTAGGCAGAGAGGCAGGCGGGTGGGGTGGAAGCAGGCTCCCTGCTGAGCAAAGAGCCTGATGCGGAACTTGATCCCAGGACCCTGAGATCATGACCTGAGCCGAAGGCAGAAGCCCAACCCACTGAACCACCCAGGCGCCCTGTCTTTTATTTCAAATAAGGATTAATTGTAGACATACTTTTCTATAACTTGCTAGTTTAGCATGTCTCAATTTACAGTATGCCCCCAATCTTTCCATGTCAATATATGTAAAGTAGACTTCATTTTTCTTTATTAATGTGTTTTACACAGAATTTTTAGACTTGATCTGTTACAATTTTTGTAATTACTCTCATTGGATGTAAAACTGCTTTTCTTTTGATTTCTTCAGAAGATGGATGCTTAGATGGTTAATTTTTAACTTCTCTGTCTTATTTTAACACATTTATTAGCTATTTTAACTTCCCTTCCCTATCACATTTTTAATTACACCCTTTTTGGACAAATCTTTATCCTATATGGTTGTAAATATAAAAGACTTGGAATATCCAGTGGGTGAAGAAAATAATGAGCTGTTTTGTCACTCCTTTTCATTTTACATGAGTTTCTAATGTTTCTGCCCCAGCTCTGATTTTCTCTATCCTTTGTTTTTTTTTTTTTTTTTGTTTTGTTTTGTTTTTAAGAATTATTTTTGCTTTGAGTAGGAGTCATTCCCTGGAAGAGCAAAGTGACATATTTCTACAGAAGGATTTGGACTCTGTAATCACATTATGCTTCATATCACACTTTAAATGTAACAATTAGAAGTGATGACAGAATGTTCTACAAAATATATATTACCTCAAAACGAAGCAGGCATATTAGAGAAAACACTTGACAAATGCCATCCATATTCCCACAATAACTCCGGTCCTTGATTTTGCGCACAAGCCAAAAAGTGTTAACACTCCGTCAATACTCTGAATCGACATGTTTCGGTGTTGAGTAAATGACTTTTTGTAGCCAAGATTATTTTAGGTTACCCGTAACAGAAATTCATTTGAAAATAATAAAGCAAAAAACCAGGAATACAGGATATCTTACAGATTTCCACTGCAGAAAGCTCTTCCCGGGGTCTGCTTTAAGGTACTAGGAAGCCATCTGCAATTGTGGCAATGGCTCTTTCTCTCTCACTCATGGTAACTTATCACTTATCTGACTTATTGTTTTTATATCTACCTCATTTATCTTTCTGAAGAGTGGTTTTCTCTATTTTACCATGTCAAATAATCACTTTACAGGTCCTGTTTTCATAAGTGATCAGGATTCACTCATAAGCCTGTCAAGGAAAAATTACACTGGAGACGTTAAGCAAGCAAGCAAGAATTTATCCAAGATTATTGCAATAGGGAGAGAGACTGACCTCCACGTTGCTGAAACAGAAATTCTAGAGGAGCTGGTGGAAAAGCTCTGGTAGACGTTTGTGGGGAGGTTGATAAATAAGGTGTGTTGAGTGTGATGAGTTATTCTCGAATCTACAGATGTTTTCCTCCATGATTTGGCTGCATTTGCTAATTGGTGCCCATTGAAGTTAGGTTCCTCACCTTCCAAAGAAACAGGGAGGTGCAGGTACTATCTTCCCTGATGATAGAGAGATGGCCCTCAGGTTCTTGAGAAAAAATGTCCCTAGGTTATAAAACTGGCAAGAAGCTGGAGATGACTTGTATTTATATTTTAGAGGGGCAGAAAAAGAATTTTCAATTATAAGTCTTCTAAAGTAAGTGCTCTGAGGAAAGGGAGGCCAGTGGCCTACAGTGTGGATATAATCTATCTAATATTCAGCCTGACTGAGGGGAACTTTAAGTCTCTCTTAGTCGAGCCCAAAGTTGCAAGTATCTTTCAATCAGGATTCCAGTTTCTCAGTTGAGTAAGTGAATTGGCTCAGGTGAGGTAAAATGCCAAGCCCAGGCCCAGTCAGAATTAGCTGTTCAAGTAAAGTGACATGGCTTTCAGAGGAGGGAAGTTCTCAGAGGCATGGGTTATAGCCTTGCAGGTCTGCAAAGGCCGCTACTATAAACATTTGTGGCACTAGTGCCAGGAGGTGATTATTTATTATTTTGCAAGCTTCAAGCATAAAGTTATATCTGCCAACAAACCTATGGGATCAGAATCTTTAAGAAGCAAAGATACTAATGAGCCTTAGTGCTATGCAACCAATTAACAGAATGTGCATGCTGACAATATGCAGTCAACCTGGAAAAAAATATGTAGTTTAGCTCTAATCTAATCTGTACCTCAGATTCTTCTTTACTTAATTTCTCTGAGATTGTATTATATTCCTTTGAGACTGAATCTCAGAGATTTATTGGCTACAGGATGCTATATGGTAAATACACGAAAATACTGACGGGTCCTGGGATCGAGCCCCACATCCAGCTCTCTGCTCAGCGGGGAGCCTGCTTCCTCCTCTCTCTCCCTCTGCCTGTTTCTCTGCCTACTTGTGATCTCTGTCTGTCAAATACATAAATAAAATCTTTTTTTAAAAAAGTGGTCAATGTAATCCATTGCTATACTTGGCATAACTATGCTTTTGTAAAAAGTGCTCAGCCCTTTCTTTTGGTAACACAACTCCTGGGAATCTGCCACTTTCATACCGGGTGAGGTTCTAAAACCAAACTACAGCCCTTATAGGATGAAACTTTCAGGGTATTCAGACACCATTCTCACTCCATTCAGAGAAGTTCAGCTTTGGGTTTGATGGTTTTGTAAATGGTGGAAGATAACTAGACTTAGCGCTATTCAAACCAAAGTGTGGTCTGCAGAACCATACGGATCTATGATTTATTTGTTTTGGGTCCATGAGACTAGAAAAATATAGAAATTTAGTGTAAGTCTATTACATTATTCATGTGCCTATTTTCAGAGTTGTTTTAAAAAGAGGAGAAAGATGTCTTTCTAAGAAGACATTTAGTAAGGAGTCAGAGGTCAAGGGTGATAATGCCACTGTGTGGCAACAGTCTATCTGACATGATGTCAACCCCCACAGGAAAACAGAGGAGGAGGGGTGGAGACGTATATTCTCTGAACTTCTGAACTTGACTGGATTTGTCTGAGAATCCTAAGAGCATTTTCAGTCCAGCAAAGAAGCCAAGTTAATGATGCTTTTTCCTCAGGAGGTGTCTGAGGAGATAGTACCAGGAACTTGGGATCATGACTTGAGCTGAAGGCAAAGGCTTAACCCACTGACCCACCCAGGTACCACTACACTGACCAATTTTAAAAGAGACAACTTCATCATTTAGTCAATACAAGTTAGTAAGTGTCTAATATGAATACTAATTCCCAGTATAAGTTCTGGATATATAAAGATGAAGGAAATACACAATGACCCTGCCCTTACAGAGTACATTATTTTGGAGTATGACTGAGAAACACGTATCGAGGCATAGAGAGTCATCTAGGTCTAGGATCTTAGGCCTTCTTTACCATGAAAATGTCCACCTGTGGCTTCTTCTTCTACTTACTAACTACATACCTAGATCATAGAAGGATGACTGCAGTTGGGGACCGATGATGAGTTGGCACTGATAATGTTTTTAGCAATTTCCTGGACTCTTCCATTTTAGCTATCCAAAGTGAATAAAAGCAGGCACACCTGCAAGATTTAAATATGGGCCAAAGCAACTCTATGAGATAACAGGCTGCTCTCATTTTGCTATTAACTGGAGACAAGAGTCGGTAGAGATTACCTCTCAACAAAAGAGTATTTGTCTCCTCCCGTTTACGACTTGCATTATGGAGATATCTTTTTTACTGGGCAGGAAGCAAGTGAACTATATAAAGGAAGAACTCTTCGTTCACTCACCACTGTCCTCAGCAGCTAGCTCAGTGCCTTGCACAGAAAACCTGCTCAATGCAACGTAGATGGACTGAATAAACAAGAGCCGCCTTCTTAGTGACGAAGCCCTGCATGTTCCTCCTTCCTTATTGACTCAGACAGGAAATACATTTTTCTTTTGAAAAAGCAAATTGAAAAAAATATATACCAAAGAACAATACAGATCTGTCTCCAAAATCAGATTTGTTTCCAAATATTTGCATACTTAATTTTTAACCAGACATATAAGGGCTGAAATTCTTTACTTTCCTTTTTTTTTTTTTTTTTTTTTTACTTTTTGATCTAATAAATGTGAACTTTATGAAATCTAAGGGGGCAAGACAGCTGCCAATCATAGGATAAATACTTAAAGCTTCCTTTATTGTTTTTCAGCTGGTGCCCTTTACTGAAGGATCTCTCCTGTGTTCCTCTGTGACAGAGGCAGCATCAAAACATTTCATTTTATGGAAGCGATTAGACACACATCTGTTCCAGAACTTCCATATTAAATGCTTGTCCGCATAGACCACGTGAATTTCAAAACACATGGAGGCCCCAAGGGAGGTTTTAAGTCATATTGTTGTAAAAGAACATGTTGTGGGATTTGGTCCTCGTTCACTTCGGTTCAATGGAAACATAACTTTGATTCTTTGAGTAGTTAAAAACCTGTGATTATCTCTGCTGAAACCAACCTAAGAAAGATTATAATAATTTTGGCTTTTTATATTTATTTAACATGTGGGTTTTTTTTTTTTTTTAAGATTTTATTTATTTATTTGACAGAGAGACACAGCGAGAGAGGGAACACAAACAGGGGGAGTGGGAGAGGGAGAAGCAGGCTTCCCGCTGAGCAGGGATCCAGATGCCGGGCTGGATCCCAGGACGCTGGCATCATGACCTGAGTGGAAGGAAGGCAGAGGCTTAACCCACTGAGCCGCTCAGGCGCCCCTAACATGTGGTTTAAAAGATGTCTTTTCACCTCTATATTCCAGTATTGAGCTTGGTGACTAGTCAATAAATAATTGTGGAATGATTAAAAGAATGTATGTGTGACAATAGGAAAAACGAAGTCACTGAGCTTCTAGATGTGTGAACATAAAGACTATATATGAGGATGAACCCTAATTTTATTTTCTTTATTAATAATTAGAATAATAAAATTAGTAAGGTAAAATTAAATATTTTTAAGCAAATATACACATGGAAATAAATCAGTTACGTATCTGCAAATTGTCTAATAGCTATTCATTACCCCAACTGGATCGGGCTTTAGAAAATAAGATTCTAGGTAAAAGATATAAAAATATTTAATGCAAAATCAGAGAAGGTAAGAAAACTAAAAATTATATATGTATATATATAATTTTATTATATATATAAACTAAAATTATATATATGTATATACATATACATATATATTTTAATGTATGAGATCATGGTATATTTTATTTTTTTTAAGATTTTTATTTATTAATTTGACAGAGATCACAAGTAGGCAGAGAGGCAGACAGAGAGAGAAGGAAGCAGGATCCCCACTGAGCAGAGAACCCAATGCAGGGCTTGATCCCAGGACCCTGACATCATGACCTGAGTCTAAGGCAATGGCTTAACCCACTGAGCCACACAGGTGCCTCCATTGTATATTTTTTAGTGTAGTTTTTTTTTTTCTTCGTTCCTAAATTCCTGTCCCCCTTTGTTTTCCATCCCTATATCACCCTAGTCATAGGATTCGCTTTAACAACTGGTTTATATTTCCCAATTCAGAATAAGTTTTCCTCCTATTTACAAATATTTGCAGCAACTTATTAGTCTTCTTTGCTTCTCTACTAGAAATAGCTTCCCACCTAGGTATTGCAATTCTCCTCAATGACTGTTCTTCCGTGATACACAGTTCTCTGTCCTCCCGCCACCCCCTCTTCCTGCTATTTCTCCTCTTTCTCCTCTCCTCATAATTCACTCTCATTCTTACATTTCAGATTTTAGTCATATCAGCCATCATTATTGTTCCAAAGAAAGGCAGGGTGTTCCAATTATTCTCTAAAAACATTATTTCTACCATTTTTTGAAAAAACCCACATTATGATTCAGGTGGAAGAAGAGTTTCATGTTTTCTTTTCATCCCTGAGTTAAAAATCCTCATTTCCTGCCCTCTACTTTGAGACTTTTCATGCAATCCCCATTCCAACATTTCTGACTTTTGGACTTCTAGTTGTCCTTGTTATATACTTTTCACTTCTGAACTGTAGGCTAGGACTGTGTCTTGCTCACTTTTTATCTCCAGCCCTTGGCTTAGTGGTCCACACACTAAGAATCTCCATAAATGTTTGTTGATTAAAGTAATCAAAGAACCAATGAAGAGGGAAAATTTATTGTTTAACTTGAAATCCATAAAGTTAGAGCTACATTTAGATTCTGACAGAAGAGGGGTACCTGGCTGGCTTAGTGGGTTAAAGTCTCTGCCTTCAGCTCAGGTCATGATCTCAGGGTCCTGGGATCCAGTGTGGCATTGGGTTCTCTGCTCAGTAGGGAGCCTGCTTCCCACTCTCTCTCTGCCTGCCTCTCTGCCTACTTGTGATCTCTCTCTGTCAAATAAATAAATAAAATCTTTTTTAAAAAAAGAATTTTTAAAAAAGATTCTGATAGAAGAATCTCTAACCTCCTTTTCCTTTTCCAAATCTATAATTGCACATAAAATGGATTTAATTAAATGCTAAGAAACTATAAATAATGACCATAAGTAAGATCAGTAATTCAATGGCCATAGTTTTAAAGAAAAACAATTTTATCCTTGCCTTAAGACAAGACTTTAAAATGTGGGATGCCTGGGTGTCTCAGTTAAGTATCTGCCTTTGGCTCACATCATGATCCAAGGGTTCTGGGATCAAGTCCCCATTGAGCTCCCTGGTCATCTGGGAACCTGCTACTCCCCCTGCCTGCCTCTCCCCCTGCTTGTACGCGCTCTCTCTCTCTCTCTCTGTCAAGTAAATAAATAAAATCTTAAAAATAAAATAAATAAAATAAAATATTATTTTGGGTTGGGGGTGCCTGGGTGGCTCAGTTGGTTGGGCATCTGCCTTTGGCTCAGTCATGATCTCTAGGTCCTGGGACCAGACTCCCTGATCATCACGGAGTCAGCTTTTCTCTCTCTCTCAATCTTTCCCTCTGCCCCTCCTCCCTGCTTGTTCCCTCTCTCTCTCCCTTCTCAAATAAATAAATAAATAAATAAAATCTTTTTAAAAAATTAAATAAATAAAATAAAATGGTTTGGGTTGTTTAAAAAAATAAATAAAATAAAATGATTTGACAGTTTAATGACAACATATTTGATGATCTATATAAACTTCATTTGAAATATTATTAAAATCATTGAATTGAAAACTATAAACATCAATTAAAATAAAAATATCTGTTGTATACTGAAATCTCTATGATATAAAAATTTTAATATTTAACTTTTTTAATATTTATGCTTCTTGCCCATACTGTCTTCCTTTACTCCATACGCCTTTCTTTCTACCCAGGCACTTTATATTTCCCCTTGTGCACTTTATTGCACACATTATAAAGTAATCAATGAGGAACTGAATTTTTCTTTTAAGGATATTATCCATTCATAAATTATTTAGTAAATAGTAAATATATTTTAGATCTAACCAAACAAGCATTTAAAAGAGTTATATGAAGTGGATTAGTATTTTTTAATTCTAAAATGGACTTTAACAATTTTAATTTTTAGTATCTAATTTGCTAGATAATGACCATTGATCTATTTGCACTTTGCTACTCGTGTCGTGATCTTTTTGAAAAGCTCTTATTGTAAATTCCTATTCTCTCTGGTTATAGAACTTAGCACACTCTTTGTTTTCTAATATGTCCTTCAGTTAATCTTGTTGTTAATTAATGGCAACTAAATTAGAGACCATTTGGGAATGTGTATGTTAATAAAGTTTGTAATAAATGAATATGGGCAGTAGCAAAGATTTTAAGCCATAAAACTGTAAGCATGGCATCAGAGTCTCTTGACAGAAATGAGAACTAAGAATCTATTACATGATGAGCTATGAGAAAGTCTTCTAGTAATTGAAAGTGGCCCCTGGGTTCTGCAGATGTCACACAGCATCATACTTGTGACTACTTTAAAAGCCCCCTTTTTTCAGTCTCTCTGTGAAAATCTTGCTTGATTTGTTAACCTCTGAACATTACTGCCTGGAGTGGAGAACAATTAGATTCATTAATTTGTTTCCCTTCTCACTTGATTTAATACATCCTCAGTAATAGACCTCACTAACAATTGTAGTCTTGACTTTAGTACTTATTAGCAAATTATACTTTAAGCTGAATATTAAATTATCATTGAGGAATGTGAATAAAAAGAGAGCAATTCAAAGCTGGAAAAAGAAATAAAAACCTATTTTTGGCACACACTTTCAGAGGTATAGGATTTATATACTCAGAATTGTAGCGTAGTTTTTTCACATTGTATTTTTTTCTTAGTTAAACATAGTTTCTATAATGAAAAGAGATGTTTTCTTGAGTATAAATTATTAAATGATTATGTCATGCCCCAAGGGAGAGATACTTCATACAGTTGATGGGTACTGATGGGCATTGAGTATTCTAACAAATTAAATCTGTCCCTAAACAGCCTTGGTTGAAAGCGTTCTAGTTTACTTTGGTGGACAGCTAGTTTTTAAACCTGCTGTGAATAATTAAAATGTTGGATTAATAGACACATATTAAAGATACAAAAAGAGAACAAGAAACATGTAGGCTGAGTTTGTACTCAAAGTCTGACTAAAGAGGTAGGTGGAGTAACAGACAGAAAAGTCACTTTCATTCTGAATACCTCCATCTCTACAATACACATATGTGAGCTAGAGAGGAAAGATCAAAACCCAGTACCCAAGGGGCGCCTGGGTGGCTCAGTGGGTTAAGCCGCTGCCTTCGGCTCAGGTCATGATCTCAGGGTCCTGGGATCGAGCCCCGCATCGGGTTCTCTGCTCAGCAGGGAGCCTGCTTCCTCCTCTCTCTCTGCCTGCCTCTGTCTGCTTGTGATCTCTCTCTGTCAAATAAAAAAAAAAAAAAAAAAAAAAAAAAAAACAGTACCCAAGCAAAGTAGGTGCTGTTCCGGGAGATCTTTCCCACTTTCATAGGAAAGCCCAGGAAGTTGTACCTGTTGGGGTGGAGGCAGACCAGCTCAAGGCTTGTTTCCCACATTCTAACTTCAACTGTGAAACTGCAGTAAATGGTGCTGTTACTGCACACAGAATATGATGGAAAAGGGAAGAAAAGTCTGGGGGAGTGGGGGGAAGAAACCTTCCTAGACAACCTTCACATGATTGGTTACATAGTCACACATGAAATAGGTAGGCCAGTGACTGTCAAACCTTGAACTTCATTTGAGTGTATTCCAACTGCTGAAATATCATTTTCAAACAGACCACAAGGCAGCCGAATATCTATCGGCACACCAGGGAAAACAACTTGGATATGGACTGGAACTAAGACTAATGGGAAGAAAGCAGCATAGATAATTGGGTCTTTTAGCAAACTGACTTTGTTCCTTTCTAAAAGTAGATGACAAACTTTAACATTATCTAAAGGGATCATGAAAGTATAAAAATGACATAGTAAGATTTAAAAATAAGCCAAAACAGAACTTCCAGACAGAAATACAAGGACTAGAATTAAAAAATCAGGAGAGCATTCCAGGACCAGCTAAGATGGAATAACTTGATATAAATCCATCTCTCCCACTGATCTCAACTAAAATTGTGGGGCATTTTTCAAAAGCAACTACATGAGAACACTGACGAATAAAGAACAGTGGAGAGATTTGGGAGAGAAATTAGCTTTTGAAGAATAAACCGTTCTGTGTGGGAGTTTCCTTTTTATTTCCTCTTCTCCTTTAATTTTTGGCTTTGTCCCAACGTTGGCCCAAGTAACAAACTTTAAATGAGTCACAGAAAACAAAAACTCTAAGAAAAATCTTTTTTTTTTTTCCTGGCTAAAGGACTAGAGAAAGAGCCAAATAGTCCAAAAACAAAACAAACAAAACCAAAATATTTTACTCATAAACCGCAAAAATAAGTCTTTGGTATCTGCAGGGTATGGAGAAATCCCTGAGTGAAGAGAGCTGGACATGAGAATCCTCTAACACCATGTAAGATCTAACACAAGTCTAAGGTTTACATACGAACTGTGCACACATGTAGGAAAACAGAGGAAATATCACAAAGGCTATGAGAAGAAAACCATGACAATGCTCCACCCATGTCTCAGACTAACCCTGGAGTGTCCTATGTGTATGGTGAACCCAGATAGCCTAGCATGGTGTTTGAAAACCAAACTGGGACTGGAATCACTGCTCACATTAATTGTGAACTGAACCTAACTGAGTTGATTGCCTGCTAGAATGAACAAATAAGTATGATCTAAAAATATTTTTTCAGGCTCCAGAATCTCACAATATATTTAAAATTCCCAGGATACCATTCAGAATTTCTTCACACACAAAGAAGAAAGGGCATCTGGAAAGTTAAATAAATCTAATCAATTAATTGAATCCAATTTCCTTTAAGAAAAAAAAAAAGTCAACCCCTGGGACACCTTGGTGGCTCAGCGAGTTAAGCATCTGCCTTTGGCTCAGGTCATGATCTCTGAGAGGGTCCTGGATCGAACTCCACATCGGGATCCCTGCTCAGTGGGGAGTCTGCTTCTCCCTTTCCCTCTCCCCACCACTCATGCTCACTCTCTCTCTCTCTTTCTCAAGTAAATAAAATCTTTAAAGAAAAAAAAAAAAAAAAAAGAACTCACAATGATCCAGCTGTTTGGATTGTCAGATTAAAAACTTTAAAATAGGGGCACCTGGGTTGCTCAGGTGGTTAAGTGTCTGCCTTCAACTCAGGTCATGATGTCAGGGTCCTGGGATCGAGCACCCCATTGGGCTCCTTGCTCAAAAAACTGAACTTCCTGGGACTGAGCTCCACACCAGGCTCCCTCCTCAAAAAACAAAACTTTAAACTAGCCATCATAATGTACTTCATGAGGTAAAGTTGAATGCCTTTGACATAAATGGAAAGATAAATGCTGAAAAGATATTTTGTACTTCATAGATACTACACAAGAGAACAAAATGGAAATTATAGAACTGAAACCTAAAATATATGAAATATAACTAAGGCATTAATACCAGAATAAAGATGGCAGAGAAAAGAAAATAAATCAATAATAATCATTCCATCTGAAGAACAGGGAGAAAAGAAAAAACTAAAAAATATTAAACAAAACCACAGAGATTTGTACCATAATGTCAAAAGATCCGACATTGGTGTCACTCGAGTCCCAGAAGGAGAGGAGAAAGAGACTGGTGCAGAAAAAGGATTTGAAGAAATAATGGCTGGGAACATCCCCAAATTGTTGAAAGACATACATTACAAATTTCAGAAGCTCAGCAAACTCCTAGGAGGATAAACTCAAAAGCACACCAAGACATATCAAACAAAAGCATTAGAAAGCCAAAAGTGAATAAAAAGATGTTTTAAGCCTCCAGGGTAAAAATATAAATGCTATAAACAGGAATGTGACTGAAAAATACAGATTTTACATCAGCAACATAGAAGATAGGAGACAATAGGGCAGTGTCTTTCAAACACTGATAGAAAGCAAACATCAACACATTCTGTACCAAGTGAAACACAGTTTAGGAATGAAGAAAAAAAAAATAGAGGGATTTTAAATTAAAGAAAACTAAAATAATTTGTCACCAGTGTGTCTGCTTTATAATAAATAAAGGAAATTCTTAGGATGAAGGGAAATGATTCCAGAGGGTAACATGGATTTTCATGAATGAAAGAGTAGCAAGAGAAAGGGTAACAATTCACCATACACATAAAAGCCTGGAAGAATGCAAAAGACTGCCTGTTGTCTCTTAAATTCCTTAAAATATGTATGACTGTTGAAAGCAAAAGTTATGTTTTTCTGGCTGGCTTTGAGGTATACAATGTAATATACATGAAAACTAAAGTTGAGTAGAGAAGGTAAAGAGACTGGTATAAAAGGCCTATGTATTTTCTTTGAAGAATGAATGATAACTCTAAGTAGATTATAAGTTAGGTGTGCATAATATAAACCTTAGAGTAACAACTAAAGAAACAAAAACACACAGCAAAAAGTAATGGGGTGTATTAAATGCAGAATTAAAAATTAAAACGGTCCCAAAGAAGGAAGAAAATGGTGAATGAGGGTGTGGGGCAATGACAAACAGAAAACAAATAACAAAATGGGAAACCTATATGAATATCAATATCAATAACTACATAAAATATACATGACCTAACTGCTCATACAAACAGGAGGAATTATAAACAAATCTGAAATTATAGAAAATTTTAGCTCTCCTTTCTCTGCAATTGATAGGAAAAGTAGATATAAAATGTAGGATAAAATAGAGCTGGATAAAACTATCAACTGACTTTGAATTATGGTGCGTTTTAAAACATCTGACCAACAACCAGTGAATACATATTCTTTCAAAGGCACATAAAACATTCATCAAGGTCGATCATATAATAGACCATAAAAAAATCTCAGCAAATTAAAAACAAACAAATCAATTAAAGTATGTCACTCTGACCATAATCAAATTCAACTAGAAATCAATAATAGAAATATACCTCTACAATACTCAAATAGGACATTAAACACATTTCCAAATAACATATATGTCAAAGAGGAAGTCCCAAGAGAAATTAGAATATATTTTGGATGGCATGGAAATGAATGTACATCAAATGTGTGAAATGCAGTTAAAGCAGAGGTTAGGCAGAATTTTTTCTCACTAAATACCCATATCAGAAAAGAAGAAAGGTCTCAATCAATATTCTAAGTTTGCACTTTATGCACACACACACACACACACACACACACACACTAACATATATTTTATATAATTTATATTATATATAATTTTACAATAAATTACATATTATAAATATAAAAATATTTATATGTTATATATTTATATATAGAGAGATAATTAAATGTAAAGAAATGAGATGATAAAAAACAAAAGAAGCCTAAATAATGAAAATAAAAACAGAAAAGCAATAGAGAAAAAATCAATAAAATCCAAAGCAGTTTCTTCTAAAAGATCTGCAAACGTAATACAGCTCTATCCAAATTAACCAAGAAAAGGAAAGGAACAAAAATTCCCAGTATCCAGAATGCAAGGTTGGTATCACTACAGACACCAAAGACTTAGAAAGAGTTCTTTTCTTCCTTTCTGTTCAGTCTGGGAAATTCTCATTGACATTTTCTCAGTCAGACCTTAACCAATCCTTTGTCACTTCTGCTGTTGATTTCATCCAATTAATTCTCCAGTATAGTCATTAAGTTTTTCTGTCCTAGAAATTTAATTTTACGTACAGTTTCATTTTTCTGCCTTATTACTTCATCTTTCCACCTTTCTCCCTTCATTCATGAAATGCCTAAATATTTGAAGTGATTTTAGAATCCTTGTTTTCTAAAGTCAACATAAGTCATATATAGGTCTGTTCTACTGATCACTAATTTTTTTAATGGGCTACATTTTTCTGATCCTTTGTACATGCCATAGTTTTTATATTTTGTCCTGCACATTTTATACTCAAAGAGCAGTAGAAACTGAAGTAGATGATAATATTCCCCCAGAAAAAGACCTGTTCTTTCTCTCTCAGCAAGGGTGAGGATTTGTTTTATTCCTCCTTCTGATCAAAATTTGACGTGGGTCAGGTCTCAATTAAAATTTTAATTATTATCAGTTTTACTCTGTTTGATATCCTGCAGGTGGTTTCAAGCTCTTTCCTCCAGCAGTGTTTTGGGATATAAGCACTGTGAAACTCAGGATCTTCTTCTTCTTTCTATTCCACGCCCCCCCACTCCCAAACTCCCTTTTGCAAAGAAGACTAGCTCTATGGTTTATATACACCTAGATTCAGGTCTGCCACACTAGTCTACCTATGGTATTCTACATTCAGCTGGTTTCTCCTAATTGCAGAAAAATTTACCTACCCAGAGCACGCTTACTCATCCAACATCCAAACCCAGATTTTAATGTGGTCTCTCATCTCTGATTACCTATTAAATGTCTGTCGTTCTCTGGAATTTGATTGTTACTCACTTCTATAGCTCTCTGTATTCATCTATCCTTCTCTTCCTCCTTCCCTTCTTCCCTTCCTGCCTCCCTTCCTTCCTTTGTGATATTTAAGCTTATCTGTCATTCACTTACTCTTACACCAGATATACTGATGTTTTACTATCTTTTATAAGTTATTAAAAGTAGAAAATGTCAAAATTATTCTGATTTTAAAGATTATTATTTCTACTCTGGAAATATATGCCTTCTCAATGAAGACAGGGCTTATAAAAATACTATTTTTTACCTAGCCAGTAGAGTAAGAGGTAATTCATGTATATATTCATACAATTATTTATTTCTAAAACTATTTACTATTCTATATCCCAGGTCTTCTTTTAGTGACTTAAGAATTCAATAATGAGCAAATCAAAGGTAAAGCAAAACAATCACAACAGACAACTCTTTGGAAAGGAAAAAGAGCTATGCCTGGGTGACTCAGTCAGTTAAGTGACTGCCTTTGACTCAGGTCAGGATTTCAAGGTCCTGGGATCTAGCTCTGCATTGGACTCCTTGCTCAGGGGGGAGTCAGCTTCTCCCTCTCTTTCTGTGTTCTCTCTCTCACGCTCACTCTTGCTCTCTTTCCAGTAAATAAATAAAATATTAAAAAGAAAGAAAAAAGAAAATAATAACAAAACATTTTAGTGAGTAATGGGTAAAAAGAAGTTGATTTGGGATACTGAGCAAGCAACCTCAACACTCACAAAAATTTATGCTGGAATATCAATTTTCTATCACACTATTTCTTTCCTTTATTAGATTTCAAATTTGACCAGGATAATATCTGTGCTGGTTTTGTTAAACAATTTATATTTGATGCTTTGAAGGCTCTTTTGCTTTCTGTTTATTAGCAATCAAATCACTGTACAAATATTTGCTAAATGAGTGAATTCAGTCAGGATCACAACCAAACATCTGGGAGTTTATAATAAAAAAAGGAACTGGATAAAAATAGTCTTAAATAAATATAATGTCTGTGGATGCAATGATATTGTAAAAATGTTAATGTGTAATCTAGAATGTGACATCTGTGGTCAGAGAGCCTCAGTTTCAAGATAAGATCTATCACTTAATACCTTTATGATTTTGGTAAGTTAGTTAATATCTATATACCTCAGTTTCTTCATCTGTACTTAGAAAAATAATAGTATCTTTTCTGTATGTTTTTATGAGCACTAATTAATGTTTATGAAGTATTTAGAAGAGCACCTGATATTAAAAAAGCATAATCTGAGAGTTTGCTATTCATAGGAATAGTGGCAACAATAGTGCATATTAATATTATATCACTTGTCTATTGCTGTATGACAAATTATCACAAACTCAGTGGCTTAAAACAATACCCATTTATTAGCTCACAATTCTGTGGACCAAGTGTCTGGACTGCGTTCTCTTGTCTAGGAGTTCAGAAAGTCAAAATCAAGGTATTGGCTAGGCTGGGTTTTTATTGGAAGCTCTCAGCTCCGAGGAAGAATTTGCTTTGAAGCTTGTTCCAATTATTGGCAGGATTCAATTACTTGGGCTTATCGGGCTAAAGCCCTGATATCTTGCTGGTACTGCCCTCGGATGTTATTACTTCTCCTTAGATCCTTGCCTCATAGTCTCACCAGCAAGGGAAAATCTCCACCCCATCAAATCCCACGTGCTTCAAATCTCTCCGACTTTCTCTTCTGTGACCAGCCAGAGAATACTCTGCTATTAAAAGGCTCATGTGAGTACATTAAATCTACCCAGATAAGCTCTGTGTCTTAACATCAATTAAGAGCCTCAATTATATCTGCAAAATCCCTTTTGCTATGTAACATAACACAATGAAGGTTGTAATATAGCAGGAACCATCTTCAAATTCTGCCTACTCCATTTCTGCCTACTCCATTCCCAACAGGAATCCCACAAAAAGGTATCTGACATAGAGAACAGACTGTACTAACAACTATCCAACCTACCTTTCTCCTAACCTTATTGTGCTTGCTCCATTAGCATAAATGAAGGACTGGCAAAGATGAAATGACCCTTTTAGGGAATGGAGTGTTTGCAATGAAAAGGTATAGTCTCCCTTCATTCATGCCACCATTCTCCAGAGATTTTGGGAGACTTCAATATCATCACTTAATGATGTGTGAACTGGCGCACTCTCCATAATCAGAGACTAGCAAGCATGTTTCATTTGATAGGTGTTTAAACTACTAGACCAGCAATGCACTGATGATTCTGGAGATGCAGGAAAATGGATGGAAGAGAGATAGCTGCCATCAGACATGAGCTGCCTGTGAGTCAGCCAACAGTTCTACTGTTTGGTTAGGGAAAGATATGAGCATTTACACCCCAAGAAAATCTTAACTATTTCCCCACATGTAGGTACTGTCACAGTTTGTAATTAAACATCAAGAGAATTTTTTGTTGTCTGGTAGCATGAGATATATTCATGGTAAATCAAACCCAACTTTATTAACAATAAAAAAAATTAAAGCAAAGCACGTTCATGGTTACAAGATAACGTGAGGAGCTGCACAAGTCACAAAGGTAGTCCCTTATAGTATTAAATTAAGTTTTGAAAATAATATGTGACCAGTCAAGAACTCAGATATTATGTGGAACAATATGGAATGACCACAAAATTTAGTGTATTTATAATACATATCATTAAAACTTAGATGAGAGAATTTAGTACAATGCATGAGGCTAGGGAACATTTGAGTGAAAATGTTTATTCTTAGGACCTTATGGTTTTCTTCAGCATTGATTGGAATGGAGCATATTATATTGTGGTGGCTACTCTACAGTTGTCATTCAATAATATTTAACAATACAACAAATCTACTTCTCTGTGTCCAGAAGCATAGACTTGTTTTTAGAAAAAATCAGGATTAGGCAGTGAAAGAGAATAGAAATTTGCCTGCAGTGAATAATTTCTGAAATATAGGAGTAAAAAAAGGCAGGCAAACCCAATGAGGCCAAGTCTATAGAAGACCTAAAACAAAGATTAGATAGAGAAAATTGCTGGAGAAAATGAGGGTGTAGAGACGTGGGTAGGGTAGAACTTTTTCATCAGGAAATTGAAGTTTGGATCAACATTCAGGATATTATTCAAGATAATAAACCTCTTTGTGAATCCATAGAGTATAATATGAGGAAAAGAAATGAAAGTATATTCAGAGAGCAGAGGACCCAAATTCATTTGGTGCTAGTTACAAAATAGTAGAAGTGGTCCTCATTTACTAGAAAGGTTCACTGCTTACTCCAAGAATATTATCCTCACCCTAATATCCCTTAGAATAATGTTTTAAAGGTGTTTGATTTAGAGATTGAAATCCATCACTATGCATGATTTAGCATTTACTTATTGTTTGTATGCAGGAATGTTCAATAGAACTTTCCATGATTATGAAAATGTTGTGTATCTACACTATCTGATAGTGTGGCAGCCCACATACAACTGTTCAGCACTTAAATATGGCTAGTGGAACTGTATAATTAAATTTTAAATTTTGTTCAATTTTGAGTCATGTAAATTTAAATGTAAGTGCCACATGTGGTTTGTGGCCACCCTGTGATGCAGTAAGGATAGAAAATAAGCTCGTATTGAAGATCTTAATTTTTAAAATTCTCTTTTTACTGGAAGAATTAATTGGTGAACTAAAAATAGATGCAGAAGGTTTCTAAATTTCACAACACTCATATTTAATAGGTTAGAAAACATGAATTATTCCTGTATTTATAATAGCTGCAATGGATTTGGCATTAACATGACCTGCCACTTTGCTATACTCTATAAATCACTAGATGATTTTGGCTGGTAGCTCCATTTTTTTAACCAGTGGCCCCATGTTTTTCCTTGCTCTCTGAGGATGACTCCCCACCGCCACACACACACCACCATATTGTTCTGAAAGTGGTAGCATAAGGATTTCTGTCCTGCCTAGACTTACTCCAACTACAGCTTTTAGTACATCAACAATCTGCCTGCATTATTTAATTCTTGTTTTCATTTCTGCAGTTAAAAACCTGTCTCAGAATACAAACTTGATGTCATGCTCTTTACTTTGTCAATGTTAAAACAGATTGCTGGATTCCTGAATTGCTTCTTCAACTTTTTGCCTATGCTCACACACTGTTATCTCTCTCCTTGCATATATCCCCAGAGACAGGCCAACATCCTGCTGATGATTATTTTTATTTAAAAATATACTCAAAGACTTTCTTAAATTATCTATAGTCATGATAGAAATAGTCACAACAGGAGAAGCCACAATAAGGAAAACATCAACACAACAGCAACCATTTTTGCTTTGGGTTTTCAATTCCCAACATGCAAAATTAAAGTTTCATACCAATTTTTACATTTTTATTATACATCAGAAAATCCAGGAGAAATGTCTCTGGTTCCCTAATGAATGAGCAGGCCTAGAACTGGCAAACTGATTTCAGTATCATATTTTTTATGTTTATTTTTATTTTTATTTTTTAGTTAATGTCTAGGGTCTTTCACTACTTTTCAAAACGGAAAACCTTATGCTCGGTCTAACTTTCCCAAAGGAGCTATCAGGTTGTCTCATATGTTTAAAAATATGACACAGCTGATATAAATAATACATAAAAAGGACCCCTTAGTGAGACTATGTGGTGAGAGGGAGGAAAAAACATGAGTTAAATGCATATTAAAGATGTTTTCATTCCCAGCATCTTCCCTGGCATACTCTCATCTCAGTCTACCCACCCAGAGAAGGAAATGCTTTAAGGATACAGCAGAGATGCCACATCCTTCTCTGAAGTGGTTTTTTTTGTTTGTTTGTTTTGAGTCTAAAGGTCTAAAGCATAACAGGTTAGGGGAGCAAAACATATCCAAGTATTCCCATATACCTACATTGAGGTCATGAGAAATGCATGTGGCAGGATCTTTTCTTCAAATCCTAAAGCTCTATTTTTTTTTTTTAACTTCCTTCTTTGTATGTGAAATACCCATTCAGTTATTCAGCACAATCAGCAAATATTCACTGTACAAGTACTATATGCCAGGCACAGTGCTAGGCATTGGGGTACATCACTGAACAAAAGTGACAAAAATCTCTTGACTTCTAAAGCTCACATTCTAGTGGATTTCAACTATTCTCCTAAGGCATGTTTGAAAAATACACTTTTCCCAGTTCATGGAGTTTTAAACTTTATAACCCAACAGAGAAATATGGACACTTAACTCTTCTTTCTGTGATTGAATGTGATTTGCTCTGAAATCTTTGAGAAAATAAAATCATTATTAGACAGAAAACTGTGTGTTAGAATGAAAGATACCCTCCCCCCATTCTAGGTGTTGGGTTACCTAACAACTACCACCCTCACTGTTTTCTCTTATAGAATCTCACATTTGGTGGCCATGCAATCTATGACATAAGAAAGTCAAAGTGGTGTTATTTTTATTTCCAGAGGTTTATTCAGGGACAGACGGGTGGTGCACTTCTGTTCAGTGCCATAGAAAGAAAATCTACTCAGCTGTTTCTTTGAAAAATTTAATTCTCCATTAAAAAAAAAAAAAAAAAAAAAAAAAAAAAAAAAAAAAAAAACAAGATAAGGGGGGGCGCCCGGTAGCTCAGGTCTTAATCCCAGGGTCCTGGGATCTAGCCCCTCACCAGGATCTCTGCTCAGCAGGGAGCCTGATTCCCTTTCTCTCTCTCTGCCTGCCTCTCTGCCTACCTGTGATCTCTGTCTGTTAAATAAATAAATAAAATCTTTTAAAAAAAAAAAGGGTATTTGGCATGTAAAACGTGCAATTACTTCATCCCTTTCTTCCTAGTTGAAATGATCCTTTATGACAATATTATGTCTGGAATTCTTGAAGTCATTTACAAGATACAAAATATATCAGGGTAGAAAAGTAGTGGGCCCAGATTCCGTGGGCTACATTAATACTGCAGGAGGGTGGGGAGTTTGAGTACATGGAAACATCTACTTCCTGACAGTATGTGAAATGACAAAATGTGTATGCTAGTTATGTTAGTGGGGTATTCAGTTACTCAACTTCTAAAGCATCATGGCTGTTACAGTTAGGAAAAGCTGTAGGATTTTGACCTTTTCCTTGTAGCCAAATTACAACAAATAATTCATTTTCAAGAAATTTATTTCAGTGTAAATTTTCTATCTACAACATGAATTTAATTTTAAATTTAAGTCCAAAGCAAACATGAAAGCATCGATTTTGATTGGCCACTCAATTAGCAATGTTAATGAGCAACTCACAATATTGCATGAAATATTATTAGGCAATGTCCTAACATTGTTTCTGTATGGTTCAAGGAAAACAAATATGCTTGAATGAATTACCACTTATTTTGGCTTCTCCCAAACAGTATTTTCCATTAAAAAAGAAAAGAAGTAAAGGTGCAAAGAACTCATAATGATGTTAATAAAAATATAATTTCATAAATCCATTCACTTATCATCTTATCTTGAGTTAATAATGCCCTCCCCCTCAAGTTATATCTACCCAGAAGCACAGAATGTGATCTTTTATGGAAACAGAGTATTTGCAGATATAATTAAGATACAACCATACTCCATTAATGTGACCCCCCACCTCCAATAACTGGTGTCTTTATAAGAAAAGCTTGGACACAGATATAGACACATGGGGAGAACATCAAATGGAGATGAACATATGTATAGGCATTGTGCATCTACAAGGCAACAAACAGATGCCAAATATTCTTTTTTTAAATTATTATTATTATTTAAGATTTTATTTATTCATTTGACAGAGAGAGAGAGATCACAAGTGGGACAGAGGCAGGCAGAGAGACAGGGGGAAGCAGGCTCCCCGCCGAGTAGAGAGCCTGATGTGGGGCTGCATCCCAGGACCCTGAAACCATGACCTGACCTGAAGGCAGAGGCTTAACCCACTGAGCCACTCAGGCACCCCAAATATTCTCAGCAACAATGAGAATCCAGGTGAGAGGCATGGAACAAATTCTCTCTCAGAAGCTTCAGAAGAAATCAACATTCCTGACATCTGTACTTCAGGATTCTGGCCTTCAACTTTGAGAGAATAGATTTCTGTTATTTTAAGTTACCTAGTTTGTGGTAATTTGTTACAGAACTCCAGGAAACTAATAATCAATATGTTTATGGCTAACACAAATGAGTATGTATAATATAGTATGCAATTTTGCCACTGCTAAATATTTAGATTTTTGATAAGTGAAAATTGTTTTTCATGCAATTTGAATTTATCTGATTCATAAGGTCATTTCATATGTTAAGGACTATTCCTTTCCTTCTTTGTGAAGTACCTTCTCACATATATTTAGCTTGTCTCTATTAAGCAAATTTTGTCTTCTAGATAATAACAGCATTAAGGAGATTTGTCTTGGTGAATAAATTGCAAATATCTTCCCTCAGCTCTTTTTATCTCTTGTCTTTTAATTCTGCTTATAGTATAAATGTCCTTGCATGTTTTAAAATTTTATTCAAATTTATTGTTTCTCTTATTGATTCTGATTTTAGATTATATGGAGGTTCCCACAAATCCAAGACTATGATGGAAATCATCCATATTCTTTCTAGTAGGTTTAGTGCTCCATTTCCACATTTAAATCTCCAATCTGTATTCTATTATGCAATATGAAGTTCAGTTTACATTCTGTAAATTTTCCAAATGGCTTCTCAATTATCCATTGCCTTATGAAAGCAACCACTCATCACATGATTTGAGATTCTAGTTTTACCATATACCAAATTTCTCTGTGCATGCATGTCTCTTTCTGCACATCCTTTTCTTTGCATTATTCTATTTATTCAATCACTGGTATCACAGGGATTAAATTATACAAACTTCATATTTTAACACTGCATTTGGGTAGTACCCTAATATTTTGCCTTTTTATCATTTTCTTGCTCTTCAGTCTTATTTGTATTTTCCATGAGAATTAATAACCAGTTTGCCCACCTTTGAGAGGAAAATGTTGATTATTTGATATGAATTACATACAATTAATTGTACATTAAGTATAATTGACATTTGTCATGTAGAATCTCTCTATCCAAAAATGTGTGATAACTCTTCATTTGTTTAATTCTGTTTTGTAGCTTTTAGAATTGCTTTAGTACTCTCTTCATACACCATTTGCAAACTTCATGTGAATTTTATGGTAGGTATTTTATATTTTATTGATATCATAAATAGGTCCTCTTTGTTTTATCTTGTAACTTTTTTCTTAAATATAAAATGCTTACTTTTAGCCTCCTATACATGGAATATTACTCCACTCCTTTATTAATTCTTCCAATTCTATTACCACTTGTAGCTCTTCATTTGATATTCTTGGACATTTTTACACACACACACACACACACACACATTCATAGCAGCTGCAATAAATATAGTTTTGCTTCTTCCTTTCTATTTCCTCAGTTTAGTATTGCTTTCTCTTATGTAAACACATTGACCATTTGTTCAATAGTAGGAGCAATACTGGGTATCCTTTTTTTTCCCTCTAACTTCATAGAAGAAATGTTACTAATACGTATTAACTGAAATACTAATGTTGGCAATAATATATAATTTTAAATCTATTTTAGAAGTTTCTATTTACTATTTTATAATATGAATGTGTTTTATGTCAAAAGCCCTTTCATCATCTATATTTTTCTTCTTAGATATATTACTATGATAAATTATAATAATAGATGCCTTCATTGAACCAACTTGCCTTCTCTTTTCATCCTTGCATTCTTGAGAAGAATCTTAGTGGATTATGATATATTTTCTTGTTCACTGTTGTAAGCTATTTGCTATGCTGTATTTTACATTTTCATATTGATATTCATAATTAATATTTATTTGTAGTTTTGTTTTTCAAATACATGTTTATTAGGATTTGATAACAATGTTATTTCACTTCATAAAAGGCATCTTTGAGGTTTTCTTTTTTCATGCTCTGAAGCAGTCTTAAGATCACAATGACTCTCTGATCCTTGAAGGTTTAGAAAAATCCCCCTGTGAAAAAAATCTACACTCGGGACATTATTTTGGCTTTTGTTCTGGAGGGTATATGAAGCTCATTTACATATTAATGTGTCTCAATGTTGAAATTACTCTATTTATATTTTTTCTCTTGTCTGGGGTTTTGAGTTTTCTTGCTAACAGAAATTTATGTATCTGCTAACCCCCACAACTTCAACTTCTATTTCTCTTGACCTAGTGTTCTTTTCATGCTCAATTTGTTTTCTATTTTCAGTATATTCCCTCATGAGTAGGCTCTGTCATTTTAAAAGAGTATCTGATGGATACTTCAGAGGGTCATAAGAACTTATACTAGCACAGTCCTATAAACTCTCCTATATATTCTCATATATGCATGCATACAATTTTTTAAATTGTGTTGTGTTCATACTCATCAGCAATTTAGAATCTGCATGGGAATTTCCCAATTTCACTGACTGACTTTCATGCAACCCACTCAAGGTTCTACTCAAAATAGGTAGAAACATCCCTTTATTTTAGGATGTGAGTATCTGTTCTATTTTTTTATTTTTTCTACTTTTTCCCCCCTCCCCACTGATGCCTACTAGATGACTCCTGATCTCAGGATGGTCATACCACCCATGTTGTAAAGTTCATCAGGATTTTCTGCCATCAAGTTTTATTGAGAGTAGCATTTTCACATTGTTGATTAGTATCTTATTTGGTCTATTTCATTCTCTGGAAAATTTTGTGGCAATTCAAAAATGATGTTTTTGCCCTCATCATACATCTAAAAGTCTCATGTATTTTTTAAAATTAGAGAAAAATCAGGAGGTTGTTATGTGGTTACTTTTGGGAAGAATAAGAAAGCTAAGAAGCAGACTATATCCATCAGCTCGGTGTATCTCAAAGTGAACAGGCAAAGGTTAGTACAAGGATATTGTGGTCCAAAGACAAAAACACAAATGTCTGAATAACCGAGAGCTATGAAATTTAAGCAAAATAAATGACTGGGATGATCCTCTTGAGATTCTGAAGTTTCCTCATGGCTGTGGCTATTAGGTTAGCATAACCCACTTCCCAATAATCATGGAGATTGACCTTTTATATAGGTTTAGTATTTTTGGACCATAATCTAAGTCACATCAAACCACAAATTCATTTCCTTGTCTCATTGAATTCTCTGGGCCTCTATAATGCATTAATTTGAGAAGCTGTTGTTGTTTTTCAATCAAACTAGGATTTTGCATTTAGTGATTTTGTTTGAAGATTCCTGAGCACTTCTGTCAATTAGCAGGGTCAATGATAGAGAGGGAAAGCTAATTTTCCACAGATCTGGCTTAGGTGTTGATTTTATTTACCAGCCTTTACCACCTTGTTAAATTTTTCAATTTTGATCTTTATTCCTTTTGTCTCACCTCTGCGAGAGTTGCCAAGAAATTTCCCAGAATATATAGACTATTTATCACCTAATGAACATTTCTTTCTGCAAGTGTAGTAAGAGATTATGCATATATATCTGTTGCACCATGTGAGACTGGACAGAGAGAAAAATTCTGTGCAATGGATTCTTTCTCTTCCTTCTCACTTGTGGTATTTCTCTTGCCAGGAAATTTGTGGAGAAGAGAGTAAAAATGGCAGAAGTAGCATCTTCTCCCAGTATAGCATATGCCTTCATGTCATCTTCCTGCCAAGAGGACTGGAACTAAGCTAGCTATTATGGCGACACTCTAGTAATCCCATCTCTAAGTGGGATGTTGGTGCCTTACATTAGCTGATCTTCTATACAGAAATGTTCTGGTCAAAAGCAAAGCAATGCAAATGACAAAAAAACTTAGAAATAAAATCCAAATATTATTTCTGGAATGTTGGATAGATACTCATACATAACCACAAAATGAGCCCAGTGCACAAACTGGATGACTAACCTTTCTTTGAGCTTGGTGGCGATGCTCCCAGTGATTTCCTAAATTCAAATGAAATCACAGCCAGACTCCCTGAATTTTCTCAAGCATTCCAATTTCAATCATGAGCTAGTTTAGCTGGAAGTCAGGTTCTTCCCAAGTTCACTAGAAGACTTCTTGGCTGTAGTTTTAGACATTCTGGCGAAAACTAAGCTAAGCAGGCAAGGTTAGTTTTTTCTATGGCTTATTATAGTCTTTGCCATTTACTTCCTGGAAATTGCTGATGAAAATCATATGACCAATATTAAAAAAATAATTTAGATATTTCCCCTATTCATTTCATTATTTATTCTTTCTGTAATTTGTTTTTGGTGAGTTCTATTATAAATAACTAAATAGAGTTCAAGAGGCATATTAGTTCTACTGATTGATCTCAGTTTATATACTTTGACAATTTTGTTCCAACAGAATGGCTAAGAGTTTCTTTCCAAAGGGGATTATGACACTAAGATGAAAGAAAACATCATAGCCACGGACAAAACAATTCACACACGTATATAACTTTTTCTTCACATACATCACAAAAAAAAGACTTTTCTATATAAATAACATTTTTGAAAAACATTTTAAAATTATCATTTAAACTTTTATCACTCAAAACTCTTACACACACAATAAGATATAAACTCATCAAATCACTATGTTGTACATCTGAAACTAACGTAATAGTGTGTCAACTATAATTCAATTAAAAAAAAGAATCTTGGGGCGCCTGGGTGGCTCAGTGGGTTAAGCTGCTGCCTTCGGCTCAGGTCATGATCTCAGGGTCCTGGGATCGAGCCCCGCATCGGGCTCTCTGCTCAGCAGGGAGCCTGCTTCCTCCTCTCTCTCTGCCTGCCTCTCTGCCTGCTTGTGATATGTCAAATAAATAAATAAAATCTTAAAAAAAAAAGAATCTTAGTTGTATGTATGAATATAAAAAACAACTATTTCATACATTTTCCCATATTATCACTGAATAAGTAGTAACTGTGTTTTTGATAAGTTGAGAATAAAACTACTACTATTCAGCTGCTTGGATCATCACTGGATCTAGTGACCTCATACCATGAGTAGATGCACGAGATTTAATATGGATTTTGTGTTGCACTTTGGCTACTAACAGGGATTTATATCTCCTAGTTTCAGTTAGACACTTAACTACGCACAAGATACTAGGAAGATACACACGCCCACAGAGATGGCTGGCCGACATTTAGTTACTCCTCTGCAAGTGGAATAACGGTTGTTTTTATCCTTTATTTTTCATCTTTGCCTGAATGACATTGTAACAATTTTCTAAGTAAAAGAGAAAGCATGGTGGGAAAGGGATACTGGACTTGCAACCAGACAGAATATTCAATTTAACTTCAGGTTGCAAAGAAATAGATGATTGAATTAAGCTCTTTGAGCCTTCTGGATATAATGATCATTTTACATATAAAGTCTTACAAAATTCAAACATTATAATTAACAAAAGTATCATAATGCATGCCCAAAAGCATTGCTATTTCATAATCCATATCTAAGTGCTCATGGTCTGTATGCCATGTGAACATAATTGCTTTATTATTATCGATATCAAAACTATTAGTGGAATGTTGAGTCATTCCTTTAGATGTCTTAAATTTTATATTATATTTATTCTGAAAACACTACTTATGATTAAGATAAAATTTATGTCCAGAATGTCCCTTAATGTTTACTGAACACCAAGAGGGTTTTTCTTTCATAGACACAAGGATTAAAAAAAAAGAAAAGAAAAGGGGAGACAAACAGGAATTAACATATTTCTATGTCATAGTTATTGAGCTAAGAGTTAGGTAAATATTAGCAAGAAAAAATCAAATACCCTCCCAAAATTAAAAAATCCCACAAAACATAATTGTCTTTATGCTCTTATATCTTAGAGCTTAATGGAAACCACACTAAATGTGGAGTTAGAAGACAGGGTTTTATGACTGGTTATAACTATGTTAACAGAAATAGTACTCAAAATTTCTGACATCTTCATTTTCTATCTCTTTATGTGTAGGCTATTGCATTGTGGGTATCTAAAAGGAATGACACAAAGAAATATTTTCATATATGCTTTGAAAATCATACAGGGTTTTCTTATTTATTCATAATAATTTGGAAACTTGTATATTTATGAAAAATAACAGCTTTAGAAAACACAGTTTTACACAAATAGTCAACATGTATTAATGCATGGAGTGGATTTTAATGGTTTATATGCCCTAATTCTCATTATTGAAAAAAATCCATAGGCAGAATTTAAGATATAAAACAAATGAACAAAGAATGAAAAAGAAAGAGAGGAATCCATAGGCAGAATTTAAGATATAAAACAAATGAACAAAGAATGAAAAAGAAAGAGAGGAAACAAAACATAGACTCTTAACAATAGAGAACAAACGGATGCTTACCAGAGGGGAGGTGGGTAGGGCCATGGGAGAAATGGGGGATGGGGATTAAGTGCAATCTTATCATGATGAGCACTGGGTGATGTACAGAATTATTGAATCACTATATCATACACTTAAAACTAACCCAACACTGTATGTTAAGTAAACTGGAATTTAAAAACTTAATTAAAAAAATCATAAGGGGGGGAGAAAGAAAATACACCTGCTGGGATAGCAAACTTAGTTAAACTATTTTTCTACAATCCTGACCATGATAATGATAAGTTCACATGGAAAAGTATCAGGAAATTAAAATAAAACTTTAATGGACAATTATATTTAGTAATTTCATTGTGATTCCACAAGTACTACATGTTGTAAAGAAAATGTTAAGAGAAATAATAGCAAATTTGAGAAAGTGGACCAGGTAGAAGGTTTTGAAGTAAAATAAAATCATCTGAAAGAGGTTGATGATGGGCAGTTAGTAAATCAATTAAGGGAACTGAAAACAAACCTAAAAAACATTTCCCTTCAGAAAGAGAAATGCTCTGATTAGTGCCTTTGGGAGGTTAAGAAATCTAAGATTGGATTAAGATGGCTTTTCAGAACCCATCCATAAAATTACATTGGTGTCTCGGTAATACCAGCAGGCACAAGATGTTTTGTAGTTTTAGAGGCAATGGGCTATGCCATATTTATTTTTATAATGCTAATATTTAGCACACAGCCTGGTACAAACAATACCTTCACTAAATGGGTGATGAATAAATGGGGTATTATTTGTTCACACTGAAGCCAGTACAGTAACAGGATTTTTTCTAATGGAGCACAGCTATGCTGTTACCTAGAAATCAATGGTGTGTTCTGAGCAGACTAATTTCTAAATGGCAAGACTGAAGGAAGGGCCAAGGTAGATATTTCCTGGGCCCAGGAGCTCAGTGGGAAGGACAGGACTTTGCAGAAACTCCTAAATGAAGGTGAGCAGAACCTATCCCTCCACCATTATCTGATACTCGAGTACCTGCACACCCTGGGAAGAAAAACACTTTTTATGGCACTGGTGGGAAAAAATGATTTCTCCAGGGGCCTGAAAGTGCTACATGAGAAAACTCTAGGGTTGGAAGCTTTCCTGTTGAATGAAAAAGCAAAAGAGGCCACACGGCAAGGATTCATAATGAGAATAAGTGGGGACTACCTAATAAAGAAGGTGGGGCATTAGGAAATACTAGTTTTAGGTGATGTGCTCATATAGGGCAATGCATTTATACTTTTATAGTGCCAGGAAGTAGCGTTTCATTTCAAAGATAACCAAATTGTCTTTTGTAACATATAATAAGTAATTAGATAAACTCACAAAGAAAAAAAACTTGGAGTTCCACTTTGTAAAAAGTAACTATATTCCAATAAATGAGTGAGAGGGGGATCAATGAATATTTCTCTTTAGAGATGCTAGGGTCATAAAACAAAATGGAAATGTCATGCTACACCCAAAACACTGTCTTCTGTGTTTCCATATATTGGTGCTTACTAAGACAAAAACAGTCATAATATTGGCCATTCTATTTTGTAGGCAGTTGTCCATGTTTTATCTTATAGATGCACTATCTTATTTAATCAGAACACTCTAATATTGTTATAATGTTAGATGATATTGATAGCATTTCAACTTTTAGATTAGGGAACTGAAGCCCAGTGCTTATGTCATTATCATATAATGTCTATAAGGACAAGGAAAATGTCTTCCTTTTTCATCAGTTATCACTAGCACATGACATGTTCTTTAGTCCCTGGAAGGCACTTAGAAGATTATCAAATGGGGTGATAAGAGAACTTTCGCTGATGAATAAGTTGTAGTATTAGATTCATATATGTCTTTGACGTCACAATTTACATTTCTTACAGAAAGCAAGTGCCTTTCTTTGTTTTTGAAAACAGCTCTACTTAGAAACTTGATGATAAAATTAATATACACTATCTCCAGGAAGGACATTTTTTTTCCCTCCCACAAATGATTTTTTAAGGCAGACCACCAAAGTTCAGGCGCCTGTGTACTTGCTAGTTTAAGAAACATTAATGTAATCTCTTTTTGGCTCTTCCATTATATTGTTACTCAGTAATTCATCAAGTATTTATTGAGGGCTTCCTATGTGTCAGACATCCTTCCTAGCACTAGGGAAGCAGAGGTGAGTAAAGGAGCTCCTATCCTCAAATGACTCACATTCGATACTTTATGTGCTCTGACCTCCTAGACATGCCATTTAATATGAATTCATAAATGTTACTTATCTTTTCAGAATCTCATTTCCCCATTTGTAAAATAGAGATGATAATTCTTTTCTTGCAAGGTTGCTAAACAGATAATATATAAAATATGTAAGAAACTATAAAAATTGAAGCAACAACAGTGTTTAATTTTAAGGTTTACAGATGGCTGTCATAGACATTATCTTGCTAAATCCTGTAATAGGATTATGATACTATCAAGATTATGAAACAATATGGTCAGACAACCTCAGTTTGAGCCCTTGCACAGATATTATCAGCTATTTGACCTTGAGAAGATTATTAACATTACTGACATAAGTTTCTTCATCTGCCAGGTGAAACCTACATTCTACTCTGCAAGGTTGTTATGGGGATTATTGAGAATCTATGCAAACTGCCTACTCACTGAACAGTAACTATCATAAGTGCTCAAAATGATAGGTATGAGAAGTTACAATTATACTGAGAAACAGGAATTCTACTACCCTACTAGTAGGAATAATGTTTGGTATAATTCTTCTGGAAAACCATTTAGCAGCATCTCCTGAAGATGAATATATGCATTTCCTGTGAAACTCTACCCTTCCCATTTTCACCGAAAGACATGCTTTAGGGTGATTTTATAGCCTCAATCTAGAAAGCCTTAATGACAGTCATTAGTTGAAGATCTAGTAATATAATGGAATTCACCAACAGGAACTGATGATTTACAACACACAACAGTATGTGTGAATCTCAGAAACACCTCCTGAAAGAAGCCAGACTTGAAAGAGTACATATTCTCTACTGCCATTAATATAAGGTAAAAAAACAAAAACAAAAACAAACAAAAAAAACAAAAACACAAAAACAAGTTAAATCATGTGTTTAGAAATTGAAACAGCAGTTACCCTTAATGGTGCTGGGTGTATAGTGATCAGAAGGAAACAGGAAGAGGGTTTTGAACAGAATTATGTCCATGTTTATGAAAACTTAGAGAGTTCTCCACCATGAAATTTTCTGTACATGTATTTTCCTTTAATAAAAAGTAAAAAATGGCATATTTATAAATAACTATTCTTATTTGTTAGTATTAATATAAAAATTTACATTTTTAGAAACTTTTTTTTTTTTAAGATTTTTTATTTATCTATTTGACAGACAGAGATCACAAGCAGGCAGAGAGGCAGGCAGAGAGAGAGAGGAGGAAGCAGGCTCCCCGCTGAGCAGAGAGCCCGATGCGGGCTTGATCCCAGGACCTTGGGATCATGACCTGAGCAGAGGCTTTAACCCACTGAGCCACCCAGGCGCCCCAACATTTTTAGAAACTTTTAAATTGACTATTTTTTACCCTAAAATGTCAGAGTATATAGCTCTAGGAGACACTCATCCCTTACATACTTGAAGTCTCCTTCAGTTAGTTTTTCCAGGCAAATTGTAACAAGCGCCTTCTAATTCCGAAAGGCGAGGCCACAGGATCTTTTGAAACAAGGGTCCCATCGCTTGTTAGGAATACCAAGTACCCTTCATACAATTCATCTATTTAAAAAGTAGACAGGAGAAACTGTCACCAGCAAAGCAATAGCTGAATTTAAAAAAATTATTTTGCCAGTTTTGCAGAAGAGCCAACAAAAAAATCATAACACACTCTACTTACTACACTTGAGACATGTATTTATGATCACTGGTATTTCTAGTTCTTAAGGAGAAAAGTGTGCCTAAGAGTACTGAGTATTTTCAATATTCTATTTCAAAATACTCAATTCCATCAGACCCAATTTGAGAGTAACTCACATGTTATGGACTAAATGTTTGTGTCCCCTTAAAGTTCATTTGCTGAAGCCCTAATACCCAGTGTGGCTGTATTTGCAAGTGGAGCCTCTAACGAAGTAATTAAGGTTAAATTAGATCATAAGGTTGGAGCCCCAATCCAGATAATTGATTTTCTAAAGAAGGACTGGAAAGACTGAGGAAGGGGTGATCCATTTAGCCAGAGGACACAAAGACATTTTCCTTTCAAAACCTTTTCCTTTTACTTATTCAAAAGGCAAATACAGTCTTCTGCTGATCCTTACTAAAAAACAAAACAAAACAAAACAAAAAAACTGAATTTTGCAGCCTCTCTTCTCAAATCTCTTGGACATACTTCTTATGAGAGCAATAAACACCAGGGTAAGAATATTGCAAAAAAAAAAATTTCAAACCAGCCCCAACTCAGAAAAGAAAAAAAAAAATAGTTATTAGGAATGGCTTTGAAACTTTTTTCTGCCCCCAAATTTGAAGAAACTTAGCAAATAAAAGAACTAGTAGGTAGCTAAATTGAGCTGTAAATGTTCATCTCTGCCTTCTACTCTTGTCTCCAGCATGTAGAAAAAGTTCTGATGTATGAACTCCATTGCAAGGAAAAGACTTGCTATGTAACCTGTAGTAACAGGGAAATTATAAAGACCACTGAAGAACTTAGGGGGTTTTATATCTACACCAGAAAATTTAATAGCTCTTCCTCTACAGAAAAATCATTTTCTATAATAATCATGAAGGGCAATGAATAATGGTCCCCCAAAATTGAGAAAGTAACCTGAACTTCATGTATACATAATTGGCCAAAAAAAAAAAAAAGAAATTAAATGAAATTTATAGTATAGAGGAGACAAAAGCATCAATCTTCAATATTTGCTATTTTTTAGTTAATGAAATTGACTTTTTTTCGAGCAGTTTTTGGTTCACAGCAAAAGTGACTGGAAAGTACAGAGTTCCTATATACTTCCTATCCCCACACACCTATAAGCACCCCTGCTATCAATGTTCTGCATCAGGGGTATATCTGTTAAATTCAATGAACCTATACTGACACATCATATCATTGAAAATCTATAGATTCTATTAGGGTTCACTCTTGGTGCTGTATATTCTATGGATTTGAACAAATGTATGATGACATATTGACCATATATAGAATATTTTCACTTTGCTAAAAATCTTCTTTGCTCTGCCTATTCATCCTTCCTCCCTGTTCACTCCTGGCAACCACAGATCTTTTTACTATCTCCACAGTTTTGCCTTTTTCAGAATATCATATAGTTGAATTATAAAGTATGTAGCCTTATCAGATTGGCTTCTTTCACATAGTAATATGCATTTAAATTTTTTGCCATGTCTTTTATGGCTTGATAGCTCATTTCTTTTTAGTGCCAAATAATATACTCCATTATCTAAATTTACAGAAGTCTATTTATTAATTTGCCTCCTGAGGGACATCTTGGTCCCTTCCACATATTGGCAAATAGGAATAACATTGCCATAAACATAACTGTATGGTGTTTGGACACAAATTTCCAACTTGGAGTTGAACTGAATTATAAGGAGTGTGATTGCTGAATCATATAGTTAGAGTATGTTTAGTTTTGTGAAACACTGCAAAACTGTTTTCCAAAGTAGCTGTACATTCTGAATTGCCACCAACAATAGATGAAATTGACTGTTACTCTATATCCTAGCCAGCATATGGTTACTGTCAATATTTTGGAATTTGGCCATTCTAATAGGTGTGAAGTGGTACCTTGTTATTTTAATTTGCAGTTGCCTAATGGCATATGGTGTTGAATATCTTTTATATGCCATCTGTTTAATTTCTTTGGTGAGGTGTCTATTAAGGTTTTTGGTCCATTTTAATTTTTTTTTAATTGTTGAGCTTTAAGAGTTGTTTGTATATTTTAGGTAACAGTCCTTTGTCAGATGTGTCTTTTGCAAATACTTTCTCCCCGTCTGTGCCTTGGCATGTCTTCTCATTCTCTTGACATTGTCTTTTGCAGAGCAGAACTTTTTAGTTTTAATGAATCCAGCTCATCAATTATTTCTATCATGGTTTATGTCTTAGGTGTTTCTATCTAAAAAGCCACACCCATATTCAAGATAATGTAGGTTTTCCTCTGCATAACTTTCTGGGAGTATTACTATTTTTAGTTTTACACTTGGGTCTCTGATCCATTTTTTACTTTTATGATAGGTTAATTTTTTGTCAGATTTTTATGAAAGGTTAATTCTTGTCAGATTTGTGTCTAGATATTTCTTCTTTTTTCCCGTGTGTGTGTGTGTATGTGTGTGCATATATATCCAGTTGTTCTAATCCAGTTGTTCTAACACTATTTGTTTAAAAACTACCTTTACTCCAGTGTGCTGCCTTTGCTTATTTTGTCAAAGATTAGTTGACTGTATTTATGTGGCTCTATTAATTCTAGGGGATATTTATCTAACATTTTGAACTTTGATCCCTTGTTTATAGTTCTACATAAAATATTATAAAATAATTTTGACATAATTACTGGATAATAAAACTAAAATATTTTTTAATTAATTTTTTATTTTTTCAGCATAACAGTATTCATTATTTTTGCACCACACCCAGTGCTCCATGCAATCCGTGCCCTCTACAATACCCACCACCTGGTGCCCCCAACCTCCCACCCCCCACCCCTTCAAAATTCTCAGATCGTTTTTCAGAGTCCATAGTCTCTCATGGTTCACCTCCCCTTCCAATTTCCCTCAATTGCACTGCTGGGTATTTACCCTAAAGATACAAACATAGTGATCCGAAGGGGCACGTGTACCCGAATGTTTATAGCAGCAATGTCTACAATAGCCAAACTATGGAAAGAACCTAGATGTCCATCTACAGACGAATGGATAAAGAAGATGTGGTATATATACACAATGGAATACTATGCAGCCATCAAAAGAAATGAAATCTTGCCATTTGCGACGACGTGGATGGAACTAGAGGGTATCATGCTTAGCGAAATAAGTCAATCGGAGAAAGACAACTATCATATGATCTCCCTGATATGAGGGAGAGGAGATGCAACATGGGGGGTTGAGGGGGTAGGAGAAGAGTAAATGAAACAAGATGGGATTGGGAGGGAGACAAACCATAAGTGACTCTTAATCTCACAAAACAAACTGAGGGTTGATGGGGGGAGGGGGTTGGGAGAGGGGGTGGGTTATGGATATTGGGGAGGGTATGTGCTATGGTGAGTGCTGTGAAGTGTGTAAACCTGGCGATTCGCAGACCTGTACCCCTGGGGATAAAAATATATGTTTATAAAGCTGTAAAAAAAAAAAAAAAAAGAAAAAGAAAAAAGAAAGGATGAATACCCAAGTTTTGTAGCAACATGGACGGGACTGGAAGAGATTATGCTGAGTGAAATAAGTCAAGCAGAGAGAGTCAAAACTAAAATATTTTTAATGAATTTTGGAAAGCAGTAAATTGTACCATTGATATAAAATTTTTCTTAAATCATTCTTTAGTTTTAAAACAATCGAAATTTTTAAAAGAATTTCTACTTTATTTTAAAAGATTTTATTTTATAAAATTTTAAATCTTTATTTTAAAGATTTTCAAATTCAGTAAACTAAGTCATTTATGAACTAAAATACTGCTTATGTAGATGTAGCAAATGAAAATACAGCAAAAAAAATTTGAATTTCTGACGAATAACAAAAATTTTCTTTTTTATTATGTGTTCCTAAAAATTGCAAGAGACATATTTACAAGTTAAAAAGAAATCACTATTTATCTAATTTTAAATTTAACTGGAAATTCTGTATTTTAGCCTCGGACATTTACCAAACAAAAGTATTTCACCTAACTATTAACATGTAAATGATTTCAATTTTTCTTTTTTAATTTAAAGTCAGTTAATTAACATGTAGTGTATTATTAGTTTCAGAGCTGGAGTTCAGTGATTTATCAGTCTTATATAACACCTAGTGCTCCTTACATCACGTGCCCTCCTTAATGTCTACCACCCAGCAACCCTATGTCTCTACCCACCTCCTCTCCAGCAACCTTCAGTTTGTTTCCTGAGATTAAGAATCTCTTATGGTTTGTCTCCATCTCTGATTTTACCTTATTTTATTTTCCCTCCCTTCCCCTATGCTCCTTTGTTTTGTTTCTCAAATTCCACATATGGGTGAAATCATATGATAGTTGTCTTTCTCTGATTGACTTAATTCACTTAGCATAATAGTTTCATTCTCTTCTTCCAGTTCCATCCACATCATTGCAAATGTGAAGATTTCATTTTTTCTGATGGCTGCATAATATTAATAAATAAATCATATATATATCACATCTTCTTTATTCATTTATCTGTCAATGGACATCTGGGCTCCTTCCATAGTTTGGGTATTGTGGACATTGTTGCTATAAACATTGGGGTGCAAGTGCCCTTTGGATCACCACATTTTTATCTTTGGGGTAAACACCTACTGGTGCAATTGGTGGGTCACAGGGCAGCCATACTTTCAACTTTTTGAGGAACCTCCATACTGTCTTCCCAAGTGGCTGTACCAGTTTGCCTTCCTACCAACAGTGTAGGTAAGAGGGTTCCCTTTTCTCTGCATCCTCACCAGCATCTGTCATTTCCTGACTTGGTAATTTTAGCCATTCTGACTGGTGTGAGATGATATCTCATTGTGGTTTTGATTTGTATGTCCCTGATCCTGATGCTGAATGATGTTGAACATTTTTTCATGTGTCTGTTGGCCGTTTTTATGTCTTTTTTTTTTTTTTTTTTTTTTTTTTTTTTTGGAGAAATGTCTGTTCATGTTTTCTCTCACTTCCTTGGTTAAATTATTTGTTCTTTGGGTGATGAACTTGTTAAGTTTCTTATAAATTTTGGATACTAGCCCTTTATCTGATAAGACATTTGCAAATATCTTTTCCCTTCCTGTCAGTTGTCTTTTGGTTTTGTTGATTGTTTCCTGTGTTGTGCCAAAGCTTTTTATCTCGATGAAGTCCCAATAGTTCATTTTTGCCTTTGCTTCCCTTGCCTTTGAAGATGTGTTCAGCAACAATTTGCTGTAGCCAAGGTCAAAGACGTTGCTGCCTGTGTTCTCCTCTAGGATTTTGATGGGTTTCTCTCTCACATTTAGGTATCTCCTTCATTTTGAATTTATTTTTGTATATGGTAAAAGAAAGTGGTTCAATTTCATTCTTCTGCATGTGGCTGTCCAATTTTCCAACACCATTTGTTGAAGAGACTATCTTTCCTGCTTTGTCAACAATTGGTTGACCATAGAGTTGAGGGTCCATTTCTGGGTCCTCTATTTTTTTCCATTGCTCTATGTCTGTTTTTGTGTCAATATCATACTATCTTAATGACTGCAGCTTTGTAATATAACTTGAAGTTTGGAATTATGGTACCACCAGCTTTTTCTTTTTCAACATTCCTTTGGCTATTTGGATTCTTTTCTGGTTCCATACAAATTTTAGGATTATTTGTTCTAGCTCTGTGAAAAAAAGTTGATGATATTTTGGAAAAGGGCTGTATGAATATACAGATTGCTCTAGGTAGTGTAGACATTTTAACAATATTTGGTCTTCCAATCCATGAGCATGGAATGTTTTTCTAATTCTTTGTGTCTCCCTCAATTTCTTTCACGAGTGCTCCAGTTTTACTGAGTACAGAAACTTTGTCTCTTTAACTAGGTTTATTCCTAGGTATCTTATGGTTTTTGGTGCCACTGTAAATGAGATTGACTCCTTAATTTCTGTTTCTTCTGTCTCAGTGTTAGTATTATAAAATGCAACTGATTTCTGTGATTTATTTTATATCCTGCCACTTTACTGAATTTCTATATGAGTTCTAGCAATTTTGGGGTAGTGTCTTTGGGTTTTCCACATGGAGTATCATGTCATCTGCCAAGAATGAGAGTTTGATTTCTTCTTTGCCAACTCTGATGCCTTTAATTTCTTTTTGTTGTCTGATTGCTAAGGCTAGGAATTCTAGTACTATGTTGCACAACAGAAACAAGAGTAGACATCCCTGCCATGTTCCTGACCTTAGGGGAAAAGCTTTTAGTTTTTCCCCATTGAGGATGATATTCAGTGTGGGCTTTTTGTGGATGGCTTTTATAATTCTGAGGTATATTCCCTCTATGCCTACATTATGAAAAAAACTTTAATCAAGAAAGGATGCTGTATTTTGTCAAATGATTTTTTCTGCACCTATTGAGAGGATCATATGGTTCTTGTCCTTTCTTTTATTAATGTAGTGTATCACACTGATTGATTTGCAGATGTTGAACCACCCTTGCAGCCTAGGAATAAATCCCACTTGATGGTGGTGAATAATCCTTTAATATACTGTTAGATCCTATTGATTAGTATCTTAGTGAGAATTTTTGCATCCATGTTCATCAAGGATACTAGTCTGTAATTCTCCTTTTTGGTGAGGTCTTTGTCTGGTTTTGGGATCAAGGTAATGCTGGCCTCATAGAAAGAGTTTGGATGTTTTCCTTCTTTAATTTTGTTATTAATTGGTTTATATAATTGGCTGTTCCCATGTTAGGGGCATTAATATTTACAATTCTTGAATCTTCTTGTTGGATAGACAATATGAAAAACTGCATGTAGACCGATGCAAAATATTCCTTACATGTCATAGCCTCTAGTATTACAGACTTGCTTGTATGGAAATAAATGAAGGTCACCCACATTAGAACAAACGAATGCTATTTATTCACAGGTTGTTATAGCAAGGAAGTCAGCCACCATCACTTTTGAGAGACTCAAACGTGGGCAGGAGAGTATAAAAGTTTTATATCAGAGAAAAAGAGACAAGGTTTTAAGGATTGGAATCATTGCCATGGGGAAGCTGTGGTGGGGCGGGGGGGGGGGGACTAACCTAAGCGAGGTATCCAATGTGATTGGTTAAAGGAGTCTATTTGGGGGCACCTGGGTGGCTCAGTGGGTTAAGCCTCTGCCTTCAGCTCAGGTCATGATCTCAGGGTCCTGGGATCAAGTCCCACATCGGGCTCTCTGCTCAGCGGGGGAGTCTGCTTCCCCATCTCTCTGCCTGCCTCTCTGCCTACTTGTGATCTCTCTCTCTCTCTCTCTGTCAAATAAATAAGATACTTTTTAAAAAAATAAAGGAGTCTATTTGGTTTTCTCTGGCTGGTCCTTAGCTGAAAGAGGCAGCAAAAATTAGGGAAATTGGCAGTAAGTCCTGACAGTTTGGAGTCAATTACTACATAGATTGTGTTTTAGATTTCTTTCTAGTTGCTGCATATTGTTCATCAGAATTCTGTTTTCATATGTAGTCTGGCCTTTTCCATTTGGACATTAATTTTTCCTTTGTCTTTGCCTTTCTCTATAACTGAAGAACTGAAACCTCTTAACAGAAATATTGCTTAAGATTTACACAGAAATCTTGTTTTCAATTTTTGCTTTGTTTCATTTACTTAAGAAATCTTTTATCAAATTCTGAAAGTGAAGTGCATGTCCAGGATAAAAAAGAGAGACAAAGTTTCTACCACCGTGAAACTCACATTCTGTTCACACAAATAGATGATATAGTGTCAAGTAGTTCAGTTTTTTCAACCACACAACACTATGCCTCCATGTCTCAGATATATTCACATTTTCTATATTTTTTCTCCCCAAAAGAGAATACTCTAATCATATTTTGTTGACAGGAACTTAATTGTATAATATTAAAACCAGCTGTGTGTCTATTCAATTAGAGCCTCATATTTGTCATCATTCTTTCCCAGAAGTGAATTAGACATTAACATCAGCTGCTGAGGAAATGTGCTCACATAGGCACTTCTATTCTCTACCTGTGTTGCTTTTAAATGTATCAAACAGAAACACTCAGGGAAATGAATTTGTTGCCTTGCCAGATCATCTGGCATAGAAGACTCATAAAATGCTGATATCTTGGCTGTAAACTAAGCAGAATAAAAATTTCTCCAGATAGGTTTTTCACCCTTGAGATTTTTATGTACATATTTTTGATGAAGCCACATTGTCTTTATAGGATGCAGGTGAACATGGAGTCAAAGATGTTTTTGTGGAGAAATTACTTTTTATTCCTACACTTTATAAGAAAATCACAGCATGGGTTGACTGAGCAGCTATGAATTCTTTAAAGGATGTATATTCTTTTAAATGAGGAAAAAGCCACAGAACCACCTTTGCCAAGATGGGGAAGGATGCCAGTTTGCTAACTGGAGGAAAGCAGTGGTTATGCGATTCAAATGTAAGTCAGAATCATCTGATTCACTAAGTCCAGAGTGAGGTTCCAAAATTTCTTCTAACATATCAACAGACAATTACGCTGCTGGTCTGTGCACCACACATTTAGAACTACTGGAGTAGACGGACTCCCGGATAATATATTCCCCTCTACTATGGAAGTCCCATTACTCATAATTGGTGCAGTAGTTGAAACTGGTTTAGAATTGGACCAAATAAAGTGCAAGTCCATTGGGCGACTGTGTGGTATGCAGTTCGTTAAGAATCCAACTCTTGGGGCGCCTGGGTGGCTCAGAGGGTTAAGCCTCTGCCTTCGGCTCAGGTCATGATCTCAGGGTCCTGGGATCGAGTCCCGCATCGGGCTCTCTGCTCTGCAGGGAACCTGCTTCCTTCTCTCTCTCTCTCTCTCATTCTCCGCCTGCCTCTCTGCCTACTTGTGATCTCTCTGTCAAAAAAATAAATAAAATCTTTAAAAAAAAAAAAAAAAGAATCCAACTCTTGGTTTCAGCTCAGGTTGTGATCTCATTGTCGTAAGATTGAACACCACATCGGCTCCACGGTCAATGCAGGGTCTGCTTGAGATTCTCCCTCTCTTCCCTCCCCCCACTACATGTGTTCACTTTCTCTTTCTCTCTATCTCTAAAATAAATAAATAAATCTTTTTAAAAAAAATTTAAGTGCAAGTCCTAAGGATGAGGTTAATTTGTTTCCTCACATTGTGAGATCAACAGGATTTTGCCTTGTGTGGAGAATTAATTAAATTTGCAAAGTTAATATTTAGAACAAATGGGCTCTTGAGGAGAAAATCTAAGACCATTTTCTTACTAGTAAGAGATTTAATGTCATATTTATAGATGTGGAATTAATAAACATAAAGCTGTTGAGGTTTTAAATTTTAGATTAATTTCCATAAGCCTAATGGGTTCATTTTATAGTTTGGGTGAGTATATCTACATTCTTATAGCATTTAAACAAATAAAACTTTCCATAGTAAACATATTATAACAATTCCTAAAATAAATGTCTTTTACAAACTTTGTGGGTAAAAGATTAAAACAAATTCTTCACAGTTCAAATGATAATCTCAATGAACTGTTCTATATCTCAAAGATATTCATTCCATTACTTTAGAAACACTGCAAGAACTATAAACATGATTACAAGCTGGGGATATGCCTTTTAACTAAAGTAAAACCTTTGCTCAGTCTAATTAACAGTCTTTATTCGTGGAACCTCTGAGGTAACTGGTATGTAAATATTACCTAATTGTCTCACCTTCATTTTGATAGTATAAATTTCCAAGCCTTTTTATGAACAAAATTATTTATTTTCAAAATTAAATACTATTGTGACTTGTGATATCTATTTTCTTGTAATTTCACCTGAAGATAAATCAAATAACCTGTAGACTTTTCATGTTAATCTATTTATAATTAAGTGTACAGTGAATATAAATGACTGGATTAAATTTAATTTCTTCTCTTGTTTTACTTCTCTGTTTTACTTTGTTGGTTTTATTCATCAAATTCTATTCATTAAGAAGGATTTCCTGTTCTGAAACTCAAAATTTCCAGAACTTGAGAATCACTTAATTTTGAAACCCAGTGGATTATACAGACTGATAGAAAACTTGAATACACCAGGAAAATAAATGCATTCCACAACTCGGGGTATAAAACCAGTCACATCCCATAAGTGTTCTAATAAAGTGAAAAGTACCTCAGTACTCTGTGCAAGATTCTGAGAAATTCAATCTCATCCATGTTATGCGTAGCCCTTCCACTTAACTACAGAGCTACAAACAAATGAAGAGCCTCCATGTTGCCTGAGCAAAAACAGAACCAGAAACTAAACATCCAACCATTGCAATTCCAACCCAATTCCATCCAAACTGGATACTCATTAGACGAATCCAAGCATCCAGTCAATGCCAGCCTTATACAGCCATGTGTTCAAATGTTAGTGCTCCTCTCCTGTGGCTCCAAGGAATAAGCATTCTGTTTAGATTCTTGACATCTGCTCATCTCAACATTAGGAGACCTGAACTTCTTTGGGTGCTTTATGGAAATGGTTCAGTTTATTGTCTATCACTGATATTACTCTCAACACAAAAATCTCTTACTATTATCATGGGAAGCTCCCTCCATACTATAACAAGTTTAGTCTGCACATTTGGCATACAACAAGTGCACATTTTAAATGGTTTTGTTCTGAAACTAAGCTTGTTCATTTTCCAAAACAAAAACTTGCTTGCTTGCTTTCTGGCTGAGTAGGGTTGGTGAGATATGGGGGTGAGTGGTAGGAAGGGAAATATAAAATTTGTTTTCTTTTCTTCAGTAGCAGTACAAAACAAATACATAATCAATCTATAAATCACTTGCCACTGTGTGTGTGTGCGTGTGTGTGTGTACACCTGTTGTAGCCTAATGGAACTGATGAAAGAAGGAAGGAAGGAAGGAAGGAAGGAAGGAAGGAAGGCAGGCAGGCAGGCCTATATATGTAGACTAATAAGTTTTTCTGTTTAGGGTCTCTTACTTCCCTCTCCTAAAATAAATGCACTTTCCTATATTAAATACCTTTTTGATAGAAGGGCTTTCTTTGTGAAGAGATCTGAGTGAGATGTTCACTAATTGAGCAATATTCCCAAAATAATTCCTAACTAGGGGCTTTTATTCCCTTCAATTCAAGTTTGTCCTTTTTAACAAATACAAACACATCTTAAGAAGCGGGACACCATAGGAACCAATGTTGGAAGACCAGTGTTTCCTCCATCTCAATACCATGTGTTACATAGTTAATAACATCTTTACAATCTTATTTTGGAAATAGCTGAAAAGATAAAAGGAAAATATGCTCATTTTACCATTTGGTATTTTTAAATGACATTATGTTGCTTTTTTTTTTTTTTTTAATTAAACTCTCTAGTGCTAGGAGATGGTCTTGGTCAGTGAAAATAGGAACATTAACTCAAACAGATACTACATTTATATCCTCTTTTGTCAAGAAATCTCAATATAAGTAATAGAAATTTCACGAACTAGTATCTAAAACTGAGGTGCTCTTTTTGTATATACTTAACACTAAGAAACTTGGCATTCAATTCTTTTAAGAAAGCTTACATTTTAAGAATTTCAGCTTTCTCTGAAGTTATACCTAATTACACTGAAAACTTAAGACAGTGCCTGACACATTTTATAAAGAAAGATATTTTATGAATGAAAAATTAAATAAATAACCCCATGTTCAACTGAACTAAGCAGTCTTCTGTATTCCAGTCTTATCCTCTCACTTCATGCCATCTAGGTGGTATAGTCTTTATTGATTATTGGAAATAATTTATGTTTGTCTTCTCTAATTGTAATTCCACAAAGGTGCAAGTGGTATGTGTCTTCTTCACTAAGATGTCACCAGAACCCAAGATATAACGATGTTCAGTAATTACTAAATGAATGAATACTGGCTGACTCACTAACTTAATGAATGAATGAATAAAATGTATAAAAGAATGAAAAGAAGAATACCAGGGAAAAATTTTTAAAAGTTATTTAGAAACAAGACTACTGTAAGTCTAATATGTCTTGCTTTAAATAAGCTTTTTTCAATGTTTCTAGATAATTGGAAAAATAGTAAAATGAAATTAGCATTTTTTGTTATCTTCAGTGGTAAAATGAAGAAGTAGATGGAGAAAAAGCAAAGGTCACAATCACAGAGGTCAAGATACAGTCTTTGTATTTTCCTGACATAATTCTCTAGGTAAACTTCTTTTACCTTATGCCACTTTGCCAATGCAGACCCTCCCATTCTTCCATGCTCTCTTGAATCATTGTCTGAGTGTAGTTAACCCAGTCAACTGTGGCATTTAACTGGCTGAGATTTTCCAACATTCATCATGTGACCCAGTTCCTGGTCAAAAAACGTCATCGCAGCAAGTCCTAGGTGTATACTTTTATCTTCTTTTATATTCATACTGCATCTTTCCAATTTAATTATAAGCTTTTCATCTCTACAGTATTAGTTCCTATACTGGAGATTTCTAAGACTTCTCTCAAATAGTTCCACTTCTTTTTCAGCTGGATCTGAACAAGTAGCAAAATATAATAGAACGTAAATGTAGAGGCTAATATATAATGGTGACTGCTGATAGAATCCAATTTGGCATACTGTTAGGTTTGTTAAATAGATGAACTTGTCAATATTAATCTATAGAATCTAGCAATCTTATCACTGAGAAAGAGGCTTGTTCAAATAAGATTTACATAATGAAGGGGCATCTGGGTGGTTTAGTTAAGTGACTAACTCTTGATTTCCACTCAGGTCATGATCTTATGGGTCCTGAGATTGAGCCCCTCCCCACCCCCATAGTACTCCATGCTCAGTGGGAAGTCTGCTTGAGATTCTCTCCCTCTGCCCCTTCCCCAACTCATATGCATGTGCTCTCTCTCTCTCAAATAAGTAAATCTTTTAAAAAAACCAAAGATTTATATAATGAAGAAACAGAAAAACTCTGTTGATAGTCATACTCTCAAGAGAATGGAGGTGTTAGAGATTAATTTACCCAGTCTTTCTAAATTCACAACCCAGACAAATTTCCTTGAAGAGGAATGATCAAAAGATGGAGAGTTTCCAGAAGTGAATCCAGAGAAATTCCTTATCAAAAGAAGTATATAAAAGTGTTTTGTATAACCACTTCTCTATGTCCCCACATAGACTTAGCTAACTTTAGCTATTCTCAATCCAAAGAATTATTTTTAAATGACATTTATTTAAATATAAACCCCATACTTACAATTTAACTTTGACCTCTCCCTTTTGTTTCAGTCTTTTATTATTATTATTATTATTATTAACATGTAATGTGTTATTTGTTTCAGGGATACAGGTCTTTGAATCATCAGTCTTACACAATTCACAGCACTCACCATAGCCCATACACTCCCCAATGTCCAAAACTCAGCCACCCCATCCCATACACACCCTTCTCCTCTAGCAACCCTCAGTTTGTTTCCTGAGATTGAGTCTCTTATGGTTTGTCTCCCTCCCCTTGTTTCAATCTTGAGTTCAAAATTTGAACTTTCCTATCTAATGGCATTTTATACTCCGACAACTCTGTATTTCTGCTCAACACCCCCCAGCTTTTCTTACCATGGCTTTTCTCAGTTCCTTAAAGATTACCTCCACCCTCTACCTTAAGTAAACCTCAGATCCCAGGAGATACACATAGACCCTTCTATTCTTTCAATCTTATATTACCTTAATCACTTAGTTCTTATGGTTCCACTTTCTAGTTAAATTAAAATTGTATGTTTTTTTTTGTTCCCATTTCCACTAGCCATTGTCTTTAAGAGTAAGTGCCTATATTGTCACCTTATATATTTTATCCGTATAATAATCTAATCACAGCCTGAATCACCCTATGTATTTATTGTTTTATTCTTTTTGATCTCCCTGACCAGAATTTGAGTGACACTTAAGAGTGTCTTCTCTGACTTCTACTTTGTTCTACCCTAATACCTTGATCAGTAGGTGGCACCTAGTAAATACTCTCTATAGAGTTGGCACATGACTAGGAAAAGAAGTTATTTAATGTTGAATATATAAATGTATTTGCTTCCTTGAAAAAGGAAATATAAAAATTATACAGCAGAAATTTCCATGTAAATATGAATAAGTTAGTAAATATTTAGCAATTGTATATGAAATAATTTTATATATTTTATCTGATATCCATTTTTATCATTAAAAAGGGACAAATACATCCATGAAAGAATTCAAAATAAAACAAAAAATGAAACTTCTTTCAAGTTTGGGAGATCTTTACTCAAACTGTGGCTATTTCCTATGATTTAACTGAATGTAAGGATGTTGGTATATACTGATTCTACTTATATCTCTTCTTAAATTCTGTTTATATCCATTCTACCATCCCACCAAAAAATACCCTTAAATCTGGAAGGATTTTCTTCTATGAGCCTAATACCAAGAATTATTTCTAAATTCCTCCCCTCCATGGTAAGGGAACTCTACCCTTAATCCCCCAATAGAACCTTTCTATATGTTAGTTTTGCCATGCTAAAGGTTCAGGGTCAACATTCCCACCTTTGAGGTTGCCTACCATTCCACTACGTGTTTAGTGTTTCTTCTCTCACTACACAGTAGTATGTTGCTATTATATCTCTAAAATTCATCAAATTTGTTTACTTATTTTCTTTATTTTCTTTCTTACAGACATCATCATATTTCCTTAAAAAGACAATATGGGGAGCAGATCAAGGGCAAGGAATCTGTAATCTCATTCACCTAGTTTGAAAGATTCCGGTTTTGATATTCTTTAGCTATGTTACCTTGAGTAAATTAATGTTTTCAAAACATAATGCCTAATTAAAAGAACCCACAGAACTATATATGTAATAAAAATACCTAAGTTAATGGTTTGGAACTTAATTCAAATAATATAAAAGAACTTAGGCTGAATCTTCATATTCTCAATAATTCATACTAATTTATTATATTACAGTAATTTTTATGTGTCTATGTCCTGTATTAATTTGTTAAATCCTTTATAACAGAGACAAATTATAATTTATTATTTTGCCTCCCCTTACCTCTATTTGAGGTTTCAAAATTTCCACGACATATTGTAAATTACGACAAAATATCTGAACAAGTACTTATATCCATGCTAGTATAGGATTCTTTATAAGGGAAAAAAAAAAAAAAAAAAAAGAACCTACCTAGATCAAGATAGGCAGACACACACCTACAGTTAGGATCCTAGATTTTAGTTGTAAAAAATGCTTCATAAGAGGAGGAGTCAAGATGGCGGAGAAGTAGCAGGCTGAGACTACTTCGGGTAGCGGGAGATCAGCTAAATAGCTTATCTAAAGATTGCAAACACCTACAAATCCAACGGGAGATTGAAGAGAAGAAGAACAGCAATTCCAGAAACAGAAAATCAACCACTTTCTGCAAGGTAGGACTGGCGGAGAAGTGAATCCAAAGCGATGGGAAGATAGACCGCGGGGGGAGGGGCCGGCTCCCGGCGAGCGGCGGAGCAACGGAGCAAAATCAGGACTTTTAAAAGTCTGTTCTGCTGAGGGACATCGCTCCAGAGGCTTAACTGGGGTGAAGCCCAGGCGGGGTAAGCGCGGCCTCAGGTCCCGCAGGGTCGCAGAAGGATCGGGGGTGTCTCAGTGTCGCAGAGCTTACCGGTATTAGAACGGGGAAGCCGGCTGCAGAGACAGAGCCGAGGAGTGACTCTCAGCTCGGGGTTGCCTTGAGCCGGTCGCAGGCTCGGTCAGCTCGGAGCGCGGCCGGAGGCCAGGGTGACGAGAGTCATTTGGCACTGTTCTCTGAGGGCGCACTGAGGAGTGGGGCCCCGGGCTCTCGGCTCCTCCGGGCCAGAGACCGGGAGGCCGCCATCTTTATTCCCGTCCTCCGGACTCTACGGAAAGCGCTCAGGGAACAAAAGCTCCCGAAAGCGAACCCGAGCGGATTACTCAGCGCGGCCCCGGGTAAGGGCGGTGCAACTCCGCCTGGGGCAAAGACGCTTGAGAATCACTACAACGGGCCCCTCCCCCAGAAGATCTACGGGAAACCCAGCCAGGACCAAGTTCACCTACCAAGGAGAACGGCGGAATTCCAGAGGAGAAGAAAGCAAAGCACGGAACTCATGGCTTTCTCCCCATGATTTTTTAGCCTTGCAGTTAATTTAATTTTTTTTTTTCTTTTTCAATTTTTTTTTCTTTTTCTCTTCTTCTGCTAAATTTTTTTTAACTTTTACCATTTTCTTTTTTTTAACGTTTTTTAAATAATTTATCTAATATATATATATTTTTTCCTCTTTTTATATTTATTTCTTTATCGGCTTTCTTTTTTTTAATAGTTTTTTTCTTTTTTTTTTTCTTTCTTTTTTTTTCTTTCTTTCTGAGCCCCTTTTTATCCCCTTTCTCCCCCCTCACAATTCAGGATCTCTTCTGATTTGGCTAAAGCATATTTTCCTGGGGTTGTTGCCACCCTTTTAGTATTTTACTTGCTCCTTCATAAACTCTTATCTGGACAAAATGACAAGGCGGAAAAATTCACAACCAAAAAAAGAACAAGAGGCAGTACCAAAGGCTAGGGACCTAATCAATACAGACATTGGTAATATGTCAGATATAGAGTTCAGAATGATGATTCTCAAGGTTCTAGCCGGGCTTGAAAAAGGCATGGAAGATATTAAAGCAACCCTCTCGGGAGATATAAAAGCCCTTTCTGGAGAAATAAAAGAACTAAAATCTAACCAAGTTGAAATCAAAAAAGCTATTAATGAGGTGCAATCAAAAATGGAGGCTCTCACTGCTAGGATAAATGAGGCAGAAGAAAGAATTAGCGATATAGAAGACCAAATGACAGAGAATAAAGAAGCTGAGCAAAAGAGGGACAAACAGCTACTGGACCACGAGGGGAGACTTCGAGAGATAAGTGACACCATAAGACGAAACAACATTAGAATCATTGGGATTCCAGAAGAAGAGGAAACAGAGAGGGGAGCAGAAGGTATATTGGAGAGAATTATTGGAGAGAATTTCCCCAATATGGCAAAGGGAACAAGCATCAAAATCCAGGAGGTTCAGAGAACCCCCCTCAAAATCAATAAGAATAGGTCTACACCCCGTCACCTAATAGTAAAATTGACAAGTCTTAGTGACAAAGAAAAGATCCTGAAAGCAGCCCGGGAAAAGAAGTCTGTAACGTACAATGGTAAAAATATTAGATTGGCAGCAGACTTATCCACAGAGACCTGGCAGGCCAGAAAGAGCTGGCATGATATATTCAGAGTACTAAATGAGAAAAACATGCAGCCAAGAATACTATATCCAGCTAGGCTATCATTGAAAATAGACGGAGAGATTAAAAGCTTCCAGGACAAACAAAAACTGAAAGAATTTGCAAATACCAAACCAGCTCTACAGGAAATATTGAAAGGGGTCCTCTAAGCAAAGAGAGACCCTCAAAGTAGTAGATCAGAAAGAAACAGAGACAATATACAATAACAGTCACCTTACAGGCAATACAATGGCACTAAATTCATATCTCTCAATACTTACCCTGAATGTTAATGGGCTAAATGCCCCAATCAAAAGACACAGGGTATCAGAATGGATAAAAAAACAAAACCCATCTATATGTTGCCTACAAGAAACTCATCTTACACCCGAAGACACCTCCAGGTTTAAAGTGAGGGGGTGGAAAAGAATTTACCATGCTAATGGACATCAGAAGAAAGCAGGAGTGGCAATCCTTATATCAGATCAATTAGATTTTAAGCCAAAGATTATAATAAGAGATGAGGAAGGACACTATATCATACTCAAAGGAACTGTCCAACAAGAAGATCTAACAATTTTAAATATCTATGCCCCTAACGTGGGAGCAGCCAACTATATAAACCAATTAATAACAAAATCAAAGAAACACATCGACAAGAATACAATAATAGTAGGGGATTTTAACACTCCCCTCACTGAAATGGACAGATCATCCAAGCAAAAGATCAACAAGGAAATCAAGGCCTTAAATGACACACTGGACCAGATGGACATCACAGATATATTCAGAACATTTCATCCCAAAGCAACAGAATACACATTCTTCTCGAGTGCACATGGAACGTTCTCCAGAATAGATCACATTCTTGGTCCTAAATCAAGTCTCAACCGGTATCAAAAGATTGGGATCATTCCCTGCATATTTTCAGACCACAATGCTCTAAAGCTAGAACTCAATAACAAGAGGAAATTTGGAAAGAACCCAAATACATGGAGACTAAACAGCATCCTTCTAAAGAATGAATGGGTCAACCAGGAAATCAAAGAAGAATTGAAAAAAATTATGGAAACAAATGATAATGAAAACACAACAGTTCACAATCTGTGGGACACAACAAAGGCAGTCCTGAGAGGAAAATATATAGCGGTACAAGCCTTTCTCAAGAAACAAGAAAGGTCTCAGGTACACAACCTAACCCTACACCTAAAGGAGCTGGAGAAAGAACAAGAAAGAAACCCTAAACCCAGCAGGAGAAGAGAAATCATAAAGATCAGAGCAGAAATCAATGAAATAGAAACCAAAAAAACAATAGAACAAATCAACGAAACTAGGAGCTGGTTCTTTGAAAGAATTAATAAGATTGATAAACCCCTGGCCAGACTTATCAAAAAGAAAAGAGAGAGGACCCAAATCAATAAAATCATGAATGAAAGAGGAGAGATCACAACAAACACCAAAGAAATACAGACAATTATAAGAACATACTATGAGCAACTCTACGCCAACAAATTTGACAATCTGGAAGAAATGGATGCATTCCTAGAGACATATAAACTACCACAACTGAACCAGGAAGAAATAGAAAGCCTGAACAGACCCATAACCAGTAAGGAGATTGAAACAGTCATCAAAAATCTCCAAACAAACAAAGCCCAGGGCCAGACGGCTTCCCGGGGGAATTCTACCAAACATTTAAAGAAGAACTAATTCCTATTCTCCTGAAACTGTTCCAAAAAATAGCAATAGAAGGAAAACTTCCAAACTCATTTTATGAGGCCAGCATCACCTTGATCCCAAAACCAGACAAGGATCCCAACAAAAAAGAGAACTACAGACCAATATCCTTGATGAACACAGATGCAAAAATTCTCGCCAAAATACTAGCCAATAGGATTCAACAGTACGTTAAAAGGATTATTCACCACGACCAAGTGGGATTTATTCCAGGGCTGCAAGGCTGGTTCAACATCCGCAAATCAATCAATGTGATACAACACATTAATAAAAGAAAGAACAAGAACCATATGATACTCTCCATAGATGCTGAAAAAGCATTTGACAAAGTACAGCATCCCTTCCTGATCAAAACTCTTCAAAGTGTAGGGATAGACGGCACATACCTCAATATTATCAAAGCCATCTATGAAAAACCCACTGCAAATATCATTCTCAATGGAGAAAAACTGAAAGCTTTTCCGCTAAGGTCAGGAACACGGCAGGGATGTCCGTTATCACCACTGCTATTCAACATAGTACTAGAAGTCCTAGCCTCAGCAATCAGACAACAAAAGGAAATTAAAGGCATCCAAATCGGCAAAGAAGAAGTCAAACTATCACTCTTCGCAGATGATATGATACTCTATGTGGAAAACCCAAAAGACTCCACTCCAAAATTGCTAGAACTTGTACAGGAATTCAGTAAAGTGTCAGGATATAAAATCAATGCACAGAAATCAGTTGCATTTCTCTACACCAACAACAAGACAGAAGAAAGAGAAATTAAGGAGTCCATCCCATTTACAATTGCACCCAAAACTATAAGATACCTAGGAATAAACCTAACCAAAGAGACTAAGAATCTATACTCAGAAAACTATAAAGTACTCATGAAAGAAATTGAGGAAGACACAAAGAAATGGAAAAATGTTCCATGCTCCTGGATTGGAAGAATAAATATTGTGAAAATGTCTATGCTACCTAAAGCAATCTACACATTTAATGCAATTCCTATCAAAATACCATCCTGTTTTTTCAAAGAAATGGAACAAATAATCCTAAAATTTATATGGAACCAGAAAAGACCCCGAATAGCCAAAGGAATATTGAAAAAGAAAGCCAAAGTTGGTGGCATCACAATTCCGGACTTCAAGCTCTATTACAAAGCTGTCATCATCAAGACAGCATGGTACTGGCACAAAAACAGACACATAGATCAATGGAACAGAATAGAGAGCCCAGAAATGGACCCTCAACTCTATGGTCAACTCATCTTCGACAAAGCAGGAAAGAATGTCCAATGGAACAAAGACAGCCTCTTCAATAAATGGTGTTGGGAAAATTGGACAGCCACATGCAGAAAAATGAAATTGGATCATTTCCTTACACCACACACGAAAATAGACTCAAAATGGATGAAGGATCTCAATGTGAGAAAGGAATCCATCAAAATTCTCGAGGAAAACACAGGCAGCAACCTCTTCGACGTCAGCCGCAGCAACATCTTCCTAGGAACATCACCAAAGGCAAGGGAAGCAAGGGCAAAAATGAACTTTTGGGATTTTATCAAGATCAAAAGCTTTTGCACAGCAAAGGAAACAGTGAACAAAACCAAAAGACAACTGACAGAATGGGAGAAGATATTTGCAAATGACATATCAGATAAAGGGCTAGTGTCCAAAATCTATAAAGAACTTAGCAAACTCAACACCCAAAGAACAAATAATCCAATCAAGAAATGGGCAGAGGACATGAACAGACATTTCTGCAAAGAAGACATCCAGATGGCCAACAGACACATGAAAAAGTGCTCCATATCACTCGGCATCAGGGAAATACAAATCAAAACCACTATGAGATATCACCTCACACCAGTCAGAATGGCTAAAATTAACAAGTCAGGAAATGACAGATGCTGGCGAGGATGCGGAGAAAGGGGAACCCTCCTACACTGTTGGTGGGAATGCAAGCTGGTGCAACCACTCTGGAAAACAGCATGGAGGTTCCTCAAAATGTTGAAAATAGAACTACCCTATGACCCAGCAATTGCACTGCTGGGTATTTACCCTAAAGATACAAACATAGTGATCCGAAGGGGCACGTGCACCCGAATGTTTATAGCAGCAATGTCTACAATAGCCAAACTATGGAAGGAACCTAGATGTCCATCTACAGACGAATGGATAAAGAAGATGTGGTATATATACACAATGGAATACTATGCAGCCATCAAAAGAAATGAAATCTTGCCATTTGCAACGACGTGGATGGAACTAGAGGGTATCATGCTTAGCGAAATATGTCAATCGGAGAAAGACAACTATCATATGATCTCCCTGATATGAGGGAGAGGAGATGCAACATGGGGGGTCGAGGGGGTAGGAGAAGAGTAAATGAAACAAGATGGGATTGGGAGGGAGACAAACCATAAGTGACTCTTAATCTCACAAAACAAACTGAGGGTTGATGGGGGGAGGGGGTTGGGAGAGGGGGTGGGGTTATGGATATCGGGGAGGGTATGTGCTATGGTGAGTGTTGTGAAGTGTGTAAACCTGGCGATTCGCAGACCTGTACCCCTGGGGATAAAAATATATGTTTATAAAGCTGTAAAAAAAAAAAAAAAAAAAAAAAAAGAAAGAAAGGATGAATCCCCAAGTTTTGTAGCAACATGGACGGGACTGGAAGAGATTATGCTGAGTGAAATAAGTCAAGCAGAGAGAGTCAATTATCATATGGTTTCACTTATTTGTGGAGCATAACAAATAGCATGGAGGACAAGGGGAGATGGAGAGGAGAAGGGAGTTGAGGGAAATTGGAAGGGGAGGTGAACCATGAGAGACTATCGACTCTGAAAAACGATCTGAGAATTTTGAAGGGGTGGGGGGTGGGAGGTTGGGGGCACCAGGTGGTGGGTATTGTAGAGGGCACGGATTGCATGGAGCACTGGGTGTGGTGCAAAAATAATGAATACTGTTATGCTGAAAAAAAAATAAAAAAATTAAAAAAAAAAAAATGCTTCATAATAAGAATGGTTATTCATTACATTATTTCTGCAAATACGTGTTCATACAAGGAGAAAAAAGAGAACTCCTAAATATCTGAATAGCATTTAATATTTGAAGAAACTGCAACATCATGTTTAGCTTTTACCTCTTTATTTTGAAAATAAGCAAAATGTTAAGAGAAATGAGGTTGGAGAGGTTATAAATTTCTTTAAGTATACAATGCTAACTGGGTCCTTGATATAACATTTATTTTCACTCTGAACTATTTTCTAGTCAACAAGAAACTCTCATTAATAAAAACATTTATACAACCAATGGCTTAAAACTATAAATATATTATGAGCTCATCTCATGGCTTTTCATGTAGAGCAAATGATAATTTCTATTTGTCATTTTGCACCCACCTGTACATTATTTTTCTTTATATAATGTTTAATCTGATTGACAAGGCTAATATTAGTGAGAAGATGACAAGGAGAAACATTAGTAATTAATATTTATTGGATCTTTCAAGTATATTTATATGCATATAATATATTTCTCCCCAAAATCTAATGAGGTAGCACTACTATTATACTAATTGTATGGATAAATTTGGTAACTGGGGAGAATATATAACTTTTTCAAGTATATAAACCCAGACAGATCTGTAAACTTATTACTTACTTAACCACCTGCTTTTCCCACAAATGTTATTTAGTTCATTTGACTTAACAATTAACACACATTTGACTTAACAATTAAAATGTTGTTTAAAACTTGATCTGATTGTGAATATACACCACTGAGTACAGTATATTAAATCTACCATAAGGAGAATTCTATGAAGACTTCTACAAAGATTGCTCAGAATGCATTTTGCATTTGACCTATCCATACTTGAGCAGATGAAATAATCAAGTATTTTCTGAGTTTAACCAACTGTGTGACAGCTAATGCTCTATGTCAACTTGACTGGGTCATGGGGTGCCCAGATATTTCACCAAATATTATTCTGGGCATTTCTGTGAGGCTATTTTTGGATTAGATTCACATTTGAATCAGTAGATTGACTAAAGCATTGTCCTCCCTAATGTGATTGGGGATCATCCGATCAAACTTGAAGACCTAAATAGAACAAAAAAGCTTAGTAAGAGGAAGGTCCTCCTGCCTGACTGCAAGTGCTGGGAAATTGTTTTTTGCTGGCTTTTGGACTCAGACTAAAACACAACCTCTTCTTGAGTCTTGAATCTGTAAGCTTTCAAATTGCACTTTTGATTGGCTTGCCTATTTTCAAACTTTGAACTCAGACTGGAACTACACCATCAGCATTCCTGAACCTCCAGCTTGCCAACTGCAGATCTTGGGACTTCTAGGCCTCCTTAACAGCATGAACCAATCCCTTATAATAAATATCTCTCTAGAGAGAAAGACAGACACACACACACACACACACACACACACACACACACACACATATATATCCTATTGGTTCTTTTTCTCTGGAGAACCCTAATACAACAAGTGTTTCAAATAATTTAATGTATTACTTGGAACTGGGAAAATATAACCAATTAATTCTTTAGTACCTACAATGTGAGAATATGAAGACTCAATTTGTAGTCTAGCTTCTACTATTTTTAACTCTGTTCTACATGTCAAATTCTCAGGTAAAAAAAATTTTTATGAAACAAATAATCTAATATGTAAAAAAGATATGTTTTAATTTTAGAAAATCACAAACAAAAAGACCATTACACACTTATTTGTACTCCTTTTTTGATGATTATTTAATTCTGACATAATTATTATGAATCATTGTTGTGGAATTTTCTATCAGACCTTTGCTTAGGGTTGCTTCCAGCCCCATTGTCAATGAATACAAGTAAAAGTGAAAGCATTATTCTCTTATATAAAAAGCCTGTTTCCACTATGGACCTTCAGTTTTCTTCTAAAGAGACATTTTTTTTAAAATCAAGATTTAATGTTGATTTTATGTCACTTTTTCTTTTTTACCTAGACTGCTTTAAAGTTACAAACTTCTTATACTCAAAGCATCTAAGAAGTTTCATTTGGAAAGTCAAATTATCATTAAAATTAACTTTGCAATTTCTCTTCAGAGTTAAGAAGGAGGATGGAGGAGAAGGAGTTAAAGGATTCTGCTTATAACTATTCACCTTGTAGACAATAGCAAATTATTAGAATCCAGAATAAAAATAATAGGAATGTATAATAAAGCTATGATAAAAACTCAGAATTGCCAAAGTTTATAAAGTGAATGGACTATTTTTTTTTAAGATTTTATTTATTTATTTGACAGAGAGAGAGAGATCACAAGTAGGCAGAGAAAGAGGGGGAAGCAGGCTCCCCACTGAGCAGAGAGCCCAATGCGGCGCTCGATCCCAGGACCCTGAGATCATGACCTGAGCCGAAGGCAGAGACTTAACCCACTGAGCCACCCAGGCGCCCCATGAATGGACTATTTTAAAAGTAGAGACAGAAAGAGGTCAATAGCAAATATGAAATAAAATTATTTCAAGAAGAATGATAAAAAAGTGAAAAAAGAGATGTTATTTGATAAGAAATTACACAACCCATCAGTTACCATAAAACACTCCACATGCCAATGAAAGAATAAAAGTTGAGCACACAGTGGGTTAAGTACCTGCCTTTGGCTCAGGCCATGATTCTGCAGTCCAGAGTTGAGTCCTGAATCAGGCTCCCTGCTCTGCAGCGAGTCTGCTTCCCCCTCTGCCCTTTACTGAGCTCATACACTCTCTGTCTCTTTCTCTCAAGTAAACAAATAAAATCATAAAAAATAAAAAAATAATTTGACCATGTATGTCTATGTATACATACACACACATGTGTGTGTATGTATATATATAGAGTCACCTATGTTGCCATATATGATTTAATCCTTCTCAATATCCTATTCTTTAAGAAATAGGCCTTTATTTTTATTTTTGGGGCCTTTATTTTTTAATCTCTAAAATGGAATGGTATATAGAACATATGATCAAATTTGGAAATTTAAATTAAATTATGTGTTGGTAAAAATACACATTTTAATTTTTAAATTAGAAGATATAATTATTGTACAATAATCAATTAGTAAAACATACAGAGTCAAACATGAAAATTGATGTCCCATCTCTGGACTGCCATAATGTCACTCTGCTCTTTACACACACCAATCTCAATGGGAGGTCTTATATGATAGCATATAAGAAAAGTTATCAGTTTGGTATATATTATTCCAGTCTGTTTCTATGGTTTCCTATCCATATGATTTTTTTTACATATCTATAATCACATTTTATATATATGAAAAACTGAAATTATACTCATATTTATTTAAATTATGTAACTTTTTATTTACTTAATATATTTTGAAGCTCTTTGTATCAGTGCATATAGGTCTACCTGATTCTCTAAGTGGATTTCCTAATTAATTAATGCATCACTATTAATGCACCATTGTTTACTTATACTTATATTTTCACTTTGTAAGGCTCATTTAATTATATTCCAAATCTATTTTTACAAATCACACAAACACACACACATTTAAGTATTGCTACAAGCTGAATTTCAAAAGTAAAATTATTAAGACAAAGGAGAAACCCCTTTTCAACCAACAAAAGAAAACTTCTTAAATAAGAAGTAGCAGAGTGGTAGTGGCACTGATATCATAATAAAGCAATATGATGTTAGCCTTGAAGGATGATATGATAACTGATCTACATTATGTCAGCCACATATTACAGATACAGGCAGCTCCATGAGGTCTCTGTTACACACAGCATAACAAGACAAGCAAAACAACATTTGATTATTCTCTGCAATTTTTTCCTCAAATCCCAGAACAGTCTAGTAGTCAACAGGACTTACTTCCATTAGAGATCAAAGGCATCCTTTTGCTTGGAATAAAGTCTTGAGGGCAAGACTAAAACCCAGTTTTGAGTCCTTTCTCTTAGGCCTACACCATTTTTAATTAACCAATGCTCTGAAAAGAAAGCAAGCCAAGGTAACAAAAGGACTACAACAAGGCTTTGCATACTCTAGCCTGTTAGCCAAATCCAGAATTGTACCTGCTTTTATATGGCCTCTGAGTGAAAATTTATTTATCTTTTCTTACCCTTTCTTTTTTTAAAGATGAATGTTTGAAATCAAATTGATCATAAAGAATACTCACTTTGGAGACCAATTAAGCAAAGTGTTATTCCAAACAAAAACAACAAAATGTTGTGGATCTTTACAATCATAACAAAAATATGTAATTATAAAAACTTTAAATTTTATTAATTACAAAAATCATGGAAATTTCCTCTCTTATTATATAAGTCCCTACATATAATAATCTCCAATTTTACTTCTTGGTTCACAAAACCTATAATATTTATTGTTACCATATACAGAAAATAATTGTCACCCCTTAGACTAATGCAATGAGTCAAAATTATCTATTTCACTTACGTTCTTCTGACATCAAGCTACTCAGGTGATTGCTCCCTTAAAATTCTAAAAATAGGAAACAAGTAGGTGTCCCTTCCAAAGAAAGAAGCACTGGAACTTTTCTTTCGTCAACCCAAACTCAAGGGAAAAGAAAGATTCTAGAGAAGGTGGCTTCCAAAGGAGAAAAACAAAACAAAATAAAGCAAGTAGACTAGGACCCTTAAGAGATGAAATCCAAAGAGATGGCACCATTTAAGATTTCTTCCTTCACCCCAGTTGTCACACTTTACTACTCTCACCCAATGACATGTCCTGAGAGACATTTTATCTTCAATTCCTATCTATCACCCTCAGAGCTATAACCAAAAGATGAGAGAAGCAGAGAGGAGCTTCTTTTAGTCACTAACAAAGTTTCATTAATGAGAAACCTCACAGAGTTGCTCATATACTTTGATCTAGCAACTACAATTTTCAGAATTTGTAACAAATAATTTAGAAGAATAATATTTTATACATAGATAGATAAATACTAAGTACATGTATAATTGCAAACAGAGGGATAACCCAAATGTCTGAGAGTAGTAAAATGTTTCAATTATGGTAACTCAGATGGCATTTAGCCATTCAGTTTATAATTCTGAGGACTATCCCAATGGAAAACATTTTTATGATATGGTGTTAAGTTAAAAAAAAAAAAAAAGTTTTTTGTGTTGAGCCTCTAGGAACTCAGCAACTACACCCCAGGTTTTCCCACCCTAGTTCTCCTTCAGTGGTGGTTTCTGCTAGAGTCTCTATTGCAGGTGCACCTTGCCTGGACTGTGGTTGATATATTCAGCTATACATCCCCTCAGCCACCTCTCACCAAAATGACTAGGAGGAAGAACACCCAACAGGGGAAAAATTCAGAGACTGTGCCATCTGCCACAGAACTATTTGATAAGGACATAAACAGTATGTCAGAAAGGGAATTCAGGGTAACAATTATCCAGGCAATGGCTAGGTTGGAGAAGACCATTTAGTGACAACATCAAATCTCTAATGGTGGAAGTGAGAGCTGATCTGGCAGAAGTTAAAAATGCTATCAATGAGATCCAATTTAATCTAAACACTCTAACAGCTAGGGTAACCAAGGAAGAAGATAGAATTAGTGATATAGAAATAACTGATAGAAAAGAAGGATCAGGAGGAGGCCTGGAACAAGCAGCTTAGAAGCCATGAAAACAGCATTAGGGAAATAAATGATGCCATGAAATGTTCCAACATCAAAATTATTGGGATCCCTGAGGGGGTGGAGAAAGAGAGAAGACTAGAAGATATAATTGAACAAATTCTGGATGAAAATTTTCCTAATCTGGGAAATGGAACAAGTGTTCGTGCCAGAAAGGTCAACGAGTCTAGAAAGACATCCAAACACTTAATCATGAAATTCACAAATCATAATTTCAGAAAGTAGGTCTTAAGGGATGCTAGGGGGAAGAGATTCCTATGTACAGAGGAACGACCATCAGAATAATGTCAGACCTCTCTACAAAAACCTGGCAAGCCAGAAAGGGCTGGCAAGACATATTCAGGCACTAAATGAGAAAAACATACAGCCAAGAATACTTTATCCAGCAAGGATGACATTCAAAATGGATGGAGAGATAAAGAGCTCCCAAGATCCACAAGGTGTAAAAGAGTATGTGACCACCAAGCTGGCATTACAAGAAATATTAAGGGGGGGAGGGTTCTATAAAAGAAGAAAGAACCCAAGAGTGGCATAGAACAGCAATTTACAGAAACAATCTATAGAAACAAGGACTTCTCAGGCAACATGATATCAATAAAAACATATCTCAATAATCACTCTCAATGTGGATGGCCTAAATGCTCCCATAAAATGGCACAGGGTTGCATATTGGATAAAGCAACAGGACCCATCCATATGTTGTCTACAAGAGACCCATTTGGAACCTAAGGATACATCTAGTCTGAAAGTGAAAGGATAGAGAACCATCTTTCATGCCAATGGACCTCAAAAAAAAAAAAAAAAAAAAAAAAGCTGGGGTAGCAATTCTCCTATCAGACAATTTAGATTTTAAGCTAAAGACTGTAGTCAGAGATACAGAAGGACATAGATCATTCTCAAAGGGTCTATCCACCAAGAAGATCTAACAATTGTAAATATCTATGCCCTCAGTATGGGACCAGCCATGTACAGGAGGCACCTGTTAATCAAGATAAAGAGTCATATTGATATGAATACATTAATTTTAGGGGGCCTTCACACACCTCTCTCAGTAATGGAGAGATCATCCAAGCAGAAAATCAATAAAGAAACAAGAGCTTTGAATGACACATTGGACCAGATGGGCCTCACAGATATACACAGAACATTCCACCCTAAAACAATAGAATAATCATTCTTCTCGAGCACACATGGAACTTTCTCCAGAATAGACCACATACTGGGTCACAATTCAGGGCTCAATCAATACCAAAAGAATGGAGATTATTCTGTGCATATTCTCAGACCACAATGATTTGAAACTTTGTGGAACTCAACCACAAGAAAAAAGTTTGGAAACAATTTAAACATTGGAAACTAAAGACCATCCTGCTCAAGAATGTTTGGATCGACCCGGAAATCGAAGAAGAATTTAAACAACTCATGGAAACCAATGAGAATGAAGACAAATTGGTCCAAATCCTATGGGATACAGCAAAGGCGGTCATAAGGGGGAAACACATAGCCATCCAAGCCCACTCAAAAAATTGAAAAATCCCAAATACACAAACTCTCTTTACACCTTAAAGAACAGGAAAATTACTAACAATTTAAGCCAACCCCACACACAAGAATGGAAATAATCAAGATTAGAACAGAGATCAATGAGTTAAAAATAGAGATATGCACTAGAGATGTGTAGAACACATAATGAAACTAGAAGCTGGTTCTTTGAAAGAATCAGTAATATCAAGAAAGCACTGGCAAAACTAAGCCAAAAGAGAGAGGACCCAAAATAATAATATTATTAATGAAAGGGGAGAGATCACAAGGAAATAGAAACAATCATCAGAAATTATTATCAACAGTTACATGCCAATGAGTTAAGCAACCTAGAAGAAATGGATGCATTCCTGGAAACCTATAAACTTCCAAGACTGAAACAGGAAGAAACTGACAACTGAATAGACCAATATCTAGTAACAAGATTGAAGCAGTGATCAAAAACCTCCCCAAAAACAAGAGCCCAGGACTTGATGGATTCCCTGGAGAATTCTACCAACCATTTAAAGAAGAAATACCTATTGTCCTAAGCTGTTTCAAAAAATAGAAACAAAAGGAAAACTTCCAGACTATTTCTATGAAGCCAGCATTACCCTGATCCCCAAACCAGACAAAGACCCCATCAAAAAGGAGAATTTCAGACCAATATCCCTGGTGAATATGGATGTGAAGATTCTCAACAAGATCCTAGCTAATAGGATTCAACAGTGCATTAAAATGTTTAGCCACCATGACCAGGTGGGATTTATCCCTGGGATGCAAGGGTGGTTCAACATTCACAAATCAATCAATGTGATAGAACAAATCAATAAGAGAAGAGACAAGAATCACATGGTCTTCTCGATTGATGCAGAAAAAGCATTGATAAAATATAGCATCTGTTCCTGATTAAAATGATTCAAAGTATGGGGATAGAGGGAACATTCCCCAACTTCATAAAATCTGTCTATGAAAAATGCACATTGAATATTCTCAATGGGGAAAAGCTGACAGCCTTCCCTTTGAGATCAGGAACATGACAAGGATGCCCACTCTTGCCACTATTGTTCAACATAGCAATAGAAGTCAAAAAGAAATAAAGGTATTCAAATTGGCAAAGAAGAAGTCAAACTTTCTGTCTTCACAGATGACATGATACTTTATATCTCCATCCCCAAACTACTAGAACTCATACAGTCATTCAGTAATGTGGCAGGATACAAAATCAAGGGACAAAAATCAGTTGCTTTCTTATACACTAACAATGAAAATATAGAAAGGGAAATTATAGAATCAATTTCATTTACTATGGCACCAAAAACCATACGATACCTTGGAATAAACCTAACCAAAGAGGTAAAGGACCTGTACTTGAGAACTACAGAACACTCATGAAAGAAATTGAGGAAGACATAAAAAGATGGGAAAGCATTCCATGCTCATGGATTATAAGAATAAACATTGTTAAAATGTCTATACTACCCAGAGCAATCTATACTTTCAATGTTATCCTGATCAAAATTCCACCAGCATTTTTCAAAATGCTAAAACAAACAATCCTAAAATTTGTACGGAACCAGCAAAGACCCCGAATTGCTAAGGACATGTTGAAAAAGAAAAACAAATCTGGGGCACCACGTTGCCTGATTTCAAGCTTTACTACAAAGCTGTGATCACAAAGACAGCAGGGTACTGACATAAAAACAGACACATAGACCAGTGGAACAGAGTAGAGAATTCATATATGAACGCACAACTCTATGGTCAAATAATCTTTGACAAAGCAGAAAAAAATATACAGTGGAAAGAAGACAGTCTCTTCAATAAATGGTGGTGGGAAAATTGGACAGCTATATGTAGAAGAATGAAACTCGACCATTCTCTTACACCGTACACAAAGATAAACTCGAAATGGATAAAAGACCTAAATGTGAGGCAGGAATCTATCAAAATCCTAGAGGAGAACACAGGCAGTAACCTCTTCAACATTGGCCACAGCAACTTCATTCAAGATATGTCTCCAAAGACAAAGGAAACAAAAGCAAAAATGAACTTGGGGACTTCATCAAGATCAAAACCTTCTGCACAGCAAAGGAAACAGTCCCCAAAACAAAACAAACAGTCCCATGGAATGGGAGAAGATATGCGCAAATGACACTACAGACAAAGGGCTGATATCCAAGATCTATAAAGAAAACCTCAAACTCAACACACACAAAACAGATAATCATGTCAAAAAATGGGCAGAAGACATGAACAGACATATCTCCAAAGAAGACATACAAATGGCTAACAGACACATGAAAAAATGTTCATCATCATTAGCCATCAGGTAGATTCAAATCAAAACCACATTGAGATACCACCTTATACCTGTTAGAATGGCCAAAATTAACAAGACAAGAAACAAGTGTTAGAGAGGATATGGAGAAAGGGAACCCTCTTACACTGTTGGTGGGAATGCAAGTCGGTGCAGCCACTTTGGAAAACAATGTGGAGATTTCTTAAGAAATTAAAAATAGGGACGCCTGGGTGGCTCAATTGGTTGGGCAGCTGCCTTCGGCTCAGGTCATGATCCCGGCGTCCTGGAATCGAGTCCCACATCGGACTCTTTGCTTGGCGGGGAGCCTGCTTCTCCCTCTGCCTCTGCCTGCCACTCTGTCTGCCTGTGCTCACTCTTACTTCTCTCTCTGTGACAAATAAATAAAATCTTAAAAAAAAAAAGAAATTAAAAATAGAGCTACCCTATGACCCTGAAATTGCACTACTGGGTATTTATCCCAAAGATACAGACATAGTAAAAAGAAGGACCATCTGTACCCCAATATTCAAAGCAGCAATGGCCACAGTCACCAAACTGTGGAAAGAGACAAAAAGCCCTTCAATAGACAAATGGATAAAGAAGATATGGTCCATATATACAACGGAGTATTATGCCTCCATCAGAAAGGATGAATACCCAACTTTTGTATCAACATGGATGGGACTGGATTTTATTATGCTGAGTGAAATAAGTCAAGCAGAGAGAGTCAATTATCATATGGTTTCACTTACTTATGAGCATGAGGAATAACACGGAGAACACTGGGAGATGGAGAGGAGAAAGGATTAGGGGGAAATTGGAGGGGGGATTAAAATATAAGAAACTGTGGACTCTGAGAAGCAAACTGAGGGTTTGGGAATGGAGGGGGATGTGGGAGATGGGTGAGCCTAGTGGTGGGTATAAGGAGGGCATGTATTGCATGGAGCACTGGGTGTGGTACATAAACAGTAAATCTTGAAACACTGAAAAAATTAAATTAAATTAAAAAATAGACAAAGTATTGCAAGTCAAATATTTCATCTGTAGGGTGCAATATAAAGAGAGCATGGAAATAAAACAACTTTATTTTAGAGAGGTAGATTTTATTAAAGTAAGGATATCTCTTTCCATTTCAAAATTTCATTAATGTTACATTATATCCTTTAAAATAACAAAAGCTGACAGCAGATTAATCATTTTTTAAAACTTACCATTTCTTAAGAAATTTGTATATTTTAATTTTAAGTTTCTGAAACGGAGAATAGGATAGGTTACTGCAAAACAGAAAGAGCTAAGCAGCCAGAGGCCATCACAGGAGGGGGGGGGGAAGCCTGCATGAATGGCTTGCTATATCTGATTTATTTAAGAACAACTCAAAGGATTTGACAGCTGACAGAGGTTTTAGTAAGGGTCTGCTGAAAGTCAAGTCATGGTTGTAAAACAGAAATTCTGAGAACCCACTAAGACAAACTCCAGTAAATGACAGATAGTGATGTTGAGAAGCAAATCTTTTTGAAGAGTTAATGGCCCGATATATAGTTAAAAGGTAGAACACGACAACAACCACCACCCCCAGTATAGCAGGGTTTTACCTTAATGTACTCTCCGTGTCAAACAGTGAGTTTCAAGTAATGCCTTTCACTTCTGGGGATGTGTGAGTCCACTAAGGCACATGCTTAACTTGAGAATAGGCTAGCAGGCATCAGAGATTTATCCAGATTTGTATTATCATGCGTGATATTCTGAAGCATCGAAACAGTAGATAGCATCTACTTACAAAGACATTTTTACCTTTTATAAGTGCTTTGGTTTCAGAAAGCCCAGGCCTGGGAAATAGAAGGATTTCCTGATAAAACTGTATTAAATGGTAGGATATGTCTATAAAATGTTGATAACAGCTGTGGCCTTATCCAGTCTGCCTGAATCCATATGAAAGCCCTTAGGAGTGGTAGCATAAAGAGACTGATTTTATCATTTAAAATGCTGATCACTTTTGTTCTCTTTCATTCGTTTCAAATATACGTGTGTGTATACACACATATATTCATATAATTTGTGCCTAAATATATGCACAAGTACATATAAATGTGTACACACACACACACACACACACACACACATATGAGAGAGAAATGTTTGACTGATTCCAGTGAGTCTGGAATCCATTGATCAATATCCATAGTGTACCAGATGTGCTAAATTCAACAAAACTATGTGTTAGAGGAGAGTATGCATAATTGTTATATACTACCTCCTTCTTAAAACCAGGTGGATTAAATGGCCTCAAATTCTAGAGAATGTGAGTTCCTTTAAATTCTTGTCCCCATATTTCTCCTTGAGATTCAGATATTATCTAAAAACAAAATAAAGTATAGTGAGCATCTGAACTGTGACCCCTTCCCTTTATATCTCCAATTCCTCCACATCCATCCACCACTATTAGACTCTTAATATCAGATTTTTTTTAGTGCTTTTTTTTATTATTAATTTTTTATTTTTTCAGCATAACAGTATTCATTATTTTTGCACCACACCCAGTGCTCCATGCAATCCGTGCCCTCTACAATACCCACCACCTGGTGCCCCCAACCTCCCACCCCCCACCCCTTCAAAATTCTCAGATCGTTTTTCAGAGTCCATAGTCTCTCATGGTTCACCTCCCCTTCCAATTTCCCTCAACTCCCTTCTCCTCTCCATCTCCCCTTGTCTCCATGCTATTTGTTATGCTCCACAAATAAGTGAAACCATTTAATATCAGATTTTATATTCTTCCAATGTGCATTCACAGTATGGAAACATCTAATAACTGAGTTTCTGCTCAGAGATGATCTACAAATTTCCCCGTAATTCTATCCATAAACAACAATGGGTAAAGTATTCTTGTACCAACCTCACAGTATCCTATAGTATGGGATCTGGGGAGAGATGAAGAAGGGAACTTTAGTGAGTGATTCTGTTCAGTCATAGCTTATGTGTAAACTTCCATCAGTGAAATAATTGTGTATGTGTAGATATTCTTCTGGTTTCTGAATGCTATACCACTGATCTGTTTCTCTTATTTTTTAAATTTTTTTTCTGATTTCAATGAAACTGCTTCTTATTAAAATTTTAAAGAATAGAAAAACATGTAGGATGGAAAAATAGTCATTCATAACCTCTACCACTCTAGATAGATGGATATTTTATTGCCATGTATGTATTCATGATTTTTCTTGTGTAAGAATGAAATATGAATATGTTTCACATAATTTAATGTTTTTAAAGTTGAAGATGGTTATCTTAATTTTCTTATTATTAAATAGTTTTGTAAATCACTATTTTTATTATAATACATTCTCACATAAAGGATACTATTATTTATTTAATTCCTAATTAATGACATTTACTCATTTGTAATTTTGATTTTGAGCCTCACTACAATCTTTTGAGCCAGGCAGTGAATATATTATTATTATGCTTTTACTGATGAGAAAATTGAGGCCCATAGTGTAGGGTGTCTTACAAAATGTCACCCATGTAGGATGAGGGTTAGACTCTAAATCCATTCCACCTACCATCCTTTGCCTCCCATAGTGAACACTAATTATCTTTATGTTGCACATGTAGATTTAAGAAGTGACAGTTGATAGAAAATAAACCCTGGTCAAAATCCCACTAGAGAATAGTATCTCCTATGTTTATCATTTGAACTCCTTGCTCTCTCACTGAAGAATGACTGGTTTAAAGATTAAAGCCTACCAGCCACCCAAACTAAATAGAATTCAATCCACAGATCAGGGTCAGCTTCATTATTATTCTTGACCAGATATCCCTAATCATTTTTCATGTCTGACATTAGAATCCCTGCATAGAAATTATTTGCACAACTTTAATTCCCCTCCCCCATTTAATCCATCACACACTGAGACACTTGATATTCCCACTGTGATCAACCCATGAAAATTGTCAGCTTTATCTCTGATTTACACTGGACTCTGATCATAATAAATGTCATTGCTGAATGTATCCTAACTTCTCTAGACTTGCATGATCAAAGAAAGTGTTATTTTCTTTTTTAATCAGTGCTTTTTGGTTAAATGAACACAGAAAACACTAGGTATAAAATTATCCAACAGTTAAAAGATGATTCCAACACTGTATGTTACAAAAATCAGTAGTTCAATGAATGCATGAAAGAGATGGTAAAATATTATCCTCTTATGACAACCACATGTTGGTTTTACCAAGGCCTCATATACATTCTTTGTAATGACTTTTCTGGGGGGGATATCAAATTTGAACTTCCTACTATGATCATTCAGAAAAGATTCTATAAATAAATGTCATCTCAGGCAAATAGACATCTTTTATTGCTTACAAAGGGATCTAAGTCTCATAGGGTAATAATATATAACATTTTAAATGTACTAAACTTAGTACACGAAATATGTTAGCAATTATGTTCTAGAAATGAGAGAAATAGAGAAAGCTTCGAAGAAATAAGCAACAGTTAATTAAATACCATTGATAGATACTAAGGTACCCATTACCTCTAGAACACTAGGAACAAAAAACATTGCAACCGTCCTGTCTATCCTACATGAAATTGTTTTTCAATTGATAAAGGAAAGAATTCCAATTTGTACATGTGGAAAGAATGAAAAAAAAAAAATAGAAAACCACTACCATGAAATGTGGGATTTTTATTTTGGCCAACAATTGTCAGTGGATGAACCCAACAATAGAGGGATGAATCCTCCTGAACCAACGGAGCAAGAGTAGTATCACCAAATCATGCAGACAAATCCTGTGCCCCCCTCAATGGGAAGCAGTAGAAATCACAACAGTACATTTAGAGTAGCCTTGTTAAAAAGAGCCCTGATCTGGGTGCCTGAGTGGCTCAGTTGGTTAAACAGTTGGTTAAACCCCAGATTCTGGGGTTCTGGGGTGGTACCCCACATTGGGCTCCCTACTCAGTGGGGATCCTGCTTCTCTCTCTATCCCCCCCCCCACTGCTTGTGATCTCTCTCTCTCTCCTAAATAAATTCTTAAGAAATAAAAAATGAAAGAGCCCTGATCCAATCAACCTTCTTGATCTAACTTTCATTTAAAGGAAACACTGAGGATAGAAGAATAAGTTAAATAAAAGCACAAGGAGCTAAAAGACAAATTCAGAAGGCAAGAGATTCCACAGGAAAATTTGATCTATCACTTCCATAAGCCAATACGATAAAGACATAGGAAAGGCATAGGAGCTATTCTAGATTGGAACAAGATTTAAGAGAAATCACTATAAGTTATAATAAACTGATTTTGTTCGGATCATGAATCCTGCAAATTCAATGTAAAAGTACTTTTTTGAAACAATTGGGAAAATATTTTTATGTCCTAGGTATTATTTAATACAAAAGACCTTGCATTAGACTTTCTGGAAACAATAGTAGAACAGTTGTAAAAGAAATGTCCCTATTTTCAGAAATGTATAATATCTAAATGTAAGAGTCAAACAAGATGATAGAATCCTTCCATCTTTTTATGTTTTCTACTTTTAAACTGTAGGAGAATCATGAGAACTTTTAAATCTGTGGGCCTAGTGTTGGCCTATCTTACTTCTTACATTCCATAGACCAAGACTCAGTTACGTGGTCTGCCAAGGGATGAAATATGCCTTTCTGGATGTCAAAGAAAAGGAATGAATGGGTAAATGCACATTATCTTTACTCATTCCTTCTTCCTTTTTTTATTAAGTAAAAAACCAGTTTCAGTGTAACAGAGTATTATAAATATTGTTAGTTAATTTATAGTTTACTACAGACCCAGCACTCTAACTAATGTGGATTAGCTCATTTAATTCCAGTCCCATAACACCTATTTTAAGATAAGCATAGTTTTTAAAAAGTTAAAAATTAGTTTAAAAATGTGTTGTAGTTAGGGATTAAATTATAGTCTAATTTCAAGATATGTTTCCTAATATACTATGCTAGCATAATGTATCAATGTGTTGCAGTATATCTCTTGTATAAATAATTACATTTTTTAAACCTAAACCTTCAATTGACATTAAGCAATCTAATCAAGATTCCAAACAAAAACCATGCATTTTGGCTTCTACACTAATGGAAAAAGGAATGTATTTTTCCCTATAACACAACTCTTATTAAGACGTAATCTTGAAAGAAAGAGCCCGAACCTCAAAGTAAGACAAACTTTGGTTTGAAGCCCTGCTCCATTATTTATCATCAAGTGACTTAATTTCTTCAGCCTTAAAAACAAAAATCTATAAAGAGGATAGTAAAATCAATCTTTTAAAGCTTCTGTGACAATTAAGTATACCATGAGCAAAGTAAATAAGTTTTCAGGATAAATAAGAAACACAATCATTACAATAAGACCAATTTATGTTTGATTTGAACTGTTCAATTTTAAATATGCATTGCCTTACTTATTCCTCATAAGAAATTCTATGAAATAACTACACCAAGTATGCTGATTTGCCTTAGATAAGAAAACTAAGGCTCTGGGGCCATAAAGGATTTATGACAGCACAGCTATAAAAATGGGCTTGGGAGTCACATTAACTTCTTTTGCAGTGACTTTCCTTTTCCACATTAAATCCTTGTTCAGTTCTTTCCTGAATATCTTCTTATGAAAGGTAAAATCTCCTGCTTTCCCTAGTACCTGAAATAGGACATGGAGAATGCAGGTGAAATGAAAATTGTTATGGAGTTTTTTATTAACTGCTAAATCAGTACTCAAAGGAACCCAATCAATATCTATTAAGCCTACAATATAAAAAGAGAAACTAAAAATTTAGTAATTGTGGATCCTCAAGTTAAGTCTTTTGGACTTAAGAGATGTCAAGCCACAAAGAACATTACAACATGAAATCAATCAGGATGCTAAGAATTTTAGGCCAGTGTCTGAATCAGGTTATCGAATGTATGTAAGAATACTTACAAGCTATTATTCAGAGAGATTTAGTTATTTTAATGAAACAAAAACTCCTTTTACAGAGTTTTCAGGTGTTGTGTGTGTGTGTGTGTGTGTGCGTGCATTTTGTTCTAGAAACTGCCAAGCTAATTGCATGTGCTTCTAAAAACCAGAAGATTTATTGAGGGCTTCTTGTGTGAAAAAAAAATTTCCCAAATGATAGTTGAATCATCATAACATCTGATGGGAACTGTTTGCATTTACAGGTGAACTAATATTTAGAATAGTCCGGTGACGTCAAGTCACACAGCTAATAACCAGTACATGCAGAACTGAAGCCAGATCTGAAGTCAAAGACTAAGTTTTCCACCACCAAATTATAAATCCTTTTTTTAAAGGCTATCTCTGGGGGTGGGGGGAATGAAGGCTTTAAAAAAATAGTTTAAAATTCTACATTTACGGGCGCCTGGGTGGCTCAGTGGGTTAAGCCGCTGCCTTCAGCTCAGGTCATGATCTCAGGGTCCTGGGATCGAGCCCCGCATCGGGCTCTCTGCTCAGCAGGGAGCCTGCTTCCTCCTCTCTCTTTCTGCCTGCCTCTCTGCCTGCTTGTGATTTCTGTCAAATAAATAAAAATTAAAAAAAAAATTCTACATTTATGGCCAAGTGCCAAAATTACATAGTCATGTGTATAGAGGCAACATAGATGATCTGAGTGTCTTTGAGTTTGACACTGCATTGGATGTATGTTTCCATGTCACCAATTCCAAAAGTAAAAACAGTGGCAAGATTTTTTTCTTCCTCTTCAGTATAGTGTGATACAGTTTGGAACTTCTCCAAAGTAAAATATTCTGATTTTAACATTATACTCAGAATTTCTGTAAATATTTAGAGCTATTATGAAATAGTAAGTATTTCCACTTGTTTTAAACTACTCTCTACATTATACTCTTCCAATTTATCTTTTTGAGAATTTTCAAAACCTGATTTTCTTTCACCTAAGTGAACTGATGGCATTATAAGTTTCATTCTTGATCTGGACAGTTCACCTTTAAGGCAGCTAGCTACCTTGATCAGTCTCTATCAATTTACCACTTATATTTGGCTTGGTTTTATTTTTAATGGCTCACAGAGAAGTTCACTACTTCTTGTAAATATCAACAGCATTGCTCAGCCTGTTATTCATAGGCCGTTACTACATCTGACTTTCCAAAATGAAGTAAGACCAGTCAATCTCAGAATTTTAATTTTTTTTTCCTTTGGTCAATAACATTTTTGGCCCCCTCCATCCATCCACTTCAATGCCTTTGTTTCATCCACATAATCTTCCATAAACAGCCTATGATTCCGTTTTGTCTTGTAGCCCATATCTCTCAGGCTTAAAAATTAATTGTGAGGGGGGCGCCTGGGTGGCTCAGTGGGTTAAAGCCTCTGCCTTCAGCTCGGGTCATGATCCCAGGGTTCTGGGATCGAGCCCCGCGTCGGGCTCTCTGCTCAGCAGGGAGCCTGCTTCCTCCCTTCTCACTCTCTGCCTGCCTCTCTGCCTACTTGTGATCTGTCTGTCAAAAAAATGAATAAAATCCTTAAAAAAATTAATAAAAAAATTAATTGTGAGGTCTTCAAAGTTTTAAGCATAGATATTCTTTTTGTATGAGTGAGTCACTTCATGTGATCTTAACATGTCTTTAAAACTTGTATGGGGGGGGGCGCCTGGGTGGCTCAGTGGGTTAAGCCGCTGCCTTCGGCTCAGGTCATGATCTCAGGGTCCTGGGATTGAGCCCCTCATCGGGCTCTCTGCTCAGCAGGGAGCCTGCTTCCTCCTCTCTCTCTGCCTGCTTGTGATCTCTGTCAAATAAATAAATAAAAATCTTTATTAAAAAAAAAAAAAACTTGTATGGGGGGCACCTGGGTGGCTCAGTGGTTAAACCTCTGCCTTCAGCTCAGGTCATGATCTCAGGGTCCTGGGATCGAGTTCCACATCGGGCTCTCTGCTCCGCAGGGAGCCTGCTTCCTCCTCTCTCTCTCTCTGCTTGCCTCTCTGCCCACTTGTGATCTCTCTCTGTCAAATAAAGAAAATCTTAAAAAAAACTTGTATGGAAGCAAGAACCAGTTCTAAATACCTCTGGAATAATTAGTTATTCCAGCTCCTTGTGCATTGATGAACCTAATTGAGACACATGATAGAAGAAAGATTTGCATCATGGCATGACAAGGGAAACGAATTCATCTGTTATCTCTGCCCAAAAGTTCTGGCTAATTGAAATAAGTTTATCTGAAATGTTTATAAAGTATTAAGTATGCCAATAGCTTTGCTACAACATAAAAGCTCAAGAATCTACTTTTAAGTGGTCAGGAGGCTGCTATCCTAAAAGTTATATACCCAAATTCAAATAATAATAATAATAATAGTAGTAGTAATAATGTTTTATGACTATTTAATCTGTAGATACTCAAATGAAAACTTAGTATATCTAATCCTAATCATTCTAAACTTCATTGTACTTTGCAAAGACAATACTGCTGATTGTCAATTATTTTATGCCTGTTTTTCAGAGAAAGTGTTTCAAGATGATGCCCACTTCACTTTGATATTCCTGGTGCCCAGCACAGTGCCCAATACAGAAAAGACAATAAATCAATAGTTCTCAAACTTTGTTGTGGCTTAAGGAGGTCACCTTATTATTTGTTAAGAGTTACCAAATATATTCAGTGGGTTTTGTGAAACTCCCATATTTCTATTTTTTAAGAAATATTTTATTTGTTTTAGAGAAAGAGAGCACATGTAGCAGGAACAGGAGCAGAGAGTGAAAGGGAGGAAAGAACCTCAAGCAAACTCCCTGGTAAGCACAGAGCCTGAGGCAGGGTTCAATCACACCATCCCGAGGTCGTGATCTGAGTGGAAATGATGTCAGATACTTAACCAGCTGGGCCATGCAGGTGCCCCTTAAAATGCATCATAAAGCGAATAAGTTTGATGATCAATCTCTGTAGACCATAATTTAAGAAACTATATAATAAGCTGGCAGGTACTTGGTTATAATATTGTTTAATAAATGGGCAATTAAGTTTAATAAATAAATCCTAAATTATTATATATTTATTATATATAATTCCTAAATTATATAAATTTGAAGAAGATGAAAAGGTCTGAATGAGAAAAGAACTATAATGCAATCATTATTTAATGGAAGCAAGAGAAAGCGCTGGCAAAAAATGGGAAGGATGCCATTCAGCAGAAGTAGATTGGTTGGCATGATACCATCACTATTTATCCCACTACAGTAATTGTCAGCATTTTCCCTCACAGTTTTTTTTTTCTTTTTCTTTTTTCCTGTTAGAAGAATGCCCTCAGTATTAGTCACAACCAAAGAGCCTGTGGGTGCTGTCCTTGGGAGCAAGGTGCCTGGCAGCATCAGTGTCAGTCAAGAATGATGCCCCTGCAGTTCCTGAAAAAGGTCAAAAAGAGAAAAGTGACAGTGACTCAGGTTGAGAATGGGAGGATGTGTTCTGTCATGCTCCAAAGAGCCTCGTCCCTGAGGTGACAGGTAATGAGAGAGCATCACTCACAGTGTTTCACCAAGCTCTCAAATTGGATTAGCTTCATCCATGAGAAAGACCGGAGCAGACAAAAGATATTGAAGCATTTCCTGCTGAAGATGTAGTTTTCTAAAATGTGTCTTAATTTTTGCCTTGACCTCTCAGGAAAAAAACAAAAACAAAACAAACAAACAAACAAACAAAAACCACAAAAAACAATTCTGATGTAGTCTCCATTCTTTTAATGTAATCTTATTCTTTCCTCTCCTGTTTTGCTGGCAAGTGATAGTTTCTCAAGACCTGAGGTGGCCTCTTCCATCACTAAGTAGTAGAATTCTGGTAAGGCTCTTCTGATATTTTTAAACAGCCTGAGAACTGTGAAACAACCCCAGTTTCTGTTAAAATATTAGAATAGCCCCCAAAACGTTGGGAATCTCTGATATTTGCTTTGAGCCCTTCTCTTTCATGACCTTGGCAGAATTCTTTCTTCTCTGGCTACCTGCTGACCTCACCGGAATCCAGAACCTCTGCCATTCCCCCAAACATTCTATGTCCACTTCTCAGGTCAGATGATATGAATAACCATTTACTAACCATCATTTGTAAGCCAGGCGTCAGTCTTTTTCTCTTTCTTTTTCTTTTTCTCTTTCTTTTTCTCTTTCTCTTTCTTTCTTTCTTTCTTTCTTTTTTAAAGAGAGAGTTGAGGGAGGGGCAGAACTACAGGGAGGGAAAGAACCTTAAGCAGTGGAGCCCTGTATGGAGCTTGATCTCACCACCCTGAGATTATGACCTGAGCCAAAATCAAGAGTTGGATGCTTAACTGACTGCACTACCCAGGTGCCCCTGAACATTAAAGTTTCTCATAGCAGAAACAGCATGGTATTATAGAAGAAAGAATCTGTATCAGTAATCCTTTTCAGACTTAAAAAAAAAAACAAAAAACAAAAAACCAAAAAAACAAAGAAAAAAACTAAGCTCAAGTTTGCTTAAGAAAAGGCAAATTTATTGAATCACATAACATAAAAGTTCAGGCATGAATTGGTAAGAAGTTCTTCTATTGGGACATATAATTCTGTCTGTAATGTGATTTGACTTCACCTGTGTTGCCTCTGATTTTAAAACAGACATCTCTCATGGCAGCAAAATGGCTTCCAGCAGCACTAGAGTTATTTCCTTTCAGCTACAAATCATTCAGTAAGATGAAAATATTTTAATTCCATCATTATGAGGAAGTCTTGAGATTCATATTGTTCAGAAAAAAATCAATCAGTTGCCCACATCTGAATCAATTCCAGGGAATGTGTTACATTGATTGACTTTGATATGACTCCTATGCTCCTATCAATAAGCTAGGGATAGTTTCACAGGTGGATTTTATAGACTGAAAGGTATCGTCATATATTCTTGAACAAAGAGTGTGGATGTTGTTGGTTGGCATCAGATGCAGAAAATGGATTTTGAAGAGATCACAGAAAGCACAGACCCCTAACTCAGCCTAGAAGATTTCAGACCAAGGAAGGCAACTATGACTTTTGAAACATATTTCAAGGTCCAGAAGAGAAATAGTATCAGGCAGAAAAGAACTCTGATGGGAGGATAAACCTCCTCTAAATCTCAGCAGCTTGAGGAGGGGGGTGGGAGGAAAGAAAGAAAACCTTCATTTCTTGCTTAGACAACATCTCTTGTGGGTCTGGTAAATTCTTCAGGGCAGTAATATATCATGAGGTTTCTCAGATTATAGGTGACATTGATCTTATTGAAACTCCATTTCAATATATGCTTTCACAAGAGGGTTGGAGGGCATGGAATTGTCGGTTTAAAGCCCTGTTGAATCAGCACTAAATCAATCGATCACGTCTATCCACAACACACTGAACAAAACTAGATAAATGCCACGCAGAGATATACAATCCTCCAATGTCAGTTAAATGGCCAGACTCTGCCCACAGCCCATAACCCACAGAACTCTGCCCACAGCCCACAGAACTGGTTACACGGTCTCATCCAACCACAAGGGAATGTAGAGGCATAACATCGCCTCCTGTGCCCAGAACAAATGGAAAACTAGACCCAAGTGATCATGTGAAGCCACCACAATGGTCTAGAGCCATCTGGGTGAGGGAACAGCTGTAATAGAGACCTGGAAATGTAAACAGTACAATGGGTTCTAGGAGCTACATAAACTCTCGCACTTTGGGAATGATAAACACAGGCAGAATGTAGGAGAAGAGGCCAGAGAGTTGTATGTGTATAAACCAGGTCATGAAGAAGTTTGCAGATCAGATAGTACTTCCTTCTTTTTTGTTTTTTTAAGAGTTAGTTTATTTATTTATTTATTTATTTATTTATTTATTTAGAGACAGAGAGAGCATGAGTAGGGGGAGAGGTAGAGGGAGGGAGGGAGAGACAGAGAGAGAGAAAATCTCAAGCATGGTCCATGCTCAGTGCAGAGCCCGACATGGGGCTCCATTCCAGGACCCTGAGATCATGACCTAAGCTGAAATCAAGAGTGGGACACTCGACTGACTGAGCCACCCAGGCACCCTAGAGAGTACTTTCTTCTTAAAGTCTTTCCTAATTTACTCTGAATTCTGAATTTGACCAGCATGTTAACTTTTAGCAACCCCCCTATTCTACGGGTCTGTTTAAACAATTGCCCAACAAAGTTAAAAGTCATTATTAGAAACTGAATGTATTCCCCCTCCCCATTCATAGGATGCATCCCTCACTTTCAATGTGATGTCATTAGGAGGTGAGGTCTCCAGGAAGCAATTAGGTCTAAGGGTGGAGTCCTCATTAATGGGCATGGTGCCCTTAAAGGAAGAATATCAGAGTTTGTTTTCTGGCTCTCCCTGCTCTCAGCCATATGAGTATACAGCAAATCGACAAGTCATCTGCAAAGCAAGAAGCAGGTTCTCTCCAGAAAGGAATCTACCAGCACCTTGATCTTATACTCCCCAGCCTTCAAAACTGTGAGAAATACATGTTTACTGCAAGCCATCCAGTCTATGGTTGTTTTTTATGGCAGCCTGAGCTGACTGATTGTTTCTTGAAGGTGTGGCCATGTCTAGGTCTTCTTTGATATTTCTAGTATGCACACTAGTAGGAAATTTAACTAACAATGGTCCAAATGGGCAACCCTGTTGTATAACCATTCATATCAGAAGTTGTGGAAAAACCCAGGGAGCACATATTCATCACAGCAAAATGACTTCAGAGGTCTTGGCAGCCTGATTTTAGAGCCCATATCAGGCTTCAACAGGCTCTATCGTTTCATTGACTGAGTAACTATATTTTCCAGTGTTGTCAGTCAGGCACCTGAACCAGGATCACAATTCATTTTAAAATGTCAAAAAGGTGAAACATCAGAGATATAAGTGCTAAGAATGAAAGGACATATTTGATCATATTTTGAACTTGCTTAAAATTTTGTGAAGGTATTGGAATTTACCCACTGAGAATGACCTTTTTAAAGGTCCAATCATCCAATCATCCATGAAAGAAGATTGAGAATATTTAGCTCTCTAGAAGAAAGCAGGGGGTTAACAGGGAAAAGAAATGTAGGAAAGAAGGAGAGGTAGTTGATGTAAAAATATTGCTGAAAGTGAAAAGATCTCTAGAAACCTTTTTTGGTTGATGTCTAAATTAAGACAATGGCTATGAAATATGTACAAACCATTACTTCTTTGGATCTGAATTTTTACATTTACACAAGGGAGATGTAGGAATAGACCATTTCTAACATAAGGATTTATAAAGGCATGGATTTTCCTTTCCACGTTGAATATTGACTCAGATTAATATTGTTTGATTTGGTTCTGAGATTACTTAGTTAACATTAGTTAACATTTCTAGCAATGGTTTGATTTAGAAGAGTCAGCAAACCTCTAAACAGCCCTTTCCTGCTGACAGGGTAATGGTCAGTATTTGTTTATCTTTAGAAGTGGTTTTTGTCTAATTTGAGTACATCCTAATATTCACTAGTCTTGGTTCCTTCATGAAGTCACAACACATATTCACCTCCCACTCAACAATAATCATCACAAGGCACTTCTTATCATTATTTGTCTCTAAGAGCATTAAAAAATATGTCAGCAAACCAGAATAGCAATTCTTAAAAATTTTGTTTCTTGATCCCAGGTTGACCATCATCCATGGTGACTCCAGAGATTTTCCTACAACACACCTCTAGGGCAGCCTGCCTGACTTTTCTCTTTCTTTTATCCTCCCATGTGGTGTTACAACTGCATTATCTCCCTAGTAGAATGGGCTATGAAGTCCCATCTGGCACCTGGATACTGGAGGATGGTTAACTCCTAGTTCCCCCTTGTTCCTCATGGACAGCAGTACATAGGATCTCTTAAGAAGAAACACCTTTCCCTCATTTACTATTCTCTTGAGAATTTCCTGGCAAGAATTTCTGATCACAAAAAAAAAAAAAAAAAAAAAAAAAAGAGAGAGAGAGAGAGAAAATTTCTACCTCATGCATAGGTTCCTCTGCTGAATGGCAAATTCTCTTGCATTTTCCTTTGCACTACAAGTTTAGGGGTAAATTCCTTTGAACAGTTCTGGTAGGAAAGTTCAGCTTAGGCTGGCTTTTTCTACCAGATAACCCCCTCACATAAACTCAGAAAAGGAAAAAAAGAAACATGCCCATGAACAAGTTTAATCCCTGCTTACAGCCAGTGACTAAGACAAGTGAAGAGAGATGGTGTATGAGGCCAGTCATCCCTTAATTATTGATTATGTCCACAGTTGAAACAGTCATGAGATTACCTTGCATTTCCCAAATTCTAGGATTGTTCAATTTTGAGTATCTCTCACTGTACAAAAAGTATTGTAAAACAGTTTTCCCTGCTTCCTGTTTCCAATCTGAATTAGAAAGAGCATTTTTTTCTTTTCCTAGGTACCTATAAATTCAACACACAGATGGTAGACAAATTCCACTCAGCCAAATACATCTCCTAGGAAGTGAGTCCTACGTGGAAATGGAAGGCGTTGTGTTATTATGTCTTTGAGTCCATGAATGACTTTTGTCAGCTTCCATTCACATATCAGGCTATATGAACTTCAAGGAATATCTAATGCTGAATTATGCTAAGGAAACTTTTAACCATAATTTGAAATCTTTGTCCTTGATTTCTGCCATGTTACTTTCTGTAAATCCCTCTAGAAACTTTGTGAGGGAATGTTTCAAACCACTGTTGCGAAGGGATTAATATAATTCAAAATATTTCTTCCTTCAGTCTTCAGAGCAGGCAAACTTTGAGGTAGCTTTTAGCTAAAGGCAACTTTGTTGCCTTGAGCTGACACAACATTGTGCATATATTCTAATGGACTGTAAAATGCTTATTACTATATGTCTTATGACATGGGCAAATGTGATGCACATATCCATAGGAACACCTAATTGTAAGTTACACTGTGATATGCAAATTTCCAATGGATTAAGTCTTCCCTGGAAGAGGACAGCAGACTTGAACTAATTAAAGTAGATTTTTAATTGTCTCCTCGTGCCTTCTAAAAAAGAATACAGATTTTGAAGGAATCGTGTAGGTGAAAAAGATTGCCACTTTACAACTTCTCATGATCATTTAAAAACAAATAATTTCTTAATGACATTAACTTAGATACCTTTCATTTTCTACCCAAATCATCTCATCACAAAGCATACATTTTCACCAGTATTTCAATCCTGACATAGCATATGACTTTACATAGTCTTTGAGATTTTACTCAAAGAATAATAAGGGCCCACATAAAATTGAACCTTTGGGGTGCCTGCATGGCTCAAAGGGTTAAGCCTTTGCCTTCGGCTCAGGTCATGATCTCAAGGTCCTGGGATTGAGCTCCGCATGAGGCTCTCTGCTCAGCTGTGAACCTGCTTCCACCTTCTCTCTGCCTGCCTCTCTGCATACTTTTGAACTCTCTCTCTGTCAAATAAATAAATAAAATCTTTAAAAAATAAAAAAAAAAATAAAATTGAAACTTTATACCATAATTAAAGCAATATAGGTAAAAAAGCCTCAGCAAGTTACTTCACCTTAGACATTCAATTCTATGCAGACCCTAAAATGTAAATTAAACCACTATGGGTCAACTTCCTACTCCCTTACTGACCCAGTCTCTTCTCCCCACAGGAGTAAGCAAATCTAAAAGAACTTAAAACTGGTTAGTGATTTCCAATATTAACTGGAACTTCAATATGATTAAAAGTTAACCAATTTTTAACTTGCAGAAATACTATTTTTCAATATCTTCTTTCTTCCCTTTTAGGATATTTCAGAACTCCAAGGTTTCTCACAAGAATTCTTGATAACTCTCACACATAATAAAAAAACGAAAATACCGGGGTGCCTGGGTGGCTCAGTAGGTTAAGCATCCAACCCCTGATTTTAGCCCTGATGGTGATCTCAGGAATGTGGGATCTAGCCCTGGGTGGGACTCCCTGCTCATCAGGGAATCTGCTTCAGGTTCTCTCTCCCTCTCCCTCTCCCTCACCCCATTTCCCTGCTCATGCTCTCTCACTCTCTAAAATAAGTAAATAGATCTTTAAAAACATACACAAAAGCAAATTAAAATCCTCCCGCATCTACTACCTATATGAATTCTCTTTCTTACTCCTTTCATTTTTCAGTGCTTTTCAATTCTTCTATCATATGTGTACACTGGAATTTCTGCCACTACAACTGGCCATGCCATGTTGTTTCAAAAGGTGGAAGGATGTAGAAGGTACATGCTTCCTGATTTTCACTTAACTTAAAAAAAAAAAAAAAGTCTTTGGTAGTAAAGACTTTTTGTTCAGTTTGTTTCTTTTGGAATGAAGTTCCTCCATAGGATATCTAGTCATTAAAACTACCTATGGGTACATATTAAGAAAAATAGGGATCATTATGAGGAAAGTACAAAATAGAGTCTAAAAAAAAAAAGGGAAAAAGACAATTATTGAGAATAAAAGAGTGAGTATAAAGGGTAGGTATGTAGTATTTGAAGCATACTTTGAAACTTCAGAAGATAATCATGAATTAGTGGAAACTGATAAAACTGGTTAGAAAATTACTATTTAAGGAATACTTCATAGCAAGCATCATACCAGATCATGTATTTTGCCCCACCTATTCCTGTCACAAATCTGAAGAGTAGAGCAAGTTGGTGCAGCCACTTTGGAAAACAGTACTGTGATTCCTTAAGAAATTAAAAATAGAACTATCCTATGACCCTGAAAATGTACTACTGGGTATTTACTCCAAAAATACAGATGTCGTGAAAAGAAGGGCCATATGTACCCCAATGTTCATAACAGCAATGGCCATAATTGCCAAACTGTGGAAAGAGCCAAGATGCCCTTCAACAGATAAATGGATAAAAAAGATATGGTCCATACATACCATGGAGTATTATGCTTCCATCAGAAAGGATGAATACCCCACTTTTGTATCAACATGGACAGTACTGGAGAAGATTATGCTGAGTGAAATAAGTCAAGCAGAGAGAGTCAATTATCCTGTGGTTTCACTTACTCATGGAGCATATGAATAACATGGAGGACATTGGGAGATGGAGAGGAGGAGTGAGTTGGGGGAAATTGGAGGCGGAGACAAACCATGAAAGACTGTGGACTCTGAGAAACAAAATGAGGGTTTTGGAAGGGAAGGGAGTGGGGGGTTGGATGAGACTGGTGGCGGGTATTAAGAAGGGCACATATTGCATGGAGCACTGGGTGTGGTGCATAAACAATGAATCTTGGAACACTGAAAAAAAATAAAATTTAATTAAAAAAAATTAAAAAAATAAAAGCAAAAAAAAATAAAGATTGCATTCCACATTTAAATTTTGAATAATGATGGATTTTGGTATACAATATGGATTAAGAACCTTTTTATTTTTCAACAAGGTAAATTTCTCAATACTGTATATATTCTCTTTCCATACTTAGAAATATCACCTTCATCACATTTTAGATTCTTACATATTTTGGGATTGACCACAACCATAATTCTTTTTAGATTTTTTTTCTTTTTTCTTTTTTCTTTTTTTTTGACAGAGAGAAAGTGAAAGATCATAAGCAGGCAGGCAGAGAGAGAGGGGAAGCAGACTCCCTGATGAGCAGAGAGCCCAATGCAGGGCTCCATCCCAGGACCCTGAGATCATAACCTGAGCCAAAGGCAGAGGCTTAATCCACCAAGCCACCCAGGTGCCCCCAACCATAATTCTTTTGAATTATGTATTTTTTATTCCTACAGCTATACAAAAGTCTTTTCAATATTCTAAATGCATAATGTTTTAGTAACATAGGATGAAAATTCTCTTAGGATACTTGTTTCTCAATTTTTAAATAAATTGATATATTTAAAAGTGATAATTCTTCCAGCTAAGATTTAAAATAATTAACTTCTCCTCAAACTACCCCTAAGAAATCTGGAAATTTTATTCTTTACATTTGTTAATTACTTTGGTGAAGATTGAGGGTTTTTTTTTTTTTGTTTTTGTTTTTTTTTTGTTTGTTTGTTTTTGTTTTTAAGATTTTATTTATTTATTTATTTATTTAGCATAAGAGAGACAGCATATATGAGGAGGGTGGAGAGGCAGAGGGAGAGAAAGAATCTCAGACTCCATAGTGAACCCAACCTGGGGCTTGATCTCATACACCTAAGGATCATGACCTGAGCCAAAATCAAGAGTTAGATGCTCAACTAACTGAGCCACCCAAGTGCCCTGAAAACTGACATATTTTTAACATTATAGCTCCCTATTTACAAATATGGCATTCTTTTATATTTTTGAGGTATGAAGTAATATTTTGCCTTTTAAATTTCAGCATTAAAGGGGCTTCTGGGTGGCTCAGTGGGTTAAAGCCTCTGCCTTCAGCTCAGGTCATGATCCCAGGGTGCTGGGATCGAGCCCCGAATCGGGCTCTCTGCTCAGAGGGGAGCCTGCTTCCCTTCCTCTCTCTCTTGCCTGCCTCTCTGCCTACTTGTGATCTCTCTCTCTGTCAAATAATTAAATAAAATCTTTAAAAAAATTCTTAAATTTCAGCATTAAAGTTCTATTTATATAAACAAGATTATGATTATGGAAACATAAAATAGCAATCAATAACTTAGAACAAAGAAAATGGAAACTAAGTGTAGCTTAAAACCTTTTCTTCTTCCTCATAATAATTCATAAAAAGCACTAACCATGCCTCAAGGGCAAACACATGTAATATTTGACAGTGTAGTATTCTAAACTTTTCCGTATGTTTTAAAAAATATAGGTGACAGTTGTAGAGCAGATATCAAAATATTTTATGACTTGCTTTTAAACTAGAAGTAGATTTTTATAAGTAATGGGCATAATTGCAACTCTTCACCTATAGTTGTATATCATATGCCTCATATTCAGTTGTATATATCAGTGGTTCTCAGCTCTGGCTGCATATCACAATCCTTTGGGAAGTTATTTATTATTTATTTATTTATTTCTGATTTTATTTGAGAGAGAGAGATCACACAAGCAGGGGAGAGGGGCATAAGGAGAGAGAGAAGCAGGCTCCCCATTGAGCAGGGAGCCCAACAGGGGGCTCAATCCCTGAGATCATGACCTGAGCTGAAGGCAGATGCTTAATGGACTGAGCTACCCCTTTGGGAAGCTTAAAAAAAAAAAAAAGAAAAGAAAAGAAAAGAAAAGAAAAGAAAAGAAAAGAAAAGAAACAAGGCCCAGGCCCTACCAGGCCATCCCCAAGTTTCTAGGGTATTAGTGGATGGTGAGCCTTGAACACTAATACTTTTAAAAATATTTTAGGTCATTCTAATGTGTATCTAGGGTTAGTAACTGCTATTATATGTGAAATATAATTTCTTAAACTATTCTCTACTGAAGACTACGTGGTTCTAATTGGGCTGATATTGCTGAAATAACAACCCCAACCATTCCCTGGGTTTCCCCATGTAAGCTCATTTCTTGTGTATTTACATGTGTAACACAAGAAGGAAGACTAGAGGTTGTGGCTGTCATTAAGGCTGCTCACAAATGTTTGGTGCTCCTTTTTCCAGAGAGATGGCAAAATTCTATATCTCCTCCATCTTGAACTCAGCCGCGGCCATGTAAGTTGCTCAGACCAAAGCAAAGTGAACAGAAAATATCTGAGCCAGTCCGCACTTCTCTGTGTTCTCTTTCCCTTATTCCACGGTTGTAAGAAATGTAATGGGTAGTAGTTAGCTCTATCCATCCAGGCAACGATGTAAGGATGATTAAAACATGGCTTAATTAGGGTCCCCTAGTCAGCCCATGAATACTTCATAGGAGTGAGAAATAACCCTTTTGGGGGCTAATTATCACAGCAAAATCTGACCTATTCTGACTAAAGAGGGATTTCTGCTCACTGCAGTCATTCAGAAACCCACATGGGCAAAGAGGTTCAACTCAACTTGACTGTCACCCAGTCAAACAACAGCAAGTAGGGGAAGGAGTGAATTGAGCACTGCCTCTTTTTTTTTTTTTTTTAATTTTTTATTTTTTTTCAAAGCTTAAACCTAGAAATAACAGATGCTATATAATCTTGTGTTTTACTGGCCAAAGAACCACCTAATCCCAAAAGCTTTTAAATCCAGGATGTACTTGGAACATAGAGAGCCAGATACATTTTCTTAGCAACACTTAGAAGTAGGAACCACAACACCAATATCCTTCCTAGATGCAAAGGAAAGATCTACATAGGTATAGATGCATGTTTAAATTTTGACCTGAAAATAACTAGGATTTTTATTTGAAGATAGCAATTATTCCAGCACCTGGTAGCAAATTGGTAGGAAAAAATACGAGGCATCAGGGGTTGTTCTATTTCTTTTAAAAAATAGCAAATAATTGTCAATAATGAGCTCCTAGAAATTAAAGGTATTGCATAGGTTTGAGTTATGAACAGCTAAAGAGAGTCAAGATGAATGGATTATAGGACCTAGAAAATTTAGGCTCAACTCCCAATTCCTTGTAGTTACAAGTTAATGACATTAGACCAAAAAGTACACTCCTCTGAGCTCAGTTTCTCCACAGGTGATACTTATCATGATATATTGGGTAGCTCTTACAATTATGTGTGATAATATATATAATACACCCAGTTCATTGTCTGTTCCATAGAAGGACTCAAAAACTGTTTTCCTTTCTCCATCCCTCACCACTCTGATAGCCCTTTATTACCTAAACAGAATATCATCACCTCAGAACTACTTCACAATTCAGAAAACTACTTAGTGTTTTGTTGTATGCTTCAAAAAAAGGAAAGAAAATAAACAACACTAGCCAAATGAGTTACCTTGACAAGAGAAGGTCAGCCACCTGGCAATAAACACCCCTACCAGATGCCAGTCTTTCTCCACCTTTTTAATTAAACTGGTTTATTTGCAGACGTCAAGAATCAACAGAAAATGCAGGCCAATATGTGCAAGAGAGAAAGAGAAGATCAAATACTACTTCTTTAGGAGCCGTGGTGACATATTTTCAGTCTCTCCAACATGGCGCAGCATTTACCTTTTGACTCTGTTACACCACAAGGCATGGAGCAGCCTATGTAGTAGAACAACCACAACTGCTGCTTCTTAAGTACCTTCTCCCAAAACAGGCAAGGACACAGAATTGAGAAATCTTTTTTTTTTTCCCCCATGAAAATTTGTTACTTTGCCCTTTGGCTGATAAGGTCTTTTTTGTGTCACTTCCAGAATAACTTTTTCTTTTTTTAATAGTTAAAACCAGGTGCCTAGTTGCCTCAGTCAGTTAAACATCCAACTCTTGACCTTAGCCCAGGTCATGATCTCAGGGTGGTGAGATCCAGCCCCACATCTGGCTCCACCCGGAGTCTGCTTGAGATTCTCTTTCTCTCTCCACCCCTCCCCCATTCTCTCTCTCTATCCCTCAAAAAATAAAATCTTAAAAAAATAAAAATAGTTAAACCCAGCTGAAACTGAATAACATTATGTCCAACTTGACTTTTGCAGACTTTCTTATTTGACTCTATATTTATGAAGCATATTTTCTTTAAACATACAACAAATGATTACCATTAGTTCTGAAAATCTAATAAGAAAATATGACCTTGGGGCACCTGGGTTGCTCAGTGGGTTAAAGCCTCTGCCTTCAGCTCAGGTCATGATCCCAGGGTCCTGGGATCGAGCCCCGAATCAGGCTCTCTGCTCGGCAGGGAGCCTGCTTCCATTCCTCTCTCTCTGCCTGCCTTTCTGTCTACTTGTCATCTCTCTGTCAAATAAATTTTAAAAATAATATTAAAAAAATGACCTTGCACAGTCAAGGAAGGAACAGCACTAGGGTTTCATCTAAACACTGAATCATGAAATAAAAAACAATGATGTTTTTATTACCTAGAACACATAGTGGGTACTCTAACATTATGAGATGTTAGACAGCAATGGTTAATGATCAGACAAGGTAACTGGGCTGCTTTGGATTCTGCCCTTGGTTTTGCCAATATTCTCTCCTAGCCATTGTCTTATCTGGGGTTGGAGATGGCTTATGATTAAATTTATCATAGCATAGCACTTAAAATAAGAATCAGTGTATTAGGTTACTTGACAAAATCAGTGTTCTATATCTCCACCTGGTGGAAATGAGGGCCAGACCAAATACAATTAATTATACTAGGGGATAAATATAAAGATACTAGATAAAGAAATTTCAGAGCAGGAAGAGACCTATAAGATCAGGTAACAGGATTTTTTTTTCTTTTTTTGTGGTAACAAAATTGAGTCAGAAAAAGTAAACCACAATTTTAGACATAAAGTAAAAAATGAGTTTTGTGAGCTTAGGAGGAAAAAGATAAGTGTTAAGGCAGCAGAGGAGGAAGCACTGCACAATGTAAGAAAAAAACAGTGCTAAACGGCTGTCTCTGATAGATGGGTTTTGAAACAGATCCAAAAAGAGAGATATAATGAAAGTCCATTTTCAGAAAGTTCTAGGTCCCACTTTTGTGAGAAGCAGGACCAATCTGGACTGTGTCTTAGAGAACAGTGGCCAGGAAGATGAGATTTAGCTCAGTTTTATATTATGTGTGGAAAAACTAATCAAATTTAGACTGAGGAATTAAAAAAAAAAAAAAAAAAGAAAGATTGTGGCATCCAAAGAGCGTTAAGCCTGCCATTTAGAACAGACTATATTTTTGGTATAACTTGAGATTACTGAAAATAATATATATTATAGGAAGTGAGTCTTGTCATAAATACAAAGGAAATATTTTAAATGGGACAATAGCTAATGCATTGAGGACTTACATTGCTACTAACACTCTTCTATAAACTTGAGATATACTGCCTCAAATCTCATTTCGATTGTATAAGTTAGGTATTAATATCTGTGCCATTACACAAATGGGGAAACTGAGATTAAAAGGTGTTTTAAAAATGAACTTGCCTAACATCACAGTGTATGAACAAACCAGAATTTGAACCAAAGATGTTTGGCTGAAGAGCTGGTAGTGTTATTATTTCCTTCGGCCAATATTTGATGTAGTCAGGGTAATTAATCTAAGGCTGGTTTACTACTAACCTTAACTTCTACATGGAATGAATATCTGATAGATTTTCAGGGCAAAATATAGACTTTCCAGTAAAAGTGTTTTCTCTAAAACCTAAGCCATGCCTTAAAACCTATATGACAAAGTGTAATCCCAAAGGTGAGGGGAGCAGTCATTCCTTTCAGTTGTGCAAACAGAACTGTGTGAAGTCCTACTAAGGAGTTCAGAGGACTTTGTAGCATTTCCTCAGGCACATCCACTCATCTGAGTGATTTTCAACTTTTCCACATGCCAGCACATTGTTCTAAAAATGCCAGGAAGTTAGGACATCTATGTGGTAAGATCTAGTGAATGGGAGCTCAGTTATGGCTACTATGGGCATGGAGACAGGTAACTTTTATTGGGTTCTAAGGAAGTGGACACTTGTGTATTCTGAGCTTATGTAAGGTAGTTGTAATTCTTTATGCTAAGTTTTTATAATTTCCCTTAATATGTTGACCATAGATATATGTTGACCATAGACGTTAGCTTTCTTTGAGTAACAGGAAACCACTGGAGCTAGAGCAATGGTGAAAAATCATTCTTCATCAGAAATCATGAAAAATCATTCTTCATCATAAATTATATAGAAACTGATAGGACACAGCGACAAGCACACAGATGATCCTCCAGAATTAGAAACAGAAATTATAGTACTATTAGGATTCTCAATCCTCCGGACATGCTCTTTGCTGTATCCCTCTCTATTCTTCTTCCTAGTTAAAATCATTGAGTTTTGGGGCATCTGGTTGGCTTAGTTGGTTAAGCATCTGCCTTCAGCTCAGGTCATGATCACAGGGTTGTGGGATTGAGCCCCACATAGGGCTCCTTGCTCAGCTGGGAGTCAGCTTCTCTCTCCCTCTCCCTCTGCCCCCCTGCCCCACTCATGACTTTTCTCTTTCTCAAATAAATAAATTTTTTAAAAAATCTTTTGAAAAAAATCATTGAATTTAAGCCTCAAATTTTTCATAGCATTTTATGAGAATAAAGATTTACTCTTTAACAACCACAGTACATTTATCAAATTCATGCATTAAGCATTGATAACATACTCTAATCTAGATTTAATATTTGAATTTTACCAATGATCAATACTTCATTATTATCTAATTATATATTCATTTGTATGTTTTATATTTACTTTATTGAAGTGTCTACTGTCTAAAGTCCAATCAAGTCTTTCTTGTTGGATAAGTTTCACTTAGTCTCAAAAGATCATCATTAGACTGTATTGCTAAAAACTGATGTAACATTCCTAAACTCATTGAGTTGTAAAGTATGAGAGCTGGGACAGTTCGTACAGCTTAAATAGCCATGTCCCTTAGTGAGAAAGGAATCCAATGAGTGAAGTAGCATGTCCAAGGCATACAGTCTAGAAGAAAAGAAGGAAAAGAACTCCAGTCTTGAATTCCAGCTAACACATTTTATTTTTCTCCTTTTATTAGTTATTCCTACTCATTTGTCCTCTGGTGTCTTCTCTGACTCATCTACATGGCAGTGCTTAAAATACTAAGTATTTGATGATTGAAGAGCAAATGGCTGTTTAGAAAGAAATCCAAAGGACTCTTCCATGACCCTTTTCATTGTACCACTAAGAAACCACAAATAGCTTCCATATAAGCTAAAGATTGTTGGTCTGTAGGAGTCTTTAGAATTGAGAAAGGAAGCGATACTTTCTCATGTGACTCTGATATTTTAGATGGTATTCAGAACCAGAAATGAAGAAAGAAGAAATTAAAAAAGGTAGGGAATGAGGAGTGAGTATATAAGGCAAAAGAGAGCCTGGAAATATGGAACACCTAGATTTCATCATCTTTGCTTTTTATCCTGAAAACAACTACTTCTCTTGTTTCTTTCCCCCTTCAAAAAATATTTAAGAAATACTATGTTCTAGACTGAAGCAAATATTCAAAGATTCAGAACTAAATGAGGGTTACCTTACAGTTAGCAGCTGAAGAAGCATCTATGTAAGCATGATAAAATATGACTACATAGTAGAGGTATACCACTATTTAGAAATTGCTGCCCTCTCTGTATTAAAATTGGTATTAAAGGGGCACCTGTGTGGCTTAAGCCTAAGGCACAGGTGCCTTAGGCTCAGGTCATGGTCTCAAGGTCCTGGGATTGAGCCCCACATCGGGCTCTCCACTCAGCAGGGAGCCTGCTTCCCTCTCTGTCTTTGCCTGCCTCTCTGCCTGCTTGTGATGTCTCTCTCTCTCTCTCTATCAAATAAATAAATATTTTTAAAAATTGATAGTAAACATGATTTCAACAAACATGACGTAGCATCAGCGTATACCTTCTTAGTACAAACTTTCTTCCCCACAACTTTTTGCCACAAAAATTTCTGTGTATTGGACCAAAACTCTTCAGGGTCAGCTTGAAATCTGTATCATATGTCTAGCAAGTAATAGTTTTCCTGGAGAATGGAATCATCGAACATAAATGCCAACCATATTTATTAGTGATACATCAACATTCCTCATAACTATTGGTAAGATATAGGAAATGATTCTTTCAAAATTCAACCAGAAATTAGAAGATAGCATTAGGATTTTATGAGTAAAATCCTGGATCTGTTTTGCAACCTGGGTGAACTATCTTCTATAACAAGAGAGTGGAAAGAACATGCAGGGACTATATATAGTTTCAAATGAATTACGGATTTCAGTGAGGTCAGTTAGATGATAGCAAACAAGTCAAATGTGTGGTGTGGGAAAGGCATTTATGAAACTAGGAAACTAAGTATTAGAGGGTACTATCATAACACAAGCATAGAAAAGACAAACATTAAATTACTAGGCTTAAATATATACACATAAAAACTTTGACCAACAAATGTTACATCAACTTAGTACTGAAGTCATTAGAATGCTGAATTTATGAGTAGGTAAAAAAGCTTCTCACATCCTTTCTTTCTAAGGCCAGTACTGGTCCTGGAGATTAGTGCCTACCAACACCTGCAGGTGGTGGTCAGTGTCAGAAAGGGAGCTTATCTGTGTACCTTAGAAGCCAGAATAGCGCTTAGCATACAGTAAATGCTCAATCAAATTACATGGAATGAATACTTAGCAGGTTGTGACAAATACAATAATTGCCTATATGTTGACCCTGAGTCACTGGAAAACAAACATAAGAAAGACAGGCTGAAGTTTATCTTTGAATAACTACCACCAAAATGACTATATAAAACAGAAACAAAAAAAATTAGCAAATCGTGTATATGGCATGATCAAGTCAAGATGAGGATACCTAAACTATTAAATAATGTGCTAAGGAGATTATATAAATTATGCCATCTAGTTAAACAAAAATCTTATCACAAAGGAAAATATTATTTGCATGGAGGAAATGGAAATGAAGACTTTTGAGACTAGACTGCTCTCCTATAATGACAAAGCTCCAAAGCAGTGGACCCAGAAATTTAATTCAGATTTATCTCCTTCTCAAGTCTGGTCCGAGTTTACTCATCTAGAATAAGAGATCTGCATATCCAACCAAACATGAGGAGTGCCATTTGGCATATGTAGACTGTGGATCTCACTGGGAAGCACGGTGTTTCCTGCTGCTAAATGTTGTGTCTATGTAATTTGGGAATGCTGTGTTATCAAAATGCTCTGTTTCAGAAGAGGTCAGTTCCTCAGTTCCTCATTAGCTACCTGGACAGAAAACTGGATATATTATAACTCAAAAGCAAAGAATCTCACTTTCACAGAGATAAGCTTTCATTTGAACCATGCAGGAGTGTAGTAGAAGAACCAAGTTAAATATGGCTGAGAGCACCAATTAGATAAATACCTTAAACAGAACCAGAATGAGATTTGCTACACCACTATGTCTGAGGCCTAAATGAACAAGTAAACAATTCATGGAATAAAATATCTACTGTCCTTCTTATATTTTGCTTTTAAGGCAACAGAGTTTGGAGTAGCTGAGCTAGTGGTAGGTAATTAGTTGTTTATAATTCATGAAGGATAGCAATAATAATGTAATACTGTGACAGAGGTTGTGGTAGGTAGACTTCCAGGATGGCCTCCAGCAATACCCTCTTTATCCCTCTTTATGGTATTAACACACTATGGAACCCCTCCATTTGGGTGTGGGCTACATGTAATGACCTGTTTCTTTCTTTCTTTCTTTTTTTTTTTTTTTTAGATTTTATTGATTTATTTGACAGAGAGAGATCACAAGTAGGCAGAGAGGCAGGCAGAGAGCCCGATGCGGGGCTCAATCCCAGGACCCTGAGACCATGACCTGAGCCGAAGGCAGAGGTTTAACCCACTGAGCCACCCAGGTGCCCCTAATGACTTGTTTCTAACCAACAGAATACAACATAAGTACTGAGATGCTACTTCTGTGATTTGGTCACAAAAGATTATCACTTCTTTCTTGATGGTAAATTCCCTTTATTGCCATTTTGCTCACACATTTTGATAAAGTAAGCTGCTTTAGGAAGAGGTCACCATGGAAAGAGACTGAGAGTTGTCTCCAGACAACAGCCATCAGGAACCCTCTGTCCAATAGCCCTTGAGCAACTCAGTCCTGCCAACTGCCACCTAAATGTGCTAGAAGACTTGTTGAGCCTTCAGATGGAATGACAAACCCCAGGGCTGACATATCTTTACAGCCTCATGACAGACTATGAAGCACAGGCTCCAGATAAACTGTGCCCATGTTTCTGAGTCACAGAAATTTGGAGATAATAAATATATGTTGTTTTAAGCTACCAAATGTGGAATAATTTGTTATGCAGAAACAGATAACTAATAGAGACGAATTTACTGATAATGGAACTATTAGTCAGCAATGTTAGAATTATCTTTCTCTAGATTGATTACATATCAAGTCCAATTTCTAGCATCCACAAAACCTGATGTGAGTTCAAGAGTTACACTTGAAAACCATTTTTAACTATATTTTGCATCCATCTTACAAATGTGATATTTCTTTTCTGTCATCTTCATTTTGCAGCCTAACCTAAAGAAAGCACACAGAGACTTTAAAAAGGAGGAAGAGTGAAAACTGAAATAAAACGTGAAATCATCAATTCAAAGAAAGAAAGTCCTGTGTTATAGCCTGTAACCTTGGAAACATTAACTCTACTATTTGGGGTTATTTCTAATATAATTTTGTCATTAAACTATAACTGGAGTGCATTATAAAAGAAAATTTTGAGTCAACTTACATTACTAATTTTGGAACACATTCTTTGTGTAGAGTTAATTGAAAAATTACTTTGAAACAATAGACAATTATGTTAAATCTTATTGTGTTAGTGTATAATTGAGGAAATGCATAACAAAAGACATTTACTCTGTTGAAAAAAATTGAAGCAAGTTAAATATTTGATTATGTGAATATTTTTCTACCTTTCTTTGATACTAGATCAGTTTTTTAACCTTTTATAGGAAGTGATAAAGTCAATAAGATTTTTTTCTCTATTTTAGAGAGCATGGTCTGGGGCAGGAATGGAAGGGCAGAGTAGAAGGGAGAGAGAGAATCTTAAGCAGGCTCCATGCCCAACACAGAGCCAAACATGGGGCTTGATCCCACAATGCCAAGATCATGACCTGAGCCGAAATCAAGAGTTGGACACTTAAACAGCCAAGCCACCTAAGTGCCCTGAGATCTCATGTTTAATAGGGTTATCTAATTCAATTTCATACCCCATCAGTATTTCATTGCAGTTCTCCTTACCAATCTAACTTGCCACAACAGACTTTTTTTTTTAAACTTCAATAAATGGCTTCCTTTACTTCAGAATTCTACATACCCTTAAATATCTTAATATTCATTGTAATCATTCATGGCAATGCATTTTTGTATTGATTCCCCACAATAACCCTCTCAACCACTCCGTGAAGTAGCATTATTGATTTCAATTTATATATAAATTGGCATACAGGGGCACGTAGAGGATAAATAACTTTCAAGGTCAAATGGTAAAGGATAAATTCATACACAGGCAATCTCACCTCGAAGTGCATTCCCCGAAGCTTTATGTCATACTGTCTACTATGTACACACTGAACTCTTTTTAAACCTTTGTTGCTTTTTCTCTTTCTTCTCCCTCCCCTCCCCCTTACTCTCTTTCCTTTGTGTTTGCAAATTTTGCAGGTATATCTTATTTTTCCTGGGTTTTTTTTTTTTTTTTTTTTGGTACTTACAGATGCCCAGTCCCTATCATTTATGAAGAAACAGAACTTTACCAAGGTTCCTACCTTCAGAAATATTTATGTTCTTTATGTATGCTTTTTGACATCTACCACTAACTGGCATTTAAAGATATTTTAACTATGAGCAGAACTTGGGCTGAGTTAATGTGAAAGATACCAGCTTGGGGTTTCTGAAAACCAGATAAAGAATATTATAAATTACAGACCCATTATGCCTACTTGTGTCCCACCTCTATCTCAAACTGCTAGTAGAGTCCAGCAATCCCTTCAGAACATCCTCTTCTTTCAAATATTTGAGCTAAAAGGCTGAAAATTGTGTAGCACGGAGAACCTGCAGGTCTTCATGTAGATTTCAGCCTGATAATGGCCTGTTGGTCAATGCAGTGGCATTAGGACCGTCATTAAGAACAGGAATATGAAGATAGACCCCCTGAGTTTCAATCACAGTATCTCCCATTCTAGCTGGGCAACCTCTGGTGAGCTACTTAACCTCTCTGTACCTCATTTACATTTGTAAAACAATGATAGCAATCTCTACCTCATGGTTTCATTATGAAGATTAAAAGGAATTGGTATCAAGTATTACTTAAATATTCGTAAAATACAAATATGAACATTTAGAAGATGAAGTAGAGGATTTCAATAAGAAAATGAATGCTAGCTGGAACATGCAGCGCTTGAAAGATGGGCAAGCTGGGGTGCCTGGGTGGCTCAGTTGGTTCCGCAACGGCCTTCAGCTCAGGTCATGATTCTGGAGTCCCAAGATCGTGTCCCACATGAGGCTCCCTGCTCGGTAGAGAGTCTGCTTCTCCCTCTGACCCTTCCCCTTCTCATGCTCTTGCTCTTTCTCAAATAAATAAATAAAATCTAAAAAAAAAAAAAAAAAAAAAAAAAAAGATGGGCAGGTAGAATTAGATCCCAACGTTCCTGAAGCCAGGCAACTTAGTGTTGCCTTCCTAAGAGATGTCCTTTGTACCACTACGATAAATTCTTTTATATTTAAGCTAAGGTATTATGAATGAATTTGTCTATTAACAACTAGATAAGACTTAGAATTCTAATATAAATTAAAAGGATTCTAATTGTTAATGTTAACAAAATGCTTAACACAATGTATAGCACATAAGATTTTTTTTTTTTTTAAGATTTTATTTAGAGAGAGAGAGCATGAGTCAGGGGAGGAGCAGAGGGAGAGAGACAAGAGGACTGTGTGCCAAGCACAGAGCCTGGTACAGGGCTTGATCTCATGACCCTGAGATCATGACCTGAGCCAAGATCAGAAGTCAGATGTTCAACCAACTGAACCACCCAGACACCCCAGTGCATAGATTTTTAAGAAATGATATCATTCTCTCTAGTCCATCTTTACTAATATTTAATTCTAATACAGAGTTCTGATTTTGTAATTCCCTGTCCAAAAAACTTCAATGGTTTAATATTACCTAATGAAAATCATCTAACATTAGGCTTTTTTTTTTTTTTTTTTAATATTTAGATAGAGCAGCAGGCAGAGGGAGAGGGAGAAGCAGACTCCCGGCTGAGGAGGAAGCTGGACGTGGGGCTTAATCCCAGGACCCTGGAACAATGACTTGACCAAAGGCAGATCCTTAACCAACTGAGCCACCCAGGTGATCCTAATCTTAGGCTTTCAACACCCACCTCTCTTTCATTATCCTTTCCCAGTAAAGTTAATTTCATTTTTTAAAAAGTGCCCAGTTGTGAGCTACCCATCCTGATCTGCACACATTTTGTTCATTTGCCTATTCTTGTTTTTTTGGGCTTCTGAACAGCAAACATGTTTTGCTATCCACGTGATCTAACTCTTTGCCCTATATCCTTGACATAATTAATACAGCTTTGCTTTATTAGAAATTACATTGTTTTTAGCCATACAACCAAACTGCCTTGCCCACTGAAGCCCAATTAGTAGGCAGTTGTCATATTGTAAATTCACAAAATCACCACTCTATCTAACCATCATATTGTAAATAGTCCCAAGGCACAATCAAGAGATTTTATAAAAACCCAATTATTTCATCAGTTACTCCTGGCAATTTCTAAGATGAGGTTTATTTCTTTACTTATGTCCTCCTACCATGGGTCTTAGGTTATCAGAAGGTTTGGAAAATCAGCATGTAAACTAAGCTCCACTTCTCTCCCTTAACTATCCTCCTGAGCATAATAAGGCTGGTATTATGAGTGCTTGTAATCAAGAACCTGGCTCTTGAGGGCATTTCAAGTTTTTGAGCATCTGCTTTATTTAACTGCTCACAAAATGTCATGTTAGCATTAGCACCTTTACCCATTTATAAGAAGATTTTTTTTCTTCATTAAAATCACAATCGTACTTAATCTATCTTCCTTCTTTATTCATATTATGTGGTGATTTGTTACCTGAAAAGTATTTGAAATATTTCATTGAAAATATTTATGAAAGTTACCAGTAAATATCAGACTTGCCAAAACCAGAAACAGTATGTATGTATGTATGTGTATATATATATATATGTGTGTGTGTGTGTGTGTGTGTGTGTGTGTGTGTGTATATATATATATATATATATATATATACACATGGTGAGAGGGAGCAGGGAAGGGACAGAGGATGAGGGAGAGAGAGAGAACCTTAAGCAGGCTCCACACCCAGTGTGGGGCTCAACCAGGAGCTCAATCTCATGACCCTGTGATCATGACCTGAGCCAAACTCAAGAGTCAGAGTCAACTGACTGAGCAACCTAGGCACCCCTAAAAACTAACTTTGGGAACAAAAAGAAAAAAGCTATATAAAAACAGAATTTCCCATTTTTATTTTATCTCACAACGAAAACAACTCCATGGCTTGGTGAAATGAAGAGATCTGCTTCACAGTTTTTTGGATACTTTATTTTTCTGTGGCAAATAAAATATTTTAAAAGTTGAAATGTGTCCAAGCTGTGTCAATCTAGTGCAGAAAAAAAAAAAAACATAAAATACGGATGCTAATGATCATGAAGCTAACTGAGTACTGTGACCAATTCTGTCTAGAAGAACAATTTTTCAAAGGGTTTAGTCATAGTGATCTCAGATAGGGATGACAGATCCATTTATAAATAGTTCTTTCCTTGGGCTGTAGCTCCTCTGTGATCTATACAGCTCTTGGCTCATTCAGTAAATACTAAATGCAGATATAAAGGATAATTATTCTTGCCCACTTGTCTAAATTGCCCACTTTGACACTAGAAAAGAGTAATCTTGATAGTTACCATTCAATAATATGGTCTTTAAAAGACTAAATCACTGAAGATGTTTTTAGAATATTGGCTAATAAGCCTTGATCTTTTGTTTTCTGTGTCATTATACAAGTCACTCAAGGCCAAGAATCACCACAGAATGATTTTTGGAAACTATTTACTCAAGCTTTCCTTAAATCACCATTGCATTTTCCAAGGTATATACTTCATGTTACCTATTAATCCCAGAACACATCAATCCCAATGAGCTGATAAATTTCCAAAAGTACTGATTAGTAGTAAAACGTACAATGGCACAGAAAAAGCATGACCTTGGGGATGAAGCTGACCCATGTCCTAATTTCAGCTCTGTTCTCTGCTACCTGGGCAAGTTAATTTGTCTCTGTGCTTATTGGAAGGAGTTATCTGTAACTAGAGCTAGTTATATATTCTTACTGCTATTACTTCTCAGAAATGGAAATGTAGTTTGCTCACAGGCAAAATTAAACCATCCGTGCTTTCCTATCAGACTGTCTGAGGACTAGATGAAATAATTAACATAAAGTTCCCTTATACAGTTCTAGGAACAAAGTAACCATTCACTAAGTTTTTTATTTCTCTCAGCCTCTCCAGATCTGTCTAGTACATTCTGTGATTTTCCCCCCTCTTAAAATTAAAGTCAGTGCTTATTTTTTTGTTATAAAACAATACTGGATAGACTTTTGCAAACCGTCTATTGACATAAAATTTCCAAGGAAGAATTAAACTTTGGGAAGTCTTGGATTTCCTAGCTCATCTACTTTTACCACTCATTTGTAGTTTGCATCTGTTAGGAAACAACCAAAAATGCATGCTAAGCACAGTTAGAATATTTATGATGTAATTATGGCAAGCATAATTTTTAAAAAAATTATGCTCCCCCTACCCATCTACCAACCAATTCCTTGGAATTCTACAGTACCAGTTCTACTTTAGGGTGAAGTGTGTGTATTTGCTTTAGAAATGACATTTAGCAACATCTTGTTTGCCTGATGTATATTAAGAAAGCAAAGATAAGACAGTTCTGCTCCTTTCACATATATCTGGTACAGCTTTCTCAGACATATTAAGCATTAGTACTGAATTGCAATTTCTAAGACTAGAAATGATAACAGACTTGTAGGACATAAAGAAGAGCACAATTTGTTTTGCAACTTTTGCAACCCTGCCAATATGGTATTTACATTGTTACTTTTTCACATTAGTATTTTTCTATTTCTTCCCTACAAGTTATCTATATGGACCTACTTTGAAATGTACTTACATACAATGTAGCTAAAGAATGTGATTGATATAAAATACTATTTTTTAGAGGTGTCTGGTTGACTTCGTGGGTTAAAGCCTCTGCCTTTGGCTCAGGTCATGACCTCAGGGTCCTGGGATCAAGCCCCACATCAGGCTCTTTGCTCTGCAGGGAGTCTGCTTCCCCCTCTCTCTGCCTGCCTCTCAGCCTACTTGTGATCTCTGTCTGTCAAACAAATAAATAAAATCTTTAAAAAAAAAAAAAAAAATTTTTAGATAAAATAAATCTAAATGTTTGGCAAGACAGTGCTAAATTGTATTTTTCTTCCACATCTCAGTAGGTGGTTTCTCCAAATGTATACGTTATTTTGGTAGGACAGAAAAGCTTTATCGATGATATTGTACATCATTTAAATTGTCTCACCCTTTAATGTTTCCCTTGGATAGATATCAGTTAAATTTAAAATTCTTGAAAATTATGTTGTAATAGAGCTTGGTAAGCTAATGGCTAATAAAGGAATATGCTATAGGCATATGCATTTGGTTCTTCAATGTTCTATATTCCACTTAACCAATCGCATCTTTTTCCTTAAGGTACATTTGGGAAGAAGAAATGGAACAGGAAAAATAATTATTTTTTTTTCTTCACTGTCAAAGGAATCTGAATTCACATTTTAGTACCATCAATGCCAACATACGTCACCCTTGGTCAAGTCTCCTTTTCTCCCTGCTCTTTAGTTTCATTACCTATATAATAGGGCAGTGACATGGATGAGAGGGAGACGAATTATCTACACACTGGAGGACTGTACAGAATTCAGTGATTATTTACACAGTTGCTAGTATAATCTCATGTTTACAAATAATGTTCTACAAATGCTTATTCCTACTTACTTTCCTAAGGGATTATTGAAATGCCATTTTTTCCTCATGATTTTATGCTAAGAGAGTATAGAGAGGGTGTTGTAGCTTATTCTGCTTTGCAAAACCAAATGAATACAACCACCATATACTCCTTTCAAACTTGAAAATGAAAATTAGAACAGAAGCAATAGCTTTGGATTAAAAAGAGATCAGGTATTTTTTGCCAATGCTACCAACTACCTTTTCAGAACTCATTAACAAATTCCATAAGATCGATGTGTTTTAAGAAATTAAATTCAACATAATATGACAGCCTTTCCTGCAACTCTTGGATTTAATTAACCAATGAAACAAATTTACAGCCAACCTATTTAATGACTGTATCCCAAACCTTGCCAAAGCACAGCACAGAAAAAAGAATCTTCCCATAATAATATCTAACTTCATATAATTTTTTCAGTTTCTTGGGGAATATTCATGAAAGACTTTCTTTGAATTATATTTATTTTTACTGAAGCATGTCAGTATTAAAAATGATTGTACCATTGGTTGAGTTCATGAATAGTGCCATCCGTATTTATGCTTAGTCTCAAAAATAGCAGATAAACCTGAAAACTATAAATATATATTGTCTTAAAAATAAATATATACACAAATACATAAAAATCCATTTGGCATATGGAAACTGCCCACTCTAGGCTTACTGCCTTTGAACTCAGGAATGGTGGAAATAAACGTCTTTGGTATTAATGCTGAGAATGTCAGTTCTGACAAACTCAGCATTTTGGTTTTAATGGGGTGTCCTGAAAAGTATCCCATGCTTCTCTGGATGGATAGAGCACCAGTTATTGATTGCTTTAATTTTTCCCTCAAGGAAATCCATCAGCACTCCCTAATCTTGTATACTTCTGTACAGTATCACCTTGAAATTCACATTTACACAAAGATATAGTAGTTGAACTTAGAAGGGAAAGAAAAAAGGTAAAATAAATTGCTTGCCAACTGAGTGAAGGGATTGAGTAGGGAATTTCTACATGTTATTATATCTTATCTCTTGAAGAACGCTTATAATAGACAGGTATCATCATTCCATCATTCTGTATCTATAAAACAAACATTGACAAATATCAGTAAATGACCTGTGGTCAAATGCTTATAGTAGAGATTTGATTTAAATGGGTTTACATGTGACTCCAGATATAAGCTCTATCTGGCCTTGATGTTAAGGACAATAGAAATAGGTAGAAGATGTGGCTTGTAACAGAGAGACACCCCATGCAGAAAGAAACTGAGAATGTAAATTAATATTATTGCATCCACAAACTATTTTTGCAACTATTGTTGCAAAGATTCCTAAATAAGTAGACTGAGGATGTCTAGACTGAGATTGGAAAATGTCAAAGATTAACCATCACCTCTCATAGCAGGGGAGTGTGAGGCCATGGACAGAGCCAGGGCTCTGAGTTAGATAAAAGTGAATTTATGTTGGTATTGCATTATATGTCCTTGAGTGAATGAGTTAACTTCATCCTGCCTCTGTTTCCTAATATTTAAAATAAAGGGACAATGTCAATGAGGATTGTTTATAAATGTCTCTCAGAGTGTTTGAGAAATAAATGAGAGATATTTGCAGTGTCTTACCCAATTCATTTCACAGAGTAGGTGTTTACATTAGCTTTGTTCACCTTCTCTGTTCCTATTAATAATTTGAAGAGTTGTTCTTTTCTTTTGGATCCTGTGAGATAGCTGCAATTTTATTTTTAAATATGATTTTTTTTTCTCTCTTGGCAGGCAAAACAGCAATGACACCTTCATCTGACTAATATGCTTATGTGTCATCCAAATAATTATTTGCTCCCACTGACGATGCCTTACTAGACATGTATGATTAGGAGCCATTTGAAATAATGCACCCACATATTATATAAACACCTTTTGTTCTCAAGTATTTGATACCCATGTTTAATGTGGTAGAGGAAGAAAATTATATACATATGTAATTATAGCAACTAAGATGTGCAAAGGAGAAAAATGCCACCAGAACTGCTTGACTTACAGCTGGTACATTCCCATTCTGTGATCAAAATATGGACAATGACAAAGTAAGGTGAGAAAATAGACTAGCACGAGGGGCCGGAATTGCCAAAATTCTATTGGTTAAATAAAAAGTACCATTCTGTTGTTAAACTATCTGTACAGAGAAGGTAGATATGTTTCTAATGAAGTGTGGGCATAACATCTCTCATGTCCTTGTCTGTGTGCTTCAAGCATTATCACTGAGAATGGTTAGGGAGGAATTGAGAATCAAATAAACTGGCATAAATGGAGATCAGTTATTGAACATGGAGGGAATGCAAAGAAGGAAAAGAATGAGAGAAGCAAAGTTGAATAGATTATATAGGCACACGTTGAAGGAGATCCAGGGGACAAAAGAACATCCTTCCCATACTCAAGGCTCCTTTTTTCCATGCTGAGATATCCATCAACAGATCCCCTCATGCACTTTTGTTTTGTTTTGTTTGTTTGTTCAAGATTTTACTTATTCATTTGACAGACAGAGATCACAAGTAAGCAGAGGGGCAGGCAGAGAAAGAGGGAGGGAAGCAGGCTCCCTGCTGAGCAGAGAGCCCAATGTGGGTCCAGGACCCTGGGATCATGACCTAAGCTGAAGACAGAGGCTCTAACCCACTGAGCCACCCAGGCACCCCCACCCATGCACTTTTGAAAATTAATACTGACTTATTTAGATACAAAACAAAAAGGAGGGAGAGAGAGAGTAGAGGGAGAGGCAGAAGGAGAGAGAGAATATTGAACAGACTTGGCTTGGAGCTCAATGTGGAACTCAATCCCAAAACCCTGAGATCAGGACCTGAGCCAAAATCAAGAGTCAGCCACTTAAACAGCAGAGCCACCCAGATGTCCCAAAGGATAGGAATTTAAATTCCTGTTATCCTGTTACCAATTCCTGATCACCTAGTTATTACTCTAATCTATACTATCTTATCTAAAATGGACCCATTTGATAAGAGTAAATTTATCTTCTGTAATAGCCTTTCAATCTCTGATAGGTGTCATACTCAAAAAAACTATCGACCCTAAATCAATCTGCTCATAAATTATTTCATGAAAATCTTCTTTCTATAATTAAACAATTACAGATCTTAGTATCCTCTTCATTATTGCTGGATTATTTTCTACTCTTCCTATAGTTATCATGTTCCTACTTGAAAATGCCATAACAGACTCTTTCTCACTTCTTCAAATACATTAACAGCCCTTTCATAACTTTTCTTACACTGATCTACTTTTAAATCTTTCAAATACCTGTACTGCTGCTATAATGCATATGAACATTCTATTATCTGGGACATAAGGTTCTTAACCAGATCTAATGTTGAAAGACCCAGTCGCAATGGGGTTCTGAAATCTACTGATTAAAGGCCAATAAACTGAATCATAATCAGAGTCAAAACAATATATATCAAAATAAGTATGTCCTGGTAAAACTTTGAAGTCATCATAAAAAGGGACCTGAAGCATTTTTTCAACATTCAATGTATTTCTTTTCTCTGACTTTCATCTTATTCTTCAGGTATACCAGTCATTTCTGTTAAACCGGATGCGTGGCAGGCACACACTTTCCCCCTTAATAACTGTTAGTTCTGCCTGACTGAACCTAAATATCAAAAATGATTGGAGAGAGATGGGATGACAATGTTGGAAAGAATTCTCTAAAAGGTTATGTATTATGCTTCCAAAATAAAGTAGCAAATTCACTCTTTCTCTCGTTAGTAAACCATTCCACTCAGGGGAATCTGCGCCTTTTTGTTCATTAATCGCAGGGTGTGCTGCCCTGCTTGAACCTCTTGGCATTCTGTGGGTAATGCCAAAAAGAAGCAAAAATAAGGTCTCTCCTTAGCATCCAGTATAGTTTACGGCCGTCTGCTTTTTGATGTTTAACAGTGATCTCACTCCAACCAGCGGGAGGTCAATGAAGCAAAAACACATAATAAACCCAATCGAATCTTATTTTCTTCCTTTGATATAATCTCTTTAAATGCTTGTCTCTCGTATTTACAACCTCTTATATGGAAAAAGTGATTTTATGGACTCCTAATACAATAAATCATTATAAATAACTTGATTCCTACCTATTTCTGTAATTGATGATATATTTATACTTTTGTATTGTCATCAACACAAAACATAAAACCTATCTAGTGGGCTGAATCATAGCTCCCCAAAACATAAGGCCAAGTCCTAACTCTGGTACCTATGAATGTGATCTTACTTGGAAATGGCGATTTTGCAGATATAATTAAGGGTCTTGACATGAAATCATTCCAGATTTAGGGTGAATAGTACATTCAACAACTGTTACAAGAGTGGGAGATTTGATGCGGGACACAGAGAAACAGAGGAAAAACCAGAGATCAAAGTTAATGCAGTCACAAGCCAGGGAAATGTCAAGGATTGCTAGGAGTCCGAAGAAGCTAGGAGAGAAGCATGGAACAGAGCCTCCCTTGGACACTTCACAATGAACCAACCCCATTGATGTTTTCTTGATTTTGTATTTCTGGCCTCCAGGACTGCAAGAGAATAAATTTATGTTGCTGTAAAATACCCTGCAGCATTTGTTGTGGGAACCTTAAGTGGAAAATATATATTAAGTGGGAAATTTGCTAAATACTGTTAAGCAAAGGAATTTGCATCAAGAAGAGCTGTACATTGAACACCAGCTTGGATACCATAGCTCTAAGTTTACTGACTAATCTTACTTAGATAAGTTACATAAACATCCATGTCTCTTTTTATTTTTCATAAAATTTTTATTTTTCATAAAATTGGAGTTAGCTCCAATACCATCCTCATGGAGTTATTGGGAAGAAAAATGAAAATTACTCATGTAACTGTCTAGAATTTTGTGGTTTTAGATACAATATTTATTAAAAACATTATTCTCAGAACATTTCAATGTCTCATTGAAACACAATGTGCAAACTGCAAATGCAAATTAATGTCTTTTTCTTTTAAACCCTCTTAATTTGAGAACAATAATTGCCAAGTCAACCACTTAGCTCCAAGTGAGGCTTTAGGTGAAGTCTCTTCTTGATAGCAAGGCATTTGTGCAGATAAAGACGTTTTTTACTTCTTAGCCACTGTTTCTCACATCTGATTTTGAATATGCTTGAGAGATGATATAATTATCAAGATTAATTAGTAGTCAGCAGAATAAAGTCATACTTCTTTACATTAGCAATATGTCAGTACCAAAATGCTGAAGCTTTCAGAGAAATTAGATCACAAATGTTTAGCACTTGTTAGGTCAGACAACTCAATGAAATTTACCATTTTTGTGTGTGTGCTGATTTGCAAAAATTTAACAAAGATAGTCAGATGAAGGGGATGAAGATTCATTAACTTTGTAAAAAAAAAAACTCTTTAATTGCAAATTAGATAGGAGCACATCAAATTCAAATTAGAATCAATTAGCTCTTTCTCCCCTAACCAATTAATAATAAGAAGAGAAGATACTTGAAGGGATAATGATCTTTAGGAGCACTCAGTTAGTCTATCCTGCCAGCAATAGTGCTAGGTATGTGCTTCCAAGGTGTCCCAACACTCCATTTACCTGTGCTCTACTTCTTTGTCTCTCCCTAAGGTGAAATCTTTGAGGGCACAGGCTGTGAACTATGTAACACTGTGCCATTTTGGAACTTGAGACAAAAGGAAAAACCAACACTACTGACCCCCTTTTTAAATACTTAAGATTTTGTTCATCATGGACTTTGTGCATTCGTTGTCATTTTTTAAAGTGCCTTATTAAACTATTATTTTGAGTGCTGAATTTTTGGACACCTCCTTAAGTGTCATGCTCCAGGAGGGGACTTTAGATAAAATTCAATGACATTTAGAATGTTTACATTGGTTGGAGGTATCTGTTATTGACCATATGCAATTTTAAAATATTTTATATGAATTATATGAATTCAATTTAGTTAACATATAGTGTATTATTAGTTTCAAAGACAGAATTTAGTGATTCATCAGTTGCATATAACACCCAGTGCTCATTACATCAAGTACTCTCCTTAAAACCCATTACCCAAAAACCCTTCCCTACCCACCTCCCCTCCAGCAACCCACAGTTTGTTCCCTATAATTAAGTCTGTTATAGTTTGCCTCCTTTTGTTTTTATTTTATTTATCCTTCCCTTCGCCTATGTTCATCTGTTTTGTTTCTTATATTCCACATATGAGTGAAATCATATGGTATGTGTCTTTCTCTGACTTATTTCACTTAGCATAATACCCTCTAGTTCCATCCACATCATTGCAAATGGCAAGATTTCATTTTTTTGATGACTAAGTAACATTCTATTGTATGTATATATCACATTTTCTTTATCTATTCATCTGTTGATGGATACCTGGGCTCTTTCCATAGTGTGGCTATTGTGGACATTGCTGCTAAAAACGCTGAAGTTCAGGTGCTCTTTTGAATCACTATATTTGTATCTTTTGGATGAATACTTAGTAGCACAATTGCTAGGTCATAGAGTAATTCTATTTTTAACTTTTTGAGGAACCTCCATTCTGCTTTCCAGAATGGCTATACCAGTTTGCATTCCAACCAGTAATGTAAAAGGGCTCCCCTTTCTCCACATCCTCGCAAACATCTGTTGTTTTCAGAGTTTAATTTCAGCCTTCCTGGGCAGTGTAAGGTTGTATCTCTTTGTGGTTTTGAATTTTATTTCCCTGATGTCAATTGATGTTGAGTATTTTGATAATATAAAAACTTGTTTAATACAATGATTAGTAAATGAGCTTTAAATAGGTTTAGAGGTTCTTAATGAGAATCTAAAATTTTGTTCTGCCTATAAATGGGATGGATATTATAGTAGGATATGATAGAGCATATATCTATTGAAAAATTGGTCTGTGAAAGAAAGACATATTCATTGTAATCAAACTTGTCTATAGTAAATTTCTTTTTTTTTTTTTAAAGATTTTTTATTTATTTATTTGACAGAGAGAGATCACAAGTAGACGGAGAGGCAGGCAGAGAGAGAGAGAGAGGGAAGCAGGCTTCTTGCCGAGCAGAGAGCCCGATGTGGGACTCGATCCCAGGACCCTGAGATCATGACCTGAGCCGAAGGCAGCGGTTTAACCCACTGAGCCACCCAGGCGCCCCTATAGTAAATTTCTTTTAAAAAGTTATTTGTCCATGTAATGGACAAGCTTACAGAGAAAATATGACTTGGGATTTTTATGGTGCACTACGGATTGTACATTATGTTAAAGACACATTGAATACTAAAAATGGTAAATCCCATGCCAGCCACTGCTAATGTCTTTCAAACTATCATGTGTAATATCTTCTCTCCTAAGTCAGTTCTGGTCTCTTTATTGGTTTTGCTCAGGTCAGAAAAATGAAATATTAAAAAAAGTAGAATCATATAACCTATAATTAATTGCCTGACATTAATCCATTTAGTCAAAAATTTTAAGAATGTGCTTTATGCAAGTATAGTCCCCACAAAAATGGATATAACATAATTATAAACAAAATTCCTGGAAACAGAGTAGTGAAGTATGGGAGGGGAAGGTTTATAGGATTATATAAAAAGTAACAATCAAAATTTTTTTCTAGTTCAGAAGAATGTCATTAAAATGATTCATGCCTCAGAATCTCATCTCTTAACCTCATAAGTCAAGAAGGTCTCTAAACTTTCAATCAGAAGAAAAACCCAACCCTGCAATAAAATAAAAAAATAAATAGTTCTAAGCAATAGCTGCAGGTGATTCTACCAAGCAGATTTTGATAGACAGTGGGTTTTTCCTTAAATGCAGCTTGCATGAATCTGTCCAGTTATTAAAAGAGATAGAAATAGCTATAACTACAATAATATGAATATATTTCTCCTTTAAATTCTGAATTTTCTCAGTTTGAAGAGAGATTGAGAATTTTCTAAACTTTTAATATACTACTTCTGGAGCTAGATAGTACAGACCAAATTAGGGTGTGGATTGACATGGTAGGAAGCAGAAAATATACCTAGGAAAAAAGAATACAGTTCAGACAGAGTCAATTTTTTTTTTAAACCAATGGTATAATGAGCAGGAATAACAAATTAATTAAAGAACCATATCACATATATTGACTATCTTGCATCATGCATATTACCTATTATTGCATGATAAACCATAACAAAACACAGGAACTTGAAATTGTTCTCATCTTTCACCAATCTGATGTGATTTGGCTCAGCCTGCAGTTTCTCTGCTCCATCTGATATTGACTGGGTAAAGGTCAGATAGCCTTGGAATGCCAGGCCATCAAGCCAGTCTTAAATTGCCCTGAAATGTTAAAGATGGCTCACTACATGGACTGGTCCTGGCTGCTGGTAGGGATGGAATGGGACTGACAATGAGAGCAAGTTAGTTCTCCATATGACCACCTTCTAGGCTTGGGCTTCCTCGTGCTGTGGCTTCTAGAAAATGAAAATGGCCAGTCATCTTAAAGCCCAAGTTTCTAGGGCGCCTGGGTGGCTCAGTGGGTTAAGCCGCTGCCTTCGGCTCAGGTCATGATCTCAGGGTCCTGGGATCGAGCCCTGCATTGGGCTCTCTGCTCGGCAGGGAGCCTGCTTCCTCTTCTCTGTCTGCCTGCCTCTCTGCCTGCTTGTGAACTCTCTCTGTCAAAAAAAAAAAAAAAAAAAAAAAAAAATCTTAAAAAAAAAAAAAAAAAAGCCGGAGTTTCTAGAATGTCACTTCTGTCATAGGCTGTTGGTTGAAGCCAATCCAAAGGCTAGTTCTAATTCAAGGGGAAGTTAAGTAAGTTTCAGCTTTTTAGGCTCATACCACACCTCACATCAAGGAATGAGAGTAATTGCCAGACAACGTCTTTGGAGAACAGCTGTCATGTTAATATAAATATAAATTTATCCTTAATAGGATAACCTGAATGCAATCCATTTTACAATGTAGGTATATATATATTTTTTCCTAAAGTAGTCTATTTTTCACTAAAAAACCTGAAATTACAAACTTTATTGATTTTTCAAAGATAGCTACCTAACATATACAAAGTCACTTAATAAATCCAACAAAGGTAGAATGGACAAACCAAATACATATAGTGTGGGATGTATTTACTCATGGCAATGTATAAAATCCAGTCTCCCTTATGGGGCTGAAAGTTACAGAACTAAAGTTATGAAAAACTTCAAGTGCAGAGTTGCCTTCAACTCCAGGTAAACATTTTTAAGTTGATTGATTTCTTGAAACCTTTGTTTCCTCATTTATTAGAGAGCTCTTGGGCACCTGGGTAGCTCAGTAAGCTAAGCATCTGCTTTCAGCTTAAGTCACAAACTCAGGGTCCTGGGTTGGAGCCCTGTGTGGGGTTCCCTACTCAGTGGGGAATCTGCTTTTCTCTCTCCCTCTACCCCTCCCCTTGGTTGTATTCTCTCTCAAATAAATAAAATCTTAAAAAAAAAAAATAGAGATCCTAACATTCTAGGGGATGTTCCTTATCGACCAATATAAACAGTATTTTCTAACTGTCCTCATCTAATAACACCCAAATTTCATTTGGATAACTACCTATTTCCCAAACAGCCTAGTATAGACAATTAATGACTTAACCAATTATCACTTTTCATCTTTCTGGCCAAAATGGAGTCAGGAGAGCATTTGTAACTCAAGCCAATCCAGATAGAATCAATTTAAGAACACATGCGATATTGGAACAAAGAATACATTTCTTTCTCCAGCCATAGACAAAGAACCCTATAGCACTAGGTGTTGTTACCAATGCCCTTCCACACAGAATTGTCTTAGCATGATGCCAATGATATAGACTACAGGGATGAGGAACGAAAAGACTACATCCTTAGGGATGCTGTTACACCATTGGATCTACCTTCTTGAAGCTCTCTTTACTTCGGGACATTCTGCATTTGAGAGCTATTAAAGAACCTTTTGTTCTAAGTCCCTTTGTGTTGGAATTTCTGATACTAGCAAAATTAACAGTTTGAAAAAGTATATATACTTTTCAGAAGATCGTCTTCATGAAATGTGACAGTATTTACAAAACACTTAGCACAGTGTCTAGCAAAAAACAAAAGATCTTTTATCTTTTCCTTTAATGAATCTATTGAAATACGGCAATATTTCTGTCCATTGATTTTAATTTTCCTCAAGAAGCGGATTTAATCTTTTTGTTGTTGTTTCATTACTGAACAAAAGAAAAAAATCCTGGGAGTTTGGGTCCATTTGACTTTAATTTAAATACATAAGGTAGAGGTGTCTGTAATTATAAGCTTCCTACCAGAGGAATATAGTATAAATAAAAAAACACAATAAAAATGTAATTACAAAAGCTGGTTGATTTCTTTTTTGAAAGGAGTTTATGTTGGATAAGAAAACACTGATTTCTATTATTTTTTATGATTACAGCATTCTATTTATATTCTCAGCACTGAATTAATTTCCTTGTCTAATGCTCACCTTGCTGAGGATCCTTTCAAAATACTTTAATGAGTTGAGTACATAAATCATCTTAGTGAACACAAATACTTACATGTAAAAACTCTGGAGGGAGCTTTTTTTTTTAGATTTTAGAGTGGTAGATAAGTCACTGAAAGGCTTCATGCCTCTTTTTTTAATCTTTCAAAGTAAAATAAGTAACAATTGTCCTTTTTCACAGACTTAACAGTGGCAAAGTCTTAAGAAAAATTCAAGAGAAATATAAAGCATTTCACAGATATCTATGTAAAGTATTATAAATAAAATTTGCCAAGTATAGACTTAACATTAGTGTACATTTTTATAACCCTTAACTATAAGCTGGCATCACTCCAGAATTGTAAATGAATTATATGCATGTAGGCACATGTCCCTATTAATAATGAGAATTTCCTAAAGATTTATTATGGACTGAAATTTGAGAAGTCACTTTTAAATATTAAAAACCAGACTCGAGGGTGCCTAGGTGGCTCAACTGTTAAGTGTCTGCCTTCAGCTCAGGTCATGATCCCAGGGACTTAGGATCAAGCCCGGGGTAGGGCTCCCTGCTTTTCGGGGAATGCGCTTCTTCCTTTCCCACTCCCTCTGCTTACAGTCCCTTTCTCACAGTCTTTCTCACTCTCTCTCTGTCAAATAAATAAAATATTTTCAAAAAATAAATTAATTAATTAATAATTAATAAATAAAAACCAGACGAGAGAATATTTCATTCATTTCTTTCATTAGTTTTATTTATTTATTTATTTATTTAAGATTTTATTTATTTATTTGACAGAGATCACAAGTAGGCAGAGAGGCAGGCAGAGAGAGAGAGAGGGGGAAGCAGGCTCCCTGCTGAGCAGAGAGCCCGATGTGGGGCTCCATCCCAGGACCCAGGGATCATGACCTGAGCTGAAGGCAAAGGCTTTAACCCACTGAGCCACCCAGGCGCCCCTCATTAGCTATATTTAATGTATGTTGTTCTTAATTCTAATTTTTAAATATTTTATGTATTTTTATTCTGATATAGAAGAAAAATTTCTTAAAATGCCCAACCTTTCCTACTTCTCTCTGCCTTGATCACCAGAATCAAAACCACACATAAGTGAACAATTTAAAAATAAATTTAAAAAGTACAGTAGTTCCGTGATGTGTATGAGTCCTCACTAAATATTTAAATGCATTAGAGGTTCTCACACATTCAACATGAGTCTGGTCATTTAAGTGGCAGATACTTGTCAATCATATGGAGAATCACTGGGTATTGAGTAAACATTCCTTAATTTACTAGTTTATAAACTTTTCATATGTTGAATTTTTTTTTTAAGATTTTATTTATTTATTTGACAGAGAGAAATCACAAGTAGGCAGAGAGGCAGGCAGAGAGAGAGAGGAGGAAGCAGGCTTCCTGCTGAGCAGAAAGCCCGATGTGGGGCTCGAACCCAGGACCTGGGATCATGACCTGAGCCGAAGGCAGCGGCTTAAACCACTGAGCCACCCAGGCGCCCCTCATATGTTGAATTTGCTTAAAGTCAGTCACATCTATATTCTTATTCAGCAGGTGCATAACAAATCCCTTTAGAGACACTAAAAGTTTTCCTAAATGAGAATCACTGAAGGGAACATAAAGACTCATCTATGATGTGATTGGGAATATAGTAGCAGTTTTTAGTTTCTTTAAAACTGTATACCTAGTGGGCCTTGCATATCTACCTCATAGTTTGCAAGGAAACGGAGGAAAGTATGTTTCTATAGCTTCTTTCACTCTTAATGATTCATCATTGTACAGCTATAAACATTAGGAAACATAAAATCCCATCAATACAGAAGCAAATTAGGAATCAATATCATGAAGAAGAAATTGATCTATGAACCCACAACTCTGATCTGAGCTCCATAACAGTGATCTAGCCTCTGTGGAATTAAATTTTTCTAAGCCTGTTTTTCTTTTGTTTTATATATATATATATATATACATATATATATATATATATACACATACACACATACATATATATGACAATAACTTTTAGGCCCTCAAGGGAAGTACACAGAAGATCATTAAACCTAAAATGAACAAACTGACAATCAACAACTCAGATATAAATCAGAGAGTGACATGAGAAAATGCTTTTTGAAAGTCCTGTTTACATACCTTAACTTCCAAGGAGAACTCTTTGCTCTTACTTCCTAAAACATTCTGCCTCCCTCATAATTGGCCTAGAGTTCCTGTTTCTGTTCAGTCTACAATAACATAACTGATTCCTTTAACTTTCCAATGATCACCACCACGATCATGTTATTCCAGTCTAAACATTTGATTTAACCCTTGCATACTGTCTGGTTCAATTCTTCATCATGCACACTAGTCAGTCCATAACAGGAGCTCTGGCCTGGACAGCATTCTTTTGTTCTATCATAGTTTAACTTTGATGGCTAGTGAGAAGATCACTGAGGATTTTAGGACTGTCTTACGGTTTTGAGAAATACTTTTCACCAAATACATAATAATTGATTTTTTTAAAATTTCTCATCTCCCTATAAAATTCTCAAAATCATTATTCGGTCATAAATTACTCTGCAGATGATAATCCAGCACTCTCAAAACTGCATTTCCATAATATCAGAAATTTGAAGTGGATTTATGGATGCCTTTGTTGAGACTCACTCCTTGCAAGGTTGAAGAACAAAAATTGTATTAAGGAATTTTTTCTCTTGTCCAAATGAAGTGGAAGAAATAGAAAAGATCAATACATACAAAGAATTTTCTACTTGGAAAATAATAAATATGAACTCTATAATTGTTAAAATAACCAAATCTAATACACTAAAATTTTCTTAACATAATGGAAGCCATTTAAACACATGATCTCTTCTTTTTCCCTACTGATAACCTTGCTTAAAAAGAAAAAAAAAATTACATTGACTTTGAAACAATCCCAAAATATGTGGAATAATTAACAGAGCTGTGATGATTGTTATAAACCTCCGAGAACAGCTATGTAATAAAATTGACATATTAAAGCTACAGAAAAAAAATCAGATACAACTAAACATGATTAATGATGAACTGACTAATTTCACATGCAAAGAATATTAAACAGTTGTGAACTTTGACTCTTATCAAACTGCCTCATTAATCTGATTTTTTGTTTGATAAGAGCACACACACTAGCATATACCTTACTTTGCTCAAATATTTGAATTTCCTATTCTTGCTGCTGTAGTGGATTTTTTTTGGCCAGTTAGAGTAGAAATAGAATCTCCAAATGTCAATGAGGCCATAATATAGAAGGTCATTCCCACAGAATCATAGATATATTTTTTAGTGCTTGTGTCTGATAGAAGATTTGAAAATCCTTCTGTGGCCAGGCATTATTCTGCAGATAATCTCTTCTGAGTGACTTTAACAGTATGATTCATGTTTCTTAATGGTCTTGGAATCTTTAAGTAATTTGGTGACTAATGTTTATGCCCTCAGTTCATTCATAGCTCCTCTTTAGACAAATCCTCAAATTGAAATAAATTTTAAAAATTATTTAATTTCTTACTTGTATGTTCTCTATCAGCTATGGAAATTTTTTCTCCCAAATGAAGTAAAGGGTGGGAAATGGACATAGTCGTCACAACAGAAGAAAGGAAACTGACTATTTATTATGCATCTTCAATCTTATGATTTAAAATGGCCTTTTTTACTGTGTAATAAACTATTCTTGATGCCAGTATTTTTTTTTCCCCCCTGAGGAGGCTTCTGCTTTCACAGTGACAATAACTAGGATCAGAATAATGAGTAGACAGAACACCCATTATTTGGCCTGAAGAAGGCATTAAGGTTACTCCTGGGTATATATCTAAAATGTAAGCATGAACTATATAGTTGCTTTGTGCATAAAAATCGGTTTCTTATATTTTTGCCCTATGTTCATTTTCACTATATATTTTTTGTCTTTCCTTTCACTGCTTTTAATTTTCATAGCTTCAATGTGTACCTCTTTAAGGCAATATTAGGTATCTTGGGGGCTACACAGTGACAAATGCATTTTGTTTCCTTTGTTCTACACCATCACATCACATCATTACATGTCACCACATCTCACTAAAACATGGCTTTCCTTTTTGTGAAACCTAGGTCAGATCTCTCCTTCATGATCCTTATGTCTACCAGAATTTCTCCAAATGCACCATGATTAAAATCAAAAAGAAGGGTTGTCAGGTTACAGACAAAAGAGACATATGACAGCCAATGAACTTAAAAATGAATGTATTAGGATTAAAGATTAGAAACTGAAATGGACAAAAAGGAGTAAAAAAGCTGAAGAAGGCATTTGGTAAAGATTCATACTGCTGCCTGTAATAATTAGGGGAAAAATCAAAATGGAAAATGTGTATCATAACTGTTCAGCATTTTTAAGCCTCTCAATGAAATCAGAAGTGAGAATCTTTAAAGCTTTAAACTCATGAAATTTTCAAAAATATAAAGAACTATCACTACATTTCCTGGGGACTTCTTAACACTGAAGCATCTTCACTGATATAATAATGAAATGTCAGTTAGTGCCAAGCTAGGCTTCGAGGCCCATTTTTCAGGTATACACAATCAAAAGTTGAAATCCAATAAGATTAAGAAGATAGCTTTTCAAATATTCTCAGGAGCTTCTCAAAAATAGACTATTTTAAATTGGTTCAAAAAAAGAAGAAAAAAGACACTCTAAATATAAAATGAATGTTGCAGAAGGTTACAGAAATTCAAGAGCAGAGGAAATTGAATTGCAGCCAAACTAAAACATATAAGATCTCCTTATCAATAGATGGTTACTCCTTTTATTTATATTCTCAAATGTATAACAAAATCGGTAGAAAATAAGATAACTAGAAATAGGATTCTCTTATTTTAGTTACTGAAGAGTCTCATACTTTGGAGATTCAGTTAATGCAAAAAAGTAAAAAAAAAAAAGTAAAAAAGCTATAACCTAATTAGAAATAATGTGTTGCTCTTTATCCTGTTTTATAATTAACCTGCATGAATTAAACCACTGTAGGCTTTCTCCGCACCCCACCAAAGATTTGTTTATGGGGGAAGAGCAAATCTAAGGTTGCCTTTCTCTTTTTTTTTTTTTTTTTTAAAGATTTTATTTATTTATTTGACAGAGAGAGATCACAAGCAGGCAGAGAGGCAGTCAGAGAGAGAGGAGGAAGCAGGCTCCCTGCTGAGCAGAGAGCCCGATGCGGGGCTCCATCCCAGGACCCTGAGATCATGAGGACCTGAGCCGAAGGCAGCGGCTTAACCCACTGAGCCACCAAGGCGCCCTGCCTTTCTCTTTTTTAAATCCAATCTATTTCCATATACTTTGTGTTAGATGAAAGTATTTAAAAATTGAGATATTAATGTCCTATATACATCATTTCAAGTACCTTTTCTATATTCTTTTCTTTTGTAGAAAACAAAAATATGGGATACGGTTATTTTTATTGTGGCAACTCAAAGATGGCTGAAAATTAGACCACCAATAGATGGGGTGAAGGGCCTCTCTTCTTAAATCTGAACTGACCTATGATTGCTTTGACCAGTAGAGTGTAATAGAAATGATGCCACACCAGTTTGGTACTTGGAATTCAAAGGATTCCTACCTTCTACTTTGGTCTTGTGACATCCTGAGCCAACATATCAGACTGACTACTCTGCTAGAGAGATCACATGGTGAGGAGGAAAGGGGCTGCTGAGCGCTCTCTTCCAGCTGCCCCCTCTAAGATACCACACATGGAAGTAAAACCATCTGGGACACTCTAGACCAGCTCAACTCCCCCATGTTATCCCAGTGCATCTCAGGTAAGCAAATGAATTGTCCAACCATGTCTTACCTGAATTCCTGACACATTTAACTGAAAAATACAAAATCATGTTGCTTAGTCTATTAAGAAGCCATATATCACTGGACCAGTGGGCATACAAGCTGATATTCCGCAAAATAGAAAGTTGTATCTGTTAAACTATTTTAGAGTTTAGAAAAACCTACTTGTCTGCCCCTCTCCAAAACTGTGATGAAAACAATATAGTCAGGATACCTGGATGGCTCAGCTGGTTAAGCATCTTCCTTCTGCTCAGGTAATGATCTTAGAATCCTGGGATAGAGCCTTGCATCTGGCTCCCTACTCAGCGGGGAGCCTGCTTCTCCCTCTCCTCCCTACTTGTGCTCTCTCTCCCTGTCTCTGTCTCTCGCACTCTCTCTCCCTATCTCTGTCTCTCTCAGATAAATACATAAAATCTTTAAAAAAAAAAAAAAGAAAAGGAAAAGAAACATAGTTATCTTTTCATCAGTTTAATCTAGCTGGAAATTCCTTTAACTCTGAAGGAGCAGATATTAGCCTCTGTCAGAGATGGGGATAATTATCAAGCCTTGTATTAATATATGCGAAATTATAAGATTATCTCAATATATTATTGCTTTTAAAATTATAAAGCCTATTTAGAAAAAAAGTATAATACAGATATAGATTTTGTAATAATGTATATTTAAATGTATGCCCATATATAATGAATAATATTGACAAATATTCATTGATTTATACTACACACAAGCCCTATTCTAGACATTGGAGATCATATTTTTCTAAATATAACTGATATTACTAAGTAAATAAGTAGCTAGATGCTTTATATCTTCCCTAAACATTAACTGTGACCAACTAGCAACTATGTTTCATTGTATTTCAAGGACCTTAGTAATATCCTTTTACTGCCTTTCCTTTTAACTTTTTTTTTTAACATTATTATGTATTACTTGTACATACACAAGAAATATATCTGTACATATCAAGAAGCTGAGGAGAGAGTACATAAATAAATAGAAAAAATATGTATGATGATTTTGCTTTAAACCAGAATAAACTGTAATGGGAATTGCTCGAGTGATCCCAACGGTAGAAAATGGCTTGAGAAGATAAAGTTAAAAGGGGGACATTAATCATACTTTATAATTTCTTTCTATATCACCCCAGAAATGCAGGAAGACTATTTCATCTATAGCCAACATATTCTCATCAGCTTGGGAAGGGTGATATGCTTAAAGATGATGTTGAAATTTCATTTAATGGACTAGCCTGAAGTAATGTCTCAATGCAAGTATTCACATTACTGATATTAATGTTTATACCTTATGTGAAAGAACAGTATTGGTGTAACCAGGTCACTCATGCAAATCAGCAGACTCCCACTGTACAATATTAACTTCCTACTATAATTTGATCAGGCTCAGTGACCTGGAGGTAATAAATGAGTAAGTCAACAAACTGAACAACAGATAAATAAATCAACTGCCAATAACATTCTTTCAAACCATCCAATCCCCTGGGATTGATATGTTTAATTAAAGAAAATAAATTGTGCTGTGTTGAATCACTAATGATGCTGTGAATCAAATAGTATTTAAATGATTTGTCTTGCAGTATTTGTGTGCTAATTATATTATTCAATTCTGTATGAGCAAGCAAGATAAAGGAAATAGAAATAAGATTTATTTTATCATGTGGTGAGTTTTGTTTGATGAAATCATGAGTGATTAGCCATTTTAAATAAAAAAACAGAAAAATGAAATCACCATGACACATAAAAATTACAAATTACATTTGTCTGAGTTACAGACTTAGGGTGCCATTTTGTAGTGAGCTCCCCAAATTTGTAACTTTTAGCCATTATGGTGAATACCTTTCATTCTCTCACAGAACACATTGTGATTAAATTGGGATGACGAGTTCCACCTGATTTAACACATAAATAGGGGCACCTGGGTGGCTCAGTGGGTTACAACCTCTGCCTTCGGCTCAGGTCATGATCCCAGGGTCCTGGGATCAAGCCCCGCATTGGACTCTCTGCTCAGCGGGGAGCCTGCTTCCTCCTCTCTCTCTCTCTGCCTGCCTCTCTGCCTACCTGTGATCTCTGTCTGTCAAATAAATAAATAAAATCTTTAAAAAGAAAAAAAAAACACATAAATAAATAGAGCAGACAAAAGTAACCAAATAATAAAAACCACAAGCAATGGGATATATATTATCAACCATAACTATAATGTGGAGAGATTCAGGCAAGATGCATAAACCATTGTCTTAAGGGACCCCTTTCCTACCTGTGTTTTCTACAACACTTACAATTGTGACTAAGTCATATCAATATGGTGACCTCTCACATGTAGGAACTTAGACTCTAGATCAACAGCCCATGTTTTAACCACTAAAGCTTCGGTTTCTTCATCTGGGCCCCAGTATCCATAGCTGAAAGAGTCCAATAATGGTACCTACCACATAGATGGTAAAATTATATGAACTAATAATAACTGTGAAGCTCTCAGTTAAGTGTCTGAAGTTACAGAAATCTAATAGGAGGCTGATGTCATTTTCAATTGTTATCATGATCAGAAAATGACCCCAGTGGTTAGAGACTTCATACCTACCGAGCAAATAAGACTGCAATTTTCTCCTCAAAGCTATTAAGACTCTTAAAATTTATTCTTTCATTGTCTCAAATTGTCTCAAACTAAGTCCTCTTAACCATCTCTAAAATAATTCTTATAAATAGAAAAATCTGAGTCACAAGCTAATCTCATTAGGGTTCAAACCTGGAGCTGGGAGTGGGGCCAATCTAAGCCAAACCAAAACATTGTCACTGAAAATTTCAAATGTTTTGTGTAGACTTAATAATATTTAAATCTATAAGTCAGCACCTGCAGTCTTACTATATATACTATGTTCTGTGTGATGAAGGAAGTGTTACATTCCACCATAATAAAACCACCACATACGAACTTATTAGATAATAATGTATATGTGTTTGTATACACTTTCAAAGACAAAATGTGTGCATCTTGAAAGGGAAGATAGAATTTTTTTTAATGTTTATATATTACATGTCAAAAATGCACAAGCTTTGAGTAGACAGGAATTGGGAAATGGAAATGGAGGTTATAATTTGGTGGCAGCAAACTGATAAAAAAAAAGTTTTTATGAGGATAGTGAGGACATAAAGAAGACTGCAATTGAGAGTGTAAGTGAAAAGTAGTAGAAAGTAAAGTTGAAGGAATGATTGGCCTTACAGTCAAGAGAAGGAAATTGGGCTTGATCCCAAGTGGGGAGCTGTAATCAGTCTAGAATCCTTTACTGACATGATGAAACCAGTGTTTCACAAGGATTAGTCTGACTGAAGTGGACAGAGATTGCTGAAGGTAAAGGAACCAGTCACCAGATTGTATAGTAATTTAAGATTGAGGAGATAAAGCAGTGGACTAAAGTGGCACAGTGGAACAAGCAGAAAACAATCGAGGACAAGTGTTAATGAGAAACTGAATTTAGAAGAGGAAGGGGAAATGTCTAGACCAGTATTTTTTCTAGGAATTTAGTTTAGAAGTAAAAAATCATGGTTGTACTAATATAAAAGTGGAGAAGGAGAAAAAGTTATTAAGGAGTGAATACTGAGGGGCGCCTGGGTGGCTCAGTGGGTTAAGCCGCTGCCTTCGGCTCAGGTCATGATCTCAGGGTCCTGGGATCGAGTCCCATGTCGGGCTCTCTGCTCAGCAGGAAGCCTGCTTCCCTCTCTCTCTCTCTCTGCCTGCCTCTCCGTCTACTTGTGATCTCTCTCTGTCAAATAAATAAATAAAATCTTTAAAAAAAAAAAAAGGAGTGAATACTGATTTGAAATTTGGGAGTTTTTTATTTCTTGAAGGCAGGAATTTTAGGGTGGAAAAATGTCAGTTGACTCTATGGGTGAAGTTCATGGGAGAGGTCAAATCTGGAGCATCTCAGAGGACTCACTTGTACCTTCACACATTTCAAAGCTGAATGTGGAGATTAGAATATATTTTTGAATTTCAAACCAAGGAAAGTTCATTTAAAATATATTCTTTTGCTAGGTCTTATTGAATCCTTTGAATTATCTGGTGAAAAGAATCAAAATGTCTTTTCACAGAGTGATTCCAATGATTGGAATCCAACTCATTATTTATATATAACTGAGTTGCCATTATCTGTGGTTATTACTTACATATAGTTATGTTGTCATGATTTGTGATGAAATTTGGTATTTTATATTAATCAATATAAATATATATAGTTTCTCTCCACAAGGTGTCTTTTTAAAATTTTTCTTAATTCTTAAATAAGCCAAACTCGTAGTCTAAAATGTTGAATCAGCAAGTTTGCTTTGACTGAAGTAGAAAAGGAATCAAGCCATAATCCATTTAACGTCTTCCGCCGTCTGTAAGAAGCAAGAACTTTTTACCATATGCTGAATGCAAAACAGATGTCGTTCAGTAGATTTGACTATGGACCATTTCAATTTTTTACTTTTAAGACAACATTTAAGGATGCCAGATTGTTCGAATCACAAGCGTCAACCATTCATTAGCTTAATGGAAAAAAGGTAACAGATTATGTATATAATAGTCACCCAGGGAGAAGATATACATTTACAACCCATAACACTTACGTAGATAGATTGTAGACATAATAATCTTCCACAGGAGGGAGAGAGACAATTACTCTAATGGAAAACAAGAGAAGGTGATTAACATTAAACGCTACCCAAAGACAGATATTTGAAATGGGGATGACATACAGGGTAACTACGTAACTTGGCCTTGCCGTTTTGAGCAACAGAGCTAGGCAAGATAATATATGCATTGAGATGCCACAGTTTGAAGAAACCATTGTAGATTTGTCTTTAACTTTTTGAAGAAATCACACTGTTTTCCCACTTGCTGTGGTTAACTGAATTCCTAAAATGACTACCAAAGATGACATACCTATAATTAATTTCCTATAAGTATGGTGAAATTCACTCTGATGATGATGTGAGGTTTTAGATCACAGTTGACCTTAAGATTGGGAAATTATCTTGCCGAGTCTTATTGACTTACATGAGCCCTTAAAAACAGAGAACTTTCTTTGTATGAGAATGATTGGATGTGTTCTGGCTGGACTGAGGATAAAATGGGCCACAGGAGAAGAAAAGTGGCAGCTTTAAGGAATTGAGAAAGTCTCTCAGGCAGAGAGCCAGCAAGGTATGGAGGACTTCAGTCCCACTACTGCAAAGAACTGAATTCTGCCAATAAAAAGAAGGATTTTGGAAGAGGACCCCAATCTCCAGTAAGAATGCAGTTGGCCAACACTTTGATTTCACCTTTGTGAGACCCTGAATATAGAACCTAGTCAAGCCCACCTGGACTTCTAACTTATAGAATTATGACTTAGAAAAAGTAATGTTAGAGAACAAATCCTTGATTTTATTAGGGCTGGAAGACCAAAAATTTTACTACATATTAAATGCCTACAGCATGAGAAAAAAAATCCTTTCAGATCTACAATATGAATAACCACGGAGGAGCAAAACATAGCTAGGCCATCATTCAAGATTAATTTAAGGAGAAGGTTAGAAAGGATGTAAAAATACATATGTATTCATTTTGAATACTAAGCGTTAAACCAAGAAACAGTATTTCATGAAAATGCCTCTGGTGTATATTGTCAGACATATTAAAGTATAAGGAAATGCAGTATGTGACTAAATAAAAATTTAGTGATTCTTTGATTACTATGGCATTATTAAATACCTGCTTTATTTGTACTTATAAATGAGAGAAAGATTTTTATTTATTTATTTATTTATTTATTTATTTATTTATTTATTTATTTATTTTTTTTAAAGAGAGGGAAGCAGGCTCCCCTCTGAGCAGAGAGCCCGATGTGGGACTCGATCCCAGGACCCCGAGATCAAGACTGAGCTGAAGGCAGCAGTTTAACCCACTGAGCCACCCAGGCGCCCCAGATTTTTATTTTTGATCTATAGTTGTCTCATCGAAGTACTTTCTTCTTAACAAGGAAATACATAAGAAATTTCCTCTTTGTAAAGCAATAAAGGAGTTTTGATTATGAAAGTGATTATAAGAGATAATAAATTCATGTCCATTTTCAAGGGAGTGCCATATCAGATGGACTATGGCAGGGGGAAATATGGAGCTTTGAGAAGTGGCAGAGTGCTAGGACATAAGCAGCAGATGAAAAGGGAAAGAAAACACATCACTAATGGACCACCACGCTCCAGGCATTTGGAATCAAATAAATGTGGAACTTCCAGGTCTGAGTGACTACTTGTGGTGTTTGCTCATGCATCTTTATTTTTTTAGTCATTCTGTCTTTCCTGTATGCTCTGTTTGTTTCTCTCCTATGATTATTGGCACTCATTTCTAAGCAAATACATCCATTATTACCAAGTTTGTGGTGAGAAATCATAATTTCTTACCTCATTCTTTTATTTTCCCCATTTTTTTCCTGCTTTATTATAAAGTTTTGTATATCTGTTGAGTGTGAATTTTTTTTTTCTATAAGATTACACTGGTGAACAAAAAATATTAACATTAACTTTGTGTTTTCAATGTTATGGTTATTTATTTTGATAGCTTTAATATTAAGTTGTCACTATTCTAAGTCACAATTCAAGGGTAATAGATGTGACTTAATCTCTACTTGACTGCACAAATGAACCATGAAAATGATTCAGTAGGACTTCCAGGTGGCCAAATTATAAAACACTTGGAATTGCGACATAGATGATGCTTCTGAATGCAGCTTATAAGCTGTTCTAACACACTTTCCATGGTCTCTATTTTTCTCAGTGGACTTCAGTTAGGCTTCCTCCCAAAATGTTACATTTAAGCAATTCTCAGTAAGATCAGAAATCTAGGTTTCTAAATCCCAAACACGTTTTTGATCCCTTATTATGAGACTTTCAACATTTGATGCTATTGGCCATATCTTCCTTCTTAAAGGACAGATGCTTCTGAATATCTTCTTCTTCCTACTTCCCAGATCACTTATATTTCTTTGTGCTCCTATCCTCTTGTCAGCCATTCAGTGTTAAGTTCCTAAAGTTCTCCCATTGGCCTAATTTCTATGCCTGTGTTCTTCCTATAAGTGATTTCATCTACCATTGACTGGTAGGTCACTCCCTTTCTTGGATTTCAAATCCACACCTATCAACTTTCAGGGATGTATCCAACTGCCAATTTCCCTCCTCTTGGATTCTTGGCTAAAAGCCACCCAAACTTAATATGACTGGAGCCAAACTTAGAGACTTCCAGCATGTAATAGTTATATATTTTTCTGTAAAAAAATGCCTCAAAACTTAGTGGTTTGATAAAAAATAAACATTTATTATATCTCACAGTTTCTCTAAGTCAGGAATTTGAGACTGGCTTGACTAGGTATTTTGGCTTGGCGTTCAGTCACATGTTCATGATTATAGTCATTTGAAGGCTTAATTAAAGATGGAGGTTACATCTTTAAAGTACCTTACTCACATGTCTGGCAAGTCAGTACTGTCGTTCATCAGGAAGCCTTAGTTGCTCTCCACAAGGGCTTCTCCTGAGGACTGCTTAAGTGTCCACAAAACATGATAGATGTCTTCTCCCAGAGGGAGCAATCCAAGAGACCAAGATAGATGGTGTAATATCAGCTCCATAGTATTCCATCAGTTATCCAGGTCAATCATGATTCAGAATGAGAGAGGAGTACACAAATACGTGAATACCAGATGGTAAGGTATTATTGGGGGCTATCTTGAAATATTACTACCATACTACATAAGCTTATCTTTTTCTAGATTTTTAGTGATAACAGATAGGCAAGTCAAGGACCTACGAGTCATTCTTAAGGCTCTCCTCCTTTTCACTCTTGCATATTCAGTCTGTTGCTTAGCTTTGTGATTTTGCCGCTCCAAGAGGTTTTAAATCCACTCTTACCAACTCTAACTACTAACACCTTAGCCCTAACGAATCCAACTGCATATATTTTCATCTTCTTACAATCAGTTATTTGCCTTGCAGTTAAAGTAAACTTTCCAAAACACAAATTAACTTGTGCTATGCTTTACCTTGAAACATATCCTTGGTTCTTGTTGCTCTCAGGCTAAAGACACTAACATGACTTTAATAGGGCTTCCAAAACCCTACATGGTTTGGTATCTACTTATGTCTTCACCTACATTTCATAGGATATTCCCCTTTCCAGAAGACAAAATCATCCAGTTCTGTTATACTATTCTTCTGTACATGGGGACTTAGCTGTCCTTCTAACTGGATAAGTTATTCCTGGTGACTTTTCTCAGTAAACAATCATATCATTTTTTTATATCTGACTCCCTCAGAGAAAATCTCCCAACCTCTGATTGGTTTAAATATTTCTATAAATGGTATTGTATCATGTACCTCACATTCATATTCCTTATAGGATTATAATTTTATTTTAATTTTTATGGTTTTCTGTTAACTACTTTACTTATTTAGCTATATTAGTCCCCACTGCCTTTAAGGCTTCTGCCTTTGTAACTTCTGTTGATGCAAAACCAATAAGAAGATGGGAATTTTTTAAAATTATGATGACATTTGATATCTACACCAACAAATACTAAATAGCAGTCCTTGACTGGTACTACGGTGAATAAAAAAACATAACAGTTATGATGTCCACTTGGTTTTGAAAAGATTAATATGATCATGGAATAATCAGACTTAGGTAAAATACTCAGGACATCCATCAAGGAAGACTGTGTTATGATTGAGAGGAACTAGTACACTTCACTTATATTTCAGTCATAAAATTTTAGAGGCTCATAGTAGTTAATCCAACTTTGTCTTTGGCTACATTGTATAATTCCATGTTGATATTTTTGGTGTAGCTGGCCATTTGGTAACAACCAATAAATTAAAATGATAGTCTGCCACCCCACAACCAAAACTAATCACCATAACTATATAAATATTTGATCTTGAAAACTATTAATTATTCTATGAAGACATTCAATTCAAACATTTAAGCACCTGACATATGTGAAACATTATGTAATGTGATTGAGCTGCATAAAACACCATATGACATGCTAATTCAAGTTGCTTAAAGTTTATTTAGGAAGATAAATAATATGTAACTGTAATATAACTGTAAGATAATGTAAATTGTGGAAAGTATCTTAATATCATAGAAGCTGTCTTCTCTAAATTCAAGAACAATTTCTTGAAGGTTGGGGATTATCAAGCTCTTCATATGCCTTCTGCTGTTTTAGCAATTTACCATACTATTTCCATTATACAAAGACAAACCAAAAAAAATTGGCTCACCAAATCCAGTGTTCACTTTTATTAAAAAGTCACAGAAACTGTTCTGACAAGAAAGTCACAGAGTGATATCTGACCCTATAACTCTTAGCCCCAAATTCCAGGAGACAAGTTAAGTACTGTTGCTTGAAGCCTGCTGTTGTATGAATTTTCACAGGCAACCTCTTGGCCTATCTCTCTAGGCCAAAGACTTCTCCAGCCTCGTAGAATATACTCTTGTACTCAACAGTTATCATGAAACTTAAGCTTCAGCTACTTCCTCCTCCTTTATTCCATATAGAGGATATTGCTATAATATTATAGAAGTAAATTCATTCACTTCTTTTAAACTATGTTAGATTTTTATTTTATTTTATTTTATTTAAAGATTTTATTTATTTATTTGACAGACAGAGATCACAAGTAGGCAGAGAGGCAGGCAGAGAGAGAGAGAGGAGGGAGCAGGCTCCCCGGTGAACAGAGAGCCCGATGCGGGGCTCGATCCCAAGACCCTGGGATCATGACCTGAGCCGAAGGCAGAGGCTTTAACCCACTGAGCCACCCAGGTGCCCCTATGTTAGATTTTTAAATTTATGCTTGTCATATGTATACATACATATGTACAGTGAGTGCTAGCTGCCTGTGAAGATGTGTAAGAGGGTTCTTGGCCAAAAGTAAGTTTTGTCACAAAGGCTAATAAAATATGGTGAGAGGAGCCAAAAGAAGAATGGAGGGGTAGAGTGAAGTGACTGATGATGTGATTTTAAAGGATGAGGAGAGGCTACCTGGAAGAGATTGTGGTAAGTATTAAAAATGAGTCATTCGGGGCACCTGGTGGCACCTTAAAAAAATAAATAAATAAATAATTTTAAAAAATGAGTTATTCTGTGGAACAGCAACATACATGGAAGAAGGCATTCCAGGCAAGGAGGGCAATCATGAACAAAACAGTGAGTTAGAAAAGTACAAGGTATGTTTGGAAAATAGTCTCACTTTGAGGACCCTGGAACAGTTTCTATATGGCAGTGTACAGTAAGAGACAGGGCTACAAATATGATATTATTAGTCACACCACATAGAAAAACTGGCTTTTGTTCTAAAGGCGCATGTTCAGGATTTTTCTTTAGGAATATGTAGACTTAGAACTTGTATATATGTGTTCTATACCTCTGTAAGCCCATCTCAAAACTTCTGTGCATAAACTGTGGGTCAGCATTAATTTTTAAGAAATCTAATACAAAATTGAAAATTTTATTTGGTTTTGGAAAAATGCTTATCGAACCTAAGCTAAGCCTTGCAAGAAATCAAGTTATTGTTGTATTTAAGCTAAACATATACTGGTTCTACCTTGTTCTTAAGAGTACATTAGAGGAAGGCACTAGAGTAAAGAATGCTTTATTGAATTTTGTCAACATCTCTCAGATTTATTAGGTAGAAGCTAGATATGAGCAGGGGAAGAAACATCCTGAGTCAGAGTCCCAAGTGCTTAGGAGGGGAATGACAGAAATAGGAGCTGGAGGCAAGGATGGTGATGAATAGGTTACACATTTGGAGCCTGGTGGTGCTTTCTGACTTTGTGGCTTCCAAGACGCTAGCGCTAACCAGACCAAGAGCCATAGGTGCAGAACATGCATTCTCCTCTTCACTTGTGCCCAGGATAACCCCCAGGCTCATTACAACATAGGTACACTGAGATCATGGCCCCTCTAACCATGGGCAGAGGCTGCCATGTTGGTTCTTGTACAAGCCTTATAGAATCAAAAACTCCCCCTTGCAAACTGTGGGAGGGGTCCCCCCACGTGATTGGAAGCAGCCTCCACTAGAGACCACCTCATCCATGACAAAAGACCCAGCTCACATAAAAGAAAAGGACTCCTGTAGCCTTAGGGCAATTGCCAGCTCTGGGCCTGTCCACTCTCCCACCTTGAGAGGGTACTTTCCTTCCTGCTGCCTTTATTCCGGCATGGATCCTCATATAACTCTCATGGGAATCCAAGAACTGGGAGACGTCCAATCACACAACACAGACTCTGACAGGTCTTTGACTCCTCCTCAGCAGGAAGCAATGCCCCATCTGTCTTCTCAGAAATTCTTAAAACTATATTACATATTATTTAATTTTAGGAGGTTTATAATAACTAACACTAAAATTAGTCTTATTTTTGTTTTTTGTTTTTTTGCTATACTAAATGTTATTTCTCTAAGCAAAAGAGAACTTGTTTTATCTTAGTTGTACCAAAGAAAACCAGAGCTAGAGAGTAGTTAAAGGTAAAAACAGATTTTAGTCTGGAAATACGGAAAATAAGAAAAAGAGACCTTATTATGCAAATAAACTCAATTCTGAATAAGAGGAAAAGTGAAATTTATAGTTGGGGACAAGGTGGGGGCATCAGTGGATGGAAAATTACTAAAAGTGACCCTTGAGAATTGAGGGCATTCTGACTAAACTGATTTGACAGGATTCTTGCTGAAGGCAGGCCAGGGTTATGAGAGGTCACCTGTGCGGGGGAAGGATGAGATTTGATCAGCTGTTGAGGAGATTAGATATCAAGAGAGGGGATTCTTGCTAAACTGATTCAGCAAGATCTTGTTCCAACTGGGCAATGCAAAGAGGAACACATTGTCCAAACATTGAGGCCTAGTTGAGAAGAGGATTCAGAGTAGCCTGGCAATGGTTGGTCAGGGAGATTGTCTTGTCAGTGTGAACACACATATCTAAGCCAAAGGCAGAACACTCAGGAAAGACGGACAGTACTTTGCTGAAATGTCTAGAGGACTTCAAATGTTACTGTGAACTTTCAACATTAAGTGGTACACATTCATTCTTGGTTTGTCTTTACATATCTTTGTGGTAAGTGGTTCCTGCCTTTCTGAAATGCTCTATGAGTCTCAAGTAATTAGAAACTGATTAATCAAATTTGTAGTACCTTATTTGGTTGATTTTTTTTTTTCTCTGCTGAATGAATTCTGCCTTTAACTAATGGATGATGGTGTTGATAACAGAGGACATTTTAATCACTGTGCTCTAGTGATAGATGGTCATTCCATTTAATCAAATGTTATCTGACAGAGTGTTGTCTTTGGGGTTTGTTCAGGTAGTGATTCACAGGTGGGACGCATGCGGTGGGGCAGAGGAAACATTATAAGTTTCTTAAATAATATAGTTAGACCAAGACATGAAAAACGAGACTGCATCTTATAGAGAAAATTTCTAAACCAACATTTACTATGGTTACTTAAAAGAACTATGATTTTTAAAAAACCGTATGAGAAATACTTGAAGCTTTCCATGCAGAGCTTTCAAACCAAGTACGTTCTTGCATGTTCCTCAGTTTAAATCCAAACATATGCTAAGAGAATGGTCAATATATTATTAATTCATCTCTTTTATCTAACTGCTTTTGAAAGGGGCTATTTCTATTAACAAAAACAAAAACAAGAAAAACCAGTCCAAAATGGAGTCACTTTTGCTAAACCCCACCAAGACTGAATACCTAACCTAATTACAGCTTCAGCCTCTACCAGTAGTGGAATTTTAAACCAATCAGCCTGGAATTTCCTGATCAGCACTTGCGAGGCAATCCGCATAATAAGATCCACTGCCCTTCTCGCTAAGGGAAGGTGACCTTGACTGAAACAATTCTTTTGCTAACGACTTCCTTCTCCCTCCCCATTTCTGCCTATAGAACCCCTCCACTTTATATAGCTCCTCCATTTCCTGGATGGCAGGCTACTTGATTCACGAATCTCTGGATAAAGCCAATTAGATCTTTAACTTTACTCAGTTGAATTTTGTATATATTACATACATTATTAATTATATATTAATTATACATATTAGATACCTGGCATATAAGTCTCTGGCTTGAAAACTAAAAATTTTAAATCATACATCGCATACAATTGCTGAATAGATCTTGCTCCAAATTTGAGTACGCTTTTAAGTATTTTAATTCTTTTCCTATATATAGAGGTAATAGTTTTAAACTAGAATTTTTAACAGAGTAAATCCACAGTTCACAACTTCTAAAATTAAAAAAAAAAATGAAAAAAGCATTGACAGTATTAAAACAGTAGCTAACAAAAGAGTGAGGTCATACAAAAGAGAAAGGATCTTTAAAGCTTACTTGATGCAGCCAAGTGAAATATGTAGGAGCATAGCCTAAAAGACAGTATCTTCTTACAGAAGAAATCTCCAGGGAGCCATGCTAAGCCAGGAGAGCAAAACCTCTTACCGTAAAGGAAGGGGATTTGTCACTGTACAAGCTATCCATTGCTACAATAATGCTGTGTAAATAGGCACCTCAAAACTCAAGCATAGAATAAGCAGTCATTTATTTTGATAATGATCCCACAGTTCAATGATTTAGGGTAAGCATAGCTCAGTGGTTCATTTGGTCCTGGAATACGCATATATCAGGCATTCAGCTGATGCATCCCAGGCAATAGGGAAGAGGGACAATGGCGCCCGTGGTTCTCACTTTGCAGCAGGTTAGGCCAGGCATGTTCTCATTTGAATGACAGAACACAAGAGGGCATAAGCCCAATCATTCAAAGCTACTGCTTGCGTTGGGCTTACCAACATCCCATGGGCCACTACGTCAGTCTAGGGAGAACACTATCAGGTTATATGGCAAACAGGGAGGCCTGGAGAATGATGCAGTATTAAAGTCATTAATGCAGTCAATCTGCCTGGAGCCCTCATCAGCTAGTCCCCAAGACCTGACCTTTACTGCCCACCTGTTTGCACTCACTAACTTTGTCTTACAATTTTTTTCTTCAACTCTTCATCTCTTCTTTCTGGGTTCTCTCTTAACTCGGGGAAATGAAACCAGAAACTACCCCTCAAGCAATAGCCAGGGCCCTGGTAAGGCCTTCAGCTGTCTAGACCACCCAGACCAGTTTGAGTGTAACCCCCAACTTGCACGGATGTACAATGGATTGAACTCTGGAATGACCTACAATTACTTTTACCGCATTTTATTTTATTTTATTTTTAAAAGATTTTATTTATTTATTTGACAGATAGAGATCACAAGTAGGCAGAGAGGCAGGCAGAGAGAGAGAGGAGGAGGCAGGTTCCCTGCTGAGCAGAGAGCCCAATGTGGGGCTCGATCCCAGGACACTGGGACCATGACCTGAGCCGAAGGCAGAGGCTTTAACCCACTGAGCCACCCAGGCGCCCCACTTTTACCGCATTTTAATACTAAAATCTCCACCCAAGGAGGAGCCTAAGCATCATCTACTTAACATACAATGTTTATACAGACGTATTTCCTTAAGGCATATGTGTGACCTTATGTTTGCCTCTAGATGACAAGACTTCCCTATCTAAATATTCAGCTTAACCCTAAACAAAAGGAGCCCATTCACCCTCTCTCAGGAAGTCATGTCTTTGGGAGTCATATTCCCCATGATCTCTTATTTGTTGCAAATCAAGTTTCCTTTGTACAATAACTCACCAGATATAGTTTCTGTTACTCACCAAGGAGTAGACTCACCTGGGTTCAGTTATAGAGCACATACTAAGTATCCAGGAACTTGTTAGAACATACTTAGCAAACTCATATTAAGGATATAGTGGAAGGCCACTCTCGATTCCCCCGCCCCACTGTAGGAGGTCCAGAAAAATTGGTAAAATTTAATGTCTAGCATGTCACACGATAAAACACCTTAGATAATTGGTGAACAAAGAAAAATCTACTGACCGTATATCAATAAAAATAGAATAAATAGACATGGCTGTGTTCATTCAGTGAGGTCATGAATTTAAAGAATGATTTGAGATGTGGTGGGGGTGTGGGGTGGTGGAGTGGAATTCTTTAGAACTTAAGAAAACCACATTAAGAATATATATGATATAGAAATGCTAGTATTTACAGTTGAAGAAAATATAAAACAATAAAATAAAAAGGATTTATTTTATTTGGATGGTTTCTAGTTTGGGGCTATAACAAGCAAAGTTGTTATGAACTTTCAAGTGTAAGTTTTAAACAATCATGTGTTTTTATTTTTTTGATAAATATTAGGAATTGGGTCATTGGATCATATGTTAAATGTAGGTTCGCTTTAAAAAGAAATCCTGCCAATTACATTTTAAAATGTCTGTTTCGTTATGTATGCCAGCTAGCAATATAGGAGTATGAGAGTTCTGGTTGCTACTTATCTTTACCAATACTTGGTATTGTCAATCTTATTTTACTTTTAGCATCCTAATGAGTTTAGATTTAATCTGAATTTTCCTGAAGATTAAGGATGTTGAACATATTTCATGTGTCTGCCATCTTTGTATGTTCTTTGGTTCTGTGTGTGAAAGTTTTCCTATATTTTGAATTGGGCTCTATCTTTTGTAGAGTTGTAAAATCTTTTTATATATTCTGAACACAACTCTATGTCTGTTGCCATTAATGTCTCCTAATCAAGGGGTTTTCCTTTAATTTTCAAAATAGTGTCTTTCAAATGGAAAAAAAAAAGTTTAATCTTTAGGAAGTTGAATTTATCCAAGTTTTATGTTTCCTGATGTTTATTAGGACATAATAAACATGACCCGTTTATTAAGCAAATCTTTACCTATTCTCTGTCACTGAGATTTTCCCCTGTTTGAGAGAATTGATACCTTTAGCTCTAAGACTTAGGGATATTATCCATTTCATGTAAATCTTCATATGTTTATATGGTTCATTTTGTTCCCCATTTAACTGTTCTACTGTTCACCACCTACTTTTTAGGTAGGGTCCACAGTGAGACTCATGACCCTGAGATCAAGACCTGAGCTGAGATCGAGTTGGACACTTAACTGACTGAGTCTCCCAGGCACTGCTACTACTATTATTTTCTAACTGTTTCCCACATTACATTCCTTGACATCCCTATTAAAAAAAAAAAAAAAATCAGTTAGTATTGTATATAATCCCCAGTTGGCAAATTTGTTCTTTTATCAGGATACAGATTAGCAATTCTGAAAGTACCTTACCTGTATACAAGATGAATAAATTCTAGATGTTCTCTACCATCATGCCTACAGTTAACAACATGATATTGTGTACTTAAAAATTTTTTTAGAGGCTAGCTCTTATGTTAAGTGTTCTTACTGCTGAAAAAGATACAGGGAACTTTTGGAAGTAATGAAGATGTTTATCATCTTGATTGTGATGATAATGTCATGAGTGTAGCCATATGTCCAAACTCAATTCAATAAAGCTATTTAAGAAATGATTCTAACATTATAAGGAATTTCATTTACAGTGTCATAAAATTTCTGTTTTAATCTCCAAGGTAATAACTAAGAAAAAATCACCTCAGAAGTTAACAGAAGAAAGTGACCATAATAGACCGATTTTTAAAAATGTACCTATGGGAGCTTCTGGGTGGCTCAGTCAGTTAAGCGTCGCCTTTGGCTTAGGTCATGATCTCACGGTCCTGGGATCAAGCCCCCCATCAGGCCCCCTGTTCAGCAGGATATCAGTTTCTCCCTCTGGCTCTTCTTTCCTGCTCATGCTGTCTCTTTCTCTCTCAAATAAATTTAAAAAAATCTATAAACAAATAAAAATAAAAATGTGCATATGTTTAAAAAGAACATAAAATTGTATCAGATACTGGGGTGACTTGGTGGCTCCATCAGGTTAAACATCTGACTCTTATTTTTGGTTCAGAGATTATATATATATATATATATATATATATATATATATATCTCAGAGTCATGGTATCAAGCTCCCATACTCAGTGGGGAGTCTGCTTGAGATTGTCTCTCCCTTACCTTTTGCCCCTTTCCCTGCTCATGCATGCTCTCTAAAAGAAAGAAATAAAGCTTTTTAAAAACTGTATCAAATACAACTAGAAGGATGTTGATACAAACAGAACCATACCAGTACTTTCCATTAGATACCAATGGGCTATATACTACAAGTAAAAGAATAACTGTCAGCCCATAAAAATTATGAAACTCATCTATATATGCTGCTTATAAAAGGTACGTTAAATGTTAAAAAAAAAATTTGAATGTAAAGGATGGAAATTGTTTGGTAGTGCAAGGGTAGTCCAAAAAAATTGGTGTTTCTATGCTAATTTCATTCAAAGCTGAGTTTAATACAAGATGCATCATTAATGATAAGGAATAGAAGCAGAAAAATATTCACTTTTAACTGAGAAGACTGACATATAGCTTGCATATTTCTGATAATGATCAAATATGTCCTGGTTGCTACTTTCTTAAATGGTCTCATGACTGCCTATACATTTGACCAATAGTTAATACCAAGCTGAATGATAAGCAGGCAGAGAAATGTTGCAAAAGTAGCTTTATGAGTAGAAATTCCAAGAAAACATTTATAATACTCCCTGCGTGTCCCCTTCCCCTTGAACACTTAGCATATGACCATCAACTTCATACAGCAAAAGTGCAGCTCTTTCTGCCTAAGAGACCTGTCTAAAAGCACCTTTTTGCACCAAAAATGTCCCAAGAATTCTTTTTTTTTTTTTACAGAGAGAGATCACAAGTAGGCAGAGAGGCAGGCAGAGAGAGAGAGAGGGAAGCAGGCCCCCCGCTGAGCAGAGAGCCCAATGCGGGGCTGGATCCCAGGACCCTGAGATCATGACCTGAGCCGAAGGCAGAGGCTTTAACCCACTGAGCCACCCAGGCGCTCCCAAGAATTCTTTCTTGACCATTCACTTGCAGTCCCGCATCAATTAATGTCAAAGATGACATTTCAGAAGCACAGAAGAGCCAACTCAATCTACATAATGCTTTTAAATACACATATACCCAATAATAGAATTAATAAATAAAGGGAAAATAGGAAAACAATTTTAAAGAAAAAATAAATGACCTATCATAATGCAGTAACTTAAGACATCTGTCTTAATAAAAGAATAACCTCACAGAAATCTAAAAACATATAGAATATTGGAGCCATTAATTAACATGATTGATATAAATGAAATATGTAGAATTCTGAAACCAGAACCATAACCCACATATTCTTTTCTAGGTCAAATAAAAATGTACCAAAATTAATAATATGCTAGTTAATAATAACTCTCAAAGGACTAAATTATTCAGATAATCTTCCCTGACCATAGTGAAATTAAGCTGAAAATCAACTCAGGATAATTTCAAAATATATGGGGATTTTTCTAAGTGTTAAGCAATAACACTTCTAAATAAGTGGGAAAAAGGCATAAAGGAAATACGAAAACTAGAAAATATATTTAACTGAAAAAGATATGTGAAAATTGTATGAACATAAAGCAGTAATTAGATGTGTAGCTTTGAACAGATATGTCACAAAAGAAAAAACAAAACCTAATAATCAATTATCTATGTATAGACCAAAAGAAGTTAGAAGTGCAATCCTTAACCAAAATAGATAGAATAAATAAGCAGAAACCACTCAAATAATATGAAAGACCCCCCCCCCCAAAAAAAAGCCAAAAGTTAGTTCTGTGTAATGTAAAACCTTCTAGCAAGAATCATCAGGAAAAACAGGTCAGAAAATCTAAACTACTAATAGAAGAAATAAAAAATGGACGTTGCCACTAGTAATGGAGACATTAAAAATAAAGAGGATTTTTTTTAAGTATTGACAATTCAACAAAATTAACAACTTTTTAGAAGAATAAGTTTCAAAACTAATGGATGAACAAACAAAGTGTAAGCATTAGTAAATCTAATTTAAACAATTTAATCAACTTATTAAAGTCACGTATAGGAAATTCCAGGATTTTGCCAGTAAATTCTACCAAACATTTATGAAAGTAACCTCTATTTTACACAAGCTCTCCTCGAGAACAGAATTAGAGCAGATTTAAATGTGAAGGTAAAACAAAGCAACAAAGCAGCCTTTACAAAAAATTCTAAGAATAAAAAAAAAAAAAAATTCTAAGAATAGCTTTATGACATTTGTTTAGGTTAAACAGGAATGTCACAAACAGCACACACATAATTGAAAAATAGGAGGCCATAAAAATGAAGAGCTAGCTTGTTCGTCTTTCCAAAATACAATCTATTTCATCTAATTTTTGATGGCTGGCATGAACAAAATGTTATAGAAGAATCGGAAAGGAATTGACCACTTCTACCTGGGATTATTTGAGAGTGCCAAGAAAGACATTAGAGATCAATGTCCATTTGAATGGGTTTTTTTAATTTTATTTTTTTTAAGATTTATTTATTTATTTGACAGAGAGAGAGAGATCACAAGCAGGCAGAGAGAGAGGGGGAGAAGCAGGCTCCCCGCTGAGCAGAGAGCCTGATGCGGGGCTCGATCCCAGGACCCCGAGATCATGACCTAAGCTGAAGGCAGAGGCTTAACCCACTGAGCCACCCAGGCGCCCCTTGAATGGGTTTTAAAAGATGAGCAAATATTCAGAAGCCAGGAAATAAGAGCAAGGACATTCCAAAAGGATAGAAGAATCTGAGAAAAAGCATATAGAGTGAAAATACATTCACATTCCCAGAAACATTCAGCAAATAGGTTAGGATGGATAATCTGTGAAATAGATTGTAAAATAGATTAGGTATAGTTTTTCCAACTAGTTTTTCATGAAGCTCATTGAATCAGATTTTTTCCTGTATTACTAGAGATACAAGGAAGTTGAAATGAACCTAAAAATACATAGAAAAAACTATTGTATGCGAATCATTTTTAGGCAATCAGGAAAATTTTAATAAGGGTTGTTTATTAGGAAATATTTATTAAGTACTATAATTTTTATGTGTTACTTTGTCAGAATGGTATATAAGCAAATTCTCTAACTTTTACTTTCTAAAAGTTTTCTTAAAATACTCCCTTAAGTATTTAAGCATGAAAAGACATGATGTCTAGAATTTGCCTTTGGATTTTCCTACAAAAAACAGAAGGGGAGAGAAAAGTAATGATGAAAAATTATGCTACAAATTTGATGGTTAAAATCACATCTATTTTTTTGTGTGTATATTTGGATTTATTGGGGAATTTTTAATTATGGCATTAATAATGTCATGAAAAACCTATCATGAAAAAAATAAGAGACATATTTTACTAAGTATTCTAAGTATTCTATTGTTGCACTAGTAACTGTTATTCAGTCCTCCTAATAATATATTTTTCAATTCATGACTAATGAATAATGAGTATAAAAACTCACTGAACTTCCAAGAGTTTATTTCTTAGAAAATAAACTTTATGATGGGATTTTTTTTAAATGTGTCTGCTTCATGAGACAGAGCAGCAAAGCATACAATTTAGTTTTCTTTGTGCTCCCAGTAAATATTTGAAACTTCCTACTATTTTCTAATTTATAATCACTGACTTCCTTTTGCTTATTAGTATAGTTGCATGTGTGCAAAGACATATTTCTTTACTGCTAGGGAAATATGCTTCAAGTATAAAATATACTATATAGGAATGCAAGAAAAATGTTCCATCTTCAAAGTCCCATTGTTTGTTTAATATGTATATAAACAAAATACACACACAGATACACACAAACAACACAAAATGTTTCTTTGAATCCTTCAAAGACTGAATTGCCTTTGAAAAGGACTTTAAGCAAAAAGTATAAATTTCAGTCAGATTTAAAAAAAAAGACTGTGGAGACGCCTGGGTGGCTCAGTTGGTTAAGCAGCTGCCTTTGGCTCAGGTCGTGATCCCAGGGTCCTGGGATCGAGTCCCACATCAGGCTCCTTGCTCGGTGGGGAGCCTGCTTCTCCCTCTGCCTCTGCCTGACACTCTGCCTGTGCTCCCACGTGCTCTCTATCAAATAAATAAAATCTTTAAAAAAAAAAAAAAAGACTGTGATGTTTAGTAATTCATAGAACTATAAGTAGGAATATATTCAGTATATTCTCAGTGACTCCAAAAATAAGTCATTGTTAAAGTAACTTCTCTTAAAATATCTTCATTTTCCTAAACATACAATCCAGTGATTTTAAACTAGCTTGGCACAAGCCTCACTCCGATAATGTCTCCGCACAGAGAATGTGAGGGTGTCTGTGTTCTCTCAATGTTTAGAACGTACTATTACAAAATGTAAAGTTGTCAAGTCCAAAATACAGTACTGTGGCATATAGAAATGTTGCTGATTGGAAGAATTGGTGCAGAATTGTGGCGTTTTTTGTTTTGTTTTGTTTTGTTTTGTTTTGACTGCTTCTGATTCTATGTAGTATATTACATCCAATCTAAATTTTCTCAATTAACTGCAGCTGCTTTTCTGCTTTGCCATCTAAATATAACCCCCAATATTTAATCATTTTAGATATAAGAATGGGGGGAAAGGCTGATTTGCAATATACACACACAAACACACACACACCATCACCACACCAGTGTTATGGGAAAAGACTCCCAGGATCACTAAGGCACTTGAAAATCTCGATTAAAGTGCTTGTTTCTTGAAAGTAAGCTCAACTATAAATGTAAGACAAGGATTTATCTAAGAGGTATGATCATTTTCTTCCCCATGGGGTTGAAACCGAGGAGGAATTGTGTAAGAATGGGAACAATATCCAGACTCCAAAGTCAAACAAAAGTATCAGGGGGATTCTTGGCTACTTTAAGAGTATTCAGTATTCACTTTTTAATACAGTTGAAAATTGACTCTGTGGAACAGCTTCTAAAGATAGAGTTGACTTGATCTAATAGCACCCTTTATCACAGTAACAAAGTAGAAGGTTCCATTTCAGGGGTATTTGTATATCTGCCACTGTAGGGTTCAACACAATGAAATCAGAAATTCGCTTCACAACTGTCATTTCTTGAGAAGCCTACACATGATCATATTAAACACTTTACAGCATTCACATATCTCAGCTCAGTATCTCCTGGGCAAATGCATCTGGAAGAAGAACAGGAACCGTGGGTCAGCTTCTCATCTTCTTCCTGCAGAGTCCATCCAAGCACAGAGCTTCCTTTTGAAGACAGTGGGAGCTTTGTGCTTGGATCTGCTCTGCAGGGAAACAGAGCCAGAGAACTGAAGTCAATAGCTACTGTGTGTGGTTGGGATTGCAGGATGCCCTCTGTAACTGGTGTCACGTTTGAATGGAATCTGCCAGCCCCTTGTTCTTTCAGGGATTCTCCAAAGTATCTCATGCTCATTTGCTGGGGCTCACCCAACTTTTCTCACTCTAGATGAAAAAAAATCACCCACTCAAGACCAACATACTGAGAACCAGGATCGGGGACTGAAAGCACAAGTTGATAGAGAAGGAGTCACCATGCCTGTAGTAAGATTTGAATTCTTCACAGAGTATCGGTTTGTGGCTGCTGTTACTACTTTTTATGGAGTTAGAAGTTATCTTGCATCTCAACTGACCAACAAGTATTTAAGAGGGGCTATTAATGACTTACATTTTTATTTAAATTCTGGGGACCTTTACCTCTTTTAATTTCTGGTTCCCAAGTCACATTTTCAAGCTAGAGCAATAGGAAAAAATGACTAAACCTACAGCTATTCTTCTTTCATAATAGTTGCTAGAAAATATATACACAATGCTTGTTATGTGCCAAGTACTTTGTCAGGACTTTTTATTTATTATGATGATATATGGATCAACTGAAGCACAGAGAGAGAAAGTTAGCTTGCCCAAAGTCAGTAATGTGTAAGTGGTGGATTTAAACCCAAGGAGGATGACTGTAGGATTTTCTCTTAATCACCACATCTCACAGCTAGTCCGGATAACGCAGTATTTGCACACTTCTTAGATTGAAATTACTTTAATGACTTGGCTAATGCAAGAAATTTGTTTTATATAGGATATAACATTTGTAAGTAGAGAATCATTCAGGATGGCCCCGAAAACCAATTTTCACGTATGCATTCATTCATTCCCCAATTTCATTTGAGCTGTCGTGTTCCCAAGCCTGGTATCAATCATGGAAGGCAAATACCTCTACCTCCCAGAAAGTCAAAGCTATTTGTTAATTTGCCACAAACACCAAATAATTTTCTACCGCTCCCAGATCACCTATAAGTGCTTGGTTTGGGTGAATGAAAACATGGGCTAACATGAGGTCCTGTTACAGTGCATTAATGCCTCTCAGAACAGAGAGGTTTCTCAGTAGTCCAAGCAGGGCAGTGCTGCCAGAGGGCACCTAGAGGCAAATGCAGTGTTCAGGACAGGTCAGGTGCTGAAAGAAATCAGGAACTAAATGGAGTAAATCTCTACTGCCAGCAAAGCATTGCCTGGTGATTAAGAGCTTGGCTCTTGAGTCAGAGTGTCTGGCTTGGACTCTTGGCTCCATCCACTTACTAGTTATGTGGCACTGACTAGTTTCTTTAATGTTTCTAAAGTCTCCAATATAAAATTTAAAAGTTATTATTTGCTGCTACATTTGTCTGTAAAGATTACATAAGTTAATGTAAAAATACTTAAAAGTGAACCCAAAGTACTCAGTAAAAGCTCAGAAACCCAGTTATTCTTTCAGTAGTTTCATGGGAAAAAAAAAGTTTACTGCTCTCAAAAGAGTCATAGAGGTGTGACAGAGGGATTGGATCAGCATAAATTCAACGGAACCTGGCTGAAGGTGGAAAAGGGAAAAAAAAAAAAATGAAGCAAGACCACGCCTGCTATAGTGGTAATCTCATCTATGTAGTACTGGCTAAATACTATTTACTTTCCACTTTGGCACCTCTCCTTTCTGTCACACAGACATCAGATTATGTAGATTATTATAGTGAGGAGTAATTCTTTTTTAATTTGCAAATCCCCTCCCCACCCCTACCAAGAGATAGAACAGCGAGGCCAAGTGCCCTCATAAAAAATAATAACTTTTAGGATCTTTCCATCTGCTCTTCACCATTTGTAAATACCTCATTTTACTTTGCTTTCCAATAACCCTTTATCAGCTTCCCAGGGCTGTCACAACAAACACAGACTGGGTGGCTTAAAGCAAGAGAAATTTATTACCTCACAGTTACGGTGGCTAGAAATCCAAAATCAAGGTGTTGGTGAGAACATGTTTCCCTCTGAAGGCTCTGTGGGGGATCTCATAGCTTCTAGTGTTGTTGGCAATCTAGAGATCCTTGGCTTGTGGACTCATCAGTCTAATCCCTGCCTTTGTCATCACATGGAACACTCTCTAAGTGTCTGTGCTTCTGTGGCTTTTCTCCATTTCTGGTAAGGACCCCTGCCATATTGGGTTAGGGCCCATATTACCCCAGTAGGACCTCATCTTCACTAATTATATCTGCTATGAACCTATTTCTAAATTAGTTTGTATTCTGAGGTACTGGGTGTGACATGAACTTGGGAGGGTAAACTGTTCAACCCAGTATACTCTCTTAAAATACTCATGTTAATGATAGGCCAAAATCTTTTCTTTCTTTAAATTGAAACACATTGTCAAGAATCTATTCTCTATGACTTGATATAGTCGAGGAAACCTTATTTCATATTTCATTTAAGGGGAGTTGTTAAATGAATAATTCTACTCACATTTAGAGGCAATCGAGACATGATATTTTAAGTTTCTTTACTATAACTGGTAATTTTTCTTATAAACATACCATCAATAAAGGAGTTGTTTTCTCAATTAATAAACATCGATATTGCTAGACAACAGGAAAGTCTACTGATTGCCTATTAGAAAAGATACATGAATTTGTATTTGACCATGGTAAAATTAACCCATTTCTAGATTGTGCAGCTTCAGCTTTACTCCATAAACTAAAGAAATGGATCAAGCACTTGTTGAATTTGCCAAAATTCTCTCCCCTTCACTTTCAACAACTTTGGGATTAATAGGATGGCAATATTATGAAACCAGACAAAATAAAAGTTTCTAGAAACTGCTAACATTCTGGATTAGATTGGAAATTTTGGTTTTTTACACTGTATGTTGTTGCCTTTTTTTTAGAGAGAGAGAGAGCACGGGTGTGTGAGAGCACACTTGTGAGTGAGCAAGAGGGCTAGAGAGGTTGGGGGAGGGGCAGAGAGAGAGGAAAAGAATCTTAAGCAGTCTCCACGCTCAAGAAGAACCTGATCTCTTCATCCTGAGATCATAACCTGAACCAAAAATCAAGAGTCAGGATCTTAATTGATTGAGCTACCCAGGCATGCTACTGTAAGGCCCTGAAAGAAAGAAAGAAAATATGTAATTGATAGAGAGAACATGAGCTGGGGAGAGGGGCAGAGGAAGAGGGAGAAGCAGACTCCCCACTGAGCAGAGACCCCCCCCCCATGCAGGGTTTGATCCAAGACCTTGGGAACATGACCTGAGCCGAAGGAAGACCCTTAACTGACTGAGCCACCCAGGCACTCTTCTACTGTAAGGTTCACTCAATTTGTCTTTCAAGAGAGGATTTTCAAATGCTGAAGGCCTTATTTATATATTTGTGAATCACTAAAAATGAGAGACTTGAAAATATTACTAAATTTCTCTTTATAAAATGCATAGGAATGCTTTCATCTTTAATAACCATTAACTACAATTCAACTAGGCCTTTGTTCTTTAATCTTTTCCCACTTAAAGTGGTAAGGTAGCAGAAGCCAAGATTTACTTCAACAAACTATGTCATCATTTTATAACTCTTTCCACCTTTACCATGAAAATGGAAGTAATACTACTGAGAGGAATTACAGAATTGGCCTCAGAGGGACCTGGCAAGTGGCTAAAAACTCAGAAAAACAAAAAGAAGGGACAAAAAGGGTGATTTCTTTATGGTGAGGACAGAATAAAAATTCACAAAACACAACCAAAAAAAGAGTAACTCCCTAGTGATGTGTAGATTCTATCATCCCAGAATTAGCAAATGAGGAGTCCTTAATATGTACTCAGTGGTAGAAGAACCTGAATGGAGGAAGAAAGACACTGAAGGGAGACCATGGGCTCAGAGTCAGAAGATCTGAAATCTACCTTCAGTTCAAGTACTTAAATATTATGTGGTACAGACTCAGCAGCTGAGACTCATCTGTAAAATAATATGCTATGCTTTTCTTATCTTGCAGGTTTGTGTGAGACTGGATAGGCATAATAGCTGTAAAAGTAGTTTGCTAAATGTTAAATAATGAAATGACACCAGATAGCAACACAAATGCATATAAAAAAATATAAAGCTCTCTGGTAAAGGTAAATATAGAGAGAAATACCGAATCCTGTAAAAATGTAGTAGTGCTGCATAAATCACTTTCAATTATTAATAGAATTTAAAGGGTTAAAAACATATAATAACTATAACTGTAAAACTATGTTAATGACTAAAAAACAAAAATACGCAATTTGTGTTAACAATAACTTAACAAGGATGGGAGCATGAAGTAGAATTTCTGTATGCGATTGAAGTTAAACTCTTATCAGTTGAAAATAGACTGTTATACCTATAAGACACTTTATGTAATTCCCATCATAACTGCAAAGAAAATTCCCATTGAAAATGTGAAGAAAATGAGAAGGGAATCAGAGCATATTGATGAAAAAAAAAAATCAAAGATAAAAGAAGTTAGCAACAGTGAGAAAAAGGGACAAACTAAGAATACAGAAACAAAATGGCAAGTGATTCCTACTCTATCTGTAATTTTTTTTTTAAGATTTTTATTTATTTGACAGACAGCAAGAGAGGGATACAAGCAGGGGGAGTGAGAGAGGGAGAACAGGCTTCGTGCAGAGCAGGCAGCCCTATGCAGGGCTCAATCCCAGGACCCCTGAGATCATGACCTGAGCCAAAGGCAGACACCTAATGTCTGAGCCACCCAAGCACCCCCATCAATAATTACTTTAAGCGTAAATGGATTAAGTCCCCCAAAAGGCAGAACAGCCAAATAGATTAAACAAACAGCAACATTCAACTATATGCTGAATCATGAAGAAATTAAAAATCTGAACAGACCTACAGATAGTAAGGAGATTGAATTGGTCACCGACAACTTCTGAATTATAATAAAAACCCAGGATCAGATGCCTCCTCTAGAGAGTTCTACCAAACATTAGAAGAATTAACATCAATTATTATTTTTTTTTATTAGAGAGATGGGGGAGGGGCAGAGAGAGAAGGATCGAGGAAACCCCAAGCAAGCTCCAGGCTGGAAGTGGAGGGCAGCTCAACTCATAACTGTGAGATCATGACCTGAACGAAAATCTAGAACCAGACACTAAATCAACAGATTAAGATGCCCAGGCCCCTTAACGTCAAATCTTTTCAAATTCTTCCAAAAACTGAAGAGGAAGGAACACTTCAAATCCATTTTACGACACCATTACATGGACACCAAAATCAGACAAACATACCACAAGAAAAGAAAACTGTAAACCAATAACCCTGGTAAATATTGATGTAAAAATCCTCAACAAAATGATAGTAAACTAAATTCAACAACATATTAGAATAATTATACACCAAGACCAAGTAGGATTTATGCCTGGGATGCAGGAATCATGCAACATGTAAAAGTCAAGTCAATGTAACACGGGACATTAACAGAATGAAGGGGGAAAACACACAAGAATAGGATCATCTCGATTCACTCAGAGAAAGCATTTGACAAAACTCAATACCATTTACAAAAACTCTCAACAGAGTAGGAATAAAAAGTACTTACCCCAACATTATAAAGACTGACTATATAAAGTTCACAGGTTATATCATACTCAATGGTGAAAACCTGAAAACTGTCCCTCTAAGATCAGGAACAAGGCAAGGATGTCCTCTCTTACCATTTTTATTCAACATAGCACTGAAAATTCTAGCCATGGCAAATAGGTAAAAAAAGGAAATAAAAGGCATCTAAATTAAAATGGAAGAAATAAAAAGAATCCTGTTTGCAGGGGTGCCTGGGTGGCTCAGTCGGTAAGCATCTGCCTTTAGCTCAGGTCATGATCGCAGGGTCCTGGGATTGAGTCCTGCACTGGGCTCCCTGCTCAGCGGGGACCCTGCTTCTCCCTCTCCCTGCTGCTTGCACTCTTTCACTTTTCATTCTCTCTCTTTCAAACAAACAGCAAATAAATAAGTCTTTAAAAAAAAAAAAGAATCCTGTTTGCAGATGATGTAATCTTATATCTAGAAAATCCTAAACATTCCATGCACAAACAAAAAATTATTAAGTCTAATCAATTCTGAAATTTGTAGGATTTCAACATGCACAAGTTGGTTCATTTTTAGTAAACGAAAAATTCCACTCTTTGAAAAGGAAATTAAGACAATCTCATTTAAAATAACATTAAAAAAATAGGGGTGCCTGGCTCAGTTTGTTAAGTGTCTGATTCTTTATTTTGGCTCAGGTCATGATCTCAGGGTCATAAGATCAAGCCCCATGTCAGGCTCTGATTCTCTCTTTCTCCCTTTGCCACCCACCCTTCCCAAATAAATAAATCTTTATTTTTTTTTAATTAAATTCAATTAATGTAGTGTATTATTAGTTTCAGAGATAGAGTTCAGTGACTCATCAGTCTTATACAATACCCAGTGGTTGTTACATCATGTCCTCCTTAATGTCCTCCTTAACAAACAAATTCGCAATATTGGATTCGGCAATTTTTCAATAGGACACAAAAATCAAGGGTAACAAAAGGAAACCAGATAAATGGCACTACCTTAAACCTAAAAATCTCACTGCACATAGAAAATAATGAACAGAGTGAAAAGACAATCCACTAAACGAAATAAAATATTTGTAAGTCATGTACCTATTCAGGGGTCAATTTCCGGAATATATAAGAACTTTGGTAACTCAGGGAGAAAAAAATAATAATCTGAATAAAAATGAGCAAAGACCCTGATAGACATTTCTCCCAAGAAAACATTTAAATGACCAATAAGCATATAAAAGGTTGCTCAACAGCAATAGTCACCAGGGAAATTCAAATCCAAAAGCATAATGAGATATCACCTTGCACCCACACCCATTAGATAACCACTGTTGAAAGGAAAGAAAGGAAAAGTATTGATGAGGATGTGGAGATATTAGAACCCTAGCACACTCGTGATGGGAATATAAAATGACAGATGCACTCCTATGAAAAACACTACAGAGTTCCTTCAAAAACTTAAAAAGAGAATTACCGTATGACCCAGTAATTTCACTTCTAGGTATCTATCCAGATGAATTGAAAGCAGGATTTCAAAGACATATTTGCATGACCCTGTTCACTGCAGCATTATTTATAATAGCCAAGAAATAAAAGCAACTTAATTGCCCAGTAAATGAAGAAAATGTGATCTACAATGGCATATTATTTAACCTTAATAAAGAAGATGCAATGCCACCACTTGTGACAAAATGGATGAACAGGGAGTAAATTACGCTAAGTGAAATGTGCCAGACAAAGAAGGATATGTACTGCATAAATTTTACTTGAAGGAAGTATGCAAAGCAGTTGTATTCTTAGGAACAGAAAGTAGAACAGTGTGTCAAGGGCTGGAAAAAAGGGGAAAAAAGCTATTGTTCAGTAGGTAGAGTTTCAGTTTTGCAGGATGAAAAACTTCTAGAGATCTGTTGCTTAACAAGATATACACAATTAACACTATTGTACTATATAGTTAAAAATTAAGAAAGACGGTAGATTTCATGGTGTGTTTCCACCACAGTAAAATAAAATTAGTCTTAGGGCTGAAATTGCAAAAATCTCTGAAACACTGAAATATAGTATATAAAATTCTCTATTTATACTATTCATATATATAACATTTATTTGAATGGATATTAAATGCTTTTTATTTACACACTTACTGAATATTCATCAAGCACTTGCCATTATTTGCAAAGGAACACAATAGATACACATCCTGCCCTCATTTAGTTTACATTCTACCTTAATGTATGTTGAATTAAGACTTTGTTTTTTGTTTTGTTTTGTTTTTGTTTTTGTTTTAAAGATTTTATTTATTTATTTGGCAGACAGAGATCATAAGCAGGCGGAGAGAGAGCCGGGGAAGAAGCAGGCTCCCGCTGAGCAGATAGCATGATGCGGGGCTCTTTCCCAGGACCCTGGGATCATGACCTGAGCTGAAGGCAGAGGCTTTAACCCAGTGAGTCACCCAGGCGCCCCAAGACTTTGTTTTTAAACACAGCTACCTACATACACATACATTTAGCATTATTAAAGGAAAAGAAAGAACATAAGTTTTGTCTTACACAGCCTTGGATTCAATTCCCAGATTTTCTTTTTATTAGACTTCTGACCTTATACAAACTCCATTCCTTACCAAACCAGGGTATCATAAGGAATAAATGAGATAATGGTATAAATTGCCTGAACCAAACTAGGCTTTTAGCAAATGTTAGCTTCCTATATGCTTTTGCCTTAAATAATAAATGGTTTATTTTTTAAGCGATTGGCCATTGTTATATTTTATCTCTAATTATTCTGAAAATTGTAGATCTTACTCAGTAATATTACATATTTTTCTCACATATATTTATGTACTGAGTTTCCCTTAAATGACAGAAGATAAATTTATTTGAGATATGTATGGGCTCAATCTTGCCTTCATAAAGATGAAAAGTCTGCATCCAAAACTTATTATCCTTTAAAGTTAAATTAAACAATCAAAATCTATGAACATTTTAGAAAGCAATAAGGATAAAGACCTTTTTAGTTCAGACATCAAAAGTGAGTCACTGAAAACCACCCGTGTGGACCAATGATTTTAGTATTTTCTAAATAAAACATTCTCAGATAATGTTAGATTAATGGAAGATGGTTTCTAAAGCAACCAACCTTCTTTGCTTTGTCTCAGTTTTACAAATTAAAACAGCCTCTCTTCTGTCATTTTTCAAAACATATCAGTTTTCTATGATATCAGAGGTTCACAAAACTCTGGAGGATTTCAAAATTCCAGTGTACACAACATGCTATAAAATGCTTGAAGTGTTTCAAAATGAGACTTTGATGTTGCTGAGACACTACAACAAAAAAGGAAAACACATATTTATCTTAATTAAACTCAAATTTCTGAGCTATAATTTTAACCAAATAATTACAAGCTGGGCTTAGAGAAGTAAAACCTCTGCCTCAAAGATGGTTTTTGCTATAAAATAAAAGCCCCAAACTAGATATAATGGAAATGCCTGCTTAGCCATAACTATTGTACCATTATCCCAAAATACTAATAAATCATTGGCAGATCTTCATTTACCAGCAACATATCTGTCTTCTGTGATTATCAGCCCTCTCTGTTACAATAGGTAATCAAATCGTTCAAGCCCTAGAGACTTAACGATCTTGCAGAAGAAATGAAAAGGTTCACGTTCTTCATAAACAGAAGACAAATGCATCTCTCTAGCCTGTGAAGCAGAAACTCAAGCAGTAGATACCTTTTGAAAATGAAGTTTCAAGAGGATGGGGTTTGAAAGGGTTACCTTACGGAAGAAGTGTTTTTGAAATAACTTAGGTGGTTATATTCGATTGGTCATCTAAGGGCAATTATAAATGGCCAGAATTTCAGAGTGAGAAAGAAATCAGTACTAGAGGGCTATTTTTTTTTTTAAGATTTTATTTATTTATTATTTGTCAGAGAGAGAGAGAGAGAGAGCACAGGCAGACAGAGTGGCAGGCAGAGGCAGAGGGAGAAGCAGGCTCCCCACAGAACAAGGAGCCCGATGTGGGCTGGGATGCTGGGATCATGACCTGAGCCGAAGGCAGCTGCTTAACCAACTGAGCCACCCAGGCGTCCCTAGAGGGCTATTTTTAATAATGTTTTATTTCCCATAATTTTGAATATAATTCCCTTTGGTGAAAACATGTACAACTGTTTCTCTAAATCAAATTTCAAAGTTGAAGATTACTTAAAGATAGTATTAAATCTGCCTTGAAAAACAAGCTAAATCCCTTAACCATCCAATATAATTTTACTTAGTAAAACAAAATGAATACCAAGAAGTTACAAAGTGAAAACTCTTCTAATCCCACTCTTCCTCTTACCTATTAATAATTTTGTATTTATATCCAGGTATCTATCTCTATAAATATACCATCTGCATCTACATATAGATATAATCAAAACCTAATTTGAATTATATATTTTAAGTAGAAAAAAAACTATAAATTACAGAAAATATACATTAGAGATATTTCTACAGTAGCCTAAATTTTTATACTACCACTAATAGTTGAACCTCAATCTTCTTAAAGTCTTATAATGTTTCACAAATATTGATGTCTTATATTTTTATTAACCATTCACCTACTGATTAATGTCTACATGGTTTTAACATATATGACATTACAAACACTGCTACAGTGAGTACCTTTCATGGCATCTTTGTTCATACATGTGAACACCTCTATAGAACAGATTTTTAAAGATATTGTTCTAGGACAAAATTTACCCATTTTACATTTTGATAGATATTTCTGATAGTCATTCAGAAAGTTATCATAATTCACAATTTGCTTATCATTTCCAGTATGATTTATAACCAGGACAGAAGTATCACATCCAATACCAAATGAAAACCAAAGTCCATGCTTACTCTTTGTTCATTAACCCCTTGGATATGTCCTTTCCTGCCATTATAAGTAAGGTCAAATTTTGACTGGCTAATTACAGAACTAATAAAACAAATTTCTCACTGGAAAAGGAGGTTTTGTTATCAACTTTGTGATTCTTTACAGAAACAGAGGATCTGAGGCAGAGAAAGTAAAACCATCACTGCTCTTAAAATACTGCTTTGTTTAGCAAGACTTTAGCAAACCCTAAAATTGGAACTAGATTGCATTGAAAACACTACAAATTACTGTATTTCCCCATGTAAAATTTGCCCACAATGTTATATTACTGACTCCTGAGTGGTTTAAATTGCTATCAACTCTTAGATTAATTTGTCAAGAATATTTTGTATGTATGTCTATGTGAGTTTTATATTTGGGAGATATATACCATTTTGCTCACTTACACAAAAATCATATTTATAGCTCATTTTCTAAGCCATGTGAAAAGAATTTAGGCTAACTTAGTTAAACCACCAACTACTTCAAACTCTGTATGTGATTTTGTTTAGAAACTGGTATTTCCATATAAGTACTATAATGGAATCCAGGAAAACTGTATTTTTATTCTGTTGTGTCATTCACTAACCACAGCTCCTAAATGAGTCACTAAAATGTTCTGGGCATCAGTTACTTATCTAAAATAATTCATTCTTGGGGCACCTGGGTGGCTCAGTGGGTTAAGCCTCTGCCTTTGGCTCAGGTCATGTTCCCAGGATCCTGGGATCGAGCCCCGCATCGGGCTCTCTGCTCAGCAGGGAGCCTGCTTCTCCCTCTCTCTCTCTGCCTGCCTCTCTGCCTATTGTGATCTCTCTATCTGTCAAATAAATAAATAAAATCTTTAAAATAATTCATCCGATTGCTACTCTAGTACCCCCAGCCCCAAAAAAAAATTTCAAAGAGATGATTTTTTTCCTTACTACAATAATAAACTCTTCAAGACAAGTGTACGTCAATAAAAATCAATAAATGTCTCTCAGAAACCATCTTTCTTAAATAATAAAGCTCACTGTGAGAGTTAAGAAAATCTTTACTCTTGGTTCTAGAGTCTTTTGAGTCCCTGAGAATTAGTTTTAGTTCCCTGCTCTGTTACTTAGTAGTATGTCGATTAAACTAGTTAATTAATACTAGGCTCCCATCTAAAAAATCTGGGCAATCGCGGTAATACCTGTCTAATAACGATGCTGCTGGGAGTACTGAAGGAATGTGTTAGGGAAACACAACACTCAGTACTTCCCAGTGCTCATTACTGCTGTCTATTACAATTGTTCTTGCTATCATTTATCTGTGAGACATCAAAAAGGTGTTAGTCTGTATCATTCCCAACATCAACTCAGTCTAATTTGCCAAACATAAGAATGAGGATACTCTGGGATCCCACACTTCCTTCAGCACAGCAAGGTGTTTAATGAACAAGCTGCATTTGCAGCCCCAAATTTCCAGCCCAAAGTTCTCTTCTCAAAATATTAATTAATTTAAAAAAAGAAAGAAAAGAAAAGAAAAAAAACAAAAAAAAAAACAACAAAACACAAATGCCCACTACTGTAAACATCTAGTATATTCTTAGGACAGATTATCTAGGAGGGAGGGCTATACTGAACAAAATCCTAGCAATATTTTTAACTCAAACCAATCCAGTGAACCTAAAATTGCCACTGAAGCCAAAAAGGCGGCTCCAATAAACAGTCTGTTGGTTTCTTACTCTAGAATTGGTGACATTTCTTCAAGCATTGCTTCCTCAAAAGTGCTGGAAGCTATAACAAATAAGTGACCTGAAATAAGTGGCTGAAATTTTTAATGAAATCTTGAAGTTGTGGCAAAGTGCAACTTTGCGGTACAACTCGAAAATATTAAGTTTTTTGTTTTGTTTTGTTTTTGGTAACTTTTGAAATTGTAAAACTTCAGTGTTAGAAGGAATTTAAGAGCAGTCAGAGCTTCCGTGCAAGTTTATTGTCTTTATCAGAAAATCCAGCTGGTAGCTTGAGTTCAATTCTCTGTATTTCTTATCAGGACTGTAAGCTCACAGTTTAGATGGCCTCTGTTCCCGGAGACTCTCCACCAAGGTAGTTTCTTAAGAATTCTCTTGAAATTTCTAATAGTGATATTTATTTTTTAAAGATTTTATTTATTTATTTTTCAGACAGAGAGATCACAAGTAGGCAGAGCAGCAGGCAGAGAGAGATGGGGAAGCAGACTCCCCACTGAGCAGAGAGCTCGATGTGGGGCTCGATCTCAGCATCCTGAGATCATGATCTGAGCCAAAGTCAGAGGCTCAACCCACTGAGCCACCCAGGTGCTCCATCTAATAGTGACATTTATTAAAGCTTCTTAAATCTCCTTATGAAATTTGAAAAAAAAGAAAAGCCAAGTTAGGTTTATTTAGGAAAAAAATACATTTATAGTATATAATCAGGATGAAATTTTAAAAAAATGTAATTTTGCATCTGGACTTTTTAAATGAATGAAGCAGGGTAAATATGGCTTTTAGTATTTCCCCTGAAATTTTGCTAATATCTATTTTGTGTCCTGGACTCGGGGACCTTATTAAAAAGGTTGACCTAACTCTTTATCTTAGTCTGTCAAGTAACTCCCAATTATATTGAGACAAGAATTCTTTGTTTGGAGTATAAATGGTAGAAAATTAGGGGAGGAACATTTAGGACCACACAAAAAGAGTCTTAAAATATTAGAGTAAAATAAAATGAAAAACTCCTTTAAAAATTATGAATATACTCACCTTTCCATTTATTTATAGTAAAGGAAATCTAAATGATCCAAATATCAATTTACCAAAAGGTCTATAAAAACTCATAAACTATAAAATTTTCATCCACTCAATGGACTATTGTGAATTATTATACATTCATTTTCTAATATTAAAAAAATTTAATGCTACATAAGAAACTGAGTAAAAAGTATACATATACGTACTACACTATTTCTTCTATATCAGAAAAGGAAATAGGAGCTCCTGGATGTTTCAGTCAATTGAACATCCAACTCTTGATTTTGGCTCAGGAGATTAGATCAAGTCCCACGTCAGGCTCCACACTCAGTATGGAAACTGAAGTTCTTCCCTTCCCTCTGCCCCTGCCCCTGGTCACATGTGTGTGCTCTAACATAAATAAAAATCTTAAAATTTAAAAAAAAAAAGTTAGATGTTCAGTGGCCCTATTATTCCTTTTCTTTCCTCTGAGAAATTATTACAGATAATTTTACTTAATTAATAAAATATTTCTCTGTATTTTTAGAGTTTTCTATACATCTGAGCTATAAATTAGAACACTTTTCTGAGGATTTACAAAAATCAAAATTTTCTTAAAACTTTGAAATATTGGCTTATCCTGATATTCCACTATAATAAACATTGTTTAGTGTGAGACATTACATCTCCTAGTGAAAATTCAGACTTCCCTATTCACTTGAGGTCAAGCATCAGTTTGTCCTACTCTCCTTCCACCATGCACTGCTGCCTCACACCTCCCACTCTTGGCATATGCCTTATCCTAGGTGCCCAGAATGGTGGAGTGTGTGGTTCCTTTCATTGTCTGATTGGTCATTCCTTTTTTTTTTTTTTCTTTTTTCTTTAAGATTTTATTTATTTACTTGACAGAGAGAGAGATCACAAGTAGGCAAAGAGGTAGGCAGAGAGAGAGAGAGGAGGAAGCAGGCTCCCCGTCGAGCAGAGAGCCCGATGTGGGGCTCGATCGCAGGACCCTGGGATCATGACCCAAGCCAAAGGCAGAGGCTTTAACCCATTGAGCCACCCAGGCGCCCCTGATTGGTCATTTCTGATATTTCATCCATTACTCTTGATATTTCCTAGATTTTTGCACAAATTTCATTTATTCTCAAGAAATACTTACTTTAATTTTAGCTGCTTAGCCTAAAGCCGCCTTGACTTTCTTTGCTAGCCCACCTCAAACCCAATAATGCCTATCACAATATAATAACCAGGTAGGAACCTGGTTTAAAATATCCATTTGGTCAGTGCCCATGAACAGTTCGATAGGTCTGTAAAAGTTGGAAGCAAATGCAAGAATAAAAAGTTTACCTGAATACCAATATCTAAATATGTAAGTACTATATATATTAAACAAACTGACTTCATAACAACATGGAAAGTCAGGGTTGAAATTCTGAATCCTTGGATGCTTGAGGGTGTGAAGCTGGAATCTGACAGTACAGGGAGAGTTGACAGCTAGCCTGTCTGGGGCAACAAAAGCATTACTTCCTCCACACTCCTCCCCAACCCAGAGAAATAATTCCAATAGGCCATTCTCTGGACATAGGGTTTTCCTGTGTGCAATGCATTCCTCTGGGCAAAGGCAGATCTCAGGCTTGAAAGTATACATGAAGCCAGGTGGTAGGGAATTGCAGACCTGAAGCATCCGAGCCCAGGCTACTTGGACACACACAAGGTAGATATGCATACTGAGTTCCCACAGCTCTGTGGCTCTCTGGACTCCTTGACTTTAGCGGTAAGCAACTAAAGAACAACCAAGGAAGGATGAAAGTCCCTGAAAGGGCAAGGGCTCCTCCTACAGGTGGCACTAAGGCTGTTCTATTTAATTTTTTTTTTCCTAATTAATGCAAGAAAATATATTCAAAGATTAAACAAATTTCCTAATTGGAGGACACTCAAACACTTCCAAGTCACAATTTAACATTTATTAATAGCTAGATGATAAATTCTGTGAAGTACAAGTGTCAAACCATTTTTAAAAGATTGTTTATTATTCATGATGCTTTTAAAAAGAGCTGATTTACTCATAGATAGTCAGTGATGTGGTTAATAAGAAAAATATATTTTAAATAAAATGTGAGGGGAAATTACAATTCTATTTGATGTCTAATCACTTCTATTTTATCTTAGGAAAAAAAAATAATTGATTCTAGTATACAAGAGCCAGAAATGTGGTCTAGCATGCCTTACTCTGAAAATATGATTTGGGGTAGTGTTGTCATTTTGTAACCAACAGCCATTTTATTTGTTTATATTTGAATTTCCCAGTGGACTCACATATAAATAGTTTTGCGAAGATTTGTTATAAAAAACTAGAATAACGAGAAACCTACATTTATTCCAAGGAACTAGAACAAGGGTACAAAAGTATATATATATATATATATATATATATATATATATATATATATGGCAGCTTGAATTTATATGTTTATTATGAATATATTTCATATATATGTATATATGTATATATATATATGTATATATATATATATATATATGCTAAGACAAGTCTAGTACCTTTAGACCGTGTACTTCTGATCAGTTAATAGGATATATGTGTGTGGTCTAATAACGTGGTCTGACAAGCTTTATCCTAATATATGGGCTGAGACAAAGAAAACCCAGCAAAAGCATTTCTGGTCTGACTACAGCTAATTCTTAATTGGTCAAGGGGTATTCCTTTTGTCCTTTAGATTCCATTCTAATTGCCTGTGCGCAATGGCATTTTCTGTAGGGTTTTTAGCCCACCAAAATTCTCATTCTGAATGCTTTCTGTGCTGTTCTAGGTTTTTACTTGCAAGAAATAGGAAAAGACCTATCTTAAGAATGAGAGAAATTTAATATCAACAGCCTACTTAATCCAACAGAGTCTAGACAATCTACTTGGGAAATGAACAAGAACCAAACCAGTTCTAATGCAGATACAAAGGTTAGGAAATATAAGGACAGCTTCTCAGAACACTGTGGCCAGGATGCCTCTTGCAAGGCATTTCTGAATATCTCTGTCATTCAAGAAATCAAATCCTTTGTCTTTGGGTCACTTGTTCCATAGCAAAGTCAAAGATAGAATCATTTGGGTATTTGAATTTTGGCCCTGTGTTGCCAGAAGGCAGACAATGGGAGAAGCATTCTCCTTCATGCCCTGAAGAAGCAGTGATATCACTATGTTTACTCAGTATCACATTTAATGGAACGTCCTCCACTTAAGAAGGGCAGTTCAATGTTGGATAACCCCAATCACGGTTTGCTACTTCTTTGCTCTCATGACTCATTTAAGTCTAACTATCTTGTAGATATTTCCCTTTTCCCTTCTTCAAGCCCAGATTTAGAGGTCCAGTTCCCTGCAAGACATCTCCAGCTAGTTTGTCACTTACTCGATGATTGGAGGTACTACTATATGCTTGGTGCAGACACTCCATTCTTTTTTTTTTTTTTTAATATTTTATTTATTTATTTGACCAACAGAGGTCACAAGTAAGCAGAGAGGCAGGCAGAGAGAGAGGAGGAAGCAGGCTCCCTGCTGAGCAGAGAGCCCGATACGGGGCTCGATCCCAGAACCCTGGGATCATGACCTGAGCCGAAGGCAGAGGCTTTAACCCACTGAGCCACCCAGGTGCCCCCAGACACTCCATTCTTAACATCTTCAAAGGTGAGCTCATCATCTTTGCTTTCTTGCTATTTATTTCTTATATTTTATTTTGTGGTCAGTGGTCACACCATCCAATTGAGATTCCTCCTGGAGATTTTCCCTCCTTCTCCAGGCTGTTACTGATTGCTCTAATTTTACCTTCTTAATGTTTTAGGAACATATACCATTTTCCTTTTTGCTGCTACTGCTATTTCTTATTCCCTAATTATATTGCATATCTGTAGAGAAGCTCAAATTTTGTCCAAATAAATAGAGATTTTACTTTAATTTCTGTATTTTGGGTCATATTCTATGCTTTCATATATCTAGTAGAATCTAATCAATATAATAGATATAATAAAATCGAATAGAATGTCACACTACGTCTATTAAGTGAATTAAAACACAGTCAAAAAGTAAGAATTATGGAGTGATTGAAACTTACCAACAATCCCACATTCTATTTTGTGTACTTTTCCTTCCTATTTCCATTTAAATGAGTGGTTATGTGGGCTAAGAAAATAACATTTTCAAAGTTATTACTTACATTTTTGTTTCTAACACCAGACAGTATGAGTGAAGAGGTAGATCTGACTCCGCACTTATTCCAGCATCTGAAAAACAATAATACAACTTAAAATTGTTTTTGAAGGAAGAGAACAAATAACAGAATTCTGGCCAATGGCCCATTGCCTTAAATCAAGCCAGAATAACCTGCCATTAGATCATATTTTCAGCTATGTATCAGTTTAACTATGAGCTGCATTGCTGTGATAGGGAAAAGCTGAGATTTTAGGCTTTCGGTAATTTGAGACATTTCATCTAGTTTTCTATTCCATATTACCTTCTTAGAAGTATTATTTGCTTTCATCAGTACAGGCATAGCCATTAAGTGAATCACCTTCCTGACCCCACGTTCTAAACCACAGAGGTTAGATTTTCCCACGTGAAGGCCTTGATATGGTTGGGAAAACACTCTGGCTATCCCAGGAGATACTCAGTGCCTGTCCTCCTTCACCACACAGAATATACACAGCCCTAAAATCATGCTGCATTTTACTTAAACTTGTGTTTCTTCACACAGAGAACATTATGCTTGAATTACTGGAGAAATCTCTAGTCTTTAGGTGTATAAAATATAAGCAGGAGTAAAATGTACCATAATGTGTTTAACAGAACTATTATGAGGAAATGAACAAAAATATACTTCCTTACTATATAAATGACAACATGCTTTAGCTCGGGCCGACTGCACAGATCCTGTCTATTAAATGTTAAGTCTCCACATCCTAAAAGATATATCTCTCTATCAGAGGATAAGGCTACACTAATCCTCCCTGTAGGATTGGAAATGAAATTGAAAGGGTGTTCTGGGGGAATTTGCCCTATTGGTTTAGAGCATAGATTTCATAGAGCCCTTTTGCTGCCAAGTAGGATTGATTATTTTTCAAATGTGGAAGATAGGATAGGCATAAAACTCTTCTTCCCCTTTCTCTACCACAAGAATCTGTGGTATTTTATAAGATGATATTTTTCAATGTCTAAAATGTCTCGTTCATATAAATTATAGATCATTTGTCTTTAAGAATGCCAAAAATTTTTTTCTAAACATTTGCATCAGTTTTTTTTAAATTCTAGGGACTTAGGGACAATCACTTTACAGTAAAATATACGATTTTTATTCAATTCTTTTAGTGACAAAAACAAATACCTCACAGGCATGTTATGAAGGATTTAGGATTAGAACAATTAAGTAGGGATATATTTGTATAATTTTTCTGAACTTTTACATGCTGATTTGGTAAAGGCAAATTAAACTATTTTAATAAATTGGCACTCTTATTTGTTCTGTTTTCTACTCTTGATCATAGCATTGTACTATAAAGTTTGAGCACTGATTACCATGGTTAATTTTACTTGAGATTTTATTAGACATACTGCAACTGGTACCTTAAAACATAATCAAATCCAAAGCATATTTAAGGTACAAATACATTATTTCTTACATGTTTTATTTTTCCTTTTAATTCATATTACTCTGTATCCTTGGATGAGATTAAAAAAAAAAAATCAGTTTCTTAACAGATACCCTAAGAGTATATAGGAAAAATCAGTGATGTTAATGGTGTTTGCTCTTCATTCCAATGCCTGTGTTTAAGTGGTTCTAAGTGGCTTTCATACATTTTTCCATCTAACTAGCTCAACATTTTGGTGACCAGACAGCACTTTCTGGGATAAGGGATATACCTATTTATGTCATTATAGAACATTTCATATATACCATATGCAATTTATACAATGGGGGAAAATACATAAACAGATTTTAAAATTGGGTTAAGTGTGGTTATGTCCTAAGTACAGCCAGCTGGGTTGAGGCTGTTAGAAGACATTCCTTGCATTTTAATAACAGGTGCCATCCTGTTATGCTGGAAATTAGTTAATTGATGTAAAATTATAAGTAATTAGCACGAGCATCTTTGATCCCACGAAAATTAAAAAAAAAAATCCACAACTATTGGTTAATAGAAAAATAGTATAATTGGAAAACATTTTAAATGCCATAAATAAAATTGCTATAAGTCTCCATGGGTAGAGAGATTTTATAAGATGGCATTTTGATAAAAGGCATAAAAGGCATTTGAATATGGAATTATATCAATAGGAGAAAATGCTAAATGTTGATGAATCCCTAGACTTACAGAAGCTATTTGAGTCAACATAGTAGGTTGCCACTACCATGGCTGGACATAGCTTCTAGGACATTCACCCTAGGTTTAAAGATACTGACGTTAAAGAGGGATTCTGAGCAAGTTGAAATGATAAGATAAAAACTTCATAGGTCTTTTGTCTTTGATTTTTCTATTGACTGCCTAAATAATATCTCAGTTATTTCAATCAACCATATCTAAAATCGTTTTTCCAGAATTTATCTACCATAAAGGATAACCATCTCAAACCATCTATCTTAATTTCTTATGTTAAGATTATAAATAGGCAAGTTATATAACTTATACACACATTTATATATATATGGATAATATTGAGGGACAAAAAGATAGGATGTAGGAGTGATGATATTCAGAGCCATGTTTAAGATAAATTGAGAAACCTGAATTTTAATGTTCCATGGTAATTAACCATGTGGTAGTCACCTGCAAAGACATATGCCCTAAAAGACATTTCTCAAAGTCAAAGGCAAAGTCATTTTTCAGCAACTTAGGCTCTTTTTTTTTTTTTACATAATCCTGTCATATATACGGTGCTGTCTATATTTGTAATATTCTGAAAAAAACTCTGAATGATATTGACATTTGAAATATAATTGTATAACATAGGAAAGATATACTTGTAACAGTATTCATATTCTTAATATTTATTAAGTAGTTATATTTATTAAGTTATATTAAGTTACATTTATTAAGTTATATTAATATAATAATATTTATTAAATACTAAATTTGTACAATATTTTATTAGGGGACAGATCTGTTCTCTCAAAAATAAGCAGTGAGAAAGGTGTAGCTGCAGTCATATTTAACTTAATTGCTTTTATCAACAAGTGCACATTAAAATTTTTTTCCTGAAGCTAAAATATTAAATCCTCAAAAAGGTTCCTAAACATAAGGAATTGACATAATTATTGTAAGTGCTGAAAGAATTAAAAATAAAGTATATCTATTATTTTAGAGTCCAACTTCCAAATGGACTTTAAAGTTGATTTAAAGAGTGTGAGAGTGAGGACAAAGACAGTAATATGCATGAAACTTGCCAGAAAGAATATTTAAAGGTCATGAAGGAAATTTTGATAAAGACAAAGCCAGTCCTTAGACTGGCTTCTTTCCATTAAGAAACATTGTTTCTTTGTTTGTTTATTTGTTGTAATTTTGTTTTATTTTTTCAGTGTTCCAAGATTCATTGTTTATGCACCATATACCCACCACCAGGCTCAACCAACCCCCAACTCCCCTCCCCTCCAAAGCCCTCAATTTGTTTCTCAGAGTCCACAGTCTCTCATGGTTTGTCTCTCCCTCCGATTTCTCCCAACTCACTTCTCCTCTCCTTCTCCCAATGTCCTCTATGTTATTCCTTATGACCCACAAGTAAGTGAAACTATATGATAATGGACTCTCTCTGCTTGATTTATTTCACTCAGCATAATCTCCTCCAGTCCTGTTAATGTTGATACAAAAGTTGGGTATTCATCCTTTCTGATGGAGGCATAATACTCCATTATATATATGGACCATATCTTCTTTATCCATTTATCTTTTGAAGGGCATCTTGGCTTTTTCCACAGTTTGGCAACTGTGGCCATTGCTGCTATGAACATTGGGGTACAGATGGCCCTTCTTTTCACGACATCTGTATCTTTCAGCTAAATACCCAGCAGTGCAATTGCAGGGTCATAGGGTAGCTCTATTTTTAATTTCTTAAGGAATCTCCATGCTGTTTTCCAAAGTGGCTGCACCAACTTGCGTTCCTACCAACAGTGTAAGAGGGTTCCCCTTTCTCCACATCCTCTCCAACACTTGTTGTTTACTGTCTTGTTAACACAGAAACTTATCACCATTTTTTAATAAAAATCCAGTAAGACATAATTTTTTAGACCTTTCTCATACCTTTCATCTCTACTTTCCTCTTGGAACACTTGATATACACCATTTCCTTCTCTTTTCCTTCTCTTTACTCTTTCTTTTTCTTTTTTTATTGACGTGGCTAAATAATGCCATATATCCCTAAGCCTGCCTGATCATAATTTTTCTATAGAAATTTCCTTTTTGATTCTCCTAATTTCTAGCTAATAGAAGAAATATGTCACAATGTAAAAATGTTCATTATCCATTTCTATGCAATTATTTTCTTTGTGACCAGAGGAATCCTTTTTTTTTTCTACCCTATTTAATACAACTATGTCTTCTATTGGAAACAGAAGCATACAAAAATTCTAAATGATTCTGGGTTCCAAATTTATTGCTTCAATTTTGGAAGCTCAGAACTGGAGTTCTAAACTCTATTGCTTACAGTAATATTAAGGCCACTAGACATTAGTGAAATGAACTTGCCAAGAACTCCATCTTTTATTATACTCTAAATCATGAAAATTTTTTGATGCCTGATTCATGCCAATGTTCATAATCTCTAAGATGAGGTTAAGGTATGAAAACATTAATGCTAATAATTTTAATTTAATTAATTGGTTTGTTAGCAGTATTTCTTCAATGAAACTTAAGTGTATCTGGATTTCAGAGATCATGTGTAGAAGTTTTTTCAGGAATCCTTAAGGAGATATGGGAATTTCATGATGGTGTAAGTGGATTAGTCTACTCACAGTGTGCTAATAGAATAACGTAGATCTGGAAGGAGGTACCTGTGCTTAGGCTTGTCCTAATGAAAGATTTTCTCATCCCTGCCATATATACTCATGGATGCAAATGATTATTTTTATGCGTGATGATAGATAGTATCATTCCTGATCCATCAGAGCATCTAAACTCTAATTTTGGTTTGGCCTTCTATGCAGCTTTTGGCAATTCATGCGGTTTACTACTTATCTTTAATAGGAGAGGATCCTACTAAATGTGTTTTTTTTTTCCAGAGAAGTTTTAATATGCAAATTCTAAACTGTCTATTTCTTTTATCTCTTTGATTAGAAAATAGCACACAAATAAAATCATTTCTGAAAGGAAATCCAAATTTTAGGACAATGGCCTACATTTCCCATGACTATATATTAGTCTCTCATAGACACACACACACACACACACACACACACCATCCTGCATCATTCAGGTCCAGAAAAAACAAATGAAGACAAAAGGAGAAAATGTTTCTATATGCCAAGATCCATTCTAAGCACTATACTTTCTTGAGAATTGTTTAATATAAGTCTACTAGAATGTAATCTCTGTGAAGACTACTATTGTTTTGATAGTTGTGGCATCACTACTCCAAAGAAAGCACTTATGACCTCATAGGTCCTTGATAAATATCTACTTAATGAATAACAATGGCCATTTAATTCTCCTACAATGTTACTAGAATTGTTTTGATTATTTAAATCATGCATAACTATGGTATATACTGGGGCACCTGGGTGGCTCAGTCAGTTAAGCATCTGCCTTTGGTTTGGATCCTGGGATGGAGCTCTTTGGCAGAGCCCCTGCTCAGCAGGGAGTCTGTATCCCTCTCTCTCTCTCTATTCCTGTATACCTGCCGGCCCTCTCTGCTTGTGCTCTGATCTCTCTCTCAAGTAAATAAATAAAATCTTCTAAAAACAAAAACAAAAATCTGTGATATATACTGTAAGATACAAATATCCTTATCTTAATTTAAACTCATACTGCCATTATCATCCCCATGTTATGCACTAGAAAAATGAGGCTTAGGAAGTGAGATCAACTTTCGAAAGGTACAATGATCAGAAATTAAAAACAAAACATAAGCAAACCAGACAAAAAAACCACATAAGTTTATTTATATCTCCTGTGTTTTTTTAAGGAAAATCACATTTTAGAACATATATACAAGTAGGTCTGTCTTGGAAAGGATGAAGGTTTTGAAAGCATAGAAATCTATAAAGAGGTTCATAGAAAAATATTAAAATAATTTTAAATGCTCATGGACATTTACCTTATTAATGGGAAATCCTGTATGGTGTGAGACTAAATAGAGACTGATGTCACTATTTAGATGAACAGTTGGAAGTTATGGGTAGTAAACTCAGATTTCAATATAAAGAAACCCTATCTACAAAATCAGAGCTGCCTAAAAACTAAAAATGACTGGTTAGTGAGGCTGGGGATTTGCTTTCACTACTGTCACTGGAGATACTCAAGCAGTCTGGAGGTTTTAGAGAAAAACTGAATCAGCACAAGAGGTGAACCAATTAACACCTTCTCTTCCTGTATTTCTGATGTACATATTCTAGAGTTTTAATTCTCTTAACAAATTTAAAATTCTATCTTACACAATATGCAAATTAATTCTAACTTAAGGCAAGTGTAGGTAAGTTGATTTTTCCAATAGAACATTTGGAAAAGGATTTCCTAGTATTTTTTGTACTTTTGTGTTAGGATAGAGAAAACAGTGATTATTCTACTCTAATCTGTAGTCTCTGAAGTTTACTAAAAATGTGTCAAGTCTCTTTAGACTGTGAAGCATGAATCTCTGTGTAGCATTTCTACATCAACATCCAAAAGAAAATCAGCTACTGAAGGCATAATTTTTCTCAGTTTTCCCACGTGTATATACCAAATGTGTAGGAACAATACAAGGGTATTACATCTCAAAATGTATAGCTAGTTGTGAAAAACTTGAGGTAATATAAGCCCTGAAAGTTTTCATTTTCTTGTAATGCAAATACCTGACCTAAGCTTTGATTGTTGAGGCATCCACTTCAAGACTGAAGTCTCAAATAAATACATTGTCAGCTACAGCCATGGGACTAGATAAATTCCCCCTACCCCAACAGCCTTTCCCCTCTAGGTTCCTTTCTTTCAGCAATCTTGGTTGATTTCCATGACTGAAATCTGTTATCCCATAACTGGGTTACTTGTGTCTCTTCCCACACTTCAGATTTCCATTTGTATGTCTCAAATTCACGTAAGGTGAGTCTGCAAAACTCTCACCTTTGACCCCAATAAAATCAGAAAGCCAAGACCATACTCTTTTTCTCCAGTGGAGACTTTACTTTGTGGCCCCAGGTGTGCCATGTGCTTTCCAGGACTATCAGGTAAACCTTTTGTTTGTTTGTTTTTCAAAACTTTCATCACAGTTTTTGCAGAGGGTGTATTGAAATCTTAAGAATTACAAAGGCTGGTCTAGCCATACCATTGGTTATTGCTAGCTTGCGTCTGGCACAAAATACTTGACATTGTTCTGCATATCACAAATTAAAATGAGTCTCATCTTCATATGAACATACCACATACAACTTAATTTACTTGTTACTTAGTGACTTCAGAACAAACCCGTGTTTCAATAAAAACAACCACTAGATCTGGCAACTCTCAAGGGCATCTAATATAGAAATAAGGTGTATCACCTGAGGATATGTTCCTGTTTTGGCATTTGCTGATTCAATTCTGAATAATCACATTGGCTTTTTATTGTAGGTAGAATACCATTTTTATGGTAAAAATTAATTTAGACTTCCAGTTTTGTTTCACATGCAAGGAGCTTAGAAGTTGCCACTCTGTCTTAATTTTAAGTAAAAAGCTAAACAGATTGAACAATCAACAACTCTTCTTAGATCCATCAGAGAGGGGAAGACATAGGAAGAACCACTGCCCCTAAGATGGAAAAAACAGACAGGAGGACACAGAGAATCATGGCTTACCAAACCAGAGACTCACAAGCAGAAATGACCACAGGACCCAGTGTCAGGGTAGAAAACCTGGAAACTGAAAAATTTTTGAGGGTCCAGTGTAAATAAGTCTGATTGTTAAAAACTCCAAGGGGACACAATAATAGGGAGGCTCCTACAATACTGTGAAACTACCTTCAAAAGCTCAACCAGGTTGGCACAGAAAATACTGAAGGAAAACCCCCCTGTGCTTCTAGCAGGGAGAGAAGGGAAGGAACCATCTTGAAATATGCTAGAGCATGCCGTCCTTAAAAAGGCCTGCCCTCTGGGCAAACTAATTAACTAGAGTTTAACCTTATGGAGCCTTATCAGAACTTAACTGACCTGGGGGAAGGGAATTAACAAATTCTACCTGGCTCTGGTGTTCCAGTTGAGAGAAGGAAAATATCCAACTCTAGCTCATTCTAGCTATCCTGTCCCATCTAAGGATGGAGGGCAAAACAACAACAACAACAACTGAAAAACTCATGAAGTTCGTAATCCAGAGGCATTGACACACTCAAAAGTCTGAGACCCAACCATAGGAGTAAAGAATGCTTCCTCTCCACTCCTTTCCCCACTTCATCACTTGATTACTAAATACTGTTATATATAACAGTATATAAATACTGTTATAAATAACAGTTCCTTTTACCTAGTACATCATACCCAACTGTCAAGAAAAGATCATAAGGTATATCCAGAAGGAAAAAAACAAAAAACAAAACAAAATAAAAACCCCATGATTGGAAGGGTTGGAGCAAGCATTAGAACCAGATATTGCAGGGATATTGGAATTATCAGACTCGGGGTTTAAAACAACTATGATTATATGCTAATGTCCTAATGGATAAAGTAGACAAATGGGCAATGTAAGTAGAGAGATGGAAATTCTAAGACAGACTAATAAGTAATGCTAGAAATGAAAAACACTAACAGAAATGAAGAGTATCTTTGAAGGTCGTTAGTAGACTGGACACAGCTAAGGAAAGAATCTCTGAGCTAGAAAATATAATCATCAAAACCTGAAAAGCAAAGAGAACAAAGAAAAAAAAAGAGCAAAATATACAAAGACTATGGGACAACTATAAAAGGCATAACATATACATAATGTGACTATCAGAAGAATAGGAAAGGAAAAGTATTTCAAATGATAATGATTGAGATTTTGTGAAATTAATCTTAGACACCCAATCACAATTCATGAACTATAGAGAATACTGAAAAGGATAAATGTGGGGAGTTGTGGGGGAAGAGACGTAGGCATAGGATTTTCAAACTGCAGAAAATCAAAGATAAAGAAAAAAAATCCTGAAAGGAGTCAAAGAAGAAAACACCTTACAAACAGAGGAATAAAGATTAACAATTATATATGATTTATCCTCAGAAACACAGACAAGAAGAGAGTGGAATTAAATATTTAAATTATTCAGAGAAAAATGCCTACCGACCTAGAATTTGGTACCCAGAGATGTTAGCCTGCAAGAGTGAAAGAGAAATATTTTCTCAGACCGACAAAAATTGAGAGAATCTGTTGCCAGTAGACTTGGCTTATAAGAAATGTTAAATTCTGTAAAGATAGGGGAAAACAACATAGGTCATAAACTTGGATCTATAAAAGGGAAGAACATAAAAGCAAGAACAAGTGAAGGTAAAATAAAACTTTTTATTTGTATTCTTGACTGAGGTAACAGATATTAGTTTGTTCAAGATAATAATATCAACAATTTTTATTTTGCATGTACATGCATTTAATTTACTAGATATATAGAACGCTTTTGTACTTCTCATTTGAATATTTGTTCCTACCACCAAGATTTGTATCTGCAGCAGTTCTGCCCAGGCCCATACCCCAGGCTTCAAGGCTCACCACAACTGCCCTCCTATTCACAGTTTGCTGTCCATGATGGAAGGGTTTGAAGAACTGGGGGAGCCACCCACACCCATCCCTTTTGTGTGTCACTGACTGCCATCAGTGGCTGGTTATGTGTCCTACTCTCAGGCACCATCCATTTTCAGGGCTAGTTGGTTTGGCAGAAAAGTTGCTACACAGTCCTTAGTGGCTTTCAAATTCTATGACCACAGTCCTAATAGGTTTTCGTTTAATAACTTAATTTGTTAAATAGAGGAGTATTTCCTCCATAAATTCAAACAGTTAATTTGAATATTTTCAAATATACATTGATTAATTATATATTATATATTATATTATATTATATTATATTATATTATACTCAGATTCATTAGGCATAAAATTCAAAGGACGTAGTTCAACTCAACAACTCAACTCAGTAACAACTGGATGTAATTAACATCTATAGACTATTTCATCCAACAGCAGCATAATGCACATCCTTCTCAAACTCACATGGAATATTCACCAATATAGACCATTTTTTAGGCCCTCAGACACATCTTAAAAGAATAGAAATCATACATGCATTGTCTCAGACCACAAGAGAATTAAACAAAAAAATCAATAACAGAATGATAACTAAATAATCCCAAAATATATGGAGGCTAAATACACTTCTAAGCACATGGACCCAAGAAAAAAATCTGAAGAGAAATTTTAAAATATTTTTAACTAAATGAAAATGAACACACAAGTTATTGAAATGTGTGGGATACAGCAGTGCTTGAGGGAAATTGAATGTACTGAATGCATATAATAGAAAAGAAGAAATATCTAAAAGTTGATAATCTAAGTTTCCATTGTAGAAAACTAGAAAAAGAACAAAATAAAGCCAAAGTAAGCAGTAGGAAAGAAATAAGAATAAGAAAAGAAATTGAAAACAGGAAATCAATAGATAAAATCAGTGAAATCAAAAGCTGGCTCATTGAAAAGATCAATAAATTCTATAACCCTTTGCTTGACTGATGAAGAGGAAAAAAAGGACACAGAACGTTAATAAGAGAAATGAAAGAGCGAACATTACTATAGATTCCATTAACACTAAAAGAATAATAAACAGAAACTATGAACAACTTTATGCCCACAGATTGGCAACCTAGATGAAATGGACAACTTTCTTGAAAGACACAGTTTCCCAAAAACTCGCATAAGAATAAATCAATATGAATAGGCATATATCAATTAAAGAAACTGAATCACTAATAACCTCATAAAACAGAAAGAATCAAGCCCAAATGAGTTCACTAATGAATTCTATAAATGTTTAAGAAATTATACCAATTCTCTGCTACCTCTTTCAGAGAGCAGAAACAGAGGAAACACTTCCAAAATAATTCTATGAGGTCATTTCCCTAGTACTAAAACACGATAAAGACAGCACCAGAAAACAAAATGATAGATCAATATCTCTCATGACTATGGATGCAAAACAAACAAAAAATTGCACACCATGACCTTGTGAGATATTATCCCAGATATATAAGACTGATTCAACATGCTAAAATTATTTAACATAATCCATCATATTATCAGTCTACAAAAGGGAAAAACAAATGACCATATCAATAGATACAGGAAAAGCACTGACAAAATCCAACACTCATTTATGATGAAAATTATCTTTTAACTAGGAATAGAAGGAAACTTCTTCAACTTGATAATATAAACAAACAAAAAGCTATAGTTAGCATCATGCTTACTAGTAGAAATGTGAAACTTCCTCACTAAGATCTGGTACAAGGCAAGGATGTCCCCTCTATCACCCTTATTTAGTATTATACTGGACATCCTAGCTAGCATAGTAAGACAAGAAAAGGAAATAAAAGCTATAAAGATTGAAAAGGAAAAAGTAAACAGTTTTGTTTGTTTGTTTTTTGTGGATGATAGGATTATCTATATATAAAATTTGAAAGAATCCACAAAAAAACCCCTCCTTGAACAAATGAATGATTATACTAATTTTTCAGAATACAGTAGACCCTTAAGTAAGATGGGTTTAAATTGCACCAGTACACTTATCTGTGGATTTTTTTCATTAAATACAGTACAGTACTATACATGTATTTTCTATTATCTTTAATTTCTCTTAATAAGATTTTCTTTTCTCTAGCTTACTTTATTGTAACAATATACTATATAAAATATATAACATAAAAATATGTGGAAAATAAGTGTTAATCAACTGTGTATGTTACCGGTAATGCTTCTGGTCAACAGTAGGCTATTAAGATTTTGGGGAGTCAAAGTTATACATGAAATTTCAACTACATGGGGTGTGGTCAGTGTCCCTAAATTCTTTGTTGCACAAGGATCAACTGCACAATGTTAACATACAAAAGTCCATCACTTTTCTATCTGCAATGAACAAATGGAATTTTAAATTAAAAACACAGTATATTTACATTAGCACCCCAAAACATAAAGTATTTCAGTATAAATCTAACAAAATATAAGATCTATATATGAAAAACCATACACAACTCTAATGAATGAAATCAAAGAACTACATGGAGACATATTCAATGTTCATGGATAGATTCAATATTGTCAAATGTCAGTTCTGTCCAACTTGATTTATGGATTCAATGCACTTCAATCAAAATACCAGCTAGTTACTTTATGGATACTGACAAACTGAGTCTAAAGTTTGTATGGAGAGCCAAAAGACCCAGAGGTTAACACAGTATTGAAGACATTTAAAAACTGACACTATCCAACTTTACAGCAATCTAGACAGCATGGCTTTGGAAAAATAATTTATGGAAGCAATAGAGCCCAGATACAGATCCCCATAAGTAAGGTTAGCTGATCTTTGAACAAAGGTAACATAATGGATTAAACATAGTGCACTCAACAAATGGTGCTGGAACAACTGTTAACAACATACAAAACAACAAAAAAAATCTAGACAAGAGATCTTATACCCTTAAAAATTAACTAAAATTGGATCATAGATCTAAATATGAAATGCAAAACTAAAAAATAACACGAGAGAAAATGCCTTTGGATATTGTAGTGCCTTTTTAGAAACAACACCAAAGGCATGATCCATGAAATAAAAAATTGTTAAGTGAACATCATTAAAATTAAAAACTTCTGGTCTGTGAAAGATAATGTCAAGAGAATGAGAAAACAAGCCCTTGACTGGGAAAAATAATTGCAAAATATATCTAATAAATGATTGTTATCTAAAATATTCAAAGAACTCAAACTCAGAAGCAACAACCTAATTAAAAAACGAACTAGAGACCTTAACAACCACCTCAATAAGATATACAGATGGCCAATAAACATAAGAATATGTCAACAGAGAAATGTCAACTTAAAACAATGAGGTACTGCCACTGACTTATTGGTACAAAATCCAAAACACTGACAACACCAAACACTGACATCCATGTTTGGAAAAACAAGAACTCTCATTACTGCTAGGAATACAAAAAGATACAGTCACTATGGAAGACCACACCTTCAGTAGGTGAATACATCAACAACCTGTATATCCAGATGATGTCATATTATTTAGGTGTGGGGGGGGCAGGGAAGAACCATAAAAGTACATGGAGTAACTTTAATGCATGTTTCTAAATGAAAGAAGCCAATCTGAAAAGTCGATTTGCTGTATGATTCCAACTGCAGAACATTTTGGAAAAGCTAAAACTATATATTAAAAATGTCAGTGGTTGCTAGGGGTTGGGTAGGGACAGGATGAATAGTTGGAAAGAGAATTTTTAGGACACTGAAAAACTGTGATACTATAATGATAGACATATGTTCTTATATATGCCCAAATCCATATAATGTACAACACCAAGGATGAACTATGAGATAAACTATGGTTTTGGGTGATAATGAGATGCCCATGAATGTGGGTTCAGTTGCAGCAAGTGTACAACTCTAGTGGTGGATGTTGATAATGGGGGAGGGTATGCATTGTAGATTCAGGATGTGCATGGGAAATCTCTGTATCTTCCTCTCAATTTTTATGTAAATCAAAATTGCTCTGAAAATATTTCTTAAAAATCTTAAAAAGATAATTTAAGTAATTAACTCCAAAGTGTAACCTGGAAGAGATTTTAAACATAAAGAATTATAAAAAATAACATTCAGAAAAAGAACTGGATAAAAAATAAGTAATTGCAGAAAGGATACTGATACACTATTTTTGGAATGGCATAAAGTGATGTAGAGATTCATAAGACTCTTGATATGTTTGCCTATTTCCTATTTTGTAAATATAATTCAAATGATCACAAATATTTTTTAAAAATATATTGATACATTAATAATGGCATTGAAAAATAAAACATAAATGTTCAATAATATTTTACAATTTACAGCAATATTCCATAAGGTGGAATATTATGTATTCTTCAACTCATTCATACTACAATAGCCATGATAAGTAAAAGTAAATACAGTGTACAATATGAGTAGAATTTTAAATCTATAAATAGAATATCAAGATGTTAATAATTCACGTCTATGCATCAGATATTGTCTACTATATTGCAAGCACTATGTTACCATCAATACTTATCTTTATGAATTTTCTGTTTTGATGAGAGGAAGATAGGACCTGCAATGTTCAGTTTAAGGGACAATGGAACTGGAATCATCATGATCAACTTTTGCTTCTATAGAACTTTCTTACTGTTAAAAACCTATTTATTGTACTTTCATCTAATTGTATCATCAGCTGTAGGTATGTAAGATAATTGTTATTCTTAAACATTTCATAGAATTCACCTGTGTGACCTTTTGAATTTTGAGTTTTCTTTGTGGATATGTTTCATACAAAAAAAAAAAGAAAAAAGAAAGAAAGAAAGAAAGAAAGAAAGAAAGAAAGAAAGAAAGAAAGAAAGAGAAAGAAAGAAAAGTAAAAGAAAGGAATTTCTGTAATAGATTTTGCAGTATCTTTAGTTTTAGATTTTGTGTCACTTTTATCAAGTTGTATTTTTCAAGGAATTTATCCACTTCAGTTGCAAATTTTCTGGAACTCATATGTTCAAAATATTCTCCCATTTGTGTCTACAGAATCTGTAAAATCTCCCATTCCTGATTTTTCTTTTTCTTTTCTTTTCTTTTAAACATCCTACCTAAGGGAATCACATTACTTTTCTTCTATTCTCAAAGAACTAAATTTTGTCTTTTTTAAAAAATTTTCTCTCTCTCTCTCTTTTTTTTTTTTTTTTTTTGTTAGCTTTTAGAGTTTCCAGATTCTGTTATATTACTCCAATGAGAATTTGGTTTGTTTCTCAAGAGATGACTTAGCCTCAAATTGCAAACTCTGTCTCTTGGGTAAAACCTGGAATCTCTATATAATGTACCCCTAGCTGAGCTGTGAGTCTACCTCATGCATGCATATTTCTACAGTCAGAATACAAAGACAAAAATAAAGCATTCTCTTTGATTGTGCTTTCAGAGATTCTCCCCTCACTTTTCAGTAGCTGTAATTGCCTCAAGTTCTCCTCTCTTATTCTTTCTGTGTGTGTGTGATTTCACAGGTTTTCTTTTTTTTTTTTTCTTCTTTTTTTTTTTCTTCTTTTTTTTTTTTTATTGGAGTTTTAGCTTCCCTATAGAGAGCTGACCATGGTCTTTCCTCAGAAGTTGTTCAAAAACAAACAAAAAGGAAGACTCACCCTATACCATTTCCCCTTTTCAAAATAAAATTTTCTTTAGAAATTTGTCTTTTAGGTAGTGGCTTAGTCTGTTTTGCATTCTCTTCACAGTTTGTATTTGTTTTTGATGGAGAACTTACTTGCTTTTGATGGAGAACTTCTCTCTGAAATGGAATTTATGCCTTTTTCCTCTTGACATTTTCCGATCTTGTTTTGGAGGACTTCTTTACTGTCTGGAACAAAATATCCCAGACCTGTGTTGTATTTTCCCCCTCCCAGTTCAGGAGGCAGTCATTTTTCCAAAGAACCCTAGACATTTTTTTTTTTGAAAATGGTATTCACAAAACGAGAACCTGGTTGTAGAAATATTCATTGCTACTAAACTGCTATTGCACATGAATGTGTATATAAGAATAAATGCATGCTTATTTTATGTTAGTTTCTATTTTAAAAACACTTTTTTTTTCTTTTAAAGAGTACAGGGCGGTGGAGAACGGAAGAAGAGGGAGAGAGAGAATCCCAAGCAGGCTCCATACCCAGTACAGAGCCCTACATGGGACTCGATCATACAACACTGAGATCATGACCTGAGAGGAAATTGTCAGATGCACAACCAACTGAGCTACCCAAGCACCCCTAAAAACACATTTTAGTGCTGATTCAGCAAATGCCCCTGGGTTCATTCTCCAGAAGTAGGAATGCTCCTTCCTAACCTGGGTTTTCTGGCTCCTACAAATGGAAAGTGTTTGGGTCAAAGGGAAAGAAATGAAAAGGAAGGAAAAATGAAAATTGAAGGGAAAATGAGGCAGGAGTTAAGAAGTAATAGAAAGAAGGTGGCAGCAAGCTTTTCAGGGAGAGCTCATTAAACCTGGTTATAAAATAATTATTGCGAGCTAAATACTTTATTACATCCCACAATGGTGATAACACACTGCCTGATAAAGTGATGTGGAGCAAAATTATCCTTAAAAATATGGTTCAGAAGTGATCAAGGGACTGTTTTTTCTCTATAGCCAATAAAGATGTTCACTAGATGAAAGTAAAGACTAAGAAATTTCTTCATTTTATTAGCTATCACAATATGAAGTTTGGTGATTCCAACTGAGTGTTATAATCTGGACCAGCAAAATCACAGACCAAAACTCAAAAAGAGACATGGACTTCTGACTGCTGTCAGTTCACACTGACCCTATGAAATTTAGAAGCACTCAGGAATTACCCACAATACAGAACAGATATTTTGAAACAAAAGAAAGAGAAGGAGAAGCAGACACCCTGCTGAACAGGGAGCCTGACATGGGACTCAATCCCAGAACCATGGGATCTTGACCTGAGCCAAAGGTGCCTAACTGACTGAGCCACCTAGCTACTTGTAAAAATAAGCCTTTATTGTACATCTGAGAAGGGGAATATTTTCCATTGGTTTTATGTAACTGATTAACAGTCTGTGAGGTTACTTTTAAAGTGAAATGAAAAAAAAAATCCCTCCCTATTTTCAGGTGTTCTATAGCTCCCTAGTAGAACTCAAACATCATATTAATCCAAGGGATAAATGTCTGATGAGACAAACTATTTGCTCTTATCTGGAATATTATCTTTTCTAAGAAGACTTCTGTTGTCTCCTAGGCAGTTAAAGAGCCTCTTCTTTGTAATCCCCTAGTACTTGTAAAAACCTTTATTGCAATGGCTAATATGTAGTGTTATGAGTGTTAGGAGAGTCTTTCAGAATGATTTAATGGTTAGACAGAATTTCTGATTAATTTGAAATGTTACTTCCTCCTGATTGGTTTCATTTATTAAAAAGTCTTTAAAAGAAATATTCCTTAGAGAGGCTCATTAAGTTGTAACTTTAAGCAAATTGACTGTACATACTTAATTGTTCCCTTAGGCATTGCATCTGAGGTAGCGACATCAAAATCATTTTGACAGCACATATCATTTTTAAGTTTCAGTTTGAAAGAAAAACATTGCCATGAATAGAGAAAAATATAAACATACACAAACCTTAGGGATCATTCCCACATGTGTGATACACACACACATACAAGTTCAAATAATATACACACCTAGAGAAACATTAGAAACATTCATATTAACATTCTTAGACTTTTCTGACATTTGCATGCTAGGTAAAAACCACATTTGTTCAACTAAATTTCTCTACCTACCTGAAAACAAATTTCATCTAGCTTTGGAAGTTTTGTTATGTAGAGTGAAGAGAAAAGCATAAGAAGTATTTAAGGTAGGGCTGTAAAATCAGTTTATAAAGAGTGTTGTAAAGAGAAACCTAAAAGTAGCAATAGTATATATGAAAGCTTGACTGGGCAAAAAAAGAAAAAAAAGAGAAATAAATAGAAAAAGAAAGAAAGAATGAAATTGAATGAAGTGAGTTTATAAACTGTGGATTTTCTCCCACAGTGTTGAAGTATGAAACAAGTTTAGAAAGCTTGTGTTGCTGAATTTGGTTTAACTATGTAGTATGACTGTAATTCTAGGTCATGTGGACTTATCCTGTTTCCTAATATTTAATTTACAGCTTCTGTTATATGTATATATTTATATTTATTAGTATATTAAAATATCGATATTCATATTTATAAATTTATATCTTCATACATTTGTATATATTTATATAGGCATATATAAATATATATGTCACGTGTTTTATGTTATTTAAATGGCAATTACTTTAACTTATTTTAATATTTCTGGAATCAGGATACATTTATGTTTTATTTGCAGATTTTTTTTCCCTTAGTGGTCCATAAAATGCTTTATTACAGTATATAGAGCATCCTAGATTTGATTACTATGTAGATTTTATATGTAAAAAGTTTTTCTTATTGGCCAGTTTAATTGATTTGATAAAATTTTTCCTAATTGTTAAAATTTTCTAAGAATCAGTTAAATTAATAAAAAAATATTAAAGAAACTGAAGTTAAATTTGGAGAAATACTTTGTCACTGTATAAAGTAGGTACTGAATGTTAAGAGAAACATTTTTCTTTATGAATTTCTGATGCCTGACAATTATCCCCCTTTTCTGTGATGCTACAGATTTCAGATCAATGATACATTTCCTTATGAGGCAAAGTTTTATTTTAAGATTAATTTATATTAAACACTTTTTGAAAACTATTTTTTAAAGAGTCGTTCATTGATCCATAAAATATCTACTTTTTAATACTGATTTTTTAATGGTATTAAAAGATTAACACAAAGCCATAATTTTAAAATTTTTCAGGTCAGAAATGAACACACATACACAGACACATACATACCAAACATACACAGAAACAAATACACGTAGCTAAATGTAAAACTTCCAATTTTAAAATTTAAACAAATGGAATTAAGACAATTGCAAGATTCTTCTGAATTAGTAAATTATTTTTCATCTTTGATTAAACTGCAGCATTTTTGCAAAAGTTAGTCTTTAGTTATGTTTTGTCTTATGGAATGTTCTTTTGGGGGAGTAAGAGGAGAGGACATGTCTAAGTATTTTTCTTGATTTCAACCAATACTTTTTTTTTTTTTAATTTTTTTATTTTTTTCAGCATAACAGTATTCATTATTTTTGCACCACACCCAGTGCTCCATGCAATCCGTGCCCTCCACAACACCCACCACCTGGTGCCCCCAACCTCCCACCCCCCACCCCTTCAAAATTCTCAGATCGTTTTTCAGAGTCCATAGTCTCTCATGGTTCACCTCCCCTTCCAATTTCCCTCAACTCCCTTCTCCTCTCCATCTCCCCTTGTCCTCCATGCTATTTGTTATGCTCCACAAATAAGTGAAACCATATGATAATTGACTCTCTCTGCTTGACTTATTTCACTCAGCATAATCTCTTCCAGTCCCATCCATTCAACCAATACTTTTGAGACAAATAATGCCTAAAGCCAGTAAAAGGAAGGAAATAAAGTTTAGGGCAGAAATAAATGAAATTCAGACTTAAACAAACAAACAATAGAAGAGATAAATAAAACCAGAGGCTGTTTTTTTTTTTTTTGAAAGATCAACAAAATCGATAAACCTTTAGCCAGACTCATTAAAAAAAAAATAAAAACAAGACTCAAAATCTGAAAAGAAAGAGAAGAAATAACAGTCAAAACCTCAGAAATACAAAGAAATAGAGTACTACGAACTGTTATATGCCAACAAATTAGACAACCTAGAAAAGATAGATAAATTCCTAGGAACATAATCTTACAAAATGGAATCCAAAGAAATAGAAACTTAGACTCATTACTAGCAATGAAACTGAACCAGTAATTTAAAAACTCCAAAACAAAAGTCTAGGACCAAATGGCTTCACAGGTGAATTTTACCAAATGTTATAGAAGAGTTAATACCTATGCTCAAAATGTCCCCCCCCCCAAAAAAAGAAAGAGAAAACAAAGTTTCCAAATGTATTCTATAAGGCCAGCATCATCCTGATATCAAAACCAGATAGACACTATAGATGAAAACTACAGGACAATATCTCTGATGAACACAGAGGCAAAAATCCTGAGTATTAACAAATCAAATCTAACAATACATTTAAAAAAATCATTCATCACTAACAAGTGGGATTTATTCCTGGAATGTAAGCACTCCTTCAATACTCAGAAATCAATCATTGTGATACATCACACTAACAAGAGAAACAATAAAAACCATATGATCATTTTAATGGATATAGAAAAAAACATTTGACAAAGTACAACATCCATTCATGATAAAAATCTTCAACAAAGTAGGTTTGGAGGAAAGATACCTATGGGTTTTTCCTACACAACTTTTATTGTGTAGGAAAAACCCATAGGTAACATTATACTCGATAGTGAAAGATAAAAAGCTTTTCCTCTGAGATCAGGAACAAGACAAAGATGTCCATTCTGTTGGGATAGATTTAGTACTGGAAGTCCTAGCCATAGAAATCAGACAAGAAGAAATAAAAGGCACCCAAATTGATAAGAAAGAAGAAAAACTTTCACTATTTGCACATGACATGATACTATCCGTATATATAAAATTCTAAGGACTCCACTGAAAAACCAGCAGAACTGATCAATGAATTCAGGAAGGTTGCAGGATATTAAGTCAATATACAGAAATCTGCTGCATTTTTATAAACTAATAATGAAGTAGCAGAAAGAGAAATTAAGAAAATAATCCCACTACAAGTGCACCAGAGGTACATAAGGTCTTAACTAGGAATAAACTTAAGCAAGGAGGAGAAAGATCTGCACTCTGAGAACTCTAAAACCTTGATGAAAGAAATTAAAAATGATACAAACAGGGATGCCTGGGTGGCTGAGTTGGTTAAGTGTCTGCCTTTGACTCAAGTCATGATCCCAGGGACATGGGATGGAGTCCCACATCTGGGCTCCTAGTTCAGCAGAGAGCCTGCCACTACCTCTATCCGACACTCTCCCTGCTTGTGCTCTCATGCTCTCTATCTGTTGAATTAACATTTTTTTTTTTAAAGATGACACAAATAAATGGAAAGATATTCCATACTCATGGATTAGAAGAACCAATATTGTTATAGTGTCCACATGACCTCAAGCAATTCAATGCAGATTTAATTCAATCTCTATCAAACTACCAAAAAATTTTTTAATAGAACTAGAATAATCCTAAACTTTGTATGGAAATACAAAAGACCCTGTATAGCAAAGCAATCTTGAAAAAGAAGAACAAAACTAGAGCTATCTTAATCCCAGATTTCAATATATACTAGAAAGCAGTAATAATCAAAACTGCTTGGTACAGACATAAAATAGAGACATACATCAATGAAACAGGATATAGAGCCCAGAAATAAACCCACACCCATCTGATCAATTAACCTTTGACAAAGGAGGTAAGAATATACAACGGGAAAAGACAGTCTTTTCAATAAATGGTACTGAGAAAACTGAACAGCTACATGCAGAAGAATGAAACTGGATCACATTTTTACACAATACATAAAAATAAACATAAGAACTGAAACCACAAAAATCCTAAAAATCCTAAAAGAGAGCACAGACAGTAATTTCTCTGACATCAGCCATAGCAGCATTTTTCTAGATATATCTTTTGAGGCAAGGGAAACAAAGTAAAAATAAACTATTGGGACTACACTAAAAAAAAAAAAAGAAAAAAGCTTCTGCACAGCAAAGAATAAATAAGTAAAACAATAAGACAATCTCCTGAATGGGAGAAGACATTTGCAAATGGCATAGAGCATATCCAATGAAGGTTTAGTGTCTAAAATATATAAAGAACTTATACAACTCAAAACATGGAAAGGCTTAAGTCTTAATACCCATATTCAATCTAGCCTAACCAATCCCATCATCGACTAGCTCATCAACTTTCTCTATTCAGGATTAATCTGGATATATTCCCCTTACAATGAGAGTCTGAGTTGTATACAATGTTTTTTGCTTTCTCCATTTTTCCATATCTAACAGAAACTTCTAACCCCTTCTATGTCACCTTTTATGCTTGTAGAAATCCTACACATCTTTTAAGACTGATCCTAATTTTTCTATGTAAAGAATTTCAGGATTACCCGATTTTGAAAATATCTTCCTAGTCTCTGAGAATCTCTATTTTCACTCAATTATTAAAGCATTTGCCACATACTACCTTGCGTGTTATACGTAGGTATATTCCAAATTCTCAACTTGATTGTAAGCTTATTGAAGGCCAAGAAGTATTATCCATCTTTCTTTTCCCTAGATTAACTTCATATATAATAGGCATTTAAGAAATATTTGAGAAAGAAAGTTTTTTAAAGAATCCTGTCTCACTGAGTGATGTATTGGTATGCTGATGAGGCTTTTATTCCTGATAAGATATTGAGAGATAATACAGATTTTTAAAAAATTAAATATTAGGAGGAGGAGTAAAGATGGCGGAGAAGTAGCAGGCTGAGACTACTTCAGGTAGCGGGAGATCAGCTAGATAGCTTATCTAAAGATTGCAAACACCTACAAAACCAACAGGAGATCGAAGAGAAGAAGAACAGCAATTCTAGAAACAGAAAATCAACCACTTTCTAAAAGGTAGGACTGGCGGAGAAGTAAATCCAAAGTGAAGGGAAGATAGACCGCGGGGGGAGGGGCCGGCTCCCGGCAAGCGGCGGAGCAATGGAGCACAAAATCGGGACTTTTAAAAGTCTGTTCCGCTGAGGAACATCGCTCCAGAGGTTTAACCGGGGTGAAGCCCGCGTGGGGTCAGCGTGGCCTCAGTCCCCCAGGGTCACAGAAGGATCGGGGGTATCTGAGTGTCGCAGAGCTTACAGGTATTAGAACGGGGAAGCCGGCTACATAGACAGAGCTGAGGAGTGAGCTCTAAACTTGGGGTTACCTTGAATCGGTCACAGGCTTGGTCAGCTTGGAGCACGGCAGGAGGCCAGGGTGATGGGAGTAATTGGGCGCTGTTCTTGGAGGGCGCACTGAGGAGTGGGGCCCCGGGCTCTCGACTCCTCCGGGCGGAGACTGGGAGGCTGCCATCTTCATTCCCGCCCTCCGGAACTCTATGGAAAGCGCTCAGGGAACAAAAGCTCCCAAAAGCAAACCTGATCAGATTACTCAGACCACCCCGAGTAAGGGCGGTGCAACTCCGCCTGGGGCAAAGACACTTGAGAATCACTACAACAGGCCCCTCCCCCAGAAGAGCAACAAGAAATCAAGCCAGGACCAAGTTCACCTACCAAGGAGTGCAGTTTCAATACCAAGGAGAGCAGCGGAATTCCAGAGTAGGAGAAAGCAAAGCACGGAACTCATGGCTTTCTCCCCATGATTCTTTAGCCTTGCAGTTAATTTAAATTTTTTTTTCTTTTTCAATTTTTTTTCTCTTCTTCTGCTAAATTTTTTTTAACATTTACCCTTTTCTTTTTTAACGTTTTTTAAATAGTTTATCTAATATATATATTTTTTTTCCCTTTTTATATTTTTTCTTTATTGGTTTTCTTTTTTTAATTGGTTTTTTTTTTTCTTTCTGAACCTCTTTTTATCCCCTTTCTCCCCCCTCACGATTTGGGATCTCTTCTGATTTGGCTAAAGCATATTTTCCTGGGGTTGTTGCCACCCATTTAGTATTTTACTTGTTCCTTCATATACTCTTATCTGGACAAAATGACAAGGCGGAAAAATTCACCACAAAAAAAAAAGAACAAGAGGCAGTACCAAAGGCTAGGACCTAATCAATACAGACATTGGTAATATGTCAGATCTAGAGTTCAGAATGATGATTCTCAAGGTTCTAGCCGGGCTTGAAAAAGGCATGGAAGATATTAGAGAAACCTTCTCGGGAGATATAAAAGCCCTTTCTGGAGAAATAAAAGAACTAAAATCTAACCAAGTTGAAATCAAAAAAGCTATTAATGAGGTGCAATCAAAAATGGAGGCTCTCACTGCTAGGATAAATGAGGCAGAAGAAAGAATTAGCGATATAGAAGACCAAATGACAGAGAATAAAGAAGCTGAGCAAAAGAGGGAAAACAGCTACTGGACCACGAGGGGAGAATTCGAGAGATAAGGGACACCATAAGACGAAACAACATTAGAATAATTGGGATTCCAGAAGAAGAAGAAAGAGAGAGGGGAGCAGAAGGTATATTGGAGAGAATTATTGGAGAGAATTTCCCTAATATGGCAAAGGGAACAAGCATCAAAATCCAGGAGGTTCAGAGAAGCCCCCTCAAAATCAATAAGAATAGGTCCACACCCCGTCACCTAATAGTAAAATTTACAAGTCTTAGTGACAAAGAGAAAATCCTGAAAGCAGCCCGGGAAAAGAAGTCTGTAACGTACAATGGTAAAAATATTAGATTGGCAGCAGACTTATCCACAGAGACCTGGCAGGCCAGAAAGAGCTGGCATAATATATTCAGAGTACTAAATGAGAAAAACATGCAGCCAAGAATACTATATCCAGCTAGGGTATCATTGAAAATAGAAGGAGAGATTAAAAGCTTCCAGGACAAACAAAAACTGAAAGAATTTGCAAATACCAAACCAGCTCTACAGGAAATATTGAAAGGGGTCCTCTAAGCAAAGAGAGACCCTCAAAGTAGTAGATCAGAAAGAAACAGAGACAATATACAATAACAGTCACCTTACAGGCAATACAATGGCACTAAATTCATATCTCTCAATACTTACCCTGAATGTTAATGGGCTAAATGCCCCAATCAAAAGACACAGGGTATCAGAATGGATAAAAAAACAAAACCCATCTATATGTTGCCTACAAGAAACTCATTTTAAACCCGAAGACACCTCCAGATTTAAAGTGAGGGGGTGGAAAAGAATTTACCATGCTAATGGACATCAGAAGAAAGCAGGAGTGGCAATCCTTATATCAGATCAATTAGATTTTAAGCCAAAGACTATAATAAGAGATGAGGAAGGACACTATATCATACTCAAAGGATCTGTCCAACAAGAAGATCTAACAATTTTAAATATCTATGCCCCTAACGTGGGAGCAGCCAACTATATAAACCAATTAATAACAAAATCAAAGAAACACAACAACAATCATACAATAATAGTAGAGGACTTTAACACTCCCCTCACTGAAATGGACAGATCATCCAAGCAAAAGATCAACAAGGAAATCAAGGCCTTAAATGACACACTGGACCAGATGGACATCACAGATATATTCAGAACATTTCATCCCAAAGCAACAGAATACACATTCTTCTCTAGTGCACATGGAACATTCTCCAGAATAGATCACATCATCGGTCCTAAATCAGGTCTCAACCGGTATCAAAAAATTGGGATCATTCCCTGCATATTTTAAGACCACAACGCTCTGAAGCTAGAACTCAATCACAAGAGGAAATTTGGAAAGAACCCAAATACATGGAGACTAAACAGCATCCTTCTAAAGAATGAATGGGTCAACCAGGAAATTAAAGAAGAATTGAAAAAATTCATGGAAACAAATGATAATGAAAACACAACGGTTCAAAATCTGTGGGACACAACAAAGGCAGTCCTGAGAGGAAAATATATAGCGGTACAAGCCTTTCTCAAGAAACAAGAAAGGTCTCAGGTACACAACCTAACCCTACACCTAAAGAAGCTGGAGAAAGAACAAGAAAAAAACCCTAAACCCAGCAGGAGAAGAGAAATCATAAAGATCAGAGCAGAAATCAATGAAATAGAAACCAAAAAATCAATAGAACAAATCAACGAAACTAGGAGCTGGTTCTTTGAAAGAATTAATAAGATTGATAAACCCCTGGCCAGACTTCTCAAAAACAAAAGAGAAAGGACCCAAATCAATAAAATCATGAATGCAAGAGGAGAGATCACAACGAACACCACAGAAATACAGATAATTATAAGAACATACTATGAGCAACTCTACGCCAACAACTTTGACAATCTGGAAGAAATGGATGCATTCCTAGAGACATATAAACTACCACAACTGAACCAGGAAGAAATAGAAAGCCTCAACAGACCCATAACCAGTAAGGAGATTGAAACAGTCATCAAAAATCTCCAAACAAACAAAAGCCCAGGGCCAGACGGCTTCCCGGGGGAATTCTACCAAACATTTAAAGAAGAACTAATACCTATTCTCCTGAAACTGTTCCAAAAAATAGAAATGGAAGGAAAACTTCCAAACTCATTTTATGAGGCCAGCATCACCTTGATCCCAAAACCAGACATGGATCCCATCAAGAAAGAGATATCCTTGATGAACACAGATGCAAAAATTGTCACCAAAATACTAGCCAATAGGATTCAACAGTTCATTAAAAGGATTATTCACCATGACCAAGTGGGATTTATTCCAGGGTTGCAAGGTTGGTTCAACATCCACAAATCAATCAATGTGATACAACACATTAATAAAACAAAGAACAAGAACCATATGATACTCTCCATAGATGCTGAAAAAGCATTTGACAAAGTACAGCATCCCTTCCTGATCAAAACTCTTCAAAGTGTAGGGATAGAGGGTACATACCTCAATATTATCAAAGCCATCTATGAAAAACCCACCGCAAATATCATTCTCAATGGAGAAAAACTGAAAGATTTTCCGCTAAGGTCAGGAACACGGCAGGGATGTCCGTTATCACCACTGCTATTCAACATAGTACTAGAAGTCCTAGCCTCAGCAATCAGACAACAAAAGGAAATTAAAGGCATCCAAATCGGCAAAGAAGAAGTCAAACTATCACTCTTTGCAGATGATATGATACTCTATGTGGAAAACCCAAAAGACTCCACTCCAAAACTGCTAGAACTTGTACAGGAATTCAGTAAAGTGTCAGGATATAAAATCAATGCACAGAAATCAGTTGCATTTCTCTACACCAACAACAAGACAGAAGAAAGAGAAATTAAGGAGTCCATCCCATTTACAATTGCACCCAAAACTATAAGATACCTAGGAATAAACCTAACCAAAGAGACTAAGAATCTATACACAGAAAACTATAAAGTACTCATGAAAGAAATTGAGGAAGACACAAAGAAATGGAAAAATGTTCCATGCTCCTGGATTGGAAGAATAAATATTGTGAAAATGTCTATGCTACCTAAAGCAATCTACACATTTAATGCAATTCCTATCAAAGTACCATCCATTTTTTTCAAAAAAATGGAAAAAATAATCGTAAAATTTATATGGAACCAGAAAAGACCTCGAATAGCCATAGGAATATTGAAAAAGAAAGCCAAAGTTGGTGGCATCACAATTCCGGACTTCAAGCTCTATTACAAAGCTGTCATCATCAAGACAGCATGGTACTGGCACAAAAACAGATACATAGATCAATGGAACAGAATAGAGAGCCCAGAAATAGACCCTCAACTCTATGGTCAACTCATCTTCGACAAAGCAGGAAAGAATGTCCAATGGAACAAAGACAGCCTCTTCAATAAATGGTGTTGGGAAAATTAGACAGCCACATGCAGAAAAATGAAATTGGATCATTTCCTTACACCACACACGAAAATAGACTCAAAATGGATGAAGGATCTCAATGTGAGAAAGGAATCCATCAAAATCCTTGAGGAGAACACAGGCAGCAACCTCTTCGACCTCAGCCACAGCAACGTCTTCCTAGGAACATCACCAAAGGCAAGGGAAGCAAGGGCAAAAATGAACTATTGGGATTTTATCAAGATCAAAAGCTTTTGCACAGCAAAGGAAACAGTGAACAAAACCAAAAGACAACTGACAGAATGGGAGAAGATATTTACAAATGACATAGCAGATAAAGGGCTAGTGTCCAAAATCTATAAAGAACTTAGCAAACTCAACACCCAAAGAACAAATAATCCAATCAAGAAATGGGCAGAAGACATGAACAGACATTTCTGCAAAGAAGACATCCAGATGGCCAACAGACACATGAAAAAGTGCTCCATATCACTCAGCATCGGGGAAATACAAATCAAAACCACCATGAGATATCACCTCACACCAGTCAGAATGGCTAAAATTAACAAGTCAGGAAATGACAGATGCTGGCGAGGATACAGAGAAAGGGGAACCCTCCTACACTGTTGGTGGGAATGCAAGCTGGTGCAACCACTCTGGAAAACAGCATGAAGGTTCCTCAAAAGGTTGAAAATAGAACTACCCTATGACCCAGCAATTGCACTGCTGGGTATTTACCCTAAAGATACAAACGTAGTGATCCGAAGGGGCACGTGCACCCGAATGTTTATAGCAGCAATGTCTACAATAGCCAAACTATGGAAAGAACCTAGATGTCCATCAACAGACGAATGGATAAAGAAGATGTGGTATATATACACAATGGAATACTATGCAGCCATCAAAATAAATGAAATCTTGCCATTTGCGACGATGTGGATGGAACTAGAGGGTATCATGCTTAGCGAAATCAGTCAATCAGAGAAAGACAACTATCATATGATCTCCCTGATATGAGGGAGAGGAGATGCAACATGGTGGCTAAGGGGGTAGGAGAAGAGTAAATGAAAGAAGATGGGATTGGGAGGGAGACAAACCATAAGTGACTCTCAATCTCACAAAACAAACTGAGGGTTTATCGGGGGATGGGGGTTGGGAAAGGGGGGGTGGGGTTATGGTCATTGGGGAGGGTATGTGCTATTTTGTGTGCTATGAAGTGTGTAAACCTGGCGATTCACAGACCTGTACCCCTGGGGATAAAAATATATATGTTTATAAAAAATAAAATTTAAATTAAAAAAAAATTAAATATTAAAGGGGTGCCTGGGTGGCTCAGTGGGTTAAGCCTCTGCCTTCGGCTCAGGTCAAGATCTCAGGGTCCTGGGATCAAGCCCCGCATCAGGCTCTCTGCTCAGCAGGGAGCCTGCTTCCCTCTCTCTCTCTGCCTGCTTCTCTGCCTACTTGTGATCTCTTTCTGTCAAGTAAATAAATAAAATCTTTAAAAATTTAAATATTAAAGCACCTGATTATTAGTCGACTGATAATAGCACCATTTAAAACTCTCTGTGTTTTAATTTGAAAATTATTATGTTGATACCAAAAGTTTAAAATGCTGATTTATTCTAGAGATATCTTCTTGGATTATTGGTTTTTCAACTCTATAGAAATGCTTCCTTAGTTGACATGATATATAGTCAATGCCACAAAGAAAACAGCACCCAACCCCCCAAAATCTCAATTGTTTACATCAATGGATTTAGGTGTATAGGATAGTGTGTGGGTCAGCTGGACCCGGCCGGCATTGTGTTCATCCAGCCTCATGCGTCTCTTCATTCCCCCTGCACAAGGATGTATTTTTTTCATAGTAAATGTCAGAAACACAGGAGACCAAACCAAATCATGTAAGCACACTCAAGGCCTCTGTGTCTTGTCTGATATTCCAATGCTCAAGCAAGTCCAATGAAATCAGCCCAGGTAGGAGGGGAAGCATATTCCTCCTGCTCTGGGAGGAGGTCCTGAAAAGTCACAAAGTGCAGATGTCAATGTATAAAACAAACCAACAAACATGGACAAAAGTTTGCTCCCTAAAGACTTATTTTTCCTGAAATTAAATGCTGTCCTTTGCCCAGTTACCACAAAAGGGACTCAATACTGGACATGATGAGAAAACCATAATACATCGAGAGTATTATATTTAATTTATTCACTGATTATAAGGGCCCCTGTAATATCTGCTTCATGCATTGCATGATTTGGCCAATGTTACAGTTTGTGAGGATTTGGAGCAAAAAATGATATGATTTCTGGTTTATTATATGCTTCTCATATAGTCATAAGAAGTTAATATATAGTGACTTGGATTATAATGAAGGTGACACTATAGTCAAATGGATGAAAGCTAGTCTTTTCATTAAGTGATGCTGAGTTAACAGACTATCATATGAAGGAAATCAGATTCTTCCCTCCACATCATATACAAAAATAAATCTCAGACCCGTTGGGATATACATATACAAAATAAATTTAGAGCATGGTTATCTCTTTGGAACATAAAAAAAAAACATTAAACAGGATAGCAAAATGTCTATGCATAAGTAAATGATTAATAATTTAGATAGGCCTAAAATCAGGAATTTTTTTTTATCAAAATGCATTATTTCTAGAGTGAAAAGACAAACCTTACACTGAAGATATATTTAGCAATACCCTTCCAATGTCATCACCAACAACCAAAAAAAAAAAAAAAAAAAGAAGAGAGAGGCAATAAATGAGCAATAGTCTTAGTGATTTACAAAGAAAATGTCTAAATGACAAGCATATGAAAATGTCCTCAACCTCATCTGTCATAAGGAAAATATAAAATACTACAATGAATACAGGGCCCACCCACTAGAGTTAGTAAAGTAAACTGACAATTCCAATCGAGGGATGTGAAACATCGGGAACTACTGAGATTTTATACTCTTACAACTACCTTGGGATATTGTTATGAAATGCATACTAAAGTTTCATTCAGGCATAGCAAAGAACCTAACAAATTGGACCTATTAGGCATTTCCTTAAATATGCCAGCATATACTCATCAAAAGACATGTACAAGAAAGCTCATGACAGCAAAAAGTTGAAGGATTCCTAATAAGAATCCTAATAGTTGAATGCCCATTAATGGTGAATATATAAAGAAGTTATATATAAAAATTAAGGCACATCTACAGAGCACTGCACATAAATAATGCATTCTACACATAACAGCATGAACAAGCCTCACCAAAAATGTTGACAAAAGGAAGACAGACTCAAAAGGGCCAAAATGCTATGAATCTGCTTATGTAGTTCTCAGTTTAAATGAAACTGGGAATACACAAAATTTGCAGGAAAGGGTGAGACTAATAGTATATGACTACTCAGCATTAACAAAGGAGGTTCTTCCTTTTTAAAAACAGAATAACGGAAATGGTTGTGTTTTGGTATTAGGACTAGTTTTTCCTCCTGATTTCTATGTTGACTGCAAAGAACTTTGGTGGTGGAAAGCATGTTTCCTTTAATAAGGATGTTTCTACAGGTTTCCTTTAAATAGAAGAAATACTCTGACTTACACAACTTGTTAAGGATTTAGTTATTTTACAAAGCAGCACAGAACTGCCTAAATGTTTATTAGATCATCTTAACCTTTTATTTTAGGCTACTCTTAAAAATTAATAGAGGCCAGACTTGGTCATTGTATGTCAGTTTTATGAGTAATTCCTTTGTGAGTCCTTTAACGTAAATAGGTTACCCATTGAGGCATGAATGAGGAGAATGTTTAAGGACAACAGGGTAATATTTGATCCACAGCTTCTTTCTAATGTGGCCCCTCAGAGGTATGTGCCTGTATTGCCGCATTGTGTGAAACTTCTTCTCTAACATGGTGTTTGTTCTCTCTTGGCCTCATTAATAAAAAAGGTTTATCTAATGCATTAATCAGTGAACACAAATGATACCCACTGGCAATGAGGAACTATTTGTGATCTTATAAAATGTGCTTATTATTAATGTTGTTTTGCTGGTTATTGCAATTAGGCATGTGTGAAATTTTCCAAAGTGACTTAAAGTGATTAATTTCTCAGATAGCAAACCCTCTCTTCTTTTTACAAATGAGAGTCTAAGATTTATAGATGTTGAATAACTTCTCCAAATCCACAAATAAAAGATAGCAACAAAAGGACAATCATCAATGACAGTGTCCTTGCTATCAGACTGTCTACAAAAGTAGGAATTGCTTTACATTAAAAAAAAAAAAATCAAAAATAAAATGTCGCCAAAATCCAGTCCCAGCTTATCAATGTATTCAAAATATCTCAATCAATGATTCTTAATATTTTCTACTGTTACCATAATAGCATAGAGAATGAACTTGTGTCACAGAACCGTCAGGAGATAAAATCTGAGGCAAGCAACTCACAAATTTCCTTTAAAGATATGCTTTATCTTGTAAGTTAATGCAAATTTTGCACTATGGCCTATAGCTATTCATGTTTCCTTCTAATACAAATATAATGTGTAAGATTACTCATCATGTTATACCTTTATCATGCAATAGCCACATATGCCCCCAATAAACTGCAATTATCAGAGGATGAAAAACCATAGGCTCTCTTAAAGAATTATCAAGTAATGATGTGCCTTATTTTCTCTTACTCGGATCCAGCAAATTATGAGTAGCTACTGTGTGTCAGCATTTATTTCAGGCTACAAACCTATTATAGCATGAAGAGCCAGAATTTCAGGGGACTTTGCCTAGTATTCTTTGCCTATCTGAGCCTCAGTTTCTTTATATGAAACATGACAATGACAAACTTACATTTCAGAGTGGTCATGAGGTCTCAGGTGACAAAAATGCATATTTCAGAAGTGTTTCTGGGAACCATAAGAAGTCCACAAGTGTAAGATTCAGTCATTGTACATATGTGAGACATTGATATTCAGTTTAGGTGCAAGGGAGACAACAGTGTGCCAGATAGTCAAATATTCCTGCCCTCAAAATGTTTACATTCTAGTGCGAAGAGAAGTGACACAGGTTTCTCATTTATTACATAGGCTTGTAAAATCCATCTAGCTAGATATTTAGACTTAAGAACTGAAAACATAAAATGCCCAGAAGAAAGCACAGGAAGAAAGTTTCTTGACATTGGTCTTGGCAATTATTTATTGGATAATACATCTAAAACACAAGCAACAAAAACAAAACAAAATAAACAAGTTGACCATGTCAAACTAAAACATTTTTGCACAGCAAAGGAAATCATTAAAAAAAAAACACAAAAAACAAAAAAAACAAAACAAAACAAAACAAAAAAACCCTGAGAAAAACCACATATCAGATAAGGGGTTAATGTCAAAAATATATAGGAAACTCAACCAATAGCAAGAAAACAAATGATCCAATTTAAAAATTAGGCAATGGACCTGAATAGACATTTTTCAAAAGAAGATATTCAAACAGCCAACAGGCACATGAAAAGGTGCTCAACATCATTAATCATCAGAGAAATATAAACCAAAACCACAATGAGAAATCACTTCACATCTGTTAGAATGGCTATTATACAAAAGATAAGAAATATCAAGTGCTGGTGGGAATGTGGAGAAAAGGAAACCCTTGTGTGCAGCTGGTAGGAAAGTAAATTGGTGTAGCCATTATAGAAAACAATAGGGAGGTTTCTCAAAAAATTAAAAATAGAATTACCATGTGCTCCAGCAATTCCACTTCTGGGTATATATAGAAAGGAAATGAAATAACTATCTTGAACAGATGTCTGTACTTCCATATTCATTGAAGCATTATTTATAATAATCAAGACCTGGAAACTTTGTGTTCATTTACTGATATTAAGACACACACTCACACACAAGAATATTTTCCAGTCACAAAAAAGAAAATCCTGCCACTTGCAACAACATGGATGAACCTAGAAGGCATATTATAAATGGAAGAAGTCAGAAAAAGACAAATACTATAAGAGCTCACTTATTTGTGGAATCTAAAACAAACGAACTCATAGAAACAGAAAAGAGACTGATAGTGACCAGAGGCTGGGGGCTTGAGGATAAGAGAAATGGGTTAAGCTAGTCAAAAGGTACAAATTTCCAGTTATACAATAAGTAAATTCTGAAGCTATAACATATAATATGTTGTACATATTCCTATGGTTAGCAATACTAAATTGAGATTGCTATATACTCTTACTTAAAAGCTGTTAAGAAAGTAGTTTCTAAAAGTTATGACAAGAAATAATTCTGTGAGATAATGGATGTTCACTAATTTTAATGTGGTAATCATTTTGCAATATATACATATGTCAAATCATTATGTTAGATACCTTAAACATATATAATACTTTAGGTCAATGATCTCCAAATCAGACAAAAAGAGAAGAATAGACATTGTCAAGTAGACTGAAACCAAATGCCAATTAACTGTTGGAAAGAAATTTGAACACCATTTCTTTGTTATATTGGGATGCAAAGGAAGGAAAAAGCCAAGGCCTATTTACCTAAGGTCATAGAATCAAAGACTGATTAAAAATGAAAGCTGGAAAACAGGAAATGTATTATTGCTTGTATTTTGTCCTTTAGAATGACAAATGCATAATTCTGACTAAGGAATTCTAAGAGACTGGCCTCAGCCGTTATCTCAATTAAATTCATTTAAGAAAATACTAGAACCAAACTGCATTTTTCCATTATATACTAATATCACTTAACATTTTTTCTAAAGCTCTCTCCCCATCCTTCTTTCCCATATTCTATCCAAACTAAAATACGAGATAAGTAGAAATCGAATTATATTCGATTTAAATTTAAAATGAACAGGAGAAGAAAAGAATCATTTCATTAAATAAAATTTAATCCAGAGAGGAATTGATAATGCAATAAAAAATTATATTATAATACTTAAGTCAAATTCAGAATAGACCAAATGAATTCAAGCCATTTTAAACACAAAAATTTCTGCAGCATGTATTTCAAAATACACAAACCATTATAAAATGACTTTATAAGTATTGTATATAATGAGATGAAATGTGTCAGTGTAATCCAAGTTAATCTAAGACTCTCTAATATACAAAAATCAGAGTTAAGACTCAGTAAATTTAGTTCATATTAGATACCTAAACATTTTTAATTAAATAAAATTTTATCCAAAAAGCCCCAGTCCAGAAACATTTTTATTCAAGTAAGCCAAAATCAATCCAATGTAATCCCCACACACAAAAATCAAGCATAGCTTGGATTCATTCTATTTACATACATTAAGTTAAACTCAGTTCCATAGCCAACAAAATTATTCTTCAAAGGTGAAGCAAAAATAAAAGCTTTGTTAGTTACACAAAAACTGATACTGATAAAATTCATTGCCAGCAGACCTGTCCGGCAAGAAATGTTCTCGGAAAAATCGTCTCTCACCTGGCTACCCAAAACAAAACAACAACAACAATATCAGGGAACACAAATTATCAATATAAAGAATCAGGGAGGGGTCATCGCTACATGATCCAATGAATGGAAAAGAATATAGAAGAAACTTTATGCCCACAAGTTTGATAACAGAAAACCTGGGTAGTCCTGTATGTGTTACAAAATTTGAATCAATATTTAATAGGCTTTAATAAATAATAATTAAAAATAAATAAATAATGCACACATACATACATGCAATGGATCCAGATTGTTTGATTTGCAACATCTAACAAACATTTAAGAATGATACCAACTTCCCATAATTCCCCAAGAACTAGACTCGGAAAGAACACTTTCTGTCTCTCTGAGTCCAGTATCGCCGTAGCACCAAACCCAGATAAAGACATTACAAGAAAGGAAAACTACAGAACAGTACCTCTTAGGAATATAGATTCAAAATTCCTCAACAAAATACTATCAAATCACATTCAAACAAAAGGAATTAGAAGCCATAATTCCCTATGTATTGACTCTCATGGACTGTCCCTGCATAGACAGCAAAGAGAAACCGAAGAGGTAGAACCCTCCAGATTGGTAGGAGGCAGATTTAATAAGAAAGGGAACTTACATGCAAGGCTTATCTTGAGTTTACCACAAGAGGAGTAGATCTAGGTGCACCTGGGTGGCTCAGTTGGTTAAATGGCCAACTCTTAGTTTTGGCTCAAGTCATGCATGATTTCACAGTCATGAGATTGAGCCCCGTGTCAGGCTCTGTCCTCAGGCTCTGAGTTTGCTTCAGATTTTCTCTCCCTCTCCCTCCAGCTCATGCACATGACCTCCACCCCTTAAATAAATAAATAAAATCTTAAAAATAATAAATAAATAAAAAGAGGAGTGGGTCACCCAGCCACCAGCCAGAATCTTAAAAGTTTATGTAGAGGTCTTAACTGGGTTTTGTCATGTGTACCACCTGGCAAGTCTCAGTAACACCTTGCTTTCTCAATGTGAATCTTGAAAATGGCTCCAGCAGTGGGAACCATGGGCAGAATATGCATTAGGACAGGGGTGGGGGCTATGAGCCTCTGATTGCCCAGGCCCAACCCACAGGTCAACTAGAGGTCAAGTCCTCTCAATGACCTCCTCCAACAGTGGATCAATTCCAGGTATACAAGGCTGATTCACAGGTTGGGGAAGGGAAAAGAAAAAAAAAAAAAAAAAAAAGCAATGGAATTTTCTACAACAGGCTGAAGGAAGAAAATTAATATGTTTATATAATTTTTGCTGAAAAAGCATTTAACAAAATCCCATATCTATTCATTATTAAAAACTCTCAGAAACCTTAACAGAGAGGAACTTCCTCAACTTGATAAAGAACATCTTTAACGAAGCTACAGCTAACATCACACTTAATTGTAAGAGGCTAGATACTTTCTGCCTGAAATTAGGAACAAAGCAAGGATATGCTCACTTATCATTCCTACTCCATGTTGTAAGGAAGTCCTAGATAGTGCAATGAGGCAAGGAAAAGAACTAAAAGGTATACAAATTAGAAAATAAAATATTTTTAGAAATATATTAATTATAATCTAGTATAATTTAATTAACCCCTATCTAGATTATGCCACCTGCTGTGATTAAATTTCAACTTTGTTTATACTCATGTTGAGAAGTGAATTTTTCCATCGAAGAAAATTCACTTTGGTTTAATTCAAAGCAAAGATTAGCCATGACAATAGGTTCTAATATTTTTGTGTGTGTTAAAAATATGAGTGGCACTTAAATTTTAGATTTGTTTTGGTCCTAGATCTTTAAATATAAATAGTCTTCCAGAAAGATTTGCAAATCATTGGCTTAAGACCACTTCGATTCACTTAAAATCTCAGCTAAATTTTCTATAATATGGTAGATTTCAATTTAATTCAGTTAAAATTCCTGATAAATTTTCTGTAATGTGGTGAAGTTCACCTTGGCTGAAAATTAGAATTTCCTTGGAAGCTTTTCAAAATTCCCAATAGCCCTGCCTCACCTTAGTAATACCGATTGGTTTTAGGGCAGGGCTCTTAGTAATCCTAATTGGTTTTAGGGTAGGGCTCCTGCACAGGTAATTTTTTTTAAAATTCCCCAGGTGATTTTCATGAGAAGCCAGTTTCCAGAACCACCAGTTTAGAAGCTGTTACTATTCGTATCGCCAAATATTTCTTGGCATCTCTACCTACAAAATTGGCCATAGATCTGCTTATGGCAATTTCCTTTACCCACCTGGGTTAGAATATAGTAGGCATATCAAGACCTACAGTCTAACAAAATTTACAGAAACATTCTAGAATGATAGGAAATCCCAAGTAACTGGATGAATCGGCATATTAGTGTTTCTAGAACTTTAGTGTGTAATGAATCATCTGGGGATCTTGTTAAATTGCATTGCAGATTCTGATTTACATCATCTGGAGGAGGGGGACTGACATTCTGAATTTTTTTTTTTTTTTAAGATTCTATTTATTTATTTGACAGACAGAGATCACAGGTAGGCAGAGAGGCAAGCAGAGAGAGAGGAGGAAGCAGTCTCCTCACCGAGCAGAGAGCCTGACTCGGGGCTCAATCCCAGGACCCCGGGATCATGACCTGAGCCGAAGGTAGAGGTCTTAACCCACTGAGCCACCCAGGCGCCCCGACATTCTGAATTTTTTTTTTTTTAAGATTTTATTTATTTATTTGACAGAGAGAAATCACAAGTAGGCAGAGAGGCAGGCAGAGAGAGAGGAGGAAGCAGGCTCCCTGCTGAGCAGAAAGCCCGACGTGGGGCTCGAACCCAGGACCTGGGATCATGACCTGAGCCGAAGGCAGCGGCTTAACCCACTGAGCCACCCAGGCGCCCCCGACATTCTGAATTTTTAACAGGCTTCCGTGTCATGCTAATTCTGATACTACCGGTCCATGGACCACACTTTATATAGAAAAACAAGCGTGGCTTCAGCTGCTGGAAAGACAGTTGGGGAATCCTGGCCTTCCTTGCAAGGTTTCAGTATTGTAGCTCTGCAGTTACTTTTTCTCTTTGCAGCATGAAACAGGAATTGCACACATGCTCTACGCATTCTGTAGTTAAAGATCACAGTGTGTTAATTTGACATGTTTTCCCTACTTAAAAGAACATACGGGTATACAGGTGAGAGACCACAGAGGTAAATTTAATTAATCTGATTATTAAAAAGCAAGTCACTTGCACACTTGGCCACTTAATGGATCGTTAATAAAAATAAACTAAAACAAAGCTAATACAGTGTCTTCATTATTAACAAACACCTAAGTTCATTCTGATGCCTTGGGAATCAGTCTTGGGCTCTGCAGGGCGAGGGAACCACCCTGAGCTTAAACTCTGCAGTTCGGAATGGTCATTCTACAATCTCGGCAGTAACCTAATTCTGGAAGAACTGAAATACTAGACAAAGAAATGCGGGGGTGGAGTTGGTCTTGTCATTAGGTGAGGCATGCGGTTGAGGAAAAAAAACTAGCTCCCTGAAAATCATCAGTGTAGTTTCTCCCACAGCATGAAGGTCCATATAGGGCTCAGCAGACAATGTGAACGGATATAAGTTACACTGTTATGTATTCAAGGTTTCTTTTGACTGTTTCATAGGAGGGACGCCTATGTGGCTTAGTCAGTTCAGCATCTGCCCTCAGCTCAGGTTATGTGGGAGGCCTCAATAAGGCTTGAGACAAGGACCAAACCAGGCCCTGACTTGTGCCTCCTTTAAAGTCCAAATAACCTAACAAAAGGTTTAGGACGGGAAAAGTTGAGTAGCCCTGAGAAAGGGTCTGTGCTCTGTGTTGTGCGTTCGCCTACGTGACTTTCCACATTCTTGCTAAACAACTGAGAACAATTCGGTTGGGGTCAAAAGTTCATGGCTGGTCCTTGCTGCCCCAGTACTGCTCATAAATTACTTTCAGGTTTGCTATATCAATACAGAACAATTGTATTGGCATCAGCCGTTTGGCATCATGAGGTCTGCTTATAGTTAATTGTGAAACTTATTATGGGAACTCATGGTTGTTTAACTAGGCACAGGTGTATTGCTTCTATTATCACTAACTATATGGCCTTAGTGCTTTGAATAAACTTAGCATTGTTGGACATCCTCCTCAGTGCTCCTCCTGCCCCCATCTCTTTGTCTCTTAAGTTCTTTTCACCATCTTCTTACCCTCACATTCCTGGTCGATTTGTCGCACTAGCCGCGACAAGGTTATGATTGCAGGGTCCCAGGATCGAGTTCCAAGACTTGCACAGCACTGAGCCTGCTTCTCCTGCTGCCCCCATGCTTGTGCACATTCTCTTTCTCTCTGACAAATAAATAAGTAAAATCTTTAAAAATAAATACAGGATTTTTTTTTTTTTTTCAAGAACCTGAACCAGGTGAGTTTACAGATACGAGAACTGGAGGGTTTGTGGGCAGGGAGCCCAGCAGGCCATTACCACCAAGGTTTGTCAACTAGATCCATACTAAAAGGAAAATATTTGCAAGAAAATTTACTTTTCAAGTGTTCTTAGCCTCGATAGTCCTATATAAAATTTACTGAAATTGATACTGCTTTCTTCGGATGATGACAATAAGAGGTTAATTGTGCGAAGCTTTTTTAAAATTTAGATGGAGACATTTTAATAAACTAAATGTGTAAACATGCATAGTGACATCAATGTGTTCAGTTTCACCACAGTTCTAACACACAGGCAAATGCGCTCCAGCACACAGAATTTTCGTTAATAATGTGTATTATATTTTCAGATGCATAGTTGTTTTATCCATCCAGACACTTCTCTTACCCAACCAAACATTTTCAAATCTCATTAGCACATCATTGTATATATAATTACAATTTCGCTTGCCACAGCATTTTCTTGTTGATTGCAGGGTGGAGAATAGTTCCCTTTGGTGCCTTTCTCTCTCATCTGGAGCACAGAACCTAACTGCTGTGACCACTTACGGGAAAAACTTGGCCCACTGAAGGCCCCATATGGAGATCGTTCCAATGTGTTTCCAGAGGTAGCATCTGTGTCTTTGATTGGCTTCCGGGCTGGCTCCTTATAAGACCTCTTGAACTTCTCTAATGTTGACACTTAAAACAGCTGTGGATTTCCTTGTTGGATTCAGTTCAAATAACATATGCTCATACATAGATTATCATTCTGTGATTTTCTAACGAAAAATGTATACATTCCTGAAAATTTGAGCAGTAGTTGATGAATAAATGTGACAGTCTATAATATGATCAGATTAACAACCACAATGTTATAAGTACCATTCCTTTACAACCCTTAAAAGTAAGTATACTGGGGCGTCTGGGTGGCTCAGTCATTAAGGGTCTGCTTTAGGCTCAGGTCATGATCCCAGGGTCCTGGAATGGAGCCATGTATTGGGTTCCCTGCTCAGCAGGAAACCTGCTTCTCCCTCTCCCACTCCCCCTGCTTGTGTTCCCTCTCTCACTGTGTCTCTCTCTGTCAAATAAATAAAATCTTTAAAAAAAAAAAAAAAGGAAAAAGAAACCTACCCTAAAAAAAAAAAAAAAATATATATATATATATATATATATATATATATATACTGTCAAATGACATGCTTTACTGGACTGTAGGCTGTGAATGATTTTTTTTATATAATTATTGAATCACAAAGTGTCAAAATTAAGATTTTTATTTTGTGGCAGGAACTTTGTAGGATATCTGCACCTAATACTTATTGATCCAGTGTAATGCCTGACTTCTAAAAAGTTGGTTTGATGGTTAGTATATGGTAAGTTCTACAGTTAGACTTGGAAGTTAGACTTTAGTTATATTTTATATTATATTCACATTTAATTTTATTTTATAATACAAAAAATATTTCTTGGCAAGCAAGAAATAAATACGTTACATGAAAATAAAACTATTGGGGCGCCTGTGTGACTCAGTTGGTTAAGCATCTGCCTTCGGCTCACGTCATGATCGTGGGGTCCTGGGATCGAGCCCCCCAAAGGGGCTCCCTGCTCAGAGGGGAGCATTCTTTTCCCTCTGCCCTTTCGCTCTCCACTTGTGCTCTTTCTCTTTCTCAAGTAAATGAATAAAATATTAAAAAAAAACAAAAAAAAAAAAGAAAACTACTTTACTCTCTAATGTCAGGATCATCCCCAATTAAAAGCATAAAGCAAAGGTTTATTTTAATAAAGAGCCCTCAGTAAAGAGGCCATGTGACATGAGGAATCTTCAGAGAGCTATAAGATTCTAGAACTCCAAGTATCAATGCTTAACTAAATGTGCACCATGCAATTGACTATAAACAAACTTATTTCTGAACAATCACTCTAAGTCTTAACATTTGCTTTACCCTCAGCTCTTATAATTATAAAGTAGGAGGGATCAAAAGCCAAAATTAAAAAATTTCAATGAAGGATTTCAGGATGCTTATAGCTGTATTTCAATGTCATGTTTTTTTGTTTTGTTTTGTTTTTGTTTTTGTTTGTTTGTTTGTTTCTTTTTAAATCACTCATCAGAGGGCACCTGGGTGGCTCAGTTGGTTAAGCGTCTGCCTTCAGCTCAGGTCATGATCTGAGTGTCCTGGGAACAGCTCTCTGTCCAGGGGGAAGCCTGCCTGTCTGTCTGCCTACTTGTGTTCTCTCTCTGTGTAACATAAAACATAAAATCTTTAAAAAAAATAAATACATTACTCATCAGAATTGCATTGATTATAAATCTTCCCTTGCTAAATCCTATTGCTTTAGGGCCTGTGGATTGACAGCACCGTCTACACAGTGGTTGAAACCTGAGTACCTTCCAAGTGCAGCTCGCCTTCTGCACCCTCAGCAACTCTTTCTTCCCTTCTTAAGATCAGGACCCACGCACTCATTCATGCATTCTTACTAACTCCTCGACTGCTTTATAATTAAAATCCTCCATTCAATAAATCTATGGATTGATATTCGATACCGTGTCACTCACTTATTCTGCCAGTTTTCATTTTGTAGGACAAACTTATGACCCTTTTTATTAATTTTAAACACAACATGCATAACAACACTTGTATTATACAATCAATTTTAACTCAATATTACAATCATTATTACATAGTGATCATTATTAATTCAAAATTTAAAAAAAGATTATTTCCAGATAATGACTCGTGTGTTTAAAAAAATTGAGCACCTCATATAGATGCCTTGAAATAAAAGAAATCATTAAAACCTTCAAGAGAGCATGAGATTTGAATTGTGCCTTGAATAATGGGAGAAGGGAATTAGTATTAATTTAGCCTTTAGCTATAGTCCATCATATGAAACGCATAACCAATATATAAGATTTTACTATTTTCGTTTTCCAAATGAGAACAAAGATCAGAAACACTCGATAATGTACCAAAGAGAACAGCTAGTAAATAATGGGGTTTGAATTTTAATCTAAGTTGATTCCTAACCATTTTTTTTCTCCATTTACCCCATAGGATACTTATGACATATCAATGATCCTTCCAGAGAAACATAGAACTATACATTATGTAAGTGGCCTGAGTTTGTCTAGACTTGTTCCCTTGTGCCACCAATGAACCTACTGTGACCCACACCCATCAAGAGAATTACCCAAAGACATGCCCAAGGTAGTGCTGGAATCAGGACAAAATTAAGGTCTTTGGATTCAGAGTTCATTTCCTTTTCCTTTCAACATCCTGTAGAATGATGTTGGCAAAACTATAGATGAGGGAATATTTAGGAAAAATAGATGATATGTATGCTAACAGCATTCACAACTCTCTCCTAGGTGCTGAATATTAGGAATTTACACAGTTGGCTTTAAAAATTAAAAGGCACACATCGGTAACATGAGATAGATAGAGGAGAGAAAGTTCTACCACTGGGTATCTACTGCCTCCTTATTTCTTGTCCTTGTCCTTGTTTCTTAGGAAATAGATTAATCTAAGAATTCTAACTTAAAGATAAATATGTGAGAAAACAGAGCCTGAGGAATACTCCCTTTATTCAGGTGATCAGAATAGTAATTGTGATACCATAGAGAAGCTAAAATCTTGAAATACAGCAGGAGGAAAATGGATGAGACATGGATAAGTTGAGGAACTGCTGAAAGAGGTCTTCCAGAAGAACAATTATTTGAGGGTTGTTTGTTTAGGATATTAAGTACTGCTTTTGAGTGGTGACTTATTACTTGCACTGTAACATAGGAAATGCAAAAAAAAAAAAAAAAAAAAAAATACAAGGTGCAGTCTTAGTCCTAGGAAGAATTTAGGACTGAGACAGAGAAACATGCTATTAACATATCTAAGTACAGGATGTATGTTTGGAAAAAGACAACCATCTTGCTCTGAATTTTTAGTGCTAATTTTATGTCATTGAAATATACCAGTAAAGGCAATATATTTAATTTATAACTGCATATAATATAATTGGAATACATTTTTCTAAAGCAAGCACATAGACTAACACTTTTGCTAAACTTTATACTCTGATTTTGAGTTTGGAATAATCTTCCATTTGACAAATGTTTTTCAGTTTAGATATGAATGGATTTGAGTCTTAAGATCAGCAACAATTACAGAGAGATAGGTATGGTCTAGAATATGGGTTTTTCTTCCCTCCCCTTCCTGCCGAAAAGATTCCATACTATTTAGTTCTACTCTTTTTTTCAGTTTATTTAGAACACTTTTGTTTATCAAGGTGGGACCTAAGAATTGACAATTTTTTTTCTTATTTTATTTTTTAGGCATTTCCGTGGCGGAGAGATAGTGGTGAGGTGTATAGTCTACTGAATGACAACTTCATTCAATTTCCTGTCAAGGAGATTTATATCACCTTTCTGACCTGATGTACTTTAAAGGGGCATATTTTTTTAAAACATGGGTCTGAAGGTTTAGTGTTAGCTAGCAGTTTCTTCCTTCTCACCTGACTGCTGCCTCCCAGATTAATTATGAGAACGACCAAAATGAGGGTCCTTCATTATCCAATACCCTGGTTGCCAAAACATGGATCTGATTGTTCACTAGGAAAAAGAAAAAATTTTGAGAATTCTAACAAAGATAAATATGTGAGGAGTATGTAAGTGTAATGCACAACGATGCAATAGTTTCAATATTACTATTTAATATCTATTACTTCCTTTACAAGGTAACCTCAGGCTTATGTGGTTGTTGTTGTTTTTTAATTTATTTTGAGCTTAATACAAATACAGTGGGGAATCCTGTCTTATTACTCCTTTAGCAACACTGGCAAGAAATTATTATTGATTATGGTTATGTTGTGTTTTTTTTTCTGGATGGCTGAATTTCTTGAATTATTGTCAAAAAGAAAAAGAAAAGAAGTGAACAAATATCTTTAACTCAGGTTGGTTCATAATCAGTACTTTCTAGTTCTGAGTGAAATGAAGCATATTTAACTAAACAACTTTGAGAATTTCATATACCATCTTGATATCACGGACTGTCACATTGACATAGAGCATATACACTGAGATTTATTGCCATTCATTCCGAAAGAATGAAAGAATGACTAACATCAGCTTACTGTAAATTTCAAGCTTCATAAAAGCATTCCAGGCAGTAATGCTTCACAAATGACTAATCACCTGACAGCCATTTTGGTTTTATAAATGAATATTAAACAGTTTAGTGATTGGTATAGAATATAATTTCAAAATAATTGTGAATATCAACCATATTTGACCATTTGATTTATCATCCTGTGATATTCAGATTAGTAATTGTGACTTCCCACTAATATGGAAAGTTCAGCTTCTAAGAAGTTTATAATACAGGAAACTTATTTGAAATATTGGCAGTCTTTTGGCAGTTTTCCTTTTTTTACAGCCATAAAGCCTGAGACATTTATAGGTGTCTGATGTGAATCCAGAAGCTATTCTGAAAACCTAGTAGAATCATAAAAATGGCAATATCAGGTGTCCTTAAAGTAAGGACAACTATTGTTTGTGAATTTTAGGTTTATGGAATTTTTAACATTTCAATGGAGTAAAACAGAGTTGATTAGTTTTTATCACCTTGACATTTATTTTCAATCAACAGAAGACCACAGGGCTATTACCCAGCTTAGAGTTATTTAAGTCATTTAAATCAGATTTTAACCGATTTCTTGGAGGTATGATATAAAATGTCAGCAACTGGGTAGAATTCAAGAATAAAATTATCCTGACCTCACATGAATATACACAATTTCATGATATGTTTAGGAGTTTTGAATTCAAAATTTCATTTTGAATTAAAAAGTAAACCAATAAGGGTCTTCTCAGGATTCCAAAGGTTAAATGTAGGCCATGACTCTTACTATATCTTAAAAGTCAATGCAGGTGAAAGAGGTGGCATGAGGGGGGAAAAAAACCTAAACTGTGGGAGTGCAGAATTTAAGAGTTTTGACCAAACTGTAGCCCAGTGCAATTTTATGATATCTCATTCTCCTTCTGAATAGTACTCAAAAGGCAAGCATTGTGTTCATCTGACAAATCCTCTTCTCTGGTGTACTTATCATGAAGATAGATGATCTCACAGGTTAAAATTAGGTTTTTGATTCTCTGAGTCTAATTGATGTGTGCATACGAACACATCAAATTTTATAACCACTATTTGCAGCTATTGCCCTAGTTTTGAACAAGATCTTTACTAAAAAGATATGGGAGGAAGTGGGTTATAAAATATGTCTTCCCAAATTCAACTTTAAATATAGTTAGTGTGAAGATATTTTAAATAGGTGTGATTAGATCCAACTTATACTTTTGTGAATATCAATTATATTTGTATTATGACATGGTTTATTGACTTACTAGAAAGGTAATTATGGTTACTGTGGAATGGTTCTGTGCTATAAACACCTTGCATGTGATTTTTTTTTTTTAGATGAAATAGTTTGTGAGTGGATACACACACACGCACATACTACACTACAAATGGATTGTTAAAGTACAATATTCATACTGGGAAACTTATCTATGTGACCATTAATCAGTTCAATGGAATTATAAATGGGCATAAAATGTTAAATAATGTCCCATATTGATATTCTTTTGAACTTTGTACTGCTATGTCTATATTTAGCTCAGGACAGTTTTTGTTTGTTTTGCTTTGTTTGAGAGAGAGAGAGATCAAGACAAGGAGAGAAAAGGGGTGGGGCAGAGGGAGAAGGAGAGAGAGAAGAAAATCTTAGGCAGGCTCCACACTCAGCACAGAGCTGGACCTGGGCATCGATCTTATGACCCTAAGATCATGACCTGAGCCAAAATGGAGAGTCAGACACTTAAAACCAACTAAGCTACCCAGATGTCCCAGCTCAGGATAGTTTTAGACAATAGGTAGACAGTTCTCTTTTTGAGAAAGACATATAGATTGCAAACACTTCTCATTGTTTTAAAATCTGAAGAATCACACATTTATTTTATCTAAAGAATAACATAATAGAAAAAATTAGATACATTTTTTTAACTCTAAAAAAATTTTACAGTCCTTTACATTGACTAATTTTTAAACATTATCAGTGACTTTGTAGTTAAGAGTTAAAAATCATAATGGAGGGAGCAAGCTCCTCTTATAACAAATACAGTTTGAGAATTTAAATGAGGAAAAAAAATTAAGCAACAAACATTATATGTGCTTTTCCATAATGAATATCTAAAGTGTTATATGCAACTACTGAAAACAAGCCACTAAATAATACAGAAAGCTTTTTGCCACATTATACAGATTTGAATGGAAAGTTAACCTGGTGATAACAAAACACTGGATAGTGATATGTAAATTTTATTTACTTTCCTGATTTACTTAGTCAGGGGATAATGGCCAAATCGGATCCATTACATTATCAAATGTTCCTAGGTTCTCAACTACTTTTCCTCTCATGAACCATAACTTTGAAAACTCTGGTTTTTGGTTCTAATCATAAATTTCACCAAGATGAAATCAAAGATATTAGAGCCTTTCATACTCAATTTCCCTAAGATTTGAGAACAAAAGAGTAAGAAGAACAGAGCAGCACAATTTTATCCTTGGTACATCAGTGAATAGTGGAAGCTCATACTTCTTGAAACACACATGCTTTGTTTCTATGCCACCATACTTCTAGGATGTGTCCTACCTTATTCAGTGTTCCTTTCCAGGGTCTTAACATTACAAATTACACTGATAATCAAGAATGGTTTTCTCCGAGTGGCAGTTCTTGATTCTGGATGTGGAGTAAGGATTAGACTCATCCTAGGTAGAGAGGCTTTACTGGGGTAAAGAGAAACTGATAAAACTTTTAGTGGTCACTCAGGGATGTCATAAAGATCAGAGACTTAGAGACATCAGATCAGCTGGCTTGACCCAACCACTTCTGTGGAGTTACAGGTTTCCACACGGGAGGCTGGGGAGCTAAGCTGAGATCTTAAAGGCTTACTGATACACCCTTCAGGCTCCTAGTGCTTATGAAGTAAAGGTCAACAAAGGAGGGAATCTTCCCCTAAGTCACCACCAGTCTCTAGCACTTCCTAGATTTGGAACTATATAAAGGGAATGGGGCAGAAATGGTCTATGAAATAGAATATACAGACTTATTGTAGACTTTCAAGGTAAAACAAATCAAAACAAAGAAACAGAAAAACAAAACTTGAGAATCAGCTAGGTGCCCAATCAAAGCACCAGGAGTCCAGGCAAGAGAAATAAAGTTGAACCAGAGGTAAGCTAATTCTTACTATAAGTTTAACTCAATTCTGACCAAGGTAAATCCACGTGGAATTAAGAAGCTCATCCTCTTCCTGTCTTCCTAATGAAAGAAAGAGAGAGAGAGAGAGAAAAGAAAAAAAAAGAAAAGAGGAAAGAAAAAAAATGGGGAAACAAACAAAAAAATAAAAAGAAAAGTGGAGGGGCACTTGGGAGACTCAGTTGGTTAAATGACTGCCTTCAGTTCAGGTCATGGAGTCCCAGGATTGAGTCCTGCATTGGGCTCCCTGCTCAGCGGGGAACCTGCTTCTCCCTCTGACCTTTCTCCTCTCATGTGCACTTTCCCTCTCTCTCTCTCTCTCTAATAAATAAATAAAAATAAAATCTTAAAAAAAAAAAAGAAAAAAGAAAAGGAGAGGAGAGGAGAAGAGAGGGGAGGGGAGGGGATGGGAGAGAGGGGAAGGAAAGGAAAGGGAAAGGGAAAGGAAAGGAAAGGAAAGGAAAGGAAAGGAAAGGAAAGGAAAGGAAAGGAAAGGAAAGGAAAGGAGAAAGAAAAGGGGAAAGGAAGAGAGAAAAGAAACCTAGTTCCTGGATTCTTGAAGGTGTAGAGCATCACCCAGAGGCTCTTTGCTTCCTTTATTGAAGACATGGTGAGAAGCACAAAAATATGATCAATAATCAATAGAAGAAAAAAGAAATAAATGATAAATGCACATAAGTGTAGGTATTGTATGGGAGTTACTAGGCAAGAATTTTAAAAATTGTGAAATAACTATGATTAATATGTTAGAGAGTGAAATGTTGGTGAATTTCAACAGGTGCTTGGAACCTATATTACAAAATGAAATGAAAATTCTAGATTTATATAAAACATATGAAGTTTTGAATATGATAATTTAGGCAACAGATGGGCTACATCATAAAACAAGTTTGGTTCTTTAGAAATGTCAATAGAAAAATGTCTAAAATATCAGAAAGCAGGGAACAATGGTCAACTAAGTAGGACAACATGGGGTATACTTAAAAATTATAAAGCAAGTCTCTCCTGGAGCTCCAGAAAGGGAAGAAATATGTTAATTTACTTTGGTCTTATTAAGTTTCAGGATCCTATTCAATGTCAAATGGGAGTTGCCCCCCTTGCAGGCATTATACTAGTAGAAACGACTAAGTAGGGTTATATCAATATTGACAAAAGTGTCTGAGCAGGAAAACAAAATGCATGTTTTTCTGTTAGAATGATGTATCCATCCAGCAGGTTAAAGGTCTGTTTGTCAATTAAATGGGTCATCCTCAGATTATTTTAGGCTCTAAATCCTTTTCGAGTGTATTCTCTGAAGGCTGTGCAGGATTGAAAAATAGTAAGAAATCAGGGAACACATTTTTCTTCTGATTGTTCAGCAAAAGTCACCTTGGAAATGTAAAGGTCATTTTTTAGTATGAAGAATGGGGTCATGTTTGAGGTGATAAACGATGTTGAATGATCAGGATTTACAGAAACGGCAATCAAGAATAGACAACATTGCCACAATTCAAGCCTCGACTATCTAAATTGGTACTCCAGAGAAGAAAAAAGAGTCTGGAGATGGAAAAAGAAGTAAATTATGTATTTTCAAGATCCACTTGGTATTAGTAGCTACAGTTCATAAAATTCCACTGCTGCCCATTGAAATTTCAAGCAGTCTTGCTGATGGTGGAATTCAATTATAAATGAGGAAACTTAATTTCAGTGGCTTTAGTAAATATTGCATCTTTCTCAAATCAAATAATAATTTAATTTCTTCCTGCTTGAAGCCCCTGTAACACTTAGTAAGTAAATACTACCTCCATATATGACAGTGTTATAGCTCCTTAAAACCATGTGCCTGGTGAGAGGAAAGAATATGAAGCTAAAACAGCGATGACAACAAAAACGAAACTGTGGTGCCCCAAAAGGGTATTAGAGTGTTTGTAAGAGGACTTTCACTTATTTTTATTAGCAAGAGCATCTGACAATAAAATCATTAAGACAAATAAAACCCGCTCCATAAACCTCTTACACAGGGACAATCGGGAAATAAAAAGAATCAACATAGAAATAATCCCAGTTTGATTTACGGCATAGCTCCTGAATCACAAGAAATTTGGTTTCATGTAGAAAGGGGCAGTTAACATACTATTTATATTTCACATTTGCTGTGAGGATACATTTAAATATCATTTCTATTCATGTAAACAAATAGGGTACAGTCCTTGGTGTTTACTTTTCAACAAGATAATACTGTTGATTTAAATTCCTGGTCTTTTCCATTGTTCCTAGTAGTGAATGGGCAGATATTTTGTGTGTGTGTGTTGGGGGGGAATGGAACTAAGTGATCCTAATTACTAATGACAGAATAATGGTTTATCATGAAAACGTTATAAACCATGAAGGCAGAGTGACAATCCTCACTAAAAAAAGTGACCAGGTAATTTAAAGTGAAAGGGATAGGTGTATAATAAATGGATCACAGAGGAGTTTAGCAGGAATGCACAATGAAGGAAGTAGGAAACTTTTGTTGAAGGAATCCCCTATATGAGCACTTTTCACTACTTTTCACTTTTCATAATTTTTGTCATTTAGGTTTTGTTGAAAACTTTAAACACATAGATGCTTGTTTAAAATTCTGACAGGTAAAACAAATCAAAGCTAAATTCTTCTAGTTAGGGAGTGGGCTATGTTTTTGAAAAACAAAACAAAACAACTCTATCTGGCAAACAGAGGGACTAATAAATAAAATACCCACTTTCATATAATGATTGAATCTAAGAAGGTGCCAGTAATGGTGAGAAATAATGAGAAAACTCTCTGTGGCCAGTAAGGTGATCCAGTTGTGAAACTGGATGGATGTCAGTCAAATAATTCCTTTTTGAACTTCTTTCAATACGTTTGGGACCTGTGAAATATTTACAATGAAAAGATCTGGATAATATCATTTATTTCTCCAGAAAGTCTCAACAACTCCCCGTTATCTACAGAACAAAGTCCAAATACCCTTGTGTAACATTTATGTGCTTCTCCAATCTTATTTAAAATAAAAATTTCAGCATCATTTCTGATTATATTTTTCCATATGCTTCATGCCTGAAATACAGCATCAGACTTGCTTTCTGGATATGTTTCCCCTAAATCTATTTTATGCTGGATTATGCAAATCTCTCTTCTTCATATGAAGACTCAAATTTTATCACATTTGCAAAACCCTTCTTGATGCTTACCATCAAACACAATATCAAGTGTCTTTCTTTCCCTGTGGTCAAAGAATACCACACATAAACATTATTTCAAAATGTCTTTTCTTTAACAGGAAGTTATTTATAATTTTCCCCACTGTTTGTTTTAAGAAATATAAAGGCAAATTCTTAGTCACAGTTCTTTTTTATTCATCACAGCAGTTTACCCTGGGGTTTTCCATATAACAGGCATTTGCAAAGAGTGTTGAATCAGCAAATGAATAAAAGGACTATTTATGATTATATTTAGTGCTTGGGGTGATGAGGGCTTTTTGCAGGTCTACGGTGTCACTATTTTGTTTTCTGGGTATTAATGGCTTAGATCATGGTTTTGCAAAAATCATGTCTTTAATTATGTAGAAGTGGTAAAAGTAGCAATGTGTGTGTGTGTGTGTGTGTGTGTGTGTGTGTGTGTGTGTGTGTAACGTCCAAAAACAAAATTCAATCAAGTAATATTTGAAGTCCTAATTGGATTTATTAAATGATTCATGAATCTGGCAGCATCCCATCTAGCAAGCAGAGGGGAGTTCTGATGAGCTGCACATAAAAAGGAGGAGTTAAAGGCAGAGGGAACTGGGAATAAAAGGAAATTATTAGCAAAGAATGCATTGTTTTGTTTTGGTTTTTTGTTTGTTTTTTTTTTTTTATTTTTAGATTTTATGTATTTATTTGACAGACAGAGATCACAAGTAGGCAGAGAGGCAAGCAGAGAGAGAGGAGGAAGCAGGCTCCCTGCTGAGCAGAGAGCCCAATGTGGGGCTCCATCCCAGGACCCTGGAATCATGACCTGAGCTGAAGGCAGAGGCTTTAACCCACTGAGCCACCCAGGCCCCCCAAGAATGCTTTGTTTTAGGCAAAATCACCCTTCTAAAGGGAATGGAAGTGGTCTATCAGTGGATTACTTCCAAGGATTGGCCAGGAAATTCCAATTTGGCTGGTGAAAGGTTACATTCCATTTTGGAGCTGGGCTGGGGGAGGGGGAGTGTTGTAACTGCCTTTAGGTTAGGTTTTAAATCTGTTTACTGACATAAGGTCTTAACATAATTAACTCCATTTTGGGCTTCTGACTCTTTTTAACGATAATAACATATATTCTGAGATACTCTAATTTTAGGAAAACATTTCCATGTTATCTTCTTATGGTCATTAATAGAAACATGAAATTTCCCTTCATCTTTCTGTCTTCCCTTCATTTATTCTTTTTCTCATGTATTTTTCTTCCTTTACATAATAAAATTCTTTATTTTTCTTCCTTATATATAAAATTAATTCCATAAATACACGATAGAGGAGATTTTTGACAATCAGATGGATTAAAAATCTACTCTTGGAATTTGCAGCTACTTCGATAAATATAAGACATTTATAATCTTCCACTGACCTCTAAAGTACACATTACATTTGATTTGTGTGTAGAATTTCTGACTTTGGTTGTATCAGTATACAGATTGATGGTTTTTTTGTTATACTTTTATCCTGAAGACTTAAGAAAGAGGAAAAAAGATACCATTAGTAAACCTGGTCTGGAAAGATATCCAAAATAATTTTTCTGTCTCAAGAGGAGCAGGTAATTGATATAAACATGACCTTTGAAGCGCTTATCAGAACCAAGCAGACACCCCTGCTCTTAGTACAACACATCACTTTCTGTTTGTACTTGGAAAGAGAAGCTTGCATATTAAGAGTCTGGGGCAGAGGGTGAACACGAATGTGATATAATCATTTTACTTAGATTCCCATATCTGTTCTTGCTTTTTATTTGTTACATGATGTATGAACAAGCTTTATACTTGGACTTTTACATGAATCCTTTGGGATTTTTCTACCCAATACTAGGTTATATATTGTATGATCTTTATATATTTAATTTTGAAAAAAAAATTCTCCATCACTGAAACATCTAGCTCAGAATTTGCTCTAAAGACTCTTGAGATCCTACAACTTAAATTAGGAGGAAAAAGCTCTATTGTGAGTATAACTTGTTACTGGCTGTGATGAATGTATTGTATATATTATCTTATTTAGTTCTTGGGGAGAGGAATAAGGTGAAATAGTGAGTTTAATCCTACTTTACAGATGAAAATTATTTATATTAAATAAAGAAAGAATCTAGATAAATCACTTTCATTGGTTCTGGCTGGAGAAATGTGACAAGCAATCACTGGGAAATCCTGCCACATATTTCTTCCATACAAAGCACAAGACTGTCTGTAGGATAAAGAATATTAACAGAGAATACCAGTGACATAACATCACAGTTGGGAAAATAAAACTCTGCCCAACCTCAAACACATTGTTTGACACAGGAGAGGAAAAAACAAAACAAAACAAAAACTTTAATTTGCAGGGCAAATTTCAAAGAATTTGTCTGACAACAGTGATAGATATTCACTGTAGCTGAAGAAAGTACAATATAGGATAGGGGTTAAAGTCCTAATTATGGGGAAGGGACAAAAATACTTATGAAGAGAAAAAAGCAATAATCAGAATAACTCTTAAATATGTTATAGAAGTTAGAAAATTTGAAATAACTATATGTAATATGTTAAAGATTCTAGTGAAGATAAACACACATGATTAGATAAGAAATTTCACCAGAGAATGGAAATTTAAAGATGGGCACTACAAAGACAAGTTCTGGAAGAAACAATTTGCAAAACATAGGTATATCCAATAAGGTCTTTGAATCTAGACATATTTAAAAAATCAATAAAATTTTTAAAAGATCAATAAAATGGATGACACTCTAGTCAGACTAAGACAACACAAATTAATAATATCAGAAATTAAAAAGAGAACATCACTACAGATCCTATAGACATTGAAACGATAATAAAAGAATACTATGAATGAATTTATGCCCCAAACTTTGATAACTTGACTGAACTGGATCAATTCCATGAAATCACCAAAATGCACACAAGAAGAAATTGACAATCCAAATATGCTCATATCAACTAAAGAAATTAAATCAATAATTAATAACAGTCCAAAACAGGAAACTCCAGGTCCAGATGTGTTCATTAGTGAATTCTACAAATGTTTAAGGAGTAAGTATTCTATTTTATATTTATTTTATATATATTTATATTTATTCTATTGATAGAATAAAAATTATATCAATTCTCTACAATCTCTTTCAAAGGATAGAAGCAGAGAAAATACGTTCTAACTCACTTTATGAGGCCAGAATTACCCTAATACCAAAACCACACAAAAACACTACAAGCAAACTGCAAACCAATATCTCATAAGTATAGATGCAAAAGTTTTCAACAAAATATTAGCAAATGAAATCCAAAATGAATAAAAAGATTTATACACCATGACCAAGTGGGATTTATCCCAGGTGTGTGAAGCTGCTTTAACATTCAAAAAAGAATTAATTAATTCATGTCACATCAATAGACTAACAAAGGGAAAAAAAAATCACATAATCATAACAATAGATGTAGAAAAAAACATTTGACATTTACCAAAATTCATTTATGATTTTGGAAAAAAAGGAAAACAAAACATTTCTTAGTAAACTAGGACAGCAGGAGACTCCTCAATCAGATAAAAAAAAAAAAATCTACAAAATTTTAAGATTGTCTGTTCTAGTTCTGTGAAAAACCCTGAGATCAAGACCTGAATTGAGATCAAGAGTCAAGTGCTTAACCAACTGAGCTACACAGGAACCCCAACTATTAGTATTTTGATGGAGATTGCATTAAATGTGCAGATTGCTTTGGGTAGAATAGAGATTTACCAACATTTGTTCTCCTAATCCATGAGCATGGAGTGTCTTTCCATTTCTTTGGGTTGTCTTCAATTTTTTCAGTTTCTGTCATCTTTGTGTGTTTTATAGTTTTCAGAGTATAGATCTTTCACTTCTTTGGTTAGGTTTTTTCCTAGGTATACATATTAGCAGATTTATTGTGAGTAATTGGCTTACGCGATTGTGGGAGCTGGCAAGGCAAGTCTGAAACCTGTGGGGTGAGCTGTCAAGAAGGGTAGGTTGAAACTCTCAGGCATGAACTGAAGCTATTTGCAGGTGAAATTTCTTCTTCCTCGGGAAAGCTTCAATTCTGCTTCTAAGGTCTTTCACATGATCATCTCAGGCTTATGATAATCTCCCTTACTTAAATACAGTAAAAAGATTATGGACATTAATCACAGCTACAAAATATCTTCAGAGCAACACTTAAATAGGTGTTTGATTGACTACCTGGAAGCTATAGTATAGTTAATTGACACATAACATAGACCATCACAATGCTCTTTGTTGGTACCTTATTAAGTTTGTTTACCTTTCATATCTTTAAACATGCTGCTGTGTATATTAAGCAAATTATTTTCTCATGATAAATTAAAAAAAGATGTTTTTATATTAGATTTTAGCACATGACACTGATTTAGAACATTTGTGCCAACTTCCATTTCCATCAGAAGAGTGTGAGAATGATTTATTTCCTACATACTTTGCACAAAGTGTTAGCATTCTTCAAAATTTGCTAATTTGTGATGCCCACAATTCTTGAACAAGTAGCAAATTTAGAAACAGTAAGAAAAAATATATATTCTTGTATTGTTTGATAGTTATAGCAAGAATCCTTTTTTACTGGAATAGAATGCATCTAAAACCACAGCTTATTTGGAAAATTATATTCATTAGAAGAATACAATTCACTGTATAAAATTTACCTTACAATTATATTCAAATAATTATATTCTTTTCCTATTTAAAGGAAAAAACTTATTATATGCCATAAAATTACTATAACTATTCCCTTAAGTTGAAAAATTATTGTTGTTAATTTCTTAGTGTTACCATCTTAAGAGGGAAAATGTATAGCCTGTATCTTGATTTAGCTACTCTAATAAGCCATTGCCAGAATGTGCATTCTTTAGTAATCCAGTATAACAAGGTTTTCTCATTTCTTTCTAAAAGGACATAGTAAGGATTAAATGAAATAATATATGTAGAGAGCTTGGTACAATTTTTGGTATCTAGTAAGCTCTCAATTGTAGCTATTATTGCTATTACCTTAAAAAGTAACAGAGTTTAAGAGAAAGCATGGGTTTTTTCTCTAAGCACTGTATATCAGGTTTTGAGCTCTTATTATTCCAATTTTTACCTCTGTAATCGTATGCAGATTAATTAGCCTCACTGAGTATCCTTTTCCCACCTGTAACAGAGGAACTATAGTAACATTTATCTCACAGTGTTATGACAATTACATAACTAAATGAGAGAATTTAACAAGGGCTTGGGAAACCACAAATGTCTATAAAGTTATATTAATTACCAAATGTTGTTTTGATTAATATTCCTGCCTCTGTTTATTTTATGAAACAAATTCCTTGCTTTGCATCATTTCATAGGACAATTATAGCCTATAAAATGTAATCTCATTTCCAAGTCCAAATGGAATAATTCATCTTTTGACCTACTTTAAATAAATGGGGTTAAATTAACTCATTTTATTTGCCTACCTAAGAAAATCCCTATAAGGCTTTCCAAAGCCCATGAGTGCTCCAAGCATTTGGCATCCCATGGGTAGGGGAAATGCCTTGCTTGCATTCACTGAGTAACTATGTCCTTCACTGCATCAGCTGTCACACTCCAGAGTAGCAAGGCACAATGGCTCCCAGGCAGTTTGGGAACAATTGTCATGCCCTATTAACAAACATAAAGAGAACAGTATGTTTTCCTCTATTATCCAGGGCTGTACTTTTTACTGCTGCTTCTCTAGCCCTTTATGGTATTACAGCAGCAGGCAGAGAGAGGGACAGTGATAAGCTGAAGGCGACTTCAAGCTTCATGTTGTACCCTAGTGATAACCACATGTTGCCTGGAGCTAAGAGATCAATTCCCTTCGCTCTTTGTACTCAATATAGTTTGGTGAGAAAACACTGATGAATGTACCCAGAAGCTGTTTGATTTTGTTTTAAAATCTCCTTGGATGAAGGATCTAAAAATATACCTTGCAGGCTGGTAACAATTTGGCAGAGCTATTTATTATGACATGTAAACATTGAATTTCAGCCAAAACAGAACATGACTCCACATGCTGCATGAGTTTTGATTACTGATATTTTTATGAAGTTGTTATGAAAATCATGGGAAATTGAAGTGTAAATAAATAGTAATTAATTACAAGCCAACCAAAATAAGTATTCTCTGCTGAGCTGGATAGCCTCTTATCAAAAAGGGAGTAATGGTTTGTCAACATGTTCAGCAAGCTCCTGAGAATAATTACCAACTTGAGACAAGGGGAAAAACTAGCATCCACATACGTGTTCAAGAAATTTTTAAAAACAAGAACTTATAACACAGTATAATATAATATGATGCAACAAAATATATTAGTATTGTTATGTTAACTTCAACAAGTAGTTAAATATGAAGACATTATTCAGAGTTTGAAGAGGAGGTTCTGTTAAAACTATAATTATAATTTGCACAGGATGTACACTTAAATACAGATACTAGTTCAATCCTTACTCATATTTGAATTTCTATTTGGTTCCTGTTTTTACCAGTAGTGGAGCCTTTGATTATAAAATGAGTGAAATTTAGGGAAATCTTGAAAATGTACAGGACTTTTTTTCACAAGAAATAATCTTGTCTTTTTTATCCCCTCTTTTACGGTTTTCCACAAAGCTGTCTCTCCTTTCTTGTTCTTTATATTATTGATTTTACTCATTGATGGTTGTAGCGTTTGCTAGTTTGTTTCACAGAATTTATAGATTTGCTCACAAATTATAGATACAGGGTTTGTTTGTGTTTTAATCTCCTAAAGCACTGGTGACCACATTTTTCTTCTTGTCCTTTCTCAATATCTGATAAATTTTTAGTCTGTCAGTGAACTGGTTAATATATTCAGGATGATGATGATGTCATTAGTTTTCAGGTGGATGGTCTGGCATCCTTCAGCCAAACTCACATTTTATACACAAGCACATGAATTCAGTCTTCAGCTAAGGAGTTACTGTCAAAATATTTTTGGTTGGGCTGCTCCTCACTTCGTAATTGCCTTGAACAGAGTCCCATGGAACAGATGTTAGACATCCAGTCAATATGAATGATGCTCTATCTACATTTGCTCTGTTGATTGGTTCTTTTGGCAACTTGTAGAGAAAACAATTTGGCCTCAAGTCCTTAATGTTAATATTGAATTCAAGATTTCTACACAAAATAAAACAGAATGGAAAATCTGATGAAATTAAACTGCTATTTGGAAATGCATGGAATGAATGATTCTCTTTTTTTTTCTTTTTGGCATATGACTGGTAACAATCCCTCATCACTATAGACCCAACCTGGAAGTCCAATTTGTATTTTTTGACAGTCTTTCATACATTAAGAGAGTAAGCAGAAAAATCAGACTGGAAATTTCCATTGTGATAATAGTAAGCAGCATTCAGAAATCAAGACTCATTTGCCACTAACTCTAAGAGTCACACATTGTTTCTCATATATGCTTAAAGACAGGGATAGATTATTAGGAAATATTTTACTAAAAGATACACAGAATGCAGAATAAAAGTGGAAACGCAGTTAAATGTAGACTTGGTCAACAGAACGGATTTATTGTACTGTTTCTGAAGTACATGGAAGTCAGTGCTCAACCTCTTGGGCTCAAATATAAAACATGTTTTATCAAGCAGTTTTCTTTAATGGGAAAGTTTATATAGAACTATTCTGGAACAAGAGCATATGAAATAGGGGCGCCTGGGTGGCTCAGTGGGTTAAGCCGCTGCCTTCGGCTCAGGTCATGATCTCAGGGTCCTGGGATCGAGTCCCGCATCGGGCTCTCTGCTCAGCAGGGAGCCTGCTTCCCTCTCTCTCTCTCTCTCTCTGCCTGCCTCTCTGTCTACTTGTGATCTCTCTCTGTCAAATAAATAAATAAAATCTTTAAAAAAAAAGAGCATATGAAATAAACTAAGAACATTGTTTACTATGTTCTATGAAAGGAGTTTTTATGGACATTAACATTAGTCACTGAAACCAGGGGATCTAAAGTATAGCATGGTGACCGTAGTTAAAAATACCGTGCTGTGTATTTGAAAATTGCAAAGAGATAGAACTTAAGTGTTCTCACCACAAAAATTATAAAAAAGGTAACTAGGTGAGGTGATGAATGTGCTAATTAATCTGATTTTGGTAATCATTCCATAAAATATAAATACATCAAATCGTCACATTGTACACTTTAAATAAAAGCAATTGTATCTGTTGCTTATACCTCAATAAAATTGAAAATATATAACAAAAATAAAATAAATGAAAGATTTTTGTCAACGAAATCTAATATAGAAAACAATTTATAGGGGCACCTGGGTGGCTCAATCAGTTAAGCATCTGCCTTTGGCTTCGGTCATGATCCCAAGGTCCTAGAATCGAGCGCTGCATCAGGCTCCCTGCTCAGCAGGAAGTCTCCTTCTCCTTCCTCCACTCCCACCCCTGGTTTTGTGCTCTCTCTCTCTCACTCACTCTCTCTCACAAATAAATAAATAAATAAATAAAATCTTTTTAAAAAAGAATAACATTTATAAAGCAGAAAAATACTGAGTTTCTCCATTTGAACCGATGATCCATCAACATGTTATTCTCGTCTTTACACACGGGTACATGTGCAAGATACACAGACACTCTCAAACATGCACACAAGGGAAAGACTGAGGGATGGGGAACAAAGGCAATCTCTGGTTTCCTCTAAGGAAGGCTTAGATCAGAAAAATCCAACTGAAGATGTCTACTCTGTATTGTTCCTGCTCTAACCTTATACAAACCATATATACAAAAACCATGTATACAAAAAATGTCCCAGGATTTATAAGGCAAGTTATTTACTAAGTTATTTACTAAGAAAAGAGATACTGGAGGAGAAACATGAGTGGAACAAAAGAAGAATTTACTTTCTGATATGTTTCTGATATTTACTTTTCTGATATGTTGGGTTTGAGGTACCAGGGGAATATCCAAGAAAAATATTTTCATTAATTTCCATAAGAAGTGCTTATTTGACCTGATTTAAAGGGGCACACAGGGCACACCCTAATGTTTATAGCAGCACTATCAACAATAGCCAAATTATGGAAAGAGCCCAAATGTCCATTGACTGACGAATGGGTAAAGGTATGTGTGTGTGTGTGTGTGTGTGTATGTGTTTGCATGTAATGGAATGCTACTTGGCCATCAAAAAGAATGAAATCTTGCCATTTGCAACAAGGTTGATGGAACTGGAGTGTATTATGCTAAGTGAAATAAGTCAACCAGAGAAAGAAAAATACCATATGGTTTCACTTATTGTGGAATTTAAGAAACAAAATAGATGGACATAGGGGAAGAGAAAGAAAAATAAGGTAAAAACAGAGAGAGAGGTAAACCATAAGAGACTAACGATAGAGGAGACACTGAGAGTTGCTGGAGGGGAGGGGGCCAAGGGGATGGGCCAAATAGAGATGGACACTAAGGAGGGCACATGTTGGGATGAGCACTGAGTGTTATACATAAATGATGAATCACTGAATTCTACTCCTGAAACCAAGACTACATTATATGTTGACTAACTTGAATTTAAATAAAATCTTGGAAGAAAAAAAAAAGTGCTTATTTGAGAAATCTGAAATGAAAGTAATTAAATTGGACATGGGTTTTGATGACTTGGCCAGTTAGAAATGCAGACATCTAAAGGACAAAATGACACCCAAGAAACTACAAAAGAGATCAACTAAAATGCGTTCAGGCAGATATGGCAGTCATCTGTAGTAAAGTGGTTCGTAGCAATTATTGCCTGAGGGTGTAGCTATTAGAGCCAGACTACCTTAGCTCCAAGTCTGGCTCTATCTCTACCTGGATATGTAATTTTGAGCAAGTTGTTTAAACTTCTTGAGTCTGTGTAATAATTTGTTAAATGGGAATATTAATAGTTCATACCTCACAGGGTTACTGCGAAGATTAGATATTAAATTATTTCAGTTCCTGGTAGACGGTAGAGAACTGAATTAATGTTGGCTATTGTGAACATTTTTTAACTTCTGAAATACATGAACTCCTTACCAACTGAATGAAAAGAAATTAGAGTTAGAAAGAAAGAAAAAAAAAAAAACACACACACACACACACACACACACACAACCAGCAAGGAATCTTTTTAGGCCAGTTCCATAGAGGAGGAAATGGAAGGTAAGAGAGGTCCAAAAGCACAGGATCAGTTAGTGGTGGGGTGAACTTCAGGGCTATCTGCCGTCAAAGTCAGTACTCTTAAATATGAATCCAGAGAGCTAACCGTATTTTCTTTACTTTTTTTTTTTTAAGATTTTATTTGTTTATTTATTTAGTCAGAGAAAGAGAGCATAAGCAGGCAAAGTGCCAGGCGGAGGCAGAGGGAGAAGCAGGCTCCCCGCTGAGCAAGTAGCCCAATGTGGACTCCATCCAAGGACCCTGGGATCATGACCTGAGCCGAAGGCAGCGGCTTTAACCGACTGAGCCACCCAGGTGTCCCACTAACTGTTATTTCCTAAAGGTTGGTTTTTCCATAAGGTAGAACAGGAAAGACATCAACTATGTCAGCTCATTTTTATTCAGCTTCCACAGATAATTCATCTTCTGTATTGAGACACTGATCATGACAGAGTATTCTAGCCTCTTCCATGGCTGGGATTTAGTCAGGCTTACAGCTATCTTCACACCAGCTTGGAGGCAGTCATATCAAAGCAAACTAGATAGAAAAGCATGGATGGAAAAAGGAGATCCAGGGGTTATTTCCTCAAGTTCCCTCTGATTAGAAGAGAATAGACCTGAATGATGGGTCATTTGCCTAATTCCCTGAAGCAGTAACTGAAATATTCAAGAGAAATATTATCTAAAAAAGATTATCAGTTCTAGCAGGGTTTTTTTTTTTTTTTTTTTTTTTTTTTTTTTTGTGGAGTCTTTTGGGTTTTCTATATAGAGTATCATGTCATCTGCAAATAGTGAAAGTTTTATTTTTTTCCTTGCCGATTTGGATGCGTTTTATTTCTTTCTGTCTTTTGGCTGCTTTGGCTATGAATGTCTGATTGCTGTGGCTAAAACAATAAACAAATTCAGTAAATTCACAGAATATAAAGTCAATGTACAGAATTTGGTTGCATTTCTATACACTAATAATAAAGCGGCAGAAGGAGAAATTAAGGAATCTCTATTTACAATTGTGCACAAAAGGTAAGATACCTAAGAATAAACCTAACCAAAGAGGTAAAAGACCTATACTCAAAAACTATAAAACACTGTTAAAATAAATTGAAGATGACTTAGAGAAATGGAAAAAAAAAAAAATTCATTCCGTACTCATAGATTGGAAGAGCAAATGTTATTCAGATGGCTATACTATCAAAAGCAATCTACACATTTAATGCAACCCTTGCCAAAATACCAACAGCATTTTTCACAGAACTAGAGAAAAACAGTCCTAAAATTCATACAGAACCAAAAAAGACCCTGAATAGCCAAAGCAATCTTGAAAAAGGAAAAATAAGCTGGGGACATCACAATTTTGGACTTCAAGCTATATTATAAAGCTGTAGTCATCAAGACAGCATGGTACTGGCACAAAAAACAGACACATAGTTCAACAGAACAGAATAGAAAACCAGAAATGAACCCACAACTATATGGTCAACTTACCTTTGACAAGGCAGGAAAGGATATCCGATGGAAAAAAGATAGTCTCTTCAACAAATACTGTTGGGAAACTGGACAGCAACCTGCAGAAGAATGAAACTGGGCCACTTAGCCATGAAAAAGAATGAAATCTCAACATTTGCCTTTACAAATGCATGGATAGAGCTAGAGGTATTATTCTAAGCAAAATAAGACACCCAGAGAAAGACAAATACAATATGGCTTCACTCATATGTAGAATTTAGGAAACGAAACAAACTAGCAAAGGGGGAAAAAGAGAGAGGCAAACCAAGAAACAGACACTTAACTACAGAAAACACACTGATGGTTATCAGAGGGGAGGTGCAGGGGGGAGGGGAATGATAGCATTAAGGAGTACACTTATAATGAGCACCAGCTATTGTATGGAAGTGTTGAATCACTATATTGTACACTTGAAACTAGTATAAATATTGCATGAAACTCTATATGTGCACTTGAAACTAGTACAATATTGCATGTTAATTATCTGGAATGTAAATAAAAATTTAAAAAAAATTTAAAAAGATTATTTAAATTAGAGGAAAAGACTGGGATGAAAGTAAAATCCTTTTGTTGTTGCTGCCCACCCCCACCACCCACCCGGTATTAAGTAGGGAAGAGCAGATCCGTCATACTAAATATAAACTATGTGGGTTTTTTTGGCTTATGTAAGATGAGATGTGAGAAATTTATGACCTTATCACATAGTCCATTCTCTCTCTCAAATGTCTGAGAATAAGCTGTGATCACCTTGAATTCTATGCCTCACTTGTTGTTGGATTTTTATTAATATTCATTCATTCCTTCATTCATTTTTTAAAATTCAGTAAATAGTTACTGACAAAATACTATGTGCTAGTTGGTTTTCTCATCATTGGAGATTAAAAGGTGAATAGAACTGATAAAAGTCTGTCCTCATGGAGCTTACATTCTTACTGATGCAGCCAGGCAGTACACAAATACATAAATAAAATACACATTATGATGTCCACTCAACAACTTCTATGTGTATGTTACAGCAGCATTATTCATAACATGAAAAAGTGGATACAACTGGGATGCCTGGGTGGCTCAGTTGGTTAAGCAGCTGCCTTCGGCTCAGGTCATGATCCCAGCATCCTGGGATCGAGTCCCACATCGGGCTCCTTGTTCTGTGGGGAGCCTGCTTCTCCCTCTGCCTCTGCCTGCCACTCTGTCTGCCTGTGCTCTCTCTCTCTCTCTCTGACAAATAAATAAATAAAATCTTAAAAAAAAATAGTTTAAAAAAAAAAAGTGGATACAACCGAAATGATGAACCATCAACTGACAAAAAAAATTTTTTTAAAAAGTCTTATATCCATAATAGATAGTGACTGCTAATGGGGGAGGGGTTTCATTTTGACATTAAGAAATGTTCTAAGAGTAGATTGTGGTGATGATTGAACAACTCTGCAAAAATAATAAAACACACCGAATAGTATGCTTTAATTGGATGAATCTTATGGTCTGATTGAAATTGTGAAAATAAATAAAAAAATGTAATACCTATTATGTCAGATTATGATAAGTGCTCCAGAGAAATATAAAACAAGGAAGGAGGATAGGTAGTGGGACGTGAGCATACCTTGGGGAAGACCTCTCTGCAAGGCAGGAAAAAGAGCAACCTCAAAGATCCCCAGGCTAGGGTATGACTGGTATGTTTGAAGAATGGTAACAGATCCATCATGGTGGAGCAAAAGGAACGGTAAGGATTAATAGATGAAAAGAACAGTGACATAGGCTCTATGGTGAAGGGTCTTATACACCCTAGACAAATTCCATTTTTTACTACAAGCAGATTTCAGAGAGTTTTGAGCAGAAGACTGACATTAACTGATTTATACTTTCCGTGGATCATTCAGGCTACTCCATGAAGACCAGGCTGTAGGGGAGCAAGAGAAGCAAGGAAAGCATTTAAAAGGGAATTTCAATAATCCAGAAGAAAGATGGTGCTGGTCTGAGAAAGGTTGAAATCAAGCTGAGGTTGTGTTGTCAGATTCTGGATACATCTCAAAGAAGAGTCAGTAGAAATTGCTGGGAGAAAGAAAAGAATGTATATCCTTTAGATGGTAGATACTATTTTGTCCTCTCTTGAATATTTCCCATTGAGTCAGATTATCTCCTCCCCTACAACAGTTTTGAGATCCTTCTCTTGGAATTCATCACAAAGAAAAGGTGAGAATTTACTACTTATGACCAAATTTACTCTCAAGTAGTATTAAAATGATAAAGTGATTGGGAACATTGAGAATTAGGTATGATAGAAATTTTCCTTGGAAACCTTTTAGGAAAGTCACATTGGAAGCTGACATTCTACCTGCCATTTTATCCCAGAGACAGATTCTCTTTCAATATCTCTCCTTTTTTAAACATAAAACGAAGTATTTTTCTTCCATTAAGGAATCATGTTAAACAAATTCTGTATTTATTCAAAGACAGAATCACTCAGCAGAACAACATACTAGTGAAGAAAAAATATGAAAATATTAAGACTGATTATTTCACTTACGTCACCCGTGCCACATTATCTCTAGGATATTGGCAAAACTGAAATATTATCTCTCTAATTCTAGTTTGAGACAAACATACATATTTAAATTCACACAAGTTAAATAATTTTATTGTAAGACTAATTTTGATATTTTTATATAATTGCTTATTGTATATGCTTATGATTCTAAAAATCCCCTTATTTTGAGTGACCTATCTCTTCAGCTTTTCCAATCTGAATATCTACTTGTCTACTTATCATCTCTACCTGGTTGTCCATCTTTTTTTTTTTTCACCTTTATCTCATAGGGTCTCATTTCAATATCCCTCTGTTTGTAATGGCAAAACCACTGCCTAGTTGTCCAAACTTGCAATCTGTGATTTGCTTTCCACATCATTTTTCCTTTACTTGTGCCATATTAAATGGGTCATCATGCTCTCCCAATTGTACTGAAATTTTGACACCATCTTAATTCAGGGCCTCTGGCTTTCTCTCCTGAACAACTAAAATAGCCTTCAAAGTAAAATGATCTATTTACTTCATTCAGCAAGGAGCACTTCTAGGGATATCATGGTAAATTTTTAAAATAAATTAAAACTCTTAACATAAAAAATGAAAAATCATTTGCTCAGGAAATATTACCTGTTAATGTTAATATTGCCAATAATGTACAGCATCTACCTCCTGGTCCTTAGAATTAAAATACAGGATGATAATTTCTGCTAAGCATTTAAGTCCAAGGTATTGTAGGATCACATTAAAGGACATTGAATTCAGTCTTGTCTATAAGAGAAAGTTAATCATAAGTTCAGTTATGTCAAGGTCACTGTCGTAGTCACTGCTTAAGTAAGTCTTCAGACTGAATACATACTGAATAAATGCATGCATGAATGAGTGAATAAAAAAGTTAACATGTTATCTTAGATGAGAACTCTAAGTTTCAGTCTAATAGATTAAAGCCCTGTTGTTTTAGTACTTGCACAGAGTGGGCACTAAAAATTTGCTCAGTGAATCTTTGGGAAAACCCATACAACTTGCTGAAAGCTGTCCAAGTTTCAAATATAATGAGGCCATGCCTATCAACACCACTCCTAAAAATAGTCAGTTCCTAAAGAATGCCTTCTCCTGATATTTAAAAACATTCATTTTTTGAGGTCTACCTATGTTTTTCAATTTGAGTCCATTACTAAATGTGAAAATTCAACTTAAGCAGTTCACTGACAGAAGTCATTGAGGAAAACAGTAAATAATTCCCTTTCAGGAAGTCATGGCTCATTGCAAGACAGAAGCCCCTTCTTCCCCTAATCCTTTACCTGTAATAAGCAGAGAAATAAACAAGAACCTTTTAGACATTCAGCTTGGTCAAGCATTTAAAGCAAACTGCCCTGAATTAATAATGCTACCATATAGATAAATGTTGAAAACAGAGAACAACACTGAGACATGACTTGTGAAAAAAATGCAGTTTTTCTAAGTGAGCAAGAAGCAAATAGGTATAAGACAATAAATAGGTAATCTTAGGTATAAAAGTATAGTATAAAGTCATGGTGTTTGTGATATACACCAAGTATCAATATAACAAACATATCCAAAGTGGGGTTTGACAAGTCAGTCTAAAATTAAGCTTTCTTTTTTTTTCAAAATCTTATTTAAATTCCAATTAGTTAACATATGGTATAATATTGGTTTCAGGAGTAGAATTTAGTGAGTCATCACTTACATATAACACCTAGTGCTCAACACAACATGGGCCCTCCTTAATGCCCATCACTCATTTAGCCCATCCCCCCCATCCCCTCCATCAACCATAGTTTGTTATCTGTAGTTAGGAGGCTCTTATGGTTTTCTTCCCTCTCTCTTTTTTTCCCTTTCTTCTATGTTCATCTGTTTTCTTTCTTAAATTCCACAGTGAAATCATATAGTATTTGTCTTTCTCTGACTTATTTTGCTTAGCATAATACCCTATGGTTCCATCCAAATTATTGCAAATGCAAGATATCATTATTTTGATGGCTGAGTAATATTCCAGTGTGTGTGTGTGTGTGTGTGTGTGTGTGTGTGTGTGTGTGTGTGTATAACATATCTTCTTTATCCATTCAACAGTTGATGGACATTTGAGCTGTCTTCCATAATTTTGCTATTGTAAATAATATTCCTATAAACATCAAGGTGCATGTGCCCCTTTGAATCAGTATTTTCATATTCTTTGGGTAAATAACTAGTAGTGCAATTGGTGGGTTGTAGGGTACTTCTGCAAAATTAAGCTTTAAAAGTCGTTTTTTAAAAATATTTTATTTCTTTATTTGAGAGAGAGAGCAAGCGAGCACAAGCAGGGGAAGCAGCAGGCAGAGGGAGAGGGAAAAGCAGGCTCCCCACGAAGCAGAGAGCCTGACCTGGGGCTGGATCCCAGTACCCTGGGATCATGACCTGAACTGAAGGCAGCCACTTAACCGGCTGAGCCACCCAGGTGCCCCTAGAAGTCCTTTTAAAATGATGACTTCATTGTTACCTTATTGGTAGATTTTAAAAGTCGTTTATACGTTTGACCTAATGCCAAACTTGAAGGCATCTATAATAAAAATTGCTTCTTAGCACTTGACTAAAAAGTCCTAGGGAGACTATATCTGAATTTAGATGACTACATATAGAAAGGAAACATAGTTTTTAATTCTCTGTCCACATTTCCAGGGATTGTTTTAACACTTACAACGTGGAAGATTCTGTGACATATCCTGTGAGTCATGCAGTAGTACACATCAAAATCCTTTAAAAATATTTTAACTTTTGACTAATAATTCCCTCATAGAAAACAAAAAGAGATATGCAAAAATGTGCATATGTATTGTACTATTACTTGGTGTCTGAGAATTGTATATGAAAATTATGAGAGAAATAATACAATTAAACTCCTCAAGCATCAAATTTTGAAATGGACTGCATCATGTAACACTAAGAGACTTAATGCAAATGAAGTTGTTGATATGAACAATCATTAGATACAATGAGCACTGAAATAACCAGATTTTACCTATTGTGAAAGTGTTACTCTTTAAATGTAATAAACCCCCTATTGAGTTTAACTGAACTTAAACTTTTTAACTCAGGTATTGTGATTTCTCAGTTTATTGTGATATATAGAGCAGAGCACTAGGAATAGCAATCCCATTTTTCTACCCTCTTAAAAAAATTTTAAATGTACAATATATTATTGTTGATTATAGGTATCATGTTGTACAAACAATGTCTAGAATTTACTCACCTTGCTTACCTAAAACTTTGTGCCATTTGACTAGTCATTCCCCTTTGTGCCCTTTGACTAATAATTCCCCATTTCCTTCTACCCCCACCCCCTACCAACCACCATTCCACTCTTTGATACTGAGTATATGTATTTTTCTGTTTTATTTTTTTACTTATTTATTTAGCTTAAGGAAGTGGTTGTTTCTTTTTTTCTTATTGAGGTATAATTGACATGTAATGCTATATTAATTTCAGGTATACACTGGAATGATTCAATATTTGTATATACTGCAAAGTGATCACCGAAATAAGTCCAGTTAACAAGTATCAGCATATATAGTTACAGATTTTGGTTTTCTTGTGATGAAGACTTTTTCTTTTAAATTTTACTTATTTAATTTTGCTAGAGAGAGAGAGAGAGAGAGAGAGAGAGAGCGCATTGTGGCGGCTGGCGGGCAGAAGGAGAAGCATACTCCCTACTGAGCAGGGAGCCTGATACAAGCACTCCATCCCAGGATCCCGGAATCATGATATGAGCTGAAGGTGGAGGCTTAACCAGCTACTGCCCAATGAGGGTGCCCAATGAGGACTTTTAAAATCAACTCTCTTAGCATCTTTCAAATATACAATACAGTATTAACTATAGTCACCATGTGATACAATACATCTCTTTCTACTTAATTATTTTATAACTGCAACTTTGTACCTTTCAACTTCTTCTTTTTTTTTTTTTTAAGATTTTATTTATTTGACAGAGAGAGATCACAAGCAGGCAGAGAATCAGGCAGAGAGAGAGGAGGAAGCAGGCTCCCCGCTGAGCAGAGAGCCGGATGCGACACTCCATCCCAGGACTCTGAGATCAGGGCCTGAGCCAAAGGCAGAGGCCTAACCCACTGAGCCATCCAGGCGCTCCTACCTTTCAACTTCTTTCATCCATTTCTCCCCCCCCAACCCCCACCCTTCTCCCTCTGGCAACCACCAATTTGCTGTTTTTATCTATGAGCTTAGTTTCATTGTCGTTGTTGTGATTGTTTGTTAGTTTTTAATTTCACATATAGGTGAGATCACATGGTATTTGTCTTTCTCTGCCTGACATTTCACTTGGCATAATGCCCAAATTTGAATATTTTAGAAACCTCGTATAAGTGGAATCATGCAGTATTTGTCTTTGTGTGTGACTTGTTTATTTCACTAAACATAATGTCCTCAAAGTTCATCCACATTGCCACTTATCACAAAATCTCCTTTTTTAGCCTGAAATACTATTCATGAAGGGGTATGGCCGGGCTAAGCAGGAATTGAGAATACTGGCATGGGGTTACTGAGGCTTCTCTGTAAAATATCCATCTATGGAGGCAGAGAAGAGATATTTGGTGCTACATAATGCTTAGGATAAAAAAGAGAAAGGAGAAAATTGAAGGTAAGACTAGGTCGAGTCCTGGTGCATGTGAACTCTGAAAATCCTCACTCATTTGTCAAAAGTACTTTAAAAAGGCAAGTAGTTTTTTTGTTTTGTTTTTTTTTTTTTAAGATTTTATTTATTTATTTGACAGAGAGAGATCACAAGCAGGCAGAGAGGCAGGCAGAGAGAGAGGAAAGTAGGCTCCCCGCTGAGCAGAGAGCCCGATGCGGGGCTCCATCCCAGGACCCTGAGATCATGACCTGAGCCGAAGGCAGCGGCTTAACCCACTGAGCCACCCAGGCGCCCCAAAAGGCAAGTAGTTTTTAAACTAACAAATGACAGACACTTGAATTAATTTTCATTTTTATATATAGCTATGGATTTACTACAAATAATCTATTAAATAAATTATCAAAGGCCCCTGAAATTTAGTACTCCTAAATTACATGTATACTATCAAAGTTACTGAGATTCTAATATGGTGACTTAATGAGTCAGTGCATGCTTCCATGCAGATAGGCAGAAATTATATGATCTAAAAGAATGCATTGTTGGTGATATTTTGACTTGGTCTTGATTTCCATTTGCTCACTTTTAAACTTTTAATTATAAATTATCTATTTAATATGTTGTGGATGTTTGCATAACCCTCAAGCATATACTTATTTGCATATTTGTGGTCTATAATTTTCCAATAGCTAGGCTTTAAGACATTTATATGCTGTAGTTAAAACATGAATCATCATATCCCTATTGCTAAAGGAAACAGATATATAGTCCTCCAAGAATTGCTTATAGAGTGTGATACTTCATTGGTGATTTGTTCTTTATGGGCTTGGGAAAAATGCATGTGAAAAATTGCAAAATAACCTCAAGGTAAGTGTAATAAAATTATTCCCTTATTTCAAAATTGGTAAGGCATTGTGTTATAAATAAGGGGTATAAGCTCATAGTATAAGCCTTACAGCATATTAAAAAAAAAAAAAGAAAAGCCTATATATTTTGTATTTGTTACCTACTCTTGCATAACAAAATGTTCCAGAGTAGTGGTTTAAAACAACAATAATATTTATTATCTCTTGGTGTCTATGGATCAGTAATTTCAAGTGGACTCAATAGGGATGATTTCCCTCTGTTGTCTGATGTCTGAGGTCTCAGATGAAGACTGGAAGTTTGGAGTCTGGAATCATCTGAAGGCTTGACTAAGGCGGTAAGATCAACCTCCAAGTTGACTCACTCACAGGATAGCAAGTTGTTTTTTCCTACATGGACTTCATACTTGTACTCCTCCACAGGGATACCAATGTGCCCTCAAAGGATAATGCTAGTGTCTCATTAGAATGCGATGGAAGCTATGATTCCTTTTATGATCTAGTCTTCAAAATTGAATGCCCATTTTGCAACCTTTTATTCATTAGAAGGAGCCCCTAGTCATCTCCCTTTAACTTTCGAAATTAGGTAATTAGGTTCCAACTCTTTAAAGAAGCACATACAGAAATAAATGGTAAGAATACAACCTTGTCAAACTTCCTGAAGTTGTTCCAGTTATTTAGATAAACTAGAGACACTTAGCTGTTGTTGTTGTGTTATTATTATTATCCTTTGCAATCACAATTTGAATCATATGCCAAGGAGGCATGGAATAGCTTGATTAAATTAATCAGATTAAGAATGCTTTCTGAGAATCAAATATGAAGAATGTATGAAGAATGTATGTATTTTGGTTTGTAAACTAAAAGCATATTAGTATTGGAATAAATGAGACAACATTTTAAGGAAGAAATTCATGTCTAACAAATTCGAATAAAGATGAATGAAGTACAACTCTCCTATGATCTCAGATATCAAAATTAAGACAGCAGTCCAGTTTTCGACCAAGATAAGAAGTTATTCTAAGTTAAGACATCACAGGGAATGAGTTGAAAAAAAAGAACACTTGAAAGATTTTTTTTTATGCAAGAATTTTTAATATCTAAAAGCCATATAATTATAAATTAAATAAAATAACTAAAATTAACTAAAAATTCCTTATTATTCATTTCTAATTAGTATTTTATAATCTGCTATATTTATCAGCTATTGTGATTTCTTTATTTATAAAATAAAGTGACTTTTAATCATGTAATCATGGATATAAGGTCAATAGTTACTAGTCCCACTTCTTTCCCAGGCATTCACTTCATTATGAACTTATATGTGGTTTATCACTGAATCTCTGTTGATGTTTTAGATTTCATTATCAAGAAGACCACAATTTTATGGACTTTTAGAGGTCTATATCCATTAGCGATTTGTATGATTTCTTTAGAGTAATGTCAAGCCCTTTGCTCATTTTAACAATTGTTTTTTTTATTTTGTTTTTGCTATTGAGTTGTAGGAACTCATGCGTGTGTGTGTGTGTGTAATATTAATACCTAATCAGACATATGTTTTGCAAATATTTTCTCCCATTTTATAGGTTGCTTTTTCACTTTGCTGATTTTTCCTTTGCTATGTGAAAGCTTTTTTTAAGGCTGCTACAATCCCACCTAGTTTTACTTTTGTTGCCTATGCTCTTTAGTGTCATACTCAAGAAATCATTGCCTAAACCAACATCATGAGGTTTTTTTTTCGTTAGGTTTTCTTCTAGGACTTTACAAGCCTTTATTTTCATCAACTTTTTTTTCATTAACAATTTTCACAGCCAGTTTTAGTAAACAATGCAAAATGAGTTTAAAAGAGAGATAAAATTGTTTCACTTTGTCACCATACTTGGTATTATTAGACATTCAATTTGTGACTTGCTGGTGTTTGTGTTGGAGTAACTCATTGTGGTGTTAATGCTCATTTCCTTCATTATTAAAAAGCTATGCATTTTTTCAATGTCTGTGAGCAATTTCATAATCTTTTAAAAAGTGTCTCTTGAAATTTCTAGTCTTTTTCTTAGTAATTTGTAAGACTTCATATATTCTGGGTAGATTGTGGTTTTCTATTTTGTAAATATTTAATCTAATTCCATCCTTCTCTTGTTTCTCCTATCTATAGCTCTTCATAAACACAAATGTTTAATATAGTCCAAATGTGTGTGTGTGTGTGTGTACACATATATACACACAGTTTTAGATATCTATTGTTCCCTTCTCATTTAGGTTTAGAATCTACTTGGAATTGTCTTTCCTGGATATTATGAAGCAAGAATCAAGTTTGTTTATTTTTTTCTCTATAAATATCCAAGTATCCAAGCATAATTTATGAAAAAGTAGTATCCTTATCAATCAAGTATCCTTATTTTGTTCTGTTTCTGGGTCCTATTTGCTTTTATTAATCAATTCACCTATTGTGATGTATATATGAGTTTCTTCTAATAATTAGGAAAAACAATTTTAATTAATTTGAAAATACCAACTTTATATTATATTCTTAATTTTTACTTATACTCAGTATATATTAAATATATATTATGCAAAATTATGGAATTAGTATTCTCTTCTTCTATTCCTATATTTCTTATTAACACCTGATTCTATTTGGTTACTTATTTTTATTTACATTTAAACTGTTAACTATATTTAGACCTTAATCTCTGATTCGTTTAAAATACTGTCGCCTTCTTAGTGCAGTGGGCAGCACATCAGTCTCATAAAATATTTTTGCCTCTACTAAAGAAAATCAGCACATGTTACTCTTTTTTAACCTTCTTTCTTTTTTTCTTTCTTGTGTTTGTTATAATATTTCTACCTTATCAGAGTTTACAACACTTTCATTCAGATCTGGAACCATCATCCCTTTGTTGTTATAGCCTAATTCCTAAAGAGAAGCAGATTATATTTCTCACTGCCAGTTATTTTATCTTTACAATTATTTCTTGGTTTTCTTTCAGTAAATTATATAGGAATGATCTATGGATCCAATGTCCTTTCCTGTTAGGTATTTAATTTAAAACAAGGTTTGAGTTATACAGGATGAACGAGGTCTAGAAATCATTTTTTGTCTGTAGTTAATGATACTGTATCATGCACTTAAACATTTGTTAAAAAGATAGATTTTTATCATAATAAAACCAACAATGACCACCACCACCATCAAAACATAGGGCAGGAGGAAACTACTGGAGATAATGGATATATTTAAAACCTAATTGTGGTGATGGCTTTACAAATGTACATCTAGGTCAAAACTCATCAAATCGTATAATTTAAGTATGTGCAGTTTTTTAAATTTCAGTTTTGCGGGGCGCCTGGGTTGCTCAGTTGGTTAAGCCTCTGCCTTCGGCTCAAGTCAGGAACTCAGGATCCTGGGATCAAGCCTCGCATCAGGCTCTCTGCCTGCTTCCCCCTCTTACTCTGCCTGCCTCTCTGCCTACTTGTGATCTTTCTCTCTGTCAAATAAATAAATAAAATCTTTAAAAAAAATTAAAAAATAAAAATAAAAATAAATAAATATCAGTTTTGCCTCAATAAAGATGTTAAAAATAAATAAAACTCATTTATAAAGACCTTGAAATGCACTGATGAACGCAAATGATTTGTATTATTATAAAGCTGATCTATCTCAACATTCAATAAATAATACTGGTAATTGTGTATTTTTTTAAGTTAAAATTAAAACTAAAATTAAAACTAATATCCTTTGACTTTATGCCTAACTGATAGTTTGGATATATTTTGTTCTGTTTCACTTTCTTTTTTTATTGATTCAGTAGATATGTCACTACTATACTTAAGTGTCCGATATTGCTTTGCAAAAGTCTTAGGTTATTCTATAGTTTTCCCAATAAAAATGATTTTATCTTTTTGTGTGGCTATCCAAAATGCTTTTTTATTTACCTGTGAAAGCCAATTTATTTTCTAGAATATGTTTTTATGGTCATTCTGAATCAATGTTTCCTGAAATATGTTATATTTAAAATGTAGATTAAAAGTTTTCCATTAATTTTGGAAACAAAAGTTATATCATAAAATTTTTGTTCTGCTTTATTATTTAAATTTTGTTTAGAGACTTTAGTTATGTGTATACTATATGTTTGTTTCTAATTATGTGTCATTTCCTGTATTTTTCCTTTTTTATTTATTTTAGATACATTTCATTTCTGGTTTCCTTTTTTCTTAATATGTTTCCAACATTATCTTCCTTAGTATCTTTTGTACTTTACTTTCCTTTCTGTGACAATTTGATTCTTGTTTTCCACTTTTCCATGCTTCAATACCAAAACAGCAAAAATCTGATATCCTTCTCATGCATTTCCATCTTGTATAAAAGCTCTTAGATTTCTGTTATGTATTCTTAGTTCATACAAGTAATTTTTTCTTTTCTTTCTTTTTCATTTATTTTTCTTTATTCCACTCATGGCAAAACAATGCATTTTAATTGTCCTTTACTTTATAAAAATTTTTTTCCTAGGGATTCTTTTCTTACATGACATTTGTTTTTTATATCTCATCTGTGCTTAAATCTTAATGTCTTTATATGATCCTTTGTTGTTTTTTTCCAACTTCTTATTTTTGAAGTATAAGTGTTTTTCCTGGGTCAATTATTTGAAACTAGCTTCTGCAGGTGAAGGAGCCAGGACCATGTGCATGTCTTGTAGGGATAACAGATTACTCAGGATAAGACTATTATCCAGGTTGAGACTGATAGACTTTACTCCTACCAGCCAATAAAAACAAGCAGCTGGAGTCTATTCAAGACACAAAAATCTATCCTGTTCCCTGACACTGCAGTGACCTATAGCTTTCTTCAAATGTGGTTTGTGTTTGTAATCCCTTTAGTGGCTATAACTCCTCTGATTCTTAGAACTTACCCTAGTATAGAGAGAATTCTAATTCCAGAACAATCATTTTTCCCCATTCTTCCAAACAAGGGATTTAGGTTTTTCATCTCAAATGTATTTGTGTTTCTAATAAATATGTTCCTAGCTATCTCTGAAACCTACAATTGCAGTGTCTCTTTTGCTTTGCTTCTATTTGCATACCACTGCTCAGCCTCCACTTCTCCATGCTATTTCCATTTATTTTGGAATTTTGTGGTTTCATTTTCTCTTAATATCTTTGTGTCTACTTCTTTTTCCTTTTGTTGCTTTGAAGTGATTATAAGAAAGTTAATATTTTTTACTCTACCAAAGTGGATGTCTCTCCTATCTTTTACATCAATCACTTTTATATTTCATTTGTGACCTATTTAGTACTCCATTGGATACTACAATGTTTTCTTGTTTTTTGTTTTTTGTCTTGGATTGAAAGCTTCTGAATGCAGTTTTTTTTTTCTAATTTACATGTACACTGTAAAGTACTTAGCATAGTGCCTCATACACAAAAGGATGTGAATAATGGAACATGCAATTAATAGTTGTTGAGAAAACAGATAACTTAGCTCTATGAATAAAGATTTTTGTTTTAAGGTTCAGTTATGAAAACCTAAGATTTACCTAAAGGAAAGGATTGATTATGAAACACCAGAGCCTTAGGTTTCTTGCATCATTAAGGGCGAGATTTGTAGAATGAGGGTATACTTTGAACTAAAATTAATGAAAAGGAGGCATAAAATTCAAATTAAGTGGTTTGGATATTGTGTACTATATCTGATCTTGCTCTGAAACTGAAATGAAACTAAATGGGTCAGGACTAGTCTGACTTCTGATCTAAATTGAATTTAATTCAATTCATAGGAAAGAAAAAAAAAACATTTCATTCATGAAATCAAATGAAAAATTTTTTTGTTAAATTCATTGGTTTGAGTTGGTAGAGTTCATTATGCTTTGACCAGACTGACTTCATTGAAAAAGTGTAATGGAATTATATGGATTAGGTAAGTGAGGGATGTTCTGAATTGAACAGAATGTCATAAATGAGCCAGGTCTTAGGTGCTGTGGTGTGCTTTGCATTTAAATAAAAGTAATATCTTATCTAGATAGAATTTAATAGAAAACCTTTTCTTAGAGACATATGCTGAAAATGTTTCTGAATACAAAATTAATAATTCAAACATTTTTAGGGAGAATAACTATTATATTACTTTTAGTCTACTTTCTTGTTACCTCAAACTCTCTCTCTTTCTCTCTCTCTTTCACTCTCTCAAGTACTTTTTCTGATCTGCTATTCTTGCATTATTTCCCTTCATGAATGCATATTAAAATTTTCAAAAGGCTGGATTGCATATCCATAAGAGGAACCTACTTTTTTTTTCTCATTATCTCTTTCTCTTTCAAAAAGAATATTTTGTTAGTTCTGTCTTCAAGAAACCATCTTCAGAAATAGAAATAATTCAATTTATTTCTTAAAAACTTTTTCCTAACCCAAAAGAATCCACCCTAAACTAGAGATATCTATACTTTCAATGCCATCCTGATCAAAATCCCACTGGCACTTTTCAAAGAGATGGAACAAACAATCCTAAAATTTGTATGGAACCAGAAGAGACCCTAAATTGTTACGGGAAAGTTGAAAAAGAAAAAGCAAAACTGGGGGCATCACACTGCCTGATTTCAAGCTTTACTACAAAGCTGTGATCACCAAGACAGCATGGTACTGGCACAAAAACAGACACATAGACCAGTAGAACAGAGTAGAGAGCCCAGATATGGACCCTCAACTTTATGGTCAAATAATCTTTGAAAACTCAGGAAAAAATATACAGTGGAAAAAAGATAGTCTCTTCAATAAATGGTCCTGGGAAAATTAGACAGCTATGGATAGAAGGATGGAACTCCACCATTCTCTTACACCATACACAAAGATAAACTTGAAATGGATAAAAGACCTCAATGTGAAGCAGGAAGCTATCAAAATCCTAGAGGAGAACATAGGCAGTAACCTCTTCGACATCAGCCACAGCAACTTCTTTCAAGATATGTCTCCATGTCTTGAAACAAAAGCAAAGGAAACAAAAGTGAAAATGAACTTTTGGGACTTCATCAAGATCAAAAGCTTCTGCACAGCAAAGGAAACAGTCAACAAAACAAAGAGGCAACCCATGGAATGGGAGAAGACATTTGTAAATGACACTACAAACAAAGGGCTGATATCCAAGATCTATAAAGAAATTCTCAAACTCAACACAAACAAAACAGATAATCATGTCAAAAAATGGGCAGAAGACGTGAGACACATGAAAAAATGGTCATCATCATTAGATATCAGGGACATTCAAATCAAAACCACATTGAGATACTACCTTACACCAGTTAGAGAGGCCAAAATTAACAAGACAGTAAACAACATGTGTTGGGGAGGATGTGGAGAAAGGGAAACCCTCTTACCCTGTTAGTGGGAATGCAAGTTGGTGCAGCCACTTTGGAAAACAGTGTGGAGATTCCTTAAGAAATTAAAAATAGAGCTATTCTATGACCCTGCAATTGAACTACTGGGTATTTACCCTAAAGATACAGATGTAGTGAAAAGAAGGGCCACCTGTACCCCAATGTTCACAGCAGCAATGGCCACAGTCGCCAAACTGTGGAAAGAGCTAAGATGCCCTTCAACAGATGAATGGATAAAGAAGATGTGGTCCATATATACAATGGAATATTATGCCTCCATCAGAAAAGATGAATACCCAACTTTTGTATCAACATGGATGGGACTGGAGGAGATTATGCTGAGTGAAATAAGTCAAACAGAGAGAGTCAATTATCATATGGTTCCACTTGCTTGTGGAGCATAAGGAATAACATGGAAGACATTGGGATATGGAAAGGAGAAGTGAGTTGGGGGAAATCAGAGGGGGAGACAAAGCATGAGAGACTCTAAACTCTCAGAAACAAACTGAGGGTTTTGGAGGGGAGGAAAGTGGGGGTTTGGGTGAGGCAGGTGGTGGGTATTATGGAGGGCATGCATTGCATGGATCACTGGGTGTGGTGCATAAACAATGAATTTTGGAACACTGAAAAAAATTAAATTAAATTAAATTTTAAAAAATTTCCTATATAATGATTCTAAAGAATCCTGGTAATCCTTGACACAATCTGTACGGCATATTGTTAAAAATTCCAGAAGTCAATATAAACTGAGTTTCTAGAGAAAGGTCAAGTTCATTAAAAACAAGAAAGGTAAGGTAGGTTGGTTCATTTTGACAAGTAAAGATAACAGCTGATTGACAAACATGGGGATTCTTAGCTTTAAAGAATTGAGATGATCTAAAGAAAAAAGAAAGAAAAGTACCGTAAAAGGTACAATTGCTAATGAAATTAAAATTTCTCACATCCACACAAAATGTAAATATGACATTCTACACCTACAATCCTGACATTTAATCACAGTTCTCTTCATTGCCTATCGTAAGAAAACATTTTCCCATTCTTCTGTAGGATTTCGTATGGGAGAACTCATCTAGCAATGTGGCAAATTAAAAGAAAAAAAAAGATACATCCACATTTGTAAAATTTCCATTTCTAATTAAATTAATATCTTATACATATAAAGGTAATTTTGCATTAAATCAGAATATTGACCAAATAACAAAGGAGCACAGTTGACTATTTTCCCCCTAAAAGTCTGTTTCTGTATTTTAGAAAACAGAATTTTCAGGATGCTTAGGTGGCTCAGTCGGTTAAGCATCTGCCTTAGGCTCAGGTCATGATCCTGGGATCCTGGGATTGAATTCCATATCAGGCTCCTTGGTCAGCAGGGAGTCTGCTTTTTCCTCTGCCTGCCACTCCCCCGGCTGCCTGTGTGCTCACTTGTGCTCTCTTTCTCTGATAAATAAATAAAAACTTTAAAAAAAAATGAATGAATAAATGAACGAATGAATAAATAAATAGAATTTCCTGGTGTTCATTAAAAAAAAAAATTACACAAGTGTTTTTTCATCGCCTAAATGGGAATGATCTACTTGAAAACTAACTCTTATGTCTAACGTAGAATGTATTACTTTAGATTTGATCACATGAGAGCTCGCTTAGACAGCACATTTATACTACATTTGATCACATGAAAATTTTGTGCTCTTTCACTCTTTACACCTAAGAGAAAGTATAGTGAAGGATCACTTTCCTATGCAGTATCTTAATTTTTTAATTCATATTTTATTTTATTTATTTATTTTTTTTGGTGGGGGGTGAAGTGAAGGCACAAATTAGTTTGTAGGACCCGTGATGCTAACTAAAACATAAAGATATCTGGTTTTGTATGGACTAACAGAATAAAAATATTCTGATCATTGGCAAATGTATATTTGTGACCACTTCTGAGTAGAATATTTGCAAATGTACATTTGTAACCGCTTCTTTTTTTTTTTTTCCAGTGAAACAAGGAGCTCGTTATTTATTTATTTTAAGAGAGAAACAAACTGAGGGTTTTGGAGGGGATGGGGGGGGATGGGCAAGCCTGGTGGTGGGTATTAAGGAGGGCACATATTGCATGGAGCACTGGGTGTGGCGCATAAACAATGAATCTTGGAACACTGGGAAATAAATAAATAAATAAATCACTTCTTACATACATTGCAGTTTGAGAATATTTGCATTACTCTTTCTTATGCATCATGGTAGGAGATTTTTAAACTATTCTGAAGTCTTAAGTTGCATGGAGGAAATTCAGACAGCCTGGGTTTCAAATCTGGCTATGCTACAGCTGAGATATGACTTCAAGCAACTTCTTTTCTCTGATTCTCGGTCTGCTTGACTACAAAATGTGATATCAACCTCAAAAAGTCACATGATGATTAATTTACAATGCTTATAAGGTGCCTAGAACAGTGTAGTTACTGAACAAATGCTACATTAATTGAAATAATCAAACTGCTTCGGTGAATGTGACATTCGCTCTGGGTTGAAAAATCTATTCTATTAACTAAGTTATTCCTTGAGTTATAATTTTTCCAGAGTATCCTTGCTATTTATTTTCTTCTAGTTAGAGATTATACAAACGTACTTCTTTTTCTTTTAACCTGCTTGACTTAGAAAAATTCATCCTCATCTACTTGACAGTGTACTAATTTCCATGGGGGAAATGTGCTTAGAGATCCTCATTCCATATTTTATTCTATTATATACTGCGATGTATTCAATATCTAGTTTTCCTAATTCTCCCCCAAGATTTTTTCATGGAAAAAAATTTATATATTTTTTAAAGATTTTATTTGACAGACAGAGATCACAAGTAGGCAGAAAGGGAAGCAGAGAGAGGAGGAAGCAGGCTCCCTGCTGAGCAGAGACCCCCCCCAATGGGGGGCTCGATCCCAGGACCCTGAGATCATGACCTGAGCTGAAGGCAGAGGCTTTAACCCACTGAATCATCCAGGTGTCCCAAAAATTTATATATTTTTTGTGCCTGTTTCAACCTGAAGCTAAGAAAAGAAAAGTTACCTGGAAAAATTAAAAAGGAGGGAGAGAAAAACTCTTTCCTGATTCACTTTCAGCTTTTGCGTACTTTATTATTGTGCCTCCCTGATAAAAGAAGAAGAGGATCTAAAACATAAAAGTGTTTTAATATCTCAACTACTTTTCAATACCCCATGCCAATAATTATTTTGTAGAAATTTAGGTAAACATCCATCCTGAATTATTTTATTCCTCTGAAATAATTGTTACATTATCTTTCATTATATTGTATTTGATTGCAATTGATCAAGAAGTCTTTTTCAAACAATTACTACCTGTAAAACTCTCCATTAAGCCTTGTTTTGGGTATAGTTTTCAAAGATTTCATTTCTTTTCCAAGGGAATCAAGTTGGTAAGAAAGTGCCACATATACCAATTAACAGAGAAGCATATGTGATATATAAAGATTTGATCATTGACTAGTATTGACTGAAGAAATTTTAAAAAAGGTATAAAATGGGGCGCCTGGGTGGCTCAGTGGGTTAAGTGGGTTAAGTTAAAGATTTTAAAATCTTTAAAAAAAAAAAAAAAAAAAAAAAAACTTGACTTACAGAAACAGAGAGTGGGTTCCATTTGGCTTATAGGCCAGAGTTTTCAAATCCTTGTCAGAGTGAACCAAAAAAAACAAAACAGTATCTGAAAGGTTGGGTGACATCTCCACAAAATAGTAATCAGTTTACATATGTGATGATCATCAAAGCAGAAATCTTTTTTAAAAAGACTTTATTTATTTATTTATTTAAGAGAGTGGGAGAGAAAGCCTGTGTGCAAGCAGGGGGAGAGGCAAAGAGGAAGGGAGAGAGAATCTCAAGCAGACTCTGCTTTAGATCAATGTGGGGCTCGATCTTATGAACCTTAGATCATGACCTGAGCCAAAACTAGAGTGGGACACTTAACCGACTAAGCCACCCACGTGCCTGTTTTGTAGCTTTTTTTTTTTTTTTAAGATTTTTATTTATTTATTTGACAGAGAGAGATCACAATCAGGCAGAGAGGCAGGCAGAGAGAGAGGAGGAAGCAGGTTCCCTGCTGAGCAGAGAGCCCGATGCGGGGCTCGATCCCAGGACACTGAGATCATGACCTGAGCCGAAGGCAGCGGCTTAACCCACTGAGCCACCCAGGCGCCCCTTGTAGCTTTTTTTAATTGAAAATATTTATTAATGGAATAGTTAAGTCCTTCAGACAAAATATTAAGCTTTTGAAATTTTTTTTGCAGATTTTGACACAACAAAAATGTTGAAAACTGTGTTGAATTTGAACCTAAGAGATTAAGGTTGTAACCTTTACTGATGCATTCCCTTTTAAGATATACGTGGGTGGAATGTGCAACAGATAACCAGTTCGCTTCTGTGTCTGCCTCCATCTACCTCAAATTTACAGCACTTCATTTTTTTTTTTGAAACATATAGGCCTTTTGTAGATTTTGTCCTATATATTTCAAAAAAATAAAAATATAACAAGGTGGGATCATAACTCATGTGAAAGAGAGGGTTTCAATCAACTTGTCCAAATCAATGAACAATTTCTTTGCTCGAAGTGCTGTCAAACTAGATCAAATCTCGATTTCAGTGTATTCTAAAATAGTCAAGGGTGACAGATTATTACAGAATTTTGTCATGACAAACAATGGTAGAATTATGAAATCACTAGAAGGACATTACATAATTTTAGTGATTAATAGTAACTATTACAAAATATTATTTCACTGAATGATGCAGTTTGCCATTCAAATGCTTTGACAGCTATGAATCAAATAGGCTTTTTCGAGATTTTACACGTGCAGCTTTAAGGTGAGTTCCTTATTTTAAGGAAAGATTCATTGCTATAAAATGTGGAGAAAGGTGAATTATAGGAGAGTTTGATGATAGCAGCTTAGGCTTTTGACTTTTGTGAGAACCTCCCTACAATAAATTCCTAGAGGTAGGACAATAGATAAATAATTTCAGTTGAATTTCCTGAATTTATACTTAGGAGTATTTAGACTTAGAATATGTACATGGCTTACTTAAGGGTGAAAAAATGAATATGTATCAAAATGAAGACTAAATACTGAGATTTCCATTCATCTTCTATTTTCATTATATAATGCAGCTTTATTTTTATTTTTATTTTTTAAGATTTATTTATTTATGTTGGACAAAGAGAATGAGAGTGAGCGGGGGGAGGGGCAGAGTGAAAGGGAGAAAAGCAGACTCCCCACGGAGTGAGGAGGCCAACGTGGGGGTCAATCCCAGGACCCTGAGATCATAACCCGAGCTGAAATTAAGAGTTGGACACTTAATGGACTGAGCCACCCAGGTGCCCCTAAAATGCAGCTTTCGATACAAAATTATCACAAAATGATACAAGACATCTCATGCTGCAGTGGGTGTTGCCATTCTGTTTATAACTTATCACTTTCCAATCTGCACAAGGTAACTTTCATGATCATAAGAATCATGGATTAGCCTGAAAATTAAATTGAGTCTTACAGCCAATTAATTGCATGTTAGGCGATGTCATTCACATATATATCTGATGTTCATGGTGGTGAGAGTTCATTCACCTGTGATTCAGAAACACTTGGATCTTATTTAGCTTCAGTTCCACCAATTTTTTTGCTGTGTGACTCTGATCAAACTGTCTTTGAATATCAGTATCAAAGTTTATGCAAGGATCAAGGTTGAAACTCTATTCATAGATGATAACAGTATAACCATTTTTCAAAGCCATTACCACCATGGAGTCAACGATGTATGGAAATAATTAAACACTGTAAAGTTACCTCTCATGGTCAAGGGAGCATTTAACATAGTGCTTTGAATATTATTCCATCTTTCCATGGTAAAGCATGATCTAATACATTACACCAAAGCTTATTTCATATTTGTAAAAATTTCCCTGTAACATTTTTTAGTAGTTTATTTTCTTTTCCTTCAGACCATTTACTTCTTGAGGAACTGTGTTTAATTTCTTTCCTACTGCATTACCCTGAAGACACTAATGGGGGCATAAAAAAAACCTTAATAAACATGATTTTATGAACCAGAAGAGCTTACTGAAGAACCAATTCCACCTGAGTCTCACCCACAAAATAATCAAAACACCAAATTTATTTATCTAAGTCTACCTATTATCTGTCTATCCACATACAGCTAACTTTACGATGCTTTTTAATATTTATTTATTTATTTATTTATTTATTTATTTATTTATTTTAGAGAGAGAGAGCCAAGTGCAAGGGTGTGGGGCAGGGGGAAGGGCAGAATGAGAGGGAAACAGAACTTCAAGTCAACTCTGCACTGAGCAGTGAGCCCTATGTGAGGCAAGATCTCATGACCCTGAGATCACAACCTGTTCTGAAATCAAGAATTGGGCACTTAGCTGACTGAGCCACCCAGATGTCCCTTTTTCTAGGCATTTTAAACTCTATTGGAAAATTTCCAGAGGAAAGGAGACTGTCTAGGCGTGTAGACTGTATGAAAAGAGTGAGTGTACATGTATGCTTATTGCTGTGGTTGCAACTCTTACAAAGGACTTTGAAACATGTTCTCCATGACAGTAGAGGGTTGATTTTCAGATAGTTTATATGAGGATTGCTATCGATTTCTCCATTGCTTATCTTCTTTATAGCCAGATAATACTCATGCACCCCATTCTCTTTTACATTTAATACATTAGTAATCATGCATATTATGTGAAAGTATTTTTAAAGTGTAACTTACTGAATACATGTCTAAGAGATAATGAGAACAGAGAAGGTAAGGATCAAGATAGAAGAGTAGGAAGAGGATGAGTGGGGGAGGAGGAGGAGGATGAAGGAGAGAGAGGAAGAGGAGGAGGAGGAAAAGAAGAATAAAATGGGGTAGTGATTATTCTTTTGCTGTTTCTCTGCCTCCGGTAATGAGGACAAGGAACAGAGAGTTGAGGGTAGATGCCCACATCAAATGAATTAATAAATTAGTAAAGCAGAATTTATGTGTCCTAGATTTACTGTTAATACATTATTAGAATAAAAAAGAATGTTACTACCTAAATCCTGTATGTTAAGTCTAGATAGTAGATTTTATATACATACATATATGTGTGTGTGTGTGTGTGTGTGTGTGTGTATTCTATACAGATGAAGTTAGCTGTTGCATACAGCTGGGTCTATTTTCCCACCTGGTTTTGTATTAAGTATACTAAACATTCCTGATTTTATATTTATTTCACTCATTTGATGTCTGACTTTCTTTGGTCATTTATTTTCTATACGAGAGAAGAAATCACAAAATGCATTTAAAAATTTATTTAAAGTTCTGGATAAAAATGCCTTGTCATTATAAATCATTTCCCCAAAACATTGGAGAGTATATATACAGTTTTGTTCTTTGTTCCCCCTGTGACAGACAATTAGACACATCATAGAATTTGTCAGTAACTTCTCCCATGGTTCAGACGCCCTGAAATCAGAGCTTCCATGTAAGACAGGATCAGTTTCAACTGCTCTGTGATATACTGTGAAAATGGTATTAATATTCAATGGCTTAAAGAGCTGTCTAAACCCTAATTTATTCAGATAACTAAGTTAAATAGTGCCAGAAAATACGTATTTATAAATTATTTTCCTTCAATGTGTTGCTTTCCTTATTTTTCTGACTTTTATATTGATACATAGCTGCTTTATCTTTCATGTTACTAAGTATGGAAAATGAATATTTGATGTTGTGAAGTCCTATTATTGCTAATGCAGTCATGTAGTCTTTAGATTTTATTGATAATATCAAAAAAATAAATATGACCATAAATTCTTAACAGTTGCCAGAAAAAGGAAGCATGTATCTCAAAATCTCTAATTCCTGAACATAACACTGGCACTTCCATGCCCTCCAAGTTCATTACATCCTTTCACCCCTTCTAAAAGAGGCTAGATTGCTCTCTTAACAACTCCATTTCACTCAAGTAATTGACCACTTTTCATTTTCTTTTTTACCCTGGGCTGACTTGGTTGCAGAGTCTTTTATTCAGCTTGAGCTTTCCAGAATTAAGGTCATTCTGGAAACTAATCATAGTACCTCAGACTTACCAATTAGGCTACTGAAGTTACCTGCTTAAGGTAGATTTGTCAGTGTGAGTATCATCTCCGAAAGATGCTTACAAACTCAAACCTTTCTCTCTAGGGAAAAAAAAAAATAGATTCTAGAAAATACTAAACTTTTTTTTTTTTTTTTTTAATAAGAAATAGTTCTGCATTCTTGGTTTGCCCCTTCTTGGGTATGTGGCCATCAAAGGGCTGGCACCGACTGCCAAGTGGCATTTGGATACGGAAATAGGTTATTTAGATATTTGCTTCATATTGGGTGGAAAGATCTATCTGAACTTTAGTCATCTGCTTAAAACTTTACTTGGAAATGAGTGGATTAGTTGTTCAGTCACAAAAAAGTATCCCTTTGAATACTGGAGACACAAATTCTACTTCCAGCTTAATTATGTTATAGTTATATGATATTGGCAATTAGTTTAACCAATCTAATTTCCCCATGTATTTATCAATCCATAACTTCTACCAAATCTGAGTTTAAAATGACATAATATTATATAAGCGAAAGGTTTTTTTTTTTTTTCCCCAATTTTATTTTTAAGTAATCTCTACACCCAACATGGGGCTTGAACTCACAATCCTGAGATCAAGAGTTGCATGCTATACTGATGGAATCAGCCAGGCATCTCAATGAAAGTATTTTTAAGGGCATTGTTCAACTATTAAATCTTTTTGCTATTATAGTACATTAAAAATATCTTAATTTCATGGCATAATAATAAAAATAAAAGTTATCTCATATGTCTTTCTTCCACAGTAAGTTTAACCAATTAATAGTCAAGGGCAAAAACAAACAAACAAACCAAAAAAACCCTTAAAATAATAATATAATATTTAAAATATTCACACTCTTCTTGTGACTGATGAACAAATCCCAAAGTTTCATGATTCTTAAGGGTCACTGTTACGATTAGCGGCATCATTGACATTGGAAGACAGCTGTGGAGAAATTCAAAGTTGTTGCCAAGGATGGTCATATAAATAACTTCAGTCTTTCAAGGTGGCATTGAATTTTGGTTAATTCACCTTATTAAGAGAATAATTGCTCTCCAGTATAATTTGCATATGCTCTACAATATGACCCAGGCCTTCGAAAAGATTACGTTAGAACTGAGCTGATGCTGTATTATTGCAAATCATAAAGAAAGGAAGATTTTTGCCTACCAAAATACTTGAGATGATTTAGAACTTATCATCCAAATAGACTCGAGTTCGTATAAATCTGAATTATATATCACTAAAAATGAATGCAAATAACATAACTGATAAAAGAATCAAATCCTTATATCTATTAGTCAACCCATTCTTCCAGTAGGACGTATCCATAGTAGAAGTGTCATTAGACATCTGTGAAGCAAAGACTCAGAGCTGTAGCAGAGTTTGAACAGGAGGGGTGGTGGTATACATATTAAATGTTTGATATTAGGCGATGGTGGTATAAGAATATATTTACATACCTAAGTATATGTAAACACTTATTTTTTACGTGCGTCTATTTTAGTGATTCAGAGGATTCTTATTTTCTTCTAGTTTTTTGACAGTATCTCATGGACCGGAGATCTTTGGGTAGGTGAAATATTGCTATAATGGGACATCTCATTTAAAACTAGCTGGTTACACTTCTAGGGAGTTATGATAGAGAAAACAGTAATAAACTGCTTATGCAGCGTACAAAAATACCTCAATATGATTTCCTAAAGTTTTTTTCCAACTTGCTGGAAGGGGGATTACTTACAAAGCTGGATAAAATCAGTTCAGAGTGAATTTCCAATAGTTTACTGACATGAGCCATTACAGTGTAGCTCCGATTATTAGTAAGCTAAGCTCAGTTACATTTCGTCTTATATTACCTTTGAATTGTTCTTGAAACATTGCTTATTCTCTGGACAGCATTGCCAATACAGTTTAGCTAAGTGTGAGGCCTGCCCGTCAGTGTTCTAGCTCAGTTTTGCTAACCGTTTGGAGAGTAATTACTCTCCAGAGGTTTTGGCATGCCCTGTGCAATATGTGTTGAGCAGTGTGACAAGAAATTCTGATAGATCCAAGCCTGGTCTCCTGCCAACTCCAACAGTATAGGGAGGATTCTTGGATCTTAAAATACTTTAGATACACAAAGCCAAGCAAGACCTTCTGGACACTTTCCTTTGATTTTAGTTTTTAAAATCTGGGTTCCTTGAACATCATAGTTCCCTTTACAACAGAGAACTAAAAAATATCACCCCAAATTTATTCTTTTCCATTTTCCTGGGTACAGCAGGCTATTGGAGCTAAGGGATTTCGAGTTGCAGCTGTCCTGTTGCATTAAATTGGGCCATTTTGCCAAATAGGATACAATTGATGCAACTTAATATGACGCACCAGATAGGGATTTCCGCCTTTGAACTGTCAACATTTAACCTTTTGTAGCATATAAACAGATAAAATAAACTAACCAAAGCTTTTGAAAAACATATTCTCTTTAAAAATATAAAGCTAAAGAATACAATACAGGATGAAATATTTGACTTTTTGGCTGATGTATGAATATGCTATTTTTCTAACAGTCTTAAAATTTCAATATTCATTAAAAATATTAAAATATCACATAGATTTGTATCAAGAATATAAATAGGTTTTATGAAATTATTGTAACTGATAATATGTTACTGTTGCATTGCTTCAAGTTAACTAAATAAATACCTTTCAAGAATGATACTATATACTCATTGAGAGTGTGACAAAAGAGGAAAAAAGGGATCCTAATTTTTTAATTGTCTTTTAGAATCTTTTTTTTTTTTAAGATTTATTTATTTGACAGAGAGAGAGCATAAGCAGAGGGAGGAGGAGAGGGAAAAGAAGGCCCTCTGGCGAGGAGGGAGCCTAAAACAGGGCTCAATCCCAAAACCCTGGGATCATGACCTCAGCCACTTAACTGAGTGAGCCACCCAGGCGCACCCATCTTTTAGACTCTTAATGAAGTTTTATGCAAAGTAAAAGTGAACACCTACATTAATATCTTTCCCCATGAGCCCAATACTTAATAAAACAAAGTAGGATATGATTTTAAAATAACATAAAATATTAGTAAAACAGAAATATTTGATTCCAGAAACTTTTAGCACATTATTGGGAATTAATTGGTATACCAATCATTTGTCACATACTAATAAAGTTGGGTAACTGGAAAAAGTCATTTAAAAAAATTTTTTTTCAAGAGATTAAATTTTACGTGTAAAAGGGGTCAAGTAAGAGTCACTTATTTAACAAAATTTTGTTAAGATATAATTAACATAACACTACTCTATGCCCAAAGATGACAGCCTGGCAGTGGGTAAAAGGTCCCTGCTCTTCATCTCCTTTTGGCTCAGGTCATGATCCTCGGGTCTTGGATTCAAGCACTATACCAGGCTCCCTGCTCAGTGGGAAGCCTGCTTCTCCCTCTCTCACTCCTCCTGCTTGTATTTCCTCTCTCTGTCTCTCTTTGCCAAATAAATAGATAAAATCTTTTTAAAAAATGTTTAATTGTTTAAAAGATGAGAGTTCATGCCTTCTTCTTGAATAGCAATCCAGGAATAAATAGTCCAGGCTGACAGAATGGCTCCAAATGTCAAGAATCCAGGCTTTTCCTTTTTTTTTTTTTTTTTTTTTTTTTTTTTGGTATTATATCTTTAAATACCTCACTCGGGAGCTTAAAATGCTGCTTGAGCTCTTGCCATTATATCTGACTTCATAACAATATGAACCTCTAAAAACCCACCACTGAGTTTCAAAGTTATGGGAGCTACTACATTTCCTTTACTGAATTGGATTATTTTTAGTTGTGTTTCTTTTATTTGTGGTCGAAAGAATTCTAACTCATTCAGGCTCTGAATCACCTAGAAGGTAATTTCTAAGCTTCTAACCTTGGAACGTTTAAGCCTTTCATAATCCGACCGCAGCCGAGCCCTCTAGCCTGATTGCTCTACTTGCCTGCCATGTACTTAGTATGACAGTGACACAACAAATTATGCACAATTTCCCATACATCTCATGGTCATTATTTCCTTTCTCTTTCTGGTCCTTTTCCACGCTGGGAACAGCCAGGGCTCCACACCTGTTTTTAATTCTCCCAATCATCCCCCAAGACTGAGCTCAGGAATCACTTCCTTCGCACTCTATGCCTGGTCTCCTGGTAGGCAGAGTGCCCTTACTCTCTTTTTTCAGCAATGACCGACATGTATCTCAATCATTGCATTCACTAAAGTGTACTATAATTATTTATTTCATGACTCTAGATTGTGTGATACAATGAGTGGGTATTCACTGTTTTTCCCTCCTCAATATACAGTCTGACCCAAAGTAGAAGTTTAATATCAATTATTAAAAAATGAACTAGATAATGAGAAAAAAGGAATTGAAACCATCAATTGCATGACCCTCTCCACTAGATTTGTTTTTTGGGGAAAAAAAAAATTGAACTGGAAAGCAAAACACCAGAATTGATTTTGACTTTGCAACTTACTAGCTTTTTTTCCTCCCCTTCAGCCCATTCTGTCACCTGTGCTGATGTTTTCATAAGAAGATGTTTTTCTATGGAAATTAGCACTCTTGGCTTCTCTTTCTGCCTCTTACTCATTCCTCTTCACATATGAAAAAGTGATTAATATGATGGGTGAAATTGGAAGGAACCGCAGCAGACTTGTCCAATTTGACCGCCGCCCATATTTATTTTGACATATGCTAAGCTGCAGGGTTCAGACTTAATCTCTACTCTACCCTGTAATACTCTGCCTTTTAGATGAGTCCTGCAATGGGTCCAGCTATTTGAGTACCTACGTGTGCAATTACATATAATTTAATGATGAAGGATTTACAAGCCTAGTTAGCCACAGACCAAACCTCATCTTTCAACAGCTTTATCAGCAACAGATATAATGCTTTGTTCTCCCTCCTGTGTCTGTATTTCAACATGTTCTAAACTAGCATGAGCAAGAGAAATGCTCAATAAACAGCACTCTCTAAATCAGTAAAATAACTCAGGCCTTGACTGAGTTTTATAAAATTTTAATTGCATGTACCTGACATGATTTCAATGGTGAGATAATTAAATGAGTACCACATATCCCACAAACTCAGGGAATCACAGCCTGGGGGAAATGAGCATTTTTCTGGATTTTGAATTAAGAACATTAGGACTATATAAGAATATTAATGATTCGCCCACCTAATTCATCACCAGACTCACTGGGAGATGTCTAAAAACTAAAAAATCCCTTATAAATAATAGAGCTACTTAGATTTTCTGGGAGTGGAATTCAGGACCGTAATCTTTTTTTTTTTTTTTTTTAAGATTTTATTTATTTGACAGAGAGTGATCACAAGTAGGCAGAGAGGCAAGCAGAGAGAGAGAGAGAGAGAGAGAGAGAGGAGGAAGCAGGCTCCCTGCCTAGCAGAGAGCCTGATGAGGGACTCGATCCCAGGACCCTGAGATCATGACCTGAGCTGAAGGCAGAGGCTTAACCCACTGAGCCACCCAGGCAGCCCTCAGGACTGTAATCTTGTTTGCTTGATTCATAACACGGCCACCACCAGACAACTCACAGGATTTGGGGAATTATATGAGTTATTAAACTTTTCCACAAAAGTACTTATTTCCAATGAGATGTTGATTGGTCCTACACATAACATAAATATGTTCCCGCAAAGTCAAAGAACTGTAGCAAAGCCAAAGTGCGAATTTTGCATCACTTTCTAGTTTCAGAGGCTATCACCAAATGTATTTGAATAATCATAACTCCTCTGGTGAGACAGATGTCTCTAAGCTTGCTTTCTTTATTTCTTCTTTCTTCCTTCTTTGTTTACCTCCCTTCCTTCCTTCTTCCTTTCTTCCTTTCCCTTCCTTTGTTCCTTCTTTTTCCTTCTTTCCTTCCTTCCTTCCTTCCTTCTTTCCTTCCCCCCCTCCTTCCTTCCTTTCATGATGACACAAAAAGGTAAGAGTCCTGAAATCCTTGAGATGTTTTTTTTTTTTTTTTGGCCATAAACATGGGACTCCTTCATAAACAAGAGAAACATACAGAACTAATCCATAGACAGAAAGAACAGGGAATGGAGGGAGGGAAGAAGGGAAAGGGAAAAAAGAAAGAAATGGAAAACCATAGATCAATTACAGAGAAAAAAAATTGCTGATAGTAGTACAGAAAGCAGAAGTCATAATCATTGCAGGGTTAGGAACTACGGGGATTAATGGCTACAATTCTGTACAAAGCTATATGGTGGTTGACCATCTTTATAAAATTTACTTTCTTTCTTTACTGGAAGTATGAGAGTACTTACAAGGTGAGTGCCCCATTTTTCAGATTAGTTTTTTTTTTAATTCATTCATAACCTCTTTAATTGTAATTGAGATTTATATTTATTATTATATTTATAATTTATATTATGTTATTTATATATTCTCTATGTATATTGTATATAGATGTACTATTTGTAATTTAAATTAATTTACCTTTTAATTAAGCTCTGGACCAAAGATATTGTTTTACATATGGCCATGGCTTATTTTTGCAGTAAACTATTCTCATTGGTTCTGTAAGTCAAATTATATCAGTATTATTGCTTCCTGGGGCCCAAAGTGATACTTCAGTTTTTTTCAGATTAGGGTGCTTTTCCAGTAAGCTATGAGGATACCAGTCTCTACAATATCACTTTTCTCTCAGAAGTCACACTTGACCAAATCAGGTGACTTTTCCTCAATATGCCCCGTAAAGCACTGCGTAAGGAGCACAGAGGAAGCCATGAATTGCACAACACTTCTCTCCCCACTATATTTACAGGATACTCAGGAGAAAAAAGCATCCATGCTCCTTAGTAGAGAACCCATCTGTGTGGAAACCAGGAAGGAAAAGGACGAACTAGAGGGCTGAGACACTCAGAACCTCTATTGATCTATCACCAAATGGAAAGAGAAATTTCTGAGGACATTGTACCAGTATGTATCCAAAAAGCAAGGGCAGATTAGCCTCAGGAGACATAACGGACAAGTATGGTTTACCAGTTCCCACTTCTGAAATTTCCTCCATCTGTCAACTTTGAGCTGTTGGTGAACCATTTCTTGGCTGTGGGTTTGGTCCTAGGATTTCTTGATTCTTTTGTTCCCGCAAGGGCTGCATACACTAGAATCCCTACAGATCCCCTTTCAGTGTCTCGGCTTCTTGCACTAATGACATAGTCTCCTTCAGTCCTTTTGTTCCTTTATATGTTGGCCAAAATTGAGACTAGTCCCTTTTTTAAGAGTTACAACTAGACAGCCAACACAGCAGCATTTCATTTTTTCATTGTCTCCCTCTAGTTTGCCCAAAACTTATTACATCCTGCTAAGATTCGAGCAATAGTCTGTCCTGACCATTCTATCACCTTCATGTTTAACTTGGGATTGGATAGTCAACAAGAATGCCCGGGCCAGCTTTCCTAAGAGTAGAGTGGGATTTTGATCTGCGTCCCAACTTTTATGCCAATGAATTTTGAGAAACCTCAATGAATTACTTGACAGAAATCAATGGGGGAACTCACCTGACTTCTGGGTATGCCCTCTGCAATTTCTCCTTATTCTTAGCAGAAAGCCTTCAAGTATTGCCATTAGCAGCCCCTCTCTGTGGGTCTCTAATGTCCTTAGTTATTCTGTAGTTGTGGGGAGGAGCTGTGGCAGATAGCTGGCTTCCTTGGCTATAATACCCTTTGGTGTGCTAATCTTCTGACTTCTGACATACTTGCTTCAGAAAAGAAGCAGTCTTCTGGTTATGGTAGCCAAAGAACCTCTTCTTGGGTGGGGTTGTAAGTCTCTCTGCCTACTGGTGATCCCTGTCTGTCAAATAAATAAATAAAATCTTAAAAACAAACAAACAAACAAAAAAGATTGGGTGGGGTTGTAAGCCTCTCTGCCTACTTGTGATCCCTGTCAAATAAATAAATAAAACCTTAAAAAAAAAAAAAAAGATTGGGTGGGGTTGTAAGGCAAATATATGTTTTTGGGTATTGCACAAACTTCTGGGCACCGGAAAAAGGAGTGTTTACATGAGCATTATCAGCTGGCAAGGATAATGGGGATAGCAGGGGAGTCCTGGGATTCTTCACTGGCTACAGCTTTGCTAGCGATTCACATAGGAAAGGCTCATTTCCCTCAGCGTGAGTTTAAGAAGAAGGTAAAGTGTATGACACGCTGGTTTCCTTCCCAATTTGACGATTCATCATCTTAATAGCTTATCATTTTCCAACTGATTACTGAAGCCAATCTCTGTCTTCCTAGAGTTTTTTTGTTTTCTTTTTTTGTTTTGTTTTCTTTTTTAACAGACGTTCTGAATGATTCTCTAATTTGTTTCTTTATCACGTGTGCTATCCCTCCCAGCTATACGGTGTGTGTATGAGAAGGAACTCTTGGAGTTGGAATTTGGACTAAGACATGAGGTGACTCAAAGGTAGGCTACAAAGCACACAAACCTGTGTCCTCAAACAGAGCAAGTACTTCATTACCAGCTAAAGAAATTGTGTCCTCATCCATCTCTCTCTCTCTCTTTTTTTTTTTTTTTAACATTTATCTTATTTATTTGAGAGAGAAGAGAGCAAGTTGATGGAAGAGTAGAGGAAGAGAGAATCTCAAGCAAACTCCCCACTGAGTGCAGAGCCCAATGCAGGACCAGTCCCAGGATCCTAAGATCATGAGCCACGCGGAAATTAAGAGTTGGAAGCTTAACTGACTGAGCCACCCAGGTGCCCCTCCCTCATCCCTCTTTAAGGGAAATTTGCTAATGAAGGGAACCACCCATCTAAAATATTGTCACCTGCCCCTTATCCAGAGTCACTTTTCAGGAAGAAGAGATAAAATATGACTAAGTGACCAAGAACAACAAAGAAAAGAGGAAGAAAAGGAAGGCTCTGTGAAAGAGAAAAACGCCTTCGATTCTGCATTTTCTCCTCCATTTCTCCCTCATTATTTTCTTCTTGATTTTCAAGTCAGCCTTTTTTTTTTTTCCTTAGAGTGATATTTATCCCATAAATATCAGTAATACATTTGCTTGGAATGAAGCCTCAACAATGTTAATTAGTACAAAATAAAAGAACTAACCCCAGCTCTGCAAGCCTGGATTCCCATTTACTCATTCCAGATGTGAACCAAAGATATTAGCCTTAAGGGAAAGATCTGTATGCAGCATTTCTGGCTTCCCAAATTTTCCATCCATGTAATGATCCAGTTAGGATTTTGGAGTCCGAACTGCACATGCTTATTCAATAGTAAAATCTCAAATTTGGAATCCAGCTGGTATTTCAAAAGAGAAGAGAGCTACAAGGAAGACTTTTTATAATACAGGGTACCTGACTGGTGTGTGGCCATAAACCTTTAATTGATCTGCTCATCACAATAACTGTCCTTATTGCCAGAGTTGTTGAGGAAATATTGTTAAAATCTCCTTCCAATCCAGAAAACCTCTCCATAAAAATAGAAAAAAAAACTTTTATTATTGAATAAGTCTTAAATCAGAATGTGATGTAACTTAAAAGCAATCCACTAAGTGTCGTCAAGACAAAAAGGAAGGTCACCCTTTTATATAGCTGAGCAGACACAACCCACATATAAGTTTTTTTGTTTTGTTTTAAGATTTTATTTATTTATTTGACAGAGCGAGATCACAAGTAGGCAGAGAGGCAGGCAGAGAGAGAGAGGAGGAAGGAGGCTCCCTGCCAAGCAGAGAGCCCCATGCGGGACTCAATCCCAGGACCCTGAGATGACCTAAGCCGAAGGCAGAGGCTTTAACCCACTGAACCACCCAGGCGCCCCGACAACCCACATATAAGTTTTAAAATAAATACTAACTAATCCACAGATTAGAGGGCCTGGCAGAGCCCTTTGTCAGATGTAGCTCATCTGAAATTTACTGGGTAATTGGGATAACTATTTGTGATAGCTAATTGGCCTTATCTAAAGGAAGAAAAACCTATCTCATATCTTTATGACAAGAGGTAGTTTTGTAATTTGGAGCTACACATCTACCAAAGCTAGGTTCCTACTTTCCCACAGAAACAGAAATGTGGAGCTATCTTCCGTGATGTTTATATTTCAAATTGATGGCTCCCCAGGTCCTTGAGACAGATATTTCTGCATCTTAATGCTAACCAGAGGGTTATTTAGCCTTTAAAAAGACTTATATACATTTCAAAATGTGGCAAAATGACTTCAAATTTTTAAAGTATAATACTCTAAGAAAAATGTGGGACAGGAGTCTCTTCCATTATTTTTGACAGGAAGAATTAAGCCTCTTATTTTTAATTTGTATTTGCCCTTATGTAGTTAAAAAAATCTTTATTTTCCCTAACCTCAAATCATGAAACTATTTCCCATATTTTCTTTAAAAGCTTTACAGTTTTAGCTTCAGGATTAAGTTTGTGATGCATCTTTAACTTTTGTGTACAGTGTGAGGTTAGAATAGATTTTATTCTCCACAAAATGACCATTTATTCCAGTATCATTTGATGAGAATACTTTCTTTTTGCCCATTGGATTGCTCTGGTGTCTTTTCAAAAATCACAAATAGAGTACAAGTAGAGGTTTATTTTTAAATTTCTAATAAACACTACTGATCTGTTTATTGATTTTCATGTTATCTTTTATTTATACATTTGTTTTAAGTTTTTAAAAATTAATTATTTGGGAGAGATGAAAGAGCATACAAGAGAGAGCACAAGCAGAGGAAGGGAGAGAGGGAGAGGGAGAAGCAGACTCCCTACTGAGCAGGGAGCCCCACATAGGGCTCCATCCCAGGACCCTGAGATCATGACCTGAGCTAAAAGCAGAGGCTCAACGAAATGAGCCACCCAGGTGCCCTAATCTCATTTCTGGTTTTGACACCAAACATCAGCATTTGACACAGAGGATGGATGCTCTGTTTTTCATATGAGGAGATGAAAGATGCATAGACAGCAGGGATTTTCTCAGAGCAACCCAGTTAGAGTCACAATGGAAGGACTGACTTCAAATTTGCTTTGTGCTAAGTTGTCATCTTATGACAACATTCTTCCTCCTGATTCAAGCTGTTTAGTGAAATCTCAGTAATAGAGCCACAGATGTAGGGCTGGGGCTTGAGCAAATGTGGAGACTAGTGTTTTACAACTTTTCTGTAGCGCTAGCAGACCTGGAAATCACAGAATTTCCTCTAGAATTAATGGAATAAAGAAATACAGTTAGAGAAGAATTTTTTTTTTTTATTATTATACTCACATGTTGTTTTGACACATTTTATCCAGGCTTAAAGAATATATGCAGGTTCTAGCTGTCAGCAGTCAGTCTTAAGAAGGCTTCACGGACATTTTCTATAATCTGCCGAGTCCGGTTTTCTATAATGCTCTGAATTACTTTTACTGACCAAACATTAAATTCTAGAAATGTTTCTGAGATTCCGTAAGTGTCCTTTCAAATGAATGCAACTTAGTAAGTTATTTTTTTTTCTTTACTTTGTCTTCCTCAAGTATAAATTTTTTAAAGATTTTTTTAAATTTATTTATTTGACAGAAATCACAAGTAGGCAGAGAGGCAGGCAGAGAGAGAGAGGAGGAAGCAGGCTCCCCGCTGAGCAGAAAGCCTAATGCGGGGCCCCATCCCAGGACCCTGGGATCATGACCTGAGCTGAAGTCAGAGGTCTTAACCCACTGAGCCACCCAGGCGCCCCCTTAAGTATAAATATGTGATAGTGCCTGCTCCTTAAATCCCACGAAGATACCCATAGACACTTTAGCAGGTAGACTAGGGCATTTCAAACATGACACACAGTGTAGTGATATATTTTATGACATTAAATCTTACTCAGTAAACAATATACATTCGTGTTTTTCTTGAATTTCTTCCTCACTAACAAAAGGGAATAGAAACGTACAATGTTCTGAGACTCCAGTAACTGGTGTCAATTTAAGCTGGTCTCATGAAATAGCTTCAGGGATTTTAGTGTTTCTAGAACATAACCTAAATATTCAGGAGTCCTGAGGTTTTTTTTCAGTCCCTCCTTCCACTCTAAATTTAGTGGAAACATTTCCTCTTTGGAAAGGTGAATGGGTAGCCTCAATTGTGGTAAGAATTTATTACACCAGGTAGCATTCATTTCTTGCTCTTCCTTCCCAAAATGCAAAGTCTAAGAAATCCACAGGTGCTATTGTTTCATGCCACCTGTTGTGGGAAGAAGTCTGACTTACCCTCTTAATATGCTCAGCTCCTGCATGCTTTGATTTGAAGGCACTAAATTATAACAACAGCCATTGCTTCTGTGTGACCATTATTACATGATCACACCATGCAATCAGGTGAATGCATCCTTACAATCATATAACTATGTTACTGGCGAATTTTTGAACCTATACCACACAGTGTTGGCCAATTTCATTTTTTTTAAAAGAAGGTAACTTTGTTACCTATTATAAGATTATGCAAAGAACTGTCACTTGCAGGGGGCATATAGGAGGCTCAGTCAGTTAAGCATCAGACTCTTGATTTCAGCTCAGGTCATGATCTCAAGGTTGTGAGACTGATTGCCATGTGGGGTACTATGCTGGGTGTGGAGTCCACTTAAGATTTTTGCTCTCCTTCTGTACCCTGTCCCTTCTCTTTCCCTCTCTAAAAAAAGAAAAAAAAAAAAAAGAATCGTTATTTGTGATGTATAATATCTACTACTACTGACCATCCACATGCTTTTTTATTCCCCCCCGAAGCTAACCTAGGTCTCACCACTTACTAGGAAATGTATTGTAGGTTGTGACCTTTGTCTATCCTGATCTGTTATGCTGAGAGCTGGGGAGTTGAAGAATCAAAATTTTATCACTATTTCATAAACATTCTTGAGGTTTTTTTACACTGTAATTAACTAAGGTCATACTGATGTATACTTCACATGTGTCCACATTTCTTACATCTATAATAGCTTAGGAAGGCTTATGATTTAGACTATTGGAGTCTTCTTTTTTCCAATTCTTATCCAGTTTAGGCCTCCTAAGGAACAATTCACATCTATCTTCCTCCCCATCCCCCAAGAATCTTATAGGGTTATAATGATCTCAGTCCAGTTCCTCATTTTTACACATTTCCAGAGGACTTACTCCCCCTTCCCTCCTCACCCTCTGTCATTTTGGCAACTTGGGTTTCCACTTCTCATTGACTGAGTGCATTTTCTTTGGAAACGCAAAGCAAATGTCCATTGACTGATATTTAGGACATCACTCAAAGTGTCCCACTTAGTTCTTGTCTCTCGCTATTGAAACAGTTTTATAAATATTCCCTGACCCACTAGGACCTTAGCAGCTCCCTTCAGTTACTCTTCCAAGCATGGTACGTAAGCAGCGCCTTCTGATGAACAGTAGTGTAACTTGCACAAATCCATGGTTCTTGATACTCTCTTAAATCCCAGACTAAGTCTCTAAACTGTTGGGTCCTCTGAAGCACACTGTACATCCTCAGAATACAAATGACTTCACATTTCTAACAGCTGCTTTCTTTTTGCTACCTGGTACCTGGCACCTCTCTGGTATCTTAGTAGACTGGTTCAGTGGTGTGAAAAGGCATCTTCTCCTGGGAATGTAGGATCAACCTTGAAACTCTTTCAGTTCTTACTTCTGAACTGTTACTATACAGAATGGCTAATGCTTTTCCACTGCTTGCCATAATATACTGGCCCTTGTTCAAATGGTGAAAATATCAGTTTTAGGGATAAAAAATCCCCAAATATCCCCATACTGGAGGAGTCTCATGATATTAGATATTACACTTACTCTTTTCCACAAAGAGGCTTAGGCTTTAGAATTTCAGGGTTTGAGCCTGAGTCAGTATCTTTAAAGTGTATATATTTAAGCAGTTACCTTCTCAATGATCTTCCTGAGAGTTACGCACCCCCTCCCCCCCAAAAAAAACCTATTTTCAATTCCTAGAGACTTGGTGGTGTTATTCAAGAGTTTTAGCTCTTTAAATTCTTTCTTTTGATGCTGAGGCTGTTTGCATATTTATAAAGTTACAGTTTTTTCTTAGAAATAATTTAGAGAATCGTATGATGTGGGATGAGATCCTCAATTTATACAATACATTGCAACGTCATAATCTGCTGGAATTGAAGTCCATGTTGAAAGCATCTCTGATACCTCACCTAGCGTGTTTGTTTGTTTGTTTTAAACTGATCTGGCATCTCTTATGCACTTATACTTCTCTTCCCTAGGGCCAGAAATAAGACCAGGTTTTGTTTTGTTTTGTTTTTCTTTTACCACAGATAATAACATAGTACTATTATCATAGCTTCCTCATTTACCTATCTTATCAGTAAAGGAGTGATAGAAATTAGTGGAATTGAGACACATAAGGCTTTAGAATTTGTTGTAAAGCACCTCTCTATGGAGAAATAAATGAGAGTTATCATATACTTTGTAAAATGATTGATCATCTGACATGGACTAAGCTAAGCCTTTACATTTGTTAACTAAATTAAACCTCACAACAAACATGTGAGGTTGATAGTATTATTTTTTCCATATTATAAATAGGAAACCAAGGTGAAGAGAGGTTGAGTGACTTGTCTAAGTACATATGGCAAGTAAAGGATAGGGTCAAAATGCTAACCCAGCAGTTTTATTCCAGAGCTCACCCTTTTATTAACTAAGCAATACAGAAACTTCCCAACCTGATAACTAGATAAAACTGAACTGGAATTTTCTGTGCTCCTGAAGATTTCGCCAAAATTTTATCTCTTTCTGGTCGTTTCCCTTAAATGTGCTTTATAAAAATTTATAAGGTTTTCTAAAATTAAGAACTGATTCCAAAGATTTTGTACTTATTCCTGATGATCAACATTCTATCAGTGGATACAGGTCCAAACATTGTTCAATCCTATAGGCTGGAGAAGATATGATCTGCTTTAGCAGTTTAGGTAAAAAGTGAAGTTGTATCCCCTCTAATATAACTGTAAGCCCAGCCCACAAATTATGAGTAGGTCATTCTCCTGGAAATTCCCTTCTTGATATTTCCAAGGACTTCCAGGCTGAAATGAATCAGTTTTAACCACATTGCAGGAAAGTCTGCCACGGAAGCATCCTATTCTCTTGGGTTGCTCCTCTCTGCAGCCATTTTTCATGCTCAAGTGTATGCTACAAACTGTACCTAGAGATGCCCAACACAAGTAATTCTCACCTTACTAAACACTCTCAAATGAGGGATAAGGGCAGATTATGTGATGCATTCATCAAAAGTCAGCAATAGGTTTCCGGAAGTTGGATATTCAGCCTGACTTAGTCCCATGGGGTAGGATCAGCCATCAAAATAGCTCTCTTTGTGAAATGATTTATCTTCCTTTCTCAAGAATCCATCTATCTAAAGACAGCATTATATTTTTATTAGTAGTATCAGTGAAGAAAATAGAATGGCAAGACCATTTTCAAGGTCAAGGACCTTAGAGTTATCTACAAAACAAACAATAACAACCACAAAACAAAGACTGGATGTTTGCCTTACAGTATCCACCTAAATAAACCACTCATCTTTCTTTGTTTTCAAGACAAAGGGAGTTTCAATGGCAATGCTTTCTTCGCCTCTAGTCTACCAAAACATGAGTATCAAAATTCTACCACTGCACACTAGATTAATGCATTTTCTTATAAACTTTTTTTTTAAAGAATCAAGATTTTATGTGCTGATGATCTTTAAATAATTAGAATGGGCTTTGGAACAACTAATTATATGATTTGCCATATGAAAGAATATTTACCATGGGCCTAAGGCTGTTTTTCAGAATGGAGAGCTAACTGAGCAGGTAATGGGCAGGAAAATTCAGTGGTGGAGGTGCTGGCAGGAAGTATACATTCTCATGTTGTGTGTTGCCATTTTGTGATGGAAGAATTAACTTATATTTGTTCATGTATAGTGGGTAATTACTGAGTGCATTTATACACACAAAAAAATGTCTTCTGTGGTTTGAGCCATAGTAGGGGAAAGTAAAGGCATGGTCATCACTTTTCTTTGGACCAACTTTCCCAATATTTCATACATTTACAGATTGTTTACTTGGATTAAAAATAATGAAAAATAGAGAAGAAAAGAAAAAGAAGAAAACAGTAAAAAAAAAGAAGAAGGAGGAGGGATAAAAAAGATAAGTTGGGAGGGGAAATAGAGAAAGTAGAGAGAAAGAAGGAGAGAAGAGGAAGGGGAAAGAGAGAGAAAGGGAATCTAAAAATCTAATATCAGCTCAGGATATATCCGCCCTGAAATTTGGGACCTGAATAAAACTTCTCTTCAGTCTACTAAATGAGATTTTGTTTTCCTTCTCACATATGAACTTGGGTAATTTGTAACATATGTGGATGGGGTGAAGGGGTGAGTAATTTAAAAGTTAAAAAAAATTATACTAAAACAGTTCTAGAATATTTCCTACAAATTTATACCTGAACTCATGCAGACTCTACCACTTCTGAAGTATATACACACACACACACACACACACAGAGTAAATGCTGATTATAATGAGATATTTTTGTTCTGCTAATTATTTCTTGCCTGAACTTGATATGTCTGATGATGATGATGATAAATGAAAAAATACCCAAAGTTGTGCTTTCAAGTCAACTGTCAGTGATACTGCTGGTGGGCAGAATAGTGAACCCCCAAGATGTCCACATTCTAATCCCAGCACCTGTGGATATGTTACCTTAAATGACAAAAGGGAATTTATAGATGTAATTCAGGACTACGACCTGGATATGAGAATAGGATGAATTATTCAGGTGGGACCAGTGTAATCATGTGAGTCCTTAAGAGTGGAAAAACTCTCAGCTGCAGTCTGAGAAGAATGTGAGTCTCGTTCCACTCTGAAATGCAGGTGGTTATGTGCAAAGGAGGAGGAGGAAATGCTTCTAGTATTCAAGTGCAGCCCCAGCTCATGGCCACCAAGGAATCTGGGACCTCCAACTCCCAAACACATCAAACTGAACTCTGTTAAAACCTGAACAAACAGGGGAATAGCTTGCACTCTAGGGCCTGCTGAGAGGAAGGCAGCCCTGCCAACACCTTGGTCGTAGCCTGGTGAGAACTGTATTGAGCTTCTTACATTTGGAACTACAGGATAATAAATGTGTGAGGACTTTTAAAACTTTTAAAAAAGATTTTGTTTATTTATTTGACAGAGAGAGACACTGTGAGAGAGGGAACACAAGCAGGGGAAGTGGGAGAGGGAGAAGCAGGCTTCCGGCTGAGCAGGGAGCCCAATATGCAGCTCTGTCCCAGGCAGATGCTGAGCCAAAGGCAGATGCTTAACAACTGAGCCACCCAGGCATCCCTAAATGTGTGCAGTCTTAAGACACTAAGTTGGAGGTAATTTTTATGGCAGCAGTAGAAAACATACATTTATCTTATAAAAAATATATATATATATATATATTTTTTTGTTGTTGTTGTTGTTAGAGACTTTCATCCCTCCCAGAACATGACATTGTACCAAATTTGTTAATAATTGCACATTTAAAAAAAAAAAAAAAAAAAGGATTGGACTCTGGAATTAACAAGACTGGAGCCGAAAGCACTACTAGGTGATTTAGGGCCATTTGTTCTGGTCTTTTGCTTCCATGTCTTCATATTTATAAGAAGCAATTATAAAAAAGGACTATAAGATTAAATGAAGCAACATAACTAAATAGCACAATGCTTCATAAATAGGTAGAATTTAATACATATCAACTACCATTAATATTAGTAATAGTACTATTTGTAGTAGTGATGCAGCTTCTGTTGTTACAATTATTGTTATAGAAGTATTTTTAAAATGTGATTGGAAAAAAGTGATTACATGATTAAGTATCATTAATGCTGCTCTTAATTATTTCTATTCTAACATATAATATCATGAATCTTAGAATCTTAGGATCTTGGAAACATAATTTTCCCATTACATCTATAGCATATAAACTTCCTTCTTCCTCTTTTGTTTATTAAAAAATAATAAATGGAAATATCTACATATTATCAATTCCATTGCTTTGATCATCTGCACATTGTATAAATTTACTTTAAATACTTTTGCAAAGAGATAACCTTGGGCATCAATGTATAAAATAATAATGTTGCTATCTACATACAGGACAAGTCAGCAATCATCCAATGTGGAGATAATTACTACTGTTACCACCTATAGAACCTATTGGTCCAAACTTCATGCTCTTTCATTCAGGGACTTGCTAGGTACTTCCAGTTGTTTTTCCTATCCTGTTGGGGAACTTGCTTATAATTTTTTCCCCTCACTTTCAAATGAGAAAACAAGCTCAGAGAGTTAGGGTAACATTCACAAAACCCACATAGTTAAATGTGTTTGTGAGTGTGTGTGTGTGTTGTGTGTGAGAGACAGTTGGTACTGAAAATATTAATTGGTTTCAGAGTATGTACTTCTCTTAAAGTGTTTATTCATCATTTTTCTCATTCTCAAAAAATGAAAATAATTCATTGTATTTCTCCTTGCAAGTAACTTCCTGTTTGATACTAACAATTATAATGCAACTCATAAAAATAAAGAATTCCTACAGAGGAAAATTCATCATAACAAGTGGATTTGAAGGGATACAGTTTTAACACAGTGTCTATTCCATAGGTTGATATTAAATGGAAAGAGCCAAGTAATTGTACCAAGTTAAAATAAATCATTAAATAAGAATCAAAAAATAAAATACAATCTAACATTTTCTCTTAATAGAAGTGCTTTATACCTTAAATCCAATTAGCTTGAATTGAAAAGAGGTTAATCAATTTCTATCTTGCATTGTTTTGCAACAATGACTGAAGTAGGAGAAAAAAAACAAAAAACTTATTCTCAACAAAACACTCCTCATCTTTAAACGTTTTCCAAGTTAATTGTGTATTGTGTTTGGACTGACCAACGCTCTTTTCAACTACTTTACAGTCCTTAGATATTTCTAAGAGCACATATACGCTGCATGAACACACACATTCACACAGCCACATTTGTTGGAAAATATTACTGAATTAAGTTACGTCATGATAAAACAACATGATCTATCAGGCAATCAAGTCTTATAGAGAGGCAAGAGGTAAAACAAACTAAGACTTCACATATGTAGATAGAAAGCAAGTGCATTTAGTGCACATTGAAGGAATGGGTAAAGTTACTGAGTAAAGTGTACTGAGTCATAAAGGACTCTGTTTCCAAGTAACACGATGGAAGAAAGTGAAATTTTAAAGACATGGGAATGAAAGTCATATTTTTAATTCAATTGCATCCATTAAAAAAAAAAAAAGAAAAAGAAAAATAGGAGAACAGAGGCAGCAACCTCTTCGACCTCAGCTGTAGCAACTTCTTCCTAGGAACATCGCCAAAGGCAAGGGAAGCAAGGGCAAAAATGAACTATTGGGACTTCATCAAGATCAAAAGCTTCTGCACAACAAAGGAAACAGACATCAAAACCAAAATACAATTGACAGAATGGGAGCAGATATTTGCAAATGACATAGCAGATAAAGGGCTAGTATCCAAAATCTATAAAGAATTTATCAAGCTCAATACCCAAAGAACAAATAATCCAGTCTAGAAATGGGCAGAGGACATGAACAGACATTTCTGCAAAGAAGACATCCAGATGGTCAACAGACACATGAAAAAGTGCTCCACAACACTCGGCATCAGGGAAATACAAATCAAAACCACAATGAGGTACCACCTCACACCAGTCAGAATGGCTAAAATTAACAAGTCAGGAAATGGCAAATGCTGGCAAGGATGTGGAGAAAGGGGAACCCTCCTACACTGTTGGTGGGAATGCAAGCTGGTGCAACCACTCTGGAAAACAGCATGGAGGTTCCTCAAAAAGTTGAAAATATGACCTGGCAATCACATTACTGGGTATTTACCCTAAAGATATGAAGGTACTGATCTAAAAGGGCACATGCACCCGAATGTTTATAACAGCAATGTCCACAATAGCCAAACTATGGAAAGAACCTAGATGTCCATCAACAGATGAATGAATAAAGAGTTTGTGGTACATATATACAATGGAATACTATGCACCCATCAAAAGAAATGAAATCTTGCCATTTGCGACGACGTGGATGGAACTAGAGGGTATCATGCTTAGCGAAATAAGTCAATCAGAGAAAGACAGTTATCGTATGATCTCCCAGATATGAGGAAGTTGAGAGGCAACATGGGGAGCTTGGGGGGTGGGTAGGAAAAGAATAAATGAAACAAGGTGGAATTGGGAGGGAGACAAACCATAGGAGACTCTTAAGCTCACAAAACAAACTGAGGGTTGCCAGGGGTGGGGGGTAGAGAGAGGGTGGTTGGGTTATGGACACTGGGGAAAGTATGTGCTATGGTGTGTGCTGTGAAGTGTGTAAACCTGGGATTCACAGACCTGTACCCCTCAGGCTAATAATACATTATATATTAGTAAAAAATTTTTAAAAAAGAAAAATAATTCTTTCTTCTCTGGTGATAAAAATGAAATTTAAAATTTGGGATACATCAAGAAAGTTAGAAAACAAATATTCATCAAAATCTCTACTAGTGCTCTTTTGTACACAGAGATTATCCTAGTGACCTATTATTTATTTATTTATTTTTAAATGAGTCTTGTGGTCAGATCTAACTTAAGGTTCTCAGTCTCTTAAATTCGTTGAGTCTTAGGGACATATAGGGCCTAGATCTAAAGTATCTATTATGAACTTAAGACCAAAAGCAAATATAAACTAGGATTTAAGTTAAAATTTTCTATGTATTATTATTCTATCCACTGAACTGAGTAAGGATGCTAACATACTACCTGACAAAGTAGTACACACTTAATATTTACTGTTTGAATGACTTTTTTTTTAAAAGATTATATTTATTTATTTGAGAGAGAGACATCATAAGCCAGGGGAGAGGCAAAGGGAGAAGGAGACTCCCCACTGAGCAGCCAGGGACTTGGGATAAATGACCTGAGCTGAAGACAGATGTATAAACAACTGAGCCACCCAGGCACCCCTGTTTTAATGACTTAATAGCCTTTCACACACTTTCTTACAAATAAATCTATCTTTCTTTACATTTTATATCCCAAAATTTTTAGCATACAAAATGTTTTAATTTCCTAGAAATTATAAGGAAACATGCTTATAAAGATTAGAATATTGAACATAACAAAGCTATGGAAAACACAAAATCTGTGATTTTTAATGCTTTCACAGTTCATGAAGTGGTTTTGTGGGGGGGGTGTCTTTTTTTAAGATTTTATGCATTTACTTGGCAGAGAGCATGAGAAGAATGAGCTGCAGGCAGAGGGAGAGGGAGAAGCAGGTTTCCTGATGAGCAGGGAGCCCTACCCAGAGCTCCATCCCAGGACCCTGGGATCATAACAGGAGCAGAAGGCAGACACTCAACCAACTGAGACACCCAGGCACCACTTACAGTTCATGAAGTTTTTTATCTTTTCCTTTTCATGAAGGGAAGGGATATATAATCTTAACCATTTCAGCTCCTAGCTTAAAATGTGATCAGTGTAGGGCACCGGGGTGGCTCAGTTAGTTAAGTATCTGCCTTTGACTAAGGTCAGAATCCTGTGGGTCCTGGGATGGAGCCTTACCTCTGTCACCTTGCTCAGCTGGGAGTCTGCTTTTCCCTCTCCCTCTGTCCCTCACCATCCCCCACCACCTCACATTTTCTCTCTCTCAAATAAATAAATAAAATATTTAATTTTTTAAAAAAGTGATAACTTTATTTGGTTTTGAAAATTGATTGGAGCTCTATGCCATTCCAAATTGTATTTGCCCTACTAGACAAAGCACAGATAGACATAAATATAAACACCGTGTATACTACAGTTATTAATTAGGCAATTATACAGAAAAATTGTTTTCAGATCATCCAGATAGGTATGAATGTTCATAAGCAAAAAGCCCGTCAGTGAAGACCCTGAGTAAAGCTGGAATGTGATGCAGTATTCCAAGCATGATGGTCCTAAGCTCAGTTCCATACCACAGGACCACATGATTTCAAGGCTTTATTTTTCACCTCTTTACTATGATTCTTTGTCCATGCCTCTCTCCATTTAGGATAAAATTTATGTCAATAATTGAATAAATTCAAGTCAACACTGAAGATCAGGTGAAGCACAGGGTTAAGTGCACCCAAAGGAGGTGGTCTCAGGCTCCATGGGCCATGGGGTTTATAACCTGGGCCTGGAAATGAAAGACGGGTAGTTGGGCCACAGAAAGGATGTAACACAGCTGACTGATCAGATGAAAACCTTACAACAAAGAACAGTGAATGTGATGACCAAACTGAAGTCTAATAGTGAAGACCAGAACTAAGGTGATTCCAGAGGCTACATGTGAAATTTCTCCAACTGGAGAAAATAGATGAAATTTGAGATCACACTTCATTTATTGTATTTATTTTGGTATAATGTTCCTTAATTCCCAGGGAAATTATTGTAATATTTTTATATCATCATCATTTATAAATTCACCATTTGTAAATGATATAGACCTGTTTGTATCATTGCTATTTGTGAATTCAAGCAGTAATTCTCATCCTCATAGGATTTTTGGGGAGCCTTAAATCAGATAATATGCTTGTGGTGAGCATAGCGTGATATATGAACTTGTCAAATCACTCTGTTGTACACCTGAAACCAAAGTAACATTGTGTTTCAACTATACTCAAATTAAAAAAAAATTAAATTAGATATAACATGAAAACTGCTTGATATAATTCCTAAGTTCAGAATGTGTCTAATTATTAACAAACTGTCTTCCACAATTAAATGTGGAACTCTCTTATGAGAGTATGCCTTTTTTCTTGGTGCCCCTGACAAAAACTGACAGGATATGTTAAATGAAAGTGTCTCCTATAGGATCATAAATCATCTAAATTGGTCTTCTCCACAGAAATCTCCTTTCATGCTCACTTTCATCTCATGAGATGTTGTCAAACCATATGCAATTTCATCTCATCACTTTGTTCTATTTGACCAATTCCAGTTTTGATTATACAGTGTTTTTCTGGATGATTGTCTCAGTCTCCCCCCATTTTTTTTTTCTGATAAAGATGTGAATTTAGTGCATTTCCACCATTATCCATTGCTTAATTGTAGTTTACTAAATCCATCTGTGCTGGAAGTACCCCCGTCCTTTGTGAGTCCAAAGCACTCTGTATCTGTTATTACTCTTAATTTTTTTTTTTTTTTAAAGGGAACATTTTTCTGGAGGGATGAACTGACTGAAGAGAGAGCTGTAGAAAGCAGGGAAATGGAATACTATTTTCTGTGCTTTTTTTATATATATATATAATTTTGATTTTATTTATTTATTTAACAAAGAGAGAGAGATCACAAGTAGGCAGAGAGGCAGGCAGAGAGAGAGAGGGAAGCAGGCTCCCCGCTGAGCAGAGAGCCCGATGCGGGGCTCGATCCCAGGACCCTGAGATCATGACCTGAGCCGAAGGCAGAGGCTTAACCCACTGAGCCAGCCAGGCACCCCATTACTCTTAATTTTTGCTCAAACTCATTGATCTGAGATTTCTCTTTCCTTCTGAACTTGAGCCTTTGCCTCGACCCCCACCCCCCATTAGCCTTTTCCTTTTGTCCTGCAAAAGTTAGTTTTTAATAAGACTTTATTGAGACTAATTTGACTACAGCAATTACCATGTGGTAAATGTGGTTAAATTAGCCTCTGTAAACCACAAGTTAACATCATGTGGTAAATGGAAAGGAAACCAAAGTTCCAAGGCTCCTGACTTGTTTACTCATCGAGGGCCTTGGGAGATGCCCAAGCAATGTTTTCACCTGGACACAGATTTTTATAAAATTTGAACAGCTGAAATATTTTAGAATCTAATAAGGCTGTTGTGTCATTCCGAAGTCCCCTTCATCAGATTGCCCATTAACTAAATCTGAAGTGCCTCCAGCCATACCTGTTGTCAATTTAATGGAAAGCTGAGATTTAGTTGGATACTTAGTTTGGGCTGAACTGAGTTTGGGTTTCCATGTACATTTAGCATAGGTTTAGTACCAAAAGTATATGTGTGTACAAGTATGTGTATGTATCTGTGTGTATTTACATATGTGGTATATAAGCATGCATATATATATACTAAATATACCATGTCTATATATGCATGTATATATGTATATGTATAAATGTATACCAAATATATCATATGTATATGTGATTTGCATTCACTTCTGTGTGTAACTGTTATTGTTAACCATACCACTATAGAAATAACTTTCATCTCACTGACTTAAAAGGCACATATCACATCCAGGGCTGGAGTTTATCTCAAGAGTATGAGGTTTTTCCCACTGCCTTAAAGGCCAGAAATACACAGACATGGGATGAGGAACAAAGTGTAAATTACATAGAGTGAAATTTAGAAAAATCTACACAATGTTGGAGCTTATATATGAAAGACACTTGATAAAGATTTTCCCATTTTTCAACAATGCCAAACATTTATATAACATTACCAATGAAAAGTTGTGAACTTGAAAGAAATCAAATATATTAAAATCAGCCAAGCTAGAAGAGTGAAAGATTATATTTTTAATGTTCTCTGTGGAAATAATATAACAAAAATATTGAACATTGAAGATGTATTAAAAGACCATGCCACTAAAATTGAAGCAAAATAGTAATAGAAATGTTTTGGACAGTTAATTCATGAATATTTCATAACAATGTTATGAATTTTGTGTTGCTAGTGATATTAAACATTTTTACATATTTAATGTGTTGTGGCTTCTTTTACTAAAATAATAAAATACTTAGTTTTTAAGCCTGCCATTGTATTTGTAAATTTGTCTTATTTCCCTAGTCCCCAACTTGTGTCTTAGGCCTCATAAATCTTGGACCCTTCTCTGAGACTGGGGTGTGGTAAGTGTGGTTCTCAATATCTTGCTTCAACTAAGTTAAAAGCATTGCATTTTTAAAAAGTTAAGTCTTATTTATTTTGCCCATTTTATGCAACCTGGAATCTACAAATTACAGATATAATATTGTTTGTTTTCTTTTTTCTAATTGGGGAATTTCATTTTACACCCTCAAATGCCTTTTATTATTTTTTCTTTTCTACTAAAAAGATTACCTAGCCTGAAATAATTTAAGAGTTTTGAAAATTCTGCAGTTATCTATTCTAAACATTGATCTAACACATTTTTACAGAATTTTTATCAGATAAATAAACTTGAACACTGGTTCTGATTTGGTAGCATTGATTCTACATGCAACCCATTTAGTTTTTTTGTTTTGTTTTGTTTTGTTTTTTGTTTTTTTAAGATTTTATTTACTTATTTGACAGAGATCATAAGTAGGCAGAGAGGCAGGCAGAGAGAGGGAGAAGCAGGCTCCCTGCTGAGCAGAAAGCCCGATGCGGGACTTAATCATGAGATCATGACCTGAGCCAAAGGCAGAGGATTTAACCAACTGAGCCACCCAGGCACCCACAACCCATTTAGTTTTGAGCAAGATATATTCGATGTCTTTTGCAATGTAGGTTGGCACTTTTCTTTAATATTTTTTTCCAACCAGTCATTTACGTCTTCCTTTTAAAGTCCTATAGTTAGGAGCGCCTGGGTGGCTCAGTGGGTTAAAGCCTCTGCCTTAGGCTCAGGTCATGGTCCCAGGGTCCCAGGGTCCTGGGATCGAGCCCCATATCGGGCTCTCTGCTCAGCGGGGAGCCTGCTTCCTCCTCTCTCTCTCTGCTTGCCACTCTGCCTACTTGTGATCTCTGTCTGTCAAAAAAATAAAATCTTTAAAAAAAAATAAAAATAAATAAATAAAGTCCTATAGTTATATTTCTGCCCCTTCTCCATGCAACAGCCCATTAAAGAGTTGAGAACATTTATCCTGGTACCCCACATCTAGCCTTAGGAAATCCTGCCAAAGAATTGCTACTATTCCCTATAAGAAATTATATATTCTATAAGTTCTTTACCAATCTGGCTATTTCCAGTTTATTGATACTCTTTAAAACAGCATGTGTTCAGAGCAGAACATAATATCATAGTTGTTATTTATTGAGAAGAATAGAGAAGAAATGTCACTTCTTTCATAGATGTCCTGTTTCTATTTCTGTGGCCAAATAATACCATTGAATCATCTTAAAGGTAACCATTGAGGAAAAAAAAAAAAAGATCCTGAATATTTTTTCATGTTCTTTTAAGATCCCTTGTGAAATTGCATAATTGGTTGGAGAGCTCCTAGCAAAAGACCTCTCATACATTCCTATTAATTATCATCTGTTGGAGAAGTCCACTTGAACAAACAAATAAACAAAAAATCTAAGCATGACCTATGACCAACAACCAATAAAGAACTGAGACCCACAGTCCAAACACTGAGAGCGAACTGAATTCTGCCAACAACCACATGTGCTTAGAAGCAGACCTTGAAAGTTGAGACGTTAAATGGAAAAAAAAAAAAGTTGTTTATCTGAATTTTAAATGTAGCTAGTACCTTATATCTGATCTGGCAGCCCTACCCTAAGACAAAGGATGAAGTTAAGCCCTGACTGAACTCCTGACTCAAGGCATGTATAAGATAATAAATGTGTGTTATTTTAAAACACTACCTTATGGGAGCACCTGGGTGGCTCAGTGGGTTAAAGCCTCTGCCCTCTGCTCATGTCATGATCCCAGGGTCCTGGAATGGAGCCCCCCATTGGGCTCTCTGCTCAGCAGGGAGCCTGCTTCCTCCTCTCTCTCTGCCTGCATCTCTGTCTGCTTGTGATCTCTGTCTGTCAAATAAATAAATAAAATCTTTTTAAAAAATTATAAAACACTACCTTATGGAGTAAATTGCTATGAAATAATAAAGAGAAAACCAATACACCGTTTCGTTAAATTTAGTCCATTTTCCAAGAAATCAAATATATTTGGATCTTGAGTTTACTGTACTATATACCCTTCTCAATTTCTTGTTCAAAAAGCCATTTCCTATCTTCATCAGGTTAGTTTAAAAATAATTAGGAAACAGTTGACAGTAGACACTTAGAATATGTCAGTAGAGAACTCTATGTTGATGCAAATTAATTACATGAGCATAGTCGTGTTACTGTGATTAATCAGCTAAATATGTATATAATTTATTTTTTGCCTTCTCCAAATATCTACAATTTTTATGGAGCAAATCAAAAGAGCACTTTCATAATTGTTGCTGGAGTCCCGTTATATTTTGTCTAGTTGACCTACTTATTATCACCATCAAGGATGATTTGTTTAACTTGTTCTTAATAGATTATGTTCTTTGGAACATGGTTCCTTCTTTAAGATGCCCACAGACATGAGGTGAATACAAAATCAAATGAGAATTTTGCCTCTTTTGAACACTAAGGTCACCAATCTATATAAAATATATATTATTTTAAATAAGACTTATGGGCGTATGTGTCACTATCTCAGATATTTTCAACCTTCCATGAACATCATTAACAGAAGTTTAGTGATATTATTTTCTGTTTATTTTTCTTATCTAGTCCCAAATTCCATCCCTCTTAGGAGAGGGGAGTTGGGGGAAATTGGAGAGGGAGATATACCGTGAGAGACTGTGGACTCTGAGGAACTAAGGGTTTTGGAGGGGAGGGAGTTGGGATGTTGGGTGAGCCTGGTGGTGGGTATTGTGGAGGGCACATATTGCATGGAGCACAGGGTGTGGTGCATAAACAATGAATTCTGGAACACTGAAAAGAAATTTTAAAAAATAAATAAAAATTAAAAAGAAAAAGAAAAAAAAAAGCAAAATGTCCAGTGTGGGGAGAGCTGGTTCAATAGAAAACACTGCATCATTTTTAGCTTCATGACCTTCCCAGGACTTTGGTAATTTTTACTCAAACACATTTAGGATTTACTCATCTTTATCTATTGGATTTTAATTTTATCACTGTTCTTCACAATGCCTCCTTTTTTAAATTTTTTTCCTTGGCAAGAGAGAAAACTTTCTCCTAATTATTTCTCCATCAGATACTTTCTGACAAAATATGTTCTACCCTACCCTGAAGGGTTCAAAGAATAGAGAACGGTTCCAACCATAAAGCCAAATACATTAGAATTATGATTCATATGCTATAAATCATTTAATTCATGAATCATTAACTAACTAACTGAACTGCATCATGAAATATATTTTTCTGCAATGAAGTTGGAAAATTTTACTTATGCATTAATCAGATGTTAAATTACATGTAAAAGAAAACTAATCTCTGATAGCATTTGAGGGATAAGCCAACTGATACTAAAAATGAGCAAATTATTCTGGTACACATTTCCATGAATATTTTTAGAAGTAGTATGTGATTCTCAAATATCAGGGTCCACAACAGATTCAAGGACAGGTATTAAAATCCAGACTTCCAACCCCAATCCAGATTTTTTTTTTTTTATTCAGGTGGTCTGAATAATGACCTAGATATATGGATTTTTCAAGAATTAATAGAAATTCAAATGCTTATTCTCACTTTGAGGGAAAAAATGGTACCTCCTTCACACTTCTCATAATTTTTCAGGAAAAAATAAAAAACAGGTTTTACGAGAGATGCAGCTTTTGTTATATCCTTGTGTATCCAATGAAAAGAAAGCCAAGGAAAGAATGCACCAGGGGTTTCAGAGTAGCTTAATAAATGGTTCATTTGAATAAACCTGACAGCAAGTCTCAGCCTTAAAGGCTTTGGGGTTCTGACCCTTTTATTCTTCCATATGCTTTGCAGAGAGAATAGAATAAAAAAAATTGTTGCCTTTATTCTGACAATTTTTATATAACCCTTGCCACTTTAGATCTGGAAGAACACTTGCTCCTTATTAAGATTTGCACAATCTAACAAATTGCCAAAGAATACTAAAGACAAAGACGTGAAGTCCTTTCCCATTTGGAAACTGGAAAGTGCACCTTCTGCAAGCGGTGGTCAGTAGAGAGAGACAAAAACTAACTTATTTCATTTACAGATTTACGTTCTCTAGCACCTACTGCTCTCCTATCACTAAGGAAGTCCACAACACTTTTGCACGAACTCTGTGAACTTCCCCAGTGCTATTTTCAAAACACTCCCATTCCACTTTTTAAAAATGTTTTATTTATTTATGTATTTATTTAGAAAGCACAAGCAGGAGGAGGATCAGAGGGAAAGGGAGAAAGAGAATCTTAAGTAGACTCCCCATTGAGCATGGAGCCCGTCTCAGAGCTGGATTCCAGGACCCTGAGATCATGACCTGAGCCGAAATCAAGAGTCATAAGCTTAACTGACTGAACCATGCAGGTAGGAGCCCCTCATTCTACTTTTTCCAAATGTTCTTCTCTGAAGCTCGTGCCTTCACCCATTCTCCATAGGGACTGGCATATTTAAAACCACATCTTTCCACACTTTGATCTTCATCCCACTCCATACCATATATACATTTCTACTTTGAGGCTCCAAAACTTGTCATCCTCTGAGATACTGTACCTGTGGAATTCAGATCCTTCCCTATCTAGAGAGAAATGCCTATCCTGTCTATCCTCTTGGTGCTACTTATTCTAAAGAACAAAATAAGAACATAATCATAAAATCTAAGAAACATCATGAAGAAAACAAAAAGAAGATGAACTAGATGAAAGTATAATGTCTCAGGAAATAAGAAATCTCAATAATTCCAAAGAACAAATAATTCTCATTTGATACTGTTGTCATAAAACAATATTCTTGTATTATTTTAATCCTGTTGAAATTACTAAAATTTTAGTTCCATGGTAAAGCATGGGGCATATGGTACATTCATTGAAAAGAATATGTATCCTGTAGTTGTCCATTATAGATGTCTCATTAATCTAAACATAATATAATTAATGTTCTTAAAGATAAAATCACACTTAAAAAAATATTAGTAAAAATTCCCCTCCTTGGAGAGTTTTCAAGTTCGCTTAGAAGCTTATATAACTAGATTGAAAGTCAAGAGCTTTTTGTTTTCCCAAGACAGTAGTGAAAACTCTACTAGATCCTTATTCTTCACAATCAAGATCAGAAATAAAAAAGAATAATCTTCAAGTCATATAGTTATTATGGCACTTTATAATTATTAAACGATTACTATGCTCCAAGAATTTTACTAATTATTTTACATAATTTAACTTATTTTCTCAAACTTCCAACTACCTATTCAATACTTTCACATAAAGTTCTCACTGATAGCTCAAACTTTATATACTTGAACTACAGCATTTAAATTCTATCACCAAATTTTTCTCTCTTGTCCCTAAATTCTCATATCATTAAATGATCTCACAATTGATCAATTATTTATAGAATTACTCTAAAAGGCCAACAGTATTTTCCCAAAAACTTTTAGAATATGTACAGACAAAATTTCCAGTAAGGATTTAACTGATTTAAACTTCAGTCTCACCAATGCACTAATTCACAAAACAAACACATAATTATTATATGCAAGAATAAGCATGTATCTTACAGATATTTTGCAGCACAAATTCAGCTTTACTTGAAAATTGTATATTGCGTCATTCTTCTTTTCTGAAATTCCAGAACAGGCAGGCAAAACTAATCTATGGTGGCTGAAATCAGAAGTCATTTTTTTCCCACAGGGGAGGTACTAACTGGAAAAGATAACAAGGAAATGTTATGGGTTGAAAGATGGGTTCTATAAAAGAAAGTCACAGGGAGCTCAGTTTTTTTAAACTCAACTTACTCTGCATTTAAAAATAGAACTATGTAAGGTGGAAATGCCTTTTCAAAAAGAACATTTGAGGTTTAATTTTACTGTACTACTTTTTTTTAATTTCTTTTCAGCGTAACAGTATTCATTGTTTTTGCACCACACCCAGTGCTCCATGCAATCTGTGCCCTCTCTAGTACCCACCACCTGATTCCCCCAACCTCGCACCCCCCGCCCCTTCAAAACCCTCAGATTGTTTTTCAGAGTCCATAGTCTCTCATGGTTGACCTCCCCTTCCAATTTCCCTCAACTCCTTATGAATTTATATCATTAGCAAAAGGCAAGTTTCTCCTCTGTTAGAGCACAGCAGTTGTTTTTTAAATAATCTACTGGCTTTCCTTCTTAATTTATGTTGACCTTTTGAGAGAAAAACATACTTTTCTCCTTCTAACTCATATTAAATCCACCCTATTTTCTGAGAAGCCTATTATGTGCCATTCACTGTTAGGTACCAGTAGTTTGGATACACATTAGACAATTTCACTGTTTACAAAGAGTTGATAGTCAAGAAGAAAATAGGTATGCTACTAGTGAGTGGAAACAAAAATTGTCTGTGAAACAAAGGACCACTAACCTTATCTAACTCCGTTAGACATTGCTAATAACTACAAAAGCAGTAACAAATCTGAGATACAATTATATCCCTGGTAATGATTATTTTTATTTATTACTTTGAGGATGTAACTTTGAGTAAAGATATAATTCTATAGTCAGAAAGACTATATATCTGGGTTAAGTGTATATTCCTATAAAATCAGATACTCTACGGTTAATTTTGGATAAACAAGTTGTCAAGAACTATGATGGACCTTGCCAGTTTAATAGTTATGCTGTTTCTTGTTTGGTAGAAGAAGACATGCAAATGCTACATCAGAGCCAAAGGAATATAACAGAAGTCATAGAAATAGCATTAAACAGTGTCTGCATTTTCTTGTCCTGGTCGCCTCAGCTATAATTCCTACAGGACAACCTAAAGGTGACACATGCACACGCAGTGGGTTGAGTTACTGAAAGGAACCCTGGGCATAGGAAATTGGAATATTATACAATGGTCAGTAGGCACACTTACCTTATGCTCCAGGGTGAAAGAAAATTGATGTTTAGAATACTGGATATTAAGTTAGTATAGCTTATATTTGTTTCAGTAGGAGATACCTTCTCTATATCCATGGTGATCAGTATACATGCAATCTTTGTAGAAATAGTATAAAACAAAGTCCATAAGGTTTCTGTCCACAAACTGCAGAAACACAAAAGACTCCTGGAGAATAATCCTCCAAAATAAGTTAGACATGTTCCTGAACTGCCTTAAAAAATGTGGCGTGGCATTTAAGTAACTATAATTCAGTATCTCAGATCTGCTCTGACACCTGTCATTGCAGATTATTCTAGGAGTATACTTCCTTTTGGGAAAGAGTCAAATGAGTATTTCAAACAATGCTCACTAGTAGGTAACAGTGTACTATTGCCAAGTATCATTTGAAAATTTTCCTTAGTATTGTGCTGTTCACTACTGATGATATTCTGGTTTATGAAATGCTATAGGTTGTCAGAAATATAAGCAGATTCTATTTCTGGTCTAATTAAGTCTTTCATAAAATGAAAGCATGGAAATAACTAGGAAAAGAAAAGTTACTTTGGTACTACTGCAATATTAATGTAGCCAATACATTTCAAAATGTCTGTACTCCACTAGGCCTTTGGAAAGCAATTTTTTTTTTCAAGTCTGTGATATTTACTCTTGGGTTGACCAGTCCAAGCCTTGATAATAACTCTTGGGAACCACATTTCATTTGTCTTTCTTTCTCAGGCTGGAGAAAAGTTCAACCTATCTGATTGAATGGCACCAGTGTACCACTATGTCTTATAGATTCAACTTCAAAGATCTACACTTTATACCTGAAACAGCAGCCTCTCAATTTGCTGTCCAATTTGATATTAAAGCATTTGTACAAGGAGGGGCTATTTGTGAAATGAGGCATAGTGGAATGTTTCTGACTTTGCATAGTCTCAAGAGTAATTAAACTTGGGGGAACAGATTAAAAGAACAGCACGGAGCACTGGGTTTGGTGCATAAACAAATGAATCTTGGAACACTGAAAAAATTAAATTAAATTTTAAAAAAAGAACAGCAGACAGTCATATTTACAGAATAATTACTACAATAAAAAATACTAAATCTCGTTTATATTTCCAGCTACTCTCTTTGCTAAATGTCATGACCTTATTCTATTGGAGTGAGGCTGAAGGTTAGAAATTTTTTAAAAGGATTTTATTTATTTATTTGACAGAGAGAGAGAGAACACAAGCAGGAGGAGCAACAGGCAGAGGGAGAGGGAGAAGCAGGGTCCCCGCTGAACAGGGAGCCTGATGTGGGGCTCGATTCCAGGATCCTGGGATCATGACCTGAGCTGAAGGCAGATGCTTAACCGACTGAGCCACCCAGGCTCCCGAAGGTTAGAAATTTTAAGAGATTTTTCCAGAATCCTGTAATGATCATTGAGTTCAGTCAGCCTGATGATTTTCATTGGAAGGAAAATGAGATCCAAATTTCAGACTAAAATCCTAGACTTATAAAAACTCAACCAATTAGATTCTTAGGATGGGTTGCCCACATTGCTCCTCACTCCATGCATTAGCGTCCATAATCACTATTACATCATAGGATGCAAGCAAGTAGCACATGTTATTATAACTTAGTCACAGACAGACCATTGGGAGAGTGACCATCATGACCTGCATAAAACGTTAGTTTATGTTCTCATAGTAGAAATAGCAATAACAAAAAATGGCAGTTACCTGGAAATAGAAATCTTGGTCTAAATGTTGACCCCCACAAATGAATTTCAAGGTAAATATGCAAATCAGATATTATAACTAGAACATCATATTTTAAATTACTGATCAGGACTACATGTCTAAAAGCAGGTCCAGTGTCTCCTTTGTCTCATTTTCTTAGGGACAGAAGAAATACATATTTAACTTGCTAGTCCATATTTTTGCATTCCTCCAGAGGAGAAACTTTTGGTCTTGATTCTCTATAGGTGGAATATAATATATGACCAAGATATTCATAGCAAATGTGGAGGTCCTGAAAAAAACTGAACTGCCTGCAGAGGTTGTCTCTGGAGTTCAATGGATAGGTGAATCTGAAAGGTGTCACATGTACAGTTGTGATTCAGGTGTAGTTATACTCAGAGTCACTACTGAGATGAGCAAAATCTAAGAGTAGTGGAATCAGTCAGAATCCAAAAACTTGGGTATTAGTAAGTCCTTTGTCTTTCAGCCACAAGGACAGGGTTTAGTGTAGGGGCTTTAGTCCTGGAGTGGATTTAAAATGCTAGTCAGAAGAACCAGTTGGAATAGGCAAGGTTATAGATTTTGCAACCAGAAGGTCTATGCTTTAGTCCTACCTGTCTAAAATAGCTCTATCATGTTACTAGTACCCTCTATAATACAGTTTCCTTTTTTGAAAAATGGGCTAATTTTGAGATGAACAGAACGATTTTGGGACCGTTAACATGTGGAAGGGTACATAGAACATAGTAAGTTCTATTTGTTTGAAATATTACTACTATTACCTATAGTTGAGAATTCTAACAACATGGAATCATAATAATAATAGCATTATTATTATATGTTATATATGTTATTGTATTACATTCAATTTTATTTGTATAACTACCTTGGGGACACCTTTCTGAATCTCTTGCTTATTCATTAAATATGTTTTATAGTACTCATCTTCCAAGTTGTGTAAGAATTAGAAGTTATAGGAGGTGCCTAGCACGGACTTTGGGCTCAATAGCTTAATGATTATTTCTAAAAAGCAGTAATCAAAACAGACTAAGAAAATATAGAAATTTAGCAGCTGCCACTGGACAATAACTTGGGTGCTCCGTTTCCTCAATGGCTAACCAGGTTTCAGGTCTCAGCGGGAAAAAAAGCAAAACAAAAAACTGATTCCATTTTAAACTGGAACCAATGGAATTTAGAAAAATTCTGAAAAATTGGAATTGCCTATGCTTCAGTCAATATTGGCTCTGGAATTTTGGTTAGGTGCCATTCCTCTATCCATCTTGAGAAAAACATGAAGATGAGGCTGGTAAATATTTTGAGCTCAGAATTTCACAGCTAGCCTAAAATGGACAAATATCTTGCTTTGCAAGGGTGAGTAAGAAGAAGATACACCTTACTAAGTAATCTTGGCAAATATTAAAGCACAACTTAAATTGATTTTAATACAATCAAGAATGTACTATAGTATGCATTAACATGTTAAAATATTACCAAAATAATATAAGGTCCATCAACTTTGATGCACCTAATAAATACTTCTTTTCTAGCATTCTATAAACTGCAGTGAATATTTCATATATATAAAAAAAGACATTACACATAAAGGATCTTGCTGCTCTTAGATATCTTTCATATGCTTATTGAATTATGAGAAACATGAGTCTTTGGTAAGATTTGAATGCACAGAGGTCCATAGTATTGAGTTTCTGTAGGGCATCCAGTAGCAATGATTCCTGGGAGTAGATTTAGAATGTATTCTCAGTTTATCATTCCTTCCATACCATAAGCTACTTACCAAAAGAACTAAAATTTTCTATAGAGAGAATGAGAATATTAAAAATGAAAACAGATTTCTGATTTCCTTTTCATACTTAAACATTAGAGCTAGTCTGGTCAAAAGAAAGAAAAAATAAGTGTCTTCTCTGAATAATCTTATTTTCCCCAAATGGTCTACCTACAGATATAACTTTTCCTAGAAAAAGACAAAAATTTGAAACTTGTGGCCTCCCACTTCTTTCAGCATTTATTTTTTTAAAGATTTATTTATTTATTTGAGAGAGATAGAGAGAGAGAGAGAGAGAGAGAGAGAACACAGACAGAGGGAGAGGAAGAAGCAAACTCCTTGCTGAGCAGGGAGCCTGATGGGGGCTCCATCCCAGGACCCTGGGTTCATGACCCAAGCTTAACTGACTGAGCCACCTAGGCACCACTTCTTTCAGCATTTAATAGATGGAAAAAATTGAAACCAGGATAAAAATTGGGTACTTGGTCAAAATTTCAGAATGATCTATACCACCCTTTATGAACTCTCAAGTAAACAACTAGTTAAGCTATAGGCAATCAAGCATTTATCTCTGTTGAGTTAAAGTAAAACACTAAGAATAAGATGCAATTATGAATCTATTTATTCATTAAATTGAACGGATCATTATTTATCACCTACCACATAACAAAGTCTATTCGAAAAAATGATGAATAAAACAGTTTCTATAAAATAATATATGGAGAAGAGTAAATGAAACAAGATGGAATTGGGAGGGAGACAAACCATAAGTGACTCTTAATCTCACAAAACAAACTGAGGGTTGATGGGGGGAGGGAGGTTGGGAGCGGGGGTGGGATTATGGACATTGGGGAGGGTATGTGCTATGGTGAGTGCTGTGAAGTGTGTAAACCTGTACCCCTGGGGATAAAAATATATTATATGTTTATAAAAAATAAAATTAAAAAAAAAGGAGTATGCATTTTTAATTCAGAATTTGCAAAGTATAACTAGTCTGAGAAAAAAAAATATATATAAATACAAAGATATATAGATGTGTGCTTTCATATAGGTACAGGACACAAGAAACATAGTATATTAAGAATAGCATTAGTTTGGGGGCAGAAACCTGTATTTCAGCTGTGGAACCTTGAGCATGGTTACATGCAGATATATGATAGGGCAAATTACAGTAAATGGGAGATTTTGAAGATAGCTAAAAATGGAAAAAGTCAGTCAAGTGATACAAACTTTAAGATTGATCATTATAACTGGAGTAGTTCTGTAGATGCTGATTTTTATTAGTTAGTACTAGTTAAAAAAATATAAAGTGCATTATTATTTCTGCTCCTTCCATTTGTTTTACTTTCCTCCCATTTTCCTCAATCCCAGAGCAAGTAGGAAACTCATTTTGATGTTCTGGTAAAATCTTTGTTGAGGTTCTTCATCTGATATGTTAATCTCACCCAGTTTAACAAACTGGTACTTTCCCAGCTATGGACCATGGTGCCCAGTTATTTTAGTCCTGATAAAAGACAACTGTCAAGCTTTAGTTACAACCAATTTAGGAACTTCTCTGTGCTTGCTATTTCTGAATACCACAGGAGTTGATTACTTATTTATTTTGCAATGATCAAACTACTTGCCTGCCCTCTGGGAATTCATTCAGTACTCAAAACATATTTGCAGCTCTGCCTGTAAATAGCCACATGCAAAATCCTAAACTGTCAAATTATTATCCAAACTATGCTATAATCAAATGTTGTTGCCTTTATTTGTGCTGAACTAAATTCATATTGTCCCCAATTCCTATGGATTTGGTCAATAACCCTACAGATGATTGTAATTAAATTATTTTCTCCAAATGTTAATAATTAATTCAGATACTTATATGTCCTTATTTCTTAGACACTATTTTAATTTATGTACAGATTCTACATAATTATTTAGTTTTAGTAATGAGAATGATTCAAACAGTTGTATGTTAAAGTGACTCAATAATATATTTTTTCTTTACTAAGCGCATAGTCACTGATTTCTTGCTGTCAGATAGCAGAGAAAATATAAAATACACAGTCATTGACATAAATTAATTTTCAGTTATTTTAAAGACATTTATTACAGAATTCAGAAATTAAAATTAAGCACAATAAATTCTTTGCTAAAAGTGAACAAAAGATACTAACGGAAATTGAAGGAGGCTGACTTGGATTAGCATCCTGGTAGACATTATTACTGAGCAGATATATTTTCTGAAGGAATAGATAAATACGGAAAGAAGGAAGCCCGAGTTGAACAAACAGCAAGTGAAAAACATACAGTTATTTAACAAGTATGGCACCTTTGAGCCAACTCAGGTAGTTTGTTTTTACTGGAAAGTTGCATTTACATTTAAGATAAAGAAAACATGGGGGCACCTGGGTGGCTCAGTGGGTTAAAGCCTCTGCCTTCGGCTCAGGTCATGATCTCAGGGTCCTAGGATTGAGCCTGTCATCAGGCTCTCTGCTCCGCAAGGAGCCTGCTTCCCCCTTTCTCTCTGCCTGCTTCTCTGCCTACTTGTGATCTCTCTCTCTCTCTCTCTGTCAAAGAAATAAATAAAATCTTAAAAAAAAAAGAAAAAGAAAACATGATATGTAAAAGGAGTCTTTTTCATGTATGCCAAGAGTTTGTGATTTAATTTGAATTTAACTTGAAACTAATAAGTACTAGAGGGTTTTATGCAGAACAACATGATGATATATGGGTGAGACTTAACAAATCTAAGGATGGAATGGAAGTTTAGAGTGGAGCAGTGATGGGGAATCAAAGGCTGGAGACGTATTAGTATAATCCTAGTTAGAAATGAGTGAGGATATACAATGGTGCATCTACTTCTGAAAGCTGTATGACAGTTCTTTGAATGATGAAACAAAGTTACCAAATGATTTGGCAATTCCAGTGCTACTTATATCCTCTAGAAAAATGAAAACATATCCACACAAAAACTTTGACACAAATAATTAGAGCAGCATTAGTTATAGTAGGCCAAATGTGGCAACCACCCTGATGTCCATCAACTAATGAATGGACAAATAAAATATGGGGTAGTCATACAATGGAATGTTATCTGACCATTAAAAAAAAATGAAGCAAAACAAAATAAAGCAAAAAGTGAAGTACCAGTACCAGTGACTGCTTGGATGAAACCTGAAGCTTAAAAACACTATGCTCAGTGAAAGGAGGACATCACAAAAATCTAATTGTATATGTGTGCATTCATATGAAAATCAAGAATAAGGAAATCTATAGAGACAAAAAGTAGATTAGTGCTTGCTTAGGGCTAGAGAAGATGAAAAAACAAGTTGGTGATGGATAATGTATATAATGTTTGTTTTTGAGGTGATAAAAATGTTTTAAAATTGTGGAGATGACTATACATATATGTGAACATACCAAAAATCATAGAATTATGCATTTTAAATGGATAAATTATATGGTAGATGAAATGTATCTCAATAAAGCTGTTTAAACAGGAAAAAAGAAAAACGTAGTAATGAGAACCTGAGTAAATGCAAAGCATTAAGAATAAAGAGGAGATAACTGAAAAGTTGACAGATATAAAGTATTTTATGGTGAACTGGACTTCCCAGCTGGCAAGGGGTGGTGGGAGCTGTAAGGGAAAAAGGAAAAATTGGGATGATAATATGGTTTATTGTTTGGGGATATAACAGTGATGGTGATTCCAATTATTGAAAAAAATTGTAAAAAGTCTACAGGAATATTACACATATTTAGAGGTAGTGAGCTAATATATAATTCTGTGCCTTATGTGTTGAGGCTAAGCTGCTGTATATGTAGGATTGCCAGTAGGCTATGTAATATGGATACACCACTTCAGATATCCTTCTACACTATAACTGTAGATTTGAGAGTCACCAGTAGAAAATAAAACCATAAGTATAGGCAATTTCTCCAGAAGGACTATTTTGAGAGGTGTCAGTAAAGACAAAGTATTTTGGAGACCACCGTGGCAGACAGAGGAAGAGGAACTTGGCTAGTGTTATTTTAGAGCTGATCCACTTTGAGTAGGATTTTGAATTAAATAAGATATTACATATTGTCTAGTACAGTGGTTTTCAAATATAGAAGTAGATGACATAGATCACTTAATTCTCATATAATCATAATAGAAGTCCAGAATATAAAATAAGTAAAACAGCTACTCTATTCAAGACAGAGAATGTAAGCATGAACTTCTGGCTGTCCTTACCCACTTTATAGCCAAAGTCAGTGGATTGTTCACTGAAATCCTCTTAGACCTCAGAGATTGCAGTGTGAAATGCCTGCTTTTACTGACATCCTTATTTTACTTAGGAGAGAAATCATGCCTCACTTAGAGGTCTGAGAAGCAGGACTACAATCAGCATTACCTGATGAAGGACTTATTGCAGGAATCAGACCTACCCAACTGCGAGACTAACTAGGGAAGGAAAGGCCCCAGAGTGGAAGCTGGAGAATCAGAGAAGTCAACAATCAGCTCTCCTGAAGCACGGATGCGGACGCAAATGTCCGAGCCTGCAAGGAAGTGTGGGGAACCAGGTATGTCCAGCTTTCACAATGAGACAAGAGGGAGAATTGGTGAAGTCTATGAAAACGGCCACTACATCGGTAATGGACCGGGCAGCCAAGAAGAAGAGCTGAACGCAGAGCAAGGCAGCTGGAGGGCGTGCTAGAATTCACCGGCATCTCTGCCTGTCTTTGACCTTCATGGAAGCAGGACAACTTTTAGAGAGTAAGCTGCTATTTCATTCCACCTTCTAAATCTCATGCAGAATTCCCTTTTGGGCACCTTCCATTCTGGAAAGTGATTTCTGGGAAATACGGCTTCTGTTTAGGTAGGTTGACCCAGGAGAAAAACACCACAGTGACACTGACAAAACTTGAAGACAGTCTCTCACTGAACAATTAATTAATGCAAAAGCTGGCTATTTTAATCATGGAGTTCATTTAAAAACTTATCTAAGTACAGTTAACACACAATGTTATGCTAGGTGCAGGTGTACAACATAGTGATTCAACAAGTTTATATGTTACGTTATGCTCACCACAAGTGTAGCTGCCATCTGTCCCCATCTGTCCCAATGTTATTAGAATATCATTGACTACATTCCTTATGCTTTGCCTTTTATGCCCCTGACTTATTCAGTCCATAACTGGAAGCCTGCACTTCCCACTCCCCAGAATTCATTGTGTGTGTGTGTGTGTGTGTGTGTGTGTGTGTGTGTGTTTAACTCATAAGAACTCTTTTTTGTTCTTTGCACTTTTTAAATTTTTTTAAAAGATTTTATTTATTTATTTACAGAGAGATCACAAGTAGGCAGAGAGACAGGCAGAGAAAGAGGGGGAAGCAAGATCCCTGCTGAGCAGAGAGCCCGATGTGGGGCTTGATCCCAGGATCCTGAGATCGTGACCTGAGCGGAAGGCAGAGGCTTAACCCACTGAACCAGCAAGGTACTCCTGTTTGCACTTTTTTAAAAAGCAGATTTTTTTTTTTTCCTGAAATCTCCTCTTGGGTCCGAGAATAGTAATTAGAAATATATTAAAAGTCGATCTTTGGTTTCCTGAATTATATATTTCTATTCTTTTTTGTTAAGTCTGCCTATTTTGCTTATACTTGGCTTTGCATTCTATACTAATTCATTTGCTCATGCTGTTTATTTTTCTCTAATTTACTATGATCTTTATTTGAGTGTACCTATTTATAACATATGCGCTCTACTGTTAGTGTAAGTAGCTAACACAGGCTTCTTTAGCAGTTCTTTAGCTAAACTTTAGCAGTTTAGCAGAAATGAGACTATTTCTCCATTTCCAGTTTAAAATGGAAATATGAGTTATTAATTCCATTAAGTGAAAAGAGTTCATATGGATTTTCTAGGTAAATATCCATAATTAGGAAAGAAAAAAAAAGGTATTTCTCTTAGTATAGGAAGATAATATATTGTTCCACAGCCTTTATTCAAATTTTCTCTCCTGTCCCAACACTTTCTCTAGGATTTAAACACATCTCTCCTGCTCTGTAGAAACCACTTCTTATGCTTTAGCTTGAAGCCAATAGCCAATCCTGCCAGCTCTTCCATTTTCCCTGAGAAAGGGACACTGTTAACCACCTACTTATACAATGTTATAAAATAAATTATAGAGCTGCCTGGGTGGTTCAGTGGGTTGTGTCCAACTCTTGATTTCAGTTTGGGTCATGATTTTGGAGTTACGGGATTGAGACCTGCATCGAGCTCTGCACTCAGCATGGAGTCTACTTGTCCTTCCCTCCTGCTCATGCTCGCGCACACTCTCTCTCTTTCAAATAAAAATCTTAAAAAAAAAAAATTATATTGACAATTATTCCCTGATTTTGTCAAGTTATTTATAGATTGACGTTAATCCAGAGCTTCCTTAGGAAAGTCCATGCCCATAATACCTATGTTCTCCATCTATTAGATTTCATATGCTTGCTTCCTCACATATTCCTAAGATTTCTGGACAACCCATGACACCTATTATACTTTTTTGACACTGTTAGAATTTAAGGTTCTTTTGTAAATATTATTTTTTTTAAGTCTATTGCCAGATAAAACACTTGGTAGATATAGAAGTATGTGCCACCATATTTAAACTGAAGAACTCTGTTGGACCTCATAGAAATACTACCCTGACAGATGGACAATTTGGGGTCCTTGGCCCATGTCTCACACCATGGTACAACTAATCCTTTAGAATGTCTTCCTTAAAGTGCTCTAGGCTCCCCTCTAGTGCCTGGGATCAGCCAAAGTAAAAGAGATATGAAGACTGGGTTCCCAGAGAAAGGACAAGACCACATTTTCTTGGGTCACAATTTACATCTATTGAGGAGCTTTCTAACTTTTTATTCCCAGCTGCCACACGCTGGATCAACCTGAGGCATTGCAAAGCTCTAGAGACCTGGTAATTTGCTGCATCCTGGAAAGGTAGGCTAGTAAGTGAATCACTTCCACTGGGTTTCCCTTTTTTTTTTTTTTTTTTTTTTTGTGAGACCCATTAGGTTTACAGTGTTTCCAACATGCTGACTTTAGATGATTTTTGCTCACACTGGATACAAGACAAGCTCAGGGCTTTGGAATATGAATGGTGTATTACTGATTTGCTCATCCATGAGTCCCTGTCTGGGTTTTCATTCATCCCTCCTCCTACTATCATCCTGGTGGTGCTAACAGCCACCATTTACCCTGAGCAAGCTCTGCATCACATGTCAAGGCAGTCATCCAGGCTTGTCTGTCCTTTATCTTCAAAAAGGCTTTGGAGGCCTTTGCTTTGCAATGTCAGTGAACCTCTCCAATAAATGTCCTTTCCTGCATTGAATGCATGTGGAAATGTTTTGCTCTCATGGGTGGATATTAAGTCATGCAAAGGTGAGACAGACAAAGAGAACTTTGGCAAGCAGAACCCCTCTTATTTTTCCATCAGTAAACTCCTTCACCGTCCTCCTTATTGGTAGTGATGAATGCAAGGCAAGGTACAATCAACACTGAGATCACATTCAAGAATGGAGTGATTATGCCCTAAAGACTTCAAGAAGTTGTTGGAAGCTGCGGTGTTCTACCTTTACATTATAAAATTCTGAACAGCATATTTAACATGACCAGAAGAAGAATTATTGCTCACATTTTCCTGAATATTCAGGCCAAGGCTTTTATTCATGGTTATTACCAACAAAGCATAGGGACAACCTCTGTAAGAATCACTAAAAGCTAATATTTACCAAAAGCATGAAAGATGATACTGTATCATGAGAAATGGTGTGCCATTAAATAAGTGCTATTAGAGAACAGCAGAAACTGAAGACCTATATGGTTTCAATAAATACCATATTTGAAGAGCTATGGTATTGCGAGTAATACTAGTTGACTACCTTATCCCATGTGTATTATAGTTTTCTAGGGCTGCCGTAACAAAGTAATACAAACTGAGCCACTTAAGTAATAGAAATGTATTGTCTTACAGTTCTGGAGGCCAGAATTCCAAGATCAGTGTATTGGCAGGTGTATAACCCCTCTCAAGGTGTTCAGAGATCCAAAGAATTCCTTGTCTTGTGGCAGCATAACTCCAATCTACATGTGGTGTTCTGTGTACATCTGTGTCCACATTTCCTCTGTTTATAAAGTTATCAACCATACTGCAGTAGGAGCCCACCCTACTCCAATATAACATCACCTTAACTGATTATAGCTACAACAGTCTTATTTCCAAATAAGGTCATATTCTGAAGTACAAGAAATTTGGGCTTTAATATATGATTTTGGGTTGACCTGGTTCAACCCCCAATATCAGGTATTAGGAGATACAAAATTATCTAGCAGCAGTCAATTTATCAGTAAAGGAAATCAAGATATGGTTCCTGGACATGAACTATAGGAAGAGTTACCTGAACATTATGAAAGACATTCATGTGATGGGACAGTAAAACACATGAGTTCATAACTCTTTTCTATCAAATTGTTGTAATTTTAATTATGTAGGTTGCTAGTTAAGAAAATGGGCAAGAAATTATTTCTTACAGTTTAAGTACACAATTTGATTTTTTTCTATCTAAATGTTCTATAAGAAATATTTCTAAATAAAAAAGATTTCCTCATGTCTTCCTAAGTTAAATTATTTTAATGTAGGTATAATTCCTCATAAAGTCATGTTTATATAAAATTAGTGTTTAGTGAAAAGGCGATTTTAAAAATGGAGAAAAACCTTGCTGGGATTTTGAATAGTTGTTGACAAATCCTTCTTATAGAGTATTTTTGGCATATTGCTTGAGCCAAGGACAGCATTTGGAAAGTCTGTCTGTGTATAAATTTGGAAAGTACAAATTGACAATATGCTTGATGACATGTCAAGAAATATTTCCAAATATTTCTGGTGTCAGCACAATTCAGATTCAAATAAGAATTTGTCTGAAACAAGACCATTTATATGTAAACTAGTAAATAAGATGGAAGGAGAGAAAAGAGATGAGATGAGCTTTGTCACCACTGCTGGATTTCAGAGTAATCAGTAAATGCCCTGTACAAAATGATCACTTGTCATAAAGTAAACAAATACAGAACATTTTGGTTATCTGTCCAGGCAAAAAAAGGCACAATGATTATGCAATTTAAAAAATTATATACCATCGCCCAGAATATATTATCCAGAATCTTCTTTTTAATGAGATTTTTCTAGTGAGCTCATTAAGTATGATCCCAGTACTAATTTTGGGTGTAGTCATTTGCTCAAATTTGATTAAATTTGCTCAAACCTAGCTCTAGAAACTGATATGACTCCTTTTGCCTTTCTTTCTTCCTTCCTTTCTTTCTTTCTTTCTTTCTTTTAAGAGAATCAAAGAGACAGAGAGAGCACAAGTAGGAGGGGCACAGGGGAGGGACAGAGAATCTTAAACAGAGTCCACACTAAGCATGGAAATCAGATCACAACCTGAGCTAAAACCAAGAGTCACACACTCAACTGACTGGGCCACCCAGGTACCTACTTCCTTCTTTGTGTCTTAATTCAATTAACTGGAATGAGACTTGACATTGAATAGCAGATATCTTGAAGGTAAAAGATGTTGAGTACTTCCATTGAGTATATCCAAGTAAAATTCTAGAGAAATAACATCTACACATTTATACATTTTAAATCCTTTAGCAAACAAAATTAAACTTATAACATCCTTAAAGATTTTTTAAATTAATTAATTAATTTATTTTTTAATAACCCCAGGGGTACAGGTCTGTGAATCGCCAGGTTTACACACTTCACAGCACTCACCATAGCACATACCCTCCCCAATGTCCATAACCCCACCCCCCTCTCCCAACCCCCCTCCCCCCGGCAACCCTCAGTTTGTTTTGTGAGATTAAGAGTCACTTATGGTTTGTCTCCCTCCCAATCCCATCTTGTTACATTTATTATTTATAAAATTTCCCCCCAGAATTATGTATTATTTATGGAATATTTTCTGTGTGTTAAGGAACTTTTCTTATGGAAAATGAATGTGGTTGGTGAGTTACAAGCAAATGAGACAATGAAACAAGGTGTGATACGGGAGGCAGTCTGGAGCCAGATTTTCACAGTCCATACATATCAATATAAATGATTTGGACTTTAATAGAATTGTGATGTTTGAGAATGCCACAGTGACATAAATTCATATTGGATTGCCCCTTTTGTAAGACAATTCTAAATTCTGGGCAAAATATAAAAAAGAAAAAACACTCAAAAAGCATAACCCTCTGAAGGCATTGGAGTATGCCCAAATGCAGGCAGAGTTTGGAAGGTTATCAAGACTTAGAAAAGAGGATACTCCAGGGTGGGCTTTCAATTTTATACTTTATGGCCTAAGGCGGGGGACACGTTTGGCAAACAAAGAATGGCTAGAACTCTAATTGAAAACTTGCTGTTATCTTAACTGTGTATAACTATAGGTAAGATGTTGTTTTTCTTTGGCTACTTTAAAGATTTTTTTTTTCTTAGTCTTTGGTTTTGGGAAATTTAATTATGAGGTGGAAGCATGAATTTCTTTGGGTTTATCCTGTTAGGGGTTCACCCAGTTTCTTTAATCTGTAGAGGCTCAGATGCCCACTTGGCTTTGCTGACACCAGGAGTAAGAAAAAGAGAAGTACTTACTAAACATAACCTGAAGGGCGCCTGGGTGGCTCAGTGGGTTAAGCCTCTGCCTTCTGCTCAGGACGTGATCCTGGGGTCCTGGGATCCAGCCCCGCATTGGGCTCTCTGCTCAGCGGGGAGCCTGCTTCCCCCTCTCTCTCTGCCTGCCTCTCTGCCTGCTTGTGATCTCTGTCAGATAAATAAATAAAATCTTAAAAAACAAACAAACTAAAAAACATAACCTGAACTGTCTTCTTCAGCCTTATTGATGCTGGATGGGACCCGTGGAAGCTCTGCTCACCTCCACACCCAGCTGATACTACCTTCGTGAGGGAATTAAAGCACTTTTGGCTGCTGTGAGGTGGGGAACTGGAAGATCAGCTCCCTGCTCTGCACTCCCACTACCCCTAAAACACACTACCCTCATAAAGTTATAGCAGGCAGAAGATAATGGAGCAGATCCCCACTGGCCTGTAAGACAGCACCTGGCGGGAAACTGTAGTGTAATGTCTATGGCCATGGTATGGGGAAAGGGAGAGGGTTGGATGGAAGACCTGCTTCTTTCAAAGGCCGATGAAATTGCATGGAGGAGGCAGTTTTCCTTTGGGGTTTGAGTGAAGTAGGGCAGATATTTCCAAACACATTTTTGTTGTTTTTAGGCTACTCTTTTCCTGGTCCTTTAGCTGGAAGAATCAGGCTCTTCTTTGTAGCGTGTGTGTGTGTGTGTGTGTGTGTGTGTGTGTGTGTGTGTGTGCATGCCTCTTGACAGTCATAGGTTGTAGGTTTCTATACCACCCTGTCCAGAATGTATGTGAAGGAATAACAGACCCAGGGAACTCAACACAGTTTGTTTTCCAAGTAATGAGGTCTCTAGGTAAGCCACCTTCTCGTCTTTTTACATTTGCTTGTCTTATTGTGTTCAAGTTTTGTTTGTTTGTAACTGGGAGGACATGGAGAAAAGAGGCTATTCTTATATGGTAGTTTAGGGAGTTATCACATTTAACTCTTGTTGGCAATAAAGGGCACCATGTGAGGGTGATTAGGCAATGATGCAGTGCTCTGTGATGAACATGTTTTTTAACATGGGTATGTTTTCTAAGAGTATGGAAACATATTCCAAATATGAGCAAAGGCTGAAAAGATTGAAAGTGCAGATTGGAGAATGGTTTATAGTTTATAGTCAGGGGATGACTATAGCAAATACTGCATGAGTCTACCCAATTTCCTTCACTCATGTCTACATGCTGACACCAGCAAGATGGAACCACTAGAGATTTAATGCTGGAAGCAGCCAGTGATGTTGTGGGAGGTGGTATATAAATACCTCAGCTTCCTCACCCACAGTTGAGATAACTGATGCAAATTTCACATTGCCACCAGGGGTTTTAGACAGACCTACAGACCTCTGTAGGACACTGAACTCAAGCTTCCCACACTGTACAATGATTATTGAATTAGAAACTCCATAAAGCATCTTTTTCACCCAGCTTCACTTTGCATTTTAGATTTGCTAATATATACCACATCTCCATGATGTTAGAGAAACTCTACCTGCAAAGCTGTTCACACTGAAATTAAATGCTGGATTATCCATCTCCTCTCTTCCTCCTCACATAGAGAACAATGGTGACATATGAAAAATTTAAAATTTAAATATGTATTTGCTTCGAAACATTCCTTCATCCTTTGAAAGTTCTAAGAAAACCTGGGGAACCAAAAAGGCAGTGCTGGGAATCCCTGGCTTGAAGAAAAATGTTCTTTTGTAATCAGTCTTTTCTGTTGCAAGGAATATTATTCAGCATTCATCTGATATAAAGGTCATTTGGTACATTTCTGTATAATCTATTCCAGATCTGACTTGCGTAACTCAGACTGACGCTTGTATATGAAAATATCCTTAGATCTTTGTCCTCTTGAATTTACAAGGAATAAATGATTAAAATGACCTAAAACATAATAGTCCTGAGACATAAACACCACATTTGTACATTAATTGTTTAAACCAGAATATAAATTTTCTGGGGCTCCAGTTAGTCCTTAAATTTTCACTTTTACAGTATGATGGATAAAGTTAAAAGATGAGCTTTAAGATAGACTTTATCTTTCAAGAGCCTATGTTAATGGGTACATTACTTCATCATTACAAGCCCCAGCTTCTTCATTTTTAAAATGAAAATGGTAAACTTTTCCTGTCTGCCTCAGAGAAGTGTTACACAGAAGAAATGAGATCATTTATATGAGCATATTTTCTAGAATATAAAGAGTTCTTATAGAACTTTTTCTTTTTATCATCAATATTAAAATTACTATTAAGATGATTTCCCCAAAGGTTAGCTAGAATATTTAAGCCATCCCTCAGGCTCACTGTTTTCTATCTGAATTTGACCTAAACTTGCCAAAATGCTACTCACAAATTAAAACAAAAACAAAAAACCCTCTATTTTGAAATTATTAGCATGATGACTCTAACATACAAATACAGAAAATGTAAATGATAGATTCATTAGCTGTGGTACCATGGAATATACTGAGGCTACAGATAACTACCAAATAAACACATATTTTCTCTTGTTCTTAATTGTCTAGGTTACCAAGAGGCCTTACTGACTGACAGTTTCATTTACAATTTCAGAAAAATTCTATACTTCAGAATGTTTATACCTGTGGCCTTGGTCACAGTTGTGTTAACTCAGGTGATCACCTATGAGAATACTTTTTGATGGGTTGATGAGGAAAATACTTTCTGTTCTTCCAATTTATTGAAGGTTCATTAGAAAGAGCAAAGATTGGGGAATGAGACTATCATGGGTTCAAATCTATCCTCTGTGAGTTACAACTTCTGTGACTCCTAAATCTCATTGTTATTATTCGTAAAAATGAGATGATTCACACAGGCTTGAGAATATTTGGTAGTGTTTGTGGCATGTAATGTTATCTAAAATGCCATTAAACTACATGCTTTAGGTATTTCTTGATGATACTGATTAACTATACATTCCTTTTTTTTTTTTGAGGTGTATACCTCTTTTTTTTTTTTTAAGATTTTATTTATTTATTTGACAGAGAGAGATCACAAGCAGGCAGAGAGGCAGGCAGAGAGAGAGGAGGAAGCAGGCTCCCTGCTGAGCAGAGAGCCCGATGCGGGGCTCGATCCCAGGACCCTGAGATCATGACCTGAGCCGAAGGCAGCGGCTTAACCCACTGAGCCACCCAGGCGCCCCTCTTTTTTTTTTTTTAAAGATTTTATTTATTTATTTGACAGAGAGAGATCACAAGTAGACGGAGAGGAAGGCAGAGAGAGAGAGAGGGAAGCAGGCTTCTTGCTGTGCAGAGAGCCCAATGTGGGACTCGATCCCAGGACCCTGAGATCATGACCTGAGCCGAAGGCAGCGGCTTAACCCACTGAGCCACCCAGGCGCCCCAGATTAACTATACATTTCTTAATAGTCATGTGGACCACTCCATTGGTATGGGCTGAACTTACATATAAATATGTAACTACCTTAAATTTACCTAATTAATTCATACAACAAGTACTTGCTACCTGCTAAGTTTTTCTATATGAATTCATATCAAAACCTAATTCGTAATATCTTTATTTTTCAATTTTCAAAATCAGAGATTAAGAACTTGCCCAGATTGTCCCTCTGAGTGTAGAAATATATTGATTGTATGATATACTTCATTTCATTAAACTATATTTCAATTTCATCGGTCAATGTTATTTTGAAGATCTCTAAGCATTCTGACTAGTTCTAGCTTTCCACAGTTTTTAATCAGCCTTCCTTGCTTTTTCCATATCATAACAAGGTTTCTTAGTGATGGAAGAAAACCTCAGAAAAATACAATCAAAGACATTTAGGATAAAAAAAAAAAAAAGGCATATTCTGTTTAGAAAAAGTCTATAGTTTTAGTAGAGTGACGTTTCTAACTGACAAAATCTCCATTCGACTGAGGGGGGAAATGTGTTTTTGGCAAGCCGCAGAGTCCACAACACAAAGTGTTAAAAGCAACTTTTGTGTCACCTGCCAAATTTAGAATTGATGGCATGGGGCCCCAAATCTCGGCTCTCTGCACCCCTTGACGTGAATGGGACCTGGATTTCTGCCATCCTTTTGGTGGTAATGGTTCCATTCACGTCCCACAAAGCCTGTGAAATTACTGAGATTCTGGGAGAGAAAGTGAAATCACCCACACAGACAATCTAGAGTCTTCCAACATAACTGTTTATATACTTCTGTATCCAGATATTTTTATTGTTACCTAAGTTATGAAAAGTTTGGCTTAAGCACATGCCTTAAAGGAAATTATAAATATTAACAGATTGAACACGCAGCCAGGAGAAACTTTGTGCAATGTAGTAATTTTCATGTTTTTCACTGAAATACTCGTATCAGCACAGGGCAGTGAATGCATACCCCCAGAGATCAAGTGCCTAAGCCTGAAGCAAACCAGATAGAAGAACAAACATTCTTTGAAGTCTCCTTTTTCATATTAAAATTTCACATACTTTTTGCATTCTGCTCCATAATGTATCTTTGCTTATTTTAATATAAAAGTAATGTGTTTTCCACAAATCTTCAAACAAAATTCATGTTTCTATACAATGTTTTGAGTCATATAGTATAGTGGATATGATTATAGATTCTGCAATGGGACTGCTGATTTGAAATGTCATCACCATTGTGTACTAGCTCTGTGCCTCTGGGAGAATGGGAATGGGGTGGGATAAGGAGAGATGGAAGAGGGAGATGGAGAGAGAGGGATTGAGAAAGATTTATTTTAAGGAATTAACTCATGAGATTATGGAGACACAGGGAATAGCCAATGTTTTAGTTCAGATCCAAAGGTCATTGTCTAGGGCTGCCATAACAAAAAATGACTAGCTTAAACAATAAAAATTAACTTGTCAGTTCTCAAGCCTGTAAGTCCATGATCAGTGTATTGCAAGACTGGTTTCTCCCAAGATTCTTTCCTTTGCTTGCAGATAGCTGTCTTCTTGCTGTGTCCTCACATGGTCTTTCTTCTATATGTCTCCATTTCTTTTCTTTGTGTCTCTTTTCTTTGTTTGTTTGTTTGTTTTTAATATTTTATTTATTTGAGAGAAAGTGAGTGTGAGCTGGGGGGAGGGACAGAGAGAGAGAGAGAGAGGGAGAAAGACAAGCAGACTCTCCGCTGAGCGTGGAGCCCACTGTGGGACTTGATGTGAGGCTCTATCCCAAGGACCCTGAGATCATGACCTCAGCTGAAGTCAGAAGCCTAAACAGCTGAGCCACCCAGGCACCCCTCTTTTGGTCTTTCTGTAAGGATACTAGTCATATTGGATTACAGGCCCACTCTATTGAGCTCACTTTAATTTAATTACTTTTTGAAGGCTTTATCTTCAAATTCAGTTATATGGATTAGGGCCCACTCATAGGACCTCATGGAATCTTAATTACCTCTTTAAAGTTCTTATCTACAAACATAATTATGCTTGAGGTACTGGGTGTCCAGATTTTAACATATGAATGTGTTTGTTGGGGGGACACAATTCAACCTATGTCATCTATAGTCAGTTGACTTTAAGTAAAGGTGATTACTCTTGATAGCATTGATGACTTTATTTAATAAGTTGAAAGGTCTTAAAAACAAACAAACAGGGGCGCCTGGGTGGCTCAGTGGGTTAAGCAGCTGCCTTCTGCTCAGGTCATGATCTCAGGGTCCTGGGATCGCGCCCCGCATCGGGCTCTCTGCTCGGCAGGGAGCCTGCTTCATCCTCTCTCTCTGCCTGCCTCTCTGCCTGCTTGTGATCTCTCTCTGTCAAATAAATAAATAAAATCTAAAAAAAAAAAAAAAAAGGAAAGGAAAGAAAATGAAAAGAAAGGAAAGGAAGGAAGGAAGGAAGGTAGGGAGGTATGTGGGAGGGAGGGAAGAAAGGACAAGAGAGAGAGAGATGAAAGAAAGAAAGAAAGAACAAAGGAAAGAAGGAAGGAAGGAAGGAAAGAAGGAAGGAAGGAAGGAAGGAAGGAAGGAAGGAAGGAAGGAAGGAAGGAAGAAAGAGAAAGAAAGGTAGATAAATGATGCCTGGAGAAGAAATTCTGCCTTAAGACTGTAGTACCAACTCCTACCTCAGTTTCCTGTCTGCTTGCCTTGTGGATTTCAGACTAGCCAATCCCAAGAATCACAGGAGCTAATGCTTTTAAATGAGCCATATACTTATGTATAATATTTATATATTAGGTAATATTATATGAGAACTCTGACTGATATATTCTAAAGTGGAATTAAGCCTTGAGAAGGAATGGAGTACTGAGACTCGCTAAAGAAGGCATGCAACTATCATGCTGAGTGAAAGAAAAGTCACAAAAGAACACATAATTTGTGACTGCATTTGCATAGAATACCATATTAGGCAATCTGTGGAGAAAGATAGATTAGAAATTGCTTAGGGATGAGGATGATGATGAGATACGGGAGTGATAACTAAATTGCACAGGATTAGTAGTTGAGGTGAGGAAGATGTTCTACATGTTTCTATAGTGGTGGTTGCACACAGCTACAAATATACTAAAAAAAAATCACATTTTATAATATATAATATTATATATAATACAGTTTTTAAAATGCATTTTTAAAAGTAGATTTAGTGCTAAATCATAAGTGTATTTGACTCATAAATTGTGAATAGTGAGAATATAATTGACATACACACACACACACACACACACACACACACAAAGGGTAAGGAGGGAGACTCTGTGGTAGAAGCTAGAACCCTGACTGACCAAGGGGCCATAATACGATATCAATTTATAAGATTAATTTCTAAGAATTTTAATGGATCTGACCTATAACTCATTTATGTCAGTGTCTCTTCTTTCAAGTTGATCTCATTAAGGTCAGGCCCTGAATCCCTTATTTGAGTGCAGTACCCACTTGAACAAAGCAGTCAGATAAAATGATGGCCAAGCCCTTTGTAGTTCTAACACTGTTAAGGTTAGAAACTCATCTTCACTGGAATATAAGGGCTTTTTTTTTTTGGTAAGATTTTATTTAGGGGGCGTTTTGGTGTTTCAGTGGGTTAAGCCTCTGCCTTCGGCTCAGGTCATGATCTCAGGGTCCTGGGATTGAGCCTCTCATCAGGCTCTAGGCTCCGCAAGGAACCTGCTTCCCCCTTTCTGCCTGCCTCTCTGCCTACTTGTGATCTCTCTCTCTCTCTCTCTCTCTCTGTCAAATAAATAAATAAATAATCTTTAAAAAATTTAAAAAAGATTTTATTTAGTTATTTGAGAAAGAGAAGAAGAGTACACGAGTGGGGGGAAGGGCACAAGGACAAGAAGACCCCCTGCTGAGTGGGGAGCCTGACATGGGGCTCAATCCCAGGATCCTGAGACCATGACCTGAGCCAAAATCAGACACTTAACTGACTGAATCCACCCAGGCACCCTGGAATACAAGGACTTTTTATTGAATATTGGATTGCTCTATGTAGAAGGAAAATAATCACCATATTACTCTATGGAGAATATGTAAAGTATGTTATATGTCTCAAATACATGTTACATGAACATCACATTTTGTCTTCTATTTTATTCTATTAAATAAATGTAGGGTGCAATTTTCACCTACAGATAATTATTATGTTTGGATGTCTAGGTTATGAACAAGAGGAATTATTTTTGATACCTTAATAATATAGGGAAGAACCATATTAGACATTTTAAACTTTCATGTTCTTTTTTTTTTTTTTCAAAATAAATTTGGATTTTGCAATAGATATTTTACAGTGATGAATATACTTTCCCTCCCATTTTATTTGGGTGTATCAGCATCTTTTTAACAATTTTAGGAGTGTGCCAGTTGATGTTCTCATCTTATAAGGACATATACAATTCTTAGCTCTTAAGAATTAGTTTAGGGCTAAATTGTAAGTTTATTTGGTTCACAAATGGTGAATAGAATGACCACATATTTGGAAATGCAAATATCCAATAAAAGAGACTATTGCTTGATATTTAAGGCCTAATTAATTACAGTGTTCCACCAACAGGAGTATTTCACCCAACGTTTTTTGCTGTTTTCTTAAATTATATAATCATTAGTAGCACAGTGATTCAATGAAAAAATAAAAATTCTTCCAGGAATGCAGAAACTAGAAGATAGACAGGACATACTTGTCTGAGTTACTGGTTTCTAGAACTTTATACAGTTGTCCAACCATCAGAGGCAGAGAAGAGATTTCATCCCCATGTCCTCTTAAAACCACATATTTTTGAAACCTAGGTTATGTTCAAGGTCATTAGAGTCGGTAAGACCGAGTATCAAGAGACATAAACTTACTTTGTTGTAAGAAAAAGAGAGAGAATGTCTGCACTGATGAATTTTCTGAAATTCTCTTTGTAATAAAAATGGGTGTGATTAATTTGTTCTTTTATAAGAGTTTCATTTTGGTCTGAGTAAGTGGGGGCCATCCCATAGACATATAGAAAGCATGTTTAACTGGTTTGGAATATAGGCTTTCTGATGAGAGAGAACTGTAGTCACCCCAGACTGAGCCACTTAATTCATCTAAGCCTTCCTTTCATTAATCATAAAATACCTACTGTGTAGGTTTATTGTACAAAAACACATATAAAGGACTTAGAATATTTATTGCCATGTTGAAAGTGTTCAATCAGTGGTGGTTGCCTCAAATCCTTGTCAAAGAACAAAAGAGGATTAAGATTTTTTTAAAGGTATTGAGGCTTGGATCTTTCTCTAGTTGTTAATTCTGTGAAATTGAATAATTCATACACTTTTTACTCTTGAAAGAAGTAACATAGGAAGTCACTTTTTTATACTTCATGGCAAACTAAGGTCATTTATTATGCACTATATAGTGTGTACAATACAGCTGTACCTCAGAGGTAATACAGGTTCCATTCAAGACCACTACAAGAAAGTGAATTTTGCAATAAAGTGATCAAATGAAACGTTAATGAAAATGAAGTGATCAAAATGAACATTTTGGTTTTTCAGTGTCTCTAAAAGTTATATTTACACTATACTATAGTCTATTAAGTATTCAACAGCATTGTGTTTAAAGAAGACAATGTACATACCTTAATTAAAAAAAATACTTGATTGCTAAAAAATGCTCACCATCACCTAAGCTTTCAGCAAATCTTTGCTGGAGGGTCTTACCTTGATGTTGATGGCTGTTGACTCATCAGGGTGCTGGTTGATGAAGGTTGGGGTGGTTGTGACAATTTCTAAAAATAAAACAATGCAAGTTGCAGCATCAATTCAGGCTCTGCTTCTAATTCTAGTTTCCTTGTTTTTTCTACTACATCTGCAGTTACTTCCTCCACCCCTCCAAGACACTCATGAGGGCTGGAATGAACTTCCAAATTCCAGCTGATATTGATATTTTGACTTCTTCCCATGCATCACAAATATTCTTAATGGTATGAAAAATAGTGAATCCTTTCCCGAATCTTTTCAATTTACTTTTCCCATCCATCACAGTAATCTCTATCTCTGGCATCTACAGCCTTATGAAATGCATTTCTTAAATAGTAAGATCTGAAAGTCAAAATTACTCCTTGATCCAAGGGCTGCAGAATAAATGTGTTTGCAGGCATGAAAATAACATTAATCTCATTGGATATCTCCATCAGAGCTCTTAGGTGACCAGGCACATTGTCAAAGAGCAGTTGTATTTTGGAAGAATCTTTATTCTGAGCAATAGGTATAAACAGTGGGTTTAAAATATTCAGTAAACCAGGTTGTAAACAGATGTGCTGTCATCCAGGCTTTGTTGTTCCATTTATAGAGTTCTGGCAGAATAGATCCAGCAAAATTCTTTTTTTTTTTTTAAGATATTTATTTATTTATTTGAGAGAGAGAGAGAGAAAGAGAGAGAATACACATATAAGCAGGGTGAGGGGTAGAAGGAAAGGCAGATAATCCCAAGCAGCCTTTACACTGAGCATGGAGCCTCATGTGGGGCTCTTATCTCATGACCCTGAGCATGACCTGAGTTGATACAAACAGTCGGATGCTCAACGACTGAGTCACCCAGGCACCCCATCCAGCATAATTCTTAAGGGAACTAGGGTTTCAGAATGGTAAGTGTACCTTGGCTTCAACTGAAAGTCACCAGCCAAACTAGCCCCTAACAAGAGAGTTCGTCTGTCCATTGAAACTTTGAAGCCAGGCATTGACTTCTCTCCTCTAGCCATGAAAAGTCCTAGATGGTATCTTCTTCCCACAGAAAGCTGTTTCATCTACACTGAAAATCTGTTGTTTAGAGTAGCCACTTTCCTTAATTATCAGCTAGATTTTCTGGAGAGCTTGCTGCAGCTTCTACATCAGCACCTACTTCTTCACCTTGCCCTTTTCTGACTTGGAGACAGCGTCTTTCCTTAAACCTCATGAACCAACTTCTGCTAGCTTCGAATGTTTCTTCTACTGCTTCTTCACCCCTCTTAGTCTTTACAGAATTAGAGAGTTAGGCCTTGCTCTAGATTAGGCTCTGGCTTGAGTAAATGTTGTGGCTGCTTGATTTTTCTATCTAGACCACTAAAATTTTCTCCATATCAACAATAAGATCGTTTTGCTTTCTCATCATTCATGTGTTCATTAGAGTAGCACATTTTTATTTCTTTTAAAAACTTTTCCTTTGCACTCACAACTGGGATGTGGTTGATACAAAAGGCCTAGCTTTTGAGCTTAGCTTGGCTTTGGATGTGCCTTCCTCACTAGACTTAATCATTTCTAGCTTTGACTTAAAGTGAAGGACATCCCACTCTTCCTTTCACTTGAACACTTACGGGTTATTTCAGGGTTACTTACTGGTCTAATTTCCATATTGTTCTGTCTCAGGGAATAGGGAGGTCCAAGGAGAAGAAGACAGATAGGGCAAGGCTGGTCAGTGGAGCAGTAAGAACATACACAACATTTATTGATTAAGTTTGCTGTTTTATATGGGTGTGGTTTATTGTTTGTTGGTCATACCCTTGTCATCTTTATCAGGGTTATCTTCCATAATCATTAGAATTGAATAGTTAATTTCTGTTCTCACTGTCCTTCCCCAAGTGGGCTTCAAAAAGGGTTTGAAAATGATATTCAAATGGCATATTAGATTGTTTTAGGAAACTTAAAACTGAAATGTTAATACATTATATGGAATTTATGCAGTAGAAACTTAGATAAATAAATGGGCAGATTTTTAAAAATTTTATGATCAGATATATTCTCTCTTCATTGCTTTAGAAAAATAGGAATAAGAGGTCAATCTGAATTAGTTATGCAAGAATGTGAATAGTTTTTAAAAATATTCACTTTGATTATTTTTTAAAGATTATTAACCAAAAAAAGAAGTCTATTACTCATAAGAATAATAACACTAATAATGATAACAATGACATTTACATAATCCTGGGTCCTAGGCACTGCTCTAAGAACATTCTTATTAACATTCATATATTAATGAATTTAATGTTCACATATATTAACTCAAGGACAATTGAAGAATTGTAATAAAAAATAATATTAAATAGTCTTCATTTCATTATGTCTACACAACATAAACAGTACATGAATTTCCTACTTTAAACTTATTCTTAAACCCTGTGTACATTTTTCTAAACATAGCTAGAAATTTCCTACTTAAATAATCTTCCTATTATATTCATCCTGCTTTCACTTCCTGGTGAAGTTCTATGAATATTTCAAGAATACAGCCCAAGTGTCACTTCGTATCTATCCTATCCTTTTGTTTCTAATATGAAAAATATGAAAATAAACTATATACTTTATATACTCTGTTTAGCTTCCATATTACTTTTTATGCCACTCTACATCATAATACCTTATAATTATTTGATTGATTGTCCTTTTCCTTTTGGTAGTTCTAGCCTCCAAAAATTACATACTGTCTTTGGCACATATAGAACAATGTTTAAACTTGATTTGTGGGACAATACAATAGCAAATGTGTACTGTCTCAAGTAATTGCAAAATCAGGAATCAGTTTCCTAGTAAACCACAAAAGATTCTACTCCTTTTAAAGTTGAACTCTGTGTATTACCTTTAGGCATTGCCATGCTCCTTGAATATTTTTGTGCTGAAGCTAGCTGGCCTCGTATGGCAGTTTATGTCCTTATCAAATATGCACTGATTGGGGCGCCTGGGTGGCTCAGTGGGTTAAGTCACTGCCTTCGACTCAGGTCATGATCTCAGAGTCCTGGGATCGAGCCCCGCATCGGGCTCTCTGCTCGGCAGGGAGCCTGCTTCCTCCTCTTTCTCTCTGCCTGCCTCTCTGCCTGCTTGTGATCTCTCTGTCAAATAAATAAATAAAATCTTTAAAAAAACAAAAACAAAAACAAAAACAAAAACAAATATGCACTGATAAATCATTTTTTTTTTCTGTAGGCAGGATTTAGTTTTTGTTTCTCCTAGCTATAACATTTAACCAAAAAATAAATAAATAAAAAATAAAAGACATGTAGTATCAGATTTTAGAATAGATGGATGCCAAAAGGATAAGAGACCTAAACAGAAGTTGGGTGGAAGAGGATGAGTGCTATACAAACAGTCAGTTTATTTTTTTTTTTTAAGATTTTACTTATTTATTTTAGAGATAGAGGGAGAGAGGGCAGGGGGGTCAGAGAGGAGCAGAGGGAGAGAGAGAAGCAGACTCTGCTGATTGCAGAACCTGACATGGGGCTCAATCCCAAGATCTCAACCCTGAGATCATGGCCTGAGCTGAAATCAAGAGTCAGATGCTTAACCAACTGAGCCCCCCAAGCACTCTATAAATTGTTAATTTAAATATCAGTGGTACGTGGCAATTTTAAGAGCTGAAAATTTTCTTTTGCCTGAACTATACTTCAACTTTCAAGATAGAATGGAATGGAGGCACACTAGTGAAGATTCTAGGAGGGGAGTAATGAGAGAGAAAACAATGAGCAAAAGTAATGCCTTTGGCTGGCTTGAGTCAAATATAGAGCACTAAGTCAAGAAATGCCTTCATAGTCTAATGTATTTGACTATGAATGAATTTCATTCATACAGTCAATGAATTTCTCCTGTAACCAGATATGGAATCTACAGTTCTGTTGTTGTTTGTTTGCTTGCTTGCTTTTCATTTCTTTGTTTTTACCCTAAAATACATGAAATTGTAAAAATTCTCAGGAGTCTAGAAATTGTCTTAATTGAGATGCTAATAAGGAATTAATGTTAATTAAATATTGGTTCTGAAGTCAATACATTCCCACAGACAAATCTCTCTAAATTTTCAGGAAGTAGCATTGGAAATTAAAAAAAAATTAAAATAATAAAATCCCCTGACAAAGTGTCTTTGGCATAGGTCTGACCAAGATTACTTATTATTTCAAACTAATTGCCCTTTTAGAATTGACAGTCTGAGTAAGAATGACGTATGTCAAGTCATTCAGAATTATCCTCCTCCTCCTCCTCCTCATTACCACTTGAGTACCTGCTATGTGCTATGAATTTTTATATGGTAGATTGTTTATGTACCCCCCAAATTCTTATAGCAACTATAACAATACTCCAAGATAAGTAAATAGATAAGTTTGATACAAAACCTGACTCAGAAGACTTATTATGAGGATTTGGGGTGCCTGGGTGGCTCAGTGGGTTAAGCCTCTGTTTTAGCTCAGGTCATGATCTCAGGGTCCTCGGATCAAACCCCACATCAGGCTCTCTGCTCAGCAGGGAGCCTGCTTCCCCCTCTCTCTCTCTGCCTGCCTCTCTGCCTACTTGTGATCTCTCTCTGTCAAATAAATAAACAAATAGATCTTTATTTTTTTTTAAAGACATTATTATGAAGATTAAATGAGTTGCTGTCTTTGCCTCTCTTAGTATAACCATGGCAAATGTTATCTGTTATTACTCTCCAGAATTACGGATGAGTACTGGAGCTCAGAGAACTACTAGTGGAATTTTAAGTGTGAATATGATCTTTTGATGAACAGGATATAAAAGAAGAAATAAAGAAGTATATAAGGAATAAATTTTAGGCAACAACAATCAAATAGGACCATGTAGAAAAAAGTTAAGGATCAGGGACTCAAAGTACATATGTAGTTCTATAACTGTATTGCCTTATGAATAACGACCCGAGTCTATGAACAGTGATAAGGAATTTGTTGGCAATCCATACACAAGTAGATGAGTTAGAATGTAATAAATTATCACAGAAATGTAAATCGGGCACTTATATCCCAAGGATTTGAAAACTCCATGATTGATGTGGACCCCTTTTTCTGAAGGAAAGGGTAAAACAGTTATATATTTATCTTCATATTCATGTTACAAATATAATGATATAGAGATGACTTTTGGGATTACTTAACATAACATTTTGAACTAGAATAGGGTTTATTGATTATCCGGTATTTCCCACTGTATGGTCCATCAAGGGATGGAAGGAATGAGGAGTGTTTCATGATTAAAAATATTTTCTATGATCAAATTACCTTGAAAAGTGCTGGATGAGGCATAGTTTAAAAGGCATTTAATTTCTTTTTTGTATTTTGTTTTATGCTTTAGTATTTCTCAGACTTTTTATAAAAATAATGTAAATTACAGTGCCTAGCAAATAGGTAGCAGTCAATAATTATTTAGCCAACAAAACACAAACTGCATAAAATAATATGAATTGTGATTCTCCAAAAAGGACACTGAAACAAATACTTTTAAAACTAACTTGATCAGGAAATTATTTTTGTATTATTTTTCCCCATGACTAGTATGTAAGGCTATTTTGAGAAACACTGGTCACATCAAACCATTTGATTTTAGCCTGAGGAGCTGAGCTCTAAGTGAGGACAGTGATATGTTTAAGGTCACTCCTGTATTTAATTTTTCTGGAGGCCTTCCAGTTAACTGGAACAACAACAACTTAATTTTACAATGTAGCTGCCCATGTTTTTAAGTATTTTTTGGTCTAGTCAATACCAAGACAGATATTTGAAAAGTATGAAAAGAATCATTCATAACTTCCACTTTCTTTTAAAGATGTCAATTGTCTAATTGTTGCTAAATAGCTTGACAGCTACTTTTTCCTACTGTGCTATCTAATTTTACAGAATAAATTAAGTAAGATTTTAGGTTGTGTATCTATTACACAGCTACTTTGTCCTATCAAACTAGTTATCATGATAAACTACTCATACATTTTACCCCCATACTTAAAACCAAGTAAAATAACACTGACTTGACATATTGGGTTATTGTAAAACATTTTGTAAATATTAAATTCTGATTTGTCAGAGTTCCCAAATTAGTATATAAAATTCAAATCAACTGATGAAATAGAAAATCTTGAGAGATGAATAAGTTTAGTGAAATATGTCATAATGAAATACTAATTCAAATTTGATCTTTCCTCTTCCACTTTCCTTAGAAGTGGAATTTACCAAAACCATTAATAAACTATAACATTGATTTTTCTTCAATTCATTATGTACCCTGCATTTTTAAGTTTTCCCCTATTCATTGTTGAAGAAAATATTTTAAAAAATGAACATTGAATTATTTATGTTGCATTTATTTCTTATTCATTCAGCTGCTTAATATTGTAATTGGTGTCTCTGGTTTGATATATACTTAAAGTGCTGCCTCCAGATTTAATTTATGAATATCCATCTAATCCACTGATTAGATGACATAGAAGAGGGAAGGGACTCAACTAAGATTTGTAAAATATGTAAAGACACATAGAATACATTGAAATTTTTGCCTATTGGATGAAGGAAATGAATTATTTTTCTCAATATTGTATACACCATGTCAATCAAAATTTAATAACCCTAGAAGGTAAAAGAATTAGAGTCAAGTATAGACTAATACAGTATAAAGATCATATCCTTCATGATTAAATGTGTTTTGATTTACATCTTAAATTTGGTAAATAGATATATATTTGAGAATGTTAATTAATATTTCTGAAACCAAATTTCCCAATTTGGATAAAATGATTAATATCAAATATCCAAAAATCTTGCTATGAGAATAATGTGGATAGTTTATTTATAGGGTCTTGAACTTGGATAAATGTCCCTATATCGTATGTCCCTAGGATATAGGGACATTTAATAAATGTGAGTTCTAGGAATTTCCTCCTTCATATCAGGATTCATATCCTTCTGTCCCAATATACTACTGTAAACATGACTGCACGATGAACATGGCACACAGAGAATGACAAGAATCAGGATTTGCAGATCACATTTTTATGCTCCTTTTCTTTATATTTATATAGATTTGACCATGCCATTATCTTCTAAATTCTAAGCCTTTTAAGGATAAGATTGATACATTTTATATATGAAATATTAACTTATCCTAAAAGCCGTAAACTTTTTATGAGTTCCTATCCTCTGGATTCTTATCATATGGAAAATTGCAGATAAACTCAAACATACATTGAACATCAACTACGAGCCAAGCATATTCGATACTTTCTTGCAGTACTTAGCATAAAGCTAGAGGAAGTAATATTTAAATTGCAACTTTGGGGGTGCCTGGGTGGTTCATTCAGTTAAGTGTCTGATTCTTGGTTTGGGCTCAGGTTGTGATCTCAGGATCCTGGGATGGAGCCCCATGTAGGGCTCCACACTCAGTTCAGAGTGTGCTTGTCCCTCTCCCTTCCTCCATTTGCTCTTGCTCTCTCTCTCAACTAAAAAAATAAATAAAATCTTTAAAAAATTAATAAGCTGCAACTTAAAGGAAAAAAGGGAAGTTACCCATCTACAAGTATTAAGGGAGTTATTTTCAGGTAAAGGGAATTAATTTGAGTGGGAAGTAAAGAACAACAAATAGTTAAATATGTCTTTCATATATCTAGATTTTGTAGCTAGATATGTAGGTGCTATCTATTATAATGCACATGTTGTGGGGAGCTTGAAGTTTAGCAGAAATAAAAAGTAATTTTGGACATATTAGATTTTGAGAGATATCAGAAAACAGGCCTTAGCTAAACTGTGTTTGATTAATACTAGGAGCCTAGAGAGAAAATACTAATTGAGTAGAATAATTACAACATAAAATAAGTGCTGAGAAATCTGATATTTAATTAGAAGTGTAGAAGAAGAAAGTGAAAAAAAAAGTGGACAGAAAAGTAATTGTAACTCAAGGGAGACTGTGATGCCACAGATATCAAATACTTGTACTGTGATAAGGAGAAAGAGGTATCTGGTCATCACATGGGCTACAGAGAACTCGAGTATCACTGTAGTTGAAAGGGTCTATTGGATTTTTCAACATGGAAATCATTGGCTTTAACATAATAATTTTGATGGACTATGCAATGCAGGATTCCTATTGGAGTCAATTTAACAGTGTTCATAATAACAAAAGAGAGAGAACTCAAGGGCATTATGCTAAGTGAAATAAGCCAAAGAGAGAAAGACAGATACTGTATGACATCACTTATATGTAGAATCTAAAAAAGCTGACCTCATAGAAACAGAAACCAGAATGATGGTTAACAGGGGTTGGACGTAAGAGGAAAGAAATGTTGGTCAGTGTACAAACTTCTAGCTATAAAACAAGTGAGTTCTGGGGATCAAATGTACAGCATGGTAATCATAGTTAATGATACTGTATTATATACTAGAAAGTTGCTAAGGGAGTAGATCTGAAATGTTCTCAAAAAAAAAAAAAAGAAATGGTAATTATGTGATGTGATGCAGGTGCTAACACTATGGTAGTAATGATATTACAATATATAAGTGTATCAAATATTTGAAGACATATGTCACAGCACATTAAGAGGTAAATCAAGATAATTTTTGTTAGCTGGCATAAAGTGATCATTATTAAGCTTTGAAAAAAAGAACAATGTGGAATTTAATTTAGCAGTATTGTAAATGTAGCTATAAAATAGGATGCTGGTGAGAAGTTATAAAAAATAAAATATATTAAATGCATAATTCAATTACAGTAATCTGAGTGTAACTTGCATATGAAGTAAATCAAAACCAGTAATTAAGGTGTAGAGTATTTAAAGGAAGCAATGATATGTCAAGTTTTTCACATTAAATTGAATCCAGAAAAGAGATAAGCTTGTAATTTGAGAAACATATGTTCATACATACTTACAATCTTTGACAGAAGTAGACAACAATAATACATATTACTTTAGGAGTTGAAAAGTATTTTAATAAAGATGTCAAGAAGACCAATTAGTATTACACATTCTCAGGAATTGCTCAAGTCAATAACTGAGAAGAAATTATTGAACAGATTTCTCAGGCCTGGTGCTGAAGTGAGGACCAAGGGATGGAGAATACATGTAAGATCTTGTTGTTCTATGAGTTCAGTTTGTAGGACCCCATGAACTAGTAACAGCAAAGGAGAAAAAAAAAAAAAAAAAGAAAAAAGAAAAAGAAGAAAGAAAGAAATACAACAACTTTGAATAAGCAAATTTACAAACACAGAACAGACAACATAAAGTATAAAAAAATTAAGAAATATACAAAAAATATTGAGGGTGGTTTTCTTTTGTTGTGGACCGCCATAGAGCCTTAAAATTGAGTGTTCTTGTGAATATTGCCTTCCCTTCATTCACTCAGATTATAATGGGTTTTTTTTTTGTTTGTTTGTTTGTTTGTTTTTTTAGAGAGGATTAGAGAGAGAAGGAGGGGTAAAGGGAGAGGGAGAATGAGAATCTTAAGCAGGCTCCATCCCAGAGTGGAGCCCAACACAGGGCTCGGTTTCACAACACTAAAACCATGACCTGAGCCAAAATCAAGATTTAGACACAACCATATGAGCCACCCAGGCACCCCTCACCGAGATTATTTTTATAAATACATGTGATTATTATTACACATAACAACACTAGCAAAATAATAAAACTGAACTAAATTATGAAACTCAGAAGTCTACCAGGCAACAGAGGACCAAAATCCAGGTTAAAAAATACCCTAATCTTATTATTATTTGCTAATGTTCTTCAGTGATTGGAAACTGGCTGGATTTGCATGTCCTATTTAGTGGGAAGTATGCTCCTCCAAATACACTGAATTCCCTAGGATCTCAATAATGTGCTCAGCATGTAAAAGAGTTATATATCTCTATTTCTATCTCTATTATCTATGATATGTATCTATCTATCTATCATCTCTCTCTCTCTCTCTCTCAGTCATCTATAGAGAGAGGGAGGAAAATAGTCTTCTCATTTAAAAATAATTATAAGATACATACATATTGTATTAGTGTTTTTATTGTTCAAGGTCGATGACTTTCTTAGCCATTAAAAATATTAAGTGATGAATAAGTGATGTAGTTCATAAGATTGACTTCTGAAAGTGTACACTTAGAACTTTGGTTCAAAGAAATGTCATCTTCTCAGTGAAGGTTTCCTTCTCCCATCTTACTTTACATGTACTTCCTTTCTTTTTTCTTTTTTTTTAATATAAAAAACTTCTAAAATAAATATAATAATCTATATAGCAAATGCAATATTGTAAAGCCCACTTTTTTCCTGAAGGCACAATTCTTTCCACAACCTAGGCAAAATAAATTTCTCATGATACATTTCTGTGGAAAATTTACACTCTATAATTAATCTATAATAGATATTTTGGTTGGCTCTCAGAATGAAGGGTACAAATTTTGAACAAATGCTAGATACCTAGGGTCATTGAACTTTTGCTGAAGGAGAAACTAACCCAACAAATACTTCATTTACATGTAAAAAGACTGTAATGGACAAGAGATAAGGAGTCAAAGAGAAAATTTTCTGGAAATTTCCTAGTGTCATTTTTTTTCTCTAAGATTGATATGCATGTTTTGTGTTTCTTTCTGATTCTTCTCAGAATTTTATCAGTGAATATATTTACATTTTTGTAAAGGCAAGCTTAAGTCTTCTATTTTCTTAGTCAAAAGATTTGGAAGTATTCTTTACTTTCCGCCTGCTCATATTCCACACACTATCCAGAAGCAAGTCCCATCAATTTTATGTTCTGAATATATCCCAAATCTGGCCCCTCCCACTATGTTCACTCTTCTGCACCTGATACAAGTCACCTTTATCTCTTAAGTGGACTATTACTAAAGCCTTCAAAATAGCCTTGGGGGTATCTAGCTGGGCTCCCTGGTGGGTAGTCAAGCAACTCGAGCCCCATGTTAGGTATAGAGATTACTTAAAAATAAAATCTTTAACACACAAAAACAAAATGGTCTTAACATTCCCTTCATTTTAACTGAACTTCAGTTCAGTTATCTCCTAACTACAGATATCCTAACTCCCTTTTCTTAGAGCATTTCCTTAAAAAACAAACAAAAAACAAAATAACTTTCATTTGTAAAATCTTTCTCTGAAAGAACAGCCTCTTGCCTCTCTACAACCTCTCTATAAGCCAGAAATGTCTTTCTCAAGGACCTGATAGCCACTACTCATCTCCCTGAAATAGAATCGTCTAGAAAGACAGATCTCCCATCTCTCAGTTTCTGTGAGGGAATAGGAGCCTCACTTCCATGGTCACGAGATAGCAAACCCAAAGAGCCTCATCACAATGATTCACCTCCCCTTTAATTCCTCCAATCACTTTTCTACCCACTCAGTTCAGATAAAACTTTCCTTCCTTTTGTTTCAGAACAGTTGAGTTCAATCTGTCTCCTATTGCAGTAGGATTGGTCCCTATTGGAACAGTCTTGAATGAAGTTTCCCTTGTCTATTTAATACAGCAGTGCAACTTAGATAGATGATAGATGATAGATAGATAAATAGGTAGATGATTGATAGATAGATGATAGGTAGATACATAGATAGATAGATGATAGATAGATATTCCTTCTAAAATAGCCTTACTCCACTTACTGGCACCTCCTCTCCCTACCATCTTGCTTTATTTTTCCGTGAAGCACTTATCAGCATATGACATGCTATATATGTATGTTTAGTGTAGTGTCTACTCCCCATAAGAACATATAACAGCCTCTATCTTTTTGTGTAATGTTATTTCCACAGTTCCTTGAAGAGTTATCTAGATCACAGTAATCATTCAATAAAAATGAATGAAAGTGCTGGTTTTTTATTTTTTCTTTTTTTGAATGAAAGTGCTGTTAAACTGCCTACTTTGTTTCTACTTAACTCTGTAATTTAAGGAAAAGACTTTTATGACTTGTTGCTACATGAGTTGCTACAGAAAGTATATTTTATGTTTCATTGTTTCCCCTTTTTTTTTAATCACCGATCAGAATTAATACAATCTACAGAGTGAATGAACAAAGGGAATGATTTCTGTGTTAAGGCTTTTGGAATAATATATAAAACATTTTAGTGAATATGAAAATGGAACAAAGATTGGTTTTTAAGTATTTAAACTATACATTGTAGAAAAAAGCAAAATTGAAGTAATTTTATAATTGTAAAATCATTCTCCACATTATATAACCTACTCTTAAAAAAATTCCAGATGTAAAACATGTGAAGAAATTAAACCTTTTAGTACAACTTGTTTATTTCAATTTTATGGATATGTTGATTGTAACACTTGATTGAGTTTCCCTCTTTAATTTGACTACCAGAAAACAAGAACAAACAATTAGCCAATGTCCAGCAAAGGAGACATATCTCCAAAGTAATTTTATTCTAGCTTTAAAAAAAAAAAAAAAAGCTTTCAATTTCATTTCTCTTTGAAAATGGGTCAGGTCATACATAAATAAGCATAAAATAAAGTGCTATTTTTTTCTATATAAAACTTACTTGCTCTGGGGCACCTGGGTTGCTTAGTGGGTTAAAGCCTCCGCCTTCGGCTCAGGTCATGATCCCAGGGTCCTGGGATGGAGCCCCTCATCTGGCTCTCTGCTCAGCAGGGAGCCTGTTTCCCCTCCTCTCTCTCTGCCTGCCTCTCTGCCTACTTGTGATCTCTGTCTGTCAAATAAATAAATAAAATCTTTAAAAAAAAAAACTTACTTGCTCTCAAAGTTATTAAAAAAACATATTTAATTAGTTATCTCTACGTAATATTTTTTGTGATTTTAGCTAATGAGTAGGACATTTTATGTATGGCATTTTGTTCTGCTTTTCAAACTAAGGAATGCTACAGTGTGCTAGTAGTATATCAAACGAAAGATGAAAAAAAAAAATCCATCTGTTCAGAAAAAGAATGTTAACATACTATCTATAAAAGAAAACTAAGGAAAAATAAAAGAAAGAAAATGAAGTAATTCCATTGGAAATTTGATTAAAATAAACATATTTTTTTTGTGGGAATAAAATTTGAAAGTCGTAAAAATTGTTAGCCAAAAACATAATAAAAAAAAAATTCAGTCCCTCAGTCAGATGGGCTTATTTTTTCCTTTCTGTATAGTATACCTGGTAGAATTGTTTTCTACCACTGTCAGGTATACTGTCATAGAGAATATTCTAATCACCCACACTCTTTATTCCCTCTAGCTAATCAGAAAAATATGGCAGAGCTTACTCCCTATTGCATTAAGGAATATTTTAGCAATTACAGTTAAGGATGTAGTGATAATTAACTTACAGATTTTGTGGTGGTCATGGCAGCTCAATATGAAAATACTGGGGTGCCTGGGTGGCTCAGTGGGTTAAGCCTCTGCTTTCGGCTAAGGTCATGATCTCAGAGTCCTGGGATCGAGGCTTGCATCCAGCTCTCTGCTCAGCAGGGAGCCTGCTTCCCTGTCTCTCTCTGCCTGCCTCTGTCTACTTGTGATCTCTTTCTGTCAAATAAATAAATAAAATCTTTTAAAAAAATGAAAATACTAGGTTTTCAATAATTGAAGAATCTGAGAAAATGTAGCTTTGTCATTCCTGAGAAAGTATACTAATTTTATTCTTATTTATTGCCAAAGAAGGCTATCAATATTCTACAAGTTAATCAATGGCTTCTTACAATGAATGCCTGAAAATAAAACTACTCTGGAAAACAGCAATAGTCACTTTTTAAAGAAATGTCACAAATGCAGAGAAGAGTGATAGGTTCTCCCATTCCCCCAAAGGAAGGATGACCTAAATTTATCTAAGCTTTTGAACTTGAAATTATCTTCAGAAATTATTAGACGTTCAGTCACTGCATAGTAATTAAGGAATCAGTATTGCATAATAATTAAGGAATCATTTTGGTCTTTTTGTAAATACCTTGAAACAAAATATTTTATTGTAAATTCTCCAAAGAGATTACAGACACAGGCATCACAGGCAGCCTTTCATTCAGAGGTGTTTATTAGGGTCTAAGAATATTCCATCTTTACAAATGTTAATAAATGCGTTTTTATGTCACAGTGGTGACAAAGTGATTATTCAAGATGACGATTTTGCCATATTTTATGTTTTGTCCAGTATAGCTTTGTTCAGTTCTACTACACTCTGTTCTAGATTTTAAGTTACAATCTATTTATTGTAAATACTGTAATGCTGTGTTATTCAGAATTTTATTGAAATGCAGAATCCTATTCCTCTTTCATGAATAATAACACAGAGGTAACCTGCAAAAATCATTGTTTAGTAGAGATTCTCATCTATTATGTGAAGTACAGTTTGATTCCTTGTATGTAAAAGCTTAAGGGAGTTTTACCACTATATAATGTTAGCATACCATGCAAGGAAGACAGTATTGACTTTGTGAATTGATTATAACATGTTTAGTATCATAATAGGTGATAGTTGCATTATGCATTATCAAGTTTATAGAAAAGTTTCTTAAGTTGGCAGTAATATCATGTTAAGTGAAAGAAACACGAGTGTATCTAAATTCAAAGAGAGTTACAAAAACATTTGTTATCAAGACACTAAAATTCCTGTGTCCACTTGAAATTCCAAAATATTTTGGAAGATATAGGCTCAAGAATGACAAGTGAAAATTTTAGTTGTGGTCTTTAAAATTAGTTTGTATTACTTTTTTTATACTCATCGCATTACCTTATGCATAATATACATTGAGAACTTGTTACGGGAATGGAGTATTTTCATTGTTTTACAGCTATTTGATTTCTATTCCTTCTGGCCCACCCATGTTTCAACCAAAAAATATGCAGTCTTACTGAATCTTAACACACAAAAAAAGGTGGTATATTAAAAACAAAAAAAAAATTCACAAAAATGACAACTCTGTACTAATTTCTTAGTATGTACCTGCATTTGCTCTATGCTACAGGCAGAACAGAAAATTCTGGAGTTTTACTTTTTTTTCTCTTGTAAGGGGGTAGGAGACTTATGTGATATATGGTGTTAAGAATCTCAGTGGATCATCACTGCATTTTCCAGGCCCCAATTAATATGCTCCAAGAGTAATGTTAACCTGGTTGTATCATCTAATTCCATTTGAAGAATGATGTGAAATAATGTTCAATATGGAAAATGAGTTTTTAAAAGGCCTAAAGCACCTAAATGAGATACAGTATTAGGAATTAGGTTTATAACTCTAGTTCCTCGGGACTTTTGGCTTATTTTATATACTCCATGATACTTATTCTAGGTCTCCTTTGGCTATTCCAACAGATAGTTCCACTTAATGGCCCTGGAAAGACATCACCTTTGACCGCATGAAAGCAGGGCTCTCTAGATACTCTTTTAAAAAGAATATTCTTTATCGCTTGTTAAAGTCACAGGCACTGCACAAGCTCTATCGACTTCTGTGTCTACCTTCAACTATTGCCATCTCTGGGTTGGCCAAAGAGCACATTCCACAACAGCGGCAACTTCTCCAAATACCACAGCTTTCATCTCTAAGTCGAAGGTTGGTCTTTCTCTATTTTGCTTCTGTGCTACTCTCTGGTCCTCTCTATCCTAGTACCTACAACTGAGGTATTCTCTACTAATCTACTCTGATTTCCAGGGGGGAACAAGAAGGGGTGCTTTGTTTCAGTTTTTGTTTTTAATCTCTGTATCACCAGAATATCATGCAGAATATGTAGGTAACTATCCATTTAACAAATTTAACAAATCTCCATTAAATAAATTAAAATTTAAAAAAAAACATACATGACAACTTCTCCAATAAGGCTGGAAAATAAGCTCTACACATGTAACTATAAAACTGGGTGAATTTACATTCCATTTTTTTTTTTTTTAGAAATAACCTACCTCCACTTTTCATCAAATTAAATTTTCCATTTAATAATAAACTTTCTTAGTTTAAAATTAGAGCATTCTTGTCTTACTGAAATTAAAATTCATTATAGTCAAGGAAGATATAACTACCTTCTAAGAGCTCTGACAACAGTTCCCATGAGCTCTATAGAAAAAGGCATAATTGAATTAGCTTATGATAAGTAGACATTTTGTTCATGGACTCCTAACATGAAATACAAGAACAGAAAGAAAAGAAGAGGGACAGAGGAAAGATGGAAGGAAGGACAGAAAAGAGGACAGACAGAAGGAAGGGAGGAAGGGAGGAAAGGAAGAAGGGAGGGAGGGAGAGAGAAAGTGGGAAGGAAGAAGGAAAAGAAGGAATAAAAAGTTTAAAGGCCAGAAAGAGCACTGTACTAAATTCAGGAGATCACCTGGGTAATGTATGTGAAGAGCAGGTGCACCGTATCCTCCTAGATGAGACTTTCAGGAATAACAGGGCCTTTTTTTTTTTTTTTTCCTCCCTTCCTTCATTTTATCATCAGTGTCATGCACATAACAATAAGTAGTTGGACAAATTGACAAATTTATCATTTTGACATGCAATTTTCTGGATGCCTTTTGCAAAGCATGCTCAAGTTGTGAAGGTATTTCAGGATGAGAATAAATTAATTGTGATGTTGTACAGATATTTATGTTGAATTATGTTTTCCCTCTTTTAAATCTGGGATGCAAAATTTTCTATGGGGTTTGGACACATTTTACATGATAGTAATCATAATGATTAAAATAAGTGTGGGCCGTAGGAGATAATCTACTTAGACGACAAAGTTAAAGTAAGAAACTGCTATCCATCTTTGTGAACACGCTAGCTATTTTCACCAAATATTAAAGCATATCAAATAAATGATCCTTTAGATCCATTGTATTTTAAGGTTTATCTGGTATCGCCTCAAAGTTACAGAAATGTGATTATGCTGAGTGAAGTCAAGCAGAGAGAGTTAATTATCATATGGTTTCACTTATTTGTGGAGCATAACAAATAGCATGGAGGACAAGGGGAGATGGAGAGGAGAAGGGAGTTGAGGGAAATTGGAAGGGGAGGTGAACCATGAGAGACTATGGACTCTGAAAAACGATCTGAGAATTTTGGAGGGGTGGGGGGTGGAGGGTCGGGGGCACCAGGTGGTGGGTATGGTAGAGGGCACGGATTGCATGGAGCACTGGGTGTGGTGCAAAAATAATGAATACTGTTATGCTGAAAAAATAAAAAATTAATAAAAAAAAAAGAAAAAAAAGTTACAGAAACGTAAAAAGAATACAAGCAATTCCTTCTGTCCTTTACCAGGAATGACAATTATTTATTGGGCCATTGTAGAGATGGTACCTCTAAGGAAGAAATGATGATTAAATAACGTTGTAAGTTTAGGCCTTGCTATAAGAGGATTAGTGTCTTTATGAAGAGAGACAAAAAAAGAAAGCTTCTGCTCTCTCTCCCCTCTTTCCTCCATCCCCAACCCCCTGACAACTGTGCATATGCAAAGAAGTCTCGTGAGCACACAGTGTGACTGTGGTCACCCACAAGCCAAGCGGGGAGCGTGCAGAACAAATTTATGTTGCTGGCCCGTGTGCTTGGATTTCCTAGCCTCTAGAATGATGAAAAACCAATTTCTTTTTTTTTTTTTAAAGATTTTATTTATTTATTTGACAGACAGAGATCACAAGTAGGCAGAGAGGCAGGTAGAGAAAGAGGAGGAAGCAGGCTCCCCGCTGAGCAGAGAGCCCGATGCGGGACTGGATCCCAGGACCCTGAGATCATGACCTGAGCGAAGGCAGAGGCTTTAACCCACTGAGCCACCCAGGTGCCCCGAGAAACCAATTTCTGTTATTTAAATTTCTGTTACTCAGTTTCTGTGATTGAAACCACGACTCTGTGGAATTTTGTCATGGAAGCCCAAGCAGATGAACAGAGGAACACGTATCATCATGAATTTCGACACTGAAACAAAATTGTGGGTGGAGGGCCTGTCCTCTCTTCATGGGGTGATGAAGACAAGTGACAACGTAAGCAGCTTATCTAGGTTATGACGACCACCACCACCAAGGGGTCTTCCTTTTCTTTTCTTTTTTTTTTTTTTTAGCTTGCTAACTGACTCTGCAGCCTGTTGGGGACCCCGTGCTTTGAGGTGCTCCCTGCCAACTAGTGTGCTCTCTGAGCTGCTTCGCTGCCTCCTGGAGAGTTTATGATTTGAGATTTGTGCTTACTCGATCAGTTTCATCTAACATCTATTATAAATTTAACAGACCTAACTTGGAAGCTTCCATAATTGGCATTTAGGGCCAGGAGTATGGTCCTGGAGCCATCCTTGGATATGCCTCTGGTTGTGTGTCTTGGCTTAGTCTTATGAGTGTGTCTTGGATTGAACTGTGTGTCTTGATTCCAGCTGTGACTGGTGTTAGGGAATAAGTCTTACCCTGTGAACACTGGGTGTTAGTTCGACCAGGCATTGACCCCTACTCTATAGACTGCTCAAGGGAAGGACTGGTAACCTTTGCTATATACACAGATATATATCTCAATCCATCCGGTTGTCACTAGTACAAAGGAAATATAATCATCATATGGCGTGCTGGAGTTCACATCCTTTAAAGCAGATGTCTTTTTAAGACCCTATTAAAATGCCTTTGATGCTCCTGATGCACAGACTTAAGGGAAAAAAAATGCCCATGACACTGCAAAGGGATTGGGAATTAATTCAAATTTGGTTTAAGTCTAGGGTCCTTAAACCCAATAAATAACTATTGCCATGGAGGAGACCCCTAACCATGACACACTGATTTGAGTCTCTTTGGAGGAAGGAACTTATAAATATTAACAAGGTAGAATGGAATCATCCCCTGAAGCATATCCAATAACTACAAAAAAATCAACCAATAGATAGATAGATAGATAATCCAAGTATATAGTGAAAGAAAAAAATACCTTTTTTAAAAAAAGGCCAACAATTTGATCCAAATAGAAAACTAAGTATATACTAAAATCATTTACACAACAAAAAGATAAATGGGCACTAATTCACTTTTGCATTTCAAAACACAGGTTCTGAATTTACTTTAACATCTGCTGAAATGCACTATTTGGCAAACCTTCATTGTTTTAATGGACACTGGATTTCACATTACATTTTAACCTGGGAATCTCTCTACATTTAAACAGGGTATCCCCTATACTCTTAGGCAAGTTTACCATGCATAAAATAGAGAACAAATAGCAAAGTCTCACACCAACAATCTGAAATATTGCTTTCCCCAAATTCTCTTTATTCATGGAACCCATTGCCATAATAATGAGCATGGACTTTCTGACTCAATGAGTAATCTTTTAAAAAAATTTACCTTTGGTATTTAACTGGCTCTTTAAAATGGGATTCCATAACTTTCCTCCCTTGTCAAAATAGTTAATATGACCTGTAGGAGACAGAATAATGGTACCCTAAAGATGTCATGTCTTAATCGTAGACCCTGTGAATATATTATATTATGAGACTATGGAATTAAGGTATCAGATAGAATTAAGGTTGCAAATCAGTTGACATTTAGATCTGGAGATTAGCTTGTATTATCTGTGTGCGTCAATATAATCACAAGTGTCCTTAAGTGAGGTAGAGTGTTAGAAGGGGAGGTCAGATCAATGTAATGGGAGAACTTGACCCACATTTGCTGGCTTCGAATGAAAATCAGTCTAGGTCCTAAGAAGGCCATGAGCTAAGGAATGTGGGAAACCTCAGGAATCTGGAAAAAGATTCTTCCTTAGAGTCTCCAGAAAAGATCATAATCCTCTCAGCACCTTGGCTTCAGTCTACTGATGCACATTTTGGATTTCTGAATTATAAGATAAATTTGTATTGTGTTAATCCACAAAATTTGTGGTCACTTGTCACAGCAGCCAAAGAGTATTAATATGGCTCAAAAACAAATCAAACACAGCGGCCAGGAACTTAAATAAGACCTATTTAGAAGGGGCACCTGGGTGGCTCAGTAGGTTAAAGCCTCTGCCTTTGGCTCCGGTAGTGATCTCAGGGTCCTGGGATCAAGCCCTGCATGGGGCTCTCTGCTTCCCTTCTTTTCTCTCTCTCTCTGACTGCCTTTCTGCCTACTTGTGATCTCTGTCTGTCAAATAAATAAATAAAATCTTTAAAAAAAAGACCTATTTAGAAAAGGGATGGTTATCTTTACTGCTTTTCCATTTAATAGCCCCTTTTGCCCTTCTCTTAAAACCTAGAAAGAATAAATAGAGCCCTATAGTGGATTACTGTAACTTTAGTGCCATAGTCCTATCCACCGATCCAGTTTTCCCACATCCACTATTATTGAAATTAGTGATTTATCTGATCACTGACTGGTAATTATTTTGCTATAACAAATTTGTTGTTCTGTGCTTATTTCAATGATTTTTTTTTCCCCCTTGAAGTTTGCCTTACTAAACTCCATGAGGAATCTCAATTGTTTTTGCAGGCAGGATCTTAATCTCACCCAACATTCTCCGGGAAAACAGGTCTGGTGTTAAATTCATGTCATCCTCCTCTATGGTGATTCATTTGGCACGCTAATTTAAGACATATAAATATCCACAAATGATCTTACATTTGTATTGTTTGTATTGTTTCATCCAAAATATAAAAGATCCCATGACCTCAACTAAATTTCTGGGTACCATTTGATCAGTCAAGATCAGACATTTTCTTTGAAAATGTCAAGAAATGGTTATTGACACTTTCAGCATCCACAACATTAAAATAACCCCAATATTTTCTGGGAATTTTTGGACTCTAGAGGCAACACATTCCTCATCTATAAATTTTACTTAATTTCAATTATTCTGTTACTCACAAACCAGCCCACTGTGAATAGAGCGCTCTATAACAAAAAGCTCTAGATCTGCCCAAATTATAATACAGTAGTCACTCAATTGGAGTACTATAAGTAATTTTGTTAGTGACCCCCAGAGACTGTTTCACTACACAGAAGTGTAGTCAATTCCTTTCAATCTTACTAGAGGCTCTGGACTACCTATGATGGTTCTAAGTTATCCATGGTTCTGATGTAATTAAGCTATAAGAGTTAACACAGCTGACCAACTCCAGGAAGAGTAGGAGTTGATACTAGATACTCTGCACATTTACACATTTTTACAGACTTGGGCAATTAGAAATGATTTGTCCGTCTGGTCTGGACAATGGCAACAACACACAATTTCTTATCTGAATTTGCCCCCTATGAAGTAAAGAACTGTGGGGATTTCTTGCCTCATGGATACCCATATATACTAATAACCACATACATATGTTAATACCCAAATACAAGGACACCTCTTACACCCTTTGAAGTTCAAATATTACGGCACTGTCCAGCATTACTATATGCCAAATATGATGGAATTTGAAATAAAGAAATTCCCCTTAAATTCATACCTTATGCACCTTATCCTTCTAGCAACTTCACCAAGTTGGCAGCTTCCAGGAATTTACCATGTTCAGAAATTCAAGGCATGATTGCAATGTGGTAGTTTCCTAGCAGCAATAATTTTAATGAAAAGCAGACAATCAAGATTGAGTGATTGTGAACTGATCACCTTTCTGATAGTGTGCATTAAGAGCCAGCAGGCATTTTACCAGAAAAGTAGTCATTCTAATTTGCTGCTTTCATTTTGGTAACCATACTTTACAGGATAAGACTCTTCTTTAGTGATTGAACATGATAAAATAGCCAACTGTTAATAGTTCTAGATACAAAAACTTTGCTATCTCTTAAAGAATTTTAAGCAATGAATTCTATTAAGTATTATGGTATCATTATGGAATTGACTTTTCCTGCATGACCTTTAAACACAACTTAGATAAACAAGACAGTATGCAATTTGTGTGTTTATTAACTTAGTTTTATCTTTTATGAATATGAGCATTTACGTAGGGAAGAGAAAATATCATCATCATTGTGTATGCAGGAAAAGTAAAAACATTAAAAATATAATGCTGATTTATTATTAAGCCCATATTAAATCACTCTTAATTTCTTTACTCTAACCTGAATTAACTTTCAGAGTTTCATATTTTTATTATTGCAATCAAGGTATGCTTATACTAGCCTATTTTTCTTTAAATTTAACATTATATTATAAAATATTTCTCATTTATTAGTTTTCAAAATTGCCATATGAATGATGGGGTTATCAAATTTTCCTATAATTACATGACTCAGAAATGACAGATGTGCCATACAACCAGCATCACAGGGGTTCATTACATCTGCAATTTTTTAGGGTAGGAGATGAGGTGTAAAAGTCAAAGATGGCATAAAACTTGATGAAAATAGCATCACAGCTTATTTTGATACACTATTTCATAATGAGTGTATTTTTCTAACCACTTCTCTGCCAATGAGTGTGAAAATGTACCAAAATGTCCTCTAATGGATATTGCCTTCCAAAATTTTACTATTTTAAAGACTTCTGTTCAAAGAGATAAAAGCCACATACTTTAATACGTAACTAGATACTCTGCACATTTACACATTTAATACATACCAGATACTTTAAATTTGGGGCTTCTTAGAATAAATTCCTAGGTGTTAAAATGCTGGTTCCAAAAAAGTGAGTTTTGTTTGCCTTTTTTTCTTTATATTTGAGCTATAATGTTGTCTACAAGTACTATGCCAACTGTAATAGTTTTGCTCTAGTTTCATGCCTGGATCAACATTAGATAGCAATCTGGAGAGACATTTATTAGCATTTATTTCATTTTTTTCTAACTTAGTAGGCAACAGTGGCATCTTGGGTGGGGGTTCTTTAACCCTATTACTTTTAGGAGCAGAGCATATGATTTAAACCTAAAGTGAACAGCAAGCACATTGTATCCCTTATATTCAGAGTTTGGTTCAAAGATCAGCATAAACTAGATCTACCAGCATATATGCCAGTATGATTATCTGGAAATGCTAGAATACAGCTACTTGTTATTTGTCTTCAGTGAATTTGGGTCCAGGCAGTCCCTAGGACGGCTGTCAGTCATCTGAAGACTAACAGGATAGAGCCAGTCTGAGACTGAAGTTAATACAAAGTGAGAAGCAATGAAAAGAAATTGAGCAAGATAATCTCCGTCCATATGGACCTAAGTAAAACAAAACAAACAATATCACTCAAGGTGAAAATAACTCCTTTCTTGCACCATTTTTGTTCATTTCATTGATATATTTTCTCTTTATCTAAACCTACAAAAGATCTGAGGCAGAAACACTGCTATGCTTTTTGCTGTGAATTTAGATAACTTGGGATTTTATTTTATCATTTTTAACATTTTAAACCTTAGAGTTGAGTGAAAATTAAAAGCAGAATTGATGCATTTTGGGGGACAGGCTTTTGAAGACAGGAGTCTAAGCATCTGTCTTGGCTAAACATTTGTTTTCTCTTCCCTCAGCTTCAGAAATTTTGTAATATTCTAATACCTGATTTCCTTATAAAAGGGTGCCATCTTGGAAGCAGTTTCTGTTTCTCTTTAGTTGAGGCTAATTAAGCTTTGTCATTAAAGCATAAAGAGGCTTACCTTAGCTCTGTCCTCTTATGTAAGATTTGCCTATGTTGGTGCCGAAGTGTATAGAACAGTCAGAATTGTTTGATTTTTTTTTTCATTGTGCTAACTGGGATACTGTCCTTCCAAATACTCAAAGATTATGACATAGAATATGAAATCAACAGGGATCCTGAAAGTGATACATTAAACAATGGCTTTTCCCCCCACTCTCAATATTGATTGTACTTGTTAAATAGTCATTAGGGCTGTTCCAAGAAGAAAATAAGACAGGGGTGGAGGCACAGAGGGGATGAGAAAAGATAATGAGATGAAAAATATGCCTAGTTTCTGTGAATTTGGTAGAATGATCCCTCTTTGATGTTTTGGTCTGTAACTTTTCTCATGTGTTGCCAACAGATATCATGAAATCTCCAAATTTTTTTTAAGTTTCACCTTGAGGTTAGTAACCAGATTCCTAATTTGGCCTTCTGACTTCCTGTGTTGCATTTACTCAACTTTGCTTAGATTATGCAAGCCCATTCACTTAAAAACTGGAAATATTATCTATTTTGTCTTCAGGTTTTTGGGTCCACCTAGACTAATGGTTTTTTAATTGTTCTCTCATTAATCCTTTTGGAAATCAGTTGAAAGAAGAGACACTGCCAAGGCACTTTGGGTGGAAGGCGCTAGACCCCAAATACTGGCCATCCACGTGCTTTCATATTTATTTCAGTTAAATATTCAATCTAATTAAATACACTTTTCCCCACCTGTCATAGAGAAATTCTATAACTTTCTTTGAACATAAATTCAAAATATACATTCTCATTGATTTTTACATTTAATTACAGGATTTCCATTAATTGTCTGCCACTCATCCCCGTATCCCACAATTAAAGGTCAGATCTTTTAAAAAAAAAGAGAGAGTGTGTCAGATCTTTACATAGATAAGAAATTGAGGATCAGAGATATGAAGTGACTTGACTAAAATCCCTTAGAGGGAGACAGGCTAATGGAAAATCTAGAATCCCTCGATTTCATTCTACTTTCTCTTCAGTCTTAGTTACAATGACACTTCTAGACATGTCTATAGATTATATGACTATAATCCAATTTCTAACTTCCTGCTAATGTACTGTAAAATGTTGATGTAATCTATTATAGAATATGAAAACAATCAGGGTATATATTCTCCAACAAATTATGTGTCATAAGACAATTAGAAAATTCCTGAACACTTCTTCACTCTTCTTATGTTGTATTTAAATTGCCTTTAATAAAAGTATCAGTATTTTTAGTTCACTTAGATTCATGGTTAACACTTAAATCTTTGTAAATCCTAATTGATATAGTTCACAAAATACTATTGTGTGATATTACTTTTTCCCATGAGTAAATTTACAACTGATTTATAAGCCATTATTGCCAATTTTCTCCAACATTAATGAATGTAAGTCCTTTAAATATGTTTCCCTATACTTCTAAAAAAATAATAAACTATTATTTACAGCAGTTTTAGATTCACAGCAAAACTGAGCGGAAAATATAGGCTTCTGATATAAGTCCTATCCCCACACCTGCACAAGTTCCCCCACTACCAACATCCTATACCATCATCTGTTTCCTATACTTTTGAAATGGAAAAAATATATATTCAAAAGCTCAGGGAAAACAGAAATTTTTATTTATGAATTTGTGAAAGGAATATTCTACTAGAATATTTGTTCATATGTTCAAAGCAACCTAGACCAAGAAATCAACACACAGGACTAAGCAGCTTTACCAAATTTATAAAACATTTGAAAGAGATAGTCATGGGAAAACACATGATTAATGTTTAGAAGAAACAATATGAGTCTTTAGGGACACAATCCTGGTATTGTTTCTTGGATTAAGGACTTCCATAAATTTTCTATTTATACCACATTGCCAGATACTTACATCTGTCTTCACTTTGTTGTCGTGTTTTTTTTGTTTGTTTGTTTGTTTTTGTTTTTGTTTTTTTAACCAGAAGGGATATTTTAAGTTGCAGTTATCATGCTATGTTTGCCATATGGTGGTGTCTTATATTTAAATATAAAAAGAGCCTTGTGCCTTTTTGACCTGTCATCCTCAGTAGGAACAAATTTCATTGCCATTGAATGTCACCAACACTAACTTAATAAACTAGGATAGTTCTGCAATGTTTCAGATTCATTTCTTCTATCTTCTGCCTACCTGGAACCAACCTATGTTCTTTTAGCTTTGAGGCCATGGAATATGTCTTCAATATTTCATAGTCTTTCTTTAGGAATAAAAACAGCCACAAAGATTAATGCATCTTCTGAAACAAATAGATTTCAAAATGGAAGAATTGAGGTACAGTGATTTCCTCCATCCTCCATAGGAACTTTTTTCAGGAGTCTTCCTAAACATCTCACTCACATATAAAATTTTATTCTGCTAAATTCAAGAGACCAAGGGCATGTGATGTGATGAGCCCTGGGGGTTATACTGAACTGGTGAATCATTGAACATTATATCAAAAAATAATGATGCACTATATGTTGGCTAATTGAATTTAAGTTAAAAAAGAAAAAAATTAAATTTGAATCTGGTTTAGAAGAAAGAGTTATTTCCTAGATCACTCCTAAATGCTCATTGTTCAAATGAATTGTGAAGTGTTTCAAATAAGCAACTACTTAGTATTTAGAATTGGTAAAAATAGAGAATCAGGGACTGGGAATAGAAACTCTCTTGAAATTTTAGGGTCTCACAAATGTATACTCTATCTGATGTCTCAAGTTTAGAATCTATTGAAAATTCCTAAATTGAGCAAATATGTACCAACATATTATCTTTATCTTTATTCTGATAGTTTTGGCACTGGTGAATATGACAAAATAAAGACGAACTGAATTTTTTAACTTAATTCATCCTCTTACTAGTCAAAATCAGATCTGAAAAATACAGAAGCAGAAACTTTTATTCTAAGGTAACTCCATGCCCAAGAGAAGATTAGAGACTGTGTGTTCAGAAAGAAAGACAATCCCATTAGAAAAAGTGAGGAAGCTCAAAATGACCAGTTCCTTCAAAAACAAGTGTTATCCTAAAATGACCTACTGCATGTATCTGATGGTGGTTATTATACCACATCAATCTCAGTGGTAATGGACAGCTTGCAATGAGCTTAAGAAAAAAGAATGCTTGGAACTTACATTACTTTTATAGTAGTAAGGAAGAAAGGAGTTGAGAAAGAGGAAATACCACTATTTCTTATCTATATGAATAACTCTCAAATGTTTCCTATAAATCTATCTGGTTAACATCTTCAATTGTTTTGCTATAAGTCATATCAAACATATTGTCAAACTCGAACTGTTAATTCTTTGATTAAAATATTATTTACACACAATGAATTCAAAAATTTTAAAGGTAAGTTTGATGAGTTTTGGCAAATGTGTATACTCATGTAACCAACCTACTGGTCAAGATTTAGAATAGTTCCATCTCATGACCCTTTCTAGAAGCCCCTACCTGAGTACTATTCTGAATCCGATCATCTGTTTTGAATAACTTTACCTGTTCTAGAACTTCATATCCAGAAATCATATTATATTGGGCTTGCTGCTCAGCGGAGAGCCTGCTTCTCTTTCTCCCTCTTCCTCAACCCCTGTCTTGTGCTCTCTCGTGTGTTCTCTATCTCTCCCTCTCAAATAAATAAAATACTTTTCAAAAAACAAATCATATTATATGTGGTTTTTATTTCTGTCTTCTTTTGCACAACAAAAGGATTTGAGATTCACCTATCTTAAAATGGATGCAATGGTAGTTAGTGTTTGTGTAGTGCTGATTGCTTTCCCCTGCATGAATAACATTTTTTAAACTGGAGATAAATACTTAGATTGTTTCCAGTGTTTATCTATTATTGATAAAGCTGCTATGAACATTGTTGTAAAAATATTTTTATGGATATATATTTTCATTTATGTTGGGTAAATAGCAATAAGTGGAATAACATGGTCATAGAAAAGATATACTTAAATTTAGAAGAAATTTCCAAAATCCTTCTCAAAGTGGTTGTATCATTTTATATTCCAACTAGCAATGTATATGAGAGTTTTGTTGCTCTACATCATTACCAACACTTAATATCAGTTTTATTTAACTATAATCAGTCTGATGGATGTTTTGGTATTGTATGATGGCTTAAATTACACTTCTCTAATGTCAAAGGATGTTGAGCATCATTCATCATTTCATGTGCCCTTTACATATTTTTATTTTTGTGTGAGTTCTGCACAAATCTTTTGACCATTTTGTCTATAGGATAATTTTATGTTTCTAATATTGTGTTGCAGGAATTGGCTATTGGGTACATGGGAAAATTTAGAGGAAAGTTATATCTTAAAATTATTGAGTTTTGATTCTATGTACATAGTTCATCTTTCCATTTATCTATCCTTTTCTTTAATCTCTCTACACAATACAGTTTCAGTGTAGATGCCCCCTATCTTTTGGGTTGAATCTATTCCTAAATATAACATGTTTTTAAATTTTTTATAAATGGTATTTTTAACATGTTATTTTGAAATACTTATATGCTTATAGGAAGTTGCAAAGACAGTACAGAGAGGTCTCTAATATTCATTATCCTGTTATCCCCAAGACTTACAACTTCTGTAAATACAGTCTAATATGAAAGTCAGAAAATTGATATTGGTAACTGTGTGTGTATAGGTCTGTGCTGTTTTATCACATGTGTAGATTTGTGTAGCCAACATCACAATCAAAATACACAACTACACCATTACCACAATAATACTCCCATGTTACTCCTTCATACACACATGTACCCCATCCTCCCTCCTGCCTTTTACCACAGGCTGCTGCTAGCCTCACACTTATGAATCCTCTTTCAGATTTCTTCCATTTTTATTTCAGGCAGACCCCAAAGGGCAAACAGGTATGGGAGGAAAAATACTGATCTCTCCATTTTTTCCAGGTTCACAAGTTATCCCAAGTGATCTCATGATCATTTTTGAATATCCAAAATTTTACTTGGGTATTAATTATTTTATTCCATTTCTTATTAAATTATTTTACAAAGGCTCTGGAATCAGCTGGTAGGTTTCAAATCCAAGCTATTTCTTGGCTATGAAATCAGTAGCAAATGACTCTTCAACATATCAGTTTCCTCATGTAATGGAGATTGGAATATTACCCCTCCCATGTATATAAAGAATAAGGGGTTTATCCACGTTAAGCACTTAGAAATGTGTCTATCATATAGTAGGCATTCAATAAGCATTTACCAGCCACAGCTGTCTACGGCCATACCACTCTGAAGGCATTATCAATAAGCATAACCATTTTTGCTAATACCTTTAGTAATTATTTTAGCTATTATTTCATCGTAAAGGTGTGACTAATATAGAGGATTAATAATTTAAGTATTACTTAAAATATTGTTTATTATATACATTTCCATTTTAGAAGAATACATATAAATCTATTCATATTTTTATTAATCAGTAAATATTTAACTGTGTCTACTCTGTAAAGGCACTAAAAATTATGTAGTAATTCCTAAAAATGGCTGGGTATAGTCTATAAATTACCTGAATATTGATATTATCCTATACTTCTAAATAGGACATAAATCCGTACACTCTGAGACACAGGAACTCTATTTAAAAAGAAGAACACTGCAGCTTTGTTAATATTATGAAGACTCAAAATGAGAACCAGAAAAGTTGGGTTAGGATCCATACCTCTGGCTGTACCTCTTTTTTTTTTTTAATTCATTTGTTTGCCCGAGAGAGAGAGAGAGAGAGAGAGAGAGATTGTGAGCACAAGCAGGGGGAGTGGCAGGCAGAGGCAAAGGGAGAAGCAGTTTCCCCTCTGAGCAAGGAGCCCAACAGGGGGACACAGGACTCGATCCCAGGACCCTTGGATCATGACCTGAGCTAAAGACAGACACTTAACCAACTGAGCCACACAGACATTTCATCAGGCTGTACCTCGGATGTCATTTCAATTCTCCAGACTTTCCTCAACTGAAACAAGGCTTCAGTCCACATATATCCCTTTTTCCAAGTCTAAGCCACACAACTAAGTTGTCTCCGTACTGGGTAAAATGTTTCTACTCTAAATCCCAGTGGTTACAGGATCCGAGCGGAACTGTCACTGAGGAGGGTCAATCTAAGTAGAATAGAAACTACCCTGCACATTCCACTATGTGGAAAAGAACCTACCCAAGTTAATATTAATGAATACATTAGCATTTGCAGTGGCTCTATTTTTGTTCTACTCATGAATAGCAAACAATATCTTGATCAATTGTGTCTCTTCAGTGATATCTTCAGTCTGCATAATAATTTTTTTCTTCCCTAAGTTTCTTCTCAGCAACCAGAAGTCTAACTTTGGAAATAAAATTTTCTCAAAGAGTGGGATTGCCAAAAGAGCTGAATCCCTAACACAGAGACACAAGATCACGTGTAAATTAGTCAGAGCCCAGGAGAAAGGCTGTGTTCATGTAGGTGCTTAATTGAATTTGGTTAATGATGATGATACACTTCATGAGTACAAGCACCGATTAGGGAGAAAAGCAACTTGCCACAGCTTAGTAAGCAGAATGGTCGAGAAAGAAAGGAATTCCAAGAAACATACCTTAATAGTTCAAACCACCTGTTTATATTCCAGGAGAAAGGCGAATCAGCTCTTCCATTTACACACTTGCAACTACCCTGGAAAATCCTAGGAGTCAATTCTTATAGGATTTCCTTACAATGCTATGAAACACCTACCTAAAAATGCACAGCCAGGTGAATCACAAGTGTGTGGTGATTTTTTTCTCTTCATAACCTGAATTATACACAGGCAGAGATGTCCATGTTTTACTGTGAAATTGCACAAAGCTAGTATTCCCTCTGCCCAATGGCATGTAATCCCAAACAGTATGTTAACCAGGTATTAGGTTTCAAAGTGGATCAAGATGTTTGTATTGACTAGAATATCTGCTGTTGGTTGCATCAAAAATGGCTACCAATGTAAACTGGCATTCATTTTTAGAAACAATGAGGTTGTCAATAATGTAGACTAAAGATACCACTCAAAATATTTTCAATGTAATTAATGAGGCTCTTAAAGCCTGAACTGGATACTGTGGATATCTTTAAGATTAAGGCCCTCATTCTCCCAGCTTGTCCAAGTATATTTGCTCCAACTTGAGACCCTCTACAGGAATTTTTTTTAAATTAAAAAAAAAAAGAAAAAGAAAGATAAAAAGAAAAAAGAAAGAAAGAAAACTGCTTCACCCAAAATTTTGTGGAGTAGTTGGGGTCAGCCCTCCATACATGATAACTGCTTTATGTTAGCATAAAGACCCAAACCCCCTGTCCCACCTGGGGGACTCTGCTCTGTGGAGGGTGGGTGAGGCTTCTGTTGCAACTGCACGTCAGATCAATTTATCTCTCTTCCCAACATTGTTTCCCTCACTGCTCACAGATATTTTCCCTCAAATCAATCTCCAACAGAAGTCTTGAATACAAATTTCAGAGGCACAGAGTCTGTTTATTAGGGAACCTAGTCAATAGCAGATATTCCTAGGAAGGGCCCTAGGAAGCCGATTCTACATTGGGAGTTCTGGGATGGATTCCTCACCTTCCAGGGGGGCAGTGAAGACCTCATCACTGCTACTTAGTGAAAAACCAATGGGTCCTGGCGTGTAATGTTAGAACTTTACTAAACCTTCACTGCTGAGGAATCAGGATGGGTACTACTGGAAAGGAAGGCATAGTTGGGACAATTTTCAAGAGAAATTTTAGTAACAAAGAGGACTATGGATTGGATGACATTTCTTCCCTTCCCTTCCCTTCCTTTCCATTGCCTTCCCTTCCCTTTCCCTCCCTCCCTCCCTCCCTTCCTTTTTCTTTCTTTCTCTTCCATTTCTGACTCTTTCTAAGGACTATTGAGAAACAGCAGAAAAAAGAAAAACCTAAGGGATGGGGGTGATTAATATAAAGGATATTTAAAATCCAGCAAGACTCTTGGCAGCATATAAAGAAGTAGAGGACAGAAAGTGAGTGGGAATCTAGACTAGAACATACTGTAAGTGAAGATATCTCAAGGAAAAAATTATGCTGTCAACACTGGCCGTTGTCCCACACCAAGATAAGGAACCTGATTAAGAAAGAATGGACACTTGAAATGTAGCATGAAAAATCTAGATTGATGGATTAAACATTTTTTTAATCTGTTTCCCTTGAATCTACAGAAGTCTCCTCCTCCTCCTTATTAAACCTAAAGCATTTGCCCACTTGAAAATAAAGCCAAATCTATGGCCTACAGAATAGCACATGCTGCATTCAGGACCCAGCTTCATCTCCCCTCTAGGTCAACAGATGTACAACTGGGGTCAAGGCATATTGTAACTCAGCAGAGGACGCACTGGGCCTGTGAAGGGAAGAAAGATATTACAGGGGCCCCTGGATGCCTCAGTCAGTTACGTGTCTGACTTTGGCTTAGGTCATGATCCCAGAGTCCTGGGATTGAACCCCACATGGGGTTCCTTGCTGGGCAGGGAGCCTGCTTCCCCCTCTCCCTCTGCCTGCTGCTCCCCCTGCTTGTAGATGCTTTCTTTCTCTCTCTCTCAGATAAATAAATAAAATCTTAAAGAAAGAAAGATATTACATGCCAAAATGCTGCAGGAGCTAGCCACTACATATTGGCAGAACCCAGATTGTCTGGGCAGTCCATAGAACACCATGTCCATCAGCTATTATCAATAACTTCATGTTGATCAGACTACATGAAAACAAGGAGAATCTATATCTAAGGCCTTGGTAAGATGTGTATGTTCAGAAGTTGTAGATAAACACTATAAGTTTAAGGAACTACTACTTCAACGAAATTTTACATTTCCAGTGGTATGAGGCATGCTGAAATAAAAGAAAAAGAAAAATTATTGCATGTTCCAACATATCCCTGAAAAGAAAGCACCATCCCAGGGAGGCCTCTCTGATTCCTAGAAGTAACATGTGCCACATGGGTAATGCTGCTCTACCCATTTACCAAGATACGAGGAAGCCTCCCAGCTTTGATTTGGAGCAGATGAGAAAAGTGCTTTTCAGCACAACTGTCCTACTGATTAAGATACTTCATGTAACTAAAACCTTGCTTTATCACACCATTATCAAGGCTGGTATTAGTATATTGCTGTTCCATGTTAGAAATTCAGGCACAGTAATGTTTAGTAACCAATCCACGCTACATTAATATATATTAGAACCAGCATTTACACCCATAGCCTTTCTTATGGAAAATGGAAGTCATGCAGACTATGCAATGCATAGGCAGCATAAGATAGGATCCTATGGTGTTCATGGAGAAACAGAACTTCAGTTGGGACTTGCATATGTTAAATAATAAAGATATTGGAGAATATATTAGAACACCTGTCAGCAAATTATGACTCCTAGGCAAATTCAATTCACTGCCTACTTTTTCAAGTAAACTTTTACTGGAACATGTCCACAGTCATTATGGACATGTGGTGTATGGCAGTTTTCATAAAACAATGACAAAGCAGTTGTAATCTACCCTTAGCAGCCTACCAAAACAAAAACATTTGTTATCTGGCCCTTTACAATAAAAGTTTGCCAACCTGTGTTTTAGATACAGTCATGGGATAACGCTGAAAGAGTAGAAAGAGAAACTTCTTAATATTCTTAGCTCTGTTTGTTCACAGTTATTTTCACACACTTAGCACAATGCTTAGCACTTAGCACACATTAAAAATACTTGTTGAGACAATGTTGAATAAAAATAATGGAGCTCTGTAGAGGGTTTTGAATATAATAATGGTACAATAAAAGAATCATTTAAGGATAATTATTCTGGCAATATTTTTCCACGTAAATGGGAAGAGAGTGATTCTGAGATATGAAATGTCTGGAAAATCTTATAAGAGTACAGATAAGAAGTCAGACATTGTTAGTTTGGTACCAACAAGAGACAAAATAAGGGAATTAATGAAAACAACATCCTGGGGGAACCAAGAGGCCATATACAGTTTGTTGAATGTAGATGGTATATTCCTTCACTTTATCTCTAAAGATTTGTAATAAATACCATCTTTTTTAGACGACATGACCCCGTGTTACAATTTTATAGAAACTGGCTATTAGTGAAAACTCCTGTTGCCTTTCTTATCTATGGGATATATTACCTTAAAAAGCCACTCAGACCAGGAACCAATATTAGCATCAGTGCAAAATTTTCTTTCATTGGTGACGTATAAATTGAATCTGCTTCTTGCTAGTTTAGTCAGAAACTTTGGTGATATAGTTGTTTTTTTGTTTAAAACCCTCCACACACTCTTTTGATTTTTCAAATTCAACTTTTATTATTTTTCTAAGATGATCCCCCTGAACTTAGACTTGATTGAATTGTGTCTGAAACCAGATCTTGCTGGGGATACATTCACAGTCATCCTGTTCAGAGATAAAGCAAAAAATAACAGTCAAATACCAGGCAAAAACCTTGGTATTGAATGTATGACTTGCTGTCTTTCTTTCTGACTCATCTCTCTCCAGGAAAAATAGCATCCCCTAAAGAAAACAATAAAAAGATTTCAATTTTTTTGAGGATTAGGTAGACTTTTTTATTTTACTTAATATTTGCTTTTCTATAGATAGATTCTATGTAGGTATTTGCCATGGCAAATGCTTTTTATGATTATTTGAATATTATTTTAAGGGAAAAACTTTGAGTCTTATTTTTCACATTATTGATAAGATATTGAATCTCCAACCTGGATATACCATCTCACTGATTTTATTGAAATCTTATTAATTCATTCATTCATCAAATATTTATTGAGTGCAACTCTAGGGACAGACAATATGTGAGATGTAGCACATGTTCTTATTTTAAGTCTTACTTTCAGGAAGAAATACTAAGGAACAACTGAACAATTTTTAGGTTTGCTAGTAGATAGACTCCTTCAAAGCAAGGACCATGGTGAAGCACCATGAGAAGAGCTAGACAAGGATCACAGAGGAAGCAGGTGGGAGATAATACATGGTCTTAAATCTTGGGGAGGCTGGTAGTTGGAGGACTTGGACACAAGCACTGGAATGATAAAGAGGCTCCTGGGTGGCTCAGCTGGTTAAGCATCTTCCTTCAGCTCAGGTCATGATCCCCGGATCCTGGGATTGAGTCCCATGTCAGGCTCCCTGCTCAGCAGGGACTCTGCTTTTCCCTCTCCCCGATGCTTGTGCACTCTCTGTGTCTCTCTCACTCTCTCTCAAATAAATTAGTTAAACCTCTTTTTTATTTATTTGAGAGAGTGCAAGAGAGAGAGCATGAGCAGGGGGAAGGGTAGAGGGAGAGGGAGAAGCAGACTCCCCACTGAGCAGAGAGCCCCACGCAGGGCTCGATCCCAGGACCCTGGGATCATGACCTGAGCTGAAGGCAGATGTTAACCAACTGAGCCAACCAGGTGCCCCAAAATAAATAAAACCTTAAAAAACAAACTGAAATGATAAAAACAGTATGTCCAAAATTTAAAAAAAATAATAAAATTAAATTAAGTTGAACTCTCAGAAGTGGACTGACGATAACAAAGTTGAGGTTGTGGCTATTATAGCCAATGTCTGTGGTGACATGGATATAAAAGTCAATAGAGTGTTGGTCAGCAAGATGTTAGAGTAAGAACCTCTAATCCCCCATGGAAAAATTAAATGAACAATACAGATGCAACTAAAATAGCTTTGTGAGAGCTTTGGAAACCAGTCAAGGATCTGCAGCAACAAAGCAAATCAAATGTCCAAGTGAGAAAAATCCACACATAATATGATGAATAATTTTGTGGTGGTTTTGGTCACACTTTTCCCACTCCCTCCCTGGCATGCCAGTACAGTGAGGTCAGGAGGAAGCAGCCCAATTCCCAGTTTCCTTCCTTGGGAAGAAAGTGGAATTCATTTGCCAAGTTCTGACTTGTCTGTGGACAGCCCAAGGGAATGGTTTCTGTAGAGCCTGACTGGCAGCATGGTTTTCTTTTTCACCTGAGGTTGGGAGCTGTGGAAAGCACGGACAGGCAGCAAGGTTCATGAAAACTTCAGATTCACAGATGTTCTCAGATAAGAGTATGCAAGTAGAGAAATAAGGCCCAGAATGATACAACAGGGAGACATTTAGGGAAATTATTGTATTTAAATATAGCCATGTAGAATTGGAAACACACACATGGGACAGGGACAACACACAACCAGAAAAAGCCTGAGAAGACCTGAAGCCTTTAAAGTGAACTAATTAGGGCGCCTGGGTGGCTCAGTGGGTTAAGCCACTGCCTTCGGCTCGGGTCGTGATCTCGGGGTCCTGGAATCGAATCCCGCATCGGGCTCTCTGCTTTGCAGGGAGCCTGCTTCCCTCTCTCTCTCTCTCTGCCTGCCTCTCTGTCTACTTGTGATCTCTCTCTGTCAAATAAATAAATAAAATCTTTAAAAAAAAATAAAGTGGACTAATTAGTGAAGATTTTCTCCTATATGAAGTCAATCTGAGAAGACTGGACGAAGTGGCTATTTTTCAATGTGCAATTTCCCACAGAAGTTTGCAAGGCAGATAAGGAACAGGGAAACACTATTCAAAGGAACAAAATAAATCTTTAGAAACCAGTCGTAAAGAAACACCATATACAAAATTAATTCAAAATTGATCAAAGACCTAAACAGAAGAGCTAAAACATAAAATTCTTGGAAGAAAACATAGTGGGGAAACTTCATGACATTGATTATGGTGATAATTTCTTGGATATGACACCAAAACACAGGCAACCCAAGGAACAAAATAAATAAATCAACCATCAAAATTTAAAACCTAATAGTGTCAAAGGACACTACTAACAGAGTGAAAAAACAACACATGGAATGGGAGAAAATATTTGCAAACCACATGTCTAATTAGGGGTTAGTTAATATCCAGATTATATAAAGAACTGCGACAACTCAGTTAAGAAAAAAAAAAGTTAAAAGTGGATAAAAGACTTGAATTGACATTTCTCTAAAATTATGTATCTGTTCAACAAGCATATGAAAAGATGTTCAATATCACTAATTATTAGGAAATTGCAAATCAAAACCACATGGAGATACCACTTTGCAACCAGTAGGATAGTTACCATAAACAAGGAAAGAAACGAAAAGAACAATTGTTAGAATAGATGTGGAGAAACTGGAACCCTTGTGAATTGTTGGTGGGAATGTAAAATGCTGCAGGTACTATGGGAAACATGGCAACTCCTAAAAAGAAACCAAAAAAAAAAAACAAAAAACAAAAAACAAAAAACAAACAAAAAAACCCCCTAAAAATAGAATTACCATATGATCCAGAACTCCACTTCTTGATATATACCCCCAAAGAATCAAAAGCAGGGATTCCAACAGATATTTGTACACCCATGTTCACAGCAATATTATTCATAATAGCCAAAAGGCAGAAGCAGCCCAAATGTCTGTCAATAGGTGAGTGGATAAAAAAGCTGTGGCATGCCAGCAGAATATTATTCTGCCTGAAAAAGAAAAGACATTCTCTTTCTTGCTATAACACAAATGAACCTTGAAAACAATACTTAATGAAATGTCAGTCATAAAAGAACAAACAGTGTATGATTCCACTTATATGAGGTACTTAGTGTAGTCAAGTTCATAGAGACATAAAGTAGACTCATGGTGGCTAGGAGCTGGAGATGGATGGTGGTGATGGTTGTGACTGAAATGCACACTTAAAAATAATTGACATAGCTGGGCACCTGGGTGGCTCAGTGGGTTAAAGCCTCTGCCTTGGGCTCAGATCATGATCTCAAGGTCCTGGGATTGAACCCTGCATCGGGCTCTCTGCTCAATGGGGAGGCTGTTTCCCCCTCTCTCTCTGCCTGCCTGTCTACTTGTGATATCTGCCTGTCAAATAAATAAATAAAATCTTTTAAAAAATTAACATATACATTTTATTTTATGTAATATTTTAGACAATTAAAAAAATTACAGCAAAAAAAGTCACTAGAAAGGAACATATAACTGAAAGGTTAGACTGTTGGTGTTTAATCTTTGTGGATATGGAAGTCACTGGGAATGATGAGAGACAGGAAAAAAGAGGAATATAAGTGGAACAAATGTCTTAAATAAAAAACGATGACCAAGAAGCTAGCAAATGTCAACAAGTTGAAGATGATGTAATTCTCAGATAAGCAGAATGGAAAAATAATAATAGTTTGGGATTAGCAATATGGTTGAAAGGAGCTACTGAGCCTACTTCCCAAACCTAAGATATACAACATGTTAAAGAAAAAGAAGTTGCCTTCAGAAGGACTAGAAGGTGTATCAGTTAGGCAGGTTCATCTAATAATGCAGAAATTCCAAGTTTAGTGACATAAACACACTATATTTTTTCTTTCACCTCCCATGAACAGGAGTAGTTATTCATGTGCAAAAATGATCATCACAGAGTCAGGCTCACTATTTTTCTCATCTGCCTTCATTAGAGTTGGATTTCATCTCCCATGCTGATAAAAAGGCACCAGAACTGGAGCAATGACAATCATAATCTTGGCAAGGTGAAGACAGTAAAAGCAGAAACGCTCAAACGTGTTTCCTGGGTGATTCACTACTCTTCAGGAGCTTCAGAAAAGTCCAGTCAATTAATCACAACTAGTTTCCTTTCACTGGCAAAGTCTAGATACAAGGAATGATTGGAAATAGAGTCTTTAGTTGAAGACATTTCAGGCTCGGATATTGGGCTTCTGTTAACCAGAAAGACGAAGGCAAGGGATGGGGAAGAAAGAGAATGGAAAATCCCAACGTATAGAATCAGCTATGGCTCATATTTGGCAAAATTCATTAAGGCATGTTGCAAGCTAGTGATAATAAGTAACGATCATACTACCCATTCAAGCATTTCTATCAGTTTATAACCAATTTGAAACTCAAAACTAAATGCCCTTATTGAATAAGGAATAGTGTGCTTATTGTATATTAGCTATTATGGAGATACTATCTATACAGTACTTAACAAAATGAGCATGGTCAAGGTCCTTACAGCAGTAATGTTTTAGTGGTGATAAAGACATTAAACTAACATACAAATAAATATGCAATTCAAGTAGTAGCAATTACTATGCACAGAAAGTCCATGCTGCTATAAAAAAAAAAAAAATCAATGATTTTTTTAAAGACCACATTATAAATAATTTAGGTTTTGTGTTCAAATGGTCTGCATTACAATTATTCAACACTACTCTTACAGTAAAAACAGTGAAGACAGTGTGTAAAAAAATAAATGTTGTTATGTGCCAATGAAACTTTATTTACTCAAACAGGTGGTGGACTAGATGTGGCCGGTAGTCTGCAGTGTCCCGACCACTGCCATATTTTATGTGTTTAAAGAGTTTATTTATTTGACAGAGAGAGAGCACAAGCAAGGGAAGCAACAAAGAGGGAGGGAAAAGCAGACTCCCTGCTGAGCAGGGATGTGGGGCTTGACTCCAGGACCCTGGGATCATGACTTGAGCCAAAGGCAGTTGCCTAACTGACTGAGCCACCCAGTCACCCCATAAGAGAAGTATTTTAAATTTATAACAATAACAACAAACAAATAAAAAAAAATAGAGAGGATTAGGTGGAACCAGTTGAATTTAAACAGAATCAACCATTTACTATCTACTCTAATATATGGTAATATGGATAATAAATTACAATAAATACCCAACTACTATGTGGTTTTAATGGTTCTCATCCATCCTCTTCTCTATAGTAGTGTTAAAACTTTAGCCTTGAGCTGATGGCTAATGTCTTCATGCATTTTTATTCTGAATTATTTTCTTTTCCTTTTTCAACTTTTTAGCACTTTCAAATTGTTGGTCTTCAAAAATAAACAAAGTTATTTATCATATTAATTACTTTTTTTTTTCTAGAGCTATTGAATCCATTTCAGGAAATGTACAATCTAAATCTAAAGTCACTCTGTAGTCTAAGTAAATGACTTTCGATTTTGGTTTTAACTAGAAAATCACATCTTCCTGCTCACTCAAAAATTTCATTTTATCTTCAGCTATTTTTTTCTATTCTATTATCAAACTTTCCCCCATTGGATTTACCAGTTGGTCATTATCTTACTTTTCTTTTCCATCTGTGATGTCATAACAGAAATACAGCAGACTGGCTTAAACAACTAAAGTCTATTTTCTCACATTTCTTGAGGTTGAAAGTCAAATATAAGATGTCAGCAGGTTTGGTTCTCCTGAACTCTCTCTCTATCTGGCTTGCAGATGGCCACCTTCTCACTGTGTCCTCAGATGACCTTTATTCTGAGTGCATACATCTTTGATGTCTCTTCCTCTTTTTCGAAGGACACCAGCCCTATTGGATTAGGATCCACTCTTACGATATCATTTAACCTTAATTACCTCCTTAAAGGCCTTATTTCCAAATATAGTTACACTGAGGGTTAAGGATTCAACATATATATTTTGGGGGAACACAATTCGGTTTATGAGAGGTTAAAACATGTCTCTATGGAATAGAATGAATCACTGCTGGGTTTGTCTACTTTATTATTTCTTGCCTCATATATAAGGGTTGTATATGACATTTATGATTTTTTGTTGAAGACCAAGTGCTTCCTTTTCAGCTCGTGACTCTACCCTATAGGTTATCGCTCCCCCCCCAAAAAAAAAATTTAGAGAAAGAGAAGGTAAAAATATTGACAGCCCTAGTTAAAAGAACTAAATTAATTTATTTTGCTCATGGACTATTACAATGTTTTATAAAAACATATAAACCATTACTTGCTGTTATTATAAAATATGTATTTGAAGATGATATATAAATTTAAAAAGTAGGGGGCTAATTTTATACCTTGCCTATATAGAAATGTAAAAGATTTACTCCTAAAACAACTTTTATTTAAATTAGGTAGGTCATCTCAATACATTATATTAAATCCTATTAAAAAGCACTCATGATGTGAGCAATTTGCATATCTGCTAAAGTAACCCAGAGTTCATAAAATGCCAGTATTACATATATTGACTTTATTTAGAAATTAACCTCACTCCTTGCCCTGTGATTAGAAACTAACTAATGAAATTTATATAATGAATAAAATACCTTAAATAAAACACTTATTTTCTTTGGTCAAAAACAGCATCTCTTTTTTTTTAAATATATTTACCTCTTTCTTTATTTTTTTAAAGATTTTATTTATTTATTAGAGAGACATCACAAGTAGGCAGAGAGGCAGGCAGAGAGAAAGGGGGAAGCAGGCTCCATGCTGAGCAGAGAGCCTGATGTGGGGCTCGATCCCAGGACCCTGAGATCATGACCTGACCTGAAGGCAGAGGCTTTAACCCACTGAGCCACCCAGGCACCCCAAAAAACTGCATCTCTTAAAGTTGTGAGAGAAAGAATGATGTGTTAATATAATCTTAAAGTTGTTATATTTGCAAGGAAATAAAAAACGTATCTTGTATCTATCCTGAGTCTTACAAATATTTTTCCGCCACCATATGTGTATTATAATCTTCATTTCTATTTTTCAGGAAAGTTTTGTTGGAGAGATGTTAAATTAAAGAATCCAAGAGAGGCATGTTGAGTACAGTCAAAATCAAGAATAGAATTTACAGAAGATTTATCAATCAAAGCTCATTTCCTAGGGGTACCTGGGTGACTTAGTCGGTAGAGGGACCAACTCTTGATTTCGGCTCAAATCATGATCCCAAGGTCCTGAGAGCAAGTCCCCACATTGGGTTCCTTGCTCAGTGGGGAGTCTGCTTTTCCATCTCCCTCTGCCCCCCATCCCTACTCTCTCTCTCTCAAAGATCATTTCCTCAGTTATAATATCTCAGATTAGAAACATACCAAAGGATGTTTCAGGGAATGATAAGAGATATACTTAAGTTTACTAATTCAGAAGAGAAAGCCAAGACTAGTTACAGAATACAGGAGGAAAAGCTTATATCTTAATGTTGAGTAAGAATTTTTAGGTTTCAAGAACCATTCTGAAGAAAATGCTACAAATATAAATGCATCTTAAGTTTTCCTTAACCAAAACATCAGTAACCAGAATGAACCTGAAAATGTCAGCAGCAATAATTTTATAGCTGCCATGGAAATTTGCATCCCAGCTAAATTCTTAATGTTTTAAAATTGATTTGGACCTTTTTCTTAACCGAGGCTTCAAGTTCACTCTGGATCCGATCAGAATGCAAATATGGAATGGAGTGTTCTGAACTACTACAACACAAACACATCTTGTTCTCCAACAGATATTTTTATGACTTCCTTCTATGATTTTGCTTTCAGTCAGATTAAATTGGTCTCAAAGCCACTATGAAGGCAAGATGGAAAATGACATATAGCAGGAACAAGAACCACTCAGGAAACAATAGCATTCTTCCATACGGGCAGACCTCTGAGGAGCTATAAATGTCACCTCTGGCAGAGACACTATTTATTACAAGATAAAACCAGAGCAAAGACTCCCCAAAAGAAGTTTTATTTTTTAAATTGACACATACAGAAGCCACTTTTCTATGCACACACAATTCTCTCATTACCTCCCCCACAGCGCACTCTCCAGAATCACAGCAGCAGCTCTGTAGAACTCCACTACTTATGTCAAAGTCAAAAATATTGTCAAGATCTTTGAACTGGAACTGATCTATCTGAAAGTCATGTTGACATTTACACACCCTTGTCAGTTAAATAGTCACTCAAACTTTTATTGTTTCAAAGTTACATTTTTTATTTTATTCTCTAATGTTTCAATTCTTTGAGTCCTTTGTAGTCAAGAAGAATTCTCATTCACAGTAAAACAGAACCATTGCATAATTATAAAGTAGATATATTTAACATTGTTCATCCAATGTATACTAGCATCATAACTACCAGAAATGTTAATATGACATTTATATTTTATGTGACTGCATGATGTAGTCACCACATAGTTATTACATGTGAAATTATAAACATGTGTGTGTGTCTGTATTAAAAACAGAAAAACCAATACAAAAAATAGATAACTATTGGATTGAAAGATCGATATTCTCTTTAATTTCTCAGGCATTCTGAATACCACATGTATTCCTGAAGACCTCTGCAGTAGGATTATATTGTTCAGGAAAAACAAAAATAGGGACTTGCAGAAATTTTCCTGTTCCTGTTTTTTGGTTCTGTCATTTTGTTTTAGGCTAGAGATTTTTTGGTAAATTGTCAAAGGCTCAGGTCCCGTGTTATGTATTATATGTGATTTAAAAGTTATTCAAAAATAGTGTATTGGAGCACCTAGGTGGCTCAGTCAGGTAAGCATCCGCCTTTGGCTCAGGTCATGATCCTATGGTCCTGGGATTGAGCCCCACATCAGGCTCCCTGCTGAGAGACCCTCTCCTTCTCCCTCTGCCCCACCCCTTGCTTGTGCTCTTGCATGCTTATTCTCTCAAATAAATAAAACCTTTTAAAAAAAATACACAAAGTGTTAAACTTGATGAAATAGGCAAAATGATTTGCATAAATAATTCCAAATTTCATTTGAACTAGTTGCACAAAGTAAAGAGATATCGTCCTAGATTTATGGCCAGCAAAAGCAACAGGATGAACATGGTGCAGTGTTTGAGAACTGAACTTGACAATTATATGTTTCTCAGCATCAAAGGAATAAGTTGTATGAAGGAGAGTAGAGATGACTTGGGGATGACTGGAAATGTGGAAGTAATAAAGCATGTAACAACAACTGACCTTGAAACCCCTGGCTGGCTGAGTTGGTAGAACATACAACTCCCATTCTCAGGTTCTCAGGGTGGTAAGATCAAGCCACACATTGGGTGTGGAGTTTACTTAAGAAAAATAACAACAAAACAAAAAAACACAAAACAACAACAAAACAATTGACCTCCTTCAGGAAAAAGGTTTTAAATTCTGTAGAATCTTCATTTTAAACATGTAGATGACTTTAGGATTTAAAATTTGAAAGTTAACCCATTAATTTTTTAAAAGATATATATTTGGTGAATTAAATGTTATGCTTTAGTTTCCTATTAAATAAAACCATAGTGAAACATGCTTTCTTCAGTAATACTGAATAATAAAGGAACTACAATTTAATATGCTTTAATGAAATAATTCTTAAGTTGATTTTAGGTGGTCAGCATGTAATTTGATCAGTCTTAGTTAGATTTATTAATTATTAATTCCAAGAATTAGTAAATTGTACTAATTACTTACTAACGAGTGTTAGTAAGAATTAATACTACTTAACAAAACTTAGGCAGTTCTGATTGTAAGTGCTAATCCAGTCCTGATAATGTTAAACTTTTATTTTTTCTTATTATAAAATAAGGAAGTTCAATCAAAGTTGATTGAGAAATGTCTTAAAAACAGTAACAACAGGAGGAGGAGTCAAGATGGCGGAGAAGTAGCAGGCTGAGACTACTTCGGGTAGCGGGAGATCAGCTAAATAGCTTATCTAAAGATTGCAAACACCTACAAATCCAATGGGAGATTGAAGAGAAGAAGAACAGCAATTCTAGAAACAGAAAATCAACCACTATCTGCAAGGTAGGACTGGCGGAGAAGTGAATCCAAAGCGACGGGAAGATAGATCGCGGGGGGAGGGGCCGGCTCCCGGCGAGCGGCAGAGCAAAGGAGCAAAATCAGGACTTTTAAAAGTCTGTTCCGCTGAGGGACATCGCTCCAGAGGCTTAACTGGGGTGAAGCCCAGGCGGGGTCAGCGCGGCCTCAGGTACCGCAGGGTCGCAGAAGGATCGGGGGTGTCTGAGTGTCGCAGAGCTTACCGGTATTAGAACGGGGAAGCCGGCTACAGAGACAGAGCCGAGGAGTGACTCTCAGCTCGGGGTTGCCTTGAACCAGTCCCAGGCTCGGTCAGCTCGGAGCGCGGCCAGAGGCCAGGGTGACAGGAGTCATTGGGCGCTGTTCTCTGAGGGTGCACTGAGGAGTGGGGCCCCGGGCTCTCGGCTCCTCCGGGCCGGAGACCGGGAGGCCGCCATCTTCATTCCCGTCCTCCAGAACTCTACAGAAAGCGCTCAGGGAACAAAAGCTCCCGAAAGCAAACCCGAGCGGATTACTCAGCGCCGCCCCGGGTAAGGGCGGTGCAACTCCGCCTGGGGCAAAGACGCTTGAGAATCACTACAACAGGCCCCTCCCCCAGAAGATCAATGGGAAACCCAGCCAGGACCAAGTTCACCTACCAAGGAGTGCAGTTTCAATACCAAGGAGAGCGGCAGAATTCCAAGGAGAAGAAAGCAAAGCACGGAACTCATGGCTTTCTCCCCATGGTTTTTTAGCCTTGCAGTTAATTTAATTTTTTTTTTCTTTTTCAATTTTTTTTTCTTTTTCTCGTCTTCTGCTAAATTTTTTTTTAACTTTTACCGTTTTCTTTTTTAACGTTTTTTAGTTTATCTAAGATATATATATTTTTTTCCTCTTTTTATATTTTTTCTTTATCGGCTTTCTTTTTTTAATAGTTTCTTTTTTTTTTTCTTTCTGAACCCCTTTTTATCCCCTTTCTCCCCCCTCACAATTTGGGATCTCTTCTGATTTGGATAAAGCATATTTTCCTGGGGTTGTTGCCACCCTTTTAATATTTCACTTGCTCCTTCATAAACTCTTATCTGGACAAAATGACAAGGCGGAAAATTTCACAACAAAAAAAAGAACAAGAGGCAGTACCAAAGGCTAGGGACCTAATCAATACAGACATTGGTAATATGTCAGATATAGAGTTCAGAATGACGATTCTCAAGGTTCTAGCCGGGCTCGAAAAAGGCATGGAAGATATTAAAGCAACCCTCTCGGGAGATATAAAAGCCCTTTCTGGAGAAATAAAAGAACTAAAATCTAACCAAGTTGAAATAAAAAAAGCTACTAATGAGGTGCAATCAAAAATGGAGGCTCTCACTGCTAGGATAAATGAGGCAGAAGAAAGAATTAGCAATATAGAAGACCAAATGACAGAGAATAAAGAAGCTGAGCAAAAGAGGGACAAACAGCTACTGGACCACGAGGGGAGAATTCGAGAGATAAGGGACACCATAAGACGAAACAACATTAGAATAATTGGGATTCCAGAAGAAAAGGAAACAGAGAGGGGAGCAGAAGGTATATTGGAGAGAATTATTGGAGAGAATTTCCCCAATATGGCAAAGGGAACAAGCATCAAAATTCAGGAGGTTCAGAGAACCCCCCTCAAAATCAATAAGAATAGGTCCACACCCCGTCACCTAATAGTAAAATTTACAAGTCTTAGTGACAAAGAAAAGATCCTGAAAGCAGCCCGGGAAAAGAAGTCTGTAACGTACAATGGTAAAAATATTAGATTGGCAGCAGACTTATCCACAGAGACCTGGCAGGCCAGAAAGAGCTGGCATGATATATTCAGAGTACTAAATGAGAAAAACATGCAGCCAAGAATACTATATCCAGCTAGGCTATCATTGAAAACAGAAGGAGAGATTAAAAGCTTCCAGGACAAACAAAAACTGAAAGAATTTGCAAATACCAAACCAGCTGTACAGGAAATATTGAAAGGGGTCCTCTAAGCAAAGAGAGACCCTCAAAGTAGTAGATCAGAAAGAAACAGAGACAATATACAATAACAGTCACCTTACAGGCAATACAATGGCACTAAATTCATATCTCTCAATACTTACCCTGAATGTTAATGGGCTAAATGCCCCAATCAAAAGACACAGGGTATCAGAATGGATAAAAAAAAACAAAACCCATCCATATGTTGCCTACAAGAAACTCATCTTAAACCCGAAGACACCTCCAGGTTTAAAGTGAGGGGGTGGAAAAGAATTTACCATGCTAATGGACATCAGAAGAAAGCAGGAGTGGCAATCCTTATATCAGATCAATTAGATTTTAAGCCAAAGACTATAATAAGAGATGAGGAAGGACACTATATCATACTCAAAGGATCTATCCAACAAGAAGATCTAACAATTTTAAATATCTATGCCCCTAACGTGGGAGCAGCCAACTATATAAACCAATTAATAACAAAATCAAAGAAACACATCGACAAGAATACAATAATAGTAGGGGATTTTAACACTCCCCTCACTGAAATGGACAGATCATCCAAGCAAAAGATCAACAAGGAAATCAAGGCCTTAAATGACACACTGGACCAGATGGACATCACAGATATATTCAGAACATTTCATCCCAAAGCAACAGAATACACATTCTTCTCTAGTGCACATGGAACATTCTCCAGAATAGATCACATTCTGGGTCTAAATCAAGTCTCAACCAGTATCAAAAGATTGGGATCATTCCCTGCATATTTTCAGACCACAATGCTCTGAAGCTAGAACTCAATAACAAGAGGAAATTTGGAAAGAACCCAAATACATGGAGACTAAACAGCATCCTTCTAAAGAATGAATGGGTCAACCAGGAAATTAAAGAAGAATTGAAAAAATTAATGGAAACAAATGATAATGAAAACACAATGGTTAAGAATCTGTGGGACACAACAAAGGCAGTCCTGAGAGGAAAATATATAGCAGTACAAGCCTTTCTCAAGAAACAAGAAAGGTCTCAGGTACACAACTTAACCCTACACCTAAAGGAGCTGGAGAAAGAACAAGAAAGAAACCCTAAACCCAGCAGGAGAAGAGAAATCATAAAGATCAGAGCAGAAATCAATGAAATAGAAACCAAAAAAACCAATAGAACAAATCAACGAAACTAGGAGCTGGTTCATTGAAAGAATTAATAAGATTGATAAACCCCTGGCCAGACTTATCAAAAAGAAAAGAGAGGGGCGCCTGGGTGGCTCAGTGGGTTAAGCCGCTGCCCTCGGCTCAGGTCATGATCTCAGGGTCCTGGGATCGAGTCCCACATCGGGCTCTCTGCTCAGAAAGAAGCCTGCTTCCCTCTCTCTCTCTCTCTCTGCCTGCCTCTCCGTCTACTTGTGATCTCTCTCTGTCAAATAAATAAATAAAATCTTTAAAAAAATAAAATAAAAAAAAATAAACAAAATCTTTAAAAAAAAAAAAAGAAAAAAGAAAAGAGAAAGGACCCAAATAAATAAAATCATGAATGAAAGAGGAGAGATCACAACGAACATCAAAGAAATACAGACAATTATAAGAACATACTATGAGCAACTCTACACCAACAAATTTGACAATCTGGAAGAAATGGATGCATTCCTAGAGACATATAAACTACCACCACTGAACCAGGAAGAAATAGAAAGCCTCAACAGACCCATAACCAGTAAGGAGATTGAAACAGTCATCAAAAATCTCCAAACAAACAAAAGCCCAGGGCCAGACGGCTTCCCGGGGGAATTCTACCAAACATTTAAAGAAGAACTAATTCCTATTCTCCTGAAACTGTTCCAAAAAATAGAAATAGAAGGAAAACTTCCAAACTCATTTTATGAGGCCAGCATCACCTTGATCCCAAAACCAGACAAAGATCCCATCAAAAAAGAGAACTACAGACCAATATCCTTGATGAACACAGATGCAAAAATTCTCACCAAAATACTAGCCAATAGGATTCAACAGTACATTAAAAGAATTTTTCACCACGACCAAGTGGGATTTATTCCAGGGCTGCAAGGTTGGTTCAACATCCGCAAATCAATCAATGTGATACAACACATTAATAAAAGAAAGAACAAGAACCATATGATACTCTCCATAGATGCTGAAAAAGCATTTGACAAAGTACAGCATCCCTTCCTGATCAAAACTCTTCAAAGTGTAGGGATAGACGGCACATACCTCAATATTATCAAAGCCATCTATGAAAAACCCACCACAAATATCATTCTCAATGGAGAAAAACTGAAAGCTTTTCCTCTAAGGTCAGGAACACGGCAGGGATGTCTGTTATCACCACTGCTATTCAACATAGTACTAGAAGTCCTAGCCTCAGCAATCAGACAACAAAAGGAAATTAACGGCATCCAAATCGGCAAAGAAGAAGTCAAACTATCACTCTTCGCAGATGACATGATACTATATGTGGAAAACCGAAAAGACTCCACTCCAAAACTGCTAGAACTTGTACAGGAATTCAGTAAAGTGTCAGGATATAAAATCAATGCACAGAAATCAGTTGCATTTCTCTACACCAACAACAAGACAGAAGAAAGAGAAATTAAGGAGTCCATCCCATTTACAATTGCACCCAAAACTATAAGATACCTAGGAATAAACCTAACCAAAGAGACTAAGAATCTATACACAGAAAACTATAAAGTACTCATGAAAGAAATTGAGGAAGACACAAAGAAATGGAAAAATGTTCCAGGCTCCTGGATTGGAAGAATAAATATTGTGAAAATGTCTACGCTACCTAAAGCAATCTACACATTTAATGCAATTCCTATCAAAGTACCATCCATTTTTTTCAAAGAAATGGAACAAATAATCCTAAAATTTATATGGAACCAGAAAAGACCTCGAATAGCCAAAGGAATATTGAAAAAGAAAGCCAAAGTTGGTGGCATCACAATTCCGGACTTCAAGCTCTATTACAAAGCCGTCATCATCAAGACAGCATGGTACTGGCACAAAAACAGACACATAGATCAATGGAACAGAATAGAGAGCCCAGAAATACACCCTCAACTCTATGGTCAACTCATCTTCGACAAAGCAGGAAAGAATGTCCAATGGAAAAAAGACAGCCTCTTCAATAAATAGTGTTGGGAAAATTGGTCAGCCACATGCAGAAAAATGAAATTGGATCATTTCCTTACACCACACACGAAAATAGACTCAAAATGGATGAAGGATCTCAATGTGAGAAAGGAATCCATCAAAATCCTTGAGGAGAACACAGGCAGCAACCTCTTCGACCTCAGCCGCAGCAACATCTTCCTAGGAACATCACCAAAGGCAAGGGAAGCAAGGGCAAAAATGAACTATTGGGATTTTATCAAGATCAAAAGCTTTTGCACAGCAAAGGAAACAGTGAACAAAACCAAAAGACAACTGACAGAATGGGAGAAGATATTTGCAAATGACATATCAGATAAAGGGCTAGTGTCCAAAATCTATAAAGAACTTAGCAAACTCAACACCCAAAGAACAAATAATCCAATCAAGAAATGGGCAGAGGACATGAACAAGCATTTCTGCAAAGAAGACATCCAGATGGCCAACAGACACATGAAAAAGTGCTCCATATCACTCGGCATCAGGGAAATACAAATCAAAACCACCATGAGATATCACCTCACACCAGTCAGAATGGCTAAAATTAACAAGTCAGGAAATGACAGATGCTGGCGAGGATGCGGAGAAAGGGGAACCCTCCTACACTGTTGGTGGGAATGCAAGCTGGTGCAACCACTCTGGAAAACAGCATGGAGGTTCCTCAAAAGGTTGAAAATAGAACTACCCTATGACCCTGCAATTGCATTACTGGGTATTTACCCTAAAGATACAAACGTAGTGATCCGAAGGGGCACGTGCACCCGAATGTTTATAGCAGCAATGTCTACAATAGCCAAACTATGGAAAGAACCTAGATGTCCATCAACAGACGAATGGATAAAGGAGATGTGGTATATAATCACAATGGAATACTATGCAGCCATCAAAAGAAATGAAATCTTGCCATTTGCGACGACGTGGATAGAACTAGAGGGTATCATGCTTAGCGAAATAAGTCAATCGGAGAAAGACAACTATCATATGATCTCCCTGATATGAGGGAGAGGAGATGCAACATGGGGGGTTGAGGGGGTAGGAGAAGAGTAAATGAAACAAGATGGGATTGGGAGGGAGACAAACCATAAGTGACTCTCAATCTCACAAAACAAACTGAGGATTGATGGGGGGAGGGGGTTGGGAGAGGGGGGTGGGGTTATGGATATTGGGGAGGGTATGTGCTATGGTGAGTGCTGTGAAGTGTGTAAACCTGGCGATTCGCAGACCTGTACCCCTGGGGATAAAAATATATGTTTATAAAAAATAAAAAAAAATTATAAAAATGAAAAAAAAAATACAGTAACAACAATAAAACCCATACCTCTCTTATTGTAAAATATAAATTTCAGACAATCTAAAATTTGAATTTAGGTGAAAATATTTACTTTAATGCTGATGATATGAAAATTCCCCCAAATATTATTGTAAGTTAAAAATAAATCTGAAGATGATTTTTAGTGGACATTGTCCAAAGACCTAAACAATGATAAGGAAGAACTCTCACAAAATTGGTACAGGCTTTTGAAATATTTTCCACTGAAAATGTTCTTGGCAGAAACCTTTGTTTTATATCCAATAGCATTCCCAAAATGCTTCTCCTGTGTTCCCTTCACAAAATAAAAGCAAGAAAAAATAAAATTTGCTTTTCCAGTCTTCCTAGTCCTTAAAGTGTCCATTTCACTTTTATGGCCAATGAGATATAAGGGAAAATCTTCTGTAAAACTGATACACTTTTCTTTGGTCAAAGAGAAAACATACATAAAGAGGTCCTGTGCCTTTCCTTTCTTTTCTCCTCTCTCTTTCTCTCCCCCTTTCCTGATTTCTCACTGCTTCCTGCCTTTGCATAGAATTCTGTAAGTATATATCATGTCTACATGGCCCACGGCCACTAAGTATTCAAACAAGGTCGAAATGTTCAAAACAAGATTGACCAAGTGATCTGACATTTCAGATTTTTTTATGCATTTAAAAAATTATTTTATTTATTTGGTAGGGAGAGAGACAGCATGCTTACAAACAAGGGGGAGCAGCAGGCAGAGGAAAAAGCAGACTCCTTGCTGAGCAAAGGAGCCCTCTGCAGGACTTGATCCCAGGACCCTCAGATCTTCACCCAAGCTGAAGGCAGCTGCTTAACCAACTGAGTCACCAAGATGTCCCCAAGATATTTTGGAGTTTTTTATTACATTAGATAATGGATTGTCTATTTAAGTTAGATAATAAATTATAAAATTAGATTAGATAATGAATTGCCTGTATTTATAAAACATTGTTCTTTAGATATTCTGTTAATTACAGCTAAATCATTCTTAATTTATAACAGGAATAAATTAAATATTTGATATAAATCTGACGTTTTTTGGTTTTAATAAACAAATGCTTCCACCACAGTATCTTAAAAAATAGATGTTAGCTACATCCAGTAATCCCAGAAAATTAGGTATTTATAGTGTCTATATCGATCTATCATCTGCCTAAATATGCATGCCAAAAGAATGGCATTTTAGTTGAAAAGTTTTTCGTTCCTCTAAGCTGAAACTCTGTAAAAATAGGCAATGCATTAGTATCTTCCTAATAAAAATCTCTCCAAATTAATTGCTTGCAATTAATGGCAGATTGTCATATTTAGTAAATGTTTTATATACTTCAAAAATTCCCAAGGGGGAAAGAAAACATTTGAAGAACAGTAAATGGAGAGAAAGCTTTTCACATTTCTCTTATACCATTATTTTTTTTAAAGATTTAGTTTTCTTTATTTAACAGAGAAGAGAAAGCACAAGCAGGGGGAGCAGCAGGCAGAGGAAGAAGCAAGCTCCCCACAGAGCAGGGAGTCCAATGTGGGGCTTGATCCCAGGACCCTAGGATTGTGACCTGAGCGAAGTCAGATGCTTAACTGACTAAGCCACCCAGGTGCTCCTGCCTTACACTATTATTAAAATATGAACAGTTATAAATATCATAAAAGTAAAAAAAATAGCAGAAAGTTCTAATATATTGAGTAAAATGAATATTCATCTCAATTTATCTAAGTTATCTAAAATCTTTAGATCTGTGAAATTTGTAGGGGAAATTTTCACCATCAAATTTTCCCGTCTCCCATTTTGCTGTTATTTCAAAAAATAATCTGATAATTACTTATATTTTGCAAATATTTGAATTTCTGAATCCTGATACTGGCTATCCTGTACAAGTTAATAAGGCAAAGAGAAATAGAAATTTCTCGAGCCAAAATTTTTCTTTATCCTATTCAAATCTTAGGGTTTTCTTTTTTTTTTTTAAGATTTTGTGTGTTTATTTGAAAGAGAGAATGAGCAGGGGAGGGGCAGAGGGAAAAGGAGAAGCAGACTCCCCACTGAGCAAGAAGCTTAATGTTGGGCTGGATTCCAGGAGCCCAGGATCATGGCCTGAGACAAAGGCAGATACTTAACCCACAGAGCCACCCAGGCATCCCTAAAATTTTAGTGTTAATTGATTTTTACATTGAGTCATCGAGCAATATCGGCTTAGGTACTCATGTAACTACTCAATTTAAGGGAGCTCAATCTTAGTATCATACTGTACATATGGACGTTACTTTATTCACAGAGACTTCCAATGCATAAGCCATTGACATCTATAAAATAATATCCCCCTCCTGAGGTTGTGAAGGAGTACCATTTTGAAAACATAAAATGATTGAGAGATTCCATATTGTGTTTTTATTGTTTGATTCATTCTTCCTACCTAACACATATTTCATGCAAAAAGGATAATATAATATCAAATGGTTATGAAAAACTCTGAGTGGAAGAAAGGCCTGCCTGTATATTTGCAGACTGCAATTTTGTTAGCCAGATGCTCATTTTGTAATGTGATTAGGTCTGAGCAAAGAAAGATATGAGAAGCCCCAAACATTCTCCTTTCAGAGTATTGTATTTTTTATTAGAAAACAGAACAATTTTGTGCTACGACATCCCCTAGGTTTTGGGAAACCAGAAACTTACTCAAGGTTTTATGTCTATACTTGTCCAATTTATTTTATAGCTCCCAGTTGTCTTGGGAAAACATGCGATCAAGATATAAATAGAATTCAGGAACAATTCCATTTCTTTCTATCTGTAGGTGTAGAAAACGTTGCCTCAGTATTTCCAGGAAGTATACCAATATATTATTCAAAATCACAGTGCAAGTGGATTTTACAGCTGTTCCATAAATTCTATATGCTCAGTTCAATCAACCACTAATTGACATAAATGCAATAGATGGGCCAGTCTTGTAGAGGATCCAAACAACAACAAAAAAAAAGATGATATATCATCATCTATTTGGGGTGACACCATAAGACAAGCAACATCTCATCACTGGGAGTAGAAATGGACCATTAATCTCCAGGAAAGTTTCTTGTCCTGAGTTTGTCACAAACTGTGGAATTGAACAGGTAAACTGACTTGTGCAAACCTCACTTTCTTCTTTTATTCTAATGAGGTTGGGGGGAAAAAGGCTATCATTTCTAGGAATATGAGTCAATAACATAAATTCCAATGAGGGCTATGAAAAAGTTCGTGGGAAGTGTTAAACGTACCTTAAAAAAAATTTCAGCCTGAGTCTGCTAGACATTAAGGTGATTATCAGAGCTACAGGGGGTGAAAAAGGGACATGACATTTTCCAAAGGTAGTCTGTGGACCAGGGTGGAGGAATCAGGCTAACATAATCAGGAGCTAGAAGGATCAGATCTAAGTTTGTATACCAGGGTAGAGAATGAGGAAGGAACAAACCACTCCAGGAAAGATGAGTAGATAAAGGTAGGAGAGCAAAAGGCATATTTACTGATTAATCAGCAAAACATATTAGAGGAACAAAGAGCTTTATCGGGAAGGCAAGAGAGTAGCAATGGATGGTTAGGCTAGAGGAGATCGTCTTTGGGAGGCTTTGAATGCTGTAGTAAAGTCAACATTTTGAAAAAAAAATCATTCAAATTTTCTTGCTTCTTATTTATAATACAGATATCTAATGAACCATTTCAGGATAAGATCTTGCTGAAGAACATTAAGTATGTCTCGAGAAGTTGTTTAAAACAATATGACACTTGTGATGAGCACCAGGTAATGTATGGAATTATATCACTATATTGTACACCAGAAACTAATATAACACTATGTTAACTGAAATTAACTTAAAAAAAAAACCAGTATGACACTTTATCTTCATAAGGAAGAACATATGGAAAAAATATTGGTTTTAAGGTGAACACATCCACAATTGTACTGGACATAGGGATTATTTGTATTCTTATGTAAATGACACCCTGAAGAAAGGCAGTCTAATATTTAAAACTCATCTGTTCCAATGACAGTATTTAGCAATATTCATGTCTTTTTCAAAACAGAATCTTTGAGCCCTCCTTACCAAGGAAATTTCCTTAAAATGTTAGTGATTTTATTAAAGTCAGAAAATGCGATATGATAGATATCACGGATATCAAATTATTTTTATTTTACTGATTCCTATGTCTAATTTTTGTAGATTATAAATATGCAGGCCTCTTTTCAACCTTGTGCATGTTAAAAACCTTGTTTTGGGGAGTGCTTGGGTGGGTCACAGTTAAGCTTCTGACCCTTGGCTTCTGTGCAGGTCATGATCTCATCATTGGTGAGACCAACTCACACATTAGGATCCTCACTCAGCAGGGAGTCTGCTTGAGATTCTCTCCCTCTGCTTGCTCCCAGCCCTTCTCAAATAAATAAGTCTTAAAAACAAACAAACAAAAAAAAACCTTATTTTTGAATTTGGTAACAAAATAAGGAAGAAAACATGAATGTTTTGTTTTGTTTTGTTTTGTTGTTTTCTGTTTTTTTATTTTTCTGACTTCTTGCTACTTATAGCAAAATTAGAAAAATTGGAATTAAAAAATATAGCCAGTTTTTATTGGATACTAATGCCTGGCATCATCTTAGGTAGCTTCTATAAATGAAGCCTACCTGGACATTAAATCTAGGAGCTACCATCCCTGAGAAAGCTTGGTCACAGAAGAGCTTTCAGTAACTTGCACAGGGTTACACAGCTAGAGAGTGACAGAACCTCGATGAAGCCCAGGTGTCCTGAATCTAAAGCATCCTTTGTTATCTCTATTTACTGCTTTTAGTTGTAAGTAATCTGTGTTCAGGTCTTTACATGTAAAACAAGACAAGGATGATCACCTTGTCCAAATGTTATATGGATAATGTGCATAAAACTATAGGCACGTGAAAGATACTCAGAATATTAATTCCTTCCCTGCCCTTCTGCCAAAGATAAAATCTCTAGACATAAACACAGAATTCACAAAGCATCTGCTATTCAAAAGTGCCCTTGAGTACCTTTAAATGATGTTTCTTCACAACAAGCAGTGGGTGTTGCATGTGAGTGTTGAATCACTATACTGTACACTTGAAACTGACATTTCACTGTATGTTAACTCGCTGGGATTTAAATAAAAGCTTAAAACAATAAATGCTGTCTCTTTTTGTGAAGAAGACAATGATAGCTTAGCATTTATAAATTTAGAATATTGTATATTGTATTTTTTTTAGAGTTGGGGTAAAATTAGCATTCAGACCCTAAGGGTGTTCTTAAAACAAAGAAACAAAAAATAAAGCCTTCAACATAACATGGAATTGTATTTGAACTCCCCATAGTATCTGAATCTTATTGTGGATTACATGCTTGGGAACTTTCTCAAATATCCTAGTTTCTACTCTAAGGAAATGTTATTTTTCCTGTTCTCATTTGGCAAAGACTATTGAAATATTTGAAATAATTATATCACTTATACTGTAATTATGGAATTGCTCCTTTTGTACCTTTCTTAAAATCTGATATTGTTATTGATTGAAGAAGCTCCACTGTGAATTCAAAGTGCACTTGAAATCTCATTTTATGAAGATATGTAATTATTTGACCTTTCTGCTTCTAGTTATCTGACAGCTGGTAGTGCTCCTGATGATGGCAGGTTTGGGTGCATAATCTTGTATTTATTTTGCAACTCATTACATTAATAGCTGTGCCTTTTGTTCTTAGTTGTAATGATTTTCTATGCACTCACTTTGTATTGAATTTGAGGGGTTTTGACATTGAAATTCCTTTTGTCTATTCTTGACCACATCTCTAATCTCTCTGCAGGTCAAAATACTCACCTCTCATCCCTTCAAGTATAAGCATCTCCTCAAAGTCACTCTTAACCAGGAATGGTAATTAATAGAACTTTTCCACTTCTTAGCCCCAGTTTTTGAGTGACTTATGAAATGCCATTTCTGAGATCCTGGTTGATTCAGTGCTTAAGTCAAACATGTAGGGAATATACAAAACAATCTAGTGGAAGATTTTTCCATTTACATAGCCTTCTGTGCTATTATTTCCAATTTGACAAAGTCCCAGGTATGGAGGCAATGAATTACAATGTTGCAATCTCCATGAAGCTTCCTAAAATGATAAATTATTTGCTTTATATCACTGTAAAATAGAACACTTAAGACCCTCTGCTGTATAGATATTTTGTAAAAATGCAGTCTGTTTCCAGAAAGTATTTATATGGGAAAGCACGACCTCCTCTAATGGTTTCAGACCATTTGTTTAGCTTCTCTTTGATAAGTGACAGTCTCTTTTTGTCCTTAGAAAAAGTCCTCATCCATGTTCTTCCAACAGGTGCATTAGTGCTGGAAGACTGTCAGGTGGATAATGAGAATTCAGCGACTTGAGAAGGCATGTCATATTTCTGAAAATGATGGAAAGTCACTTCCCACCTCTTTCTTAGAGTAGATGTCTTATTTTCCTGCCAATCTCATGGCATCACATTAGTCACACATTCTTGATCTGGTCAGATTCATCAAATAGACAATTTTTATCAATTATGTGACAGTTTATATTGTCCGAACTTGTGATGAGCCCCACTGATTTTTCAGCGACTTTCCACAGATACATCCAATGCCCTCCATCTACCGTTGGAACTCAGTGAGAGGAAAAACTCCCACTGTGTACCCAGGATAACTGTTCATTCTTTAGATTTTAACACAGAGATCAGCCCATTCAGGAAACCCATCTCTCTTTGTGTATCCACATCCATCCATGCACTCAGACCGAGAATCACTGGTTTTCATTTCTGCCCCCAACACACTCTGTGTCCACACCTATTCTAGCACTCACACAGTGTGATGACATGTCTCCCAAAACCAAATTGCAAACTCACCGAGAAGCTTAGTTCTGTATGTAAAAAAGGGAAATCATCGACGGTATAAATAAAAAGAGTCACATATTCCAAGGTATGTTTGATTAGAATGAAGGTTTCCTCACATCCATTCTGTTGGTTTCTGGGAGTGAATGCATGAAGGGATAAACCAGCAAGTTGTTTAATACATGGTCTAGGGAAGATGTTCATTGATGACTCACAGTTTTTCATTTAGTGTTTGTCTTTATATTGTGGTAGAATTTAAGTACTTTTTTTTTCTTTTTAAAATTTTATGTATTTATTTGTCAGAGAGAGAAAACAAGCACAAGTCGGGGGAACAGCAGGCAGAGGCAGAGGGAGAAGCAGGCTCCCTGCTGAGGAAGGAGCCTGCTGCGGGGTTTGATCTCAGGACCCTGGGATCATGACCTGAGCCGAAGGCAGACGCTTAACCCACTGAGCCACCCAGGCGCCCCCCCATTGAGTACTTTTTTCTAAGCCTAATAATTTCATTTCTAAATATGATGTTTAAATCTATATTTAAGAGCTGGTCTATTCCAGCTCTCCACTGAACACTTCCTATCTGTCTCCCACGAGTTCATTCATATCTTCTGATTGTTCTTTTTGTTATAACATTATGTTCTCATTTCATGAGTACAATACCTTTTGCTATACCTTTGGAATGAACATAGAGATTGGAACTGGTGAATTGTGAATTCTATTAGAAACGGCACCAATTGCCTCGCCAAATGTTGGCGAGGATGCGGAGAAAGGGGAACCCTCCTACACTGTTGGTGGGAATGCAAGCTGGTGCAACCACTCTGGAAAACAGCATGGAGGTTCCTCAAAATGTTGAAAATAGAACTACCCTATGACCGAGCAATTGCACTACTGGGTATTTACCCTAAAGATACAAACGTAGTGATCCGAAGGGGTATGTGCACCCGAATGTTTATAGCAGCAATGTCCACAATAGCCAAACTATGGAAAGAACCTAGATGTCCATCAACAGACGAATGGATAAAGAAGATGTGGTATACATACACAATGAAATACTATGCAGCCATCAAAAGAAATGAAATCATGCCATTTGCGATGACATGGATGGAACTAGAGGGTATCATGCTTAGCGAAATAAGTCAATCAGAGAAAGACAACTATCATATGATCTCCCTGATATGAGGGAGAGGAGATGCAACATGGGGGGTTGAGGGGGTAGGAGAAGAGTAAATGAAACAAGATGGGATTGGGAAGGAGACAAACCATAAGTGACTCTTAATCTCACAAAACAAACTGAAGGTTGATGGGGGGAGGGGGGTTAGGAGAGGGGGGTGGGGTTATGGACATTGGGGAGGGTATGTGCTATGGTGAGTGCTGTGAAATGTGTAAACCTGGCGATTCACAGACCTGTACCCCTGGGGATAAAAATATATGTTTAAAAAAAAAATAATAAAAAACAAAAAACAGGTGTCTATTGTTTATGACTTAAAATATTTTAGATTTTAGTTCAAACTTTCTAGTTGTATAATGTAAGCTGAGTTATTTGGGAGATATACTAGACTTACACATCTAATTTCTGAAATCTAGTATTTGTATAGACCTATTATATTCCCTGTAATGGGAAACCAGAAGATAAGTAAAAAAATAAAATTTTCCTCCATAGGCCCTCTCATCTATTAGGGATGTATGTGTTTGTTGAGTGTATTTTTTGTTAGTAGAAGTGTGTAAGGTTGTAAATATCTAACCAAATTAGAAACTAAAAAGAAATGAATAATTTAGAAAGGGCCAATGTCATAAATCCACAGCAATAAAAAAAAAAGATACCCTCAATGTCTCTTAAAGTAAAAATATCTATTCCTCACTCTGCCTCGTGCTCAATATTTGCAACATGTTTTTCTATTACCTTTTCTATTATAAGTCACATGTTTTCCTTCAAGACTCTTATTCCTGTACTCATTATGTGTCTTAAGGTAAGGCAGACACAGAAAATTGAACAACCTCCTATCCTCCAAGGGGATACAAGATACTTGCAAAGAAATCAATGTATTTCATGCCATTCCACTTTTCCCCTCACTTGTCTACCACAAGTTGAAATGTATGGTTTTTGCAGCTTAAGGAAGGGTTTTTGGTTCAAAGATACTTATAAATAGTGCACAAATTACTAGAAGGAAGAGGAGGAAGAAGAGGTTTGGAGAAGGAGGTGAAGAGAAAGAGAAAGTGAAGAGGAGAGGGAAGAAATAAAGAAAAAAAAAAACTTGTGGAAACATTTTCAATTCAAATTATATCAAAAGTCCCTTAAGTGGATGGCATTCCTTAATGTGAGGCTAGGGTTGCCGTCATTTGTTGTTTCTTTATGCATTCATTTTGAGTTTGGATAAACTCTTTCCACAAGGTCTAGCATTCTCAGTGGCTTTCTTTATTCCCATTGCTCTTTAGTTCCCCTCATTTTTTCTCTTATTTCCTTTCTCTACACTTTCTTCTAGCTGTTAATCTCCTTGTTCTCTTGGTTACCTCTCCTCTCCTCCTTCCTTTGCATCCCCACCAACACTTCTACCTCACACGAAGATGCTTCTAGACAGTGCAGTAACAGGAACCCCAGGCAGCCTGCTAAATTGCAACTCTGTGACAGAGCTTCTTCCCGGAGAGCCAGTGCAAGATGATCTATCGACATGCAACACACCTTCCACGCTCCTTAGACTGAGGATAAACCTTCTTCTGATGACAGCCCACTGATGAGTATTCCCAGGTCCAAGATGCAACCCAGATTCTAATTAACCTGATTAGGCCTGTTGTACATGACTCCACTTTTTTTCTTCTTCTGATCAAGTTGTCACTATCTATTTGGATATTCATCTTTTTTCCTGTTATTTACTAATTAGGATGTGCTACAAGTAGAAACAATGCAAGGCATCTACTTTCATGTTGCTATCAGCCTCTCCGCTGCCCTTGCTTCTCTCCCAGGTCAAAAGCAACAGCATCCATGACAAGTTTGAGATCTAACAGCGTAATTATGATTTACTAATGTCTGAAATCATTTGTACAGAGCATGTGGAGATTCATGGTGTTCAAACAGCCAGGATTAAGAAGAGCATGCTCTGGCTGATAAAATAAAAATATTATTTACTCTCTTGGGAAGTCTTGGCCTCGCTGCAGTAGGATGTTTCATAAAGGGGATGATCTGCCTGGAAGCACAAACTCAAAGTCTTGCCGCCTACATGCTGCTTTGAAGATTAGTTTCAGAAAGTTAGTAACCATATTCCTATTGATATTCAACAAGCAGGTCATTTACAGTTCACTTTAAGTGTTTCAATAATGAGGAACACAGAATATGATACAAGGATGAGATTTTGACTTTGCTTTCACAGTGGCTTCAATCTATGTATTCACCATATGCTTGTTTTGATTTTTGTGTTTTCACAGAGGGAAACACATAATTCAATTAATTATTATCCTCAGATCATAAAGCACTATCATAATTAAATCGCATGCATACCTTTTTAATTTGCATGCATATTTATTCAAACATTAATTTACATTTATATATTTAAATATACATGTATTTGCATAACTATTTTAAATAACATAGCGGATATTTGTGAATTATTCTTCCTAATCTTCTCTGTATCATTCAAATTTTAGTATATGTGTTGCCAAAGTGAGCACAGATATCGGTGAAATTATCGTGCCTCAAGTTAAAACATTTCCAACAACTTAAATCTAGATATTTATATCTCTTTCTCTTATCCACCTGCCACTACCAAGTGGTAATATGTGTCCTTAATTTGTTTGACATTAGCTTGCCTTTTATTGTATTTTTATCATGCACATATATTTCTTGGTTTTGCTATTTTAAAATAATATGTAGTCTTATATAACCTGCTTTTTTTATATTGCCTTATGACATTAAAATTCATTCATATTTTGCATGGAACATTAATTCAATAATATTCACTGCTGTGTAATAGTCTATTAAGAATGTATCACAATTTATTGATTATTTCTCCCATCAAAAGACACTTATGCCATTTCCATATGTATTACTATTATGAACAATGATGTTATGGATATTTTTATATATATCTCATAGAACACAAGTACCAAAATGTCTTGCATATATACTTGAGAGCAAAATAAAAAGGTCAGAGGATATTTGAATATTTACATTTAAAAGAATGCCAAATTGTTTTCTAAATTATTACATCAACCATCAGTTTTTAATAAATCCATATGTTCACTATTATTTTGCATTGTCTTAAGCTTTCCAATTGAATGGACATAAAATGGTTATTAAATTAGTGAAATGCTCTATATGTTCATTGGCCATTAATATTTTCTCTTCTATAAACGGCTTGCTAATATCTGAGTGCATTTTTATAGAGTTGTTCATGCTATTCTTATTTATTTGAGGAAGCATACACCTGTATCGAGATCTGTAGCTACATCACTTATATGTACCATGACTATCTTCTGATTAATGGTTCATCTATATTTTCTTTAATGCACTTTTGACAAATGCAAGTCTTAAGTTTATTTTCTAAGTACATGAGCATTTTCTTTTGGGGGTTAGATCCTTTTGTATCTTAAGAAATCCTACGTATAAAAATATAATAATACATTCTTTAAAAAATTAACTATTACTTGGTTTTCATCAAGGTCAGTACAGCAATTCAATGGGGAAAGGAAATTTCATCAACCAATAATGTTGAGATGATGTTATATTAAAAAATAAATAATAAAAAGTGAAACCTTTGACCCCTATGTAATGTCTTACACTGTAAGACATAATTATTTGAGATGGGAAAAAAAAAAAAAAGCTAAAACTATATGGCTTCTAGAAAAAAAATAGGATAATATCTTCACAATTTGGGAGTAAGCAAAATTTTCTTAGAACTTACAAAATACTAACTACAGAAGAAAGGTAATGTTAAAATGATTAAATAATGATAAACATAATAAAGACATATAAAGCACAGTATTTCTAATTTGCGAGTCTGTGCTAAGCAACTAGCAATAGTCCAAGTATAGGTAGAAATATAATTATGTTCATCAAGGGGAGTGCTGGTCAGATATATGAGCTTGAGTTCTGTCCACTGAGCAGAGCAATCATGTCCATTTTCAGTTCTGCATAGCTGGTGCTGAGTTTGAACAGGTGCGATATCCCAGTGGATGCCACTGTATTTCAGTTTAGATGAGCTATCCGTGAAACAGGCTCAGGCATTTAGCAGAACCTCTGCGAACCCAGGCCCCACTGAGCCAGCAGATTTGCCTCATGCAGTAGAAAGGAGGACAAAGTTCCCCAAAAAGGAATAGCTACCTTTTTTTTTTTCCCCATGTAAAGTCAAGATGCTGAAGGGGTCAAAACAACTATACTCATGAATATTCCATTTCCATTTTACATGTGAGTTTCAGGGGATCTTTCCATCCTGATAGTCATTAAGTCTGAGTGAAGCCACACGGAAAAGGGATTATCAGGCTGAAGAATCTTGAGGCCTCTTGCATTGAGCATTCATATCAACAAAAGCACAGTGTCATCTAATGGCTAATTTCCAAAAGGTATGTACCCTGCAGCAGAGTCCTGGAGATGATGAGTCAAAAACCCAAAGGAGATCTCACCAAAGAGGACAAGCCGCTTTGCAGACGTCCCACTTGGCAAAATCATCTGTCATAGAAACATGTTGCTCAAAGGGATCATTTGGGTTGTGGGCTCCAAAGGTAAACTGCATGTAAATATCTTGTTAAACGATTTCTGATGAAGACTTTGGTTTGGTCCCCACTCAAAGGATGCTGATTTGAAGTTAGCCATTATATAAGAGACTAAGTAGAATGCCCACATGAGGCACACTGCCTCCAAAACCTAGAAGTCCAATGAAGTCTTGGGTCTCCTTTTTGGTAATATTGTTGGATGAAGAGAAGGCAATTTTCCCTATGTGCCAGAGGAACTGAGAGATGTGACTCTACCCACATAGTGCTAAGAGATTTCACTTGGTAAGTAGGACCCTGAATTTTGTCAGGGTTTATCAAACCACTCCTGCTAATGGAGGACCTTTGGGTCAGGGCCTCTGATGTCAGGACCTTTGGATGTGAGGGTTCTGATGTTCTAATAAAAGGGTATCATGTACACAGTGAAAGCTTCCCACCACAGAATGTAGGCATTCACTCAAAATCCAGACCCAGGTGGGGAATGGCAGAAGTTAAGATAATGCTGCAGAGTTCTGCAAATGTATATTGGAAGCTTTGCCACATGAATGCAAATTAGTCTTTTTTCTTGGGTGCCTTCAGAGTAGAAAAGAAGTGTTGGCAATATCTAAGGCAACATACCGAGGGCATTAGTTCATGCAATCGATTCAGTAACAGTCAATATCTACAAAAACTGGGAATACAGAAGCAAGAATGGAATCCAATTTTTTTTTTAAGATTTTATTTATTTATTTGACAGACTGAGATCACAAGTAGGCAGAGCAGCAGGCAGAGAGAGAGGAGGAAGCAGGCTCCCCGCTGAACAGAGAGCCCGATGCGGGGCTCGATCCCAGGACCCTGAGATCATGACCCGAGCTGAAGGCAGAGGCTTTAATGCACTGAGCCACCCAGGTGTCCCAAAATAATCATTGTGTTATAATATCAACACAAAACTTACTTTTAAGAACCCGGTTATTTACCAAGTGCCTTCCATTTGTTTAATGTCTAACTACTCATAACTGATCTAAGGTGCATTCAAAGTCTGTTTAGTGTTGCATATTATAGAGAGTAATTTATATATTTTATCTCAAAATTCTCATGCCAATTTCAGTGAGGTATAGTACATAACCCCATTTGATAGGTGCTTTTCATGTGCTTCAAAGGATTCAAGGAACCTCCTCAAGCTCATACAACTAGTAAGTCAAAGGCTATTAGGCTCTGTAGCCCACTTAAAAACTAGCCAAAAAGTAGTCATTTCAGCAATTTTTGCTTCCATGTGAATAACGACATTGCTTTAGTAGATTATCAGCAACTGACCTTGACTTTTTTCTTACTTTTAAAAACTGGAGCCCTATTTCTCCTGGCATTTGCTTCTACTTAAGCTTCTCACAGATATCAACAATGCAGTGGTTGGGCAATGCCAGGTTGGGGGAACCTACAGAATATCATTGCTCTTTTGCCGGTTTCACCATCTATTGATTTTTTTGAAGGAGAAATCGGTACATGCAGGATATCTGACATAATTGTTATGCTAATATCCTATCCCTAAGAATCCCTTTATTTGTTGAAAGGGTATATGTATTTGGATCTGATATTTTATTTACTGAGGCTGATTGCTGAGTCTGTTAACAGATAAATATTGACAGATGTCTCAGGAAGATAATGAGAAAAGGCATTTCTGAAATTTGTAGCAATTTTGTGTTAACTCATAAAGCCATTTTGGTATTCATTCTTATACAGAGATAAAACTGAAAGCAAGATGTCTTTTTTTTTAATCCACATAATTACTTTCTTTATTTCTATATAATTACTTTCCTTAAAAATTACTGCTTAAAGGCAAAAAGGGAGATATTCTCTTAAAATCTCTAGTAAAAACATTGCAACATTTTAAACAATTCAAAGTGAAGATGCCTCAAATGTCAACTTTAGGACAATTTTGCAGTAACATTGAAAGTAATGCATTTTCATTTTAGAACAATTGGGAAAAAAAATAAGTAAGAAAAAATGGATAAAAATAGCTATAGTTCCACAGCCATAAAAAGTAACTATAGTTCTACAATTATTACTCAAAGTCAAAGTATATTTTTTATTGTATTTACTGTTGGCTGTTTTTTCTTAAGGTAGATAGGATTTTTTTTCTTTAAAGACATAAATGATGATCACTCAATATGTAGAATTTATAATCCCTAAGTTTTGCATAAATTGTAAATTAAACATACATTAAATTTAAATGCTTTTAAATTTTTCAGTATTTTCAGGAACAAGGTTCCATATTCAGATGTAATTATAAGTGAAATAACCTCTGTATCACTGAAAAACTTATTACTTACAAATGAAAGTTTATTCTCAAAGTCCAGGTTCTAAGACTCCTCACATAAACATTCCACATTGCAGTTACCCATATACAGACAAGAAAATAACTACCACTGATTTTCCCAGAGGTAGTTGAGAGATAATCTCCCATGCATTTGTTCCCTGGGATTTCAAAAAGGGATAGTACAAGCTCTATTGTGTACTGATGTTAAGGAAACAAAGAGGTGAAAACAACTTCAGCAAGCACCTGGAATTGGTTGGTAATGGGCTGTGTAATTTTTCCCTGTGCAGCACTTCCAGCACAATGCAAAGCTGCCTACTTGCAATGTTCATTTCACTTGAGCAGGCCCAGAGTGGCCCAAGGAGGAATTCCTGATGTCAGGACTCTACCATCATGGAGTGTAGGCTTCCTCCCTGGCCTAGATGGGATCACCAACATGAATTATAGCACTTGAGTGTGAAACTGGGTTTGTCTAAAAAGAAATGAATGGGCTGAATAGCATTCCAGATGTATCCATAATAGACTCGGTCATCCACTCAAGAGATGTCTCTTGAGCCCCTTCTGTGTTTAATGTGAGGTGCTGATGTCACAAGATATAAAGATGAAGAAGAAAAACATACCCTTTTGTTGTCATATTTAGAGTGAATGAAATGGATATGATCATATGTTCTAGTAGAAGGGAGTCTCTCCTGTAGTCCCATCTGCACTGTTTTTTGGGGCAGAAATCACCAACATGGGACATCTTACCTGGTCTGGGCACTTATAGGATTGAGAGCTCTTTCTTGATTCTGTGGGTGGCTGCATGGCTCTTCTTCATGAAGTGGCTATGGTTTTCCTATCTCACTAATGAGAAAGTGGGGGTGGGGGGGGTGGGGGAGAGAACTCTCATTAGAATCACCTCTGCACTTTCTTTTAGAAGAGTAAGTCTTCTTAAAACCTGCCACTGCCTTGAGGTTATCTGAAGACAAAGAAGGCATTTTCCCATAGGAGGATGGTTGAGTTGCTTCATATTCCAATAAATGAAATGCATTCAATGTATTTGTATTTTGAGACTTTGGGAAGAAATACCAGTACCTGCACGGATTCCTCGAGACAGAAAGTTTCCCTAGTTTCGAAACTGTGACAAAGCCTAATCTAAATTTGGAGTTCAAAGGAGTCTCCCAGGAGGAAATGATAACAAAACTAACAGGGAGATATTAAGCGGATTGTGAAAGCACAAGCTTTTGTGAAGGAATTTAGAGAAAGAACAAGGCAAATTCAGCTAGCAAAATTGTGGGTTTTTTCCTGCTCTCGCTGGGACAGTGTGGTCTCAGGACCTGTAGGGTCACAAAAGGACCAGGGGGTGTCTGAGTTTGGCAGGTACCAGAGCAGAGAAGCAGACTGCAGAGACGGAGTGAAGGAGGGAGCTCACAGCTCGGGGTTACCTTAAACCGTGATCCAAGGCACAGTCAGGCCACAGTTCTTCAACCAGGGACCCCACAATTGGCAGATCCAAGGAGACCCCCCTCCTTCCTGCTCTGGGAAGAGTGGCACGGGACCAGGCAGCAGGAATCTGTTGAGTTTGGAGACTCCAAACGGGGCTGTGTGTGAGAGATAGAAACGCTCGGTCACTCCACTAGGAGTGCGGCCAGAGACCAGGGAGATGGGAGTGATTGCTTTTCCCTGAGGGTGCACGGAGGAGTGGGGCCCCAAGCTCTCAGCTCCTCAGGGCCAGAGACTGGGAGGCTGCCATCTTCATTCCTGCCTTCCAAAGCTCTACAGAAAGCATTCAGTGGACAAAAGGTCCTGAGAGCGAGTCTGAGCAGATTATTTAGCATGGCCCCTGGCAAGGGCATTGCAATTCCGCTCAGGCAAAGACATTTGAGAATCACTGCAACAGGCTCCTGCACCAAAAGATCAGCAAGAACATCCAGCCAAGAACAAGTTCACCTAGCAACGAGAACTCCTAAACTTAAGAGTTATGGGAATACAGCACATAGAATCCATGGCTTTTCCCCCATGATTCTTTAGTCTTTCAAAGTTAATTATTTTTTAAGATTTTATTAATTTATTTGACAGAGATCACAAGTAGGCAGAGAGGCAGGCAGAGAGAGAGAAGGGGAAGCAGGCTTCCTACTGAGCAGAGAGCCCAATGCGAGGCTTGATCCCAGGACTCTGAGATCATGACTGAGCTGAAGGTGGAGGCTTAATCAACTGAGCCACACAGGCGCCCTTCAAAATTAAACTGTTTTAACTTTATTTCTTTCTTATTCTATTTTTTAAGTTTCTCCTCTTTCCTATTTTAACTTTTTCAAAATATTTTATCTTATCAGTACCTATTTAAAAAATTTTAAATTTTCATTATTATAGTCATATTCTATCTCTTCATTGTATTCAACCTTATTTTTTGTATACTTATAGGTTTTTTTCTTTCTTTAAAATTTTGGGATACAGTTCTTCTACCAGATCAAAATATACCCTAAATCTACCACATGGCTTTGTTCTAGCCTCTAGCCTGATCACATTCTTTCCACCATTTTTTAACTTTTTTCAACCAACTTCTTATCTTATGAATTCCCTTTTTAGAATCTTTTAAAAATTTTCATCTTTACAGTCATATTCCATCCCTTCATAGTGTTTACCTTTATGTGTGTGTGTGTGTGTGTGTGTGTGTGTGTGTGTGTGTGTTTGTGTGTATAATTTCTCTTTCTTTAAAATTTTGGGAGGCAGTTTAGTTCAGAGCATTAAATGAGAAAAATATGCAGCCATAAATACTATATCCAGCTAGGTTGTCACTGAAAATACAAGGAGAGATAAAAAGCTTCCAGGACAAACAAAAACTAAAAGAACTTGCAAACAACAAACCAGCCCTATAGGAAATATTGAAAGGGGTCCTCTAAGCAAAGAGAGAGCCTAAAAGTAACAGACCAGAAAGGAACAGAGACAATATACAGTAATAATCACCTTACAGGCAATACAATGACACTAAATTCATACCTGCCAATAATTACCCTGAATGTAAATGGACTAAATGCCCCCAAGCTAAAGAAAAAGTGTATCAGAATGGATAAAAAAAAAAAAAAGACCAATTGATATGCTGTCTGCAAGAAACTCATTTTAGACCCAAAGACATCTCCAGATTTAAAGTGAAGCGATGGAAAACAATTTACCATGCTAATGGACATCAAAAGAAAGCTTGGGTTGCAATCCTTATATCAGATCAATTAGATTTTAAGCCAAAGGATATAATAAGAGATGAGGAAGGACACTATATCATACTTAAAAGGTCTGTCCAGCAAGAAGATCTAACAATTTTAAATATCTATGCCCCTAATGTGGGAGCAGCCAATTATATAAACCAATTAATAACAAAATGAAAGAAACACATTGATAATAAAGCAATAATACAATAATAGTAGGGGACTTAAACACATCAAATAAACACATTGATAATAATACAATAATAGTAGGGGACTTGAACACCCCCCTCACTGATCATCCAGGCAAAATATCAACAAGGAAATAAAGGCTTTAAATGATATACTGGATGAGATGGACATCACAGATATATTCAGAACATTCCATTCCAAAGTAACAGAATACACATTCTTCTCTAGTGCACATGGAACATTCTCCAGAATAGATCACATCCTAGATTATAAATCAGGTCTCAGCCTGTACCAAAAGATTGAGATCATTCCCTGCATATTTTCAAACCACAATGCTTTGACACTAGAACTCAACCACAAGAGGAAAGTTGGAAAGAACTCAAATACATGGAGGTTAAAGAGCATCCTACTAAAAAATGAATGGGTCAACCAGGAAATTAAAGAAGAATTGAAAAAATTCATGGAAACAAATGAAATGAAATCACAACTGTTCAAAATCTTTGTGACACAGCAAAGGCGGTCCTGAGAGGAAAGATATATAGCAATACAAGTCTTTCTCAAGAAACAAGAAAGGTCTCAAGTACACAACTTAACCCTATACTTAAAGAAGCTGGAAAAAGAACAGCAAAGAAAGCCCAAACCCAGCAGGAAAAGAGAAATAATAAAGATCAGAGCAGAAAGCAATGAAATAGAAACCAACCAACCAAACAAACAAACAAAAACCACTAGAACAAATCAACGAAACTAGGAGCTTGTTCTTGAAAGAATTAAAATGATTGCTAAACCTCTAGCCAGACTTATCAAAAAGAAAAGAGAAAGGGCCCAAATAAATAAAATCATGCATGAAAGAGGAGCGATCACAACAAACACCAAAGAAATATAAACAATTGTAAGAACATATTATGAGCAACTATATGCCAGCAAATGTGACAATCTAAGAGAATTGGATGCATTCTTCGAGAAATATAAACTACCAAAATTGCACCAGGAAGAAATAAAACCTGAAAAGACACATAACCAGTAAGGAGATTGAAGGAGTCATCAAAAATCTTCCTAAATACAGGAGCCAAGGGCCAGACAGGTTCCCAGGGAAATTCTAGCAAATGTTTAAAGCAGAATTAATACCTATTCTCCTAAAACTATTCCAAAAAATAGAAATGGAAGGAAAACTTCCAAACTCATTTTATGAGGCCAGCATTAACTTAATCCCAAAATGATAGATCCCATCAAAAAGGAGAATTACAGACCAATATCCTTGATGAACATGGATGCAAAAAACTCTCACCAGAATACTAGCCAATAGGATCTAGCATTACATTAAAAGGATAATTTACCACAACTAAGTGGGATTTATTCCTGGGCTGCAAGGTTGGTTCAACAACTGCAAATCAATCAATGTGATACAACACATTAATAAAAGAAACATATGATACTCTCAATAGACACAGAAAAGCATTTGACAAATTACAGCATCCTTTATTGATCAAAAAGCTTCACAGTGTAGGGATAGAGGGCACATACCTCAATAATATAAAAGTCATTTATGAAAAACCCACAGTGAATATCATTCTCAATGGGGAAAAACTGAGAGCTTTCCCCCTAAGATCAGAAACATGGCAAGGCTGTCCAATATCACTACTGCCATTCAACATAGTACTAGAAGTCCTAGCCTCAGCAATCAGACAACAAAAAGAAATAAAAGGCATCTAAATCAGCAAAGAAGAAATCCGACTATCACTCTTCGCAGATGATATGATACTTTATGTGGAAAACCCAAAACATTCCACTCTGAAACTGCCAGAACTCATACAGGAATTCAGTAAAGTGTCAGGATATAAAATCAATGCACAGAAATAAGTTGCATTTCTATGCACGAAGAGTAAGACAAAGAAAGAGAAATTAAGGAGTTGATCCCATTTACAATTGTACCCAAAACCATGAGATACCTAGAATAAACCTAACCAAAGAGGCAATGAACCAGTACTCAGAAAACTATAAAGTACTCATGAAAGAAACTGAGGAAGACAGAAAGAAATGGCAAAACGTTCCATGCTCACGGATTGGAAGAATAAATATTGTGAAAATGTCTATACTACCTAAAGCAATCTACACATTTAATGCAATCCCTATCAAAATGACATCGTTTTGGGGTGCATGGATGGCTCAGTTGGTTAAGCCACTGCCTTCGGATCAGGTCATGATCTCAGGGTCCTGGGATCGAGTCCTGCATTGGGCTCCTTGCTCAGTGGGGAGCCTGCTTCTCTCTCTGCCTCTGCCTGCCTCTCTGCCTGCTTGTGTCCTGTCTCTCTCTGTCAAAGAAATAAATAAATAAAATCTTTTTGAAAAATCATTTTTTTCAAAGAAATGGAACAAATAATCCTAAAATTTATATGGAACCAGAAAAGACCTCAAATAGCCAGAGGAATGTTGAAAAAGAAAGCCAAAGTTGGTGGCATCACAATTCCAGACTTTAAGCTCTATTACAAAGCTGTCATCATCAAGACAGTATGGTACCGGCACCAAAACAGACACATAGATCAATGGACAGAATAGAGAGCCCAGAAATGGACCCTCAACTCTACGGTCAACTAATCTTCAACAAAGCAGGAAAGAATGTCCAATGGAAAAAAGACAGTTTCTTCAACAAATGGTGTTGGGATAACTGGATAGCCACATGCAGAAGAATGAAACTGGACCGTTTCCTTACATCACACACAGAAATAGACTCAAATGGATGAAAGACCTCAATGTGAGAAAGGAATCCATCAACATCCTTGAGGAGAACACAGGCAGCAACCTCTTTGACTTCAGCTGCAGCAACTTCTTCCTAGAAACATCATCAAAGGCAAGGGAAGCAAGGGCAAAATTAACTATTGGGACTTCATCAAGATCAAAAGCTTTTGCACGGCAAAGGAAACAGTCAACAAAACCAAAAGACAAGCAACAGAATGGGAGAAGATATTTGCAAATGACATATCAGATAAAGGGTTAGTATCCAAAATCTATAAAGGACTCATCAAGCTCAACACCCAAGGAACAAATAATCCAATCAAAAAATAGGCCCAAGGCATAAACAGACATTTCTCCAAAGAAGACATCCAAATGGCCAACAGACACATGAAAAAATGCTCAATATCACTCAGATTCAGGAAAATACAAATAAAAACTATAGTGAGATACCATTTCACACAAGTCAGGAAATAACATGTTGGCGAGGATGTAGAGAAAGGGAAGCCCTCCTACACTGTTGGTGGGAATTCAAGCTGGTGCAGCCACTCTGGAAAACAGTATGGAAGTTCTTCAAAAAGTTGAAAACTGAGCTACCCTATGACCCAGCAATCACACTACTAGGTATTTACCCTAAAGATACAAATGTAGTGATCCAAAGGGGCACGTGTACCTGAATATTTATAGCAGCAATGTTCACAATAGCCAAACTATGGAATGAACACAGATGTCCATCAACAAATGAATGGATAAAGAAGAGTGATATATATATATATATATATATATATATATATATATATATATAATGGAATACTATGCAGCCATCAGAAACCCCAAATCTTGCCATTTGCAATGACATGGATGGAACTAGAGGGTAGTATGCTAAGCAAAATAAGTCAACCAGAGAAAGAAAATTATCATATGAGTTCTCTAATATGAGGAATTTGAGAGGCAGTCGTGGAGGGTAGGGAGGGAAAAAATGAAACAAGATGGGACCGGGGAGTGAGAGTAGCCATAAGAAACTTAATCTCGGGAAACAAACTGAGGGTTGCTGGGGGGTGGGAGGGGTAGTGATAGTGTGGCTGGGAGATGGACACTGGAGAGGGTATGTGCTATGCTGAGTGCTGTGAATTGTGTAAGACTGATGATTCACAGAAGCAAATAATACATTATTTGTCAATAAAAGCAAAAACAAAAACAAAAACAAAAAAAAACACACAAAATGGTTAGCATAGATACATACATCACTGTGGACATTTTAACTGGATGCTCATTGGGAAAACAGGAATACTTTTTTTAATCAAAATTACTATAATAATAATGGAGAAAATTTAGTAAGGAAAATATTCCACACATTGTGATGTCAACAATTTTTATTTTTCCATATTTCTCTTTCATATATTTTTTTGGGAAAGCATTTGGTGGTCAGGTTTCTATTTTGTGTATTGGAGTTTAAAAAGTGGATCTTCCTTGGCTTTGATAGTATAGAAATTTCAACAATATTTGTTCTTCCAATCCATGAGCATGGAATGTCTTTCTATTTCTTTGTGTCTACTTTAGTTCCTTTCATCAGTGTTTTATAGTTTTCAGAATATAGGTATTTCACCTCTTTGGTTAGGTTCTTGGTTAGGTTCATTCTTAAGTACCTTTTTTATTTTTGGTACAATTATAAATGGTATCATTTTAAAAATATCTCTTGCTGTTGCTTCATTATTTGTATATAGAAATGCAACAGATTTCCGTATGTTAACTTTGTATCCGATGACTTTATGGAATTTGTTTATTCGTTCTAGCAGTTTTGGGGGGGAATCTTTCATGATGTCATTTCATCTGGAAATAATGAGATTTTTACTTCTTCCTTACTTTATCTTTATCTGGATAAATTTTATTTCTTTTTGTTGTCTGAGTGCTGTGGCTAGGACTTCCAATACTTTGTTGAGTAAAAGTGGTGAAAGTCAACATCCCTGTCTTATTCCTGACCTTAGGGAAAAATCTCTCATTTTCTTTCCCCATTGGAGATGATGTGAGCTGTGGGTTTTCATACATGGCTTTTATGATGTTGTGGTATATCCCCTCTAAACCCACTTGTTGAGGGTTCTTATCATGAATAGATACTATGCTTGTGAAATGTTTTTTCTGTGTCTGTTGGAATGATCGTATGGTTTTTATTCTTTCTTTTATTGACGTGATGTACCACATTCATTGATTTGTGAATACTGAGCCACCCTTGCAACTGAGGAAAAAATCCCACTCGATGATGGTGAATGATTTTTTTTTTAAGATTTTATTTATTTGATAGAGAGAGATCACAAGTAGGCAGAGAGGCAGGCAGAGAGAGAGAGAGAGGAGGAAGCAGGCTCCCTGCCTAGCAGACAGCACAATACGGGACTCGATCCCAGGACCCTGAGATCATGACCTGAGCTGAAGGCAGAGGCTTAACCCACTGAGCCACCCAGGTGCCCCGTGAATGATTTTTTTAAATGTGTTGTTGAATTCAGTTTGCTAGTACTGTATTGAGGATTTTTGCATCTATGTTCATTAGGAATATGGACCTATGCTTTTTTAGTGGTATCTTTATCCAGTTTTAATACCACAGTAACTCTGTCTTCATAGAATAAATTTTGAAGTTTTCCTTTCTTTTTAAAAAAGTTTTTTGGAATAGTTTGAGAAGAATAGGTATTAAATCTTCTTTAGCTGTTTGGTAGAATTCACCTGTAAGGCCACCTGGCCCTAGACTTTTGTTTGTTGGGAGTTTTTTGACTTCTGATTCAATTTCTTTGCAGATTATTGGTCTGTTCAGATTTTCTAGTTCTTCCTGTTTCAGTTTTGGTAGGTTATGGGTTTCTTGGAATTTATCCATTTCATATAGGTGGTCCATTTTGTTGTTATAGTTTTCTATAATATTCTCATAATTGTTTGTTTTTCTATGGTGATTTTATTTATTTGATTCACTTCTCTTTTTTCTTGATAAGTCCCACTAGAAGTTTATCAATGTTACTGATTTTTTTTCAAAGAATCAGCTCCTGGTTTCATTGATCTGTTCTGTTTTTGTTGTTGTTGTTGCTGTTGTTGTTTGGTTTTGGGTTTTGGGTTTTTTTTGTTTGGTTGGTTGGTTTCTATATCATTTACTTCTGCTCTGATCTTTTATTATTTCCTTCCTTCTGCTGTTTTTAGGTTTTGTTTATTCTTTTTCTAACTCTTTTACCTGTAAGGTTAGACTTATTTGAGATTTTTCTTGCTGCTTGATGTAGTTCTGTATTGCTCTAAACTTCCCTCTTACCCCCATTTTTGCTTCATCTGAAAGGTTTTGGACCATTGTGTTTATTTTCATTTGTTTCCACATTTTTTTATTTCTTCTTTGATTTCCTGGTGGACCCATTCTTTGCTTAGTAGCATGTTGTATACCCTCCATTTTCTGTGGTGTTTCTAGATTTTATCTTGTGAATGACTACTAGTTTCATAGCATTGATGCACACTCTTGATTCTATTTTTCCTATGGTGGTTTTCCCATACCAATATATGACATAATTTATTATGCTTATTATTTATTATCAGCCTCTGCTCCCTAAGTTCTAGTATTATAATTATTTTTGCTCATTTTGTTTGGTGATATACAAAGAACACCGTCTGGCATAGAGATGTTAAAAAATGTTTGTTGCACGTAAGAGTGTAGTGTGTAATGATTTTCTGATTTGTGGTCCAGAATCCTAATGCAGAACATACTTTGATATTTTCCTTTTCCAATGTCAAAGGTACCCCTTAGTACACAAAACATTTTTGTTTCTGTTTGTATCTGGAAGAAGAAGGAAGGGAAGGGTGTATGATGAAGGATAGTGATAAAAGAAGGTGACATGGCTTTTATACTGGTTTAGGCTGGGATAAAAGGATGGTTTTGGCACTCACTACTTCCATAAAAGTAATTTCTTCTTTTTGAAATCTAAGTTCTTTTCTCTTTCTCTCTTTTTTTTTTTAATTTATTCTTACTCAAGCCTTCTGTGTGACAGCACTTGCCCTTGACATGGCTTATCAAAACTATATCATTGACTTTCATATTTAACAATTTGGAAATGTGTGAACAGAAATTTGCTTTACAGAAAACTTAGGAGTGCCATCTACTTTCCATATAATAATGAACATCTTTACTTATATCCTGGGTTGGTATCTGACCATGGCTCTTTATTAGATCCCTCAAGAGGTTAACCTCTTACCTTTCTCTTTCTCCCAAATTAAAAATGAGACCCAGGGTAATCTGAGGTAGCTTAAAATTATTTAGAATGGGCGAAGAGGAAAAATAAATTCAGAACTGTAATGCCATCTGTGTGTTCTTTAGCCAGGCTCCCTTTGCCTGTGGGACATGGTTCAACAAAGTCACTTGATACATTGGTATGTTCAGATTCACAGCTGATTGCTTTGGGTTTCTGTTCTCACTTGATTTGTGAGTAATAAGCCCCAGTTTACCAACTGATGAGTGACTTAATAGAAAAAGGGAGAACAAGTGTCAACTTAACAAAATCAAGAAGCTACCCACAGAGAAAAGAAGCACTTTTCTTTTTAAGTCTAATTTGGGTTCTATATTAAAAAAAAAAAAATGAGTGAGAATCTTTTCTCACTGCCCTCAGCTCAAGAAAGAAATGCCAAGTGGCAAAAATTCTCCTTAATTTTTTCCTTTCTTTACATTGAATGGGTGAAAATTACCCAATTTGTATGCCCATTACAAGTTGCTTGAGTGATTCCTAGAGAAGTGAGCTATATTCTTCTTTCCCTGCATTGCTGCACAGTATTTCAAGGCAATGTAGATGGATCAAGTGAAGATCTTTGACAAAAATACTTGCCTATGGCTAAGAGTTCATAGAGGTAGCTTTAAGCTGCTTAAAAGTGTGCATATGGAATGAACTTTGACTAGTTAGAGTTATTTGGCCAGATACCATGACATAAGGTCAAATAATAATTTCTTTTTCTAACCCATCATTTTACAGAGGAGAAAACTGATTTACAGATAGCCCACTATATATGAAGTAATGAGTATAAGAGCTCTGTAAACATATGATATCAAATGAGATAATGTAGCATAGTAAAGGAGCATGAATGTTGGGGTCAGAGTGAGAAAGCGTTATATCCCTATTCTCCAATTTATTCACTGTGGGGAACTGGGTGAATTTCTGAAGATCTGTGAGTCTTATCAATGAAATTAAAGTATTAATTCTTATTTCTTGTGATATAACAGATAACTCTGCAAAATTAACAACAATAAGAATTAGATAATTACATATTCTAAGCACTCTCATAAGTATTTTACATGTATGAATGTCCCAACAACTCTATGATTATCATGTTTTTATTATTCCCATATTATAGAGAATTAGCTAGTCATGAAATTAAATGATCCATGTAAAACACTGTGTATAATTCCTGATTTGTGTTGAATAAGAAGTTTAAATTACCACCTCATGATCACCATCATTATCTTCCTTGTCCTAGCTATTATTCTTATTTTATTAATATTATTTTAATTATTATATAGTAGACATTTTCATCCATTTCCACACTCTCACACCATATCTGACCCTGGGCACTAGAGCAGAATATTGTAGATTTGGAGAGGAATTCTCCATTTACATTAAAGTTTCCACTATACCAAGTACAACACCTACTAATTATTAAATAAACCTTGGTTTAAAATTAGTCATCTCCTTAAAATTAGTCATAGATTTTTTTAATCTGTAGAGCTTATCTACAAAACAAGGTGTTAATCAAGGTGTCTCCTGATGCTTGATTTCATATACACAGACATTTTCCTTTCACTTCAAATTATAGTTGTTTCTTACAGAGTAGGTCATATTGATGACACTGCACAAAGGAATGGCTTAATGAAGATTTGTTCTGGTTCTCTTGAGATACACATGTTCTCGGTGAACATAGGACTGTGCTGAATCCTATGTTTTCAAATCCTTTTTGCAGATCTCTTAGCTGTCAATCATCTATAATTGATCAAAGATCAAGATCTTTTGGTAAAGAAGAGGGGGGAAAATACATTATCTAGCCATTCTTATTCATTAATTTGGTAGACAATAAAGCAGAGTACATAAAAAAATCTTTCATTCTCACTCTTCTGATAAATATGGAGACATGTACACTTCAGGCATGATAGTTGTCATTTTCTAGGGCCATTAAAAGTAGACAGAGTGATCACAACAAAAAAGAAAAAGTGTTGATGAAATGCTTTAACTTCCAAGCGACACATCTATCTGAAATGTGAATAAAGCTGTATTTCACACATGATTTTAAATCTGCTGTTGTTAGTCTCATATTTCAATTATGCCTCATTTTCCTAAAAGGATACATTTGGCTTATAAGTCTCACAAGCTAACAGCTGTTGGATACAGTGTTTTAATTAAACCCTTTGCCTCAATACATTTTATAAGGCAATTAGAATGTTCGCAAGAAATGTTTGAGAAAAGTTCATCTGACTCTATTTAAGAAATGGGACATTGTATTTAACTTTGAACAATGTGAGATCCTGGTAGGGACCATGGTGATTTAACCAAAATAACCCTAATTATTAGATTAAAAAATCAAGAAAAATACAAAGAAGCCATAAAGCTACATTTTGATAATTTATACTTAAAGTGGAGTAAAATCACGTTAATTACATGAAGTTATTTGTCTCTAAAAAGGAAAGGGTACCAAAACTGAAAAGGGACCTAACAGATTAAATTCACCCATAATATACAGGAGAAGAAACTGGAAAATCTTTCTGTGCATGCCTGGGTGTGATCTTCTTAGTTCTAAACAAATGTTGAAGTAAGAGGGAAAATAGGATGCAGAAAAATAAGCCTATATTTTGGCTCTGACATTTTACAACTGTGTTAGGTTGGATTCTAAGTCTCAGTTTACTCATCAATAAATTGGAAAAATAGCACATACCTTATAAATATTTGCAAAGCCAAAAATGATATATATTCCATAAATTTACTGGAGTCTCTGTGCAAAATAAACAATAAACATATTGCTGCTGCATTATCACTTTTGTTACAGTCATAATCATTATTAATGTTTGGGTTGTGTAACACATGGCTTGATTTAGTCAATCAAAGAAACAACGTATGTGTTCAATGATGTGGGGGATGATAAAGTCTATTGATGTTTTTTTATAATATAGAGAAGTTTCAGTTTAAACCAAGGAAAGAGTATCTGATCTGGCAGACTAGTTCTTTGGAAAATTTTATAAGACCCTGTCCCTTGTTGTGAGGTCAGGTCCTCACCCCAATACCATTTATAGCACTTTGTTGTCAGAAAGAAAGAGGAAATTCTGCCATAAACCGAACGGGCTATAACTTGTTAGTCTTTTAAGATTTTGTTGGTGTTTCTTGGGTCCCTGTTGGGCTGAGAGCCCTCAGTGCATATGGCTGGGATAACCCTCATGGATTCCTCTGCAACTTCGGTTGTGTTTGTATTGGTTTTACTATCCTGAACTATGAAGACAGAGCAAGTTTGATTGATTAAAGCCCATGGTCGTTCTTGAGCCACAAGCAAAGGGCTGTTTGATTTTGTGTGTTTTCTCCAATCGGTACTTAAATTCCTATTTCCCTCAAGGTATCTGTAATAAAATTTGCCAGCTATTTAATAGTAACTAGGATGCCTTGTACAGATTTCTCTGTTCATTAATTTTAATCCTGGTATTAGAATTCTCAGGTCTTTTGAAACCCAAATTGCTATCTTTTGAGGCCTGGTAGGTCTTTACACTATAAATATTTTAGGTAATTCTAAAGAGGACAGACGAAGTCTTAAGAAAATCTTCAGCTGTCATTTCCTTAGCTAGACTTCTTGTATTATTATCAATAAGGCGAATTCATCATTCTGTATACATAAGACTGACATTGTAACTTTTTAAAGAATTTACATAACATTAGAACTTATCAATATTAACACTTTACCAAGTTTTATTACACTTAATACAATTTTTTCAAATGATCAAATAATTCTTAGACCTCCATTAAAAAGGTGAAAGTACAATACTGCTTTGGGATTACACTTTTACATTAATAATTTACTGTTTATAAGCCTGAGAATGGTCTTGATAACGGAGTTGGATGAACTTCCAAAGTTAAGAAAATGCATATATGACATATACAAGAGAAGAAACATAAAAATAGAAAGCCCTTGCAGAGATCAAAACTCATAATTATTTCCCTACAGACAGTTTTGGATAACATGCTGCTAATAGGTTAAAGAAAGAAGTTAGGTGAAAGAATTCTGAAATATCTTAAAAAGACTCCAGCCAAATATCTCAGGCTGTGAATTCATCAGATTGGAGCCAGCTAGGGAAGACTGAAATAATGAAAAAGAACCCTGAAAAAAAAAAAAAAATCTTTTGCCAAAGGTGACTTCGCATGTTTTTCCTTTCTCTAATCCAGGTATCAATAACCACCTGAAAATTCAAATCTGGTCTATTTTAAGAAAAATAAAATAAAAAATAAAATAAAAATTCTAGGTTTAATTATCAAAGTGCTTTTAATAGCAACACATGGTTTGTTGCCTTCAAAATGAGCAATAATAAATGAAATGTTAGAATTTCCCTACAATATCTTTGTCAATTCTTTTTTTTTAAGATCTCATTAATTTATTTGACAGAGAGAGAGAGATCACAAGTAGGCAGAAAGGTAGCCGGGGTGGGTGGGGGACCAGGCAGCCCACTGAGCAGAGAGCCCGATGCAGGGCTAGATCCCAGGACCCTGAGATCATGACCTGACCAAAGGCAGAGGCTCAACCCACTAAGCCACCCAGGTGCCTCCTTTGTCAATTATTGATCTCAAAGCATATTCTTTTGTGAGCATAAATTGTTATGCTATAAGATGGTTAGCTTTTGATGTTTTTAGAAACATGAAAATTCATACTTGACCAAAAGCAATCTGTTGAGTCTTCAAGAAAGATATTAAATGGCAAAAGTTTTATCTCTTATTCTTGACTTGTGGTGAATGTTTTAGTATCAATATTTTGTAACACTGGATATCAAATACTAAGTCTTTAAAATGTGTTTTCCCATAATTCATCTTATAAAGTAATCTTATTCAATTATATTTCACATTTTCATTTAATTTTCTTATTTCCCATTTTTCCATTATTATAAAATAAAACTAGGTACAAACATTTCCAGATTATTATGAAGAAATGAAGCAAAGTAGAGATAAAAGAAAGGAAAACTTACATTTCCCTCTCCTACCATCTATGAAATATAATTGTTTGCATCTATTTTCATTTAGTTCTCTAAATAGCTTATAATAACCAATTTTATTTTCATTTTTTCTATGTTAATAGTGGGACTCAAAGCAGGGTAAAAGTAGTGAAGGGATTGTCCATTTTTACAATATTGTAAAGTGGAGAACCTTGGAGTCAAGATCAAGAGAGTGTGACAGGGACGCCTGGGTGGCTCAGTTGGTTAAGCAGCTGCCTTCGGCTCAGGTCATGATCCCAGAGCCCTGGCATCAAGTCCCACATCAGGCTCCTTGCTTGGCAGGGAGCCTGCTTCTCCCTCTGCCTCTGCCTGCCACTCTGTCTGCCTGTGCTCCCACACTCTCTCTCTCTCTAACAAATAAATAAATAAAATCTTAAAAAAAAAAGAGAGAGATAGCATGACAGCAAATTCTTATACATTCCAAAGCTCCACAATCTGTATTTTCTGAAATAAATTTTGGTAAATGTTTGTTTGTTTGCTCCAAAACAAACAGACAAACAAAAATATAATAAAATTTCCTCTGGTACATTTCTCAGAAATAAGCATTATTTTTTTCCCCTTGGCAATAAAACAAAGAGGATGAAATTCCTGCTTAAGTTTATTGTGGTCCCTCGGAAGAAAGAAAATTCAAGAAAATCTGGCAAAAAAAGTTAATTTATTTTAGGATTTATTGGGGTTAACAGAGTTGTATTCACATAATCTTTTACATTTGACATTAAAAATGGAAGGGTAGAGGATGTCTATACTTAGTGTCTCGAATGCTGAGAGTATGAGGCATAAGATCCATATAGGCTGTAGGAGATGGTCAGGTAATAGAAAGAAGTAAATGCTATTAAAAAAAAAAAGAAAAGAAAAAAATAAACGCTATTAGAAGCTGATTTAGGAGATTTCTGGTAGAATTTGTAACAGCTAAAGTACTGGTTTTAATTTGTCTATAACACACCATTCAGCGGAATGACTGAAGACTCATTTAGTATCCAAGCATAATAGTAAGATATCAGAATTATACAGGATGACTAAATCCATCAAACCTTTAGAGACTAGGTAGGAAAATTAAGGAATAATACATGCCTAAAAAAATATACAATGAATTTTAACCAGAAGGGGCAATCACAAAGCTAATGTCCTTATAGAAAGATGGCAATCTTTTTGAGATCCAACAATGCAAAAACTATCAGAAGAGAGAAAATCAATGAGGAATGGTGTTTTCAGAGGTGATTTTGAGAAATATTGATGGGTAAGGGAAAATGAATAGAAGAAGAAAAGAGGTTATGCCATCCTAATGTTTCTTCTTTACCTAGAATGCTTATATCACTGCCTGGAAAAAAAAAAGTGATTTACCATTATCCATGCTATCAATCTAGAAACAGATTAACTTTCAGATGACCATTATAAAAATGGTATTACAAATCATGGGTACTTGTTACTATAAATATAGTAGATAACTAGCATCTATAATAAAAATATGACATTGTCTTTTTTAAAAAGTCTGCTACAATTACCTACATATCAGAGCAGAAGAGTTATCAAAGTATGCCTGAGATAAGCAAAGAAAGGAAAGACAATATAACCAAAAAAAAAAAATAAATAAAAGAGAGAGAGAGAGAGAAATTTTTAGAGGAATAGATTGAAGAAATGTAGAGCAATTATGGTACAGTTTCAGGTTTTACCAACTGACAAAAATAAATGAGCCAAACATACAATGAGAGAATGCTACATGAATGAATTGGTTGAAACTGGAATTCAGTTTCAAAGAATAACTTTTGGCAGAGTAGAAAGTGCAAGGTTGGCTTAGGAATAGGAGTATGATGGAGTGGGATGTTTGGAGAGGTTTTCTTTTATAATTTCTTATTTTCAAATATATGGGAGTAGATAAATGACATTTACATTAAAAATATGTCAAAATGGCATCCAGCCCTAGGATAAGAAAATAGTAATTTCTCCTCTAGCAAAGAAGCCAAAATTGACAAGAAAAGACATTTTACAGATACCAAGTGCAGCCTGGTTACACACTGGGCATATTAAGTGAACAAAATAGGAAAGATGTAGTGTATTAGACACAGACAATTTCATTCAAATGGTTTAAATCCTTTGCTTATGCTTAAAACAGTGTTAGATTAAACAAAAAATATCTCCTTCAAATCTTAAATATTTCATATATTACATCCCTGGAAAACCCTAGTCACAAAGAGATCATAGTGAAGAGAGGAATCTTTCTTTTCTCCCCCTACCCCACTCTTCTTAGAGTGTTTCCCCTTAAAAATGTGAAAGAATAAGGATATTATTGCAGCATGGAATGGATAAGAAGGTAGTAAATCTTTCTTCACACATAATGTATTTTTTTACAAAATAATTTTTTTTACAAAATAATTCAAATAGTAACATGGAGATATTTGCATATTCCACTCCATAGTTATCTTAATAATTTTCTGAAAGTAAATGATTAGATGCAAATGTATATATATATTTTTTTCAAATTTCTTGATTTCTTCTTTTTTTTTAACACACAAATAGAAACTACAACTGATTGGAATCCATACAAGCAGAATGACATACAAATCTAGCTGCTCCAAATGTAAACCCCTTTCTACTCATTGCTCTTGGACCTTTCTTGTCTTTTGGCTACATGGTTTGAGATACGGAATAATTTATTAGTTAGCAAAGCAGTGCCATATTACCAATATGACTATTTGGGATTTAAAAAAATCAAACTATTTTGCATTGCCCTTAGTGCAATATGAAGTAGAAGACAGTGGTTAAGGTGTGCCTGGTTCATTGGTTGACTGCCCAATGGGGTTAGAGGCAAAAGAAAGCATCCCATATGAGACTTGAAAATACAGAGTAAGAAAAAAGAAAACCCGAGTTAATTTTTTGAGCATGATCTGAAATAAAAGACAATTTTATTGCTGTGATAATAATCAACAGTAAAATAGCACTCATTAAACTATGTGATTTCTCAAGAGATAGAAAAGGAAAAAAAGGTTAATAAAGGTGAAATGTGGAAATCCTTATCTATGCCTTTCTAGTAATTTTAATGATCCCTTGAATGTTATATTGGTGATAACAATGATCTCTCTGTAAGAATAATTAAAACAGTCAAAAGAGAAATTGTTCTACTAACTTCTCCCCCTGGCATCTGAGATGGCCCCTCTCCCATACTGTCTATGTCATTCATAACAAAAATCTCTTTACAGAGTTCTCTTGTTGATTCATTAGGGCAGATTCAGGAAAATGTTAGGAGCCAATTCAGAAACTCAGAAGACTTGGGATATAAAACTCCTTTCCATGCAAGGACACACTGACCTCATTAGACTGGTGATTTTAACTTCAATCCTATGTATGAATTACCAAAGACACAGTTCAGAAAACATTAAATACCATATAAGAGATACAAGGTTCATAAGGATTTATAAGCATTCTAAAGAATACATCTTTCAAAATTAATCTCATTTCTTTGGTTGAGAGATTAAAGAAATTGCCTAAATATTAATATCTGTAGTTACTATTAATATAACCCTTAAAATGAACCAAATACATTTTATATGTATTGGAGTTTAGAGGGAGCAAAATTCTTATTTATGTCCACATAACTAACAATTAACAAAAAATGTACCCCCCCCAGAAGAAAAAACAAACAAAAAAGAATCTTGCTCATTGTTATCATCCTGAAGAAGAATTTCTGGACATGAGATCCAAGTTTTTCCTAGCATCTTTCCAACTTAACATAACTTAGCAGGATATAAAGGACATTTAATAAAGCTCTATGAGACATGATATGCATTTGATAGTAAAAAAATGTATAAAGAGGTAGGGGTACCCGAGTGGCTTAGTTGGTTATATGTCTGACTTTTGGTTTCAGCTCAGGTCACAATCTCAGGGTCCTGAGATGGAGCCCCACTTAGGCCCCAAGCTCAGTGGGGAGTCCTCTTTTCCCTTCCCCTCCTGCCCATCTCTCCTCTGCGGCCCCCCCTCTCGCTACATGCTTGCACACACTCTCTCTCTCACAAATAAATAAAATCTTTAAAGAATGTATAAAGAACTAAAACATTTTAGGGATTTAGGCTTCCAATATGATTAATTTTAATAGATATAAACATGTGAATGTACAGTTAGTTTCAAAATTTTTTAAAAAATAATTTATTCCAGGTATGTAAGTTGGCTTAATATTTGAAAAATCAATTAATGTAACCCAGCATATCAACAGGCTAAATAGAAAAATCATATAATCACATTAATTAATGTGGAAAACACATTTGACAAAATACAGCTGCAATTCATGATAAAATATACTAGAAAAAATGGGAAATATCTCAACTTCATAAAAACATCTATAAGAGAACAACAGCTAACATAATACATAATGGTGAGAGACTGGGTTCTCCCTTCCCACACCCCAAGCCATCTTATCTCACCACTTCTATTCAACATTGCTCAAGGAAGCCCTATTTAGTTCAATCATACAAAAAAAGAAAATGTATGCAGAGGGGAATATAAAAATAATAAAATAATAAATTTCTTTCTTCACAGATGACGTGATGGTCTATGTAAAAATTTACCTAATTGTCCAGAAATACCATTTCCTAGAACAACAAAAAATCATGTTCTTGGGTATAAATATAACAAAATATGTATAAGATCTGTATGTAGGAAGTAAAGCATGGATGCAAATCAAAGAAGATCTAAATAATGGGAAAGATAATTTTTGTTCATAGATTGGAAGGCTCAGAGTGAAAAAGTCACTGATTCCCAACTTGATCTATGGATTCAATACAATTCAAATCAAAATACTAGCAAGGTGTTTTATTGGTATTGATAAGCTGATTCCAAAGTTTAAACGGAAATGCAAAGAACCTTAAATTGCCAGCAAAATACTGATACTTGCACTATCAATTTTTAGACTAATTTTAAAGCTGCAGTGATCAAGGCAATGCTGTACTAGCAAAAGAAGCATGTATCAATGGAACAATATAGAGAGTTCAGATGTAGACTTGCACAAATATAATCAGCTGATTATTGACAGAGGCATCAAGGCAATTCAACAAAGAATGGTCTTTCTAGCAAATGGTTCTAGGACAATTTGATATTGATATGCAACAAGAACCAAAGTGCCTAGGCATAGATCTTACCTATTTCACGAAAAACAACTTAAAATAGATCAGAGATCTAAATAGATCAGAGATCTAAATATAAATATAAAAATATTAACAATGAAATGTATATAGTTTTATTAATAATCTGTAAGAAGTCATACTCTGGCACAGTGAAATTTCCCTATCTCATCTAATCACAATGTTTGGAAACCCTTTCCTAATGCTCAGAACTGTGTACTGCTGAGTTTACATCTCAGTGCCTTCAAGAGCTGGGCTGCTACTCTATAGAAGGTGGTTTTACCCTCTTCCCAGCAATATTCTGTGGCTGACTGTGATTCCTTCACATAGCAGGAGATAAGGGGTTGAACAAAATTTCACTGGACAGGTTTCCCTTACAGACTGGCTTCTTCCTCCCTACAAAAGGGAACTGAAAGGATTAAAATCTGAATTTCATATAATTTCACATTTCACAAAATGTCATTCTTTGAATTTTTTAAACCATTTAAACAGGTAAAAACAATATTCTAACTTCATAGGCTATCCAAAAACAGGAAATAGGTTAGATCTGACAGATAGGCCATAGATTACCAACCCATGGTCTAAGGAAAAAACATCCCAGGGCACCTGGGTGGCTCAATCAGTTGAGCGACTGCCTTAGGCTCAGGTCATGATCCTGGAGATCCGGGGTTCCAGTCCCCACATCTGGCTCCTAGCTCAGTGGGGAATCTGCTTCTCCTGCTCTCTCTGCCCTCCCCCCTCTAATGCTCTCTCTTTCTCTCTCTCACTCTCTAATAGATAAAATCTTAAAAAAAAAAAAAGAAGAAGAAGAGAAGAGAGGAAAGGAGAGGAGAGGAGAGGAGAGGAGAGGAGAGGAGAGGAGAGGAGAGGAGAAGGGAAGGGAAGGGAAGGGAAGGGAAGAGAAGAGAAGAGAAGAGAAGAGAAGAGAAGAGAAGAGAAGAGAAGAGAAGAGAAGAGAAGAGACGAAACGAGACAAGACAAAACATCTGTACATTTCTCCTCTCACCTGTCAAATTGTTTTCAGGTTCCTAGTCAGGGATTGCAAGAGACAGCCAGAGTAGAGTGAGGTTTTTGTTTTTTTGTTTTTGTTTTTTTTCCTATAATTGATTTTAAGAAGGTATGAGAATGTCTGGGAAGGAAGGCCATGTATAAATGAGAATAGGAAGAAGGATGGGTGAAAACCACCAAGGCAGGAGGACCGTAGTGGTCTGTGAGTTCTCTAAACATGAGGCCTATAGCCTATGCTTATACTTGGTAAGTAGCAGAGGCATTGGCTTTGAGTCCTATACGGTGAGCCTGCAGTACGCCATAGGGAATCAGGGTTAGAGGGACCTGCTCAAATATTCATTTTGTACAAATACCACGTAGAGAATAGTAATGTAATGTCATTTTTAATGTGTGTATATACACACACACACACACACACACTTTAATGTATGTATGTGTGTGTCTATGTATGTGTGTGTGTGTTTACCATAAGTAAAGATATCTGTCCCTGGGAGTGTGTGGGGAAGCAATACTGTACCTACTGCAACATTCAATGTTTGATATGTTGAAATCAAAGCACAGGGTTATCCATGAATGGGAAGAGTGTGAGTAAGAGAAATGGAAATAGAAGGTCCATGTTGTATTTATTCAAACATGAGTTGAACACCTACTTTATACTAGGTTTTGCTTTCATAGCATTACTTGAGAATTGCCTACTTACCTCTTGAAAGGAAAGGAAATGCCTTATTTATAGATTCTGTGAGTACTTTCTTGGCAATGCAACACATATCAATGTTTTCATCTAGTTAAGAAATTCAGGTCTATCTTTAAATTCAAACACCAAAGCTTTTTCTAAATGTCTTTAGCATTTCCCCTTAGTATCTGAAATATCTTAAAAGATGTTTATTACAATTCCTGAAAGCCAATTAAAAGCTCTCCTGTTGGGTCCCATAGAGACCTCCTACATATCTTAAAAATATTTCTGGTTGAGGAATAATTTAATGAGAAAAAAGCAGTGGGTTTCTAACTATTAAAAGTGACATTCACTGGGCAGGGAGGAAGGGTCATTGCTTGAAGGAGTAGAGAAGAAACTCTGTTTCATCTCTTGTATTTTACTATTTAGCTCATATCATGGAATGGTGTTGAGCAGATTGGGGAGAAAATAAAAACTATTAGAAATTTTATAAAGTTACAAACTAAGACTTTCAATTACAGGCACTGCACCCTAGAATGATGTTAGTCATTTTAATATATTTTATAATATTCCAAAATGTTTCCATGGGAAACACTATGTAATTTACTCTTTCTTGGAGATCCAAATTGCATGTATATTATCACATTTACAGCAATAAAGTCCTAGTTAAAGAAGGTTTATTTGCTTTTTTAAACCAAATTCCCACATATTTTTTAATACCAACCTGCGATACATTCTGTTAAGGAAATTTATAGAGACATATATGATAAAAGGAGATCTATGGCAGCAATATAGGAAGTGTTGGCACAGAAGTGGGTCAAGGCGTGGGATCCAATGAAGTTCAATGGAGAGATTATGCTAGACTATTCTGACAATTGTCACTACCTTTATCTTGATGGAAAGGGCAAATGGAAGTTATTAAATATTTTAAAATGGGGGTAAGAATAATCAAAGTTGAAATTTGAAAAGTTTGCTTTGACTGAAGCGCAGAGAGTACTTTAGTAACTAGAGAGGAGACAGAGGGGCTCATTAAGAATCAAACCTCAGGCATGGCTGAGAGAACTGAGTGTGAAGAATGGGAGGAGAGGACCTTGGCGCAAGTATTGAAAATCTACATATTTAAAGGCTAGAGGGAGGAGCATGAAAGTTAAAATGCCTAAGAAGAAGTGTTCGTAATTATGGTAGAACAACCAGGGATGTGTGGTTTCAGTGAATCCAATGGAAGAGAGAATTTTTACCTTGTGAAATTCTGGGGTAAAATAAGATTTAGGGATATATTCATCTAATTGCACTCATGGCCTATTTCAAGACTTATCCCCTATTTGCAGATTTTTCCCGAAATCCATTCCACACTGCTGTCTTTAATTTAGCCTTCTCGTATCCTGTATTTTCAGGACCACAGAATATATCATTAAATCAGTTCACAAAAAAATTGCTGGATGCTAGCTAGCTATGCGCCAAACACTAAGTCAGGCAACAACATTTTCAGACTTGAGAGTAATGTATCTCCTGACCCAAGGCACCTACAGAGAATTGGGGATTCAAATATATATTTAATCTATGAATATATATTTATCTACGAATCTATTTATTTATTTATTTGACTTTCTCTTTTAGAGTAGTTTTAGATTAACAACAAAATTGAGAAGGTACAGATATTTTCTCATACATCCTCTGACCCCTCATATGCATAGCCTCCTCAATTATCAACTTTCTCCATCAGAGTGAGACATTTGTTACAACGAATAAACCCACATGTACTCATAATTGTGAATCAAAGTCTGTAGTTTGCATTAGATTTCACTCTTGGTTTTACATATTCTACAGAATCATACAAAACAGTTTTACTGCTCTAAAAATCCTCTATGTCCCACTTATCCATTCCTCCCTCCACTCTCATCCCTGGTAACCACATATCTTTTGCCTCCATAGTGTTGCCCTTTCCACAATGTCATATAGATGGAATCAAACAGTATCTAGCCTTTAAGATTGGCTTCTTTTACTTAGTAATATGCATTTAAATTTCCTTCACATCTTTTCATAGCTTGATAACTCAGTTCTTTTCAGTGCTGAAAAAATGTTCCACTGTCTGAATGTACCACATTTCATTTGTCTGTTCTCCTACTGAAGGACATCTTGGTTGCTTCCAAGTTTGAGTAATGATGAATAAAGCTGTTGTATTGGTTAATTGGGGTTCTCCAGGTAAACAGAACCAGTTGGAGATTATCTATCTATCTATCTATCTATCTATCATCATCTATTTAATCTACATATTGAGGTGAGCAATATTATGAGAAATTGGTTCACCTGATTGTGTAGGCTAAGAAATGCCACAATCTGCTAATTACAAGTTGGAGACCTTGGAAAGGTAGTAGAACAATGCAGTTCAAGTCCAAAGGCCTAAGAAACAAGAGATCTAATGATTAAATTCCAGTCCAAAGGCAGAAGATGAGGTAAGATGTATATGGGTGTATCATGGAGGCAGGAGGAATGGGGCAAATTCCTCTTTCCACTACATTTTTTCTATTCAGGATCTCAGTGGATTAGATAATGCCCAACACATGAGAAGGACAATCTCCTCTATGGAGTCCACCAATTCAAATGCTAAGCTTATCCTGAAACACCCTCACAGATATATCCAAAAATAAGATTTAGTTAATCTCTCTCCTCCTGGATGTCCATAGTTCATTCAATGAGATATCTCTGCACTTGTTTTCAGAAATCCAATCTCAACCTTGTACAGTATGTAGAATCTCAATTTATCATGTTGGTAATTGTACTTTGCCTAACCCTATAGTCTTGCCCCATGCATGGGTATATAGGTGTTTAACTAAAGACTTAAAGGACTCTCTGGTTGGATTTCAGGAACTTTTCTGCACAGCTCTGGTTTGCTTGTTTGCTTCTTGTTTGTTTTTTGGTATTCTGTCTCAGAAATTCGAAAGTACCAACTTTTCTTCTCAGTTCAGTGATACCAATACCATCTACTTAAGTTTCCTCATCTTCCAAACTATGATCTAGAAAGTGCTACCAGGTAGTATTTCAGAGCAATCAGGGTGGGAGGATGACCTTACTTTCCTTTTTCTCCGAGATGACAATCCTGTACATTCTGTTGTCCAATACCTGAAAATATTTATTTTATATGTCTTGTCCAAATTTAAAGTTAGTTAATGTCAGAGAGCTAGTCCAAGAGCAGATTTTTTTTTTTTTTTAGTGGAATAATTTTTCCTTTGGACAGTATTCCTCCATACAGGAGTACATTTATATTTCCAGTTAGGATATGATCACACCCCCTTAACAAAATTTAGCCATCTATCGAAGAAATCATCTTTCTCACCTCTTCATTCTCAGAAAACTCTTTATATACATCTCATTATAAATTATGTAGCATAATTGAAAACTCAATGTTGGTCATCTGGTCATGACCTTACCTGACCGTTACTTTATCTGTGAAAAGGCATTTATTTTGGTTGATTCCTAAGAATAATTCCATTTTAAAATTCTAATATCTAAATTCCTAGCCTTTGATGATGTATTTGATATTTAAGACAGAATGGGAAATGAGAGAATATGCTAGTATCTACTCATTCTAGTTTTGTTGAAATCTATCCCAGCACTGTCCATTAACCCACACCTTCCTTTCATTTTCCCAATATATCTGGACACACATAGCACATAGCATAGTGATTAAGATCAAAAGTTTTCAAGTCAGATAAAGACTAGAATCAACATTACATATTTTATCAATTGTGTGACATTGGGAAATGATTTAACCTTTTCAAATAATAGTTACCTCTCTGTAATGTTGATAATTAATCTAATCTTTAGGATAAAAAAATTGTGAAAATATAGTTCAATTACATATATAACTTTTGTTCATTTTCCCTCATGTAACAAAGTCTCAATTAATCATATCAATTATGATCATTTATAGCTGTGGATTTAATAAAACTCCCCCTCAACTCAAATGCTTAGAAGAGGCTCCAATTATTTACTAATGATATTTCACTTTGCTTGGAAAAATGCCAGCAACAATCTTCTTCATATTACTAAATAGAAGGGCAATAAACAAAATGATTTAGAAAATCAGCCTTTTCCAGACATAGCTATGACTTCTAGTATACACATATGCAAAAAATAAATAAATTGATTTGTTCTTATTCCTAACAACTCAGTAATCTAAGGTTGTTCCATAAGGAAGGCTTGTTATGCAGAGCAATAAATGGAGGTACCTGGAAAAAGGCCAAATTGGTTCATTGGGTGCTTTTGTATGAGTTGTCAAGCCATAAAAAAGTCAGTAGAAAAACCAGAAACCTCTTTAGAATCAATAACTAGCACCTCAAGTACTTGACTTCAGTCATGACCCTAACTATGGAACATATTTTCCATTGCAAAGACTGTAAAACTGTGGAGATTTCAGGCCGTTTTCTTTTTGTACTCCAAATGTGATTTTCTAATCAGCGGCTGACTGTCATTTCCACCATTTGGTGGGAGAACAAACATGTATCAGGCAGTATTTGTATTCCTAGAACACTAATGAGTATATTGTAAGGAGATTATTAGCAAGAGCACATTTGTTTCTATGACCCTTTAGACCCTTCTCAATTAAGAGTTTTAAAAGGAGATGCTGAAATTTGAAATGTTAAATTTTGTTTGGCCCCATCTTTCAGTAATAATCTAATAAACATGGCAAAATAGTATGGTATTAGTAACAACACCTGCTGGCCAGCTTAGGCTGTCTGTGCTAATAAGAGTTATTTTCAAACTTGCCTGACATCCTGCCAGTTTGAAAGTGTGCTTCATTTCAAACACATTGTTAAATTAGTGGAAGTAGAGTACTGAGGTACAACGAGAGATGACAGGTTGCCGGAGCCCATCACAGGGAATTTGACAATGTTCTTTGAGGGGTTTCTTCTCATTTCCAAATTAAAACCACGAGAAGCTTCATCCTCAAGGATAAGCATTGTAGAAGATCATTTAGCTATATGAATAAGATTTTATTATTTTTTTAACTGCAATAAAAACTTTGAGAACTACATGTGGGATTCTATCCTTGGGAGAGTATATTTTACATTCATTCTTGCTGACCCAGTTGGCAAAATACATTTCCATTTTTCCAACGGGTTTAAAATTTTCTTTCAATTTCCTCTGTAAATAAAATTTGCACAACTCAAATAGAATTAGATATACTTGAGGTAGTCACTATCATTTAATGCACTCTAGAGATGCGTTAAATTGAATATAGTGTTCTGCTCCAGATGAAAGGCATAATTATTAGGAGTGCACACAGCTATTAGGAATTAGCTACGAAGATAAATTGCATTATTATTTTTTAAAATAGTAAACTTGGAAAGTGCCTTTAATTTTAAGCAAGTCTCTCATGAGACATAAATTATAAGTCCTAGAATATTTATTTTAGGAATTTTATAAAATTATTTGTTATTAAAATAATCAAGGTAAACTAAGAATTATTGTTAGTTGGACATATAGTTCACCAATAACCTCATTGTTATCTCTCTGGAAAAAAAAAATATTAGGATTCATTTTGTGGGAAAATATATCTAGTTTTGTTTAAAACACAGTTTAAAGAACTTTTCTCATGATCAAATAATATAAGATTTGGGGGGGAGCTATTTTAAATTGATGTCCCATTTATGACTCTTAGTTTGCAAAGGGCAGAACACTACTTCATTTATCACACAGTAGGTGTTTGGGCAAAAAGTTGTTTTATTGAATAGATAAACTTGCACTAGCAAGAAAATGGAATAAAATAATTTGTAAAGTTAAATTAAATTTAAAAAATAAAATAATATAAAACTAAAAAATGCAAAAACAACACAAGGCTTCAGGAGGAATTCAAAATAAGCCAAATTTCCCTTTCTTGTTTTTCCTGTCTTTTCCAGTATATAATTTACTCCCATATACTTTTTCTATAATATAAATCTTCCAGGATTTCTCTATGGCTCAAAATGGCTTCCCTAACTTTTGAGTCTGTAATAGATCTTTACAATTAAGTGCCAACACTCTTTCCTCGTTGCAATTCTAATTCAGGAGAGGAATCCATTTGGAGCAGTCCATCACTCACTCTAGAATAAGAAATCACAGTTTTCTTACAGCCTATGAATGAAATTCTTTCAGTCAGATTCAGTCTATCCAATCACCCATAAACCAGATACGGGATCATTTGTACTGGCTCCAATATATGGAGATATACACTAAGCAGGACTACTTACAAAGGCGAATTCTCTAAGAAATAGATGTGAGTTCAATGCACATCCAGGATTTTTTTTTTTTTAACAAAGGACAAAAATCAAGCAAATGGTCCAACAGTAAGCTATTGTTTAAAAAAAAAAATGCTGCTACCAATACACGATAGAAAAATATTTAGTAGCAATGAAAATTAATTATAAATACTGTGAAGGAACATAGAAAATTACTTGTGGCTAGGAGCATCTAAGATCTCAGTTTGACTAGGAGAGGTACCAAGATGGCTTAAAAGTTTCCCTCAGTTTAACCAAATTTTAGGTAGGCATCTTCCTGCCTCTAGGCACCTGATCTCCATTTCTTCAGAGCATTTACTTTAAGAAACTTGTAATTGCAAATTCTTTCTCTTCTACTTTGAGATGCAAATTTAAAAAAAAAAAAATCCTTTCACCAGTTTTACAAGGAGGACTGTCTTTCTCTAGGGCCTGAGAGCCATCCCTTTGAAATGTAATCATCAAAGAAACTAGTACCCCTATTTCCCCATCTCTGTGGGAGGGTAGGAACCTGACTTCAGAGTGTGCCCTGATCCATGTTGTACAACTATTTCCTTTCATGAAGATAGATATAGGAAACTTTACTTCTCCTTGGGGTAAGGCTGAATAGCAAACATGGCAGTTTGTGATTATCCGACTCCCTATCCCAGATCTTAAAAACTCACTTTGTTTCAGTGGAGTTGAGTTCACACTCACTTCTGGCCTCTCATCACTACTGCAATAGTTTTGCAAGAAATCTTCCTTGTAAGGAATTTTCTCTTTAATTCTAAATCAAAATCCATTAGAGATCTTAAGCTTAAGTGTTAAAGAAATGGGAGTATTAAAAAACTTTAGCTTTAAAGATTTAATTAAAGGGAATTCAAATAGTTTGTCATTAAAATTTATGCTCACAAAGTCAACGCAGGAGGTGAAAAATTAAATTACAGAAAATTCAAATGATTATATTTTCTATTTGGAAAATTTAAAATATACGTAGTTATAAGTCATATTACTCAGGGTTCTGAGTACCAGAGAAACAGAACCAATGGGATGAGAGATTTATTATAGGCTTTGGTTCACAGTGTTATATAGGAATCCCACAATCTGCTGTCTGCAAACTGGAAAACGAGGAAAGTTGATGGCATAGTGTAGTCTGAGTCTAAAGACCTGAGAACCAGAGGAGCCAACCGTGTAACTTCTAGTCCAAGGCTTGGCAGGTGAGGGCTTATAGTTTATGAGCCAATGAAAATATTTGTGCTAAAATATTTACACACTTCAATGTGAAAGAAAGCAAAATTGAATATATCTTCTCCTTAGCAAAATCTAATCTGTGTTTACAAAGTACCATACCAACAGTAGAGACAGTATTTTTTTCAAGCAAAAAAGAGTGGATGATCTTAGTAGCAATTCTCAGCAAGCCAAGAATCCTGCAGCAACTAATTGGAAGACTAGGACAAATTACAAAAGTTTTATGATTACAGATATCAAATAGCTGAGGGTTGGATGAGGATTAGCTGAAATGAAATTCAGAGAATGGAAATCATTTCAAGTCTGGCTAATGAACTGCTGGTTTTGTTTTTTTTCCTGAAGACATTTTCTAAATCACCGTGGGGTAAGAATTTAGTCTTCTGTATTAGAAAGACTCTCCTAGAAGGAAAACAAAAACAAAAACAAACTAATGAAAAACCCAGCAAACATTTGGGGTTGGAGTGGAAGTTAGAAACTAGAGAAGCCTCAAACAATTCTAAAACTTGTGGTGAGTTCAGGGCTTTTCAGGAGACATGGGATAGGATTTAAAAGCTTCTAGAGTAGAGCTAAATTTCTCATGGATTCCTAATGCACAAGAAACAAGATACTTCTGGGAAGTGAGTCCCCATCAACCCCACTGTGGATATCCACTTATTTTTTTCTTCCCTGATCTTGAATCTGTTTGCAGTGATAGTATGGGGTGGAAGCTCTGGGTTGGGTTCCTCACAGGTTTTCAGGTGACCCACCAAACTTAAAAATTTCCAGAAGGGGTATCACCCAGAGCAGAGGGGGAATTCTACGTAAATTGAATTGTACTAAGCCAACAACTTAAAGGAGTTTCACGTTAGTTTCTGATCAGAATGGTGTTATTAAAATCTCCTGATTTGCCTAAAGGAAAAGATAAGTTTAGTTGGTGCCACTATAATTTTTTTTTACACAATGTTCAATATTCAGTAAAAAACAATAGACACGTAAAGAAGCAGACATGCATGGTTTGCAATTGATAGAAAAAGCAAAGAATATATGATTCAGATACTGGAGAAAAAGACTTTAACTGTGAGAAACATGATAAATACAACATAAGTACAAAGGAGAATATCAATGTAAAAATACAGATATTCACTAGAGATTTTAATTTTAAAAAATAAAATGAACTTTCTAGAATTAAAAAAATGCAGCATCTGAAATTAATACTATAAGTGTTTAAACATATTGGACACAGGTGAACTAAATTAATAAAGTTAAGTATAGATTAATAGAAAATACACAAGATGAAACATGGGTACATGGAGAGAAAAAGAGAAAGAGGTAGAAATGCAATAAAAAGAAAAGAGTATACCAGAGTTTAAGAGATATGGGGGATATGTTTATAGAAGAAAAAAGAAAATACCAAACCACAGATCCAATGAACATAGCAAAGCACAAACAGAATAAATCCAAACAAAACCCCTTTTAACCACATTATAGAATAAATGCTGAGAACCAAAAACAAAGGGAAAAAAATTAAAAAGCCACTAGAGAAAACAAGACACAATGTTTCAATAAGCAAAGAATAAGACTGCCAGATGACATTTCGATAGAAATGAGGGAAGATGAAAGGAAATGTAAAGACATTTTTAAATTGCTGAAAGAACGTTAACTGCCAACCTAGAATTGTATACCTAGAGACTATATCTTTCAAAAAGGAAGGTGAAATAAAGATGTTTTCAGATAATAAATATGGAGGCAATGTGCCACCAGTAGCTCTGTAGTAAAAGATAGAAATTGATTGCAAATAGTAATATATTTAAAGAACAATATAAACAGTACATCAACGTATACATATAACTTGTCTGTACAACACAAGTGTCATGTCCTTTAAAATTTAAATTATGGTCATAAAATTAAAATGCATGACAAAATGATTCAAAGATGGTAGTTTAACTATCTTAAATGTTCTAGTATTTGAGCAGACTAGAGATGGTAAACTAAATTATTTGTATCGGACAATAGTAAGTCAAGAATATATATGCTAATCTGTAGGGTAACCATTAAAGGATAGTTAAAGAATGTATCACAACAACAAAAAAGGGGGGAAATCATGGAAATGTTTGATTATCTAAGAGAAGGCAATAAAGCAAAAGCAAAGAAACATAAAACTGATAGGTCTACATAAAACAAATAATAATATGGTGCATATTGACCAAACTTAATAGTAATCACAGTTATTAAATTATAGGTAATGTGTGAATGGAATATGTGTGTGTAGATAGATAGATGATAGATAGATAGATATACATTTCAGATAGATAGACAGAACTTCAAACATCACTACTTTTTTTTTTAACCACAATATAAAAAGGATCATTTCTTAAATTCCCACTTCTAATAGAGCTTAAATTTAATTGAAGCCATTTTTCGTTCACCCTCACTCAATCTTTTGTGTTTTCGGACAGTCTTTTTTATTTTCATCTGTCTTCATTTTTACACTGCCTCAAAGGATTCTCTCCCATATTAATGGCTAGGGATTGGAGCATTTGATATTCATCCACTCCATTCCTTTGGTGATCATATTCCCTTTTAGCTTTCATCTATAAAGACTTATAAATAATGGATTGTCTTCTTCGGTTTAATCATGTAAAAGGACTTTTGATTATTTCTTTAACTGTTCACTGCATTTTTCTCCTACTTAGGCATTAGAGAAAATACAGTCTTGAAACTGAGAAACAGAGCATCATACAGAAGTCTGGATACATACACTGTTTTTACAAATCACCCACTCTCCAGCGCTGGATGATTCTTTTCATTCATAGTGGCACACATGATCCTTAGTTCCCTGTCATGGGTTATAACTAAGCTCAGAGGGCATTATTTTGTGAATATAATTTAAATCCTTCAATAAGTATAATGGCTTTTATTTCATATACTGAATTCTAGCTGCCATTCTTCTGTCTACTTTATCAGATAATGAACTGTTCTGCCCTTTTAGCCTCAAACATCTTGAAATTGCACTGTTTCATACTGAAGAACTCAGACATCTCATTAGGAACATAGTCACTAATTTGTGATATAATGAGAAGAAAATGTTACATGTTTAAATCACTGAAATTTTAAGGTTGGTATATTAAATTGATGAATACATTGTTTCAAAAAATTATAAAGGTATGCATTATTGATCCAGAAAACACATTTTCATATGATTTCACCTTCTCGATGTCATCTCAAAGAAACTTGTCTTATCCCTGCTATGCTTTTGATGATGCTATACAACAAAACATTTAAGGATAGAAGACTACAAGGTTTTATTAATTGGGAAAGAATATAAAGAAAGTGTTATATGTTTATGTGCTAGTTAAATAATTAATGCATTTCATATATATGCTCCATTATTCCCACAATAATTCATGCTGACAATTATTCCTACTAGCTCAATGTTAGTAGGACAAGTAGAATCTCCAGATTGAATTTAAGGAACTAAAAGTGCAGGAGATCAGAAATCTCTGCACGTGTGTGTCCCAGGTCTGTAAAAGGGTCTCTCATTTTTTAGTGCAGCATATCATGGGGTTAATTAAAAATGGCTAAGTAATATCATCAGGCAGATAAGTTTGAAAATGGGGCCCATAGAAGTCCTGCTTTTCCCAACAATGATTAGAGAGTAGTGCAATCGTTTCTTATGTGTTAAGTTGTGAAGCCCCATGAATAGCTTCACTGAGTTTCTAGTAGCCGAAGTGAAACATATAAGCCACTTGGAAAAATGAACTGGCCTGGACAGACACAGAGGTAAGACAGAGAGGGAAGAAGCAGTAACGTTTACTGACCAAAACACAGAGACATATAGGGACAAAGACTAGGTACCAGGAAGGAGAGACATAGACCATCAGAGACATATTTCTGCCACAACCCTACACAAAGCAGAATAGATAGAACCCAAAGATGGTGGAGAGAATGCTAATTTAATTAATATGGAAATGTTGCCACGTATTGAAATGGAAACTTTATATAAAAAGTACTTCAGTTAGCTAAAATAAAAACCACCATACTAACTGAACTGAACTGAAGAAGTATGTTCTTTGAGGTTTCTCCAATCCACAGTTAAATAATTGGGGGGAGATAGAATAGTTAATATATGCATCATTGATTAATAAGAAAAAGATACCACTAGAATTTCATGGTGGAAGAAAGTTATTTTTCTCATTTTTTAAATCATTATTAAGATCAAAATATATTCTTAAGATGTAAATATAGCACATTCATTTATATGAAACATAACTTTGTCAAAAGAGATAGATTATAAATATATAAAATTATTGTATATAGTAAAATATTTTGTTTTAGAGGCACTTAAATAACTATTGTAGATATAATTGTGTTATAAAATTTAAATATACCATTTTGCTGGTAGCTTTTACAATATGAGCTGTCAATTGTGGCAGAAAAATAACAGCAAAAGGAGAAGGCATTTGGGGGAAATTGGAAGGGGAGGTGAACAATGAGAGACTATGGACTCTGAAAAACAATCTGAAGGGTTTGAAGAGGTAGGGGGGTAGGAGGTTGGGGGAACCAGGTGGTGGGTATTAGAGAGGGCATGGATTGCATGGAGCACTGGGTATGGTATAAAAACAATGAACACACTGTTATGCTGAAAATAAATTAAAAAAAAAAGGTTATAGATCAAATAATTTTTGTAATAAAATTAAACAGCATGGCAAACATTAAATTCATAAGTTTAGTATTTTAATAGTCCATCAAGACATACATGGTTGGTTGGTAGGTATAACACAGCAATCTACGTATTATAAAAATTATAATTAAAATATGATCATAAGGATGCAGACTTTAACTGTGGTATATTTTACAGATTTATTTTATTTGTTAGATTTTCGCCATTGCTCTATGATACTTATATTTTTAAAAGATTTATTTATTCATTTCAGAGAGAGAGAGAGTGCTCAAGCAGGGGCACGGGCAGAGGGAGAAGGAGAAAAGCAGATGTCCTCTGGGCCAGGAGCCCCATTTGGGGCTTGATCCCACCACCCTCACATCATGACCTGAGCAGAAATTAAGAGTTAGACGTCCACCGAACGGGGCCACTCAGGCTCCTGACAATTAAATATATTCTAATGATTGGTTTTATTGCTAAGGTAACCATCTTTACTATAGAGAATTTGGAAATGCACAAAGCACAAAGCAACAAAGAACACAAAATAAAAACAACAATGAATTTCTATCACTTATCTACATTTGGTGTACAATTTTTTGGGAGGGTCTTGGGAAAATAATGCTGTCTTAAGCCCAAGATTCCACTACCCAAAATGTAACAGTATAAACTTCTTATGAAATGACAGAAATAGAGGCACCTGGGTGGCTCAGTGGGTTAAAGCCTCTGCCTTCGGCTCAGGTCATGATCTCAGGGCCATGGGAACAAGCCCCGCATAGGGCTCCCTGCTCAGCAAGGAGCCTGCTTCCCTTCCTCTCTCTCTGCCTACTTGTGATCTCTGTCTGTCAAATAAATAAATAAAAATCTAAAAAAAAAAAAAAAAAGACAACTATCATATGATCTCCCTGATATGAGGGAGAGGAGATGCAACATGGGGGGTTGAGGGGGTAGGAGAAGAATAAATGTAACAAGATGGGATTGGGAGGGAGACAAACCATAAGTGACTCTTAATCTCACAAAACAAACTGAGGGTTGATGGGGGGAGGGGGGTTGGGGGGTGGGGTTATGGATATTGGGGAGGGTATGTGTTATGGTGAGTGCTGTGAAGTGTGTAAACCTGGCGATTCGCAGACCTGTACCCCTGGGGATAAAAATATATGTTTATTAAAAATAAAATTAAAAAAAAAAAAAGAAATGACAGAAATAGTCCTGATTCCTGCAATTCAGTGCATAATACTGCAGGTCTGTAGTCAGACTGCCTGGCTTCCATTATGCTTCCATCACTTACTCACTCTATGACTTTAGGCATATAATTTAATCTATCTATGCTTCATTTTTCTCATTTTGAGAACAGTGGTAATAATACGCCTAACTGATAGTGGGTATGCAATCACTAGAAATTCAATATTAGAGTTTTGTAAGGATGTCAAATATACCCTACAGTGTTCAAAGCAGGGATAAAAATCTAACAAGTAGGATGTGAGTATTAATTAGAAAGTATATGTTAAAGGTTTATATGAAAGCTTAGTGCACAGTGTTGTGTTCCATAAATGTTTTTAAAGTTTCATAGAATTTTATGCTAATTATCATCATTAATATTAATATTACTAAAGTTATACCATAACCAGTATACAACTACCAAAATAGTCTGCTTTTCTTCAAAAACATCAAACATGAGATCTCTAAATATCTTGTGCTTTAGGCACATTCTTTAGAAATTATTCATACTCTTCTTCATATTTTAATCATTTGCATATTTAAATAATTCAATATTTAATGATAGGAAGAAACCAGCCTTTCAATGTCCAAAATCAGGAAAATTAAAATTATGTTTCTAGGTTATCATGGACTCTCACTTTCTTCTCTGAGAAAAGGAATAAAGAAGGATAGATCATTGCCTGCTTTTCAGCAACCCTGACTCTGAACATTACCATCTTAGCTTTGAACAATAGGCATGATAGCATCCTTTAATTTTTGATGTAATATAGTCTCAAAAGAGTAGGCTTAACAAACTCAAATTATTTCCCATAATTTGTAAATTATCTCCCATGTATAAAATATGTGTTATTATATACTCTGTGTATGCATGATATGTACACAGATATATATGTTGTAAAACTGAATATGTTTTGACATATATTTTACTTATATTTCGTCTTGATACTTAATCCAATGCACAGCATCAAAAAATTATGAAGAGCTTGACAAACAGTACTTTCAAGTGATTATTTGTAGAGAACTTCTGAATTAAACTCATTCAAGGATAAAAGTAGTCATACAGACTTTGAAACTATGGCATGTTCCCTCCTGATAGAGGTAGAATTGAGGGCAAATTCATAAAAATATAGCATCAAGACCTTTTAACCTCATGTCTATGCTTGGGTTTCCACAGAAAGAGGAAATGAAGTCAAAGGATCACATGCCTTAAGTTTATCTGGTGAAATGACTCCAGCACAGATGAGCATCCCTCCCCCACTGGACAAGCACTGCCTCCCCACATCATAGATGTATGAAGGTCAGCAGTTCCCAAAAGATGCCTGCCTTGGGCTGAAGCTTCAGAAACAAGCTGGGACCAGAAAAGGAGGTTCAGCTGAGGCAAGATGGGTTCACAGCTGAATGAAGCTGGTTACAATAAAAATGGCCAGGGCAAAAGACAAATACTGTAGAATCTTGTGGGGATACACGTCGGGAGGGGGACAGGGAGCAAGAGGTGTGTGATCTATCCATAAATACATAAATCACCGTTTAATAACTCACCTTAATTCTAAAAGCAAAGGGTTGATTTTTTTTATATGCTCTTTATCCTAAATGAATAATCAACACTGTTGGTAATAAACTCTGAAAATAAGATTAAATTTCCTCATTAATATTTTCAAGTTGTTTGAGAAAATCTGAACTGTACATTACAGTGATATTTATTTTTGTGAGGATTTAGATGTAGCATTTGTTTTTTATTAACTTCTCTTTCTAAAAGAACAAAACATAGTTGAGTCATAAAAATATAGACATTTTTATAGTTTTGTTGTATTTGAGAAAAGAACACAAGATATAGGACTTAAAAATGCTATGACACAACCCAAGTGTCCTTTAGGGAGTTACTTAACCTCAGTTTATTTTTCTATTCATGTAAGATTATTTGGTTCAAATGATATATCCCATCTTAGTTAAGAGAGCAAGTGCTGATTTTGGGCTTGTTTAAAAGCTGAATCATAGGATTAATTAACCAATAATAGGACTAATGGATAATAGGATTAATTCTACTAATTGTGTGAGCCTATTTATGTTGCTTAGACCCTCCCTGCTTCAGTTTTCTCATTTAAAATTAGGGACAATGCTAATACCCATCAAATACATGTAATATGCTAGAGTACTCATTAAAATGCTGTTAAGAAGGTATTTACCCAGGGGGCGCCTGGGCAGCTCAGTGGGTTAAAGCCTCTGCCTTCAGCTCAGGTCATGATCTCAGGGTCCTGGGATTGAGCCCCACATCGGGTTCTGTGCTCAGCGGGGGAGTCTGCTTCCCCCTCTCTCTGCCTGCCTCTCTGCCTACTTGTGATCTCTCTCTCTGTGTCAAATAAATAAAATCTTAAAAAAAAAAAAAAGAAAAAGTATTTACCCAGAAAGATGAACTGATTTGTCCAAGGTCACATAGTGTCTGATTAAATCCTAGGACTAGATGCCAAACTGTTAACTTCCAGTCCATTCTATTCTATTCCATACAGTACCCATATTGCCTCACACAGTAGTCTGTATGCTGATTTTTGTCTCTAAAACTTATTAACACTATTCTTTTTAAGGGTTTTACTTATTTATTGAGAGAGAGAGAGAGAGAGTGAGTGAGCATGAGGGAGAGGGAGAGAGGATCTGAAGCAACTCTGTGCTGAGTACAGAGCCCATCATAGGGCTCGATCCTATAACCCTGAGATCATGACCTGAGCCCAAAGCAAGAGTCTGGGGCTTAACCAGCTGAGCCACCAGGTGCCCCAACACTATTTTTTTTTTAAATAGTATTTTAAATCATACAGTAAGCTCATCAGTAATCACTAATTTAAAAGCTTAGCTAATCATTATAGATAAACCTGTTTTTTCATTGCCTTTGAGGTAATTTTAAAATGTCTTGTTCAATGTAATTTTTTTAGCATTTATTTGGAAAGTATCTGTGACTTGTGACTGTTTGCTCTTAAGGATTTATTCTGATTCCTTCAGGAGAACTGCTACATTTTAGAAGCTCAAGCCTTATCCAGTTTGGGGAAAAAGAGAAGGCTGACAAACTGATTCTTCAAATAGATTCTCTAATACCTTTCAGTGATATTCAGCATAAAATGGGTTTATGACACAGAGCAAGACCAGAAATCAACAATCGGAAGCCAAACACCAAGTAAAAGAGAAATGCCCTGGGGGTATCACTATGGAAACCAAAGAAGCTCCAGTTGGCAGTACAGAGGACGGGAAAGTACTGCACAGAAAGAGCTGCAAACAAATTAAACCAAACCCTGTGGTCGCAGCTGAAGCCGTTATTTATAATCCCTTACAATGCATGCCTTTATTTCAAATTTTTTCTCCCAAGATGGTGCTAGGCTCTGTAAACACCCCTGGCCAGCAAGACTAGGCATTCTAACTCTGAATCACTACTTCATAACAAAACTTATTTCAAGCTACATTAGGCTTCCCCAGCTGGGCTAAACACGACTGTAATATAATGTTTGTTTCTAAAAAATAAAAAAGGACCTTTTGTTCAGTAGCCAGTGAGCTGAGACTGCTGTCTCTTAAAATCTCCAGCGAACTTCAGAGTTATAAATTAGGTCCTAGTCTTCGGAGTTATAAATTAGACTCTGGTTTTTCCTCTGCCTTAGGAGAACTCAGGAGAAAAGACTGAAGTAATTTGAAGTAGTTTTAAAGAACACCCACACCTTGAGATATGTTTTGGGAAACTGCTGATATCCAGAGATATCATAAAGGGGTAAATAAAGATTTCTGATTGCTGGCCTTGAATGCATACAAAGTCATGTTGGCTCCATCTGTGTATTTTCCACAGTGATTATCAGCAAAATTTGTGCCTTCTTTTATCCCAAAATCAGGAATATTGTATGACTCTCTTAGTTCCTAGCTGTAAGGTATGTTGGTACATACTGAACATAGAGGCTCAAATACTTAAGTAAGTACAAACACTAGAATATGCTAACACACCACATTTGTTACTAGTGGTCTAAGAATTAACTACAGAGTATCCTTTTCTCCCTACATGTATCTGCCTATAGAATTTCCATGTTTCCTCTGAATTAGATTAAGTCATTCTTTTAGCTTCTATGTATCACTCGTATTTCTCATTCTTGGTAATTTTATGAAGTTACTACTGGTCTACATTTCCTGCTGGTATTATAGTATTAAGCAACTTAGGACTCTCAAAATTAAGTTGTTGGTTTGAGCTTTAGAAATCTTGAGATAATCAGAACATCAAGTTCTGCTTGCTAAATGTGACACAAAGAACACTGCCTGCCATGGGGCGCCTGGGTGACTCAGTGGGTTAAGCCGCTGCCTTCGGCTCGGGTCATGATCCCAGATCCTGGGTTCGAGCCCCGCATCCGGCTTTCTGCTCAGCAGGGAGCCTGCTTCCTCCGCTCTCTCTGCCTGCCTCTCTGCTTACTTGTGATTTCTCTCTGTCAAATAAATAAATAAAATCTTTAAAAAAAAAAAAAAAAAAAAAAAAAAGAACACTGCCTGCCAGAAAAGCATGGACAGCAAATGTTTCTATTCTTCCCTGCTTGGAGAAAAGAGAGTGCCCCGTGATCTCTATAAATCTTCACAGGATTTTGCTTTCACGGTTATCCAAGAATCTCTGAGGACCTTTGATGATTCAAGTCATAACAGTCCAACCTGCAACATGTTCGGTAAAACTCTCAACTTGGAGTAAAGAAATTTGGGTTTTCAGCCTCATTTTGAAACTGAGTTATGTGATTTGAGGAATGATAGTATTGCTATTTTGGGAAGTTCCCTTTTTTCTTTGTCATGCTGTGAACTATTAACAGATACACTAAGGCAGAAAAAAAAAGGTAAGATTAAAAAGATGAACGGAGGCATATTAGAAATTTTAAAAGCTTATTTGAGCAAAAAAATCACTGAAATTGGGCAGTGACAAAGTGGAAGTGGTTAGGAGCACTCTACCTACAAGGAGCCTGGGAAAAGACTTAATCAAAAAAAAAAAAAAAAAAAAAAAACTCAAAGAAAGGAAGTATTTGATTGACAATTGCTTAAAGCCTAGTTGGCTACTTATGATTGATTATCCGTAGTGTTTTGATTTTACAACCTTAAGGCATTCAGAGGCTTACATTTTGGTCTGCTTATATAGAGGACCACTCTGTCTAATGGATTCCTTGTTTAATTAATTTAACACAGCAATCTGTATCTCTTGCAATCAGAGATTGACTAAGAGGAGGCTTTAAAGCAACCAAAAGTATTTATTTGGGGGTGTGAGGCATGCAACCTGGGAAGCACATAGTTGAATGAAATTCAAAGGCAAAAACCACAAGTTTACATAACTTGTTTTGAAACAATCACGAATGATGCTGACAGAGTTAAGTGACCTGATACAGGATTGGCTATTCAGCTAACAGATATTCACTATCCTGATTTTGGTCCAAAGTAGAAGGATCTATTCAGGAGGTGGGCAAGGTGTAATTGACAAGTTACAACTGACAAAAATCCAGAACTCATGGTGTTCTGAGAATTGAAACAGGAGATATGCATAGGCCCTGCTTCCTCAATATCCTTTGACCCTATCTGAAGGACATTCTTAGAAATGGCTACTTTAATTTTGAAATCTCCTTTCACAGGGAATGCATAAGATTAGGTTTTAGAGCTGCTCTGTTCCAGTCCTCTCATGATTTAGATGGTAAATGAATCTAAAACAAGTATTCAAAACCCTTGAGCCATTTTTCAAAATCCTCTGTAATGGTATTGGATTTCTATAGCTGCTCTGTTGGAAGCTGTCCTCTTTTAGGATTTTTCAGGGAGCTTAGAGGGAAACTTATGATAACTTGACAAAAACTACATGCAACACTTCCTAAGATTTGCGCTTTGGTCTGTTTAATGAAACTTTAACACATTATATATGTGATACACCCAGATATATGTGACTAGACAGATATTTATAGAGGAATAATATATATAAGAAAAATATGAAAAACAGAGACTTCATATACAATGTTCAATTACAATATACCTGGATAGTTGTATGTAAGTATACAACATACTGACATAATGGCTGAGATTTTATTTATTCTTACAAAGCAATGAGATTTTGCCTTAGAGATCAAGCAGTCCAACTATTCACTAGGCAATTGTATCAATTTTGAGAAACAGTACTTGAGGTCTAAAATTGATCTTTAAGCTTTCCAACTAAATTCACACCTCAACTTCTCCACCCACCAGCCATCCAAATATCTCTAACATGGTGAACTCATTGTTCTCCTGTAGATCACCCAATCTTAAAGTAATTTGAGAGAGCATTGAGATCTGAGAAATAATTTTATGTGTGTAGACTTCTCGGGAGGAGAAAAAGGTTGCAAAGTAAAGGAACCACTGCAATGTTAAGGTAAATATAATTGTTTACATTTTTTCAGAGGACAGAACGGTTATTCAAGAATTGTTCCAAACCACACTGCTAATAGAAAATGGTGTGGCAGTTTATGCCCACATAGTTTGGTTCTAAGTATACTGACCTTTATTTTTTCTTTTTTCTTTTTTTTTTTTTAAGATTTTATTTATTTGATAGAGATTACAAGTAGTCAGAGAGGCAGGCAGAGAGAGAGAGAGAGGAGGAAGCAGGCTCCCCGCTGAGCAGAGAGCCCAATGCGGGGCTCGATCCCAGGACCCTGGGATCATGACCTGAGCTGAAGGCAGAGGCTTTAACCCACTGAGCCACCCAGGTGCCCCGTGACCTTTATTTTTTCAAAGAAATAATGCCTTAAGTAATCCAACACCTAATTTCCCTTATACATTTTGAAATATTACAGACAATATTAAGATGGGATTTAAGTCATGTCCTCAATCCCAAATGTTTTATACAACTAACTGTATTTATGTTTGTTTGTTTGTTTTTTTGTCTACCCTTTTCAGAATATTTTCTTCCACATTTAAACACACATACACACAAGTACATGTGCAGGTATGTCTAATAAAAAGATTAAGTATTGACTTTGCATGGTCTTTTTTTATAAAGCACAGCTTATTATGTATTTTTCCTAAACTGCTGTTTTAAACAAAGTTTTTATTTTAGAAGAGTTTTAGATTTACAGAAAAGTTGCAAAGATATGTAGAGAAGGATTCCATATATCTATAACCCAGTTTCCTTTATTAACATCTTATAGTATTGTGTGTGATACATTTGTCATAGAATGTGAACCAATAGTGATACATTTTTATTAACTGAAGTCCTTACATTATTCATATTTCTTTAATTCTTATCTCATTTCCTTTATTCTAGTATAGGATCCCTGCTAGATTCAAATAAAAATGGTTTTATTTCTTCCATCCTAATATTTACACCTTTCATTTGCTGTTCTTATTATATTAGCTAGGACCTCCAGTATGAGGTTAAATAGGAGTAGGGAGAAAGGATATCCTCTCCTTGTTCCTACTTTTAGAAGGAAAGCATCCAATTTCTCACAATTAATTATGATGCTGTTAGGTTTTGCTTTGCTTTGTTTTGTTGTGCATGTTCTTTATCAAGTTGAGGAACATTTTCCGTCTTTCTAGTTTTCCAAGAGTTTTTAATCAAAAACAGATGATGGATTTTTTTCAAGTGCTTGTGAATTTATATAATCATGATTTTTATTTTTTGTCTTCTTTCAGACTATAAAAATATACTCTATTAAAGGTCATGGGAATAATTAAAACCAGAGATAATCTCTAACAACTCACAATTAGTAAAAAACAAACAAGCAAACAAAATTTAGCACTGTTGAAGCAGACCAACGAAAACTTTTATACACTATGGGTGGGAGTATAAATTGGCATGCACTTTGGAAAATAATTTGACATTACCCAATAAAGATGAAGGGTTAGTAATTTACTCCTCAAAGAAACCAGATGCGTAATTTCCATAGTAGCTTTGTCTGTGAAAGTTGCAAACTTAATATCCATCAGAAGTAGAATGAAAAGCAAGTACAGCCTTAAGAAAAATCATGAGTCCCATGAACATAATGTTGAAAGAAAGAAATTCAAGACACAATCATCAACTTTATGTAAAACTCAAAAACAAGTGGAACTGAAGAGTACACTTATCATGATGAGTACTGAGTAACGTATAGAAGTACTAACTCACTATATTGTATACCTGAAAATAACATAACACTGTATGTTAACTATACTAGAACTGGAATTAAAAATTTAATAAAATTAAGGGTTTTTTTTTTTTAACTTTGTGATGTGGTAGATTACATGAATTGATTTTTTAAAAATTGAATTGAATTGAATTTTTGTGTGTGTTCCAAAATTCATTGTTTATGCACCATACCCAGTGCTCCATCCAATATGTGCCCTCCTTAATACCCACCACCAGATTCACCCAACCCTCCACCTCCCCGGCAAAACCCTCAGTTTATTTCTCAGAGTCCACAGTCTTTCATGGTTGTATCCCCCTCCGATTCCCCCAACTCACTTCTCTCCATCTCTCAATGTCTTCCATGTTATTCCTTATGTCCCACAAGTAAGTAAAACCATATGATAATGAATTCTCTCTGCTTGACTTGTTTCATTCAGCATAATCTCCTCCAGTCCTGTCCATGTTAGTATAAAAGTTGGGTATTCATCCTTTCTGATGGAGGCATAATACTCCATTGTATATATGGACCATATCTTCTTTATCCATTCATCCATCAAAGGGCATCTTGGTTCTTTCCACAGTTTGGCAACTGTGGGCATTGCTGCTATGAACATTGGGGTACAAAGGGCCCTTCTTTTCACAACTCTGTATGTTTGAGCTAAATACCCAGCAGTGGAATTCCAGGGTCACAGGGTAGCTCTATTTTTTAATTTCTTAAAGAATCTCCACATTGTTTTCCAAAATGGCTGTATTAACATGCTTTCCCACCAACAGTGTAAGAGGGTTCCCCTTTCTCCACATCCTCTCCAATACTTGTTACTGTCTTGTTGATTTTAGCCATTCTAACTAGTATAAGGTGGTATCTCAATGTGGTTTTGATTTGAATCTCCCTTATGGTTAATGAGGATGAACATTTTTTCATGTGTCTGTTAGTCATTTGTATGTCTTCTTTGGAGAAGTGTCTGTTCATGTCTTCTGCCCATTTTTTTGATGTGATTATCTGTTTTGTGTGTGTTGAGTGTGAGGAGTTCTTTATAGATCTTGGGTATCAGCCCTTTGTCTATAATATCATTTGTGAATATCTTCTCCCATTCTGTGGGTTGCCTCTTTGTTTTGTTGACTGTTTCCTTTGTTGTACAGATTTTTGAATGTGAAATCTGCCTTCCAAACCTGGAATTACCAACTTAGTTGTGGTATATAATTGTTTCTCTATATTATTGGATTTGATATGGTAATATTTATTGACAATTTATACAACTATGTTTATTAGAGATATTGGTCTTTAAATTTTCTCTTTTGAATTTTTTTTTTAAATCTGATTTTGGATTAGGGTAATGCTGGCCTCATAAGAACAAAGTAAGACATATTCCTGCTGTTTCTATATTCTGGAACAAAGTTTGGACAATTAGAATTATTTCTTAATTAAATATTTAGTAGAATTTGCCAGAGAAACCATTTATGCTTTGTACTTTCTTTATTGGAAGGTTATTAAATTTTTTTATTCAATTATTATAACAGATGTAGGATATTTCTGGTTATCTATTTTCCCTTATTTGAATTTTGGTAGTTTGAGTCCTTCAAGAATTGTTCCATTTCATCTAAATTACAAACATGTGGTATATATTTGTAGAAAACATTCCTTTATTATTGTTTTAATGTCTGTGAGGTCATTAGTGATGACCTCTTTCCATTTATGATAATCTGTGTTTTGTCTTGTTTTTTTCCTCTCTCTCTCTCTCTTTCTTTCTCTTCTCCTTTTCCCAATTGGTTAACTTGAGTACAGATACATCATTGTTATTTATCTTCTCCAAGAACTACTTTGAGATTTTGTTGATTTTCTCTATGGTTGTCTTGCTTTAAATTTCATTGATTTCTACTCTAATTTTAGGATCTTGTTCTTCCTACTTACTTTCAGTTTAAATTGCCCATCTATTTCTACTTTCCTGTGATGAAAACTTAGGTTATTGATTTATGTATTTCATCTTTATTTTCTTAAGTATACATTTAAAGGAACAGACTTCTCTCTAAACAATGCTTTTACTTCATTCCACAGATTCTGATAAGTTACGTATTCATTTTCATTCAGTTCAAAATATACTTTTAACATTTCTATTGAGACTTCTTCTTTGATCCTTGGGTTATTTAGAAATGTATCATTGAATTTCCAGATATTTGTGTATATTCTGGCAGTCTTTCTCTTATTTTCTCATTTAATTCCTCTGTGGTCAGAGAACACACCTGTATGATATCTATTTATATTTGCTTCCTAGGGCTGCTATAACAAAGTACCACAAACAGAATGGCTTTAAACAACAAAAAAATTATTCATTCACATTCTGAGGAGCTAGAAATTCAAAGTCAGCCATGTTCCCTCTGAAGACTCAAGAACCTTCCTTACATCTCCCAGCCTCCAGTACCCCGTGGTGTCCCTTGCGCTTGTGGTAACATAACTCCCATCTCTGCCTTCATCCTCATATGGCTGTTTAGTCCCTATATGTCTCTATCTTGTTCCCTTCTTACAAAGACACAAGTTACATTAGATTAGGGCTCACCCTAGTGTCCTCATCTTGACTTGATTATATCTACAATGGTCAAATTCAGAGGTTCCAGAGGTTAGAGTGTCATCATATCTTTTCAACCCTTAACATTATTCTTTTAAATGCATTAAAGTGTTGAGTGACCCATTATATAGTCTATTTTGATGGATGTTCCTTTGAATATATGAAGCATGTGTAATTAGCGGTACAAGCCTTTCTCAAGAAACAAGAAAGGTCTCAGGTACACAGCCTAACCCTACACCTAAAGGAGCTGGAGAAAGAACAAGAAAGAAACCCTAAACCCAGCAGGAGAAGAGAAACCATAAAGATCAGAGCAGAAATCAATGAAATAGAAACCAAAAAAACAATAGAACAAATCAACGAAACTAGGAGCTGGTTCTTTGAAAGAATTAATAAGATTGATAAACCCCTGGCCAGACTTCTCAAAAAGAAAAGAGAAAGGACCCAAATAAATAAAATCATGAATGAAAGAGGAGAGATCACAACGAACACCAAAGAAATACAGACAATTATAAGAACATACTATGAGCAACTCTATGCCAACAAATTTGACAATCTGGAAGAAATGGATGCATTCCTAGAGACATATAAACTACCACAACTGAACCAGGAAGAAATAGAAAGCCTGAACAGACCCATAACCAGTAAGGAGATTGAAACAGTCATCAAAAATCTCCAAACAAACAAAAGCACAGGGCCAGATGGCTTCCCGGGGGAATTCTACCAAACATTTAAAGAAGAACTAATTCCTATTCTCCTGAAACTGTTCCAAAAAATAGAAATAGAAGGAAAACTTCCAAACGCATTTTATGAGGCCAGCATCACCTTGATCCCAAAACCAGACAAGGATCCCATCAAAAAAGAGAACTACAGACCAATATCCTTGATGAACACAGATGCAAAAATTCTCACCAAAATACTAGCCAATAGGATTCAACAGTACATTAAAAGGATTATTCACCACGACCAAGTGGGATTTATTCCAGGGCTGCAAGTTTGGTTCAACATCCACAAATCAATCAATGTGATACAATACATGAATAAAAGAAAGAACAAGAACCATATGATACTCTCCATAGATGCTGAGAAAGCATTTGACAAAGTACAGCATCCCTTCCTGATCAAAAATCTTCAAAGTGTAGGGATAGACGGCACATACCTCAATATTATCAAAGCCATCTATGAAAAACCCACCGCAAAATCATTCTCAATGGAGAAAAACTGAAAGCTTTTCTGCTAAGGTCAGGAACACGGCAGGGATGTCCGTTATCACCACTGCTATTCAACATAGTACTAGAAGTCCTAGCCTCAGCAATCAGACAACAAAAGGAAATTCAAGGCATCCAAATCGGCAAAGAAGAAGTCAAACTATCACTCTTTGCAGATGATATGATACTCTATGTGGAAAACCCAAAAGACTCCACTCCAAAACTGCTAGAACTTGTACAGGAATTCAGTAAAGTGTCAGGATATAAAATCAATGCACAGAAATCAGTTGCATTTCTCTACACCAACAACAAGACAGAAGAAAGAGAAATTAAGGAGTCCATCCCATTTACAATTGCACCCAAAACTATAAGATACCTAGGAATAAACCTAACCAAAGAGACTAAGAATCTATACACAGAAAACTATAAAGTACTCATGAAAGAAATTGAGGAAGACACAAAGAAATGGAAAAATGGTCCATGCTCCTGGATTGGAAGAATAAATATTGTGAAAATGTCTATGCTACCTAAAGCAATCTACACATTTAATGCAATCCCTATCAAAGTACCATCCATTTTTTTCAAAGAAATGGAACAAATAATCCTAAAATTTATATGGAACCAGAAAAGATCTTGAATAGCCAAAGGAATATTGAAAAAGAAAGCCAAAGTTGGTGGCATCACAATTCTGGACTTCAAGCTCTATTACAAAGCTGTCATCATCAAGACAGCATGGTACTGGCACAAAAACAGACACATAGATCAATGGAATAGAATAGAGAGCCCAGAAATAGACCCTCAACTCTATGGTCAACTCATCTTCGACAAAGCAGGAAAGAATGTCCAATGGAAAAAAGACAGCCTCTTCAATAAGTGGTGTTGGGAAAATTGGTCAGCCACATGCAGAAAAATGAAATTGGATCATTTCCTTACACCACACACGAAAATAGACTCAAAATGGATGAAGGATCCCAATGTGAGAAAGGAATCCATCAAAATCCTCGAGGAGAACACAGGCAGCAACCTCTTCGACCTCAGCCGCAGCAACATCTTCCTAGGAACATCACCAAAGGCAAGGGAAGCAAGGGCAAAAATGAACTATTGGGATTTTATCAAGATCAAAAGCTTTTGCACAGCAAAGGAAACAGTGAACAAAACCAAAAGACAACTGACAGAATGGGAGAAGATATTTGCAAATGACATATCAGATAAAGGGCTAGTGTCCAAAATCTATAAAGAACTTAGAAAACTCAACACCCAAAGAACAAATAATCCAATCAAGAAATGGGCAGAGGACCCGAACAGACATTTCTGCAAAGAAGACAACCAGATGGCCAACAGACACATGAAAAAGTGCTCCATATCACTCGGCATGAGGGAAATACAAATCAAAACCACCATGAGATATCACCTCACACCAGTCAGAATGGCTAAAATGAACAAGTCAGGAAATGACAGATGCTGGTGAGGATGCGGAGAAAGGGGAACCCTCCTACACTGTTGGTGGGAATGCAAGCTGGTGCAACCACTCTGGAAAACAGCATGGAGGTTCCTCAAAAGGTTGAAAATAGAACTACCCTATGACCCAGCAATTGCACTGCTGGGTATTTACCCTAAAGATACAAACGTAGTGATCCGAAGGGGCACGTGCACCCGAATGTTTATAGCAGCAATGTCTACAATAGCCAAACTATGGAAAGAACCTAGATGTCCATCAACAGACGAATGGATAAAGAAGATGTGGTATATATACACAATGGAATACTATGCAGCCATCAAAATAAATGAAATCTTGCCATTTGCGACGACGTGGATGGAACTAGAGGGTATCATGCTTAGCGAAATAAGTCAATCAGAGAAAGACAACTATCATATGATCTCCCTGATATGAGGGAAAGGAGATGCAACATGGGGGGTTGAGGGGGTAGGAGAAGAGTAAATGAAACAAGATGGGATTGGGAGGGAGACAAACCATAAGTGACTCTTAATCTCACAAAACAAACTGAGGTTTGATCCGGGGAGGGGGGTTGGGAGAGGGGGGGTGGGTTTATGGATATTGGGGAGGGTATGTGCTATGGTGAGTGCTGTGAAGTGTGTAAACCTGGCGATTCACAGACCTGTACCCCTGGGGATAAAAATATATGTTTATAAAAAATAAAATAAAAAATGTAAATTAAAAAAAAAAGAAGCATGTGTATTTTGCTACAGTTGGAAGGAGTATTGTATAAATGAGCATTAGATCAATTTAATTGATAGCTCTATTCAGGTAATTTATATCTTTATTAATTTTCTGACTACATGATATATTAATTAATAACAGAGTGGATTTTGTGTCTCTATAATAGTAGATTTGTCTATATTTCCTTTCTGGTCTATCAGTTTTTGCCTATCAGTTTTGGTGCTTTCTTGTTAGGTAGATATATGGAAGATTTCTGTGTTATCTTGGAGAACTGACTCCTTTATCATTACACAATGCCCCTTTTTATCCCTGACAACCTTTCCTGATCTCATATCTGTTTTGTCTGAAATTACAAAGGCTATTCCAGATGTTATTATTATGCTTTACTATTACTACTTGTAGCATGATATGTTTTCTTCTATCTCCTTACTTTTATTTTTTTATTTTTTTTTATTTTTTATTTTTTTTTTATTTGACAGAGAGATCACAAGCAGGCAGAGAGACAGGCAGAGAGAGAGGAGGAAGCAGGCTCCCCGAGAGAGCAGAGAGCCCGATGCGGGGCTCGATCCCAGGACTCCGAGATCACGACCCGAGCGGAAGGCAGCGGCCCAACCCACTGAGCCACCCAGGCGCCCCTATCTCCTTACTTTTAATTGAGGTCAGTCTTTATATTGAAAAGGTGTTTCTTATAGACAAAATAGAGTTGGAAACTATTTTCTAATCTACTTTGATGATTCCTGTCTTTTTTTTTTTTTTTTTTTTTAAACATATCCCTTGACCACTGCTACCATTCCATGGTTGATTTTATAAACTGCTGTTGGGGTAAGGTTCATAATAATGGAGAGGGATGGAGGGAATGGCGGATCTCCAAGAGTTCCTTCAAAGCATCCAATTAAAGAATTAATTAGTTTTTTTTTTTAAGATTTTATTTATTTATGACAGAGAGAGATCACAAGTGGACAGGGAGGCAGGCAGAGAGAGGGAGGGAAGCAGGCTCCCTGCTGAGCAGAGAGCCCGACGCGGACTTGATCCCGGACCCTGAGATCATGACCCGAGCGGAAGGCAGCAGCCTAAACCACTGAGCCACCCAGGCGCCCCTGATTCCTGTCTTTTAATTGGTGTTTTTAGTCAAGTCACATTTAAATTGAGTATTGATATAGTTGGATGACTATCTTTCATGTTTATAATGTTTTATACTCATTGATTTTGTGTTTTTTATAATTTTGTTATTCCTTTTCTCCTGTCTTTATCTGTTTTTAGTTGAACATTTTGGTTTCATTTTATCTCCTCCTTAAAGTACAAGTTATATTTCTTTTTGTTCACTGTTAGAAATTTCTTTATTATTACTTACTGTTATTAAGCACTAGCTTCAAACTGTGGAAAATTTAAAATCACACTTTGACAACCCATTCTTCCCTCCCCAACCCAAATTCTTTTTTTTTAAAGATTTTTATTTATTTATCTTTATTTATTTATTTATTTATTTTTATTTGACAGACAGAGATCACAAAGTAGGCAGAGAGGCAGGCAGAGAGAGAGGAAGGGAAGCAGGCTTTCCGCTGAGCAGAGAGCCCAATGTGGGTCTCGATCCCAGGACCCTGGGATCATGACCTGAGCCGAAGGCAGTGGCTTTAACCCACTGAGCCACCGAGGTGCTCCCCCAACCCAAATTCTTGATCAAGAATTCTTTAAGTGAAGACATGCTCTCTTCTGTATAAAACTTTATCAAATAAAGACAAATAATTGTATTCATCTTGCTGTAAAATGCTGTCCATGGCTGTGGAAACTGTCTGCACAGGCTCCTTTTACTGTCCAGGTCCTAAGGCCCTCTTGTTCATGAACTGTCTCTTCACAAAGAAAGCCCAGCATTTTGCTAGGTTTATCATTTGCAGGGTGAAAAACTTTCTCAGAAAGTCAGTCCAGTCTCTTGTCTCACCTGCTGTAAGTAGACCCTCATCACCTTATCTTGTTTGCAGGTTTAGTGGAAAACCAGGCTCTCCAGGAATGGGAAAATTAGTGATTCCCCACATATACATATATTTCTCACTTTGTCTTCTGAAATTGCACTCTTGGAGTTTCTTTAGGCACTCAGAAATGTAGAGTTTTATATATCAAGGTTCTTTCAGCTTCATTCTTAATCTCATAATTTTTGAAGAAGACATTGGCCTTGAAGTAATAGATGGCCTCATCTTCAATATCTGTATCTTTTATCCCTCTCTAGGGCCAGGTCCTTTGAATGGACCTGTGTTAGGCAAAAGTGCCATGTTTCCAATGAGTCTGGTGTCAGGGTTCATGAGAGAAGAGTGGTAAGCTGGCATTTTGGCCCCAGCTGGGTTTCAACCTAGTTGAGTAGATTGGGATTAGAGCATGGTACTCCTAGTCCAGAGGGAGTAAGTGTGGGGAGATAGGCAGAAGTTTAAATTACATTTCTTTAAAAATAATTGTAGTGGTAATCCTATAGCATACATTACATATTTTAACTAATTTGGCAACACTTTCCTATGTATTGCTTCATATGTAGTACAGAAATCTTATAACATAGTACTCTAAAATTTTCCTTCCCATCTCCTTTGGCAAAGCTGTCATTCATTCCCCTCATCCATGTGCTATAATCACCCAATACCTTGTTTCTATTATTACATGAAACATAAAGTTATCTTTTTGTAAAATTAAGATAATTAATGAAGGTGGCTACACTAAACAACAGATTTTCAACATAGATGAAACAGCTTTCTGTTAGAAGAAGAAGCCATCTAGGACTTTCATAGCTAGAGAGGAGAAATCAGTACTTGATTTCAAAACTTGAAACAAGAGGCTAATTCTCCTGTTGGGGGATATGTAGCTGGTGACTTCAGTTGAGTCCAGTGCTCACTGACCATTCTAAAAACTCTGGGGTTCTTAAGAATTATATTACCTCTACTCTGCCCATGCTCTATAAATGGAACAGCAAAGCCTGGGTGGCAGCACATTGCTGTCATGGTTTGTAGTAAACAAGGTTTATGAAATATTTTAAGCCCACTGCTGAGATCTACTGCTGAGAAAACAAGCAAACAAGCAAACAAACAAAAAACAGCAAAAAAAAAATTTTTTTTTTCAAAATATCACTGCTCATAGACAATGCACCTGGTCAGTCAAGAGCTCTGATGGATATGCCCAGTGAAATTAATGTTGTTTACGTGCCTACAAATACAACATCCATTCTGTAGCCCACAGATCAAAGAGCATTTTCAACATTGACATATTATTATTTAAGAAATACATTTAGAAAGGTTATAGGTTCCATAGATACTGATTCTTCTAAAGGATCTGAGCAAAGTAAAGTGTAAATCTGGGAAGAGTTCACCATTCTATATGTCACTAAAACTACTTGTGATTCATGAAGAGTGGTCAAAAGTGGCACAGGAGATTGGAAGAAGTTGATTGCAACCATCAAGGATAATTTTGAGGGGTTGGTTCAAGACTCAGTGGAGGAAGTAATGGCAGATGGGGTAGAAATGGCAAGAGAACTAGAATTTAAAGTAGTGCTTGAATATGTGATACACTTGTGATTAAACTTCAACAGATGAAGATTCACTTCTTATAAATGAGCAAGAAGGTGGTTTCTGGAGGTGAAATTTACTCCAGATAAAGATGCTGCAAAGATTGTTGAAATGGCAACAAAAAATTTAGAATACTACATACACTTGGTTGATAAAGGATTGACAGAATTTGAGTACTGACTCCCGATTGTGAAGAAGTTCTACTGTGTAGAATGCTATCAAACAGCACTGTATATTATAGAGAAATCATTCAGAAAGGATGAGTCAATCAATGCAACATTCTTCAGCATTACATTAAAAATTGCCATAACCACCCCAGCCTTCAGCAACCACATCCCGATCAGTAAACAGCCATCAACACCAAGGTGAGATCTTGTACTGGCAAAGGAAAACCAAAAATTTCATTTGACTGGCTTTACTGAGATATTTGTATTATTGTGGTCGTCTGGAACCAAACCCACAATATCTCCAAGATACAATTACATTTTTTTAAAGATTTATTTATTTATTTGACAGACAGAGATCACAAGTAGGCAGAGAGGCAGGCAGGGGGTGGGGCGGGCTCCCCGCTGAACAGAGAGCCCGATGTGGGGCTCGATCCCAGGACCCTGGAATCATGACCAGGGCAGAGGCTTGACCCACTGAGCCACCCAGGCACCCCTACAATTACATTTTTAATACCTAACTAAGTCTTGCCTACACCTGTGATATCTGTAACATATTACACTCAGTTTCCATTGAATGCCTCCCTTTCCTTTGATTTTAAGTACAAGTCTAATGTTTTGTTGTGTGTTGTTATAAAGTGTTGGATATTGTGGAAGATAAGTTACAAGAAGCCCAAAATACGTCATCTTCCTTTAAGAAGTATTGTGTTTTATTCTGGCAGACATCTGAATTACTGCCTGCAAGTTCTCTTGATCTTGTTAAATTTGGCTTCACAGTGTGTTACGTAAAATTTATTCTCATAATGTTCTTATTCTAGGATGTAACTTGTACTCCAAAGTTATGTCATCTCTGGATCATCAATTACAAACCCAGGGATCACAGTGGGATCTTTATACTCCTTTTAAGGTAGATCACCAAATTTCCCAAGTCTTAGTGATCTCTGATATTTCTCTTGAGGACACCTGATCTTTACTTGGCCGTTCAGAGTCTTCCTCTGGTATATGCAACTACACACTTAGATAAGTTTTGTAGGTGAACCGCACTCAGATCTCTGGTACTTTTACCCTATAGCTCATTCTTCCCTTGTATATTACCTCACAAACACTATCCCCCACAGTGGCCCAAACTTCCATATGCTCCTCTTTGGTTCAGCAAGAACACTCTTTCCTCTTAGACTCTATTTCCTTATGTTGTTACTTAGAAAGTACCACTAAGCGGAAGTCCAAAGTAAGTATGAATTTCATTTTGCTCAACCATCACATTTCATTGTTAACTGTGGTTCCATCTGAAAACAATCGCCTTATAGTTTTATAGGTATTTACAGTAGAAGGATATATATATATATATAATTCTCATCACCATCATAACAGGAAGCAAAAATTCTACCCCATCTACTTCCCTGGTATCTTCTGCCATAAAAATATTTATTCTTATGTAGCCAATTTTAATTCCTTTTATTTAAGGCTTTAGAGTTGGCATTATTTACAAGGAAGATCTTTCTGCCCCAATGTGAGGCTACATTAAGGACTTGTTCTAGTTTTTAGTTTATATAGAGTTTTCCTTTTTGTTTCTTTTTTGTTTCATGTAGTTAAATGTAATACTAACTATAATGTATGTAATTTTTTCCTATTATTTCAGGATGTTGGGACATGACAGGAAATTTCTGAAAGCCAAAATTCCCCAATGGCACTTTCCAAAATGCAAAATGTCCACTGTAATAACACATACCCCCAAGAGTCTTTCTGGTATTGCTTCACTCCTTATAATGAAACTTATAATACAATACAATCCCCAAACAACTCTATACTCCTTTCTCATCTCCTTATACTTCTTTACCTTTATTCAGCCTAGAATATCACTCTCAAATCCTCCCATAACATTTCCATACACTTATAGAGTTTCTTTCAAATACGCACCTCAGAATTAGGATTCTTTCCAGTCTTCACTTCCCCCAGAGTCCTACTTGGACTTTCCCTGCCCTTTTAATGCACATTCAAAATTCTTGTTGTTGTTGTTTTTTCCTAAAGATTTATTTATTTTTAGAGACAGAATGAAGGGGGGTTGCAGAGGGAGAGTGAGAATCTCCATCAGACTCCCTGCTGAGCTCAGAGCCTGGCATGGGGCTCAATCTCATGACCCTGAGATCATGACCCGAGCTGAAATCAAAAGTTGTAAACAACCAACTGAGGTACCCGAGTACCCCCAAAACTCTTAATTGTTGAAAATTCTTTGGGTACAGGGAATGTTTGTCTTATATCATCAATAACCATTCTAGCAATGAAAAATACTTCTAATTATCCTAAGCGAGCTAATTAGCAAACCCTATGGTTTATATGTATGTGCTTTTTAAAATATACAGAAGTTTACACAAAATAATTTGCATCCTTTTAAATTATACGATTCTAGGGGTGCCTGGGTGGCTCAGTGGGTTAAGCCGCTGCCTTCGGCTCAGGTCATGATCTCAGAGTCCTGGGATCGAGCCCCGCATCGGGCTCTCTGCTCAGCAGGGAGCCTGCTTCCTCCTCTCTCTCTGCCTGCCTCTCTGCCTGCTTGTGATCTCTCTGTCAAATAAATAAATTAAAAAATCTTAAAAAAAAATAAAAAATAAATAAATTATATGATTCTATATATTTTGACAGTTATATACACCTAGGAAATCACTACTGCCAATACAAAATGTCTGTCAACTCTAATATTTCTGTGTCTTTTTGTAATCCAGCTTTCACTCCATCCTTGCTCTTTAAGCAACTATGAATCTGCTTTATACCATGACAGTTTAAATTTGTTATAAATAAAATTACACATTTATTTTCTGATTGTGTGCATATGCATGTTTGAGACTATCTGATTTCTTCCATCAACTTAACGATTTTGATAATCAAATATCATGGTGCATATATTAGCAACTTATTTTTTTTTTGCTTATTGTCCAAAAGTATTTGATTATATGGATATATCATATTTTGTGTAAAACATTTACTTGTTGATGGACATCAGTATGGTTTCCAGTTTTTGCTATCACAAATACAATTGATATTGACATTCATATAAGTTCTGTGTTTGGACAAATGTTTCTATTTCTTGAGCAAATACCTAGGATTAAAATGGTTTGCTTATGGAAAGTATATCATAAATTTTTATGAAACTGGCAGTTTTCCAAAGTGGTTGTTCCATTTTTCATTCCCATACATAATCAAGACAAGATCCATTTGCCCCACATGTTACCAATATTCTGTATGACCAATCTTTAATTTTAGCCATTATAATTGGCATACGGTGGTATCTCATCTTATTTCTAATTCATTAAAAATTTTTTAAATTCATTGCTTAGTGAATAATGACATGCAATTTTTATTTAAAATATTTGAATTTTCTCTTTTTTTTTTTTTAAAGATTTTATTTATTTGTCAGAGAGAGAGAGGAGAGCGAGCGAGCACAGGCAGACAGAATGGCAGGCAGAGGCAGAGGGAGAAGCAGGCTCCCCGCCAAGCAAGGAGCCCGATGTGGGACTCGATCCCAGGACGCTGGGATCATGCCCTGAGCCGAAGGCAGCTGCTTAACCAACTGAGCCACCCAGGCGTCCCTTGAATTTTCTCTTAATTACCTCTACAGATTCCTGATTAAGGTATCATGTATGTTAACCAATAAATCTAGGTTTTACTCACATATACACATACATAACATATATCCCAAAATCATTACTTAAGTTATTTTTAAGGCACATCATGTCAGATAATCATAATCATTTACCTACAATAGGAGAGCAGGGACTATGGATACCTATAGTAAAGTTCTTTGATTTTGCATCAGTTCTATTCAACTCAAATCCTAAAATAGTTACAGAATGCAGAGGATAAGCCATTCATTCTACTAAGTAAGAATATGTCAGTAAACGTTAACACTGTGGACTGAATGTTTGTGTTCCCCACAAATACCTATGGTGACCTCTAATCCCCAGTGTAATGCTATCTAGAGGTGGAGTCTTTGGGAGGTGATTAGATCTGAAGGTGGAACACTCAAATGAAATTAGCGCCGTTATAATAGAGACTCTAAAGTGCTCCATCTCGCTTTCTGCCTAGTGAGGACTCCATGATAAAACAGCTGTCCAGGAACCAGGAAACCAGATCCACCAGAGACTAAGCCGATCAGCACCTTGATCATGTACTTCCCAGCCTCCACAAATGTGAGAAAAAAGTGTTGTGTATAAGTCAGCCAGTTTATGGTATTTTGATATAGCAGTTAAAGGTGACTAAAACACATAATTTATTACATCCTCTTCCTCTTAAGAACTTAAGAGACATATCCAACTAAAGCCACCAGCAGAAGTTCGAACCAAAACCCAGACTTTTTGCATTTCCAATCTCCTTACTTTTCCTTGTGGAGATACCCGTGGCTAACTAAAAAGGATATGATAACATCAACCATTTCTACCACTTCCTTTGCTTTTATGTCATTAATAGATACTGTATCATCTTTAGGGTGATCCACTCAGAGACTGCACTCAAAACCCTCTCAAAATATCTAGCAAACTATGGTTCATAAGCTGAAATTTTTGCTTCATAACTGATTGTATGGGCATAAAGAATGGGTCTGTGCAAGGACAGCCCCCAGGACTGAGTAGCCAGATAACTGACTTAAATAAATCCATTGATGGGGCAGGGTAATTTAATCAGAGAAAAAATGGGGCTTAAATATAATAATGAATATATGTTGAGAAAGGAATTGTCTCATTCTAGTTTTATTGAAACCCCAAATTCTGAGCATTTAGATTGAGTAACTGAGATGATTTTAACAAGTTTGAGTTTGATAGAGATAGGTTTATGTCTCCTGCCTTCTGACAACGCAGTTAAAATAATATAAGTAGAGTTCTTTGGGCTAACCATTTAGTAATTTTACCTGGATAAAGAAAGGTTATTTCAGAAATCTTTGCAGCTTTGCTTTAATTTTCCTATTTTCTTACCCATACACAATGGGTATGCCTTAATGGTGTATGCCTTAATTCTGTCATTTCCAGATTATGCTCAAAGATCTTCAGAGTTAAGATAGATCTTGGGTTTAACTATCTGTCAACAAAAGTACCTGGTTTTGTTTTGCTTTTTTTAAAGAAAGCACATTCAGAAAAAGAGAAAAATGTTTATTAATTTTTAAAAGACTTATGTGTTTGAGAGAGGGAGACAGAGAGAGAGAAAGAGAGAGAGAGCATGGAAGTGGTGGGGGGGGCAGATGGAGAGGGGAATCTTCAAGCAGATTCCCAGAGTGCAGAGTCCCATGTGGGGCTCGATTTCATGACCATGAGATCAAGACCTGAGCTGAAACCAAGAGTTGGATATTTAACTGACTGTACTACCCAGGCACCCCTAAGCTTTGTTGTTTAATTTAAAATTAATTTTTATACAGTGTTTGGCTATGTTTTAAATTGGGTTAATGATCTCAACCTTAAATGACAATAACAAAACAACCTATAATGTTTCAGCATACTTATTATCTCAGTGAATTTCCATAAATGAATTTCATGCTTGATATTAGAGTGAAACCATTAATTACCACTTCCTGGGTACTTCTTATATACTGAAGAGACAATATAGCACGTGTCACTCACATTTCTGTATGTCCTGTGATCACAGGCACTGAGAGCCTTTTGTTTTGGCTGATCTTTTCAAGGATGTTTGCACAGCAAATAGCCTTGGAAGATAAAAATAGTGTCTCTATTTGGAATATATATATATATTCTCCATTCTTGGCAAAATTTGGACAGATGGGCAGGTTTGGCTGCAGCCAATTATAAAAGATTGTAGATTCTACACTCAGGATTAGGAAAGAAGCCCACTTTGGAATCATGTGTGCAACATGGAATCCTTTGTTCCTTGAATGAGTATTAATATAAGATTTATTATCTATGGACAATACATATAAACAGAACAGTCATTTTCTTCTGTAGGTAAATTGCATCATTCCATTTCTTTAATTGGTAAGTATAAATTAGTTTTTTTCTTGCTATTTTTAGAAGCACCAAATATTTATTTTTACAAGTATTCAGTAATTAGCAAATATTATTATAAAAAGATAAATTCCATTTATCCCATGTATTTACTCACTTCTAGGAAGATGTTAGCTTATTGCAGTTTTGAGGCTAAATGCAATTTCTCTTTTAGCTTTATTTAGTAAAAAACGAACCATTTTAAAAAATTGCTTTGTCTTGTGAATATCTTAACGCCTGAGCTATGTAACTCTCATTTAAAAGGATAATGACTTTACTTAGAATCAATTTTTATTGCCTCTAATATAATTTAGGGAAGACGAACAATCATAAAAACGTAGAAAAGTAGTTGTGATTTACTACATTAGCTTTTCAACATTCAACAACTGATTCTGTAGGCAAATGTGTGCAATACACACACATGCTCACACGCACACACACACACACTCTCTCTCTCTTTCTCTTCTAAAAATCTTAAAGGACATCTCACAATAGTCTATTATGCTAACATAGAGATACAAGCTTGTCCTCAAGAGAACTGTGGGGACAGTTTTGTTAAAAGGGGTAAATTATTATTTGATAAGTAGAAACTCCATATTTTTAAGAGTACCAAAGCACCATTAGCATGGATGAGAGGGGACTGAAACCTTTCAAATTTAAAAAATGCTACCAGGCCCCCAAATTTCCAAGAGCAGGAAGAAGATTAGATAGGAAAACTGAAATAAGAAATCATTTTCTTTTTTAGCCAGCATGTCCTGTCTTTGACACTTTCAACATTCTACCTGGAAATCATCTTACTAAGGTTTACACGTATATTACGTACATGGTCTATCTTCAAAACTCCTTAAGTCCAGAATTTTGACAAATATTTTTCACTCCCAGTAGCCAGTATTTTATCATTGTTTCCCTATGTGAAGAATACCATTTTACTCTGGTTGATTTAAAGATTTTATCACTATCTTTGTATTTCAACATTTTGACTATCATGTGTCTAGCTATGGTTTTCTCTGTATGAATTCTAATTAATAATGTTTGCTGAACCTTTTGAATCTTTGGATTTAATATTTAATATTTATATTTAATATTCTGTGGCATATACAGAATTATCAGGCATTGTTTTTTTTAATGTTGACTGTCCTAGTTTTTTTTTTTAAATATTCTGTGGATATACAGAATTATCAGGCATTGTTTCTTTAATGTTGACTGTCCTAGTTTTTTTTTAAATATTCTGTGGAATATACAGAATTATCAGGCATTGTTTCTTTAATGTTGACTGGCCTAGATTTTTTTTTTTTAATATCATCCAGTATTTCATTCAGATATATGTTAAATGGCTTAATGCCATGACCAGTTTGTTGGAGTTCTCAGTATTTCAAATCTACAATTCATAAATCAGTTTAGATAATTTCTATTGCCCTGTTCCTGAGTTCACAGACCTTTTATTCTGCATTGTCCAATCTTCTATTAGTCCATCCACTGAAATTTTTGACTATTGCATTTTTTAGGTTTAGAATTCCTTTGAAAGAAGTTGAATTTTTTAAATCTTTTTATTTTTTAATTTTTTTTTTAAGAGAAAGAGAGCCTGAGTGGGGAGGTGGGAGGGAGGAGAGGGTTGGAGGGTGAGGGAGAGAGAATCTTAAGCAGGTTCCAGGCTTAGCACTGAGCCTGACTTGGGGCTCAATCTTATGACTCTGAGATCATGGCCTGAGCCAAACTCAAGAATCAGGCACTTAACTGAATCAGTCGCTCAGGTGCCCCAAGTTCATTTTTTTTTTAAAGGAAACTCTATCCCCAACTTGGGGCTCAAATACATGACCCCAAGATCAAGAGTCATATGTTCTACTGACTGAGACAGTCAGGTTCCCCCCGGTTTGGAATTTTTATTTTATACATTATTTTAGAGTTTCCATTAATCTCCTAACATTTTCATCCATGCGGAAAGTCTGACCTCTCAGTCCTCAGTCCATTAAGTTTGCCACTTTTTTCTTGAGCTCTATTTCTCTTTAGACTTGTGGACTGCAGAGTTCTTCAGGGAAATGTAAGATGAATGTTGATCTCACCTCCTGTGTTTAACCTCATTTTAAGAACTGTTTTACTTGTCGTTTTTGTCTGCTTTTGTGTGCTTTCCAGTGCTTTCAAACAATTTGTTTGTTTGATTTTTTTCCCAAAGTTCATATTTTTTACAGGGAGCAGGGTGAATCTGATATAAAGTATTTGTTGAAAGCTAGAAGTTCAGACATATATATTTAAATTTTCCCCAATTTTTGAATTTTAATTTCTTACATTTGATAAATATAAAATAAAAAAATCTTATACGAAGGTACTTGTCCATTTACGTGCAGTGTTTTTCATAAAATATAGTCATAAAAGGGGAAATTCTGGATTAAAGATATAATTATGTAAAAGTATATTGATACATATTGTTATACATTGCTAATTTGTTTTCCATAAAGAGTTCATGAATTTGCATTCTCCAACAGCAATCTAATGACTGTTTACTATGTCCTCATTACATTAAATATTATAATTGCATTACTCTTTCCAAATATTATAGCTAAATTATAGTTGTTAATAAAATTGGCTTCATATTAAATTTCACCTATTTTATTATTAATAAGATGAGGTTGACTTCTTGCCTTTCCTCTTTTACTGATTATCATTTGGCTAGTAGGTTTTCTAAGGTAGAACTGACTGGCCAAACTAGACATTTCACTCACACGTTTGCTTTAGACAAAGAATGCTGTTTATAATCTTGTCAAAATTGTACAATTTTCATAATCAACCCAGCTGAGAGCATTTCAGCTTGGGCTTCTAAGAAGGCATTTCATGATGGGAAACCATCCAGCAACTGTAACCCAACAGCTGCCACTAGGTAACATGATTGAAACCGAAACAGTGAAAGAGTGAGAAAGTAAGGCCAAAGTTGCTAAAATTGTTACTCATATTTCCACACCTGACTAAACACAGTAAAACAAAATGATGTTTTTGATAGGAGATGTGCAAAAAAAGAGGACACAATAAGCCTTTTTTTTTTTTTTTACAATTACAAAAGGTTGAATCTACAGAGGACAATTATTTATTTCATGAATAAGGTTTGGTAAGTTGCCAGTGGGTTGTAGAATGCCTTAAATTATAGGATACAGGCCAAGGAAATAAGTGTTCTAGGTGAAAGAAGCCAAAATATTTTTAAAGCCATACTTTTTGTCTTCAGTATGTTAACATTTAATTGTAGGTACATTAATTAAACATCCAGATAGTGAACACCAACAATGTGTCAAGCATTTTTGCTTCTTAGTTTTCTATATATGATTTCAGTTAATCTTCATGCTGAAGTAACTATCAGCAATACCCATATTATTAGTACCTAAATGTAGGAAAGAAACTGAAGCTCTAAGATCCATAGTCACTTACTAATGTCACACAGATAGTGGAATTTCAGGATTCCATCTCAAATCAGTAGCTTTTAAATTAAACCTAATAGCAAATTTATTATATGATAAATAAATATATAAAGTACAGAAATACAACTTTCTAGATATAGACTGAACCTGCTCCTCAATTAATATGTGATGACCTTGAATTTATCCTATGCATGTATGTGTAATAATTATATAACTATACACATATATGGGTATATATATTATGAATATACATGTTTATATGTAATATATATCTAGCATTAGATACATAACTGAAATACTTTTAAATCTACAAATCTATTGGCTCATAGAATACACATGGGATCAAATTTGGAATCATAATTTAACTTTGGATGTCTTGGAAACCCTCTGCCTTACTGCACAACAACAGACCTTTCTCCAACAATATCTGATATCTCAAGGGGAAGATTCACTGGTCCTCATAAGTGACTTTGTATCAGCCAAGTTTTGTTCCCCTACCAACATCCCTAACTAAGCATCTTCAAGCTCTTGAGGGCACTCTACCACATCCCCTCTCTATGATTTCTGCTTAGTATCAATCTCTTAAAGCCCACAGTTCTTAAAGTAACATATAGCACTGTATTTTCTCCAATCCTTTCTACTTTACCAATTATTTAGTTTTGCACTTAATATAGTACAACGTTCTCCTCCCCCTTTCCTCAGATAACTTACAATTTATGTTTTCCCTACCATGTATCCAAATATAATTACTTTTATGTTTTTTCTCCTTTTCTAATTTCTCCCCTACCCATTTATTTAAAACATCATTATTTATCCTAGGTTTCACCTTTCTACTAATAATCAGATTTTCCTAGAGCTTTTATAGCTTAAAATATCCTTAATTTTCAGTTATTAGAGATGATGATTTGTGAACTATTCTACTTCCCACCATCTCTCTCACCTTCTTATATTTTCTGTTATATTATTCCTCTATTTTAGACCACATAACCACATAACATAACATTTGTATTTTATCTTGTTAACTCACAGACATTATTTGATGCCTTAGATTTACCTTCAAATATATCCATTGTTTATCCCTAGTACCTTTTAAAAAGGTTTCCTCTGTCATATTTTGTTAACTTGAAATTTGTCCTCTGGTAGTTTCATTAACAATGACTCATGAGGATGATATTCCCCAAGCTCTTCTATTTTAAAAATGATTTGTCAGTAGCCTTTTTACTTGAAGGTTAATTTTCTTTGATATAAAATCCCTGACTCACACAGTCTTTTTTGTTCATCTTTCTGGTGTTTCAGTATGGTGCAGGGAGAGTGATACTAACTTGAATTATTTTAAAAAGTCAAGCCATGACACATTCTGTTTTATGCCTGCTTAATACCATAATTATTAGTGGCATGAAATTTTATTGTTAAAAATTTCCCAGTTAGATAATAAATAATATGGCCATGCTATTCATAGGTAATTTATTTATTTTGTCAAAAGGATTTTTTAAAAAGACTTATTTATTTGAGAGAGAGACTGCACATACAAGTGGAGGGAGAGGCAAAGGGAGAGGGAGAATTCTCAAGCAGATTAACTCTGAGCACAGAGCTCAGTGCGGGGCTCAATTCCAGAACCCTGATATCACAACATGAGCTGAAATCAAGAGTTAGACACTCAACCATATGAGACACCAAGTATCCCAGAAATTTTCTTTCTTTCTTTCTTTTTTTTTTCTTTGACACATATAATATTTTTCTTCCTTTCTTTCTCTTTTTTTTTTAAGAGATGATAAATAATAATACAAGGTTAATTCTCGCTCTTACTATTCTGGGTCTTATTTAAGAAATGTGAGGCTAAGTTATGCTGCATTTTAATGATTCATCCTATGGTTTTTGTACATCTCATATTGAGTCTATTACTAAATATTTTTATACATTTGTACTGCAATTTTTGTCCAATTAGTATATAATTGGTTGTTTGTATAAACAAGTATTTTGTGTATTAATTTTATGTTCTTCTGCCTCACAGAATGCCTGTATTGTTTATCTTACTTCTATCATTTATATTTTTGACTTTTCCAGATATACATACTTATGATAGGCAAATAGAGATAGACTTATTCATTTTTAAATTGTTAATGTGCATCTCTATTTTTTCTCTTATATGATCACATTGGTTAATATACAATATGGTATTAAATTATAGTGGACACAATGGAATCCTTGCCTTGTTCCTGGCTCTGTGGAACTTGGTGGTGGTTAATTTTATGTGTCAGATTAGCTAGGCCTCAGTGCCCGGATGTTTGGTCAAACACTAGTCTAGATATTGTGAAGATTTTTTTGGATGAGATTAGTATTTCAATAGATAGACTATTAGTAAAGAAAATTACTCTCCATAATACAATGGGCTTATCCAGTCAGTGGAAGGCTTTCAAAGAAAAAAAAAAGAAAAGAAAAGAAAAGAAAGGAAAGAAAAGAAAAGAAAGGAAAGAAAAGAAAAGAAAAAGATGTCATTCTTGAGAGGGAATTCAGACTCCCATCTACCTTTGGATTCAGGCCACAAAAACAGTTTCTCCTGGGTCTCCAGCTGGCTGGTCTACCTGCAGATTTTGAATTCAGCAATCTCTCCACAACACTTAAATCAATTCCTTAAAATAAATCTCTCCCTTTCCTTCTCTCAACCTCTCTGCCCTCTCCTTCTTCCCTATATCTATCTACCTATCTATCTATCTCCCTCTTTGTCTGTCTGTATGTCTGTCTCTGATGTTACTGTGGTCTGAATTGTGCCCAGAAATTCAGATGTTGAGACCCTAATCCCTAATGTGATGGTACTCTGAGGTGTGGCCACTGAGAGATGATTAGTTCCCAACTGTGTAAATAGTTTTCTTGTGTGTAAAAGAAATGTTAGATATACATGGTCTTGACACCTACTGATAATTTCCTCTTTATTTTTTTTTAATTCTGTCACCTTATCTGTGTAAGATTTAATAAGACAATAGTCAAAACCCAAAAATAACAAAAATCTGGGATATTACTCCACGGTTTCTATGTTGTTTGTGTTATGATTTCAAATCTACTTGTTTATGACTGAAGTAAAGTTATTTTGGTCTACAGGAAGTTGTTTTGATTTACTTGTATTTCACTTAAAGTTATTTTGATCTAGGAGTGAATTTGTTTTTTCAGGAAACTGTGTCAGGATGTTGTCACTGACATCTGTTTTTGTCAATAAGCACTTCGTTCAACTGATGACAGTCATCACTGGGAATTTATCAATAAACATAGGGAAGAATGGCTATCAAGTGATGGAAATTTAAACTTATTTTTTAATTTTTTAAAGATTTTATTTATTTATTTGAGAGGGTGGGGGCATAGGGAGAGGGAGAAGTGGACTCCTGTTGAGTGAGCTTGGAGCCCAACACTGGGCTCTATCCCAGATCCTGAAATCATGACCTGAGCTGAAGTCAGAAGGTCAATCTACAGAGCAACCTGGATGCCCCTGGACATTTAAACTTTAAATATCAAGAATTTGTGAGGACTAACCAAGAGTGTCTGGTCTGTATAAGGCTACCTGATCTAAATACTCTCTGATGACCTTGGGCATTAACTCCTGCTGAGCAAGCCAACTCTGCCAAGAGTGCTGAAAACCACAATGTGACTCTACATGTAAAGGAGATCATCTTGCTTGCTAACAACAGCACCTCCATTCCCCTAGCAATGTGCTCTAAGAACAAGGGACTTTTGCTTTGGGTTGACAGCTGTGGACATCAGCTCTTGATTGACCAAGTCAATGTTTCTGAATATGAGCTCCTAGAAATATACACGTTAGCTAAATTTGGACTTTATTTTTTTAATTTCCCCTTTGTTTGGGGAAACATTGTTTTGGCATATGCGACTTCTTTATTAGCTTATTAAGAGATATGATCCTGTATGCAATTAGTGTGTGAAATATTATTATTATAAATTATAATTCCTGCAGTGAGCCTGTGTTAAATAAATGATTGGCAAAGATAACCTCAGTTCCTGAGCATAACTTGCCTCAAATAAATCCATGACATTGGACTGCTCCCTGACAGTACGTGTTTCGCAGATGCATCATTCAGTCTTCATTCAGCTTGGGTTGGACCAGTTTATGTTTTCACACACAAAGAACCAAATGATTAGTAATCCCAGGACAGCCAAATGGGTTATTTGACTCAGTAATTTTAGACTGATAAGAAGATCTTCCATTGCAAACATAGTTTCTTAGCAGATGAGTCATGAAGAAAGGGTGCCAAAGACATTACTTTCTCTTTTATAAAGAGATAGAATGATTAAGTGGAAATAATATATTTCCAGTGTAAAAAACCTGATACTGATCCATTCACTAAGGTTAAAGAAGTCCTATGACTTCTCTAGGTCCAAATTTGCTATTCTGTAAAACTGGATACTCAGAATATCAATGATGGGGCAGGGTGACTGGTTCATTGCTTGGCATATAACAGAAAAACAACTTTTGGAGAATTGCTGTGTTTGATGCAAAGGAGAAATTAGCAATAAATAAAATAAAGGAAGGAAAATGAACTTTAAAAATGGAATGCTTATCTTGGATTTCTTTTGACTCTTCTGGAATAGACAACAATATACCCACTAAAGCATGGAGTAAAGGAGGGATAACTACTCCCTATTTTTTTTTTTTTTTACAAATTCTTCACTAGTTAGTACCAAATGCTTAGTTTAAACCAGGAATCAGTCTCCCCTACATTTCCTTCCCTTTCCTTTTTTTTTTTTAATTTTTTATTTATTTGTTTTTTTATGTCAAGCAAACTACAAAAGGAACTGGTGTTGGTGGCAAGAGGTCAAAATAATGTAATCTAATATGAGCCCGAACTTAGACTTCCACCTCCTGTGGAAGTTTAGCAAATTTTCTTTGCTAATATTTTGACAAAGAGTACAAAACACACAAGATTGGGAGGGTGGAGAAGATAGTGATGTGACTGCAAAAAAGAAAAAAAAAACTCTAACATTTGTGGTTGCTGAAAGGCTAGGAAATGCCTAACAATGCCAGAATAAAGATGAATTTGGGAAAAGCACATGGGCTTTGATGTTGCACTCACTTTCAAGAAAGCTATTAAATGTTGGTTTTTGTCAAGGCAGAAAAGATAACAAATAAATATTTTATATCAGACACCTTCAATTCCCAAAGTTAAAACCAGTATTATTACATTGGCTTATAACATAAACCAAGGAAAAGATAAAAGAAATAGTCAGAAAAACTTTATTATTATGTTTTTTGTTCTGATTTGGGTGTGCCTTCTTAATAAATTGTGTCTGAAAGGAAGAACAATATTATAAATGTCCACCCACCCGACTCAGAAGAGAGAGAATGAAACTCATTTATCTCAATTGCTCGATAAGCCAGAGATATTTTAGGCAGAAGTTATATACTGATGGGATTTTTGTTTATCTGATGTGAATAATAAGAAGAAAATCCTAGATACCAGGTTTGCATACAGAAAGAAAACTGCATTTAACCATTGAAAAGACAGACTTTGGCGTGATGGTAGATTTTCAAATGAAGATTTAAGAAAACATGACTCTTTTCTGAAAAATGAAATAAACACCACTATAGCAGGTAAATACTTTTTGAAGCAAGTGGGGTGATTTCTTTTTCATTGTGTGATAAGTGCAGATGAAACAGCTTAATTCGGAGCAAGCTGCAGGGATATCACTTTTGAATGGTTTGTTAGAGTTCAGACAGTGAATATTTTATAAATCTTACTGGATCTTCAAATGTCAGGTCTAATCACACTTCACTCCTGAGGTAACAATCTCTGTTAAAGAGGATGGTCCTCCCAGGTGAGAAAGAACCTAGTTTGTTGGATGGTAAACAAGTGCTATCTTCTTTAAGAAACACAATTTCAGGGGCGCCTGGGTGGCTCAGTGGGTTAAGCCGCTGCCTTCGGCTCAGGTCATGATCCCAGGTCCTGGGATCGACCCCACATCGGGCTTTCTGCTCAGCGGGGAGCCTGCTTCCTCCTCTCTCTCTGCCTGCCTCTCTGCCTACTTGTGATTTCTCTCTGTCAAATAAATAAATAAAATCTTTAAAAAAAAAAAGAAAAAAAAGAAAAGAAACACAATTTCATTGCTCTATTCCTTTGTTTGTGACAGAAGATCCAGAGAGTGACATTCTGCAAGATTTCTACCACAGTCAAATGATTTCAGAAACGACTACTTACTATACCTCCTATCTGGGGAATCAGGAAGCCTGGCGGTATGCTGAATCTTCTAAAATGTCTTACAGTAAATGTGTCTATTTAAAAGGTTGTATAAGATATTAATCCAAAGAACATAGTTCTAAAAGTATTGGCTTTTTTTTTTTTTTTAAGATTTCATTTATTTGTCAGAGAGAGAGACAGAGGGAGCACAAGCAGGGGAGCTGCAGGCAGAGGGAGAAGCAGACTCCTCACTAAGCAAGGAGACCGATGTGGGACTCGATCCCAGGACCCTGGGATCTTGACCTGAGCTGATGGCAGATGCTTAGCCAACTGAGCGACTGAGCCACTCAGGCACCCCTAAAAGTGTTTTCTTATGTTCAGTCCATAAAAGTGTTTCAGCAGAAGCCCCTTTTATTTCAGAAAATATGATTAGATAGAACACAAGAGAATGCCTAAATAAACCTTGAATAGATTTGAACACAAAGTGAAAAATGTCTTCCTTTTCTTTAAAGCTCCAAGAATGTGTAAAGAACTGACATGTGTATGCTGGTATGATAAAAGATACTGGAGATCAAAATAAGGAACTGGGACGATGAAATAAATGTCTTACCAACACTTCGTATTTATCTCTCTTGTCAAAAAAGTCATGTTCGTGGTTTCTATTACTTAAGGGAATCTTTGTATTATAGCTAGAAAATGTGACTTTGGAATATAGTAATTTACCTAGAAGGATCATCATTGTCTCTCTAAAGGAGATTGGGATCAAAAGCATAAGAAAAATATATTTTTAAAAAGGGAAGCAAAAGGCTTGTATGGCTACAAAATGTACTGGACGGTTAAAGTGAATTAAATTTTATATCTTTTCAGGGAATAATTAAATTTGAATTTATTTTGCAGTATAAGATTGCTAGAGAATAAAACATTAACGAACAGAACGATCTTTTTTTTTAAATCTTTTTTTAATAGGTTTACAGTTTTTGAAGTGGCACAGAAAATTTTAGTAAATAAAGTAGAGAAATAAAAAGTATATAATGAATACTTAATCATTCAGTCTATTTTATGGTTGACAGATGATAGGTATTTGGAGCTAAAATTTTGAAAGAAAAATTGCTTTAAAAATTTAAGGCACTTACTAGGCAGAATTATAGTCCATTAAAGAGCAAGGTCTTTTAAAATTAAACTTATATTCTCATAAAAATAACAGCATAGATTAAAATGGTATATTTAAGAACTAAATATGGCTTAGGATGAGTTCTTTATATTTATGCACTGTCCTTAATTAGCAATTGTTCTTGAATCTACACATGAACCAAATTATCACAATAATACTTTATGCAATATACTGTAGGTATTATTTAAAATTTATAATTGATGAATTTGAGATTAAGATCTTATTAGGTTGACAAAACTGCATGATTCATCAGTTAAAATGGGCTAACTTATGTTGAAGTAACTAAGGGTCACAAAATGTGAGTGGTGCAAAACAACTAAAGTTTATTTCTTCTTTGAGTTACACACTCCTATTGGATTAGCTGTAATCTACTCCATATCATCTTTAGTTGGGATCCCATCTAACAGAGCAACTCCTACATGGAATAAGCTGGTGAATGAAGAGAAGGAATGGAATGTGACAAAGCCCTTATCCAGAAACAGCACATGGCATCTCTGCCCACATTTCCCTAGTCATCTCCATCTCACAGATGATGTTGAGTTATTCAGGGTTAAACATTATAATCTTCCCTTAGACAGGGGCACTTCAAAAAAGAATCAGAGTATTTGGTATTCAAAAATAAAATCTAGCCAATGGTTATCAGTAGAAATAGGGTTAGTAGGGTTAGTATCAAGAACATATACAATTATTTCCAGTAACTCAGAATGTTTTGCTTCATTATATGTCTATTTCAATATTTTAAGCATATTATGGTATATTATTTGGTTTTTTTAGATGCATGTAATATGTGTCATATGAATTAGAAATATATTGGTAAAGTATACAACAACTTCATCTTAACAATTTTTTGCATTTAAAATAAATGCAATTTATTGTGTGAGGGGAATTTCCATTACTATTCATGAAAGATCATCTGTAATGATAAGTACCCTCTTGTTCTAACAAACAGAAAACTGAACAAAGTATATGAAACAGGTGTTTTGGGATACTGGACAACAGCCAGTGCAAAACAACAATCTCAAAGGGAAATCAACAAATAAGGTAAACCATACGATTTCTCTAGTTTACTGCCTGGAAGCATTGTCCAGCTTCAGCAAAACAGGGGGAAGCCAAGCAGAGACCAGAACTCATTAAGATAAGAGTACATAGCTAGGTCAGGGAGAACAAGACAAATAGACTATTTTAGAGAGGAATCCTTGATTGAAAATCAATATACATGTGTGTCAGAAAGGACACAAGTTGGATAAGAAAAAACATGTCAAGGAAATAACAGTTACAGAAGAGCTACAAGTTGAATAAATTTCAGCACTTATACACATCTGGGAATCATTCAACTCCCTCTAGCAATTATACAACTATGAAATATGGATATTAAAATTATACTACACAAGCATATTCTAAATGATTAATAAAATGTGAACACAGTGAGGAGTTAGGTGGAATTATTAAAACAGACCCAAACAGAATATCTAGAGATGTACAATACATATTTAAGATAAAAAATATGCCAAGTGAGATTAAACAACTGACTAGAAATAGCACAGGAAAAGATTAGTGAACTTGAATATACAGCAGGAGAAATTATTTAAAGTGAAATACAGACTGCAAAAAATTAAACTGAATATCAAGGACCTGTGAGCCAATATCAATGGGACTAAAATAAATGTAATTGGAGTCCCAGAAGTAAGAGAAAATAAGTATTAATTAATGGCAAAAAAAAGAGCTAATTAAGCACAAAAGAAGAAAAAAGAAGTAGAGCATATAGTATAAATAAATGAATAAACTTTGGCTTAAAGTGGCAAACTTTTTCTCTTTACAATTTACAGGAGGTCCTAGCATTGTAATAATAGACAAAATGTATACAAATTGGGGAAAAAAATAAAATCTTTTTAAATTTATAATTGGTAACATTGTTTATGCAGAACTAACAATGAAACTACAAAAATCTTCTAAGAACTAAAATATGTACTTACCCCTTCAGAATGCAAGGTCAACATTTAAAAAATCAATATTATTTATATATGGTGAGCAATTGTCATGATGAAGCTGAAATAGAAATAGAAAAGTCGATGTCCTTTACAAAAGCATCAAATATTACTAGCAATGGTACCAACATAATGAAATACAGGTAAGTTTAAGAAAATACATGGAAAGAGCCTAGATGTCCATCAATAGATGAATGGATAAAAATGTGGTATACCTATCATCTATTTATGTATCTATTTATAGATAGATATATACATATATACATATACACAATGGAATATTATGCAGCCATCAAAAAACACAAAATCTTGCCATTTGCAACAATGTGGATGAAACGAGGATATTATGCTAAGCGAAATAAGTCAATCAGAGAAAGACAATTATCATATGATCTCACTGATATGAGGAATTTGAGAAATGAGACAGAATCTCGTTTCTCAAAACAAAGGGAAGGGAGGGGAAAGATGAAACAAAATGAAACCAGAGAGGGAGACAAACCATAAGAGACTCTTAATCTCAGGAAACAAACTAAGGATTGCTGGAGGGAAGGGGGGTAGGAGGGATGGGATGGCTGGGTAATGGACATTGGGGATGTGTTATGGTGAGTGTTATGAATTATGTAAGACTGATGTATCATAGACATATACCCCAGAAACAAATAATACATATGTTAATTAAAAAAATAAATAAAAATTTAAAAAGGAATGGGAAGCTACTGTATAGGCAAAAGGGGAGGAGAGGAGAGAAATAATGATAAAAATTTTAGTGGAAGAATTATAATGGAAAACTATCAGTGCAGGCTAATTCTCTCTCTTTTTAAAAAATCTTATTATTTATTTATTTATTTGACAGAGAAAGAGCATGGGGGTGGGCAGAGGGAGATGGAGAAGCAGACTCCCCACTGAGCAGGGAGCCAAATGCAAGTGTCCATCCCAGGACACTGGGATCATGACCTGAGCCAAAGGCAGACACTTCATCCACTGAGCCATCCAGGTACCCCTATTCTCTCTTTTTTATCAGCCTTTTGTAACAAAGGAGAAAGTGAGGTGTTTTAAATAAAATAGAACTCAGACCTACTGTAGTGTATCAGTGAGGACCTCAGTGTTCAATAGGCCAATTCTAACATTACAATGTTTTTATAGAGTTTGCAGAGTTTGCAACAAACTAGGGTTCATTTTAAGGCAAATTCACTTATAGTCTATTCAAATGGATGTACACTTCTTAAAATGTTACTGTGATGAAAAAACAGCCCTCTGTTTTCCGAAAATATTTATGAATTAATTTACTATAAAATTATCTAATTATTGTAATTGGGTTACCAGCTAAGCTCATCTTTCTTTTGAAATGTTATATTATTACTCTGTAAAAGAAAATTGCTTGCTATATTTACACCTTCTCTTGTAGAAAAGCTTTCATCCTTAAATTGTTGTATTCCTACGCTCTGAGGACATTTAAAACAAGTTTTTGTAACTTGTAAATTTTTTTTTATGTTTACATTCTACTTTATTTGTCCTCCTCCTCTCTGAAATCTTGGATCATTCTTGGTTTCACAGACCTTGGTAAATGTCTGAAAAATAGTATGCAGAATGAATGAATGAATAAATGAATGAAAAACTAAAATTCTTCACGTCAGAATCAGGCTACCTAACTGGGAATATAGGAATGAATCTTCCAAATCAGAGCGGGCTTATGGTAGAGACACCAGGTAAAAATTAACACCTAAATTTCTGAGTTTAGTACTTCCCCGTTTTGCGCATTTATTTTTTTTAAGATGTTATTTATTTATTTGACAGAGAGAGATCAGAAGTAGGCAGAGAGTCAGGCAGGGGAGCCTGATGTGGGGCTTGACACCAGGACCCGGAGATCATGACCTGAGCAGAAGGCAGAGGGTTAATCCACTGAGCCAACCAGGCACCCCCATTTTGTGCATTTAAATCCATGTCCCTATCTGAGTTTCATAGAAAACTAGCTTCCTATGGGATATTAATGAATGTTTTGTTGAGAAGTGATCACAACCAAGTTCAATTGGAATATTCAGATTATTAACAATAATAATGAAAGTTAGCAAGTTTCTTTGCAGCACAAATTCTCAAACTTGTTTTTTTTAATACTATGGTATTTTGTAAATTTTTCAAGTGAGACATATTTTATAGAGCAGTGCCTCTCAAAGTTTAATTTGCCTATGAATCAATGTGGAACTTTGTTAAAACATGGATTCTAATTATCCTGTAGAAAAATGTATATATTCATACATACTGACAACACTGTGGACTTGGGCATGATTTATTAAGGTAGTAGTTTTAATAAACATTGTAATCTTTTTTTAATAAAGATTTTTTTAAAGATTTTATTTATTTGACACACAGAGAGAGATCACAAGTAGGCAGAGAGAAAGGGGGAAGAAGGCTCCCTGCTGAGCAGAAAGCCGGATGTGGGGCTCAATCCCAGGACCCTGAGATCATGACCTGAGCTGAGGGCAGAGGCTTAACCCACTGAGACACCCAGGCACCCAACATTGTAATCTTTTTTACAGAAGATCCCTGACTCATGACGGTTCAAATCAGGATTTTTTACTTTACGATGGTGCAAAAGTGACATGCATTCACTAGAAATCATACTACTAACTTTGAATTTTGATATTTTCCCAGGCTAGTGATACAACGTATGATCCTCTCTCCTGACGCTGGGAGTGGCAGCGGGCCTCAGCTTGTAACCAGCTATGAGATCACCAGGGTAAACAACAATACACTTACAACTATTCTGCTTTTTATTTTTAGCAATGTTCAATAAATCACATGAGATATTTGACAGTTGATTATAAAATAGACTGTGTTAGGTGGTTTTGCCCAACAGGGGGCTAAAGTATGTGTTCCGTACACATTTATGGGGGGCAAGCCTAAACTATAATGTTTGATAGGTTAGGTATATTAAATTCATTTTTTACTTATAATATTGACTTAAGATATTCTGACTTACAATACTTTCAATTTATGATGGGTTTATTGGGGAGGTAACCCCACTGTAAATCCAGAAGATCTGTATTCCTGAATTCATACCTTGTTTATTGCCTCTTCTTCTCATCATAGAGAATTAAACCATGTGGCAGAGGCACCAATAAGCTCACCACATCTTTGACACTGGATACAGAGCTAGACCTAATTCCCCAGCCTTTCGTCCAGTTACAAGCGTCCTGGTGACTGAGCTGTCATCAGTGGAATGTGAGCCGAAGTGATATATATTTCACTTCTAGCTCATGCATCTAAAAGTTCCTCAGCTCCTTTATGCTGTCTTGTTCCCACTGGCTGTCTGAATGCAGAAAATCCAGCAGAGGACTCTAAAAACAAAAGAGATGATGGAGCCAGGAGCTAGGAAGATGCAGGGCTCTGGAATCACTAGTTAATGGAAACTCCCAGGAGATCCAGTGGAATGGGCACACCACATCACCATATTGTTTGATTGTTTTGTGTTAAAACATTGAATTTTGGGCACATTTATTGCAGCTCCCTACACACCTGATCAATAAAAATGATTTGAAGTTAGGCAATATATTTTACTTTGTTCTGGGTGCACAGTAGAACACTTCTATATGAATTGGCTTTCTATGACAATAATCCAGATTCCTGGTTTTTGTTTGTTTGTTTGTTTGTGACACCAGACAGTTAAGCTGGCTTCTGTTCTTGATTACATCTGTTTGATGACTTATTTGAGGAATATTGCCATCAGACTTTTCCATTTCTTTGCCTAACTGTATAGTGGCAACTTAACAGAAAACTAAAATGATACACTACCATAAACTAAGTTTCTTCCACAATGTGGGACAGAACAATGGATCTTTCTTTCTAAATAGTTTTCCAACTTTATATTCACACAGTGAATTATGTTCTATTATATTGTTCACCTAGTTGATTAGACCATCAATACTGCATGTCCAGTAACATTATAGGAGGAAAGAGAAATAAGGAAAAAATACTCTTTCTTACCGATGAATTCATTAACCCTTTTTATAATGTAATTTAATATAGCCTCTATAGGCTATAAAGGCTTTATAGGCTTTAAAAATAAATTCAACTCAAAAGAAGTCACTTCCATGTAGGGTTACTATTGTTATTAAATCCAAATATAATGTTACAAAACTCCAGTGTAACTGAAAATGATCCTGAGCTATTATTCGTACTTACATATTTACAAACTACCAAATAGCAAGTATCATTCTAGCCTGTTGGATTAAATTTAACTCTAAATTTAAAACATCATCACAAGACCTCTACCCTTGAATTAAAACAACACTGTAGGATCTGAAAATAAAATTTACAAATGTGATCAAGGTAAACAAGAGCCTTTTAAAAATTTTTTGAAAGGCTATGATATTTTCAATATTTTATTTGGACAAATTTTCTTTCTTCTTCTTTTTTTTTAAAGATTTATTTATTTGACAGAGAGAGAGAGATCACAAGTAGGCAGAGCAGCAGGCAGAGAGAGAGAAAGAAGCAGGCTCCCCACTGAGCAGAGAGCCTGATGCAGGGCTCAAGCCCAGAACCCCAAGACCATGACCTAAGCCAAAGACAGAGGCATAACCCTCTGAGCCACCCAGGAGCCCCAGTTTGGACAAATTTTCATTGAGTATGTGCTACTCATAGATCATAGAAAATATTATATGGTTGAGGAAAGTTAATAATTGGGATCAAAGATAATACTAATATGCTAGATTACTGATATATTCCCATTTTTTCTCTGAATTTTTTATTGTTGTTGTTCTCTACTGTTAGGTCTGAAATGGAAGATGATGCATGTGCTAGTAACTCATATACAATAATTTAAAAGATCGAATATTCCATTTTAATGTATTCACATGTGTATACATACATATAAAACTCACAAGTAATGTAAAAAGTCATTTTTTCAGAACATTAGCAGGCTGATTCAAAGAATTTTTTTATATGCTCCCTATAATGCACTTTTCATTAAAAATAATATTTATGTATAATGTTTGAAAATAATTTTTTCAAAAAATTCCAAAAAGTAATTTAGAATTTTTCTGAGGTATCTTAGATATCTCAGCTATTAGATATCTACTAATCTTTCTCTAAATTTTCTCCATAGAAATTAATGAAATAAATGACATTTTGGAAGTTGTAAATAATTTTAAGATATAAATTTGAACAATTATTTTAATTGGAAACCAACAGGGCACCTGGGTGGCTCAGTTGGTTAGCATCTGCCTTTGGCTTAGGTCATGATTCCAGGGTCCTGGGACTGAGCCTTACAATAGGCTCTGTTCAGTGGGAGCCTTCTTCTCCCTCTCCTTCTGCCTGCTGCTCTCCCTGTTTGTGCTCTCTCTCTATCAAATAAATAAGTAAAACATTTAAAAATAAAAGAGAAAGCCAAACATTAGTTTATTTTCTCCCACTAGAGTTTAGATAAATACTATTTTAGATTTAAAAGTCTGATTTATTCTGGTTTTTTTTTTTTTCTTAATATAGTCCTAATAACCTAATTCATTGTTTGTTTGATCTACTAGCTAAACTAAATTACATTTTATGGAGGTTGGTAAAATTTTATGTCTTCAGATCCATTTTATTTCTTTATCACCATAAAGATTCTGTAAGTGCACACCTCTACTGCTTTATAGAAGCAGAACAAGTCAAGGTAAGGAAATTGCCCAGTGACAGATAACTAGGGTGTCTGAAAGTCTACAGCAGACTGGCAAAATTTTTTCCAGCTTTTTAAACTAAAAAGTTGTATCGTATTATTTTTATAAAGCTAAGGGAAAATTCTTCCTTATCATGACAATACACACACACACACACACACACACACACACACACACATATATACAAATTCAGAACACATGTGACCACATGTACTCCTACTTCTCTGGTTCTTGCCCATAGTTTCTCTTAATAAGATCACTATAGGAGCCTCATTCCTAAGCAATCTGCTTCAACTGTGTCCACCCTTGTCCTCCTGTAATAATTACCTACAAAATAGCCATGAGGATCATTTAAAACTATAAGTGAATATATCTCACTCTTATGCTCAAAATCTTCCATTTTCTCTCATTTCACTCAAGGTGAAATCAGATTCTGTACAGTGGCCTAGAAAGCCTTGTCCTTTCTGTGTGCCACCCTTTATCTCTCTAACTTCTTTTCACCAGCTCAACTCATTCACCTTCTCTTACAAGTGCTCCATTGCTATCTATGCAGCATACCATCTATCCTCCTGCATCAGAGATATTTCACTGTTTTGCAAGGTTTTGTTTCAGGCTTGAACCCATGTCCCCCACACGTCTGCACTTTGATCATTTCCATATAGTCTTTGACCAAAAATCTCCTTCTTAGCAAGACCCAATCATGCTGAACACCTTAATGAAAATTACAGCTGCACCCAGGTGACCCTCCAGATCACCATTGCCTTTCCACTTCTTTTTTATTGTTTTAATTAACAGGTTGATGGAGATGTAATGAAAAACCATAAAATTTTTCCACTATAGTTTATAATTCAGAATTTTTAGTATATTTACAGATGTGTGCATAACCACAATTTAATTTTAAAACATTATCATAACCCAAAAAGAAGTCTTGGGTCCACTTCCAGTCATCTCCTATTCCCAAGTCCAGCCCTATACACTATATTAAAAAAATTGTTTTTTAAATTTTGTATCCTTTTGCATGTGGGTGAGAGAGAGTGGGGGGAGGAGCAGTGGGAGAGGGAGAAAGAGAATCTCAAGCAGGCTCCACACTCAGTGCAGAGCCTGACATGGGGCTGGATCTCACCACCCTGAGATCATGACCTGAGTCCAAATCAAGAGTCAGATGTGTAGCCAACTGAGCCACCCAGGAGTCCCTATACATTTTTTTTTTTTTAATCCATTCACCAATTGACAGAATTTGGGTTGTTTCCACTTATTAGCTATCACAAACAATGACGTAATGAACATTAATATATAAGTTTTTGTGTGGACATATACATTCATTTTTCTCATACTCCAACATCATCCATTACCTTCTTACTTGGCATAAATTTACTCTTATCTTCTATTTATTATATGTTGACTTTCACCAACTGCTAGAATCTAAGTTCAAGAATTTCTGTTGCTTCTGCTCAGAGTGCCTAGAATAGCTCTCAGTATATGGCAACAACCCAAAATGTTTGTTGAATGAATAAAGCAATGTTCATGTGTACTCATGTAGATTGTATATTTCTGTTTCTAGGTAGGACATTTTTAAGTATCATATTTCTTCATGCTTCCACACTTTCATCAAATATGTATTTGACCTCTTCTGCACTGTAGGAACCATTTTAGGATTGATGTATATAAAAATGAGTAGGCTAGAACATTATGTTCAAAAAGTTCACAAATTGGATAATGAAGACACATGTAAGGAAATAATGGCCAAGTGATTAAAAGGAGCTGTGGTAGGTGGAACAGAACTTCAGAGATGTCCACACACTAATCCCCAGCACTTGTGAATATGGTTTGCTACATGGATAAGGTGAGTTAAGGTTACATATGGAGTTAAGGTTGTTATCCAGCTGAGGTTAAAATAAGGAGAGTATCCTGAGTTATATAGTTCAACCAATGTAATTACAAGGGTTTTTTGTAAGTAAGAGAGGCAGAAGAGTCTGAGTGAGAGTGGAAGACAGCTGATGGAAACAGAGCATCAGAATAATGTGATCTATAAGGATTCAATCTGCCATTGCTGGCTTGAAGATGGAAGAACAAAAGATGACAGGCAGCCTCTAGAAGCTGGTAAATAAAGAATAGGATTCTCCTCTAGAGCCTCCAGAGAGGAATGTAGTTGCGCTGGTCCCTTCATTTTAGCCTGGGATAATCCATTTCAGACTTCTGACCTACAGAGCTGTCAGATAATATATTTTCATTGCTTTAAGTTATTAAGTTTGTGGTACAGCAGCAATAGGAAACTAATAGAAGAATCCTATGTCCTAGCTAGATAGAAAGAGAAGGGGAAGGGCCAAATCCCCATTTTGTTTATCAAGCTCTTGCTCTTGTGTGTACTATACCCAGCCCAAAATAAATTTTCAAAGAAGTAGGAGTCATGGTCTCTGCTCTTGAGGAAAAAAGTTTACAAACAAGTCAGATTTTCCAATGGGAAAACACGACCATATGGCAGAGATGTTAGAAGCACAAAATTGTGCCAAAAGGATAATCAACCATCATTTACATGGCCAGCCATCCCAGAGAACTGGCAAGCAAGGAGCATCAGTGTAGCAGCTGTTGCCATGGCCCCAAATCCTATGATAGTGACTGAAAAAAGAAACAAAACAAATGAGCAAATAGAAACCCTCTGAGATTCTGAACTTGTAAAATTGAGAGGCAGCATGGTGTAATCAAAGGGAGCATGGAGCTACCTTAGACCATCTGGATACTGATCTCAACTCTACCCCACAATAGGCTTGTGACCTTGGGCAAGTTACCCAAGCATCATCTTTTTCCTTATCTCTAAAATGAAGTTGAACCCTTCTAGTTATTCTCTGGGAATTGGCTGAGATCACTTTCAAAGTAAGCCAAATATCCTTTCTTTACTAATTTTTTTTATATAGAAGATGTAATCAAGGACAATTTTAGTATCAAAGAAATGTTTATGTGTACAATTTACTTAACAATATTTAAAAATATTTATTGCCTACCTACTTTATACCAGGCTGTTTCGCCAATTTATAAATATATGTATTTATACCTACCCATATGTACACATCAGCATATCATACAATTTATCTAGAGAATATGTACATCTATATTAAAAATATATAGAGAGAATATATATGGAGAGAATATATTTAACAAAGTGCCATAAGAGTTTTATAACTAAGCCAATGCATTTTGAACATTCACAGAACTGGAGGAATGAAATAAATTTTGACATGGCCACAGTATTGGTTAAGGTTCCCAAGAGAAACAGCACCAATAGGAGACTATGCATATACATGTATATGTATGTACGTGTGTGTGTGTAAAAATATGATGTGTGTGTATATGTATGTATGTGTATATATATATGTATGTATACATATGCATTATATATACATATATATGTATATTATGATATATGTATGTATATTATGACATTATGTATGTATACATATACATAATATCATAATCATTTGAGATGAAATGTATACACACAACACACATTATATATTCATACATATACATATATAATGTATATGATTATGGACAGTGAGAAGTCCCAAGATCCATAGTGAGCCAGGTAGACATCCAGGAAAACCAATGATGTAAACCCAGTCTTGAGTTCAAAAGCCTGAGAACCAGGAGAGCTAATGATATTAAGTTCGAATCCAAAAGCAGTCGACTTAAAAGTCTTTAAGACTTTAAGTCAACTTAAAACTTATGTTTTAATTTGAGTCCAAAGGCAGGAAAAGACCAATGTCCCAGTTCAAGGCAGGTCGGGCAAGAAAATTCTCTCTTATTTGGAAGTCCATTAGTGACCAAAAGCTATTAATTTCATGGAACTATCTCTAGTGGTCTCAAGAATACATAGGCAAGAACTATTCATGGTACAATAATCCTCTTCCATATTGACCCAAACTCTGGTGGCCAGTTATCCATAATGGCGAGAAACATTTGTTTTATCAGGTGGACCAGATGAGGGGACTGGGGAAGAGTGGATAGACATATAGTACCTAAACAGTCTATGTCAAAATCACAAGTAGCTTTATGAGCGCACATTTTTCCAAAGAAGATATACAAATGGCCAACAGACACATGAAAAGATGCTCAACATCTCTCACCAGCAAGGAAATGCAAATTGAAACTACAATGAGATATCTGCTCACACCAGTCAGAATGGCTAAAATTAACAACACAGGATACAACAGGTGTTGGCAAAGAGGCAGAGAAAGGGGAAGCCTCTTACACTGTTGGTGGAAATGTAAACTGGTGCATCCACTCTGGAAAACTGTATGGAGGTTCCTCAAAGAGTTAAAAATAGAACTACCCTATGATCCAGCAACTGTACTATTAGGTATTTACCCAAAGGATACAAAAATAGTGATTTGAAGGGATACATACACCCTAATGTTTACAGCAGCTTAATCAACAATAGCCAAATTACGGAAAGAGCCCAAATGCCCATCAACAGATGAATGGATAAAGAAGATGTGCTGCGTGTATATTTGAGTAATTTATGGAATATTAATCAGCCAAAAATAAGAATGAAATGTTGCCATTTGCAATGAAGTGAATGGAGCTAGAGAGTATTAGGGTGAGAGAAGTCAGTCAAAGAAAGACAAATACCTTATGATTTTACTTATATGTGGAATTTAAGAAACAAGCCAGGTGAACATGGAGGAAAAAAAAGAATACATGACAGAGTGTTTAATAATGCCATTCTTTAAAGAATAATGATCCTTATGCTTCCAATCAGAATAAAACACAAGTACGGAGGAGCCTTTGAGATATGAATATTTTAAGTACTTGTTATTATTTTACTTAGTTCCTAGAAAAAAATATGTTCTTTTTTACTTATTGCTCTAGCCAAAGTACACAAATAGCTATGGAGTTACATTTTAAAATTTTTATTCAGAAGACAAGGGAACATATGCTATAATTGAGTGATACTTTATGCCTTATTAAACTCTATTTAAATTCCATTAAAAGGAAAGCAATAAGGGCTAACCTATTTTTATTCATTCATGTTGTCAACAATGACTGTCAAAATTTCAAAAAAATGATTTTATCAGAAAAGCACTAGAAAAGCACACTATGCACATATCCTTGCAGAGATACAGTAAATGCTTATTTATTTTAAAGGGTATTTACTTTTTTCCTAAAGAAAATTTTGGTCCTTGTAAGAGTTGTTAAAGTTTTTGATGACCTGCAGTTCTGATTATGCAATATTCTCATTTCTTCTCCTTTAGAAGGACATCATTTACAACTTACAACATTTTTAAAGCTACATGTGGGGATTTTTATGTTTAATGTGTCCTTTCTCCCCCAAGTTTTTGTTTAAATTCCAGTTAGTTAACGTACAATGTAATATTAGTTTCAGGTGTAGATTTAAGTCATTCATCACATATATACAACAACCAGTGCTCATCACAAGTGCCCTCCTTAACCCTCATTACCTATTTAACCCATCCCACCACCCACCCATCCAGTAACCCTGTTTGTTCTCTTTAAAGTTTGCCTTTTAAAGAAATATATTATTTTATTTAATAATCACAAAAGTCCTAGTGATTAAATATATTGCCATATTGTAAAGTAATAGACTTATATGAGTTTAAGTACCTGGTGATGGAAAAAGGAATGCAAACTCAGATCTGCCTTATAAATCTATAGCCTTAAAAATTCACTCTAGTTTTTAAATGATGTAACTTTTGAAAGTCTTTGTTTCTCATCAGCAAAACTGGAATAATAATGGACTTATAGGTGTTTATCTGTGTATGTATGTGTGGGAGTCTAAAAATACACAATTAGATAAAATAGTATATGAAACCCCACAGTACAGTTTCAGGCACAGACTAGGTACCCACCCCCACTGGCATCTCCTTGGAGAATCTTGGACACACACTACCCATCAGGGTCTTATATATTTTTATCTCCAGAAACACAGCAATACACTTTGCTGTGTTGAAATGAGGAGTACTTGCCATAATGTATATGGAATTCCTGATGATACATAATATATGTGTGTGTGTGTGTGTGTGTGTACACATATGTACTATATATATGTATAATCCATGTGACAGCCTTTATTAAAATCCTTTATGGTTTTCAGTTTCAAAGCACTTTGAAAGTGTTTAGCAGTAGTATAATTAATTGTTTTATACTATTTTTTCTAAATAAGCATTAAATATTGAGCTGATAGATTCGAAGCTAGCTTTCCTGCTTCTTTAAAAATGGCACTCCCAGGATGCATTTTTTTTAATGAAAAGAAATGATGATGATGATGATGATGATGGTAGCTCCATTCCTTTCTAGGAGTAAAGGGCTGCATCAGTGACTCTAGTACATGTGATTCACAAGTAGTGTCTCCAACTTCATTCAGGAGAAGTGAGTTGGGGGAAATCAGAAAGGGAGACAAACTGTGAGATAATCTGGACTCTGAGAAACAAACTAAGGGTTTTGGAGAGGAGGGAGGCAGGGGTTGGGTGAACCCAGTGGTAGGTATTAAGGAGGGCACCTATTGCATGGAGCACTGGGTGTGATGCATCAACAATGAATTCTGGAACGCTGAAATAAAATTTTTAAAAAAGAAGTGTATTAAAGGGATGCCTGAGTGGCTCAGTGGGTTAAAGCCTCTGCCTTTGGCTCAGGTCATGATCCCAGGATCCTGGGATCGAGCCCACATCGGGTTCTCTGCTCGGCAGGGAGCCTGCTTCCCCCTATCTCTCTGCCTGCCTCTCTGCCTACTTGTAATCTCTGTCAAATAAATAAATAAAATCTTAAAAAAAAAAAAAGAAGTGTATTTAAAAAAGAAAAACAGCATCCTGTTGCTATAAGAATATTAAAGCAGAATTGTCAGTCGCAGTAAAACGGAAGCATTTTTTGCTTTGGTTTTTAAGTTAGTGGTAAGGATTTTAAAATTTTTATTATCAAAGATAATAACTTCAGAGTTATAAGAATATTATCAACATGATTCCAATCCAGGCACCATTCAACATTGGATCTTTTAAAAAATAAGTTTTTTTGTTTTTTTCTTATGAATATTGAGTACTATGTTGACACAGACAAATCAGGCTTACCTAATAACAAGTGGGAGCTCAAATATTGGAGTCAATGATTAGATTTTTAAAAAGAGTATCAAGTTTACCACTTGCTACAAATAAACATAAATGATGGATATTCATTAAAGTAAAATAATCAATTGGTTTAGATTAGGGATTTTGGATCTTCAGAAAAGACATTAATAAGGTCAAAGAATTTTTCGAGATATACAAGAGATAAACATGAGAATAATTCCTATCTAAAGAGTATGTTTGCATTGTCTTAGCATAAATTGCTAAGGAAAAACATTACAGAGCTGCTTTATGCTTTAAGTAGAATAACCTCTTAGATATTAAGCAAAGCTTTGGCTCTTAACTTATGAAAGAATTATTAAAGCCCCAAACTAAAAGAACTCCAAGAGTCTATTAGAATCCAGGAAAATTAGCATTTAAAGATTTCTGCTGTCATTCTCTAATAGTGACAATTTAAAAATTGATCGCCACTTATTTGTTCTTCTTAACATTTCATATACACTGAACTTACCAAATTCATTGCCAAATATTTCTCTTTAAGCTAACTTCCTTTTCCCAAACATATATGAAAGTATGCCACCCATAAAAAGAATACAAAAGTTAACTTTAAACACTCATAAATTATCAAAACATGGACACTTGTGAAACCTCAAAAGAGAGTAATAAATAAAACACGGCTAGCATCCCAGATGCACCTGATGTCCTGGCCTTACATCATTCACTACCTCTCCTTCTTCCTATAGGTACTTAATGTCCTAAATGTTAACACAGTAGATTAACTTACCAGTTTTAAATGAAGGATTACATAGAGAGGGATTTATAGAAGGATTCTTAGATAGATAGATGATAGATTTTACATTATGTGTATTTATTTATATATGTCATTTATATTTATGTTGACATTTTTCCTTATTTATCCTACAGAAACACTATCTTGTTGTACAATTCTTCCACAATTAACTTTTCTGTTATCCTTTTCTCTCAAGCACACACAAAATGTCTATTTTGGGGGATATGCTAGGTTCAAATATAGTAGATGATTTCAAAATGTCCTACAAAGTATTGGTAGTAATTTTTTGAGTATTTTCACTAGCCCATACGTAGGCAAATAATCAGCTATAGAATATTTAGGTACTCCTTTTAACTTTAAACTAGTTTAAGTAGTATGACATAAAGTAGCAAAGTGAAAACATTAGCATAGTAATATTGATAAATAACTGTGTTTACTCCATAAACGTTATGTATACACACTTTGCATTGAGTACAACTAAATCTCAGGGTCACGGTCTGATGTTTCAAATCAATGGAAGCATTCTAGGGTTATCTGCCAATTGTGGATCTTTTTCAATTGGTATAATTTTTGTTTAGTTGCAACACTTCCGGGTGCATATTTTTACTTTTTTTTTTTTCTAAAGATTTTATTTATTTGACAGAGAGAGATCACAAGTAGACGGAGAGGCAGGCAGAGAGAGAGAGAGAGAGAGAGAGAGAAGCAGGCTCCCTGCTGAGCAGAGAGCCCGATGTGGGACTCAATCCCAGGACCCCGAGATCATGACCTGAGCCGAAGGCAGCGGCTTAACCCACTGAGCCACCCAGGCGCCCCATATTTTTACTTTTGAATTACATTAGCTACATAGTGACTGTGTATTGGAATCTACTTCTAGTTTCTGTTTGTTTGCTTCTTTTGTTTGTTCTCTGCTGATGTTCAAAGTATTTTTCACAGACCTGGGTGCTTTTCTGCTACCTGAAATTACTTCTATTTTGGGCATGTAAATCACTAAACACACTTTGGTCTAAGATTTTCTAGCCCAGCTACTTTAAGGTTTGACTTCTATAGGAAGTACAAGCTGAAATGACTTTCCTTTGGCTATTATTCCCCTATAAATTAACTGCACATTGATATCAATTACCTATCCCTATAGACAGCGAGATCCAGGATGATTTGGTTACGTCTTTCATCATCTTTCACAAAGAAGTCAAGTTTGGGTTCATTTATTCTCAGGGCTTTTCCATCTTCTCTGTTCAAAGTTCGGGTAGTTTCTTTTCTTCTTTGCAGCACTTAATTTTCTTGGTCTTTCCATTATTTTTTCCATCTGTCTAAGAGTTTTCAGTGTAGATTCAGGAGTAAACTTAGGTTATACCAGATCGCTAGGTCTTCTTTGCTTTCATCTGACTTCTGATGATTGAGTTCTGTTTCTTGTATTTCTAGCATCTGGTGGTCTTTGTTCTCTAAAGATGATAGAATAGTAGTGATATCTGTGTACCAATGTCTGGCAAAGCCTAGGTAACTTTTCTTGTCTGTTTTTATGCTATTTTTGAAGTTTCCTCTGAGCCACATGTTTCTGTCTTTGGCACATTTGAGACAATATGTTTTTTCTGCCTAATTACTGACTAATTCTGCAATTCTTGAATCCCTTCTGAACTCGCTTTCTTCATCAGCCCACACTTTAACTGTTGAAGAACTGGCACCACCAACTGCCTGTTTCATTCAAAGTCAGCACTCAGGTTACCCATGCAAAAGAGCTCCTTCAGATAGAGGCTGTGCTGTGGGCTTTACTGTTGTTCAGCTCTCCGGGGAAATTTAGAGTCAAGTCAAATTTTGTCAAACCTTCAGATCCTTCCACATTTTCCATTTTTTCAGGATTGTTAAAAGCTAAATTGAAATAATCATGTTTCTTGAATTTGCTAACATTTAAAATTTTCCCAATGGTATTATTTTGAAGGTAGATAATTTTTAAATGGCCATTATGATCCCTATTTCTTGATGATACAAGGAGAGCTCCTCGACAGGGGACAGAGGAATTACATAGTAACTATGTTTGGCATTCTGGCTTTCTGTCTAATAAGATCTATGATCCAGTCTATGGCACCTTTCTTGTTTGTGGGCTTGGTAATCTTGACTGAGACCTCAAAGACATATTGGTAATAATTTATACTTTAACCTTTAATATTGAAGAGTTCTGTTTGTGCCACATCCTTGCCAGCACTTTGTATGATCAGTCCTTCTTTTGGTTTGTTTTAATTTTAGCATTCTGGTGGGTGTGCAGTGGTATATCACTGCAATTTAAATTTATACTTCCTTTGAACTGTCCTACTTCAATGATGACTGATATTGATCCCCTTCCCTATAATTATTGGAAATCTGAATGTCTTTTTTTTGGTCTAGTATCTGTTCAAATCTCTTAGCTAATTGTTCTGCTACCTCCCCACCCTGACACTAGCTTATAGGGATTCTTTATCAAGTTAAGTTATGAGTTCATTGACAACTACATGTGTAGCAAATGATTTTTCCTACTTTGTTGATTTACGTATTGTCTTGCGAAAATTTTTAAGCACAGGTGAAAATTTGCAAAAAGAGGATAATGAACCTATGTCTATCATTATCCCAAGAATTATTGCTCCATGGACAATCTAGTTTCATCTCTACCTCATCCACTTTCACACACAATTAGATCATTTTGTAGTAGAAATTCCAAGATATATATTTATATATATTTTTTATCTGTAAAAAAGTATCAGCTTCCATTTCTAAAAGATTAGAACTAATTTCCAAAATGTAACTAAAACATCCTTATTAGATAAAAGGTATCAAGTGGACAAGATTACTTTATACAGTCTTATTTGTTACTCTTTCCCACTATGAATAGTGCCTTCTTTCTCTTGTTAAATTATTTCCATTCTTTAGGAGTTAAAATTTTTCCTATAAAATTCTTTAAAAATCTTACTTATTTTCCTTTTATATTTGAATTTAAAATCAATCTGGGCTTGAAATTAGGTGCTTAGGGTTGGTTCTAATATGATTTGACTGTTGTCCTTAACAGGAAGAAAAAATACGGGCACAAAGAGAGAGAGGGATGTGCATACATAGAAGAAAAACCATGTGAGTACACAGCGAGAAGGTGGGCAAGTCAAGGACAGAGGCCTTAGGAGACACCAAACCTGCCAAAACCTTGATCTTGGACTCCCAGCCTTCAGAACTATGAGAAATTAAATTTCTGTTGTTTCAGACATCCTGTCTCTGGTACTTTGTTATGGCAGCCCTAGCAAATTAATAAAAGAAATTCAAGAAACTACAACACAGTGATCTCTGGTCATGTGGAAACAATTGTGTGATTTTCAAGAGGACATCCCGATGTTTCCATCAAAATATAACGTCTGATAAATATGAAATGCATAATCCTACAAATAACCGTATTTGCTTCTCTTCTACTTTTCTCTTATTCTGTGAGCACCTCTTTTTAGTATAACCTAAATTTGAATCTGTTGGCAGAAGAGTCTGGGTAATATAGTTTCTAGCACCTATGATTCTGATGAGTACAAAAAGGGAGGTTCAACAAACAAGAGGAAATTATTATGGAGAGCAAAATAAGCAGAGGTGCCCTCTCCTGCAATCATCTGTACTGGGTCTAACTGTAATTAACTCTTGAACAATACAAGAACCGTATTGTGCTTTTGTCAAACCTTATGTAACTGTCTCTTGTACTTAGATGTACTCACTTTCTCTCTGCAAAAAGAGGAATAAACCTGATTAGTCACTATATTCATTTTTTGATACTAATTTATTTTAATTCACGTATAATTCCCTTCAGATATATTCAAATTAAATAAATATTTCCAAATTCTATTTTTGGTTAGGAAGTATTAGGTAGCAGGCCAGTGCATCCTCACGGAACATAAGACAAATTACATCAGTGATCTACTTGAAAGCAGTGGGAAGCTTCAGAGATAACTAAAGGGCTTAAGACATGGAATGGAAAAAATATCAGAAACTCAGAATCTGAGAGAGGTGAGCAGTTTGCAACAACTTCTATCCTTAGGACACTTGTTGGTTCTGGGCTTGGACAAAATTCTCAGAACTGTATGCAAAACCTGAAGAGAATTCCCAGGGAATTTTCTGGATACCTGGAGAGGTTTTTGTTTGTTTGTTTGTTTTTGTTTTGTTTTTGTTTTTGTTTTTAATAAATCTGGAGTAGTTTCAATGACGTAACAGATTTCCAGTTTAGGATACTTATTCAATGTAAATGAAATTTACTGATTTAGAATTTAGGATCGATTAGAAAGAAGAATCCTGATGAATACATCAGACTTAGTTGGAAACCCTAGAATGCCAGAGCAACACAGAGGCAAAATGAGTGAACTGAGCCTAACCAGAGCTATACCCTAATGTGACTTAGCATAGCTCCTTCTTGAACTGTCCACTACTACAGTTTGCTAGTGGCCAATAAGATGAATTCTTTTTAGAGGAGTTAAATCGTCTGGAGTAACTATCCTTTCCACACTCAATATCTGGAATTCCTTTAAAAATTATTACATATAAACAAAACAAAACAAAAAGCATCCTGATCAAAAGTGAAAATGAAAAAAAAAAATCAAAACAAAAGGGAAAATAGAAAGTCCCTACAAATGGTCCAGATACTGAAAGAGCTGACAAGGACTTATTATTATTATTATTATATTATTATTATTATATTATTATTATATTATTATATATATTATATTATTATTATTATTATTATTATTATATTCAAGAAATAGAGAAAAACGGGGCGCCTGGGTGGCTCAGTGGGTTAAGGCCTCTGCCTTCGGCTCCGGTCATGATCCCAGGGTCCTGGGATCGAGCCCCACATACGGCTCTCTGCTCAGCGGGGAGCCTGCTTCTCTCTCTCTCTCTCTCTCTCTCTCTGCCTGCCTCTCTGCCTACTTGTGATCTGTCTATCAAATAAATAAATAAAATCTTTAAAAAAAAAAGAAATAGAGAAAAACAAGGAGAAAAGTGATGATAATTGGAAAATCCTACAAGAGGAGTGGAATCTATAAAATTAAAAAAACACACGAATGCAAGACATTGAGAAGTTATCTGATGGGTTAGACACAGCAAAATTTATTAGAGGTTGCCACTGAGTCCGGTTTATAAGTCAACACACAGATAAATTACTAAAGCCATTGATGGCTGCTCAAGCTAACACAGTGAATCCAGACTATCTGGTAAGTGTACCCATATTGATTAATTTGGTCCAATTCAATGTGATATTCCTTATCATTAATATAAACCCTTAAAATTTATTCAGTCAATCCCTAAATACATTCTCCAGGTTTCTCTCTCTCCCTTTCGGTGTGTGATACACACACACAATCTTTCCATTCTTTCAGTGTGCGTTCTGTATTCACCTATCCAGAATTTCTTCTTATCTGCATGAGGGATTCTGATTGCTGTTATCTGACCCTAGTTTTGGATTTGGTTGTGGATCTTATGAAGAAGAGTATTCTCTTGAAAAGTTTCTGCCTCTGACAAAAACATGATAGTCTCTAAACTCAAAGACATAATGAAAGGCTGCCCAGCTAGTAAGGATGTCTTAAAGTATTTATGAGTTCATGAATTTTCATTCATCTTCAGTGTACTGAATTCCACTCTCACTTTTACATATCATTCTTAATGAAGTTATGAATTTAACTTATGTTTTAATTTAAGCAACAGAACTATTTGCTTGTGGCTTATAGATAACTGACACTTTCTATAAGATAAACAGTTATTTTAGAGGAATTTGCTGATTATCTAATGGGGATGGAGCCAAGATTTTTAAGCTTTAAAATTATTTTATACCTGCAATATCTTTAGAGAAGTCAGAGGCAACCATGTAGTCGGCTGTCATTTGGTCTCATTTCTATCCTAAAATTCTGTGATGTCAGCACCTTGGTCTCCCAAACTTCATCTTCAGTAGGTATGCCAATGTCATTCTAAACAACTGTGTGTCATTACTTTGTATCCATTGTATAGTAGTGACTATTAGTATCACATGTTCTCCTTAATATAAAACTAATCTCAGATCCCCATTATTAAGAATATATTTTCTAAAACCATTTATAGCAAATATAATATCAGTCTTTAATCAATCAGGAAAACAGAAACAACTATATGCTTTAATGGAGTGAATGGAGTGAATTAAAGACTTAAAAAAACCTTTGGAAAATGTGACTGAGCAAAGGTTACTAGAGCTATTACTAGAGCTTATGAAATTAGTAAGTACAGAAAATTCAGGATATTGCCTTTTTTAAAATTTAAGGTCATTATTATGAATGTTCAAAATAAATCAAGAAAGGATAAATTAAAAATGGACAAAATAGGGAAAGAAAACTAAGCTTTGGCTAAAGGTGAACTAGTGGTAGTCAAAAGTGCTTACCAAAATAATTATTCAAACAACGAACTAAAAATGAAAAACCTTAAATGTCACTGTACAGTTACTGACAGAACAATGTGATTAAACATCACCAAAGGACATAAGTTCCTTTAACATTGGATACAAGATTTTTAAGTATTTCTAACAGTTGAGTACATCACGAAACACAATGATAATTTCAGTCAGAGAGGTACACTTTCTTGGCCATCAGATGTCCACAAAGACACTCAGCTGAATTAACTAATCATCACCTGATTTAATTGAGAATCCCATTTTAATGCTTTATAGCAGGTATCTATGATGTCAAATAAAAGTACTCAAAGAGAATATGAAGGAAAAATATGTACCATAAGAAAAACAGGGATCATAATAATAAAGGGAAACACTTTATAATGATAAATGGGTCAATTTACAAAGAATATTTAATGATTTTAAATGCATATGCATCTAGTAACAAAGTTTCAAAATATATGAAGCAAAACTTAGAAAACTATAAGGAGAAAGAGAACCACAGTTGGCAATTTTAACATTTGCTTCCATTGACTGATAGAGCAAATAGCAAATCTACAGACCATTTGTAAGAATATACAATACTTGAAAAATTCTACCAAGTAACTTGAGGCAACTGATACTTAAAAATGGCATAACTTATCTTTTCAAGTGCATATGAACATTCAACAGGGTAGATAATATTGTGAGCCATAAAACAAGTTTCAAAATATTGAAGTGCTTAAAATAACACAAAGCATATACTACAAGTACAACTTTGATAACAAAACCACACAGAAACTATAAAAGAAAGCTGAAGACCAATATTTCTCAAGAAAATAGACACAAAATTCTTTTGTAAAAGTGTAATTATCTATATATAAAAATAAATATCTCATGACTAATAGTGGTGTATTCCTGAGATGCAAAATTGACTTTAAATCCACATATCAATCTGTGTAGTTTATTTTATCAAAAATATAAAAGAGTACAGGATTTTCAAAAGATGAGAAAATATTTTTGACAAAATGATTGATGACTCAGTATTAAGATGTCTATGATCCCAAAACTGATCTATAGACATAATGTAACTCTCATTAACACTTGCTACATAATGCACACACACATAGACACACGCATACACACACATTGCAAAAACTTTGTACTAGCAGAACAGGGAGTATACATGAAATCTCTGTACCATCCTCTCCATTTTGCTGTAAACCTCCACCTGTTCTTAAAAAAAAAAAAAATTTGTCTTAAAAAATACCCCTCTGTAGTAGCAAAACAAATTTGCAAAGAAAACAGATGCTAATAACTTAAGACTACTGTATTTCAAGATTTACTAGAGAGCTAAAGTAGTAAAGTAAGTGTGAGTTTTTTTTTAATATAGTGTGATAATTGCTTAGAGATGGATATATAGGTCAGTGGAATAGATTTTGAAGTATCTAGAGATCAACTCACAGTTATATACTAAATTGATTTCTGGCAAACATTTCAAGGAATTCAATGGGGAGAGGATAGGTTTTTGTTTGTTGTTGTTATTGTTTGTGAACAAACAGTGCTATAGAAAGAATAGTGGAGAAGGTGTTATTTGAGGTAAAGGTTGATAAATTGAATAACAGAAAAGAATGGAGAGTCCAGAGGGAGAGTTCTACACACAGATGACCCGTAAACAATGGTGCCAAGGTAACTCAGACCAAATTATGTTATATTATATTATATTATATTATATTAGTATGGTATAGTATATACAGAAATTAACATAAATGGATTGTGAACCTAAATGTCAAAAAGTACATGATATGATTTTTGCAAAATAATATATGAAAAGAATTCTATAAATTTGACATAGGCAAAGACCGATGTCAAACATAAACACAACAAACATAAAAATAGTGAAAATAATAATAATTTGGACTTCATCAAAATATAACTCTGGTCTTTATGGGATGTGATGAATAAAGTATCATTAATAAAATGTTATTAATAAAATTAAAAAGGCAAACCACAAAAAAATGCACATGCATATATGAGAGATACATGACAAAGACATATCCATAATATGTAAGTAAAGATATTTTAACTTAATAATAAGAAGAAAATAATAAAGGATTACAGGATTTTAAGATATAAGAATATCAAAAAGTTCATGAGAAGATGCTAAACATCATTAATCATCAGGGAGATGTTGATTAAAAACCCAAAAATATAAGACTACTTACATAAAAGGAAAGATAAACATTTTTTAAGTTGTAAATATTAAATTTAGGCAAGAACATTGAACAACCAGAACTTTTATTCATTGTTGGTGGGAGTATATAATTGTACAGTCATTTTGTTAAGTTTACCAGTTTCCTTTGTTAATTATACCTTTATCAGAAACCCAACAATTTCACTCCCAGGTATACTCAAAGAGAAAAGAAAAAAATAATAGGTGCATAAAAAAACTTGTTCATGAATGTTCATGTCAGCTTTATTCTTAGTAGATTTAAACTGAAGGTACTCAACATCTACCAAAAAGTAAATGGGTAAGCAAATCAACAGGTACATTCATACAATGTATACTATCCAGCAAAAAAAGAGATAAGCCACTAATTACACAAAAGGAGTTGCTGAATGAAAGAAATGAGACATAAAATATATGTGTTGTAGGATTCTATTTATATGGGAATCAGAATAAGGCAAAATTGATCTTTGTCAATAGAAATCAGAATGCAGGTTTCCTATGTGATGGGGATTAAAAGGGATTTATACACAGAGGATTATTCTTAGGTAATGGGCATATTCTATTCTAAGATGGGAGGATAGTTACATCTGGGGAATAATTATCAAAAACTTAACAAACATATGCTAAAAATGAATGGGTTTTATTTTATATAAATCATCTCTCAGTTAAGTTGATATAAACAGCAAGAAGAAACTGGCTTATGTAAGTTATGATATATTAATCACAAGACCTATTATAAAAGAGTATTGAATTCTGGGAATTATACAAAACTAAAAGCTCAGTACTAGTATTAGCACAACTAGTATTTAGCCATTTGATTTCAAAAGAGATCAAAATACACTATCACTAAAAACAATGCATATATACTTCAAATATCTTGTTACTTAAAATACATAAAGAGTCTTTCATTGGACAGTATTTTTTATTGTTGGGACAAGACCTTTCTGCTGTACATGATACTTCTGACTGAAGTTTGACTTCACTTCCTTGCATGATATAAATTTGTAATGTATCATAAGATTATTAATTTCACTCTTTTCAAAAAGTAGTAAGAATTTAAGGATGTTAAAAACTATGCACAGAATCCTTCCAGATTTTTATAATATTCCCCTTTAGTATGTTATGTTTACTTTACCTAAATCTAATTTGTAAGCTTTTCTTTAAAAAAAGCTCTTTACTTTTAACTTGGTTTTCATAGAAATAACAGAAATTAAATCTCTTGACACATAAAATTCAACACATGAGTAATGTTTTACTATTTGTCTAATTATAATGAAAGGTACAATATACATTAACTTGTTTATAAATTAATGGAGTTATTTTTTGGAGGAACAAAAAAAATACATGTACTAGAATTCTGGTTTTCATACATTTTGGTCTCATTTGATCAAATTAATTAAATTAATTTAAATTGATTAAAGATCCCAAAGACCTTGTTTTTTGTGGTTATATCTACCAATATTATCTGTATTAAAATCAAAATGGAGAATTTTTAAAATACTAATTGATTTATCTAAAATAATAAACCCATTCATGATTAGCCACAAATAGTGTATATTATGAAAAATACTTGCATTTTTAAAACAAAAATAATTAGTGAAAAAAGAGGCATTCTTTTATTTCTTTTTTCTTTTTCTTTTTTACAAATCTCTTCAAGGACTTAACAAAGGATAGCTAGATTTTCATATTTGCATATGCATGTAATGTGTTGTGTTGTGGTACTTAGGTTGAGGTCAAAAAACCAAAAATCCAGCTTTACCTGAAGATATATATATAGTTGGAAAGTACTTGAAAACCTATTACTATAATTTTGGATGTCATATTTTATGATATAAGAAAACAAAAACACACCAAGGGATAGTTTCTTAAGGTTCATTTCAAATTGGAATCTCAGTTCACATCCATGAAATCTTTTTACTATATTACATTAGAACCTATTGAAAAGATCTCTTACTCTTGAATGGATTTGTAGCAACACGAATTCATCAATTGAAAAACACTGGTTCATTAAGTTATGGAGAACTTTCAAATGTTGATCCAATTTGGGGCACCTGGGTGGCTCAGTGGGTTAAGCCTCTGCCTTCAGCTCGGGTCATGATCTCAGGGTCCTGGGATCGAGCCCTATGTCGGGCTCTCTGCTCAGTGGGGAGCCTGCTTCCGCCTCTCTCTCTGCCTGCCTCTCTGCCTAATTGTGATCTCTCTCTCTGTCAAATAAATAAAATCTTAAAAAAAAATGTTGATCCAATTCATTATATCAAAAAACTGCATTTGTTTAAAAGCCCACAGATATTGTCAGACACATATTTAACAGAGTTTTCAATCTCACATGGGAGATATAGGTCTTCCAAAATTCTAATTCTCACTTGAAATGATCAAATTCTATCATTAGTAAAAAATTGTCTACTTTCCCTTACATTGATAAGCTTACATTTTCTCTTTTGGGGGAAAGTCCACAAGTGCTGTCTTAATATGATATTTCATCAGACAGGCACTCTTTCAAGTAAAAATAGTATTGCTTGAAAAAAAAAGTAGCTAATTGAGTACCAATCAACCAATTATATAAGCTTTTTTTCCTAGAGATAACAATTTACTCTCATTTGTAGGGCTAGTGTTTCCCATTTTGTAATACAGAATGGGAAGTAAAAGTATACTAAGGGATGGAAAGTTAATATTATGCACTATTTCATCAAGGACATTCTTGTGTGTAACGGGCATTGTTTTTATTGTCAGTGTGTGATGGTGAAGGACAACACAATGATTCCTTAGTGCAGGCTGGTGTCACTGCCTTGGTTCTTTCTACAGCACTAAGAATTTTACTACATTTGCTTTTGTAACAGCAGTATAAATGCCAACACAGTGAAAAAAGGTCATTAATGTCTTAGTTATTATGAAAATAGTTTGACTTCACAGAAGCCCCGCAGCATGTTAAGGATGTCCAAAGCTTTCTAGACCACAGTCTGAGAATCACTGTTCTAAAGGGTAATCAACATGTAACTTGCTGTAAGCTCCTAGTTTTCAACTAGACTTAGGTTAAGAGAGTCTCTCCTACTTATATGGTAATATAGAAAAGTATATTTTCTTAAGTGTGATTATTTACAAATTCATTCTTAATTCTCTGTAGCATTTGTATAACAGTTTATTCACAGATTAAGAAACTGACACTGTATGTGGTGGAGATAACAGACTTCAGTTCATATGACTAGAATTTTTTAAAATGTTTTAGTCTCACATGGGAATTCAAATTCAGGGAATATATTGTTTTAGGTCTATTTTCACTAAGAAATATAAAATTACATTTATCAACTCATTATCTTTTACTGATCAACACTGGTGTGGGTAAAATATATGAGACCTCAGTTCAAACATACTAACTCCATTTAACTGAGGGAAGTTATAGTTAATCCTAGTCAAAGAAGTGGCATTAGCCCTTTTTAAAGATAACTAACCCAAATTCTGTCTTTGAAATGGCATTTTCTCCTAAAAGTCTATAAAGATCAGAGAAGAAAGCTTTAAAACATATTTTTCTTTACTATTAAACTTAAGGTAACCAATTCTGTTAGTTTCTTTAATGTACTTTTCTCCAATACAATGCATTACTTCATTAATCTCATTGTTTAGTATTCTAAACCAATATTCTATTATTAGGTTGGTTTGTTTGCTCTGGTGCCTGCTTTGGGTAGAAAATTAGTTTTTGAACAAATTCAATACATCTGGAAAAAAATTAAATGTCATGAATCACCACTGGGTTATTCTTGCAGAACTTTTTGTTTTTTTCCCTGCAGACGAACTTTTTAAGTGTCAATGTCCAGAACATAGGGGGTTGAATCATAACCTCTTCAACTGTAAAGTGATATAGTTCATAGAAATATAAGAACTTCATTAGTTAGAATTTTGGCCTTTTGTTTTATCCTGTGTTATATTCTGAAATGCCAACACATGATAGGAAACTAAAAGTTTTATTCTAAAAGAGAAGAAACTTTTGCATTACACTCTTTTTTTTTTTAAGATTTTATTTATTTATTTGACAGACAGAGATCACAAGTAGACAGAGAGGCAGGCAGAGAGAGAGAGGGAAGCAGGCTCCTTGCTGAGCAGAGAGTCCGATGCGGGACTCGATCCCAGGACCCCGAGATCATGACCCGAGCCGAAGGCAGCGGCTTAACCCACTGAGCCACCCAGGCGCCCTTCATTACACTCTTGATGCATGAACTGTTGCCCCCCCAAAGTCAGTCACATGAGCTATAGAACATTCTGTGAATAAAACAGCCAACCTGCTTGTCTGAATATCTCATTGCATAATTGTTGTCTTGGCAGTCACTGAAATAGCCCACACACTTTATATGTAGAATCTTCCTTGAATTAAAGTGTAATCAGAATGCTGGCATTCATTTAGAACAACATTAAGTTGTTCTAAAATTCAGAATCTCCTCACAACTTTATGGAAACAAATTGTTCTTTAACGTACTGAGAGAGGGATGTTTTCAATTGTATAAAGAACATTAGGCTGAATAAAAGCCCTTTCTGTTGACTAGTCATAGTTATCTTGAAGGGCCAGTCCCAACATCCTTCAAGTTCTTACTAGGTCTTCCTTTTCTTCCCATTGCCTTTTACCTAACAGGTTTTGTTTTGTGTTGTTGTTAATAGAAAGAATGTTCCCTCACTTTTCTCTATGCATCTTTCCGTAGGAACAATACAACTGTCTCCTTCTCTGAAGCATTGGAAGTCATACCTGGAAGGCAGCTTGGACAAAGCCTTACGGTCTCACCATTACACAATGTAAAAATTTGAAGTGAGAGAGCAAAGTCACAAAGCAACAGTGCTAATGACACCAGAGAAGCAGTAACTGAATGATCAGGTACTGTGTGCTTTGCTAATGTGCAGTAACCATTGGGATACATTAGAGTATAAAAAGGTGCCATTGACAGAAGCTAGACCACTGTCTATTTCAGTGGTTTTTATCTATGATAACAACCTCCTCAAAATCCAAAGTCAATTCTTAACATTTTACTAGGAAATTAAATTGAAGACCAGGTAATTTGTTTCAATAAATCTGAAACTGTAACACTGCCATCAATTTCTTTCCATTCCTCTTGGATTCATTCTGCTTTGTTATTTTTTTTTCTGCTTTGTTATTTTGAAGTTAAAATCCTTTCTTCCTTTTTAAAATTGTTTCATTCACTTTCTGTTATTTTTCAAATGTATCAGACACTAAGCCTGTGGATATAAGAACTAATAAGATCAGGCACCTGCCTTCAATGAGTTTTAACCTAATCAGGTAATCCATTGACAGTATAAGGGCTATATGAAAATGCAATTGTGCCAGATAGCATCTTTTTGATGATTTTTTGTCAGCTGCAATCCTTAGTACATCATGTCTATAAATTTACCTAATTAGCTTGTGTGGGATAAAGAAATGAAATTACTAAAACATCAGTGTCAATATATCCACAATGGCAGATTTAGCCCCCTGAAAGTACTCTCAGTTTTAAAAAAAAAAAAAAAAAAAAAAAAAGACTTCTGAAATGCTTCCTTTTAAATCAGTCACTCAACCTTGTCTGTCCTACCTCCACCACCTGAAAAAATACAGGGAGCAAATTATTGAACAATCTCCTGGACAGTTCCATATATTTCCAATGAATAGATGCTTCCAAATCCCCATTGTTTGCCACCTCCACAGACAAGACTCGGTTAATGAAATGGCTAATTAGATTTCTGTAATCCTGTAGTCAGTGTGTCTGAGGTGACATTTTGTCAGCATTTCTCTTGTGGCTCCTTCAGTGTGATAGGGAACATTTTCCCGTAGCCAACTTGGCGTTTGTTATTTTGCCGGAACGGCAGTTCCCCTGGTTGGTGTAATGAAATCATTGCCCTCCCAAATACAGCTCTGCCACGCAGCATTTAAATAGAAAAGAATAGGAAAATGATCATCTGATTAGTCAAACAGGCCCATGTTCAAAATCCATTTCCAAAATCAAATAATAGAATTGGCCTGCGTTCAGAGTAGAGGAATGACTTCAGTATTATTACATACTGTAGTACATATTCATTGACCAGCAGAATGTGGAAGGGTAAAAGTTCTAAATTTTAGGCAAATTTTTAGACCCCATTGATGGTATTACAACAAAGAAATGAAAAATAAAGACCAAAGCCACAGTCCAAGTACCAAATTAAAAGTATTTAAAATATTGGGATGATAAGTAGGATTACGGTTCATAACTTGGTAATTATTAAATAGACAAGTCAGGGCGCCTGGGTGGCTCAGTTGGTTGAGTGACTGCCTCCGGCTCAGATTACGGTCCCAGAGTCCCGGGATCATGTCCCGCATCTATCTCCCAACTTTGCTGGGAGTCTGTTTCTCCCTCTGACCTTCTCTCCTCTCATGCTCTCTGTCTCTCTATCTCTCAAATGGATAAATAAAACCTTTAAAAAAACAGAAAAATCAAAGAGATGGTGTATTTTAATTTTAATTTATATAAATAAGTTTATTTTCTACAAACTCTCATTTCTATATTGATCCACCTCTCTATCAGGGTGGCAGAAATTTGGTATTAATCATTTTGACAGTCATTCCCACACTTCCAGGAGATTGTATCTAAGTTGATACTTTTTAACTTGATTTGGGGCTGTTGGTTTGGTATCATTCTAAAGCCAAAGATTAACTGAGACTTCCAGTAAGATATTTTTAATCCATCCAGACTTTAGGCATAGGTCCCAGCAGTCAAACCTGAGATATCCCTTCAGGTCCAAGAATGTCTTCGGCTACTCTGTGTTGTTCAAGTGCATGGGGGTCATCTACTTATCTCTAACAAGGAATAGGAAATATCTTTGGTTATAAGAAACCATATCTACCTAAATAGATATACAATAGAGTGCTTTCCCATACCAGATGTTTCAACTCTTCTGTATAGCATTAACCTAATTTGAAGCTAGATTTCATCTTAAACTCATAAAGGGTTAGGCCAGCTCTTCAGTGCACTACCCAGCATGCTTTCTGTCCTGCAGTTACCTTGCTTACACATCCATCACTGCCACTTAATCTCTATTTCCATCTCAGGTTTACCCCCAACAAATGATCTGCATTCTAGTCTGAAGAGAGAGGTAATGGACAGTAATGAAGACTTAGTCATAAACATGATATCCTCTCTAATATTACTTATGTCTTCTGTGGTGCTGTTCATTCTCCAAAGGACCTAGGGATTTGAAAAGAAAGAGCAAGAACAAAGTGTTTTTCCTTTGACTTTCTTTTGTGCTACATACTTTCCTTGATACAGTAAGTGTAGAACAACAAAACTGTGAGAAATAAGGAAAGGAGAGAGTGAGAGAAACGAAATAGTGGAAAAGACTGATGAGAACAATAAATGTTCCCACAAATGAAAAGATTTTTTTTCTATCATCACAGCAGACCTGCGTGATAACTTAATATTGGTTTATCTTGCATAGCTCAAACTTCTTTCCCCAGAACTCCCTTCCTAGTATGTTTCTGGATAGCATGGGATATAAGAGATAGTACTTCACAAAATTTAGAAGAGGGAAGAGAAGAAACGGATATTTTATATCACACACACACACTTTTTCCTCTTATCCAATCAAACACTAATCTAGGTGTTGCTGTGAAGGGAGTCTGCAGATGTAATTACAATCTATAATCATTTAACTAATATAACAACTTATGTTAACTATACTGAATTAACATAAAAGAACAAACAACAAAAAAACATAATCAACTGACACTGAATTTGAGAGATTATTCTGGGTGGGAATGACTGAATTAGAAGTTCTCAAAAGAGGGCTTAGGCATTCCCTAGAGAGAGAGAGACACTTCCACTTATGAAGCAGGATCAGGATGGTTGTATGGATGGAAGGATGGATGGGTACATAGATATAGATACATGTATATAGATATGGGAGATATATATACACACACACACGTACACACACATACATGTACACACATACATACATATATACACACACATAGCAATTCTACTTCTCTGGTCAAACCCTGACAAATACAATCTATTCAATAAATACATTTTTCATCCAACCAATTGACTTTAGCCCCTCATTTCTGAAAGTCAGCCAATCAACAATCAACTAGTTCTAAAACATATGTCCCTGAATTCCAACTAGTCAACTGCATTGCTAAACACCATGCTTTCCTGAATCCCTGTAGAAGATAGTCTGCTCTGCTCAGAAAGACTGTGCCTGATCAGCATTGCTCTCCCTTATTATAGTGAACAATAAAATCAGCTTTGCCTTTTTATTTCAGAAATACTATTGGTTTCATCATCCCTTAAATCCTACCATACACATGTATGAGGGTTCTTTAAAAAAAAAAAAAGCCAGATATATCTATATATTTACATCTATATCTATAGACAGATACATTTTTTCTTACACATTCATTACTTCCACTTAGTCTCTATTTCCATCTCTAGTTTACTCCCCAAAGATGATCTACATTCTAGCCTGAATATATAGGTAATGGGCAGTAATAGACTTGATCATACATATCAGATCTCCTCTAATATTACTTATGTCTTCTGTGATATTTTTCATTCTCCAAAGGGCCTAGGTTTTTGAAAAGAAAATTCACACACACACACACACACACACGTATATATAAATTTTCTTTTTCCATGCTTTCATAATTTTCATATATATGTACATCAATACATATATATATATATATTATTTACATTTCATATGAGAAAAATATATGTGGTAATTTATTATAGGAATTGGCTCATGTGATAATAGAGGCCAAGAAGTCCCATGATCTGCAAGCTGGAGAAGGAGAAAAGCCAGGAGAACCAGAGGAACATGAAGAATAAGGAAAATATGATATGATCAAGGAAACAAAATAAATCTCCAAGAACTAACCCTAAAGAAATAGATATGAATTGCCCGACAAAGAATTCAAAATAATCATCTCAAAGAAGCTCAGTGAGCTAGAAGAGAATATGGATAAAAAAACTAAACAAAACCCAGAAAATGAAATATGAACAAAATGAGAATACCACCCCCCGGCCCTACAAGGTATTACTACCTAGCTCCTACCACAACAGACTCATTGAAGGCCATTCCACCATGCCATCAAGCCAGCTGCTTCGAGATGATGAAGGACATGGTAACAGTGAATCTATGAGCATAAATCCATTGTTGCATCTTTTTTTGTGGTGACGTGAGTTCCTTATCCTGAGAAATGCAATATGGAAAACCATAACAATGAGTAAGATGCTCTGTAAGTCACAGATAGTAGTTTTGCATGCAAAGAAAGCAAAACCACATTGAGAGTAAGTCACTATTCTAGCAAGGACAAATGTTGCCCCTTCTGTGAAGGAATCTGTCCAATCTAATCAACTTGCCACTGGTTAGCTGAGTGATCATCCAAGGGAATGATGCCATATTGGGGGCTGAATGTTTATCTGTGCTGCTAGTAGTTTGGGAATTCAGTGGTGGCTGTAGCCAGGTCAGTCTTGTTGAACAGAAGTCCATATTGCTGAGTCCCTGTATAGCTTCCATCCCTGTCTCTATGGCCACTTTGTTCATGAACACATTGGATAATGACAGGGGTAAGTGAGGAAAGGGTAGTATCCATAAAACAGGTCATCCTATCTACTTGGTTATTAAAATCATCCTCTACTAAGGTTATCCTTTGGTGAACACTGTTATGTCACACAAATATATTCATGTTTTTTGCCCATTCAGGGAGGTCTATCTACATATCTCTTCTCCACATTTCTTCATTACCAATTTTCTAACCATGTTCTTTGCAAGCCTGTGGCCAACAGTCAAACAGTGGCTACAGCCCATGAATCAGTATATATCCACATATCTGGCCATTTCCCCTTCCAAGCAAAGTGAACCAGGTGCAGGTCTCAAAACTCTGCCCCAAATCACTGTCCTTCATTGATGTTCCAGAGAGGGGTTGTTGTGGTACAGCTGTATACTTTTGTGTGATATATACACATTTTATAGATCTATAAAAAGGGCCTTCTCTTCCTTTGTCAAGTGATCATAGGGAATTTCCCATAAGACAGTAGGTGCAAGCTGGGAGAGAGAAGCAGGAGTGGGAATTATAAGCATATGGGCCACTTTTTCATGTAACTAAACTTGTGCCTTTAGAGACTACTCAGTCCTGTTCATTATGGAGGCCCCAAATTTCCATATCTGGAAGCTAGCGAACAAACCAGGAAAACCAGGGGTATGATTCACTCTGAGTCCAAAGGCCAGAAGACCAGGAGAGCCAACTGATATGAGTCCAAATACAAGGTGGGGATCGAAGAACCAGGAGAGCTGATGTCTGAGAACAGGGGAGGAAGCATGTCCCCCTGACACAAAGAAAAATACACTCTTCTTCTACATTTGTGTTCTATTCAGTCTACCAGTTCAAATCCTAACCTCTTATAGAAACATCCTCACAGACATACCCAGAAGTAATGTTTTACCAGCTATCTGAGCATTACTAAGTCCAGTCAAGTGAACACAAAATTAACAATCCCAACACATCAGAGTGTATTTCAAAATCTAGCCTTTTCACTTAATCTGCATTGGGTAATCCATTTTGCCTGTATCACAACCCACTTCAGGTTATTATTTGCCCATGAATGTTCTGTGTGCTCTTTCTTAACAACATTGAATTTTTAACTTTATCCATATATTTGAAGATTTAAAAAAATGTATTTGAAAAAATAGTCTATATTTAAGTGAACCCTTATAAAATATTTGTCTATTATTTTCTTATGTAGTTACATATATATATATATTTTCTTCTTGATAGAAGGACTTAGAAAATTGCTGAACCAAGCAATGAAGGAAATAGCCCATGTAAACTGGCTTCACAAAAGGCCTAAAACAAAGTAATAATGTAATAAACTATTATTATTACTCTTACTACTAACAGTAGTAGTAAGAGTAGTAGAAAGTAGTAATAATAGTAGTAATAGTAATAATAATAGTAGTAAGTAATGAATAATAAGCAATAATAGTAGTATTAGTAATAATAAAGATTTTAATGGGGAAAAAAAAACTAGTACTCTGTACGTTGACAGAAAAAAAACTTATTGAGAATTTTCCACTTTATACTAACAAGAAGAAGGACAAAGAATAACACTTTTTCTTTTTTTTTTAGGAATGCCTATTTATTTTAGGAAGGCCATCAAAATTGCTTTAAGGACCAAGTGGAATTTTCACCATTAACAATGAAGGAAAAGTATCCATTTACTTTAGAGGAGAGTAAATATAATGTCACAGTACTTGAGAAAGATCACTTCAAAATTCTAGTACATTATTTTAAAATCACTTTCCAAACTAAATTACACTTGAGAATAAAATTTGAAAAAAAAAGACTTCAATTAAGACTCATTAATATTCTATTCAAGTTTAGTAAGCAACAATCACTTCTATTTTGATGTATTTAGTCCTTGATTCAGTGGTAATATTTCTAAATAAGCTGAAATAGACCTGCAAATAGCACAAAAGAGAAGCTAATTTAGTATCTGCCGAAGGAAGAATTTTTTTAAAATGCCCAATTAAATGATTATTAAATGTTTTAATTTCCCTGCAATCATTATAGTCTCCAATTCATGTAAGAGAGAGTGTGAATAATAAAGCCATCTTACCATTTGACATTTTTTTCTAAGCCATTAACACCATTTTTTCCTGTTGAGATTACTCCCATCACACTGGGGAAAATACTATTTGCAAATAAATAGCATGTCCTTTAAACCTCTATTGCTATGCAATTTAGGATAAGGAAAAAGAACTTTATCTCAAAAAATATTAATGGGTCTCTACTAGATCTTATTTCAGATAAATTTCCATTACTTGCAAAGAGTTTTATGATTTCTCTTAGGATAGTTTTAAAAAACATGATTATCTTTTTTCTTAGTGACAGATTCATCTGTCAAGCAGTATCCCCAGCGATGGCATGTACACTGAATATCTTAAAAACAGACCAGAAGTAAAATCAAATGCAATGCCTTTTTTGCAAACTGGCTTCTTTTTAACTAACTTTCCTTCTTTCATTGGCTTTTTAAAAAGCTTTATAAAGGCAAATAATTGGCCTTATACTTTTTGAGATTTCCTAAGAGCACTAATATCTCTATTTAGGCTCATGCATAAGACTTGGGTATAAAACCATGCTAATATAAAAATAAGTCAAGTTATTCACATAACTTTTGCCCTAAATATAGAATAATGTCAGGTATGACCACTTTCATGATTTAAATACTCAGGGTAAGCATTAAAATTCTTCTTTTTTTTTTTTTCTTTTGCATTGATCCAGAACCAGATAAAGATTTAAAATAAAAGGGGCACCTGGGTCCTGGGATAGAGCGTCACATCAGGCTCTCTGCTCAGCAGGGAGCCTGCTTCCTCCTCTCTCTCTGCCTGCCTCTCTGCCTACTTGTGATCTCTGTCTGTCAAATGAATAAATAAACAAATAATCTTTTTTAAAAAATAAGAGAGCATAAAGGAGCACAAAAAATAAGAGAGATGGGACACCTGGGTGGCTTAGTCGGGTAAGTGGTTGGCTTTGTTCAGGTCAGGATCTCAGAGTCCTGGGATAAGTCTAAATCAGGGCTCCCTGCTCAGAGAAGAGCCTGCTTCTCTCCCTGCCTCTGCCCTTCCCTCGTGCTCCTGCTCCCTCTCCCTCCTTCACATAAATGAACAAATAAATAAATAAATAAATATTAAAGTGGGGCTAAAAAGAAAGAAAGGAAGAACAACTTCACTGGTATTAAACAGTGTTAAACTCATTGTAGTCATCATTTTTCTGGGTATTCTACCCAAACTCTTATGTGTAAGTGTTATCTTTGATTTCATGGAATGAACAGAGGCTATGGATCAATGTGGAGCTGAATTTGAACACAGTTTGGTTAGATACTGCGTAAAGTAATTACCCTCTAAAAACCTAGGCTTTCTCATCTACAAAATGATTGTAACATGGCTATTTTATATATTTGCAATTAACATTGCATGAAATAAGCATAATAGCATAATAAGCATAATCTCCTGTAATAAGATTAATGGAACAGAATAAAGAGCCTAGAAACAGAGCCATACAATATAGACAACTGATCTTTAACAAACAAGTAAAGGAAATGCAATGGACAAAGATAGTCTTCTCAACAAATGGTATAGAAAAAACTTGACATCCACTGCAAATAAATAAATAAATAAATAAATAAATAAAAATAAAAATCTAGACATTGACTTTATACCGTTATACCTTTATGACTTTTGACGTTTCATAGACTTTGCTCAAAGTAGACCAGAGACCTAAATGCAAAATTATAAAATTCCCAGAATATAATAGGAGAAAATATAGATGACCTTGAGTTTGGCATATGATTTTTAAGTACACACCAAAGTCATGATTTATGAAATAAGTAATTTATAAACTGGAGGCCAATAATATTAAGAACTTCTGTTCTATAGAAGACACTGGCAAGAAAATGAGAAGATAACCCACAGACTGGGAAAACATATTTGCAAGAGACATATCTAATAAAGGACTGCTACCCAAAATATACAAAGAACTCTTAACAACAGGAAAACAAACAACTCATTAAAAAAAAAAAAATAGGTGGGGGATCCTGAGTGGCTCAATCAATTGAGCATCTGACTCTTGATTTCAGCTCAGGTTGTGTGATCTCAGGATCCTGGGATGGAGCCCCCCACTGATAGTCCCTTTATTAGTAATTGCCAAAACTCAGAATCCAAGATATACTTCAGTAGGTGAATGGATAAATAAACTGTAGTATACCCAGACAGTTTAATATTAAACAGTGCTAAAAAGCAATGAACCATCAAGCCACAAAAAGACATGAGGAACCATTAATGCATATCAGTAAATGAAAGAAGTCAATCTGAAAGACTATATACTGTATGATTCTAACTATATGATGTTCTAGAAAAGGCAAAACTATGGAGACCATAAAAAGACTGGCAATTGCCAAGTGAAACTATTCTATGTGACATTATAATAGTGGACGCATGTCAAGATACATTTGTCAAAACTCATAGACTGTAACAAGAATGAACTTTACTGGAAATTATGGACTTTGAGTAATAATGATGAATCAATACAGCTTTATTGATTGTAATGAATGTACCACTTTGGTATAGGATATTGACAGTAGAAGGCTGTGTATGTATGGGAACAAAAGGAATATGAAGACCTCTCTGTTTCTATGTGGGTATACTGAAACTTTCAATTAGAAAGTATCATTTGACTCATTTGTTGGTGGGAAGTAAGAGATTCTGATTTTCTCTGAAAAAGACCACCAACATGGATTGTCTTTCCAAGTTTAAGAAACTTTTGTGATCTCTAGTATCAAAAGGATGTTATGAATTTTCTGTTGATCATTATTTGTATGGTTTGAATGGGCAATTGGCCTTTTGCTGATATACCTTTAATTGTTAGTGTGACCAGGGGTGCCTGGGTGGCTCAGTGGGTTAAAGCTTCTGCCTTTGGCTCAGGTCATGGTCCCAGCATCCTGGGATCGAGTCCCGCATCGGGCTCTCTGCTCAGCAGGGAGCCTGCTTCCCTTCCTCTCTCTCTGCCTGCCTCTCTGCCTACTTGTGATCTCTGTCAAATAAATAAATAAAATCTTTTTAAAAAAATTGTTAGTGTGACCAAAAAATGTAGAGGAATGCCATAAATATTTGATATGAGGAATAATATGAATGGGAAGCCAAGGGAGGACAAGGAGAAAGTAGAGGGAACAAATCATATAATCCAGTGGTTAGGATATTGAGCATACCTTCTTGACTGAGTCAATAAATAGAGACATCGATTAAAAGTCTTGGAGCTGGAATTCCAGTCCATACACAGTACTCCTTTTCCAAAGAGCACATTTTCTTACATCACCAGTTTTTGGAGTTAGTTTCTTCCTCATGTCAAGTTGGCTATATTATGTGAACCCTTATCTAGGTTCTGTGCTGTTTATTCACCTGGTTTCTGAATTCATAGTGACAGTACAAAGTTTTCTAGAATTCTCAGGTGAACTCCCACTGACAGGTATGGGGTCTGTCACTAACTATTCATGGATGCCCTTGATGTGACACTTGACAAGAGGACACCAAGGAACATTGTTTCTCAGGGGTTGGCAGACAGTTACATAGTAAGGCCACTGGACATGACTCACACTCCAGGGAAACTGCTGATCAGGTGAGTGCTCTGGTTAGAGTAAGATGCCCCAGCTTATGTTTTGGACAGATGGCTAGTAAGTACTTCAATTTTACTACACCTTGGACATATTAAATACTACTGTATGTTGGGAATATTTTAGTATTCTTACTTGATATAGTTGAAAAAAGTAAGTGATATAATATGTTGTCAATCATTGAAAAAAACATATCATGAACATGATAGTTATTATTAAATAATAATAGCCAGGTCTTCTATTGTGGTACAGACAACCCACATTTAATCTTTGTTTTTCTTAACCTGTATAATACACAGACAAACTCCATTTTTTCCTAGTGAAATCACACTCTCCTCCTCAATTACCTGAAATTGAAAGAATCTTACTAGATTTTGATACTCTGAGTTAGAAAAAGTTCTTTTACATTTGTGTGGGAATAAGGTGGGTTCAGTTGTTTATTAGCATCCAAGACCACCAAATTCCATATTATCAATGTCACAGTTGGAAACTAAAGTCCCAACTTCAGACTATTGTGAAACAAAAGGAAGTGAAATTAAGGATTAAGGGCTGCCTGTTTACTAAACTGCAGAATACGCCTTGTATTAGAGATGAAATGATTCAATTCAATTCCACTGCAGAATGATGTGAAAATGAAACTGATGGGAAAGCAAATGGAAACAGCTGTGTTTTACTGCAACACAGGCAGTCTGCACATTTTGCTGCTTATTTATAATGAAAACGGAAATTGTAAGTGACAGGCTGAGGGTAGTTTATAAAGCAAACACATTGAAGCCTTGGAGGTGCTATTGCTTTGTGAAAGGCAACCAGCTGACCCACCTTTTCCATTATGCATGGTCACTGAATTCTTTTACAGTGATGGAAGCACACCATTTTCATATCAAAAGGAAAGTGCTTGAATCTACAGGAAAACAAAATTTCATGGAGCCCAGTATGTATATTATGAATTTCTAAATTTTAACTTAGAATAAGTAGTTGATCAGAATATATCTGATTTAGAAGCTTTAAGAACTAGACCTTGGACAACAGGGTGTCTTCTGCCCATGTAATGAGAAGTCTAAAAGTAAACATAACAATGCTGATGTCATGGTTCAATGATCTAGACAGTGATACAGGATCCTTCTATGTTTTGTTCTCCCCATGTGTATTTTATCCTCATGTTCCCCCATTTGCTACTGCACCTTCAAGCTCATGTCCCAACTGACTATGCCTAAATGAAGATGACTAAAGGGTTTAATTTGGGTTGAGTCAGCAATAAAACAGGATAACTTTCCATTGACAAAAGTAAAAATATATTCTGCGTCTCAGAGGCATTATTCACATGCATAATGAACACTGGCATATAAACATTGTGTTCTAATGACACATCTTTGTTACAGTCTGATAAAGTATTTTCTGCTATCACAGCCCTATTATTCCAAGGATACAAAGGAAATTTGGATCAGAGGTTGGTCAACTACAACCTTGCACTGGTTGCCAAACGTTTTCTCTAACAGTCAGGGTTGCAGCTGAGTGTGCATACATGATTGTTTTACAAAGGCCTGTTTATTCCTTCCTGCTCTATTAAGAAAGGCAGAGGGCTTTTCTGACAATGCGCACACACACACACTCACACAAATGACCTAGGTGGTGATATCTACTCACATAGTGACACAATCTAAGCCTACCTTATGACACCCTGAGGAAGATTTGTTCTAATTGAATTAGTTTTCTTTTTGAGATTGCATAGATCTATTATCTTGGCCTTATGATAATTTAAGCCTAGCTCATTACAAGTGTCCACATGGGATTTCTTTCCATTCTTAAAAGACAACTGGCGAGGGGCACCTGGGTGGCTCAGTGGGTTAAAGCCTTTGCCTTCAGCTCAGGTCATGATCTCAGGGTCCAGGGATCGAGCCCTGCATCGGGCTCTCTGCTCAGCACAGAGCCTGCTTCCCTTCCTCTGCCTCTCTGCCTACTTGTGATCTCTGTCTGTCAAATAAATAAATAAAATCTTTAAAAAAAAAAAAAGACAACTGGCGAGGGGAAGAGTCAAGATGGCAGAGAAGTAGCAGGCTGAGACTACTTCAGGTAGCGGGAGATCAGCTAAATAGCTTATCTAAAGATTGCAAACACCTACAAATCCAACGGGAGATCGAAGAGAAGAACAGCAATTCTAGAAACAGAAAGTCAACCACTTTCTGAAAGGTAGGACTGGCGGAGAAGTGAATCAAAAGCGACGGGAAGATAGACCGCGGGGGGAGGGGCTGGCTCCCGGCAAGGCGTGGAGCAACGGAGCACAAAATCAGGACTTTTAAAAGTCTATCCCACTGAGGGACATCGCTCCAGAGGCTTAACCGGGGTGAAGACCACACGGGGTCAGCATGGCCTCAGGTCCTGCAGGGTCACAGAAGGATCGGGGGTGTCTGAGTGTCGCAGAGCTTACAGGTATTAGAACAGGGAAGCCGGCTACAGAGACAGAGCCGAGGAGTGAGCTCTAAACTCAGGGTTACCTTGAACTGGTCGCAGGCTCGGTCAGCTCGGAGCGCAGCCGGAGGCAGGGTGACAGGAGTAATTGGGCGCTGTTCTCTGAGGGAGCACTGAGGAGGGGGGCCCCGAGCTCTCAGCTCCTCCGGGCCAGAGACCGGGAGGCCGCCATCTTCATTCCCGCCCTCTGGAACTCTATGGAAAGCGCTCAGGGAACAAAAGCTCCCAAAAGCAAACCCGAGCGGATTACTCAGCCCGGCCAGGGTAAGGGTGGTGCAACTCTGCCTGGGGAAAAGACGCTTGAGAATCACTACAACAGGCCCCTCCCCCAGAAGATCAACAAGAAATCCAGCCAGAACCAAGTTCACCTACCGAGGAGTGAAGTTTCAATACCAAGGAGAGCAGCAGAATTCCAGAGGAGAAGAAAGCAAAGCACAGAACTCATGGCTTTCTCCCCATGATTCTTTAGCCTTGCATGCATTTATTTATTTATTTATTTATTTATTTATTTATTTATTTATTTATTTTTGACAGAGAGATCACAAGCTGGCAGAGAGGCATTTAATTTAATTTTTTTTTCCTTTATAATTTTTTTCTCTTCTTCTACTAATTTTTTTAAATTTTACCCTTTTCTTTTTTAACGTTTTTTAACTAGTTTATCTAATATATATATTTTTTTTTTCCTTTTTATATTTTTTCTTTATTCGTTTTCTTGTCTTAATTGTTTCATTTTTTTTTTCTTCTTTTTCGTACTGAACCTCTTTTTATCCCCTTTCTCCCCCCTCACGATTTGGGATCTCTTATGATTTGGTTAAAGCATATTTTCCTGGGGTTGTTGCCACCCTTTTAATATTTTACTTGCTCCTTCATATACTCTTATCTGGACAAAATGACAAGGCAGAAAAATTCACCACAAAAAAAAAAAAAAAGAACCAAGAGGCAGTACCAAAGGCTAGGGACCTAATCAATACAGACATTGGTAATATGTCAGATCTAGAGTTCAGAATGATGATTCTCAAGATCCTAGCCGGGCTCGAAAAAGGCATGGAAGATATTAGAGAAACCCTCTCGGGAGATATAAAAACCCTTTCTGGAGAAATAAAAGAACTAAAATCTAACCAAGGGGAAATCAAAAAAGCTATTAATGAGGTGCAATCAAAAATGGAGGCTCTCACTGCTAGGATAAATGAGGCAGAAGAAAGAATTAGCGATATAGAAGACCAAATGACAGAGAATAAAGAAGCTGAGCAAAAGAGGGAAAACAGCTACTGGACCACGAGGGGAGAATTCGAGAGATAAGGGACACCAGAAGACAAAACAACATTAGAATAATTGGGATTCCAGAAGAAGAAGAAAGAGAGAGGGGAGCAGAAGGTATATCGGAGAGAATTATTGGAGAGAATTTCCCCAATATGGCAAAGGGAACAAGCATCAAAATCCAGGAGGTTCAGAGAACCCCCCTCAAAATCAATAAGAATAGGTAGTAAAATAAAATAAAATAAAATAAAATAGTAAAATTTACAAGTCTTAGTGACAAAGAGAAAATCCTGAAAGCAGCCCAGGAAATAAAGTCTGTAACATAGAATGGTAAAAATATTAGATTGGCAGCAGACTTGTCCACAGAGACCTGGCAGGCCAGAAACAGCTGGGATGATGTATTCAGAGCACTAAACGAGAAAAACATGCAGCCAAGAATACTATATCCAGCTAGGCTATCATTGAAAATAGAAGGAGAGATTAAAAGCTTCCAGGACAAACAAAAACTGAAAGAATTTGCAAATACCAAACCAGCTCTACAGAAAATATTGAAAGGGGTCCTCTAAGCCAAGAGAGACCCTAAAAGAAGTAGATCAGAAAGAAATAGAGACAATATACAATAACAGACACCTTACAGGCAATACAATGGCACTAAATTCATATCTCTCAATATTTACCCTGAATGTTAATGGGCTAAATGCCCCAATCAAAAGACACAGGGTATCAGAATGGATCAAAAAACAAAACCCATCTATATGTTGCCTACAAGAAACTCATCTTAAACCCGAAGACACCTCCAGATTTAAAGTGAGGGGGTGGAAAAGAATTTACCATGCTAATGGACATCAGAAGAAAGCAGGAGTGGCAATCCTTATATCAGATCAATTAGATTTTAAGCCAAAGACTATGATAAGAGATGAGGAAGGACACTATATCATACTCAAAGGAACTGTCCAACAAGAAGATCTAACAATTTTAAATATCTATGCCCCTAACGTGGGAGCAGCCAACTATATAAACCAATTAATAACAAAATCAAAGAAACACATTGACAAGAATACAATAATAGTAGATAGTAGGGGATTTTAACACTCCCCTCACTGAAATGGACAGATCATCCAAGCAAAAGATCAACAAGGAAATCAAGGCCTTAAATGACACACTGGACCAGATGGACATCACAGATATATTCAGAACATTTCATCCCAAACCAACAGAATACACATTCTTCTCTAGTGCACATGGAACATTCTCCAGAATAGATCACATCCTGGGTCCTAAATCAGGTCTCAACCAATATCAAAAGATTGGGATCATTCCCTGCATATTTTCAGACCACAATGCTCTGAAGCTAGAACTCAATCACAAGAGGAAATTTGGAAAGAACCCAAATACATGGAGACTAAACAGCATCCTTCTAAGGAATGAATGGGTCAACCAGGAAATTAAAGAAGAATTGAAAAAATTTATGGAAACAAATGATAATGAAAACACAACGGTTCAGAATCTGTGGGACACAACAAAGGCAGTCCTGAGAGGAAAATATATAGCAGTATAAGCCTTTCTCAAGAAACAAGAAAGGTCTCAGGTACACAACCTAACCCTACACCTAAAGGAGCTGGAGAAAGAACAAGAAAGAAACCCTAAACCCAGCAGGAGAAGAGAAATCATAAAGATCAGAGCAGAAATCAATGAAATAGAAGCCAAAAAACAATAGAACAAATCAACGAAACTAGGAGCTGGTTCTTTGAAAGAATTAATAAGATTGATAAGCCCCTGGCCAGAATTATCAAAAAGAAAAGAGAAAGGACCCAAATAAATAAAATCATGAATGAAAGAGGAGAGATCACAACAAACACCAAAGAAATACAGACAATTATAAGAACATACTATGAGCATCTCTGCCAACAAATTTGACAATCTGAAAGAAATGGATGCATTCCTAGAGACATATGAACTACCACAACTGAACCAGGAAGAAATAGAAAGCCTGAACAGACCCATAACCAGTAAGGAGATTGAAACAGTCATCAAAAATCTCCAAACAAACAAAAGCCCAGGGCCAGACGGCTTCCCGGGGGAATTCTACCAAACATTTAAAGAAGAACTAATTCCTATTCTCCTGAAACTGTTCCAAAAAATAGAAATAGAAGGAAAACTTCCAAACTCATTTTATGAGGCCAGCATCACCTTGATCCCAAAACCAGACAAGGATCCCAACAAAAAAGAGAACTACAGACCAATATCCTTGATGAACACAGATGCAAAAATTCTCGCCAAAATACTAGCCAATAGGATTCAACAGTACATTAAAAGGATTATTCACCACGACCAAGTGGGATTTATTCCAGGGCTGCAAGTTTGGTTCAACATCCACAAATCAATCAATGTGATACAATACATGAATAAAAGAAAGAACAAGAACCATATGATACTCTCCATAGATGCTGAGAAAGCATTTGACAAAGTACAGCATCCCTTCCTGATCAAAAATCTTCAAAGTGTAGGGATAGACGGCACATACCTCAATATTATCAAAGCCATCTATGAAAAACCCACCGCAAAATCATTCTCAATGGAGAAAAACTGAAAGCTTTTCTGCTAAGGTCAGGACCACGGCAGGGATGTCCGTTATCACCACTGCTATTCAACATAGTACTAGAAGTCCTAGCCTCAGCAATCAGACAACAAAAGGAAATTAAAGGCATCCAAATCGGCAAAGAAGAAGTCAAACTATCACTCTTCGCAGATGATATGATACTCTATGTGGAAAACCCAAAAGACTCCACTCCAAAACTGCTAGAACTTGTACAGGAATTCAGTAAAGTGTCAGGATATAAAATCAATGCACAGAAATCAGTTGCATTTCTCTACACCAACAACAAGACAGAAGAAAGAGAAATTAAGGAGTCAATCCCATTTACAATTGCACCCAAAACTATAAGATACCTAGGAATAAACCTAACCAAAGAGACTAAGAATCTATACACAGAAAACTATAAAGTACTCATGAAAGAAATTGAGGAAGACACAAAGAAATGGAAAAATGGTCCATGCTCCTGGATTGGAAGAATAAATATTGTGAAAATGTCTATGCTACCTAAAGCAATCTACACATTTAATGCAATTCCTATCAAAGTACCATCCATTTTTTTCAAAGAAATGGAACAAATAATCCTAAAATTTATATGGAACCAGAAAAGATCTCGAATAGCCAAAGGAATATTGAAAAAGAAAGCCAAAGTTGGTGGCATCACAATTCCGGACTTCAAGCTCTATTACAAAGCTGTCATCATCAAGACAGCATGGTACTGGCACAAAAACAGACACAGAGATCAATGGAATAGAATAGAGAGCCCAGAAATAGACCCTCAACTCTATGGTCAACTCATCTTCGACAAAGCAGGAAAGAATGTCCAATGGAAAAAAGACAGCCTCTTCAATAAGTGGTGTTGGGAAAATTGGTCAGCCACATGCAGAAAAATGAAATTGGATCATTTCCTTACACCACACACGAAAATAGACTCAAAATGGATGAAGGATCCCAATGTGAGAAAGGAATCCATCAAAATCCTTGAGGAGAACACAGGCAGCAACCTCTTCGACCTCAGCCGCAGCAACATCTTCCTAGGAACATCACCAAAGGCAAGGGAAGCAAGGGCAAAAATGAACTATTGGGATTTTATCAAGATCAAAAGCTTTTGCACAGCAAAGGAAACAGTGAACAAAACCAAAAGACAACTGACAGAATGGGAGAAGATATTTGCAAATGACATATCAGATAAAGGGCTAGTGTCCAAAATCTATAAAGAACTTAGAAAACTCAACACCCAAAGAACAAATAATCCAATCAAGAAATGGGCAGAGGACCCGAACAGACATTTCTGCAAAGAAGACAACCAGATGGCCAACAGACACATGAAAAAGTGCTCCATATCACTCGGCATGAGGGAAATACAAAGCAAAACCACCATGAGATATCACCTCACACCAGTCAGAATGGCTAAAATTAACAAGTTAGGAAAGGACAGATGCTGGCAAGGATGTGGAGAAAGGGGAACCCTCCTACACTGCTGGTGGGAATGCAAGCTGGTGCACTCTGGAAAACAGCATGGAGGTTTTCAAAAAGTTGAAAATAGAGCTACCCTATGATCCAGCAATTGCACTACTGGGTATTTACCCTATAGATACAAACGTAGTGATCTGAAGGGGCATGTGCACTGGCATGTTTATAGCAGCAATGTCTACAATAGCCAAACTATGGAAAGAACCTAGATGTCCATCAACAGATGAATGGATAAAGAAGATGTGGTATATATACACAATGGAATACTATGCAGCCATCCAAAGAAATGAAATCTTGCCATTTGCGACGATGTGGATGCAACTAGAGGGTATTATGCTTAGCAAAATAAGTCAATCAGAGAAAGACAACTATCATAAGATCTCCCTGATATGAGGAAGTGGAGATGCAACATGGGGGGTTTGAGGGTTAGGAGAAGAATAAATGAAACAAGATGGGATTGGGAGGGAGACAAACCATAAGTGACTCTTAATCTCACAAAACAAACTGAGGGTTGCTGGGGGGAGGGGGGTCGGGAGAGGGGGGTGAGATTATGGACATTGGGGAGGGTGTTTGCTATGGTGAGTGCTGAAAGTTTGTAAACCTGATGGTTCACAGACCTGTACCCCTGGGTATAAAAATACATTAAATGTTTAAAAAAAATTTAAAAATTAAAAAAAAAGAAGGAATTTATACTGAGCTCTATTATAATGAAAAGATCCGAAATAGTATAAAATTTACTACTAAAAGTAAATAATAGACAAATATAGAATACTCAAATATTATATTGGTAGTATGTAAGTTACCTTTAATTCAGCATAAAAGTGAAGAGACAAAAATGTTATGAATAACTATAATTATAAACACATTTTAATGACTATGTAATATAAAAGATACAAATTTTCCTACACAGTATGATTTGTACAATAAATCATAATGCATTATAACCACAATGAATACAAAAAACATAATTAATAACATAAAGTGTGATGGGAGAGAAGTAAATGTGTAAACATTTTTATGCAGACTCAAAGCAAGATGGTGTAGGAGTAGTAGACTGAAATGACATCAGATCCCAGGAGTTCAGCTCTATAGGTATCAAACCATTTCAAATACCTACAAACCTAACAGGAGATAGAAGATAAGAAGAGTAGTGATTCTAGGATCAGAAAATCGACCACTCTCTGAAAGGTAGGAAGTGTGAAGAAATAAATTCGAAGCGACGGGAAGATGGACTGTCAGGGGGAGGGGCTGCTGTCAGAAAAGTGGAGCACAAAATCAGAAATTTTAGAAATCTGCTCCATTGAGGGACATCGCTCCAGAGGCTAAGCAGGGGTAGAGCCCTCATGGGGACAGTGTGGTCTCAGGTCCCACGGGGTCACAGAAAGAAAGGGGGTGTCTGAGTGTGGCAGAGCTGCCAGGTATTAGAGTGGGGAAGCCAACTACAGAGACAGCTGAAGAATGATCTTTCAGATCGGGGTTACCTTAAACCAAGGCACATTCGGGCCACTGCTTTTAGACCAGGGACCCTACAAGTGGGAGATTCGGGGAGACTCACCTTCCTTCTCTGGGAGAAGCAGCGCAGCAGGAATCTGCTGAATTTGGAGCCTCCAAATGGGGCCATGTGCCAGAGATAGAAATGATTGGTCACAGGCCAGGTGATCTCAGAGCCCGGCCGGAGACCAGGGAGATGGGAGGGATGATGGACTGCTTGTCTCTGGGAGTGCACTGAGCAGTGGGGTCCTCAAACTCCTGATCTCAGCTCCTCTAGGCCAGAGATTGGAAGGGTGCCATTTTCATTCCCATCCTCCAAAGCAGTACAAAAAGCTTTCAGGGAAAAAAAGCTCCAGGAGTGAATCTGAGCAGATTACTTAGCCTGGCCCCTGGCAAGGGTGGCACAATTCCACCTCAGGCAAAGACATTTGAGAATCATGTCAAAAGGCCCCTCCCACAGAAGATCAGCAAGAACATCCAGCCAAGACCAAGCTCATTGATCGAGAACAGCGGAACTCCAGAGTTAGGGGAAAGCAAGGCATATAATTTCTGGGGTTTTTTTTTTTCCCCATGATCCTTTAGTCTTGCAAAGTTAAATTTTTAATAACTTTTTTTTTCTTATTCTAATTTTTAAACTTTTCCTCTTTCCTTTTTTAACGTGTTTTAACTAGTTTATCTTAACAATACCTTTCTAAAACAAACAAAAATCTTTTAAACCTCCATTGTTATAGTCATATTTTATCCCTTCATTGTATTTAATCTTATTTTTTGTATACATAGATGTTTTTTTTTTCCTAAAAAATTTTGGGATACAATTTCTTCTAATAGATCAAAATATAACCTAATCTAGCACATGGCTTTGTTCTAGTCTCCAGCCTGAGCATATTCCCTCCACTGTTGTTTTTTTTTTCCAACCAACTTATCTTATCAATTCCTTTTTTAGAATTTGTTTTAAAATTTTCATCTTTACAGTCATATTCCATCCCTTCATCATGTTTACCCTTATTTTTGTATATATGTAAGTTTTTCTTTCCTTAAAATTTTGGGAGGTAGTTTCTTCTAAGAGACCAAAATATACCCAAAATCAAGTGGGTGGCTCTGTTTTATTCACCAGTCTAATATATATATATATATATATATATATATATACACACACACACAAACACACACACACACACATATATATATATGTGTGTGTGTCTCTGTGTGTGTATATATAATTTTTTTTATTTTTTCCTTTTAATTTCTTTTTTCCCCTTTCTTCTCCCCCCTGTTTTGGATCTCATCTGATTTGGTTAGCATACATTTTCTGGGGTCTTTGCCACCCTTTGAGCATTTCTGGGGTCTTTGTCACCCTTTAGTATTTTAGTTCATATATTCTTATCTGGATAAAATGACAAGGTGGAAAAACTCACCACAAAAAAAAAAAAAAAGAAAGAAAAGATAAAAGGAACAAGAGGCAGTACTGACAGCTAGGGACCTAATCAATATGGATATTGATAATATGTCAGAACTAGAGTTCTGTCCAACAAGAAGATCTAACAATTTTAAATATCTATGCCCCTAATATGGTAGTAGCCAGCTATATAAACCAATTAATAACAAAATCAAAGAAACACATCAACAATAATACAATAATAGTAGGGGACTTTAACACTCCCCTCACTGAAATGGACAGATCATCCAAGCAAAAGATCAACAAGGCTTTAAAATAACACACTGGACCAGATGGACATCACAGATATATTCAGAACATTCCATCCCAAAACAACAGAATACACATTCTTTTCTAGTGCACATGGAACATTCTCCAGAATAGATCATCCGAGGTCACAAATTAGGTCTCAACTGGTACCAACAGATTGGAACATTCCCTGCATATTTTCAGACCACAATGCTCTGAAGCTAGAACTCAATCACAGGAGGAAATTTGGAAAGAACTCAAATACATGGAGGCTAAAGAGCATCCTACTAAAGAATGAATGGGTCAACCAGGAAATTAAAGAAGAATTGAAAAAACAACCTAACACTACACCTAAAGGAGCTAGAGAAAGAATAGCAAAGAAAGCCTAAACCCAGAAGGAGAAGAGAAATCATAAAGATCAGAGCAGAAATCAATGAAATAGAAACCAAAAGAACAGTAGAACTGACCAATGAAACTAGGAGGTGGTTCTTTGAAAGAATTAATAAGATTGATAAACCCCTGGCCAGACTTATCAAAAAGAAAAGAGAAAGGACCCAAATTAATAAATCATGCATGAAAGAGGAGAGACCATAACAAACACCAAAGAAATACAATTATAAGAACATATTATGAGCAACTGTACACCAGCAAATTTGACAATCTGGAAGAAATGGATGCATCCTTAAAGAGGTATAAACTACTAAAACTGAACCAGGAACTAATAGAAAACCTGAATATACCCGTATCTAGTAAGGAGATTGAAGTAGTCATCAAAAATCTCCAAAAAACAAGAGCCCAGGGCCAGATCGTTTCCCAGGGGAATTCTACCAAATTTTTAAAGAAGAAATAATACCTATTCTCCTGAAACTGTTCCAAAATAAAGAAATGGAAGGAAAACTCCCAAACTCATTTTATGATGTCATCATTACCTTGATCCCAAAACCAGCAAGGACTCCACCAAAAAGGAGAATTACAGACCAATTATCCTTAATGAACACAGATGTGCAAATTCTCACCAAAATACAAGCCAATAGGATCCAACAGTACATTAAAAGGATTATTCACCATGACCAAATGGGATTTATTCCTGGGCTGCAAGTCTGGTTCAACATTTGCAAAACAACCAATGTGATAAAATATACTAATAAAAGAAAGAACAGAAACCATATGATACTCTCAACAGATGCTGAAAAAGCATTTCACAAAGAGCAACATCCTTTCTTGATCAAAGCTCTTCAAAGTGTAGGGATAGAGGGTCCATACTTCAATATCATCAAAGCCATCTATGAAAAACCCACAGCGAATATCATTCTCAATGGAGAAAAACCGAAAGCTTTTCCCCTAAGTCCAGGAACACAGCAGGAATGTCCACTATCATCACTGCTATTCAACATAGTACTAGAAGTCCTAGCCTCAGCAATCAGACAACAAAAGGAAATTAAAGGCATCCAAATCGGCAAAGAAGAAGTCAAACTATCTCACTTTGCAGATGATATGATACTTTATGTGGAAAACACAAGACTCTACTTCAAAACTGCCAGATCTCATACAGGAATTCAGTAAACTGTCAGGATATAAAATCAATGCACAGAAATCAGTTGCATTTCATTATACCAAGAGCAAGACAAGGAAAGAGAATTTAAAGAGTCGATCCCATTTATAATTGTATCCAAAACCATGAGATACCTAGAATAAACCTAACCAAAGAGGCGATGAACCAGTACACAGAAAATTATTAAGTACTTATGAAAGAAATTGAGGAAGACACAAAGAAATGGAAAAATTTTCCATGCTCCTGGATTGGAAGAATAAATATTGTGAAAATGTCTATGCTACCTAAAGCAATCTACACATTTAATGCAATCCCTATCAAAATCCCATCCATTTTTTTCAAAGAAATGGAACAAATAATCCTAAAATTTATATGGAACAAGAAAAGACCTCGAATAGCCAAAAGAATATTGAAAAAGAAAGCCAAAGTTGGTGGGATCACAATTCTGGACTTCAAGCTCTATTACAAAGCTGTCATCATCAAGACAGTATGGTACTGGCACAAAAACAGACACATAGATCGATGGAACAGAATAGAGAGCCCAGAAATAGACCCTCAACTCCATGGCCAACTAATCTTCAACAAAGCAGGAAGGAATGTCCAATGGAAAAAAGACAGTCTCTTCAACAAATGGTGTTGGGAAAATTGGGACAGCCACATGCTGAAAAATGAAACTGGACTGTTTCCTTACACCACACATCAAAATAGACTCAAAATGGATGAAGGACCTCAATGTGAGAAAGGAATCCATCAAAATCCTTGAGGAGAACACAGGCAGCAACCTCTTCGACCTCAGCCACAGCAACTTCTTCCTAGGAACATCGCCAAAGGCAAGGGAAGCAAGGGCAAAAATGAACTATTAGGACTTCATGAAGATCAAGAGCTTTTGCATAGCAAAGGAAACAGTCAACCAAACCAAAACACAACTGACAGAATGGGAGAAGATATTCTCAAGTGACATATCAGATAAAGGGATAGTATCCAAAATCTATAAAGAACATATCAAACTCAACACCCAAAGAACAAATAATCCAATCAAGAAATGGGCAGAGGACATGAACAGACATTTCTGCAAAGAAGACATCCAGATGGCCAACAGACACATGAAAAAGTGTTCAACATCACTTGGCATCAGGGAAGTAGAAATCAAAACCACAATGAGATACCACCTCACACCAGTCATAATGGCTAAAATTAACAAGTCAGGAAATGACAGATGTTGGAGAGGATGCAGAAAAAGGGGAACTCTCCTACAGTGTTGGTGGGAATGCAAGCTGGTTCAGCCACTCTGGAAAACAGCATGGAGGTTCCTCAAAAAGTTGAAAATAGAGCTACCCTACAACCCAGTAATCACATTACTGGGTATTTACCCTAAAGATACAAATGTAGTGATCCGAAGGGGCACATGCATCTGAATGTTTATGGCAGCAATGTCCATAATAGCCAAACTATGGAAATAACCTAGATGTCCATCAACAGATGAATGGATAAAGAAGAGTGGTATATATATATATATATATATATACATATATATATATATATATATACATACACACACACACACACACACACACACACACAATGGAATACTATGCAGTCATCCAAAGAAATGAAATATTGCCATTTGCAATGATGTGGATGCAACTAGACGGTATTATACTGAGCAAAAGATGTCAATCAGAGAAAGAAAATTATCATATGATCTCCCTGACATGAGAAATTTGAGAGGCAGAGTGTGGGGTTTGGGACAGGGAAGAAAAAATGAAACAAGATGGGATTGGGAGGGAGACAAACCATAAGAGACTCTTAATCTCATGAAACAAACTTAGGTTTGCTGGGTGGAGGGTGGGTGTGGAAAGGGTGGTTGGGTTATAGACATTGGGGAGGGTATGTGATATGGTGAGTGCTCTGAAGTGTGTAAGCCTGATGATTCACAAACCTGTACCCCTGGGGCAAATAATACATTATATGTTAATAAAATAATTAATACTAAAAAATAAATTAAAAAATAAATTTTTTTATGAAATTGAATTTTTGTTATTATCATAAAAGAGACTTATGATTATAACATCTTTTATATAAGCCTTATGGTAACTACAAAAAAAACCCCACAGATGATAGTCAAAAAAAGAGGAAAAAAAATAAAAACATATCACTAAAAAATCAGTGAAACAGAAGGGAAAACAGCAAAGAGGAAAAGAGGCACAAAAGAACTACAAATAGAAAACAATTAACAGAATGGCAATAATAGATCCTTACCTATCAATAATAACTTTAAATATAAATGGATTATACTCTCTAATTAGGAGACATAAGGTGGCTGAAGGGAAAAGATAAAAGACCCAACTGTTTCTTATTCATTTCTATGAATAAGAAACTTACTTTAGATTTAATAGTACACAGGCTGAAAGCGAAGGGATAGAAAAAGATGTGCCATGTAAATGGTAACCAAAGAGAGCAAGGGTAGCTATAATTGTATCATACAAAATAGATGTTAAGTTACAAACTGTGTCAAGGCCCAAAGAACGATATTATATAATGATAACAGAGTCACTTCACCAGGAAGATATGAAAATTATAAATATATATATGCTCAACATCAGAGCATTTAATTACATATAACAAACATGGACAGATCTGTAGAAAGAAATACATAGCTATATAATAACAGTAATACCCACTTTCATAATGGATTGCACATCTAGATAGAAAATCAATAAGGAAACAAAACTATAAGCAAATGAACCTAACAGACATAGATCATTCTACCTAAAAGCAGCAGAATAGCGTCTTCTCAAGTGTCATGGAATAATATCCAGGATAGATCACATATTGGGCTTCAAAACCAATTTAACATATTTAAGAAACCATAACCAAACCGAAAACCATATGGTTATGGCCGAAACCATAACCAAAAACCTTTTCAGACCGCAGTGGAATAAAACTGGAAAACAGTAACAATAGAAAACTGAAAAATTCACAAATATATAGAAATTAAACAACACACTAACAAACACTGGATCAAAGAGGAAACTAAAAAGGAAGTTTAAAAATATATTGAAACTAGTGAAAATGAAATTCAATTTGCCAAAACTAATGGCAAGCAGCAAAAGAAGGAAGATTATGGCTTTAAATGTTTGCCTTAAAAAAGAAAAGCTCAAACAACCTAATTTTACACATCAAGGAACTAGAAAAAGGAGAGCAAATTAAGTTCTAATTTAGCAGAAGGAAGGAAATAATAAAGATTATAGAAATACTTGAATAAAGAATAGTGGAACTAGAGAAAAATCAGAGTCTGAGTTGGTTTCTGAAAAGATAAAATTGACAAAAACTGCACTAGATGAAGAGGAAGCAGACTCAAAATCAAAAGTGAAAGAAGATATTACAACTAATACTACTGAAATAAAAAGGACAATATGATGAACAATTATATCCCAACTAACTGGACAACATCCAGGAAATCAGTAAATTCTAGAAAGATACAGCCTGCAAACACTGAATTATGAAGAAACAGAAAATTTGAATAGACCTCTAAATAATAAAGAGACTGAAGCTCTAACCAGGCACCTAATAACAAAGAAAAGCCCAGGACCAGATGGCTTCACGGGTGAAATCTACCAAATGTTAAAGAATTAATGCCAAACCTTTTCAAACTCTTCTAAAAGTGAAGAGGGAGAACACTTCCAAAATCATTTTATGAGCCCAGCATTGCCCTGATAACAAAGCCAGATGAAGACACCAAAAGAAAAGACAACTACAGTCCATTACTCCTGATGAACACAGATGCAAAAATCCTCAATAAAATACTAGCAGGACAAATTCAGCAGCAGAGTAAAATAATCAGATACCATGACAAAAGAAGATTTATCCCTAGGATGGAAGAATGGTATCACATGAAAACCAGTAAATGTGATATATCACATCAGCAAAATAAAACATAGAAATTAAATGATCATCTCAATAGGTGTAAAAATACGGACAAAATTCAACATCTTTTCATGATTAAAAATTCTCAACAGGGATAGAAGGACATCCTGGGGATGGGGATGGATTAAATAGGTGAAGGGGATTAAGGAGTATACCTGTCATGAAGGGCACCAGGGGATGTATGGAACTCTCAAATCACTAAATGGTACACCTGACACTAAAAATTAAAATAAAAACTTGAAGGGCACCTGGGTGGCTCAGTTGGTTAAGCGTGCAACTCTTGATTTTGGCTCAGGTCATGGTCTCAGGGTCATGAAATAGAGCCCCAGGTCAGGCTCTGCACTCAGCCTGGAGTTTGCTTGGCATTCTCTCCTTTTGCCCACCCTGCCAATCAATCAATCAATCAATCAATCAATCAGTCAATAAAATCTTTAAAATAAAAACTTTTAAAAAGAAAGAAACTATACCATATGAAACAACATGGATGAACCTGGAGGACATTATTCTAAATGAAATAAGCCAGCCATAGGAGGACAATTTCTATATTATTTCACTTACTTGAAATATCTAAAATAGCTAAATTCAAAGAAGCAGAGATTACAATAGTGTTTGCTAGGGGCTGGGGGAAGGAGAAAAGGGGAGTTGCTGTTAAAGTTTCATTCATACACAATGGTTATTTCTAAAGATCTTCTATAAAATGCCTATAGTTAGCAATATTGTACTGTACATTTTTTAAAAATTTAAGGGGGTGGATTTCATAATAGTACTTTTATCATAGTAAAGTTTTGAAAATTATTAACAGAGTAGATTTCATGTTAAGTGTCTTACCACACACACACACACACACACACACACAAGGTTTAAGGATATTAACTAAAGGCACTTTGGATTAGGAGATGGGGGTTTAAAGGATAAGGACAAAACTGTGTGACTGGATCAAAAAGTTCTAGGAAACAGTGACTAGTGGGGGTAAGGATGGAAAATTTGAAGGATGTGAAGAAAAGTCAGGATGGGAAGGTCAGGGTCAGATAGTAATGCAATTTCATGCCATGCTAATGCACTCTTCTCTCAGATAAGTGGAAATTTTTGTGTGTTTTCATCATTTATGAAATGGAGTTAAGTATATTACATAACACAGAATTATATATTTTATATACAGATATATGTATATATAAAAAATAATATATATAACAATTATATAAAATAGCCAAAATTTTAAAAATATGGCTATGGCTCAATCCCGTGGAGAGGGAAAGATTGTTTATTTTTCCCTAAAGAAAAAATAAAATAACAACAGCAACAAAAACAAAGATGATAAAACACTAGGAATAAATACTGAAGGCCATGAGAATATATTTTAAAGTTTTTAAAAATTAATTTTCTTGTTGGTGATAATGAAAAATGATCTATATTCAGAAGACTTCAATTTGGGAGATAATGTAATTCAATTTGGATTTTGGAATGGCATCTCCCAAAGCAATGTGGAGGACAGTTTAGATTGTCTCTAGTATTTGAAAGTTGGACTATCTGTTAGGTGATTTTTCACAATGAATCTTCTTTAGAGAGCCATTGTTCTAGAAAGAAAACATTTAAAACAAGGGGTATAAAATGTTCATCTTCATGCCATTTTAATGAAGTCACATGTACTTCGGAATACAAGTCTGTAGGAGTGTTTACTAGAAGGGATTTTCAAAAATTCTAGCTCATAATCCACTGTATCCAATATCTTCTGTACACTGAAAAGGATGAAACTGGATATTATGTTACTATCTCTTCCCATATTCAGTGTGTAATTATTTAATCAATATGCCTTTGCCAAATAAGGTAGATATCCTTAGAGTGTAGAAATGTTATTGTAGGTACATACTTTTTTTTTTTTCTGGTAAATTAAAATCCCTTTTAATTTTGGTCTCCATAATCCTTTGGAACTAAATGATGATGATTCAAAAGGAAAGTGTGAAACTGTCTTCAAGAGGAGAAGGATTCCAAATGAATCCATTTTGGTTCATAAGTATAGGGAAAATGATGTTATATTATAAATTAAATATTATATAAGTAACCAGGGGAGCTGAGTTTCCATACAAGGACTGTTCCTAATGGCTGCGAGACTCTGGACAACTCATTTAACTCCAGTGGTTCTCCATTTCTTCACTTGTAAAATGAGAGCTTGAAATTTCAGAGCAAAAGTAGCAGTTACACAAACTTCAAAAGCTTTTCCCTCTGAGGCCAGAGATAGTCTTACAGTAAATGTTCTGCTCCCAGCATTCACTGCAAATCTATGAAAATAGGCAATCTAAACAAAACTCACTTTCTTTTCTGCAATAGGATTGAAGGAATGTTCTAATTTAAAACATGCATCTCATTCTAGGACCCTTGCTTCATTCTAGTAAACCTTGTTCATTTAGTGAACAAACATTTACTTAAAACTAATTGCTGATGCAAAATATGCAGGGTACTAGAATAAGAAGAAGGAGGAAGAAGAGGAGAGGGAGAGGGAGAAAAGTTGGTCATGTCCCCTTGTTTCAAGGAACTTAGAGACTAGACATGACAAAAGTGGAGAGACACACGTAAAGAATGATCACATGGCTTCCAAAGAGAGAGCCATATTTTTTTTTTCAATTAACTATGATTTTTCCTTTCTTCAAAGATTCATCTTGTTTTGTTTTTATTTCTAATCATAAACAGTCATGTGCACCACTTTGCTATACTGTAGGCATTTTTCTTCCATGTAAGTTATAGCATTTAATTATAAAAAATGTGAGGTAGAAGAATGCTTATAAGACAGATACTAGAATTTTCATCAGTGGCCATGATAGTGGGTGTCTGTGTGACTTGTCTACTATTCCAAAACCTGCCTCAAATATTCAGCCATCTATAATTTAAACAACTCATTTCTATCAGGTCTATCAACAGAAAACATGCCCAAGTGAAAAGAAAGGGTAGAGGAGCCTGAGGATTATAGGGTTTGTTGCAGAGAGAGAAGCACATTTCCAAATCAGTTAAATTAGTTTGGGGGCATGGGTGAGTTATATCACTGCCAAAAACTAACCATATATTAAAATATGGGACAATAACTGTTTGAGCAATAGGGGTTCAAGCTTTAGAACATTAAGAATATAAACCAGAAGTTCTCAGTGGAGAGGTAATTTAAAAATCACCGAGGCAATATTTTAAATATGTTTTCTAAAACATGTGTGTTCATATAATTATGCTTAGAATTAACTATGGCAAACTATGTTGTACTGCTCTAGGGTGAAGCTATCCACATTTTTTATCATGTCATTTTCAGGTCTTTGTATCCAATTTTACCCGTTGACTTAACAAAGCCAAAGGATTAAAATCTTCATAATTATTGTGTTTGCTTAAAGCGTAGTTCATTAGATTTGTTGTTGTTTTTGTTCAGGGGATTTAAACTTTCTTACAATCACCTGTTCTTACTATGTCTTGTCCTTGCAATTATGATACATTTTTCTTAGTGGAATAGGGAAAATAAATCACATTATATATTCTATTGGGATCTACTGAGTAGTGACTCTCTTAACACTACAGCAAAAAGAAAAGAAGAATAAAAGGAATGGTAAATAAGATGCATGAAAGCAAGACATTAGTAATTAGTTCAAGCTTTGAAGTTAGATATATATAGGTTCTAACTTCTCCTCTATTACTTATTAATAGTATAATTTAACTAGTTACTCAAACATTCCAAATATTAGTTTTCCCATCTGTATATGGAGATAATTATATCAACACCATAAAAATGTTTTGTGAGTTCTGTATGGCCAATTAGTCATAAGATATTAATCCACTACACATCCTCAAGGGTGGCTGTGGTAACCTGCCATCCAATAAGGCACCACCCAATAATGGAAATCTAGATATAACACAAATGGCATTTGGCTCTAATCCTCTATGGTTACTCAAGTGATCATTTCATCAATCTTGACAAAGCACTTCTTTTATTATTATGTTAGTCAGCACACAACATATTAATTTTTGATTTAGTGTTCCAAGATGCATTGTTTACATATAACACCTAGTGTTCCACGCAATACATGCCCTCCTTAATACCATCACCAGGCCAACTCATCCCCCCACCCTCTCCCCTCTAAAACCCTCAGTTGGTTTCTCAGAGTCCACAGTCCCTCATGGTTCATCTCACCTTCCAATCCCCCCTTCATTTTTCCCTTCCTTCTCCTAATGTCCTCCATGCTATTCCTTACACTCCACAAGTAAGTGAAACCATATGATAATTGACTTTCTCTACTTGATTTATTTCATTTATAATCTCCCCCAGTCCCATCCATGTTGATGTAAAAGCTGGGTATTCTTCCTTTCTGATGGCTTAGTAATATTCCATTGTATATATGGACCACATCTTCCTTATCCATTCGTGTGTTGAAGGGCATCTCAGCTCTTTCCACAGTTTGACTATTGTGGTCATTGCAAAGCATGGTATGTTATTGAATGTTTGAACATGAATCATAGCACATTGGTAGCATTTTATTCCATGCTAGATCCACTGAGTTTTTGAAAAGAGTCTGCTCTGCTATAGTCAAAAGTCTAAATCGCTTAGTTCTATCACAGGCAGTGTATTTTTTGGACAAAATATCTGGTAATTCTGATATTGTTTCTTAATCTGAAAAATGAGAATGATCACACTTACTAAACTGAAATGGGCTATCCAACACTGATAAAACAACTTTCCGCCAACAAGTCTACTTTAGAGCAAACGGACGATAACTTTCAAATATCGTGTTTCACAATAAAAAGACTCTGGATTCTTAGATTTATAACATAATTGTTTAGTCATTTAGGACATAAGAAGTGTTAACAAGTTAAAAGGACAGTATCAGCATTGCACCTCATTTAGCAGCTGCTCTCCAGTATGTATGTATGTAGGTATTTATGTATGTATATGTTTTAGCTTTCCTAGACATTTCAGAGAATTTTGTAGATCTAGTCTGATTTAACTTTCCCTGAAGTTTCTTCCCCAAATGAATGAAAGCTAACTTATTCAAAATACCTATTGAGCATAGCACCATGAGTTCTGAAGCCTTCACATTAAAAAATAACAACACTGGGTATTATACACAACTGATGAATTGTTGAACACTACACCTGAAACGAATGATGTACTCTGTGTTGGCTAATTGAATTTAAATTAAACAAAACAAAACAAAAACAGTTAACATAAGGCTGAATCAACCAACATGACAAAAAAAAATTGATTAGGAAGTTATTCAGTCTTTTAACAACATTTTTTCTCCTGTAACTTCAGGCCAGACATATATTTTGACAGAATTTTTAGTGTGTCTAGATCTACATTTTTTCACGTTATTCATTAAGCAATTGCTATGCCCTCATTATTTTTTCTTCTTGATGTAGTGCATTGATACCAAACCCACAGTGGATATATCAGGTTGATGAGAGCAGCTGTGGCAAACCACTATCCATTTCTTTCTCATTTTAAATTTACTGATTCAGCCAACTGCACTGTATGATTTAGAAAAGAAAAATACCCTACGATGGGTCTAGGAGTGCTTAACAAACATCACTGCAATTCTGGAAATGCTTTTACTCTCTGTTTTATATCAGCCTCTGCCAAGAATACTTATAGAGCAGGTTTAATACCTTATGGTATTATCTTAAACCTCGACATAATAGGAGAAACACGGCAGCTTATTATTGAATGAGGCAATATTGAATTTTTTTGTGTCTGTTACAATTCACTTTTCTACTGATGCATGCCTCATAAGTTTTATTTCATTTTTTGGCCTTTAACAAAAAGGGATTTTGATTGTTCCCCCCTCCAGATGCAGCTGCATTTTCACCTTGACTCTCCTAGCAAGTGATTCAAAATATCCTCAAAAGAACTGAATCTTTCAGAGGAAAAAAAAAATGGGAAATTCAAGGAAAGGAGAATAATAACTGAAGTTAGGCACAATCCCATGCAGACACACACACATACACACACACACACAACAGATAATATTTTGCTTTATTGATGTTCTGCACGAAAGATTCACAACAGTCGTGTATCAGTTTCGAAAAGGAAAGAAAATTTTATTTTTATTGTTATTATTATTATTATCATCATCATTATTATTATAGAAGCCTAATAGACACAAAAATGGAATCTACACATAGATGAAGGTAAAGGTAGGCAATAAATGAGAATAAATCAAAGTTACGTCAAATCGGGTTCTACAACATCCAACCTCATCAGCTGGGCAAGTCCTGTGGGCACAGCTAGGCTGGAGTCCCTATTGAGAGGCCTGGGCAGAGCATTCTCCCCTCAGGTAAGACTTCCGACTGACTATCCCCATAAGGGCCATATTTATAGGTCAAATAATGGCGTTTTGAAATTGAACATCTGTTCTTCTACGTGCAGTTTGGAGCAAGCTGCATTTTCATATTATCACATTTCTATCATTTCAAGGAGTTTGGGCTATGTTTTCTACCTCCCCTCCCAGATTCCAATCCTGAGGGCCAGCCGGAGCAGGGAGCAGAAGAGGGTATCCGACAAGATTTGTAGCTCTTGGCATCAGGAATGGAAGGGGCAGTTCCAACCTAGAGACCAGAAAATATACTTCAAACAAGTAGGCTCCCAATGTTATTCACGCAGCACGAGTCTCACAAACAACATTCGTTAGCCTGCCTGGGTACACATGCAGGCCCAGGTGGTCAGTTATGTGGGACAAATCCCAAAAACATCTATCCATACAGAATGATTAATAGATCCTACTCTTCAACATCATCGGGTGTTCAATTTTCTACAGATACATTCATGGATTTAGAAGCTTCACTATTTATGCAAACTATGATTTTTTTTAAAAGATTTTATTTATTTATTTGAAAAACAGAGATCACAAGGAGGCAGAGAGACAGGCAGAGAGAGAGAGAGAGGGAAGCAGGCTCTCCCTGAGCAGAGAGCCTGATGCGGGTCTCAATCCCAGGACCTTGGGATCATGACCTGAGCCGAAGGCAGAGGCTTTAACCCACTGAGCCACTCAGGTGCCCCACAAACTATGATATGAAGAAGGCAATATTACTACAATACAAATGGGAAAGTTACTGCTGATTAATATTATCATTATCTCTGCCTAAATTTCCCCTTGAAATGTCTACTCATTTTTCACTCATTTATTCACTTAATAATTATTTGTTCAATGCCTAATCTGTGTAAGGTGCTGCACAAGATCCTAAGCACAGGTAAGTAGCTATGAGGGAAATATTGCTCATATTCTCCTCAGGTCTTATTCTTTGGTAGGGTACACAAATATTAATCTAGTTATCTTAGATATATTTAAGTACAGATGGTAGAAAATGCTGTGAAGGAGGGGTAGTCAGTTGTAAAGGAGGATTTAAGAAAGGAGCTTGCTTGGGGCCTGAGGAAGTTTACTGAAGAAAAACAAGGACTATCAATTTTCGTATATGTGCTGCTGAAGCGAGCACAAAACAAGGACTATCAAAGGATGGAAGTAGAAGCTAGTCAGAACAGGAAGACTATGTTGAATGTGCAGAACTCCTATAGACTTGTATTTTTAAATGTCCTACAGAAGAGCATTGATAGCTTTGAGAGAATGATAGACAGCTAGCATGGGGCTTCAGAGACAGGAAGACTACCCTTAACGGAATTTGAGAAGGTAACAGAAAGCCAATGACATGAGAACTCATAGGCCATGGGAAGGATATTGTTTATCCTGTAAGTAATGAGAAGGTATTGAGAGGTTTGAATCAGAGGGTCCACTTGGGGTAATTTATATGAGCATATGTATTTGTATGTGTCCATAATACTTGTTTTATGTAAAAGATATTTCTGTTTCAATGGGGGGTATGTTTCTTCCTAATACATTCAAAAATAATGATTTTTTTGGTTTCTGTTAACATTTTAAAACTCCATTATTATTTACTTTCCTATTAGAAAAGATTTTGACTGTGATTTGTGTAAGACTGATGAATCATAGACGTGTTCTCCTGAAACAAATAATGCATTATATGTTAATAAAAAAAGAGAAGTTAAAAAATGAAAAAAAGAAAAAGGTTTTGAAAGTGTCCTCAAAAATGTGAATTTGTAACAATATGAATCAATATATAATGACTTGCCAAAACACAAAGCACCAGTCCCATATGGCTTCAAAGGTGAATTTTATGATTTAAGGAAGGTGATATCAATTTTCTATAGAAAATGGAACCAAAGGGAATACTTTGAAGTCATTCTATAAAGCCAACATTACCCTAACACCAAATAAGGCAAACTGTTATAAGAAAGGAAAATTACACACCAATATCTCTCATGGATATAGATGCAAAAAACCTAAAAAAATATTAGCATAATTGAGCCCCACAAGTACAAAAATAATTATACCAAGTGACCAAGTGGGATTTATTCCTGGTATGCAAGGCTGGTTCAACATTTGAAAATCAATCAATATAATCCATCACAACAGGCTCTGGAAGAAAAATCTTATAATACTAATAGATGTTTTTGTCATGAATGGCTATTGGATTATATCAAAATCTGTAAATAAACTAGCAACAGAGATAAAACTTCCTCAACTACATTTAGGACATCAATAAAAACAAAAACCAAAATGATGCTAACATGATACTTAATGGTGAGAAAGTAGATGTTCTTCTCCTGAAACTGGGAAAACAGAGACCATCACTCTCATCACTCCTATTCGACTTTGAAAATTCTAGTCAAGAAAAGAAGAGTTACTCTGATTGGAAAGAAAGAAATAACATGTCTTACCTGCAGATGACATAATTGCCTATGTGGAAAAACCCCAGGAATCAAACACAAAACAAAACAAAACTAGAAAACAAAAATACAATTTTGGAATTAAATATGTAATAAGAGAAAGTTCATAGGGTATAAGGTTAATATATACCAAAAAAAAAAAAAAAAAATGCTTTCCTGCATACCAGCAATGAACAGTTGGAATTTGAAATTAAAAAAAAAAAAATACCATTTATATTAGCACTCTAAAAATTAAAAGCTTACATAAAATCAAACAAAATATGTACAAGATCTATATAAGGAAAAATACAAAGCATTGATGAAGGAATCAAAGAAGAACTAAGTAAATGGGGAGGTATTCCATGTCTATGGATAGGAAATAATACGATTGTGAACATGTCAGTTTTTATCGCCTTGATCTATAAATTCAATGTGTTCCTAATAGAAAACCACAGTAAGTTACTAAACAGACTCTAAAATGTATATGGAAAAGTAAAAGACCCAGGATAGCCAACATGAAGTTAAAGGAGAAGAAGAGAGGATGGACATTACCCAAATTCAAGACTTAACTATAAATCTACAGTAATCAAAACAATGTGGTGTTGCTGAAAAAACAGACAACTCAATGGGACAGAATAGAAATCCCTAAGTAGACCCACGCAAATACAGTCAACTGATCTTTGACAAAGGAGCAAAAACAATCCAACACAGGAAGAATAATCTTCTCAATAAATGCTACTGAAACAAATGGACATTCACAGGTTAATTTAAAAAAAAAAAAATGAATCTAGACATTGACCTTGTATTCTTCACAAAATTAATTCCGAACACAAAACTTTAAAATTCCAGAATATAACATAAGAAGAAATTAGGTGACCTTGGGTTTGGTAATTTACTTTTAAGTACAATACCAAATGCATGACCCGTGAAAGAAAAAAAAAATGATAAGTTAGACTTCATTATAATTAGAAACTTCTGCTCCGTGAAAGTCACTGGTAAGAGAACAAAACGATAAGCTATGGACTGGGAGAAAAATCTTTGCAAAACACATATCTGATAAAAGACTGGTATTTGAAATCTACAAACTACTCTTAAAATTTAAAAACAAAAATACAAATAAATCTATTAAAAATTGGGCAAAATGGACACTTCACCACTGAAGATACTTAAATGGCAAATAAAGCCATCTAAGATGAACATCTAAGATGATAAGATGTTCAATATCATATGTCATGAGGAAATTGCTAATAGATACAATAAGGACATACCATTGCACACCTATTACAATGGCTAAAAGCCAAAATTCTGGCAATACTTATCCAATAGCTAGTGGTGCAGCCACTTTAGAAGATGGTTTGACAGCTTTTTGGTTTTTTTAAGATTTTATTTATTTATTTGAGAGAGAAAGAGCACAAGTGTGGGAGGGTCAGAGAGAGAGGTAGAAGCAGATTCCCCACCTAGCAGGGAGCCCGACATGGGGCTTGATCCCAGGACCCTGAGATCATGACCTGAGCTGAAGGCAGGTGCTTAACTGACTGAGTTACCCATGCACCACATTTTGAAAGTTTCCTACAAAACTAAAAATTCTCTTACCTTATGGATCCAATAATCACACTCCTTAATAGTCACCCAAATGAGTTGAAAACCTGTCCAGGAATATTGACAGCAGGTTTATTTGTAATTGTCAAACATTGGAAAGAACCAAGATTTCCTTCAATAACTAACTGAAAAAGAATGTCATTTGTTCTCTCCTAAAGGGAATAGAATAAAATTATTTAAATTTTAGGAAAGGGCAGCAACTATCTTAAATCCCTCCATTGTAATAAAAGCACTTCATAAATGTATAAATCTAATTTTTTTTTTAAGGTGGGGGAGGCACTTGGGTGGTGGAGTTGTTAAGTGAATGACTCTTGGCTTTGGATCCTGTGTGATCTCACTGTCGTGATATGGAGCACCACATTGGACTCCACACCCTGTGCAGTCGGCCTGGGGTTTTTTCTTGTGCATGTGCCCTCTCTCTAAAATAATAAATGAATGAATGAATGAATGAATAAATAAATATTTTTAGAATGTATTCAATATGCTAGGGGTTTTCTGAAATGTGAAAATTCAAACTTGAAATTATTTTTACAGAGAATACTACTTTCTTTTAAAAAATACAAAATCTTCATAATTTATCAGGTATGAGCAAAGATTTTATTATTATGTAAATATATAATGTCCTTTATATTTCAGTTTTCCAAGGAGATAATACTATCTACTTTGCAGAGTCACTTTAATGAATAAAGCGGAAACAATGTATCTGAATAGTATGTGGTAAGGCAATGAGTCTTGCTTCCTTTCACAGCTCCTCTGTATGTTCAAACAGGCAGGCATGCACTTTCACACCCAAATCGAAACTTCTGTGTATTACAATTTCAGCACTGAAGTTGGGGAACAAAAGCACAGCCCTTAGGTGAAGTGGGGATCACATAGATCAGTATGAAAGTGCTGGTAGTTAAGTTAGACTCAACGCTCTCAGTTCTTAAACAATCAGCTGTAGCAGGAGGTTGTAAACCAGGTGCTCTGAAAAGGCAAAAACACCTCACAGTTCCACTAGATGTGAAAATGGTGAAATCAGTTCCTGCCATTCTTCTATTCACAGAGGCTTCTGAGAAATGGATGGGTTAGGATGACTGAAAGCATGCGAGAGGCGAAGCTCAACCCCGGGGTGGTCAAACACTTTCATTTCCGGGAACAGTAGAAAAAGATTTTGCAATCTAGATAAGCTTCTTTTCATAGACTGAATCCTCTCCAAAAGGCATGTGAACTATTGATAGCCATCGACTTCTCGGAGCCAGTTTATTTTCTAAATTCTGATGCCTCGCGCGCCTAATATCCACTTTCATTTTCTACTCTTCATGGAAATAATGTTGATATTGTGGTGCTGTCAGTAAAAATGTGTAAATGGAAACTTACAAGGAAATTTGTTCTGACGCTACAAATGGTAAATAATTTTAGTCTGTTTATACTGATGAGGAAACTGATGTGTCTTCTTTGTCATTTTCCTCTTTCCCCCGTTATTACTCGCATCTACTTTTGAAAGCGCAGTCTGTGAAAAATGATAGCAGTTCATTTTTAACTGGGCATGGACACTAGATTTGCAAATAGCTTAATGGTATTGCAAGGTACCACCTAGCCCTCCATCTTCTTGGATGTTAAACAGCAGCCCTCTTATTTGTAAATCCAATTGTTTATTTCATACTCCATCTGTGTGGATCTCTTCTCTCACTGTCCCCTAGCCCATAGTCCGATGAAAACATTACAGGAACTTCACTTCAGGTTGAATACTCCACACCCTTTGTGAGATCCATTAATTTTTTCAACACTCAATAAACAATTTTTTAAAAGATTTTATTTATTTATTTTAGAGAGAAGGAGAACACATGCGAGTGAAGGAGGTTGTGTAGACGGGGAGGAAGAAGGAGAGAGAATGTGAAGCATACTCCAGGCTCAGTGCAGAGCCTGATCTCAATGGGGGAATCCTGAGCCAAAACCAAGAGTCCCACACAACCAACTGTGCCACCCAACCCCCCCATTTTTTTTTGGGTGCAACTTCCAGACAATCAATGAGGTTGGCATAACAGCTACAACAGCGAATAAAACAAATACAATCTAACAATATAAAGTTTACATTCTAGAGATAAAAATAGATGATGAATGGATTACTGATAGAGTGATTACACATTTCACAAATATTACAGAGAAGAAAACAAAGCACTAGAATAGAGAATAATGGTCTGCACTGGGTAAGATTTGATTCAGATAGGAGCTCACTAAAAGTTTGTTAAAGGTAACTTTTATTAAGCAGATAAAGTAGGAAGAGCAAAGCAGGCAAACAGGAGAGGTAGTGGGGAAATCCTTCCAAGCAGATGTAACATGAGATAAACAAGGGCTGAGTCAGGAAAGAGCTTAGTATACTCCAAAAACTGGGGATAGGGGGTGGGGAGAGACCAACAAGGCTGTAGTCCATGAGTGAGGAGGGAAATCATTCACCATGAGGTTGAAAAAATAATGGGTCATGTCACAAAGAGGCAGCAACTTGAATGTCTAGGAATGAAATTTCATACTTATTATGCTGGTTGACAAAGGAAATATTTAAACAGGAAGTGACATTTCCATTTTGATTTTTAAAAATCCATTCTTGCTACTGCACGGCAAGTAGATTAGGGTGAGATTTGGGTAAGAGTAGTTCAAGTGTGAGAAAATTCTGGCTTGCATTGTGATCCTAGTGGAGATACAGAGAGGATGACATATTCAAGACCTACTTTGGAAAGTGAATTGGTAAAATCTGCTGCTGGATTAGATGTAAAAATGAGGAAAATAATGTGATAAGTATTAACTAAATAAATACATAAATACATAAAATGACAAAAATTCAGAAATAGTAAAATTGAAACCACTATATCTGGTGCCTGCTTGGCTCAGTCAGAGGAGCGTGCAACTCTTGGAGTAGTAGGTTTGAGCCCCACCCTTGGTATAGAATGATTAAAATAAGTAAACTTAAAAGAAAAAAAAAAACCACCAAATCAATATAGAGTATGTAGTAAGAGTTTATTATGATGTAAGAATGGTTTGTGAACTAGGAGTTTAGCAATTTAGAAGTGATATGAAGCTTACCAACAGGGCTTTACAGGATGGCTTAGAAGGTGAAAACGAAGATGTTTAACCCTTACAGTGATTGGTTATTGCAATGGGGGCTTAATCTTCACAATGATAGGTTACAGTTTCTGCAGATGGCAGGGGACTGGTTAAAAGTGGTTTCTGATATCTTTAGGAAGATGACTTAAGTTTCTTTGTGATTATCAGAGGCATTTACAAGAGATGACTTAAGTTCTGACTATGTTCATGAAATAATCTAGATTTAGCTTTGCTTATATGGTTTAGATGGTTTTGTCTCCTCGAAAATCTCAAGTTCAGTCTTCATTTTGCATTTAATTCGAACAATGTCTAGATTTCTGCCATATGTCATTCAGATACAGCGGCGCCATTTCCCAAGGTTGGAAAGCTTAAAGCAGAGCCAACTGGAATCAAAGTCATTTTACAGTCCATTTAATTTTGAGATGACTCTGGGACATCAACTAGAATAGCATAGAGTTGCATATTTTTGTAACTCAGATATAAAGTTGAGTAACATGAGTTTAAGAGATTATTTATTCATGAGTAGATGAGATCACTTTGAAAAGGACTAGAAAAAGAAAACACATTATGATTCTCTGAGCAACTCAATGTTGTGTTTGAAAATAGTTTAAATTCTATATCTTATTGATTCATCCGAGTACAGACAATGTTTTTGTATATGTGCTTATGATAAAGCACTCTTTAATTCAGCTTATGTTTGTCTTCTACTGCTGTTCAAATGTTACAAACAGATACCATCGTAAGTTTAAACCTATATTACTTTAAGGAAAAAAAAAAAACCTTACATTTTATGAAATCATGGCACTGTCCAGATTTTTCTATTCAACACTTGCATTTTCACTGAATAATTGCACAGTGTTTAGTTTCCTTTGGCTAGTGGAGGCAAAAATTGAAATTTTAAAAGCTAGGATACAGGGGAAGGAAGGTGTTCTTTCTCTAGAAAAATATGCATAAACCTAATTTTGCTTTGCAATTTCTATTTGCCTCTGCCAAAGGCACACTTCTCAGGAATAATACTGTATATAAATCCCTTTATAATGCTAGTGCTTGAGGTAAGGATGTTCCAGCCAGATAAGTAGCAGGAGCCAACCTTGTTAGCAGATCAATGTGTTATAACAGATTTTAACTGAATATGGTAGTTGTGTTTGGGGGAAAAATAGCATCTGAGTGTTTTTTAAGATTAAAAAGAAATTTGCAGTCCATCTAAGCTCAATTTTACAGAAGAAGAAATTGAAGTTTGTCAAGGTTAAGTCCATTTTTCAAGGTCATACAGCTAGTTGTATTATCACTGTGGAACTTGAACTCAGGTCTACAGACTGGAGCCCCTGTCATGTACAAGCTGATGTGACACAGCATGCATATGCATCCATTGGAGTAGCCATTTGTACTGAGACTGTCTGTCTTTTGGTGATACTGTTGCTTAATTAAAGTTATAAACAATGCTATAACCAATTATCTCTTGTGGGTAAGAGAGGCCTCTTGAATTTGAGAACATAGGATCATCTTTGGGAAAGACACAGATCCAAAAATATATTTACTTTCTTCTACTATACTAGTTTTCATTCTTTCTGGGTTTTGAGCAGCTGCCCCTTTGATATTGTAACACTGAGGTTAAGAATATCAGGATTTAGAAAAGCACAAAATTAATCATCTCTACTTCACACATTGCTGAGGATTCTCTGTTACAAAGAACTTTTCAGAGTTGGATTTTGTTCTTCTTCCCCTAAAAATCCTAGAATTCTTAATTTCCTGAACATTTCATTCATTCATTCATTCATCATTCATTCATTCATGTGTTCAGCATTCTTTCATTCAACAAATATTTTTAAGCATGAATTTTGTGGTATATTTAATATTTAAAATACAGAGAATACATGAATGCAGAAGGGAAAAAAAAAAACAGCCCCCACATAGCTTATAGTATTGAATATGAAAGAGAAACTCACAACTAAGTGTATAATTATAAGTTCATAATTATAAGTTGTGATATGTGCTGTTTGAGAAATACCCAAGTGATATAATTACATTGGAAAGTATATTTAGACAGTAGGTTAAGGACATTCTAAATACAAATGGGGCTAGGAACAAACACAATAAGTATTCAGGCAACTGATGAAACAAAATATTTTGAAGAAAGCATAGAACATTCATTATTAAAAGTAATCATATTGAAGCATGTCATAAACAAGTGCAGGTTTTGTAATCTGGGTAAATATTTAAATTATTTTATATAAATGCAAATCATCAAATTACAAACTTCCTACAAGCAACCACAGGCACTGTTAGTCCTCTCCTTTTGATTTGTATAGTTGTCTGAAACATCAGTGAGTTGTCAATTTCCAAAGTATAGCACAATTCACTGTTGCAAACAGTTATATATTCACATAATTTCAGTTGTCAAAATTTAGAGGATGTTTTTCTGGAGGAGATTTTTTTTTTTCCTAAGTCTGCATATCTATACTTCTTGAATCATGAATAGGTGACTTTCCTAGACACAAAGGCTGTCAGATTTGAAAGAAAAGAAGAACAAAGCCTACTTTAACTGTGACTACTTGTGTGGTATATGGCAGAATATTTAACCTTTTTCAGCCTAAGTATCCTTATGTTTATAACAAAAAAGAAATTGCATCCATCATATAAGGCTGTGTAGAGGATGATATAATGAATAAAACAATGACCATGGAGACCAGAACAACACACATATGAAATATATAACAACTAATATCATCACTTCTGTCAATTATTATATTGCATTGTAATTGTTCAATTATTTTTCTCCTCAACTGGTCTGTGAATTGCTTGAGGGCTGGAGTAACTTTTTCAGTAGGGATTTACTTCTTTATTTTTGAATTAAGTACCGTAAATTTTAAAATTTAACCATCTTGAAGTTTTTAAAAGATATTAAGCATTTTCCTGCTTTCTTGTATAGAGTTTATTAGACTTAATGAATCCCTATTGGAATTCTTCCAGTCTTTTGTGAAAGACTGTTTTTTATTTAATATGTTTAATATCTCCATGCTCACTGGGCTCTTTGATTCCTTTTGCCTTCTTTGCTTTTACTCCTGTCTTTTCTCTGACCATGCACTATTACTTTTATTATATTGATACACAGTATACTTCAGTCTCTGCTCTTCATGATCATTTTTTTCTTCTAATCTTCTCTACACATACAAACCAGATTACCAATCTTGAATCTATTGCCTATATTATATGGATTCTGAGTTTAAATATTCCTATATATGCCAAGAGCATAAAGCTTACAGTATAGTCTTTTAGGCATTTAATTTTGCTATAATATGCTTTTAATGTTGTTTTCCTTACTTTTTTATTTGTAACCAACATGCCACTTAGTTTGGAAGGTTGATACTGTAAAGGTGAGATATTTATTACTTATACTATAATTGTAGTAAAATGGACATATTTTTTACTCAAGGTAGTGCACATGATGACACTTGGACATCTCATCCAACATTCTCATTATAGACATGAGGAAACAGTTAATTGACTTATCCAGTTATACAACTAGTTATGAGCAAATATGAAAATTGAGCTACCAGATTTTAACTAATTCTAGGTAATTTTTGTGTTATCTTATGTCAAACAACATTTTCCAGTGTCAGAAACTCTATCTAATGACAATTTTAATTATATATGATGATTAAAACATATTTTGGGGGGAGGGGCAGAGCGAGAGAGAGAGAGAATTTTATTAGGCTCCAGATTCAGCATGGAACCCGGCTGGGGGTTCAATCTCATGATCCCTAGATCGTGACCTCAGCCAAAACCAAGAGTCTAATGCTTAACTGACTAAGTCACTCAGTTGCCCCTTAAAACATATTTCCAAAATCGAAAGGAAATATAAGTTGTCAATAAGATGTGGTGCTGATCTAGCTAGCCATCACAATAAATATGAAAGATGAGTTCTTTAAGCTTATCTCATATTTCTTGGTTTGTTTTGTTGTTGAGATTCTAGGTCAGTCATTCTCTCTCCTAAAGTAAAAGCAGTCTTTCTCATTTCAAAGTCTATAAATACTTCCCCACTTTCCAATGTCTTGGCTGTCATTATGCCAAAATCTATGGGAACTGGGAAAGAAAGAAAGGCTCTCAAAGAATGCCTGTTATATTTTTGACCTATGAGCTTACTTCAGAGTCAGAATTCCTAAGAACATTTAGAGTATACTTCTCATGGTGTGACAGTTTTTAACTTACTAAGATTTCAGTGGCTTCATTGTGCCTATTTCCCCCAGATGCCTGTAGATCATAACAAAGTCAGGAATTAGAGATTCATTTTCTCCTCTCTTTTCTTCATAGTATCCAGGGTCTGCTATTCCATTCTATGGCATTTTATGTGCTTTGTAGTTAGTAATGTGTAAAATTTAGATTTAACACTTATCAATATGCTACTTCTATGTAAGTTCTGATAAGTGAGGGATAGGAGTTAGGCATGCAAACCTGGATTTGCAAACCAATTCATGGACTAGCAAATCACATTTTCTATAAAGGCAGCTAATCACTTTATTGGCAGAAGAGAGAATTTTGGAGAAGGCATTATTATGAGCCCTTTATAGGATATTGGTATAATGTTGGCTTTTAAACATTTATGGAAAAAGATACTTTATATTTTGGGTCATTATTTTAGGGAAATCTTCCAGAAACTAAAGACAGTAGGCATCATTTGCAAATTACAAGAAACTGACCAAAATGTATTAGCATATACACAAGAATTACTATCCAAAAAAAAAAAAGAAGAAGAAGATAAGCATGTATAATGAGCTAGTACCATATTCTGAAATAGTTAAAACCTTGAAAATAAAGTAGCATGGAATTAATGGTTTTATTCAAGGAAAGGACAATCTGGACATCAATCACATAGGCAGCATGAATGAACTTAGCAAGAGATAGGAACGTAATGACTTCCAGCAATGGCTGTCATCATAACTTAACATTTGCATAACTTAAAAATATCTGTGGAGTACTGGCTAGAATGATAATTCACAGTAGTTGTTACACTTTCCAAATAAAAATCTGCATTATCACATTTGATCCACACAAGTTGTCCAATGACAACTTGGCAGTTTCTTATCACCATTTTCATAAAAGAATATCTAGAGCTGGGTGATGACAAAATTTGAACTTGAACCTGTGTCCTTTGGGCTCAAATCTCAGGCTATTATAATCTATTATCTTTCTCTTTCTCAAGAGAAAATGGTAACTGATAAATTAAGTAATCGAATTTAACTCCTTATTGCTCTGTAATGTTGAACACATATGCAAACTTAGAAACACAGTGACTTTTTTCAATAAATTAAATTCTAAAATAGCAAATATTTTCAAAGTCAGGGTTAATAATATCAAAAAGCACCAAAAAGTCTCAATGCTGAAAATTACGGTCCCTTGACACTCCCTCATGGCAGCTTTGTTTTTCAAAGGCAAACATTTTTAACTACTTTAGTTTAACTTACTATTTTCTCCTCTCTTTACAAGGTGCATTTTTATCTGGATCATCTTCACGGACATTCAACTTCTTGTTTTTTATTTATTTTTTATTTTTATAAAGATTTTATTTATTTATTTGACACAGAGAGAGAGATCACAAGTAGGCAGAGAGGCAGGCAGAGCAAGAGGGGAAAGCACGCTCCCTGCTGAGCAGAGAGCTCCATGCAGGGCTTGATCCCAGAACCCAGAGACCATGACCTGAGCCAAAAGCAGAGGCTTAACTCACTGAGTCACCCAGGTGCCCCTGGATTGCTATTTTGTTTTTGTTTTTGTTTTTTTTTAATATTTTATTTATTTAACAGAGAGAGAGAGATCACAAGTAGGCAGAGAGGCAGGCAGAGAGAGAGAAGGGAAGCAGGCTCCCTGCTGAGCAGAGTGCCCGATGTGGGGCTCCATTCCAGGACCCTGAAATCATGACCTGAGCTGAAGGCAGAGGCTTAACCCACTGAGCCACCCAGGTGCCCCAACTGCTGTGTTTTTTAATTTCTTCTTTAGCTCCATGCACTTTAACCCAATTAAATGTAATTAATTAATTAATTAATGCAATTAAACCCATTTTAGGTTTATCCTAAACCCTTCCCAACTCAGACTTCCAGCAAGACAAATTCTAACTAGTACTGGCCTCAGCACCTCAGGTTTCCCCTTCTGTTAAAGAAAATTTAGTCATTTGTATATTTTCAACATTCATTAATCTGACTATATATAATATTTGTAAGTTATGCTTAGTACTTGTCCACGAATTCTTTAAAATCAACTTGAATAAACCTATACTTATTGAAAGCAGGTGGGTCCAGAAGGTCTTGCTTTGGGTTCTGAGGTGGTATAAAATACAAATGTACATGAAGGTGGGTTGTTACTGCCCTCTATCCATATATTTTATATTTTTCAATAGATTCCAACTCCTTTTAGAAAATACTATGTGTTAAGGAACTTAAAAAAAGAATTTTAGAAAGGCTCAAAGGAAAAACAACCCCATGCTAGTCTTTATTTATTTTTTTAAAGATTGATTGACTGAGAGAGAGAGAGAGCGCACAAGTGCAAGCCAGTCAGGGGCAGAAGGAGAGAGAGAGAGAATCTCAAGCAGACTCCTCTGTGAGCACAGAGCCAGAGCTGGGCTCCATCTCATAACCCTGAGATCATGACCTGAGCAAAAACCAAGAGTCAGACACTCAACCAACTGAGCCACATAGGTGCCCCTAACCCTATGCTAGTCTTTCATTCATCTCTGTACTTTTTTTTTTTTTTCTTTACCACAGAGAGCCACAGATATAAAAGGAGAAAAGGTTGCACATACAGACCTCAGGACACATTAAAACAATCATATGATTGCATACTCTTACCATAGTTTCCCTTATATTGCAGAAGTTGCAAAATCAAATTAAATTGCTTTGCATCTTAAAGGTATTTCTTTCTTCATTCTCCCTTTGACAACAAAACTACTCAAGATCCACTCATGATAGTCTATTCCCTTTTTGCATTTCAGCTTCTGGTAGCAGTCACAAACGCATTCCCATACTTTGGAAGGTGTATGCTAATATTGGGATAAGTTTATCAGTAGACATTAAAATGGAAAACGACGTGTGTTCAAATGAAAGGCAGTTTCATAAGGATCATCATTTAGCTGATGCAGTTGGGTTTCCAGATGTAGACATGTAAAAACTAGGACAAAAGATAGATAGCTTGTTCTAAGGTACACATACAGCAATGTGCCATGGGACCCTCTGATAGATCTCCAAATTACCTGGAGGTGACTCATTTTTAGTAATGAGTACCATGGGTTCATACCATAAAAAGGCAAGCACGTCTAAAAATAAAAGCAGTATATTGTGAACTCACAGGTAGATAAAGTCAGAAATATATGGAGTATATACTTCCATGAAAAAAAAACCTAACACATATTTTTTAATGTTTATTTTTCTTTCCATCTCATTTTGAAATCCCATAATATTGTTGGAAATACAAAATTACTACTAGACCAACAGCAAAGGAAAAATTATTATATGTGAGACTGATCTGGCAAGATAATGCAGGGAAGATTAATGGAAGCTCAAATCTATAGTGAAAATTCTGATAGAAAAGTAACAACTGCATATTATCATAGTATCTCCTCTGAGATACATATTAATTACAAGGAAAAAAAATGGCAACTTGATTATAGAGAGAGCCAGTAGTCACCATTTTAACCAAGTGACCAAGGTTAATACACACAGTAGTAAGATATATAGACACAATGTGCACCCTGATCTGATGAGCTGAGAAGGGCATAACACTTCTGTGGTGTTCAGTCAAATCATGAGGAAATCAGATAAACCCATTTTCTATACAACACTTGACTAGTACTATGCATAAGTGTGATAGTCATGAAAGACAAAAAGAACTGAGAACCTGTCCTAGAGTAGAGGAAACAAAGATATGGGTAATGAAATACAATGTAGGATTCTGAATAAATTTTAAAGACAAAGGAGGACATTATTAGAAAAAAATATAGAATAAGAAATTAGCAGAAAAGGACATTGGTAGAAGAACTACTAAAATGTGAATAGGTTTGGTAGTTTAAGTAATATGGTTGTACAAATATTGATTTGATGGTTTTAATGATCATATTATAGTTACATGTATATTGATGTTAGGAATCCTAAGAGAATGGTATATGGAAACTCTCTGTATGACATTGTAATAATTTGTAAGATTCTGTAAATATCAAATTATTTCAAAATAACAAGTAAAAATCATATCTTAAGTACTTATAAATAACAATAATCAGAAAAACATTTTATTTTTTTTTATTTTTTTTTAAAGATTTTATTTATTTATTTGACAGAGAGAAATCACAAGTAGGCAGAGAGGCAGGCAGAGAGAGAGGAGGAAGCAGGCTCCCTGCTGAGCAGAAAGCCCGATGTGGGGCTCAAACCCAGGACCTGGGATCATGACCTGAGCCGAAGGCAGCGGCTTAACCCACTGAGCCACCCAGGCGCCCCAGAAAAACATTTTAATACACTTTCCTATGGAGAGATATTATAATTTAAGGAAGTGTAGAAGTTGTAAATATGCATTTCAATAAATTACCACAAAGTGAGCACATTCATAAAACTACCACTTAGGTCAAAAAATAGAACAATATACCAGCAGCCTAGAGGTGTGCCTTATAATTCCTCCAAAAAGTTCCTTTGCATCTTCTCCCCAGTGTAACACTTGTACTGTTTTCCAATAGCATAAAGTTTGTTTCTCAATTTTATATCAGAGACTGTAATAATTCACAGGCTATCCAGTAATATATGAGAGTTTTCTTTGTTCCGTATCTTCACCAACACTTGGCTTTGTCTATTTAATTTTAACCATTCTTGTATGTGCAAGAGAGTTTAGAGTTTCTGTAGTAATTTTTTTTTAATTCCAGTGTTCCACATGGTGGAATTATGGCTGTGCAAAAACATCAATGAAAATGGGAATTCTTATAAACACTTTGAAATGATTCTGCACACGGGACTACTTTTACATTAATCACAATCTGATGTCCCGTTTACAGGTCCCAGAGGAAGTCAGACCTTTCCCAGAAGATTTGTCTTATAGAGACAAAATAAATAGCATTGCATACAATGTGATTTGGGATCATTTAGGTGTTGCATGCTTTTATTTTATGGTAAGATTATTTCAACCATTTACTTTTTAAGCACGACACAAAACACACACACATAAAAATAGAACATTCTCTCATGAAAAGAGGGACTAATAGCTCTTTTAAAGGTACAGGTATTTTGTACTAATTTTATTTCAGTCCTCGGCTACCTTGATTAGTACACATGTTATAATTTTCCAAATAGAAATAATAGCCCCATTTATCAACACCATAGATTGATAAATCCAAAAATCTTCTCTAAAACATCTAAAGACATTTGTAAATGACTTAAACCTTCCCTTACTAGCCTGCTAAAGCCTGCATGAATATATCACAATGATTTGGTATAAAATAGAACTATACTTCTTTTAGTAAACAAGATATAGCAAGAATGACTAATAAAGAATAACAAGGAAAATGATAATGGACATTTAGATATATCTTAAACAATTTATAAATGTATTTTTTATTATTTCTCAACAGTCTTAAAAGATTTTGTTATGTTCTCAGTAGTGCATTCAGCCCCAGAAAGTTATAAATGTCAATATGGAATTTGATAAAATTCCATACTCTATACTCAGAGTATATCTATCACAGTGTGATTTTTGCTCCCCAAAAATAGAAAAAAGGAAAGAAATCAGTTTATTGCTGCCTCACGTTATTATCATGTGTATCCTACAGCTGAGAAAACAGATTACATGTAAAAGGCCACAAGGCTAGTATATGGCAAAGCTTTCAACTCAAAGTAAACTTTTAATTAAGCCCCATTATAGTATGTCCACGTGCTCAGCACTACAGTGCATTCTGTAGGGTATGTACCTAGTTACATCCCCCGCTCAGGAAGCAAGGAAAAACCAAACCAGTGCTTTTGAACTAACAGAATCAACCGTGAACTTCATTAGACATCCAACAGCTGAACTGCGTACTTTCTTACTGTCTACTGTCTCTCCTCCTCCCACATTTCCCTTCCTCCCTATTCCCACCTGCAGTCCTTCCCTTTTTTTTCTCCTCAAGTCATTGAGAAATAAGCATTTGGGATAAGAACAGTTAGCTATAAGCCAAGTATCTTCAGAATACAACTTTATGGGTGCCTGGGTGGCTCAGTGGGTTAAGCTGCTGCCTTCGGCTCAAGTCATGATCTCGGGGTCCTGGGATCGAGTACCGCATCGGGCTCTCTGCTCAGCCGGAAGCCTGCTTCCCTTCCTCTCTCTCTCTGCCTGCCTCTCTGCCTACTTGTGATCTCTCTCTGTCAAATAAATAAATAAATAAATAAATCTTAAAAAAAAAAAGAATACAACTTTATTAGGGTTACCGGGGTTTTTGGTATATAAGGTTTCTGGTTACCAAACCGGAAAGAAATTGGTATTTCTCAGCTTGGTTGCACAAGAAGATACACAGGAATGTTGGTCCGATCCTGATCTTACTGTTGATACAAAGGCCAACTCAGTTCTGGAATATGAGAGATGAGAGTAAGAATTGAACTTGCTACATCAGGCAGCTGGAGCTGTACTTCTCCATATGTGTCCAGCTTTTGCAATAAGATTTGGCTATTATTTGCCAACCTGGCACCAATAGTGGTATACCTTCCTCTTATTGCTACTTCTGCCAAAATAACAGGTTTTCATCTCTGAAAATTGACAGTAATAATCTACTTCCCTTCCTACTTGCACCACTTTATTCCTGTGTATATGTGTATCTTGTTTAACTTTGATTTCTTTTTATTTGAGAAAGGACACTTACGTATTTGTTATGTATGTAAATAAAAACAAGGTTTGACTTCATGGACTAGAAGACTCTAAAATAAACAAAATGAAATTTTATTTCCCTGGCATAGGTGATAGGCAGTCAGAGGTTGGCATAGCACTTCAATAATAGCAACAGGGATGTTTCTTTTTAATATCATAGTCTGCTATCCTGAAAGCCATCTCATAGTGAAATATGGCTTTTGAAATGATAACAAAAAATAATAATAAAGATGAGGAATCATGTGTTCACTCTCTTTAAGGAATCTCCTGCTGGAAATGATAAACAAACAAACAAAAACCCTTCCAGTTATATTTCCTTTGCCAGAACATAGTCACTAAGTCAAATCTAACTCTGAGAGAGGACAGAAAAACAATCTCATAATTGGGTGTTTACATAGTAGCTATATTTGGCAAAGCTTACAATTATATGTCTGTGTATATATAATAATATATAGGTGTGCATAATATATATGTATATTCCAAAATGCAAATAAGCTGGAATATGTATATCCTACATTTGTGCTAATGTTCAGTGTAACAAGACCTCCATATCTGTTGAAGGAACATTTCCTTAAGTCAAAATATTACCCACAGAGTAGAAGCAATTGAGTATCAAACATTTCGAATTGATTAGTTATAAAATGCAACTTTTCACAACAAATTTAAAAATTAATAACAGCAGAAGCTAAAAAAACACAATCATAAAAATACCACTGATTCAGTACTAAATGACACAGCTAAAAAAAAAGGCAGAGGGAGAAATAATTAAAACTTTGGATTATAAGAAAAATTATAAAATATCAATAATTTTGTGTTTATGATATTATGACATATGGATGTTTTTATATTTTAAATGCACATATCATTTGGAAACAAATTTTTGAAAAGAGCTATTCTAGAAAGCTATCAACATAATAAAAATACTTTGTTATTCAATAAATAGCTTTTTTTCAGAAGTTATATTATTTTATTTAAGACTAAGCTTTCAGGTTAAGAAATGTCCCAGTATGGATAATAAACTGTATGGTTCTAAGTATTGTTCAGTGACAGTATTTTGAGTCAAATTTTCTGATACATCTATTTTGAATTCTTTTTATATAATTAAATGAGATACCATTTTATCATTATATATTATTTTTATAATTATATATGTGTTTATTATATAAAATGAGACCATTAATTCTAATAATGAATTTTTATAAAACGTCTGCTTAAACCTCCCTGTTGACCATTTACCTAAGAGAACAAAGAAACCTCTCATAAGTAAAGATAGTATACAAGTTCCAACACTCCATTCAAACATTCATTCAAATTTATATGTTTGTTCATTCACTTTAAAAATATTATTATATAGGGGCACCTGAATGTTGCAGTTGGTTAAGTCTCTTGATTTCAGCTCAGCTCAGGTCATGATCTCAGGGTCAGAGGATCGAACCCCGTGTCAGGCTCCCAGCTTAGTGGGGGTTCCGCTTGAGATCCTCTTTCTCCCTCTGCCTCTATCCCCACGTGTTTGCTCTCTCTCTTTCAAATAAATAATCTTTTAAAAAATATATAATGATACATCATTTCCCAAAATATAGCCAGTACTAAAATAAAATAAGTTAAATACAAAAAAAGAGCAAGTTTCTTCTGTGGTGTCAGTATGTGTTTAGGATGAAACATGATAGAACTGGGGTTTAGTTTAGTTGGCTTTTTTGTTATTACTGACATTGATGGAGTTTGTATTTTCTCAGTTTCTCCCTTTACAGCATAGTCCTTTGTGTACACAACTGAAAAGACTACTGATGAAAGAAAAAGTAGACAAATAGCAAAAAAGCCCATACTTTCAAAGTTTACCCATTTCCTCTTGTAGCTGCAGACTCTATCCACTGCTTTGCTGTATCACAGATTCTATCTCTTACCTATTTCTATTCCTTCTTAGTTATGCTATAATCATAAAATGCTCCCAACTAAAAATGTCAGGTGAAAGTTAATTATATTAAGATATATTAAAAATTACATTCCTAAATTAAATGAAAGGACCTATTTTATTTTCTCAACAGAACAAACAAAACACAGCTATTTTTTTTACTTGATAGCACTATTTCATATTAGGCACAAAAAGGTAGCTATACAAAGTCAAACCTGAAAAATTAAGGCAAAGACAAAAAGAACACTGACTAAGATTTAGAAAATTGAAGCAAAAGACCAGCTTTACCATTAACTATATAATCTTGGTCTATATACTTTACCTTTTAAACCTGACATTTTCCCACAGTACACACAGAAAATATTTATCTTTCAATATTATTTGAAAATTCAATTGAAATGATGCATTTGCATTTGTACATTTGTACAGAATTGACACTATAAAATTAAATATGAACATCAATAATTTAAAGAATATTGGTAGAAATAAAAATAAGCAATATTTCAGAAACAGGAGATTCTACGAATCGATATACCAATTTCCCCATTCAAGTAGTGGTATTTTTAGCAATTCTGTTTTAAAGAGAATATGTACAAAGAAATTCCCTTAGGAAATTTTTTTATTTGTTTTTAATCTCAGAGTAATGTTCTCTTTAATTTGACATTTTATATGTTGGAGAAGATTAAAGGCAAGCCATGCCCCAGAGTTATTTAACTATATTGTGTAATTGTAAATTTATCAGCAGTTTCAGAAGTAATGGCGATTTCTTTAAAAAAAAAATAGCAATAATTCTCAAAAACAGAATACCATTTAAAATGCAACTTGCCCTTCTCCTTTCCCCATCCCTCCATTCTCATAAAGAGGAATTGCAATGGGATTTATGTGACAATGTTGCTAATGCTCTGGGAGGGAAGAGACAAAGCAAGTCTCAGAGCCTTCCAGGTCTGCACCAATTCTGCTATGCCAACTGCAAAGATAAAAAGCACAACTTGTTTTTGTTGGTAAAGTCAGCAGATGTGACTTGAAGACAAATAGGGAGCAGATGTGATGAGTTAGATTGTTTGCTTTTACATAGACAAATGTGGCTGTAGCCATCATAACTGGGAAATGCTTTAGCTGCAGAATCCGCTCTGTATCATAAGTACCAAGCTTATGTTTCTTACCCTCTGGGCGGTTCTAAGGGAAGCATAGAGAATGCACCAAACCCCTGAGCTCTCATCGGAAAATGTTAAGTCAAGCAAAATTAACTTTGAAAAATGATTTTAAAAGTATGCGTTGCCTTTTACACAGATCATAACGAAATGCACTCTCTTGGAGTTTTTGTTGTTAAAAAAAGAAAGAAAAGAAAGAACAAAACAAAATGAAAAAAAAAGATGTTTGGCAGAACTGGCGTGGAAAAAGATTTAAAATGCAACAGTTGCTTTGATGGAGTTGGGAGATAAGAAGTGTTGGGAAAAAATAAAAAACACAATCTGTTATTAGATTTGGTGGGCCATTTCTGAAGGTGATATTTATTTCCTGGGAAAAGTCCAATAGGCTCAGTTATCGAACTTCTGACCTTTCCTTCTAAACATTGCGGGAAGCTGCTGATCATCTGTGCCTTTGTTGTTGTGGATGCTGGGTTGCATCTTCTTAAGGCAGAGAAAAGGCAAGGCATATCCCTATTGCCATCTGGAATCTCTCAACTCAAATCAGAAAATCTAAGGGAAGAATTCTATCAATTCTGAAAGCCAGGTCTGCTATTAACTTTTGCCCCCATCCTTTACTATGTCTGAGTGATACCCTAGGCAGGCAGCTAACACAGTGAATGGCATAACGATGAATTACTTTTCATCTTCTCTTTTCTTTTTTCAACATATAATATATAAGCTTAAAGAATAATTAAAGCATGGGGGCGCCTGGATGGCTCAGTGGGTTAAAGCCTCTGCCTTCGGCTCAGATCATGATCCCTGGGTCCTGGGATTGAGCCCCACATAGGGCTCTCTGCTCAGCAGGGAGCCTGCTTCCTCCCCTCTCTCTCTGCCTGCCTCTCTGCCTACTAGTAATCTCTGTCTGTCAAATAAGTAAATAAAATCTTTAAAAAAAAAAAGAATAATTAAAGCATGAACATTCATTTTTTTCCCCCTATACTCAGCTTATTGTTTTCTTTTTATTCTGGATATAGTGAGAGTCCCATTGTTTGAGAACCCAAATTGTCCTGACATTCTATTTTACTTTATATGCCCCAAAATGAAGTAATGCCTTGCAGGCATGTATCTTACTATTACCTTTGATGTAGACTGTCAAACTCAGTGCAAGCATGTAGCAGCTAGAACACTATCCAGACACCTAAGAGGAACTGACAATAGTATATTCTAATGCAAATTACATTTGTATTCAAGAGGGATGTGATAGAACATTCTTCTCATATATGACTATGCTTAATTTCTATGAATAGTGTTAAAATTTAAATGAATCATGACATCCCTTAGCCCACAAAAGGTGGCAACAATGATATTTTCTGTCTATCCTGAATTCTGTCTTAACTAGTTATTAGTTTTGTGAGCCTCCATTCAAATATAAAATGAAGACTGTAATATCTAACCTCTTGGGAGTCGAAGAAGATGAAATCATGTCATATTGGTAGAAAGCTTTGAGTCCGCAGCATAACTCAGTGTCAAGTAGTGCACAACTACACCATGATGGCCTGATTCTGACTCCTACGAGGCCAGTGATTGCAGAAGCTCCTTAACCTTCCAAGCTTCAGTGTCTTTATCTATGGAATAATAACTACATCTTCAAATGTTTGAAAATTAAATAATAATTGAGGAAGTGATTTAGGATGGTGCCTGGCTGGAGAAAGAGTAGGCTTAATAAATGTTAGCTGTTCATCTTAATCCTCTGTTTCATTCCTTCTTCTCAATTAATCTCCTGCAGCCTTTACAGTGATTAATACAGTTCGCCCTCATTTTATTATGCTGTGCTTTATTGCACTTCACAGATGCTGCTTTTTTTTTTTTTTTTTTTTTTCAATTCGAAGGTTCAAGACCTCAGTGGAGGCAGTAACTGCAGATGTGGTGGAAACAGCAAAAGAACCGAAGGTAGAAGTGAAGCCTGAAGATGTGAATGACTTGCTATAATCTCATGACGGAAACGCTAATAGCTGAAGAACTGGTTCTTACAAGTGAGCAAAGAAAGTGATTTCTGGAGATAGAATCTACTCCAGATGAAGATGCTGCGAGGACTATTAACAGCAACAGATTTAGAGTATTACATAAACTTAGTTGATAAACCAGAGTCAGGGTTCTAGAAGACTGACTCAGATATTGGAGGAAGTTCAACTGTGGCTAAAATGCCATCAAACAGCATCACATGCTACAGAGAAATTGTTTATAAGAGTCAGCCAGGGGGCATCTAGGTAGCTCAGTGGGTTAAAGCCTCTGTCTTCAGCTCAGGTCATGATCTCAGGGTCCTGGGATTGAGCCCCACATCAGACTCTCTGCTCAGCAGGGAGCCTGCTTCCCTTTCTCTCTCTCTGCCTGCCTCTCTGCCTACTTATGATCTCTATCAAATAAACAAATAAAATCTTAAAAAAAAATAAATAAAATAAAAAATAAATAAAAGAGTCAGTTAATAGAACAAACCTCATTGTTGTCTTCTTTAAGAAATTTCCACAGCCACCCCAATCTTGAGCCACTGTTACCCAGATTAGGCAGTAGCCATCAACATGGAGGCAAGACCCTTCACTAGCAAAAAAAATACATATATTTTTTTAATTAACTATTTGCTGAAACCTCAGATGATGGTTAGCATATTTTAGCAAGAAAGTACTTTTGAATTAAAGTATATACATTGTTTTAGATGAAATGCTATTACAAAGTTAAAAGTAATTTTTTAAGTATAATGTAAACATAATTTTAATACGCACTGGGAAAGCCCTCAAAAGATCAGTTGAGTTGCTTTATTATGCTGTTTGCTTTATTGGGGTGGTCTGGAACCCGTGATATCTCTGTGATAAGGCTGTATGTCATTGGCCCACTATACCTGGAGACCTTTCTGACATCTATCTATTTCTAGATCCCCATGGCCTGCAGCTGGCCCTGAGTGTCTGATTTGTGAATTTTGTCTGAATGCATTGCCACCATGTTTCATGAACTCTCTGGTCGACATCACTCCTCTACAAGGCAGGCACATGTATTCTAGGTGCTTGTTCTATGCTCCTAGCCTTCAGAGCCTGTTGCTTGTCCTGAGCTAAAGAGAGGTTACACTATAATATTAAGCAGCCCTTACTTAATTTGTGACTACAATTAAAACATAGCTTTATAAAGTTAACTCTGAATTTATTGCTTTATTTTATGGGAGGTGGGGCACAAAGAGCCACAGAGAAGATAATATACTCTATTTGTTCTCCAATCCACCCAACGTTCTATATCACTCTGTGGGAGCAACAGCCTCTTCTACATAATTAACTTTTAAATGTATAAAGACCTTTTCACCCAATAAGTCTAAGAAAGTACTGAAGTTCTAAGCTTGCTGGATACACGAGATAGTAGAAATTAGAAAATGACAGCTTTCATCCGGGGTTAGCTAGTTATATGCTAAGTTACTCAATAATAAGTTATGTATCTGCTTTGAACTTCAACTTGCTTATCTGCAAATTAGAAATGGTAAAGCACCTCCTCCAATTTCTTCATAGTGTTCCTTCGTTGAACATATAAGTGCCTGTTCAATTTCCTCTCCCCACTAAGTACACCCATTATCTCCAGGGACTTTACTTTCTATGACAGTCATCTCAAACTATATTCTTGTTCCTCTCTCCCACATTGTTAGCAATTGCTTTCTTTTTCACTCCATAACAGCTATGTTTCATTTGGTCCTCATCCCAGATCTTGTCATCATCAATAATCACTGATTTAATCATGCAACATTCTGACCACACACTGTATTTCTTCCACACTATCTTGATTGTCAGTCTGTATCTACAGAACTCAGAGTCTTTTGAAGTCTGTTTCCTTGTACTCCATGATTCCGCATCCTTCTTTACTTCCTTTTTTTTTTTTTTCCAGCTAAGATTCTTTGGTCTGCTATTTCATTAAGACTTTTGCCAATACTATGACTCACTTTGATATTTTTAATTTTTATACCCACCTAGCAAAATACCAAGCCAAGACTCAACTATTCTATACTCTTTCTTCAAGTGTATGTTTCAATAGCAGGAACTACTGGAGAAATCACAATTTGTTACTATAAATTCATAATTATGAACTTCAAACATGCTCTCAGATGGTGTGCAAATACTACTTCATTCTACAGAAAAACCCAGACATAAAAATAAACACAACTAATATTTTCTGGTACTCACCACCTTATAGGTATGTAATATAGAGAGATAGATGACATATAGATATACAAATTTGTAACATAGAAATAATTTTAGAAAGTACTACTTTTCTAGTAGTACTAGAAAAAAAAAGTGCTACATACTACATTTTAGCTAATATCATCAAACTTAAATATATATGAATTTAACCAAAGATGAAGAACATTTAATGAATTTGAATGAGTTCTGAGATTCTAAGAAATTTTCCTAACGATACGGTTGTCATCACAGACTTTACACTGAAGTTTTAAATTTTAGATATTAATGTCTATCTTCCCCTTCTTCACAAACTACCCATTTCCTGCTAGTAATTTTACTGTGTTGAGTTTGTGCTTTTGTAACCATCATTCCCCAGTTGTTTAATTTCAATTTTACATTTATATGGATAGGATACTCAAGTTATTTCTTATCTTAATGAGTTTATTGTTAAGATCTTTGTTATTCATATACTTTTGCCTGGATCTTATGGTCCAGAGCTGTTACTTGTTGAGTTTGGTTTGGTTTTCATTTTGTTTCTATATTTCAAATATATTGAGCTCTACAATATCTACATTCTTGCAACTTCAAAAAATTTATTTCATTCGTCTTTATACATTGCTCAGATCCTCCCTTAGAATAAAGGCTTCAAGAAGGCAGAGAATTGTCTGGTTCCCTGCTCAGTTTCTAAGGGCCATAACAACAATTGGACATGGTAGGAATCCTATAAATATTTATTTAATGAGTGAATATAATAAAACCCCTGGTAGGGTTTAGAACTATATCAGACATTTCCCAAAATGTTCAGAATGACTCAAGTCACATGGGATGGGAAATTGGTTATCTAAGATATTAAATGACAAAAACCTTAGTGGTTTCTGTTGAAAGTTTAAATGTTTCATGGTTAAGAGAAAGATACCATTTTAAATATGCGTTGCCTTAGAAAGGGCTTCTGTTTACAGACAAATGCTGACAGCAAAGTTACCACAGAATTTATAGAAATGTTGGCTGTTAAGAGAGAAGCAGAGACATAAAGGCCCTTTTAGGCACACAAGATGATTGAAACAGTCTCACACCTAAAAACATGTTTTTCTCTAATTTTACAAAAGGTGATAGAAGTAATGTCAGACACAACTCAGATGATATGTGCAATTAAGAGAAACTATAATGACAGTTTGAGAAGTGGCAGTCACTTGTTCTAAAAAGGAAAGCGCTTAAGAAGAATGTCTACTCTACTCTCCATAAACCCATGAAATAAGGAAGAATATCCCTGGCATTTGGTACTTAATAATGCATATATATCTTTGTGGTATCTTTTATGAATTAAATGTGTATTTGCAGATTTATTTATCACAAACATGTCAGGTTAAATAGTTACCGACATTTTTAAAGTGAAGTTACTGAGGCTAAGATCTTTATATTATTAGCCAAGAAAATATAACAGATATGTGAGAGAGGTACATTTTATACTCAAGTCAATCTTCTGACTACATATCAATTCTTCTACCTCTGTGAGCTTTCTCTTCTAGTTTGCAAGTAATCGATGCCAGTATCATGTATTTATGATTACTTGGGTTATAGGACTCCAGCCTGTCCTTTGAATTCTACATATTCCTGATAAACACTGGACATAAAGCAACCTTAAAACAAAAGAAATTGTGGTGAATGTTAGACAAAGAGTAGAATTTAGTGAGAATCATTTCAAAATAATTAGGAAATACTCCATTGTAAATACATGCTTGAATTGATTTTTTTTAATTAAACTATAATTAACTTACAATATCCTATTAGGTGTATAACATCTAATATACACCTATTCAGGTGTATATCATCATAGTCCATCACTATGCAGTGTTATTACAATGTTAATGACTATATTCCTTATGCTACACCTTACATCCACATGGCTTATTTATTTTATAATTGGAAGTTTATACCTCTTAATCTCTTTCAAATATTTCTCTTCCCCTCCCCCCGCTCTGGTAATCAATAGTTTGTTTCTTGTTTCTATGAGTCTGCTTCTATACTGTTTTGTTTGTTTTGCTTTTGTAGATTCCACATATAAGTGAAATCAAATGGGATTTTTCTTGTCTAATTTATTGCACTTAGCATAATACCCTATAGGTCCATCCACGTTGTAACAAATGGCAAGATTTTATTATTTTTTATGCCTGAGTAATATTGTAATGTGTGTGTATACACACGAATGCGTATTTGAAACAAGTGAACACATATTTTTAAGTGTCTTAACTTAACTTAACCAACTATCTTGGTCCTCAGTCCCCTTGTCCATCAATGTCTGTAACAAGAGAATTTATAATCTACCCACAGAATCTGGAAATCCGTCTGCTGGCAAATACTCTAACTGTAGGCACATGCACCTAAAAGAATGTTCCACATCTAAGAGTTGTTAATCCAGAGGGACTTTCTCAGTTATTTTGAAATGATCCTGACCAAATTCTACTATTTATGTAATATTAACTACCATTTATTTTAAGATTCTTTTAGTGTCCTTGATGTTCATCAGGAACATCTGAAATAATGCATTCAAGGACAAGCTTTACTTGCATAATCTGAGTAATCAGAAATACAGGATACCTGCATCAACAATTTATAAACTAGAAAACCCACAGAAGTATAAGAACTGGGAAAAGTCACAGGGTTAACTGTAACTTCAAATGAAACTCCTCAAGTATCTTTATTTAGAGGCTTAATTTGAAGTGTTGCGAAAGAAAAAGAGAAACTAAGTTTATCTGAAATAGTTAGCATCCTATAAGAGTGAAGAAATTCTTAGAGATTATTATCATATCAAGTGCTACTACAATAATAACTGAAATTCAGGAGCATCTGGGTGGCTCAGTGGGTTAAAGCCTCTGCCTTCAGCTCAGGTCATGATCCCAGAGTCCTGGAATCGAGCCCCACATCCTGCTCTCTGCTCTGCGGGGAGCCTGCTTCCTCCTCTCTCTGCCTGCCTCTCTGCCTACTTGTGATCTCTCTGTCAAATAAATAAATAAAATCTTAAAAAAATAACAAATTCATTGTTTTTCATGATATATCTGCATCTTTAATCTTTTGCTAATAGCACCTGCAAAAAACATTAACTAATGGTTTAAGCAGCCCCACCTCCCATGGTAAATCAAGGTTATAACAAGGTCTGGAACTCTTGTTACTGTTTTCATTTCTTTCTTGCAGTGCTATTTTGTTACAAGTTATCAATAGAGCCCCGAACTGAAGCTTTCATTTTTCTGGAGTCAGCAGCAGTGGAATGATTCAAACAGAGTGGGAAAAGAGACATCACGTCAACAACTTCATCAAGGTTTATTTTTCATTCCTTCCACAGTCTTGTTGCTGAAATATGGTCTGACTGCTTTGCTGTATCATGGGGAAAGCAGCAGCAGAATGTGATTCAAAGCAAGCAGTTTCATGGTCTCACTGATGTAAAGAGGAGAAAAATTTGTTTTGGGCTGTTTACTGTTCTGAATAGCAATCAGTAGTTTGCACGTGTAGGTAAAGCCAGCTGTTAAATATATCATAGATGTATTCTATATTAATATTTATTGAAAAAATAGATCTTGGAGTCAGAGTTAGTCTCTAACAAGTTCCTTAACTCAATCTGGATATAATTTTCCTTAAGTATATAAAATGGGAGCCCAATTCCTAAGATTCCTTCTGGTTCTAACATCTTAAGTTTCTATATAGTTTTCATTTACATAAATACATAAATCTAATGGTTGGATTCATCAGAATTTTATGTTATTCTTATTTCTACACCATTATTCTCTCAGATTAAGTAATATCAAAAACCCTCTTTTAAATTACTATTTTTAAAAACTTTTACACAGTGAAGGAAACTGTCAATAAAAAGAAAAGACAATCTACTGATTGGGAGAAGATATTTACAAATGATATATCCATAAGGAGTTAATATGCAAAATATATAAAGAATATATATAACTCAACACAAAACAAAACAAAACAAAACAAAACAAAAAAAAACCCCACAAAGAATTTGATTAAAAATGGGCAGAGGACACAGTTATTTTTCCAAAAAAGACATACGGATGATCAACAGACACATGAAAAGATGTTCAACACCACTAATTATTAGAGATGTGCAAACCAAAACCACAATGAGATATTACCTTACACCTGTCAAAATGCCCAGAATCAAAAAGACAAGAAGTAACAGTGTTGGTGATAATGTGGAGAAAAAGAAACCGTTGTGTACTGTTGGTGAGAATATAAATTGGTGCAGCCACTGTGGAAAATAGTACACAGCTATCTCAAAAAATTAAAAATAAAAATACTATATGATCCAGTAATTCTACTACTAAATATTTATCCAAAGAAAACAAAAAAACCCCACTAATTTGAAAAGATATACGTATCCCCATGTTTAGTACAGCATCATGTACAACAGCCAGGATATGGAAGCAACCCAAGTGTCTGTTGACAAACAAATGAATAAAGAAGGTCTCACACACACACACACACACACACACACACACACACACACACACAAAGAACATTACTCAGCCAGGAAAAAAGGATGAGATCTTTCCACCTGCAGCAACATGGATGGATGTAGAGAGTATTGTGATAAGGGAAAACTCAAACAGAGAAAGACAAATACCATATGATTTCACTCACATGTGGAATCTAAAAAATAAAACAAATGAACAAACAATAAAGCCAAAATAGACCTAAAAATAACAGGGAACACACTGATGGTTGCCTGGGGGTGGGGAGATGGTGGGCAAAATGGATGAAAGGGAGTGGGAGGTCTAGGCTTCCAGTTATGGGATGAATGTCACAGGGATAAAAGGTACAGCATAAAGAGTACAGTCAATGGTATTTTGTATGGTAACAGATGGCAGCTATGGTAACAGACGTTACCATAACATTGCATAGTAACAGATGGCAGCTACACTTAATGAGCACAATGTGCCATACAGAGTTGTCAAGTCACTATGTTGTACACCTGAAACAAATGTAACATTGTGTGTCAACTACACGTCAATAAAAATATTATTTTAATTTTGATAAAATACACATAATATAAAATTTATCATTTTCATCATTTTTAAGTCTATAGTCACAAATGTTAATTTTATTTACATTTTTCTTTCATTAATCTCTGGAATTTTTCATCTTACAAATCTGAAATGTTATACCCATTAAATAACAACTCTCCATTTCCTTCTTTTTCTACTCCCTGGAAAACATCACCTACTTTTTGTTGTGTTGCTACTATTATTATTACTATTATTAACAGAACACTTAATATGAGGTCTAGTCTCATGACTGGCTTATTATTTTATTTAGTATAATGTCCTCCAGGTTCATTTGTGTTGTCAGACATGGCATGGTTTCCTTCTTTTTTCAAGGGTAAATAATATTCCATTGTATGTATATGACATATTTTCTTTATCCACTCATCTGTCACCAGACTTTTTGATTGTGTCCGTATCTCAGCTATTGTGAATAATGGTGCAGTGGACATGGGAGTGTGTATGTCATTCTACTTTTTATCTCTAAGAGTTTAACTACTCTAGACACATGGTACATAAATAAAATCATAGAGCATTATGACCGTTTTATTTCACTTAGCATTTTCTATTCCCCTGTATTTCATATTTATGGAAGAGTGGCCAGGTTTTATTAAACTAGAAAGGAAGCATCACCAGGCTGAACCTGGTGGCATACAATGAGAGTGGATTTTTAAATTATTATCTCTCATGGTTTTGAGGATGGACTGGGTCTAGCTGGTCAGTTCTAGTTCGGAAGTTCTTCACATAATTATAGTCAGACAGTAGCTGGGGCTGGATAATCTCAAAGACTTCCTCATTTAAAGAAGGCTTTTGATGCTGGCTCTCAGCTCGGCTTTTGTGGAGTCTGTTGGTCAAAGCAGCTATATTCAGACTTTATAGGTGAAATGAGCATTATCATAACATAGCAGTTGGGTTCAATGGACAGGAATCCAAAAGAGTAAGGGGTAAGATGTATGACCATGTATCATCTTACCCTGGAAATCACAAAGTATCACTTCTAAGATGCTCTCTTCATTAGAAGCTAGGTGTTAAGATGGTCAAAGGGAGAAGAAATATACTACCAGATGCAAGAAGAAAGGAATTACTCTAGATCTCAAAAGGAAAATGGCAAAGGATGAGGAAGCATGTTTAAAACCACAATGAACAGTGTCAGATGAGAACATGTGTTTATTTTAATGCCATTATATATATTTCTGCTTCTCCTAATTGTGTTGTTAGGTTTATACAAATTATAAACATTTGTCTGACCTTTTGATAATGGTCACTAGAAAACACCAAAATAGAAAAATGTCATACCGATTGTTCCTAGGTGGCAAAAGCTCAAAATAACAGGGATAAAGTACCAGGATAACAGTAATCTTCTCAAATACACATTTTCTGATTTGGGACAAGAGGATCCTTCCATAGGCTGACTCTTCCCTGATCACTTATGGTTACCAAGGTAGCAGCATGGCAGGATCTAGGATGGTGATATACTGCAATGCTACGAAGTACATGAAAACAAGGTGGCGGGTAGCTGTGTCTTATGGCATGGTGCTTGGGTACTAGAATATCAAACAAATATCCTAGGAACATGTAGCTTTCATTGTATTTTGGTCCACTTGTACCTGTAAGGTGTTTGGGTTTTAAAATGTCCTCCAGATAACTATGATTTGCTTTTTTAGCATTCATTAAATTGTATCTTTTTTTTCAAAAGAATAAATATCTACATTAGTGAAATGCTCAAGAAGAGAAGATGAAAAGCTGATGTACTGCACTGTTTATGATATAAAGTAATTCCAAGCAAGATAAAGATGTGCCTAACGGGGACTTTACAAACTGTTATCTGCATACTTTATTTTTTAATAATTCCTTTTTATAAAATACTTATGAATAGTTACAACACCATATTTTCTCTGAAAATAGATAATTCTTTTCATTATTAGATGTACACAATTTAATTAAAAGTTACTTTCTTCATAAATAATATACATACAAAATTAGTCCATGCTCTCTATTACTGATTCAGTTTATAGGATAAAAAATTCATTCACACATACATTTGTATGTGTATTGATTGACACACCTTATTTATATACATGTACAGTATATATTCACTGTGGGACATAGAAAAACAAGAGATTTTTATTACTTATTTACATTTGTAGAGATAATCATACAATCAAAAGAAATCAATATATAAAAAAGATCAAATTAGTAAAAAATAATAATAATTAGTAACACGTACTGGTGTTTTTAAATGGTGCTTGAAACAAATATATATTGTGTACATTTTTCAGTTGGGGAAACTAGGTTTGGGTCTTAGAAGGGTTGTCATTCCTTCAGTGACTGTCAATTCAAACAAATGTCCATCCAAAATGATTCCACTCCGCTATGTTTATCTCCCCAGAAAAATTCTGTTAAGCCTATTTTTTAAAGAAAATTGGGTGTAACATCCTTATTTTGTTTTTAACTTTAGAGCTGAACACCTATTCCTGTGACTATCCTAAGCATCTCTGATAACTACGGGTTTTATAAGCCAATTCATTCACCCTCCTGTAGCAAAACATATTTATATTGGTTTCACACCAGTGTTAACTGGACCCACTACTCCTAGCCACACGTCCATGTGAATCCTGGCCAAACTAAAGGTTGCCTCTGGTGATAGTGAATCACTTTGAGAAGTTATTTGGAATTATTTGCAGTTATTTAATAGAGAGGCCGAGTGACAGAGAGGCAGTGATATCCAGAAACAGCATGGGCTCTGCCCATCACATCATATAACCCAAGCAACAGTTCCCTATATTTTCATCAGTAATACACTTTCACCCTATTTGGCAATAACTGCAAAAAAAAAAAAAAAAAAAAAAGATGGCATGGTAGTGTGCAAAGGTATCTTTTCCTCTCTTGCAAGTCTTATTTATTTATTTATTTTATTTTTGTTTTTTAATGGTGGGATATTACTATGAGATTTCTAAGTGTTCTTGCAATCCAGACAGCCTAAGATTAAAGGCAGATCCAGAAGTAAAGAATAATTTTAAAATATCAAATATTAATATTAAATATTTAAAAATATTTAATTGCTCATTGTGCAACCTTAGCAAGAGCTTAGTTTATGAGTGCAAAAATAATGTATGGGAGAATCTGATATCTCAGAAAATAAGTATTATAAATGTCACAAATAATTTCCTGTGTAGACACTCTTAGGAAGGTATGGAGGCTGTTCAATAGCAACAAAGAGAGAAGACTAAAAGTTGAAATAATGAGGCCAAAACCTAAGGCATCCAACTGAGGAAAGATGTAAACTAATTCACAAAACAGAGGCAAAGAAGGGTCTTGATAAAGTAGCCAGGGGAAAAGTCTAGAATTGGTCAGAAGGATCCAGGAAGGATATCTTAGGGATGGGGTGTGAGGGGAGCAGATTTAAATTTCTAACATAAATTCTGACAGATTTGACCATGTGGAAAGGAAACTAATTTCCTTCCTCCCTCCCTCCCATCCTTCCTCTTTCCATCCCTCCCTTCTTTTTTGTACCTGCTTCCCTCCTTTTTTCTTTTCCTCTTTCTCCCTCTTTCCCCCTCATCTTCTTCTCTTTCTTTTGTTTTTTGGTTTTCATTGTAAATGAAACTTAAGATATTGTAAATTTAAAACTAAGTCAGATCAACCAAGAATACTTGTACTTGCTTGATTAACAAAACAAAATTTGTATTATCACCTGAACAATATCTCTATAAAATACTCAAACCTCACTTTCCATGGTTTATTACAATTTCCCTTATTTCATTACATTGCTCTACTGGATATTTTAATATAATAATTCACATTTTCCTAAGGCAATCCACTGTATGCAAGTAAGGTTTTGACAATGCCAACACAAATAATTTTAAATTGAAGGCTCTTCATCTTTGTGTTTGGTTTATCACATTTTATGTTTAGAAAATTGTGAGAATAGTTTATTCTGGGGTAAATAATATTTTATTCTAGTTTTATTGCCATCAAGCACAGTTTTAGCATCAGAGTTCTCATTATTTAGATAAAACATTATCTATGTATATAATTCTAAAAATATATCATCTATTTCTGTTATTTCAATTTGGATTCATTCTCAGGTATTCTGTCAAACTCCCCTCTTCCTTTTTTTTTTAAGCTTTCTGCATTGGTTCATTGCCCAATTTACTTCATTTCCGTGTCTTTACCTTAGTTAATAATATTTTGATTCACTTATGATATTATGATATTACAATATCATTTTATATTCTCTTTCACTTCATTTCGGTCATTACGGGCTACATTTTCATCATCTCAAATCTAATTCATATTATTTTAAAGCAGGCACTAGTCATTGTGTGTCCAATTATAATTGTTTTCTTTTATTTCCTGTTATCTTGAATTCAATTACCCTTTTTATTCATTTCTCATCTGTTTATATTATTCTCAATTTGATTTTCTAAGGCTCTGGTTCTGCTAATAGTACTTTACAATATAGTGTTTCCCTGATTTCATATACTTCCTTTTCATTTATACTTGTTCAGTATATGCACACGCACACACACACACACACACACACACACGCATGCACACATGCACACACAATTTCTTATAGAGAAAATTGCTCATTTTATGCCTCTTGGCATTTACATACCACTCTTTTCAGTGGAACAATATTTTCAGAGTTTTACTCTTAACTTCACCAGCTTCTAAACAATGGTTTGAGTACATTTTCCTTGCTAAATTCATCTAATGTTACTTTAGTCATAAATTCTGTTACCATAGGATTTGTATAAATATACCTTATCTTCATTTACAATGTTGAGTTGATCTTCCTCTATTCTGTTTCAAATAGTACATTTGGCTAAATTTCATACTGGTTAATCATTGGTAAAGATATTACTCTACTTTTAACTTACTTCTAAATTTCCTTTCATAGGATTGAAGAAAAGTCTAATTGTGAGCAGCCTCCAAATTTGATTCAGATAAATTAAATGGTAGCCTTTCGCTTTATTATTTACAGTAAAAGGTTTTAATCATACTTGACTTCACAGCCATTTACTCACTATTATGTACTTCAAAAATAACAGCAAAATCTTGGATTTTTGTAATTATAAAAATGATAAGCATGACCTCTTAAATTATGATACAAGAAAAATGAAAACTGAAGGCACTGACACAGAATCTTATCTTTGGTCATGTTGTTTTTTGTGGGCTTCTTGAAATTCCCTAGAGAAAGTGCTAGCGGATTCATACCATATTTAAAATAACTTTGTCCTGTGGTTATAACGTATTATGCTCCCATTTGTTGGGATTTGTCAATGAGAAAAGATTTGTTTTCTTCACATTCTCTCCTTTTCAAACAGAAGTTCTGATGTTTCATTTTCCAGAAAATGGGTCTGAGTTCTTCATGTAAATTACAAAACTCTTAGTTGACATTGTTTCATTTATAGATCCACTGGTTCATCTAGAGCAATGCTGTTCCATTTATGTGATAATGGAATATTCTCTGGACTGTCCAAGATGGCAGGCACTAGGGACATAAGCACTTGGGATGTGTGAAGTAACATGAGGGATTCATTTATAATGTTATTTCATTTTAAGTAATTTAAAATTTATACATGTAAGACTAGTGGCTTCTATAAATAGAAAGAGCTATATTAAAGAGATACATCTCATATCATTTGGGACTTTAAATATCACTATTCAGTATACATTATTGTTAGGGCATCCAAGAGGATCAAATTGCATGAGTCTGAAGGAAGATAGCTAAATATAAATTTTTGGTAAAAACAGCAAAATTAAAATAAAAACATACACACACAAAAACCCTACAAGTGTGTTTCAGAGATTTGAGAAGAGTTGTTTGCTTGTTTTTTTTTTTTTAATTAATTCAACAGCTGAGAATATTTATTGATTAACTATAAGGTAGGGCATTTTCCCTGAAACAGGAAGATGGAATGAGACAAGGATAAAAACAGGTTGTAGTTCTGAAGGAAATGATAAATTAAACCAATGTTTCATGCTGGACTGAATGGATGGTACGCTACGAAAACAGGGAGAAGAGTCAAGGGATGAAACATTTCAGAAAACATCCATCCTGCTTTTCACATTCAAGGTAAGTTACCTTCGTGGGGGGGTGTCGTGGAAAAGAGAATATGTGTGATAAGTTGAAGCTGAGTCACAGGAATGAACTAACTTGGATGTTACTTTTTAAAGGTATTATTGTTTAGTTGCCCAGTTCCATAACATGTACATGGTATGGAAAAGCCTATTCTTAAACAAAAATGCCAATAAGTAAGTAAATAAAGGCTTAATTGGCATTTCTAAATGAGAACTAATATATTTTATGCTTTCACAATATATATAAACCTAATTATACTTTAAAGTTTCCGTGTGCCAATATGATCCTTCTAAATGCAAGCAAAGCTTAACACGAGAAAGGCATATTATAAATGTATATCCAAAATCTTCGGAAAATTTGCTAAATGCTTCAAACAGGGAAAAATAAGAAACATTCTCATGTAATAATTAGGTAAACTCTGGCATGTAAAGAAAATTTCCAAATGGCCACTTAAAACACCTGAGAAAAATGTAGGACTTCCAAAGTTTAGGGACAGACTTCTGGTTTGAGCTACAGCCTGTAAAGAACTCAGAAGTCATCATTCCATCCTCATAAGAAAAAGATGAAGAGGGGCGCCTGAGGGGCTCAGTGGGCTAAGTCGCTGCCTTTGGCTCAGGTCATGATCTCAGGGTCCTGGGATCAAGTCCCGCATCGGTCTCTCTGCTCAGCGGGGAGCCTGCTTTTCCCCTCCCCCTCTGCCTGCCCCTCTGCCTACTTGTGATCTCTGTCAAATAAATAAATAAATAAATAAATAAATAAATAATAAATAAAACAAACAAATAAATAAAATCAGGAGAGGGGAAAACCCAGGGTCAGATCACAATATACTTAACCAGAGCAGAAACTGAGGGAGTCATAAACTGAGAGGTCCACTTGTATGTTAACTAAACAAATTGCTGGAGGTTGAATGTTGAGGACCCTCAGAGTGAGAAACTTGTGGGGCCACAGTATAAGAAGGGTCCCATCTATCCATGGGTTTTACCTTCACGGATCTTTACCAAGTTCCCAAAATGAAGATCCCCTTAGGCCCTGGCCAGAGAAAAGAAAGAACACGCTTTGTGAAATAAGCCCAAAGCCTTCTTCTTAACAAAGGTCTGCTCTCTAGGGCAAATGTCTTCATCATAGCCTTGCCCCAATGGAGAGGGAACTCACCTCAGCCCCCCTGTAATCTTTCTGTCTCACCACGTGGAGAAAGAAATGCTCTACAAGGGAAGAAACAAGTACTTTTGCCATCACAACCCAGAGACAAAACCCACTAAAAACAATGATATAATCATCGTAATATAGAATGATTCTTCTCCTCAATATATGAGCACCACACACAAATAAATAACACAGCGTTACCTATTCTAATAACAGTGGATTACCAATAGTGTTGCAAGACAGAGACTCTCTCCCTGGAAGAAGATACAGCAAAACTCAAAGTCAAGAGCCAAAACAAAAACAAGGACACTAGAGGAATTAGAAGCCTCTGGGACCTACAGCTACAGCAAATATTTGCAGATAGTTCAATTCATAGTCAGATTAACATAAATTCTCACATTAGAGGCCTATTTACTTCAGTTCCTATTATCTGATACAATATGTCCAGCTATCAGCAAAAAAATGAAGAGGCATACCAACTTGTAAGAAAAAAAAAAAGCAACATTGAAGAAAGAAAGGAAGAGTTAGAACCAAATTCAGACATAGGACACAGATGTTGGAATTATCTGAGGGAAAATTTAAAATGACTACGGTTAATAAGTTAAAGGCCCAATGGAAACAGTAGATGACATTCAGCAACAGATGCGTAATGTAAGTGGAAATGTGAGAACTCAAAAGGTTAGTGAGTTCTAGTATCTTGCCAGCATAACTTTTTATCTCTACATTGGTTGTGAACAGTTGCATAACGATGCCTTGAAAATGAAATAAGATATGCAGAAAATGATGTTGCCTCACATTTTAGTAGTATTTTGGAGCTTACAATATGTGGTTGCTTATCTTATTTCATTAGGCCCCAACCACAGACCTGGAAAGTAGAACATCAGGCATTACTGTTGTCCTTGCACAAAGCAGGGTTTAGAGGTTGTATCAGTATGCATAAAGTCAAGTCAAGCTGTGATAACAAACAGCATCCAAACCTTAGTGGCTTACAACAGCACAGGTTCATTTTTCTCTTAGGTTCCTGGATAATCAAGTGTGTGGCTTTGACTCCTTAATTTTAAGAAACTAGCTGCAAGAACATCTAGGAGATTGATTTGGTCTCGGTAGTGGGGGAAAAAAAAGAAGTGTTGAGAGAAGTATGTGATGCCTCTTAATGTTCTTTTGGAGAAAGAACATATGCCACCTTCCCCTCGTTTTGCATTAGCAAAGTCAAATCACAAGAGCATCTGGTTGTCAATGGGAAGGACTTTCAACTCCCACCCAGACTATGGTTCTGTAGGGCAGAACCAAGAGTGAGGGGCAGAAATGATTCAGACAATAATATACTCTACAACAGATATCCAGGCTTGCCCAAGATTGTGTGTGGGCACTATTTGATTATAAGCTCTCTGATTCTAAATTTAGTGTAGTTATGATTCATCACTTAGACAATAAAACAAAAGAAACTTAGAAGACAAAATTGAATAACTAATATTAACAGTATAATTCAGTATGCAAATGACTTCCTCAGTGTATCAATTAGGAGTGGTATCAGCTACCTATTTTTTTGAATAACTGGGAGTTTTATTTTTCTACACAGCAAGAATTTCTAAACAGATAGTTCCCTGGGCTGCCTGGGTGGCTCATCGGGTTAAAGCCGCTGCCTTCAGCTCGGATCATGGTCCTGGGGTCCTGGGATCAAGCCCTGCATCAGGCTCTCTGCTCAGTGGGGAGCCTGCTTCCCCCTTCTCTCTGTTTCTTTCTCTGCCTGCTTGTGATCTCTCTCTGTCAAGTGAATAAATAAAATCTTAAAAAAAAAAATTTAAACAGATAGTCCCAAGTCTGAAACAGTAGTTGCGTGTTGCTATCAAAGACACGCTTTTAAAAACTTTTCTTAAAATATGACTTTTATCTATATGCCTATCTCATTATGGCCTCTAATAACTCCCCCATGTCTATAATTCAATGTAGAAAGAAAGATACACTTAAGAGGCAGAAGTTTTGTAGCAAATGAAAAGTTATTGTTCTTGACTGCATTTTAATAAACATTATATTTCTCAATAAATGCAAACTTCTTTTATCTACTACTTACAAATTAGATTTTGTAAAATCTATTGATTTTAAACAGAAGAAAAATGGAATAAGAAAAAAAGTGAAGACCAGAAAGGAAATAAAAGAAACGTAACAAGTGAACCAAATGGTGCAAAATAAAATAAAAAATAATTTATCATCATAAATATGAAATTAAAATGCAGTAACTATGCGTGATATAAATAGATAAACAATTTTGAAAAAGTGTCATCAAGATAGATTTAAAGAAAATGAAAAGAGAGTAAATAAAACCTAATTCTACACTGCTTACAAATGACTCATTAAAAGCATAAAGACCTACAAAGGATAAAACTAAAAGAAAAACAAACAAATATACGAAGCAAATTCTGACTAAACACGGTAAATGTAACTATAATAATACCAGGCAAAATGGACTTTCCTATAATAGCTATTATAAGCATAATGAGGATTACTTCAGCATTGTTAATTAAACCAGAAAATATAATTTTAGATTCATGTACTTTTGATAAATAGCTCCACAATATGTATAGTAAAAATTAATGGAATTATTGGGAGAAATAGAGACCCCCCCCAAAAAAAAGGTAGTAGGAGGTTTTCACATAATTTTCTCAGTAATTGATAGAATAAGCCTATAAAATAATCAATGAACAGAGACTTTGAACAAAATGGTTGACAAAAATCAATGGAAAACAAAAGCAAAAATTTCAGAATATATGCTTTATTTCACATGCATAGAAAGTTTTCATAAATGGAACCACAAAATTTAAAACTTGTGATAATAAATTTCAAAGGATGAAATATTATAGTTCATAATCTGACCTCAAGGCAAAAAAATAATCAAATAATGAAATATAAGAAGAAAACTGCCATGCCCAACAAACAAACAAAAAAAAATAACTCATTTGTCAAATAAACAATTACAATGGAAACCAAAAAAGCAATTTTTGCAAACCAGAAAATAAAAAAAAATACTAAATAGCAAGAGATCAGAAAGTGTCCAAACACAGAAATACATAAAAGTGGGAGAACTGCAGATCAACATGAAAATTTGAAATTTTCGATAAATACTGCTAGCAAAATTGCTTATCCATGCAGGAAAACAAAACAAACAAAACAAAACAGCTGTCTCTATGGAAAATGAAATTCTTTCTCACACTATCCAGTTTCAGATGGATTCAAGACTAACATATAAATGAAGAAATATTAAAATCTTTGGGAAAAAAAAACAGAAGACTGTCTTTTCCATTAAATGTTCTCCAGTAAAAAAAAGAAATTCTTAAATCAAACTTTAAGAAAAACACAACTAAAAACAAAATGATTGATAAACTTAACCATATTAAGAAATTCTGTCCAGTAAATGCTACAAAAAATTTTGAAAAAAGATAAACCATGAAGCGAGAGACAATATTTGCAGAACACAGAACTAGAAGTATCTAAAATATTCAAACTACTAAGAATCGGTTGGAAAAAAACACATAACTTGAAACAAAAAATAAAGAAACTAAAATATTCACACAAGCATCTCAGCAAAAAGGATACCTATGTGGTCTATGGAGAAGTTAAAAGATGTTTCAATATATCATTAACCAATACATAAGAATTAAAATAAAAATGAGATACTATTGCACAATTTAGCCAAAATAAATTTTAAAAGCATAAGATGACAAGGGCTAGTAAGATCACAGATCAACAAAAACTTCCTTGACAATTGGTAAAGGGATAAATTTGTATACCACTGTGAAAACTACTAAGACAAACCTCATTAAAATTAAATATGCATGTATCCTATCACTCAGTAATTTCACTTATGGATGTCTTGCATCTCTTTCCCACAAGAACAGTACCAAGAATCCATAGTAATCCAAACATCAACAAGGATGAATCCTATAGGCATGATAATATTAAATAAACAGTTATGATCTAATATATCCAAAGTTCAAAAAGAGGCAATAATAAATAATGCATTTTTACTATTTTCACAAAAGTCAGGATGGCAGTTGCCTTATTTTGGATGGGGAACATGTGGTTTGGAAAAGGCAGACGTTGGGCTTCTAAAGTATTAGCAATAATCTATTAAAAACTGGAGTATTACCTGAGTATTTACTACGTAATAACTCCTTCAACTACACCTACAGGTTTTATACACTTTTGATATTTAGGGTAAATTTTTACAATAAAATTACAAATTGTAAAGAACTTAAAAATTATAAAGATTTTTATCCTAAGTGCATCATACAAGACATTAGGAAAATAATGCAGATGCGGAGCTAGATCTAACATGCTCCAAATCATTTTCTATTACTGTCTAAGCTTGGACCCTGGAGGGCATTAGACGCCCCTGTAAAAAAGGCATATGGGGCACCTGGGTGGCTCAGCTGGTTGAGCATCAGAATCTTGGTTTTGGCTCAGGTCAGGATCTCATGAGTCCTGAGACTGGACTCCATGCTCAGAAGGGAGTCAGCTTCAAGATTCTCCACCTCTTTCCCCCTCTGACTGCCTCCCCCCAACTTATGCTCTCTCTCTCTGTCAAATAAATAAATTCTTTTTTTTAACATTTCATTTATTTATAAATAAATAAATATTTATTTTATATATTTATATATTATATATTATTATATAATATATAATATATTATATATAATATGTTATATTATTTATATATATTATATATATATTATATATATTTATTTATTTTATATATAGAGAGAGGAAGAGCACAAGCAGAGGGAGCAGCAGGCAGAGGGAGAAGCAGGCTCCCTGTTGAGCAGGGAGCCTGATGCAGGACTCAATCCCAGGACCCTGGGATCATGACCTGAGCTGAAGGCAGCTGCTTAACTGACTGAGCCACCCAGGCCCCCCCAATAAATAAAATCTTTTGAAAAATAAATAAATAAAGAGGCAGAGGACCATGGTCAGGATTAAATGAGATCATCTAAAATGTTTGCTTTGTTATCTTCCCAAACATACCTGTTTTTATTCTTAATATTTGTTAATGTCACTCCTACTTATGTCTTAATTTCTCAGGCCAGAAATTGGCTTGTCAGACTTTTCCTCTTTTTTCGCTACAGTTTGACCCCCAATTCCACTGCATGGTATACCCTACAGGTCCTACAAATGACTTCTCTATTTCCTAATAGACACTCTGTGTTTAGGTTTCTGTAATCTCTATCTGAAGCTATGTCTATGGATTTAAATTTGGTGTTCTTGGTTCCACTCTCATCTTTTCTTTTCTTTCCTTCTTTTTTTTTTTTTAAGTCTCTTATGGATAAACTGAGTGACCCTTCCCAAAACTGCATGTCTATTCATATATCTGCCCTCCTTAAATAAGTCAATTACTTATCATTAACTAATTGATAATATCCAATTTCTGCTCCATTTGTTTGTTTATAAATATTCATGCATCAGTCTAGTCCTTGTTCCATTCATCTATCCATGTATCCATCCATCTAAAATAGGATCACCTCTTTAAGCAAGTATATTCAATTTTTTTTTAATGCAACAACTGAGGCTGCCATAATCTAATGAAGGATACTTTCCATTACTGTAATAGTATCCCTGCAATCTTTTTTTTTTTAAAGATTTTATTTATTTGATTGACAGAGATCACAAGTAGGCAGAGAGGTAGGCGGCGGAGGGGAGCAGGCTCCCCGCCAAGCAGAGAGCTCCATGCGGGGCTTGATCCCAGGACCCCGAGATTATGATCTGAGCTGAAGGCAGATGCTTTTACCCACTGAACCACCCAGGCTCCCCAGTATCCCTGCAACCTTATATTTACTTTCTGTAACACTTTTTTCCTCCAGAATATTGAAATATGAGTATCTGCTGAAACCCATTTTGCTGTCCCATTCCTTTGTGATGTAGCTTCTGTCTCCATAGTCCTCTCCTACTGGTAAACACCTTTTCACAATTAGTTCTGTATGATCTCATCTTATGTAGGATGCCTTCTTTGATTGCCATGCATAATGTCAATCATACTCACTTCCTTCAGAGAAGTGACTTCTGAGACTTCTATCAATAAATCTATTTTATTATGTTTACCTGTTATGTTTACCTATCACAAGCTATTGAGAATAGAAATGGCAAACTTAACTTCATAACCTCGTGAACTACACAAAGACCTAAAACTTCCATGGCATTAGGTAGAAAATAGGCATTTTGATGACATAGTTTTGATGATTATTAAATCTTAATTCCCTTTTTCTTGTGTATCAATCTATACTCCTGACTTGGAATGCTTATTTTCAAGCTTTATCCATTTCTCTCTCTCTCTTTTCTGAGAACTGTGCAGCCTCCTCTGTTTCCTATACAGTCTGGTAAATCTGGGAAACTTAATAAATATTGGAATAATAACCACATCCTGTGAGCCAAAGTCCCTGTTATTTTTATTTCTCTCCCCAAGACAACTTTATAGGCAGGAACTTCAAGGGAAATAATTTCATTATCAATGACAGTTGAGCTTACACTTTATAAAAGTTTTTCTATTTTCCCTGTCTGTGAAATTTATGAGATACCAAATGTGTTTAGGAAAGTAATTTGAAGTAACACTCTGGCCTTAATATGAGAAGTACTAAAACCTCTAATTGTATTTCAAGTAGTAGATCAACTTGACCCTCCATAATAGGAACCTGAAAGATAGGAGGCATTTGTGTATGGTTAATGTTCAAATTTTATTCATTCCCAATATTATCTTTGTTTGAAATACCAACATATTGCTATGTTGTGATAAGAGAGCCTTAATTCTGACTCTACCAAATTCATATTCTTATACCCTAAGTACAGCACCAATAAAGTTACATTATCTGATCTGGAAACACTCTATGCTGTGGATTACCTTTATCAACAAGCAAAGAGTTGGGAATAGTTTCCATTTGTCACCCACTGATGAAATTTCAGGGTTGAACAGATTGGAGAAAATCATCATTTCTTTTCTGCCTCTCGCATTTTCTTATGAGTACTTATAAAATTAACTGAGAGACGAGCACAATTTTAAAAATATATATATATATTTTCTCTATTGGCATGGTTCTCTTTTGTACAGGCAAATCATATCATTATCCACTCTGCAGCAAGTGAATTTTCTTCCAATTCTTAGTAATCGTTCTTTTTTTTAAAGTTCTATTTAGAAAATTGAAGTAGCTTTCTATTGATAACCACCCATAGTGTAGCCATCTAGTGCTGCTGAACAGAAAAGACAGAAAAGACAACCTGTCTTTCTATCCTATGCCTTTGAAAATTAAAACAATGGATTTAGATAACCTATATTGAAATGATGCAGATGGGAAGGGGAGGAAGTAATGTAACCTACTTTGCATTCACTATCCATCTGAAACATTTGCTTTCTCTATGAATGAAGCAAGGGCTCATTTCCTCATTTCACCTTGATGATTATGAACTTTTTACACAACCAAATTTTCTCCTGATTATAATTTGATGAAGAAAATGTCACAAAAATTAAATCAAATCAAATGGCATTCCTCAGGAAAAAAAAATATATATATACATATACATAAAGCTCCATACCTTGCATCTGCTAGGATGCTAAGTCAAGAAATAGAATATAATGTTACTGAGACGATGGCTTATGGATGTAGAGAAGATCACCTACTCTTTGTGTCTTTTCAAAGCCTTTGCAACGGCATTTGTCACTGTCAAAGATATGAATATGCATGCTTTGGTTGTGGATGAGCTATAATACAGCTCTTCACCATAGTTATAAATCAGCCACTCTTTGGAATATCATTTCTTGTTGCTACATAGAAGGTTAACAGAAAGGGAAAGTGTTCTCCTTATCATTTTTTACTTCTCATGGAAATCGGTTCCCTCAGGTGACATTTATGAAAGAAACTGCAGTCCTATTAATACTTGTGAAAAGTAAGAACGGTCAGCATATCTGTACTCAGTTGTTCCATCTGTTTCTATTAATTCAATTTGTCTTTAATGTCCCAACCCTCTAATTATCACCTGTGTCATCTAAAATTTAATAACTGAAATCATGGGCTATGGTTTTGATCTTTCTTTGGAGTCTTTATTAAGAGCGGAGGTAAAAATCTAAATGATTCGCCAGGGTTTTTTTTTTCTTGATTTCTTCAGTGGATGAAATCCCAAAAAGCAACTTATGGACTCTCTTATGTATATGGTACAATTTCGTGAATTCTGCTACATCTCTGGATCCCAAATATGTATGAGACAAGTAAAAGGTGCATGACAGTCAAAAGAAATATTTAGAGAGAAGCAGATTTTGACTAATCGCATCATTTGGAGAAAATTAATGTATTTACTAAATTCCTCTTTTTGTTGCATTGTAAGAATACAAATTAGGAGCTCAGCATTTAAATTCCATATGATAATAATACTTTATAGGATACAGTATGAGTGAACATAGCCCTTTATTCTGTTGAATATGTGTGTAGGAAATTAGATTATGGTACTTAGTAAGGCAAGAGTTAACATATAAAATACAAACTTCTCAATTCAAAGTGCATGGAAAGAAATGTATGTACATCATTGTATTTAAAACTCATTTAAGCCAGCATGTCTTCTGATTCCATTTTGTAAGGAATGCTGGTTAAACTTTATGACCACTATTATGTTCGTTGAATTCATCTGCTTCAAGTTTCTTTTCTATTCATACTCTAACTTGCCCTTCCAACTTACCTGTAACTCCTTTCTTAACAACCCCGCCCCAAAAAAGAATAAAACTTAAAGATAGAATTAGAAATTTATCTCTAAATGATCTTTTTAAAAAAGATTTTATTTATTTATTTGATAGAGATCACAAGTAGGCAGAGAGGTAGGCAGAGAGAGAGGGAAAAGCAGGCTCCCCACTGAGCGGAGAGCAGGATGCAGGGCTCCATCCCAGGACCCTGAGATCAGGACCTGAGCCGAAGGCAGAGGCTTAACTCACTGAGTCACCCAGGTGCTCCTAAATGATTCTTTTTATACAAATACATGTGCTATTTCTGAAGACCAGTGATATTATGGAAGTAAGGAATTCATCTTTTGTATGGCTCTATCTGGTAAGTGTTTATCATTCTAGGGCTATTTTATACTGTACTGAAATTACTTTTATAAACAAGGGTCTATATATTTCTTTTTCTATGAGAGATTCACTTTTCCTACCACAGTTTTTAATTATTTTATTCCAGGGCTCAGTCAGTTAAGTATCTGCCTTCCACTCAAGTTAGGATCCCAGGACCCTGGGATTCAGCCTGGCTTTGGGCTCCCTGCTCAGCGGGGAGTAAGCTTCTCCCTCTCCCTCTGCCCCTTCCCTCTGTTCCTGCTCTCTCTCAAATAAGTAAATAAAATTAAAGAAAATATATTACTCCAAACTCTCACCTATGCAGCGACTGGAACTAACAATGCATCTTTGTCATCAGATGCAGCCTTAAGGAGCCTTACTATCAAACTGCTTTATGTCCATGAAGTTAGGAAGTAATTTATATTACCTTATGAACCTTATGACACTGGTTATGTACACGGCTGTGTGCGTACCTATTTGTATGTATGTGCAAGTGTGTGTATGTGCTTATATAATAGGAACTTTATTTAATTGGGGGAAATGTTTTGAATTATTGTTCACAAAATTTCAAGATGGCCTCCTGGATACATTAAGACATTGATTTCTTTATTCTTCCACAGCAATCCTATCACATATACCGAATTTATTCCTGTATTTGTTTCACCATCATTCATCAGAGCTAAGCTTTGCATTTTCTTTGCTACACAGAATAAATGTTGTTACCTCCAGGAAGATCTTCCTGTCTGACTTCAATTTAAAGAGAATTTTATTTTCTTATATACCATAGGGGGTGCGTTGCATTCCCAGTTAGAACATATACTATGTAAGGATTATTTTTATATTGCTTTTGTAATACAGTATGCAGCAGAGTGCTAATAAGTACTAGTGGATATGTTAGGAATAAAAGAGAATGTAAACATACTCTTTTTAAAATAATATCAATTATTTCTCATTCACATCATAGAAAAGCAGGTGTTGAATTCACCAAGACTAACAGTTTTTCTACCTCACACAGAAACTCCAAGTGAGTTCTTCTCTTTACCTCAATAGCAACTGTGTGTTTGCTTAATACTGATGACCTTGAAATACAGCTTTCTAGTTTTAATAAGACAGGTAATTAAGTCAACTTCAAACGTGGCTCTGCACCATAAGACAGTGTCAGGTTCAAGGGGAAAATCTTTAGTTGCACATTAAGCATATTTCTTTTGAACTAATTAGCTGAACCATGTTTTCCTCTATTTGGTTAATATTCTTGATAAATTGCAAGTAATCAACTTTCAGCTAGAGGAGAACATATGTGGAAGTGAGCTGTCTGCTTCTTCACTAACAAGATAACTTGTTCTGGACTGATCAAAGTGCAAAGCCATGGTCTCTCTAAAAGCAAAGGACAGATGAAGAATGGAAAGAATTCATCTCCTAATTAGCAAAAAATTCTACCTTGCTGATATCTTTAGTCCAATCTGAATCTTCTCCAACTTCATAGCTCACCGCGAATCCATATCCTTAATGTGATGAGCAAAGGCTTTCTTCTTCTGCTACCACCTTCTGACACCTGTCATCTTTTGGAGCTCCCCTGAAAAAAGACCACCTAAAGACCAATGCATTTTTGCATTTCTTAAAGATAAATAAAATTCTTTATTATTAGAAATGATTTTTTTCTTTTTCTTTTTTTTTTAAGTTTCAAAATATTGAAGATCCTAACTGAGCCAAAGGTTTATGTCCAGGTCTCTTATCACCGTGTTTTCTCCCTCTCTCTCTCTGTCATGTTCTCTCCTCCCCTCCTTCTCCTTCCTGTTTATCTTTCTTTTCCAAGTGATAAAGGGGCAAAATAGGAAATAAACTTCCAATGAAAATTTTATTCAAAAAGAAACCAAAATCATACTTAATTGTGGAGAAAACATGTCATATATAAAAAAGAAAAAAGCAATTCATTTATAAGAGTTATGCTGAAAATTTGCTTCAATATAAGAGATTAAAGCAATTTACTTGTGTAAATAATGATCTTTGCCCCGAAATTCAAATGAGAGATAAATGCACAATGGAATAGTTAACATTTTAATCTTAGTGAGTCAGAGAATAACAACTTTTACTTAAATATATTCCATTTAACTACTAAAATATGTTATTACTTTTACATATGTTAATTTTCATATAACTTTGTTTCCCAATTGATTAAATGCATTTCAACAATTAATATACCCCCTCCTTCCATAGGAGTTAATAATTTGCCACCAGGCATCATTCATTTATGAGTGACATATCTCTGTGCATTGCAGAGTTAAACTTTATGAATAATTCACTTTGCCTTTCCTTAGTTATTTCTGATTCCATATTTTATTAACCTTCCTGGATATATTTTTGCACTCCATAGAGAATGTGACCTACACATGATCCACTAACAAAAGAAATCTGACTGTTAGAGGTTAAAGAAACAATAGAGACCCAGTTTCAATTTCAAACTTTGCAGAGAAGGATGAAACTTAGAGAGTTAATGGTTTTCCCCAAGGTCACAACAAAAGAGTCAAGCCAGGATGAAATTTAGAGAAAAAAAACAATAGGAAGGGCTACTCCAAAACATTAAGTCATGTTTCAAAATCTTTCCAATACTATCTATGGTCTGAATACAAGGTAATCAAGAAGGGTTAGAGGAAATTTTGAAGAAATACTTAAGAGAGTAGATTGTGGTGATCATTTTACATATATGTATATTAAATCATCAAGACATACACCTTAAACATATATAGATTTTTGGTCAATTATAGCTCAATAAAGCTGGGGAGAAAACAGAATAAAGCAGATACAGTTTACATTATATCATCTAAAAAGGTAGGAATTATAAAATATATAAATTAAGTGATAAGATATGCCAGTTTAAAAGAATATCAAGGTATTCATTAGAAAAGCTTAATAATAGGTAGGGTAGATAGACAGACAGACAGATAGATAGGTAACACTGTTTAAACAACCCTGGAGGTCAGAAAGAATACACACAGAAGAATGGAAGAAATAAGTTGTCTTTCAGAAAACGACTAAGAACAGATAGTTTGAGGATATTTTTCTCTGATTATTTCTTTGATAATTTCAAACCCCGATTTCTTTACTACCTCAATTAAATTTCGGGTCTCTTGGATTCATTTCCTAAGTCCTATGATTTTATTTATTATTTGCTTTTTGTTCTTTTCCTTCTGTTCCTTCATTATTCTTTCTGGGAAACTTCTTCAACTAAATCATTAAAAATAAACAAAAACATGTAATGCATTTTGGATATTCTGTTTATACATAGTAATGTAGCAGAGAAAAATAATATTATTTGTATACTTCCAGGTTCTTCTTGGCTGAGACCCCCCCAGTAATAAAAAACAAATTAGCAGGAGAAAAACAGATTAGCAGGACAAAAATATACCTCATGTTTATATAGGAGAGACCCAGGAAAACTAAGTAACTCCCCTATGGGTCCCAAGCCACCACCTTAAATATCACCTCCATCTAGAGACAAAAGAAGATGGGGGGCAGTTATTGAAGGCTATTAGGAAAAGCACTGTAAACAGAGCTAAGTTTGTTATGTAGATTTAGATCACTGCCTTCTTCACTGATAAAGAGTTCCCACTGATTGTCAGCCTAAATTGTAACCCTAAAGGGTTACAGAGCTTTTCCTGTGTCTGGTGTGTTTTTAAAATAATCAGCCTAAAATAATCCTTATGCCAAAGAGACATATTTTGGGTGGCAAATTCTGCTCCCCTTTACTAATTTTAGTAGCATCTTCTTGTTCATGTATATATAACAACTCTTTTGCTCTATAAAGGCATTTTTATAGCCTTTTCCTTGCTCTGTTTTGGCATCTTCGAGCTCCTCCCCCCCTTCCCTTATCCTTCTGGATTACTTTTCTTTCTGCCATGTTCCATCATGTACCAGTTATTAGCCTCCACCAGCCCCCCAGCTCCAGAACCTCCCATGTACACTCTTTTTTCTGATTATTCTGGTTTGTTCTTTGACCCACCATGATGAGGCACTAGAGGAAACCGTCCCAGAGCACAAAAGAAGAAACTAAAACTGTCCCTGGGTCTTGGATGTTCATTAGACCATCACCTTGGCAACGTCTCCTCACTTTAGAAACTGCAGTTGGCCCACGTTTTCTGTATTGTTTTGTTTTGTTTTCACCCATTAGACCCATCCCCAGTCTCCTCTTTCCCAGCAGCTAGACAGTGCTTACTTAGAGACCTGAGTCCTAGTTCTAAGCAGCTCTGAGCTCTGGAGTTTCCACTCACTCCGAACAGGCTCTCTTGTCTTCAGAGTGCCTCCTCCAAAATTCTAGGTACTCATAGCCTCAATATCTTTCTTTTTACTCTACCCCTTGAAATGGTAGCTGTTTCTATCACTGTTGCCTATATGACATCAGTGCTTCCTTTTGGCCATTCCACTACTTTGTAGAACCTGCACAACCCATATTTTCAGTTTCTCTTTTCCTGTTGGGAACCTGACTGATACTGGATTTTTCTCTGTGGATTGTTCTCTTTATTTTGATTATCTACTAACATTTTAAATGTAAGGATGAAGACTAAGTTACTTACTTGGAGCTATGCCAATTGATGGGTGCATCATTATTTAAGAGCTTGTTCAGGGAGGCAATCATGTCACTGGGGTGTTCAATATCATCATAAAGAGGTACTTTCTCTGGTTGAGTCCGATTTTCCAGAGACGACCCTCCTCATCCTTTACCTAATGGATAACTACCCCACGATTAGGTATGCAAAGCTAAAGAAGAAAAAGATGGAGCCACTTTTTTTCTGCATGTAAATTCCCAGTTAATAACACGTGTCCTGGTCTTTACCTCAACCTTATCCTGTCTGTACCTGATAATTCCACGTTCTACAACTACTGATAGAGGATAATTTGACCCTTTTCTTTGTTTATCCCCTCTAAAAAGCTCTTGACAGTAGTTTTCTCCACTGAGGCAATGGCTATTTCATATATAAACTGTTCTGTGGTAAGACTGTTATATCATACTTGCTGCACCATGCTTGTTGATACTCTATTTTTATTAATTTGTTATTATTTAAAATTGTTCTTTCCATCTATAGGATCTAAAGAAATCCCTCATTCTTTTTTTTTTTTTTTTTTTTTTGGTAGCATCAGATGTTGGATGGTGCATGAAAATAAAGTCATGCCCATCTTATAATATTGACAATAGGAGTGTAAAATGCACAATATTTTGAAGAAATTTAACAATATAAAATTGATCCCCCCAAAAAGCCTTTTAAATATGATTTTCCTCTACTTTAACATAAGCAAAAGTTTAAAAATGAGCAAAAATAAAAAATACACAAACATTCATGTACAGGTGTGTTGACTCTCATAATCTTTCTAATAATAAAATGTTTAAAAACAACTCAAGTACCTCAACCCCAATAGATTATATTGCAGCCATACAACAAAAGTATAAGTAACATTTGGAAAATTAAAAATAAATTCTCCAAAAACTTATACAAGAGGTAAAATCACAATATTTGGTCTAATTGATTAAAATAAAATAATCAATTATGTATATGCATCAAAAGTAGATGGAACCATAGTAAAATATTTTAAAAAGTGATAGGAATGAATACTGTGTTAATTTTATTTCTAAACATTTATCTTCTATACTGGAAATGTAACATATATTTTTATGAGTTTTATTATAAAAATATATATTAAAATTCTAAAATCATACATTTAGCTATGTGAAACATGCCTCTCACTGTATAAATTCAAGTACCATTGTTTACTCTAGAAAATAATAGGTTAAACAATGATTTTGTCCAGTGGTTTCCAACCTAATTTTTGGCTTCATCTTCTCCATGTTAGTTGTTAATTTAAAAATAATAATATGAAAATAATAAAATATTCATGCAAAAATAATGGTCATGCAGAGGTAAGAGTTTGCAAACAATTAACAACTACTTAGGCAGACTGCATCCATTTCCTTGTTTAATTTCTTTTTAAATATTTTATTCATTTATTTATTTTAGAGAAAGAGAGAGAGCACACAAGTGGGGGTAGGGGCAGAAAGAGAGAGAAAGAAAGAATCATAAGCAGAGTCCTGCTGAGTACAAAGCCCAGCATGGGGCTTGATCCCATGCCCCTGAGTTCATGACCTGAGCCAAAATCAAGAGTTGGACACTCAACAGACTGAGCCACCCAGGTGCCCCTCCTCGTTTAATTCTTACAACACTTACACAAGAGAAGCACTGTCTGTGTCCCCACTTGATTGTTCAGATAACTGCACAAGAAGATAAGTGATTTCCTTGCTCAGAACCTCTATAAGTGACAGAACTAGGGTTGGGGTTGAGGTAGCTTCACCTGAGGATCTATGATCTCAGCACAGCAGCAGGTGATGAGACGGGTTCTGGTCTATCAGCAGTCTGGAGAGAGTGAACCCTCTCCCCATCACACTGCATATGGTGTACAATGTACACAGATTGAGAACTGTTGATTTATACCAATCCTAACTGATAGAAGAATTAGTTATTTCAGTGACGACACTGGAGGGAAGAAATAAAAGATAAACAGTTTCTGCAGACATTTGTTTTTAATGATAACATTTGATTTGGGGAATGTTTGTTACTCAGTGTTAAGTGACATTGTTTTCTTTTTTTCATTTTTTAAAAAGATTTATTTATTCTAGAGTGAGAGGGAAGGACCGAGGGAGAAGGAGGAGAGAGAGAATCTCCAGCAGTACCCCCCTACCCCCGAGCACAGAGCTCAACCCAGGGCCCATCTCAGGACCCTGAGATCATGACCTGAGCTGAAATCAATAGTCGGAGGCTTACCTGACTGAGTCACCCAGTTGCCCCAAAACAATATTTTTAAAAGCTGTAATACAAAGGATTAAATATGAAGGGAAGGATTTACTATTAATGAGACCTGCTTACAAGGACCAATTATAAAGTCACTCTAAGCTTAATATAGACATTTAAAATAACCTGTAAAGGTTACAAGACAATCACCAAGAATGCTATTTCTAAGACTGGACTGTAACATTAAATACGTTTAGACCTATGGTTTCAAATATAAATATCCCTGAGAATGGTAGTGCATTCATTTTGAGGCACACAGTGCCTGATACCAGATATCTGGTAGAAAGTAAGAAAAGGTGAGGTACTTTTTTTTTCCCCTTATAAACAAATGTCTAAACATTTTATATATGTAATCTTTTGAATTCCAAATAGAATACAGAACTCTCCATACTCCATGAAGTTAACTATCTAGAAAAGACAGACTTGCAATGAAGTCATATTGCACTGTATTGTGAAAGCATTATCATTAATTAGACCAACATAGAAATTGCAGAAGAAAAGCCACAAGTAAGTGTAAGACTAAAACTCGAGTACAAAATCACCAAGGAGTCAATATTTATGTTGAGATATGAAAAAATAAAATGAGTGAACACAAGCCTTAAACACAAGATTTCAAAAAGGGTATTCCTGACAGAGGAAAGAGATCCAAACATTCTAGGGATGTTCTTTTTATCTCGGATACAAGGATGAATGGTCAAACTGGAAAGTTCTGCTGGGTTCATCATAGCTCATGACATATGTAACAAAAATGTGGATCACTGAGCACCTAAAAGTAGACAACTTGTTTTAAAACAAGGACAAGTGCCCAGGAGCAGAAGAATTACATAACCATGAAGACGCTGTTACAAATTTTTTTTAAAGATTTTATTCATTTATTTGACAGAGACAGATCACAAGCAGGCAGAGAGGCAGGCAGAGAGGCAGGCAGAGAGAGGAAGGGAAGCAGGCTCCCTGCTGAGCAGAGAGATCATGACCTGAGATCATGACCGGAGCCTGGGGCAGAGGTTTAACCCACAAATCTTAAGGATGATCATGATACTTGAAAGTTTGCATTGTGACTTTAGCACATATGTTATGTACTTTTAATTGTTACAAGAAAGAATGAGAGGCGCAGGATGGCACCCTAATTCACAGGGGGAGCAAGTAATCACAGCAAGGAAGATTGTAGTTGTAAGAATAAAAGAAAACACAATCCTCTCCAATGCTGTTCACCATACACCTTTTACAAGAAACACAGCATTCTAGAAGACCAATCTATCAAGCTGTAATGTAGCAAATAAGTACAAATCAAGCCTCAGTTCACATATGAGAAGTACAGGATGTTGGTCATGTATTCCAAACAGGAAAAAAAAGGGGGGTGGGGAATTTAAATAGCAATGTTTTTGCTTTAAAAAAAATGAATAACAGCTTAAAATTGTAGTAATTAGTCTTACTGAATGACATCAATATCAAAATAAGGCCTCTCAAGGGCATGGGAGGGTAGAAACAGTAAAGCAATTAATTTGACTTTCTTCTCATTAAGTTCTCATAATTACATCTGCAGGATTAAATGCATTTATGTGAGGGTCTTACCTTTTTATTTGGATAGTATAAGTGACTTTGTTCCATCTTGAAAAAAAAAAAAATCGGACCATTCATATAGAACACTAAACTCAAAAGTTTCCATGAAAATGACTAAGGGAAACGTAGTCCACAAATCTACATATTTTAAGGACTCACAAGCATTTTATATTTTATACTGCATGACACTTCATGTACATTTATAAAACAAGTAAGAAATGAGTCTGGTGACTTTTTTTTTTCTTCTGTCTGTTAGTCTACGATTGGTGAGAATGACTGATGTAAGAAAAACTTTTCAGTCAGGTGATTAATTTAAAATAACTGTGTGTGTGTGTGTGTATGTGTGTTTGTGAATGAAAGTCAAGTCAACTATTTGAGTATTTAACAACCAACAAGATCCTATATTAGATTTTATGGAAAGTGTGACCCTGGGGAGTCTGAAAGTATACCATCTGAGTTTTAAAACAAGGAATAGATGAGCCTGATTGAAAACCTAGAGAAATCATGTGACAGGGAAATGCCACTTTCATTTCTCCTGAATCTGGTATTTGGGAACTTGGATCAAAGCTGAGGGAAATGTGCTGTCTAGCACAGACATCCAGAATATAACCCCCTTGTTTACATAGCTGACCTTCTCCATTCACAACATCGGAGGCAACAGATGGGCCAGAAGTCATGTATGGTAGAGCTTCCCACACACGGGAGGAAAAGACAGGGCTTTGGAAAAAGACCTCACACCCTTGCAAACATGATACCTTTAAAATGAATATGCTTAGGGGCGCCTGGGTGGCTCAGTGGGTTAAGCCGCTGCCTTCGGCTCAGGTCATGATCTCAGGGTCCTGGGATTGAGTCCCGCATCGGGCTCTCTGCTCAGCGGGGAGCCTGCTTCCCCCCACCCCTCTCTCTCTCTGCCTGCCTCTCCGTCTACTTGTGATCTCTCTCTGTGAAATAAATAAATAAAATCTTTTAAAAAAATGAATATGTTTAAAAATGAAGGGGAGGTGAACAATGAGAGACTATGGACTCTGAAAAACAATCTGAAGGGTTTGAAGAGGTGGGGGGGTAGGAGGTTGGGAGAACCAGGTGGTGGGTATTGGAGAAGGCACGGATTGCATGGAGCACTGGGTGTGGTACAAAAACAATGAATACTGTTATGCTGAAAATAAATTTAAAAAAAATGTTTAAAAAAAAAAAAGGGTTGCTGGGGGGAGGGGGGCTGGGAGAGGCGGGTGAGGTTATGGACATTGGGGAGGGTATGTGCTATGATGAGTGCTATGAAGTGTGTAAACCTGGCGATTCACAGACCTGTACCCCTGGGGATAAAAATACATTATATGTTTATAAAAAAAATTTAAAAAAAAAAATAAAAAATTTTAAAAAAATGAGGATGTCCAAAACATGTCTATAGTTGGAAGAAAACAGTGTTTACCTCAGGGAGTAGATGATAATTAGAAGATGATAATTTGCGAAAATCTGAACTTCGCACAAGAAGATTTTTGGAACTGCTCTATAATGAGGAACACTCAAACAGTATTGTTAATGGTTTTCCTGCTTCCAGTTTTACAAGCTCCACAATCCACCACCAATAACAGAGTTAGAATTCTAAAATATTCTGTCCCCATTTCAGTTACATGGCTCACCATCCTCCTCAAGACAAAATCCAAATTCTCCTTCATAAAACAGAAAAGTCTCCATAATTTGGAGACTTAAAGACAAATCCTTAAAATATGTAGATTTGTGGACTTTTCCATGCACTCCTTCTCACAATTCCCTCTATGCACTTAAAACTCTAGCCATACAGAAGTTCTTCCATTTTATTTTATTTATTTATTTATTTTTTTAAGATTTTATTTATTTGACAGAGATCACAAGTAGGCAGAGAGAGAGAGGCAGAGAGAGAGGAGGAAGCAGGCTCCAGGCTGAGCAGAGAGCCTGATGCGGGGCTCGATCCCAGGACCCTGGGATCATGACCTGAGCTGAAGGCAGAGGCTTTAACCCACTGAGCCACCCAGGCGCCCCCAGTTCTTCCATTTTAAAAAATGCGTCATACCCTTTGTAACTTTCAAGCCTTTGGGTACTCTATTCTTTGGGCGATAGGATGATGCTTTGTGGTTTCTTTATTCGGCTACACTCTATCCTTCCCGCCAAGCTTAAACATCAGTTTTGTTTTGAAATAAGATATCAATAAAGGAAAGAGAGGAAAAGAAGTGCTCTCTCTTCCCCCAGTTTTCTTTATTCTGCCTTCATCTACGTTTCTGACACTTTATATTCCCGCTAGTAACTCCCATGTTATCCTGCATCATAATGCTTATTTAGTTGTATCTTCCTTGGAAGTTTTATGAAAGTGAGATGCATGTCTTTTTGGTTCCACACTTAACTCTATAGGATTCAACAGTGCCTGAAACATAGAAAGATTGAATAAATAAGTTTGGAGTAAGTCAACTGAGGAAATGTTTCCATAAATATGGGAGGGAAGAGACATTTAACAGTTATTGCAGCAAAAAGTTGATTTCATAACTAGAACAGCATTTTTCAAGAACACCCATTGTTTACACATTATGCTTTCAGACCTAGGGATCCATGAATGAATGAAGTCGGTGGCGATCTGATGGACTAGTGAAAGCTGGCACCTGGCATCAAACATGTCCAGAGAAACGTGGCAGATTCATGGGAGGCATATTTACTATGGGGTTTGTATCTGGTAAAAATCACTAGGCCATGAGTTCTTGGTTTGGTTGCATCAGTTGCTTATAATAAAGCTCGCTGTGGCCCCTGCAAACAGTTTTCACCTGCGACTGTATGTAAGACTGAGAAAACATTAGCTAATATCCGAGTACTTTTTACTGGAATTTTTAATAGGCATTCAGGGAAATTCTGATGGCAGGTTCTAGGAATCCAGCCACTGGAGGGACACAACTGCAGGTTCCTCAGCTATTGATGGTAAAGTTGGAAGCAGATGATAAAGACAGAGTCATTCACAGAAGATAAAGGAGAAACTGGAATGAGTAGCAACCGGATATGCAGTGGGCCCTGGGATTTATGAGTAGGCAGAAGCTCTTTACCTAAGTGAGTATGGGCACAGGATGTGTGGAATAAAATGGACAAGAGAAAGAAAAGAAAAGAGAAAAGAGGAAGGAAGGAGGGAAGGGGAAAAGAAAGGAAAGAGAGAAAGAAAGAGAGAAAAGAGGAAGGAAGGAGGGAAGGGAGAAAGAAAGGAAAGAAAGAGAGAAAGAAAGAAAGAAAAAGAAAGAAAAGGAAAGAAAAGAAAAAAGAAAAGGAGGGAAGGGAGAAAGAAAGGAGGAAAGAAAGAAAGAGAGAAAGAAAGAAAGAACGAAAGAACGGAAGAATGAACAGGAAGAAAAGAGAGAGAGGCTGGCCTTTAGAAGGGATCTTGAATGCATATGCAAACACATACCTCTAAATCTCACGTATAGAGTAACTGTAACTAGTTAAATGCAACAGCAACCCCCAGTGCATTTTCACATTTTTATACTCAGCTAAAAGGATACAACATCTCTGCTTTTCGTCAGTGTTCCTCTACCCCTCTCCCATTTAATGTCACCTTCTTTCACAATCATTTAAGCCAGCTTTAACCCAATGGACCGCAAACTCTCAACTAGGCTGATGTCATTGCTCTGCTAAAGGACAACTGGCAGCAACTCCGATGTTTTTAGCTCTCACACTGGGCTGTTGGTGTTTGCACCCTGTAGTGTGGAAGTGTCAGGCGAGCTTCTAAACATTCTGCAATGCACAGGACACTGTCACTGTGACCAAAATTTCCCAGCTCTGAATCTCAGTATTTCTGAGGATGATGAATAGCAAATGGCCTAGTAATGAATTTTCTTGGGTTTCAACCATGTCCCTATGGAATAAATGGCCTTATGTTGAAAATAATTTGAAAAGGAAAGAGTAGTTGGTACTTGAGAACAGTGTTTAATAGTAGTAATGCTTATAAAGCTCCAAATCCATCGAATTATTGAGTTTATCATGAAAATCTCAATATTCAAAGCCATTGGACAAGAGTTTAAGGGAGAAATTTCACATCTTTATCCACAGCTTTATCCGCCCATCAAAATAGTGACTTTCTGTCAGCGGTAACAGCTAATAATTTCATTAGATAAAAGGTTTTGCCATGTTACGGCATTATAAAAAAAAAAAAACACAGAACAAAGAATAGTGGTAATAAAGCAATAAAATATAGAGGAAAAGCATAAATAAGTATAATAAAAAGAGAATTACTTTCATCTATGTGGATCAAAAATCATCTGCCTGGTGCTGATGTTTGCATTACACCAGCTGGAATTTCCAGACAAATTGCTGCATCGTTCACACATTAAACTAATGCTCCTGACTGAATGAATGCGGTTTATTGTCAGGGCATAGGATGTAGTAATACTTAGACTATGGAAATCAGACAGATGGCTTGGCAAATTAATCCGTAAGCAGCACGCCATAAGGTTGGTCAGTGACAGTGATGGAAGAGTATGGTCCTTGAGAGGGATAATCACAGGAAATGCAAAGGTGAAAAAGATCATGAAGAAGGAATGGGAAGGCTGCTATTTACTTTCCTTATAAATCCACTAGATGGGTCAATACATGTACTTTATTTTTTTTTTTTTTAAGAACTAAAAGAGAAGAGTTTTCTATTCATAAACAAACAAGTGAACCCTGAGATATTTGAAATTTTGTGACAATAGAGTCTTGTCCTTGCTCCAAGCACCTCACCAGAATTTCAAACAAAGGGTCACTTTAGGGATCAATAGAAATTATTACTCTCACTGTAGGTATTAGATTTACTTTATGTGGGACTTTGTGTAATTTTAAATTGTCCCTTGTAATCCATAACCACCTTTTTTGTTTTTCAAAATTCTGAGTTCCATTGTTTGTGTGATGAAAAAAATCTTATTTAAAAATTAAAACATTAAAAAATACTCAAGTACTAATACATGAAGTCAATCACTACTCACTTTTCATAAAGATCCCATAAATGTGATCATACAATGCATATGTCTAACCAGAGGTGATCGCCTAATCATGTGTGGAAGGAATGAAAAGTACAAAGGTGTTTTTAGTGAACAAAAACAAGTTCAACGAACGCTAAAACAAGTTTCTGTGAGGTAGTTTCTATTTTATTAGTGAAGCATGAAGTGAGTCCATTTTTTGAGTGTAAGAAAAAAAGTGTCAGCTTTGGAGAATAACAAGAATCTTACCTGCAGAGCGAAATGGCTTTTTTTCTTTCAAGGAAGGAAATCTTAAACAAGGGAAAACCTAACCTATATGAACTATTTTTCTAATGCCACGTACACATTGCATAGTGTCTGAAATATAATAACCATTTGCCTAGTAAGAACACTGTATCAGCTTTTGACCGCAAACCAGCCCACCCAGAACTTAGTGACTTGTCAAACATTTTTAATTGTTCCAGGATATGGTGCCGGGATATGACTACCTCTGCCTGGTCAAGTCGCCTCATGGAAGGTCTGGTAATGGCTCAATGCCAGCTAAAGTGAAGAGGTAACGTGACCACATGGGTACCATTATAATTCTGGACAGTTTGGTCCATTCAGGTGAAATTCTCTAAAACCATCACGAGAGAGCAGACCCCAAGGTACAAACATTCTCTGCCACTGCTTGCATCATGCTTACTAAAAGCCTATGGCCAACTCCAACTTAAGATTCAAGGGAGGTCCCTCTAAAACAATTATCAGGTAAAAGCAGATATATTATCCTAAATTAGGTCTAAGTTACTTTAACTGTGCAGAGCCTACTTTACTACACACTGATATCGCCTTACATTAGCTCATACATTTCTAAGTTTTTTTTTAATGAGTCAAAATACAATATCTAGAGCTAAAATATTGGCTCAGTATAGAGAAGCACTTCTTGAAATTTATCTTTCATTGATATTATTTTCAATGTAATCCCTTACCAATTATTTATAGGAAAACTAATGATGAGAGACTGCCATATTCCACTTCCAAGTAATAAATGAGTAAGGGATGTTTCAGGAAGATCCTAACTGGTGGATGCTTTTTCTTGATTAATTTTATTTCATGAGAATAGCATGTGTTAAACTGATGTAGGAAAATGTGACATCATTTGACCATATAATTCTTTGCAGTAACACATACATACACTACACTGATTTCATACATACACTCAGTTCTCTAAACTAAAAAAAAAAAAAAAGATAAAACATTTGTCTCAATTTACATTGCGTTTGTGCAACACCCATGTAATGTTCATGAAATATTGATTACATCTACTCATAAAGATTTTCTACTTCACAAATCATTATATAGTAGGTGAAAGTATATAATGCAGCTCACAGTAAGAAAATATTATTGATGATTTAAGGGACATAGAAACTTCAAGCTATAATTGGAAAAAAAAGGCAAATTTAAAAAAACATAAAAATTTAATTTTCTGAGTGAAAAGATACCATTGATAAATTCAAAATCCAAAGACAGAGCAGGAGGAAATCTAAAATAAAAATAAATAAGCAATATGGAAAACTGTTAACATATGTAATATAAAGAAAACTTTAGCATACTGATATTAAGAAGCAAAAATTAAACCCAAAACAAAAGAAACAAACCAAAAATCAAAATGAAGAATTTTGGGCAAAGAGCATAAGCTTTCAAGGAAGTGGAAACACAAAAGGGAAAGAAAGAGAGAGAGAAAGAAAGAGGAAGGAAGGAAGGATGGAAGGAAGGAAGGAAGGGGGAAGGGAAGAGAGGGAGGACTAGAAGGACAGAAAGAGGGGAGAAAAAAATGAAAAGAAAATAATATTAAAAGATGTTCAGTTTCACTTGAATACATAAAAGACAAATGAAAATAATTATAAGACAATTTTTTATTATTTTGTTTGGCAAATAGTAAACAATCTTTTAGTAATACCTAGAGCTAACTATGTTGAGGGAAAATGAGTACTTTCATGTAATCCTGGTGGGATATGAATATAAACTCTACTTGGGGAAAATATGCTAAAAGTATTGACCAAAACCCCAAGATGAATATAAAGCTTGGCTTTTTCCTAAAGTAGCTTGCAGTGAACAAAATGACTGATTTCAGCTGAGATCAGTGAGCCTCTTTTCCCAGCCACCCATGTCTTTAACCAATCGACTTACTGTAGCAAGTATGGAAATTATCATGGGCTAAGCTATATGGCATATGACTTACTACCAACTATCTAGTCCATCAGGACACATTCTTTAGTGACAATATGTCATCAGCAGAGAATAACACTGAGACTCTGATATAGCATGATTTTCCAGAAGACACTGCAGCCACCTGACTAAAGGGGAACTGTTTATACTTTCTGGAATAGGAATATATCTGGGTATAAACTGATGCTTAGTATTACTAATACTTCTGCCCAAACTATCATCTGGAGAGCTAACAGAATGCCTGTTTCTTTTCTTTTCTTTTCTTTTCTTTCTTTTCTTTTCTTTTCTTTTCTTTTCTTTTCTTTTCTTTTCTTTCTTTCTTTCTTTCTTTCTTTCTTTCTTTCTTTCTTTCTTTCTTTCTTTCTTTCTTTTTTTTATCATGATACTTTGTCATGATATTCCAGACCCCACAGCATATCTCCAGGAAGTTAATTTTACAGAAATTCAAAAACAAGATTCTCATGCTCAACATGTTCACAGATCTTGGTAGTTTTGCCCATAACTCTGACGCAGCTGTCTTGATAAAAAGATGCCATAGCCTTTTGGAAGACTGTCATGACACCAGCTCAATGAAAAACTTTGAGGTATTATAGAAGTGTTCTGCCTGATACAGTATATGTTCTGTTATAGAGTAGTATCCTTTATACCATAGCCATGATACAGAATTATAGGAAACAAAACAAGGAAATCACATTTGCTTTGCTTATACCTATTATAATCTAAGGAAGAAATACTTCAAACGAGTAAAACCAATGGTCCACCTGACTGGAAGCAGAAGTAGCACAAAGCAAAGGATGGCTGGGCTGACTGTGACGATTAATCCTATCTGTGGTGGGGAAATTAGGTTGTTGCCCGCAAGGAGGAAGAATAAGCCTAGAATATGACTGCAGCCATGAGATTTTTCTGGGAGTACTCTAAGTATCCCATGTCTTATGCTTATCATGAGTTGAAAACGACAGTAACCAAATACAAGAGATACAACTAACACTGTAGGCACTTTGACAAAGAAGTTTAAGTTGCCCTAATAGGTGAGACACCACAACCAGATTACAGATATAGAATAGATAACAGAATAAGAAACTTGCAATTACTATCAGCTACCATTTTATTAATTGCTATATTATTTATGCATTTTCTTCTTTGCTTTAATGTATCATTATATATTAATCATTATTTTTCTCTTAACTCTAATAAGTGTTATAGAGGTTAAATCTCAAACTAATGTTTACATTAAAGGACATGAAAGGGAACGTGTAACTTAAATAGAAAAAGGGCAAATATCATCCGGAGATTCTATGGGTCTTTGCACTTCCCTTTTTGAGGAGAGTGTTGACATGTCTTTAGTTTTATGTGGTAGAGTTCTTTATGCTCAGTTAAACTGAAAATTTGTTTGATCAGTGTCTTTACTCAGAAATTACATATATTTACAAAGGACATGTGCGAATGCTGCATTGGCAAAGAGATACATTATAATAAATTCTTTGCTTCAACCTAGTGTCATCCCTTTGGCCAATATTTTCCAGAATTCCCTTCCCAATGTGGATCTTGGTTAGCTTGCTCACAAGAGGTGCCTGCCTAAAGTTTGAAGGCAGTCATGAAATTGAAGCCATTATTATTCTAAATTGTTTATTTGTTATTATTTTTATTATTTATTTTTAATTATTTTAATTATTTTATTGTTTTTATTATTATATTTATATATACACATATATAATATATTTATTTTTATTATTCTAAATTGTTTATTTGCTGATGTTGCTGTGGTCGGAAGTGGTGAATGACTTGTCAACTTGCAAAGATACAGAAACTTCTGTAGTCTTTATGTAAATATTGTTAATTCAGTTAAGGGCATCATTTGAGAGTCACCTTCAAATGATGCCCTTAACTGAATTAACAATATTTACCAAAACACTACAGAAGATAAAAATCCCAAAGGAGACACATTAGACACAGCATTTTTGCCTTTTTAAAAATTAGGAGCAAGACAAGACTAACTGCTGTCATCATTTCTATTTGCCATTGTATTGCACACCTAGTCAGTGCATTACAACAAGAAAAAAAAGTAATGTAGAAAAATTATATGGGTATAAATTCTGGTGAGTTGTTAAATTTAGGTAATGGGAACAAGGGAAGGTAGTAGTAGAACTGTTTATTAAGGGAATAAGAAACACATAGAAAAACAGATTTAGAATGGATTAAGGGGGAGATAGGAGGTTTGGGAAAGTTCTTGGGGGTAATAGAAAAAGTAAGCCAGCAAAAGGTAGTTGGGTCTCAGATGTACTATGATCTTAAGAAAAAATGTCAATCAGTAGGTTTCCCCTTATTTTTTCTTCCCTCCAGCTATATTCAACTGCTTGGATGTACATGTGGAGACATGCATGAATTTCACGGGTATTTGGTCAGGCAATGCAATAAGAGGGTAGGGCAAGGTTGGTGAAGAAGGGGGGGAAGTGGTAAACACTGGATTCTAAATTAGGTAAGAAGAGAAGTGGGGATAAGAGGGAGGACACATTACAGTGGGACAAAAGGAGAGTAGCGAAGTCACTCATCACTGATGTATTTGAGGAAGTAAGCCCCAAAGATATGGCGTAGGCAAAAAATAAGATAACGAAAAATTCAGAGAGTGGAATGGCATGGTTGTTGGTAATGGCAATATTTGGAGAGTGCTCTTGTGGAAGTAGTCACTAGGGTAAAAATGATAATCAGATTGGAGATAAAAACATTAATAAAAACACAGAGAAAGTGGATGGATTATATGGATAGTGAACTCCACAAGAATAAGGACAAAAGTAGTGATTGAGGTAGACAGTGAAACATGTATTAAAATTTTCAGTGATGGAGAGTGTGACTGGGAGGTAAGTTGAATGGATAATTTTATGCCATGGGATTCAAATAAATCATTCATTTATTTGAGAAGCAGGGGTGCAGAGGTGGTGGTGGCAATAATTTGGAAATGAAAATGAGAATCAAGTAGGGTATGTACCTTATCCTATACCCTACAGCATATTGGGTGTGGAAAGAAATAAAGCTTACAAGAAACAAAATATTTTAAAATGTACCATATAAATTGTAACTCTAATCATGTCTGTAATAAGTAGACTGTTCTATATCCTATATGAGAAACTTTTCAGTGTCACATTTATTTGGAAAGTGAAAAGTATATACTTACAATTCCTTATCAAAAGCACTTAACAAGTTTTTACATTGTGACTTTTTTTTTTTTTAAAGATTTTTTATTTATTTATTTGACAGACAGAGATCACAAGCAGGCAGAGAGGCAGGCAGAGAGAGAGGAGGAAGCAGGCTCCTTGCTGAGCAGAGAGCCCGATGCGGGGCTCGATCCCAGGACTCTGAGATCATGACCTGAGCCGAAGGCAGGGGCTTAACCCACTGAGCCACCCAGGCGCCCCACATTGTGACTTTTTAATATGTCAATGGCCAGTAATGTCCAAAAGTTTTACTGCTCAAATTTTAATATTTCTGTCTTCTGAAAGATTTAATTCAGATTTAATTTACATTTTACTTATTTATTTTTAAAGATTTATTTTACAGTGAGAGAGAGAGTGAGCATGCATGAGCAGGGGAGTGGGGGGAAGGGGCAAAGGGAGAGAGAATCCTCAAGCAGACTCCCCACTGAGTGCAGAGCTCAACTCAGGGCTTGATCCCAGGACCCTAAGATCATGACCTGAGCCAAAATCCAGAGTCCAACGCTTAACTGACTGAGCCACCCAAGTGCCCCAATTTACATTTTAAAAGTAAATTTCTTTACTTTGCATATGTTATAAATGAAAATTAATTTACATTATCATTATGAAACTGTGATTATATGTATTTCCTTTGTATTAGAGAATTACTTTCAAGTATTTTTTTCTTGAAAAGTTGTTTTATACGATTCTTCATTTTACCTTGCATCTTACCTCTGCAAATATAAAACGAAATAAATACAATGCACTTAAAGAAAAGTGTTCTAGAAGAAAATTATAGGCCTTGAATACTTTCCAAATTGTGTCTTAAGAACAAATAAAAATTGAAGCTGACAGTTTTCAAAATTCAGAAAAACAAATCTCACAAATACTCAATGTTTTTATTTTCAGCCCATTTCCTTTAACATGATAGAAGTATAAACAGCTTGCATATTATTATTTTTTTAATGGATAGATGGCATGGGACTTATAGAATCCCCAGATAACTCTTTTCTTGCAGAATTATTCTGTCGTTGATTTGGAAGCATTTTGTGGGGAAGGTGAGGATAGAGCCAAGGAACATAAACAATACAAGGCATGTTCCTTATTGGAGTGGAAACTTTATAGTAAATATTGGGTTAGCAAATTGGTTTTGTGGTTTTACCAGGGTAAGTACTAATTGTTAGCAGCAAATATATGAAAGCTTTTCCTAACTTTGTGACAGCAGAAATGCCCCCAAACAATTCTTCTGGATACACTGTCTTTGCTATAGAGTTCTCTAAATGCTGTTCGAAAGCTGTACCAAACAAAACTATGAAAAACAACAACAGCAAGACCAATGAGGGCAATGCTGATAAATCAAACCCTTGGGTAGAAAGAAATTAGACACTGTTTACACCATTGTTGAAAAAAAGAGACACTCATAAACTTACTCTTTTTAAATGTTAGTTTGACAGCAATGTGTCCTTCATAAAACAAATGCTCACTGTCTTCTGATAAGTAGCTAACTCATAAACACATACATTTTGCTTGCCTAATTGTCACAGAGCTATCTGTCCCACTTGTAAAATGATAGGAATGAAAATTCAAGACTTAATGAAAGCTATAGTCCCTTATTTTAGCTAAATTAGCTTTAACCTTGACTTTCCAAAACTCTGTACAACTTAATGGCAAGGATATCCATGCTGATAAAAAGATGCTGTTCCCTGTGTCTTTCATCATACTTCAAACTACTTAGCACCTTCAGGATGGCCTCAAGGTCCTATATAAATGGAAGAAGAAATAAACAGGTACACCAATAATTTGGTGTATCTATCTCAAAAACTGACTTCCAAAATCTAATATGATAAAACCCTAAACGTTTTGGAAAATATGCTGAGTCATGTTCCAAGATTCAAAAGATTTTTTGATTGTTGTTTTTCTAATCTTTTTTATGTCAAAAAGTATATGCAACCCGAGGAAATAAATCATATAGTATAAAAATGATAATATAAGCAGAATATAAAAAGAAAGAAGACTGGGCATTCAAAATCATGTCAGAATAACATCATCCAATGCTGCAAGTAGAAATGCATAGAAAAAGAAAAAGACACATTGATGAATATTTTAGGAACAAATTATCTTTCAATGTTAAAATTAGAAATACCAAAGTATTAGGTGCTTTAAAAATAATTGTGTCCTGTATTCATTCCTAAGAATATATGTCTAGTTGGTTAGCTTTTTGGGGGGTTGGAGATGAGGAGAATGTCAACTCAAAATCTTGTCACCCCCTTTTTTTAATCATATGAATGCTACCCCTTGATTTTGTAATATGTGCTTTGTGTTCAAAGATGCAATGTTTGAGATGACTCAGTGAATAAGTAGGAGTGGGTGGTGACGAGTATGGATAATGGAACTCAACAAAGGAGATGGAGTAGGTATGGGGAGAGGTGATCATTGCTGTTCTGCTACTTGGCTATCTAACTGGTGGCATAATTAACTTGAAGCAACCTCCAACAGAATGGAATAATGCCACAGACAACTACTCCAGAGTTCTTTGTAACCATCTCCCCCTCCCCCTTTTTTTTTTTAACCTTATCTCATTTTTTTCCTGGCTATTCTGACATAAATGTCTATTTTTTCTGCCTACTGTCAGGGGAAGACTACTTGCTACTTGAAAGAATTCATTTAGTCAAATACCAAAAAGCCAAATCTAAGACTCAGAAGAATGCTCAATAAAACTAAACTTTACAAGTCATTGAAAATTATTGTGGGTTGTCCATTTCTTAGAGGGAGATGTTAAAATCTCCATGTTTTGCTGTAAACAAAGTATCTTATTGAAATTAAGAATATTATGCTAGGCTACAGTAATTCCTCAAAGGAGCAATTCATTTTGCTCAGTACTTTCATGAGATTTTTTTTTTTTTTTTTTAAGAATCACTTTGTAACCATCAGATCAACCACAAGCTGCAGAAATTAGCTTAACCAGTATCTCCTGGTCTTCAGTGATTTTGTCACCAAAAGAAAAATTCATGAGTAAGCAGTTAAAATGATTCTTTAATTAATTCTGTGTTACCTGTGACACAGTCATAAACACAAAATTATTAATGGGTTATGCTTCTCAGTTTTTCACTGTTTATGCTACAACTTGGAAGACTAGTAAGAACTACTAGTTCTCCTTTGATTAGTTCTTCTAGGACTTGAAACATGGAGTAAATAAATGCTACGAGAGTTCTAAAAAGGGACTGTCCCCCAAGCTACGTCTATCCCCCCAATGCCCCTTTCCATCCTGACTCAAGCTTAGAGTAAGGTAATGATTGGAACTAGTGTTTTTAAAATCCAAGAACAGGGGATTTTGCTGCCTCTGTCAGGTAAGGCCCAGGAAGAAAGCAAGAACCCAATAGTTGGAATGGCTGCATGGTCCTGGTTTGATCCCTATGACTCTAGCCAGACGTGGAGAGAGAAGAATAATTTCCATGTTCCAAAAGACAACATGAAGATGATAAAGAGTTATCACAATACAGGAATACCAGGTGCCACGGCACAGTAGAATACATTCCAGCTACGGAGGGCACAAGACGTCCTAAAGACTGAAACTGTGACTTAGAGTCAGTCACATGTAAGCCTTGACTTATTCATATTCAAATAAAACATCTCAGCAGATAACAGCGGACCGTGAATGGTCATGTCATTATCATGAAAACACCAGCTCAGGGTGCCTGGGTGACTCAGTGGGTTAAGCCACTGCCTTCGGCTCAGGTCGTGATCTCGGGGTCCTGGGATCGAGTCCCGCATCGGGTTCTCTGCTCGGCAGAGATCCTGCTTCCCTCTCTCTCTCTCTGCCTGCCTCTCCATCTACTTGTGATCTCTCTCTGTCAAATAAATAAATAAAATCTTAAAAAAAAAAAAAAAAAACACCAGCTCAATTTGTAGAATACACAGCTATAATTCAAATGTAGAACTTTCTAATTTCATATGCTGATATCTTAATTCTTTTTTTTTAAGATTTTATTTATGTAATTGACAAAGAGAGAGAGAGCAAACATGTGGAGCTCAGGCAGAAGGAGAGGAAGAAGCAGGCTCCCCACTGAGTAGAAAGCCTGAGGCTCCATCCTAGGACCTGGGACCATGACCTGAGTGGAAAGCAGACACTTAACCAACGGAGCCACCCAGGTACCCCAAGGATATCCTAATCCTATTTGAACTCTCAGTTCTATATTTTTGATTAAAAAAAAAAGAATAAAATTGAATGAATTTTTTCTATAGAGCAAATTAAAGACTCTAAATAATTTCAACTTAGTTTACAATTGATTTGATAGAAATTTGATTTTGGATGTAGTATAATTGTCTACTTCTGATTTGAATTCCCATCAGGTAGGTGCTTTTTAGCTATGTTAGGAGGAATGCATTTTCTCTGACCCAGTGTAAGGATATGTGTAAAGGAAATTATGGCCACATTGTTGCACCTATGACTCTATCAGAATCCCTAATTTGTGTTACCGTTGCTAATGTATATTTCCGATTAGGTTCCATTATCCATATAGAACTGTCCTGAAAATTTTTCCATAAATACTCAAGTTCAGCTTTATATTTACAAGTCAATTTAATTAGGGTAATATGTTTATAGTTATATTAAAGGAAGAAGTTACCTATGTTTTATAATTATAAGAGACAAGTAACATAGGATTATTTACAACAAAGCCAGAAGCAATTGTCTTCATGGAATGGAGAGAGCACATATTTTTATCTGAGGGAAGCAAGCTGTTTTTCCTCTGATGTAGCATCTATAATCACACAATAAATGCAGTGCCACTTGACTAATGATTTAAGTGCATTTGAAAATAAGTCACTCTTAGATGTTGTTTTATAGTCTTAATATTTAAAAGGTATCCTTGTGAAAACTTAACAGTTAAATAAAAATCCTTACCTTTGTAAAATTTCATTATGGTCTCTTTCTCATATACTCTTGCATTTTCCTAATACAAGGCAGCCACTATGTTCTAAATCAACATTTATCATCAAAACATTATTTCTGTTATAGAGAAGGTAAAACGGAGGCTCTAGAACCTCCCTTTCCAAAAATAAACCCTAGTCAATGACAGTATGTTCTCTCATAAATTTAAAAACGGTGCTCATTTTACTTCAAAATGAACACCCTTTTGAAATTTATATCAATTATAGTTTTAAAACAAAGTCATATGCTAATTAAGTTAATTTCACACGTGCAAAGAACAGTCCACTCAACTCAAATGGAAATCTTCTGCATACAATGAACTGTCATCCTCTTAGAAAGTATATTGTCTTTCAAGTACTTCTCTTATATTCTACACAATATGGAACCCATCTGGGACGATCAGAAATTTTAGTTTCACCTTCATCCACTATGTATTTAGGCATGTCTGTTTATGGCCAAGAAGATGCAGGAACAAGTCAGTTTCTGTTAAAGAGAAAAGCAGAAGAGCCATGCAAAAGGCATGACAGGAAAAGCTGGAACATGAGCTGACAACGTGTGAAATGTAACAGTGACAAAGACGAAGAGTTTTGACATAAATGACAACCCACTTCTCACTTACCTCTGACGCCTCAGCCTTCAAACCAGAGGAAAGGTTTTGTAGCAAGGAGACTCAGCAGGGGCTACAATCCAGCAGGGCTGTCATCCAACCGAAGTGATGGGATAAAAAAATAAATAAATCAAAGATTAAGGGACTAGTATTTAATACCAGCTGATTAAAGACAGAATCACGCACAAAGCTTCTTTTTGTATTAAATAACACATAAGTGATTTGTTATTTAATAGTTACATATTTTTCCTCATTAAACTTTTGTTTTAATGGGTCTCAAAATTCTGTGACAGATTTTTGGCCAAATCGTTTCCATTAAAAAGCACTGATTTTGAAAAGTAATAACTTAAATCAACCACATACACACAAAAATCCAAATGGCCCACAGAACATTCTCCTTTCCTTCTGAAGGTTTTATGATGCACGGTTAACATTAACCAGTCTTGTACTATTACACTTAAACAGTCAATTGATACAAACAATTCCGAGGTTGTTCCTGCACCACAGATTAAGACAGGGGCGGGGGGGGGGGGGGTACAGCTATTGGGTGTAATAATCACTTAGCCCTCTGAGCCTCCTGGGCAGGCTTGGTGACCTTGCTGGCTCCAGCTGCGTTCTCATCCACTGCTTTGACGGTACCCACAGCCACCATCTGGCTCATGTCAGAAACAGCAAAATGACCTGGAGCAGGATAGTCAGAGAAGCTCTCAACATTCATGGGCTTGCCAGGACCCCTATCAATGAGGACAGCATCATGAGATTTCAACAACTTGGGGCCATCTTCCCACTTATTTCCAGAGCAATGATCAATCTTCTTCAGCTCAGCACTCTTGCAAGCAATGTGAGCTGTGTGAAAATCCAGGGCTGATCTTCCCTGGATGATTCACGATAATCACCTGAGCCATAAAGCCTCCTACATCCATTGGTAGATCATTTTTGCTATGACCAGCCACACTGTCACAATGGACATCTTTGACAGATACATTCTTGACACGGAAGCCCACATTGTCCCCAGGAAGAGGCTCACTCAAGGTGTCATGGGGTGTTTCAATAGACTTTACTTCAGTTGTAACACTGACTGGAGAAAAGGTTGACCACCATGCTGGGTTTAAGAACACCAGTCTCTTCTCAGCTCACAGGGACAGTGTCAATACCACCAATTCTGTAGATCTCTTAGAGGGGCAGATGCAAGGGCTTGTCAGTTGGACCACTAGGCAATGGAATGAAATCCAGAACTTCAAGTAGCATGGTTGCACTGGCTTTGTCATGTTTATGGGTGAGTTTCCATCCCTCAAACCAATGTTATGCTAGCACTTGGCTCTAGCATGTGTCACCATTCCAACCAGAAAGTGGCACAAATGCTACTGTGTCAGGGTTGTAGACAATTTTCTTAATGTAGCTGCTGACTTCCTTAATGAGTTTCCCATATCTCTTCTGGTTGTAGGATGTTTCAGTGGAATCCATTTGGTTAACACTAACAATTAGTTGTTTCATTCCCCATGTATAAGCCAGAAGGGCATGCTCACAGGTCTGTCCATTTTGGGATTCCCTTGTAATCAATTTCTACCAAACTAAGAAGATACATATGACAAACCCTTAACATTCTTCTCAGCTTGACTAAACTTTATTTTTAAAATTTTTTTAAAGATTTATTTATTTATTCAATGAAGAGAGACACAGCAAGAGAGGAAACAGAAGCAGGGGGTAGGGAGAAGTGGCCTCCAGCTGAGCAGGGAGCCCAATGCAGGGCTTCATCCCAGGTCCCTGGGATCACATTCTGAGCTGAAGGCAGAAGCTTAACTACTGAGCCACCCAAATGCTCCTTGACTAAACTTTAGACACTCTTCTTCCCAACCAAAGAAACTTCCCTCTTTGTAGAGCATTTACTTTAGAAAATGGGTAAAATTTTCTCTGCCCCTTTCAGGTATATGCAGATTTTTAAAAAATTATCTTGCCAGTACTATGACCCAGGGCTGTCTATATCAAGAATTTGGGAGTAATTCCTTTGAACTGTAATCATCAAGGAAGATTAGAATCTGTATCACACATCTCTGTTAAGAAAGTAGGAGCCCGTGGCGCCTGGGTGGCTCAATGGGTTAAGCTTCTGCCTTCAGCTCAGTTCATGGTCTCGGGGTCCTGCGATAGAGCCCCGCATCGGGCTCTCTGCTCAGCAGGGAGCCTGTTTCCTCCTCTCTCTCTGCCTGCCTCTATACCTATTTATGATCTCTCTCTCTGTCAAATAAATAAATAAAATCTTAAAAAAAAAAAAAGAAAGAAAGGAAAGAAAAGAAAGTAGGAGCCTAACTGCTGTGAGTACCAGTGAACAAGGCTACTCATACAGAAAATCATTTGCAAACTCAGGAAAAATTCAACATGTGGATACATTCCACTAGTTAACCTCCTCTATCCTTTATACTACTAGCTCACCCTAGTGCTAAGGAAAGAGAGAGAAAGAGAGAGAGAAGAGAGAGAAAAGACAGAGCGAGACAATGAGAAAGAGACAGAGAGAAAGAGAGAAGGGAAAGAAAACAAACGTCTCACCTTTTGTTTCAATGGAACTGAGCCAGACTGAGTTCTGGCCCTGTTTTGTTATTGCAATATTCTTGAATAAAGTTTCCTTGCCTATTTAACTTTATCCAGTGTAGTTTTTTGCTTTGACACATGCATCCATGTTTTGCATCTTCATAAGAAAATAGAGCCATTATTCATTCATTATTCCTTGATTCAGAACACTAATTTATTCATTAATCCCATAAACGTGTGTTTGATATCTGGTACATGCAAGACTCTTTGGAGTCCTGGGATTAAAAGATGCAATATTCTTGCTCCCTATATTTCAACGGCCAGAAATCTTTAAATTGCATTTATAAAGTATATGTGGAAGTAAAGACTCCTTTGAGAGAAAAAGACTTCACCCAACCTGGAGCCTCATGATTTACTCAGGAGTTTTTCACTGTTTTTTTTTTTTTCTTCTTTTTTTTTATTTATCTTTTTTGCTTGTTTTTGCTTATTCATTCTTCTCTAAGCTGGAAGCCTGAAAAGGACCTAAAACCTCTTTGCAAAGCTGCAAACAGAAATTTCAGAATACTGGGTTTTGTTTTGTTTTTACCATGATTTTGGTGTCAGGAAAAGAGAGGAATTTTATTCACTTTTTTGGGAGTCATTTAATTATTTGTTTCATTTATATTCCTTTCAGATATGAGTATGCAAACACCATGCTGAATAGGTGGTTTGTCTTTCTGCTCATGACTTCATGGAGAGGGAAATCTGATTTAAGCCTTACATGTAAGTTGCTGATGGAACAGCACTATGTTACCCCCAAATGATGTCAGCCACATGACCCTATCGCCATTCATTCTGATTTGGGAAGAAGCAAAGTCACCGTTATTTTGAATTTGGTACAACTATAAGGTTAGATCCTATTAGAGCCTAAACTTGACCTCTAGAATATATGACCTAAGCTATCATGATGTACCACCCATTAGCAAAATGATAAGTCAACTTTCTTAGAGAAGTCACAGAAGTTACTTTAGAGGATGTGGTCAGCATCAAGAGGTATACAAAACGAGAATACTCTTCAGGTATTTTTTTTTTTTTTTTTTTACTAAAGATGGTATTATCTAGAATGAATAATTAGATAAGTCTTATTCACTACGACATTAATTCTAGAGTAAGAAACAACCTATCCATTCTAAAGCTATGAGGAGACAAACGCCTATCAATGATATCTATCTAGAAATGTTAAGAACTCAACGAACTGAAGAGTAGATTTTGACAGGATCCTATAATAAATCTACTACCCCATATCCATGTGCCTTTATTTTGAAAGGATGAAGTAAAATCTTCAACAGAGGCCAGAGCAGAAGAGAGAAATTGGATGAGCCTTGATGTGTGACTCACTAAGTGAAGGGTGAGAAGTATGACTTCAGTGGAGTCTACAAAACAGATCAACACTTCTGGAACAAACCATGAGAAGGAAGTAAACCACAAAAGCCATTTACCTAGATAAAGAACCTAACAAAGTTAAGGATTACAGAAACCACCTCCTGTGCAAAGTCTGATTATGTGAAACTTTTGGCTCAGCCCTGTGAGAACCAAAGCACACGTGAGAAAATATTAAATGAAAATTTGCTGGGACCTAGTGATTTTATCCTGTAGATTTTTTTTTACATGTAAATAAGAGAAGTACACTCTGAGAATGAAAAGATGCTTACTGTAGAATTATTATTGTTAATAAATAAAAGCTACAAATTACCTAAATATTCAATAATATGAGAATGATTATGTAAACAATGATTTAGTTATAATAAAAGAGAATACAAGAGAATACAAAGAATACAAGAATACAAGAGAATACAAGAGAATACAAGAGAATACAATGATATTCAAATCATGCTTAAAAAATGAATGGAATTTTATTTTTTTTTTCTATTGGAGCACCTGGGTGGCTCAGTGGGTTAAAGCCTCTGCCTTTGGCTCAGGTCATGATCCCGGGGTCCTGGGATCGAGTCCCGCATCGGGCCCTCTGCTCAGCAGGGAGCCTGCTTCCTCCCCTCTCTCTCTGCCTGCCTCTCTGCCTACTTGTGATCTCTGTCTGTCAAATGAATAAAATCTTAAAAAAAAAAAAAAACACCTTATTATAAAAAAAAAAATCCTAATTTTAGGGGACTAAAGGAGTGGGTAGAATGCAACTTACGCTATTTGCAAATATACCTAATATGTTGTATGTACATATAGAGCAATACTAAGATTTTTGCTAAGATTAAAATATTACCCTTCTATAGGAATGGAGATTATGGATTTTTTTTTCCTTCTTAAGTATCTCCTCTACTTTTCAAATTCCTGACACAAAAAAATACTGTTTTACCATTAGAAAAACATCTTTAAAAATTAATAACTATAAATTGTTGAGACTAAAATTTTGCTCTACTGTAAGCTAAGCAATTAGCTTGCCATAGTGTCACAGATGTTGTCAGAAGACGCATGATTGTGGGTCAGAGGCAAAGATCTTTATTACTCATGATACAGCAGGCAGCATAAGCGTCATCTTCACATTAGTCCCCTTGCCCTTCAAGGTCCTACAGGCATGAGGCAGAGAATGTGGTTTTGGCCCAGAGACCCGGAGTTCACAAAACTGAGATCTTTGGAGGCTTCTAGGAAACCCGCCCAAAGTTTGTCTCCAAAGGGTGACATTATCTTTACCATATCCTTCAGGGAAAAAAACCTGCCCTCTGCCACAGAGGGAGATACTATCTCTATATTTGAAAGCTGTTTGCTATAAAAAATATCCTTGAAAAGATAGTTTGGAGAAAAACATCAATGCCTCTTTGCAAAATCACATGCAGAAATACAAGACCCATTGCAAGTATGTGTCCCACCATAAAACACATTTCCAAACCCAGTATCTGTTTTTAATTTTTTTATTCTAAACTTCTTGCAAAGGAAACCATGTCTCCAAGACATTATTTTTACAATTACTGATACTGCCATCCTGCCCCCTCCTGAGTCTGCTATTGAATTTTTCATAGGACAGCATTGGAACGTCCTTTAAAACCCCACTAAGAATCTACAGTCTTTTTTTTTTTTTAACATTTATTTATTTATTTGACAGAGAGAGAGATCACAAGAAGGCAGAGAGGCAGGCAGAGAGAGGGGGAAGCAGGCTCCCTGATGAGCAGAGAGCCCAATGCAGAGCTTGATCCCAGGACCCTGAGACCATGACCTAAGCCAAAGGCAGAGGCATAACCCTCTGAGCCACCCAGGGGCCCCAAGAATCTACAGTCTTGATTCCCTCTTGTGACCCTGCATTTCACTGCTAAGCAAACCCTGGCTTGTCCATTTGTTCTCACGGGTAGTTTTGAGCATCTCTTACTCCCCAAAGGAATCTGTGGCAGAGGATAGATTTGACGCACCACAGGGTACACTATGAGGGGAAATCTTTCTACCCACCCTGGTGTGTGATGAGGTTGCTTTGGGTAACCAGCTCATTTCAGCCAGTCAGAATCCTAAGGTACAAAATACATTTCCCACATCACTAAGATATATTTTGAGAAGACTGCTCTTGCCCATAAAATAAGTAAAAACAGGCTATTAGACAAAATGAAATTCTCTGATGCTGGTTCACAGAGATACCACATGACTTTCTATAAATGAGAATCTCCTATTGGCCAAATGGAATCCATGGATACCTGAGTTACTAAATCTCAGTTCTCTCTGACATTCAGGAAGTTGAATTCCCCTTGCCTTCTTGGACCTGTGTAGCATTATTTCTCCTTTTTCTAGAAAAAGATCAAAGTTAAGGTACCAGGAATGACACAGGTGAATGCCCCACCACCTATCACTGTAACTTTGAAAAATCACTCAGAGTAATTTTTCTCATTCTTCCTCCTACTGGCATTCTATTTGGAAAAAAAAAATCAAATTTACAAAGTAGCTAGCAAAGTCTAAATAGAGCTTAAATGTTCTTTGGGAGGTTTTTGATCATTGCTTCAATCTCGTTACTAGGTATTGATCTATTCAGGTTGTCAATTTCTTCCTGATTCAGTTTTGGAAGTTTATAGGTTTCCAGGAATGCATCCATTTCTTCTAGGTTGCTTAACTTATTGCATAAAACTATTATAATAATTTTTGATGATTGTTTCTATTTCCTTGGTGTTAGTCATGATTTCTCCCTTTTCATTCATAATTTTATTAATTTGCATCCTCTCTCTCTTCTTTTGGATTAGTTTGGCCAATGACTTATTGAGTTTATTGATTCTTTCAAAAAAAGAGCTTCTAGTTTCGTCGATGTGTTCTACTGTATCTCTAGTTTCTATCTCATTGATCTCTAGTCTAATCTTGATTATTTCCCTTCTTGTGTGTGGGGTTGACTTAGTTTGTTGTTGATTCTCCACTTCATTAAGGTATAAATAGAGCTGGTGTATTCAGGATTTTTCAATTTTTTGAGGGAGGCTTGGATGACTATGTATTTCCCCTTTAGAATCACCTTTGCCATATCCCATAGGTTTTGGACCAAAGTATTTTCATTCTCATTGGTTTCCATGAATTGTTTAAGTTCTTCTTTGATTTCCTAATTGATCCAAACATTTTTAAGTAGGGTGGTCTTTAGCTTCCAAGTGTATGAATTCCTTACAAACTTTTTCTTGTGGTTCAGTTCCAGTTTCAAACCACTGTGGTCTGAGAATATGCAGAGAATAATCTCAATCTTTTGGTATCGGTTGAGCCCTGATTTGTGACCCAGTATGTGATCTATTCTGGAGAAAGTTCCATGTGCACTCGAGAAGAATGATAGAAGCAGTGATCAAAAACCTCTCAAAAAAACAAGAGCCCAGGACCTGATGGATTCCCTGGGGAATTCTACCAAACATTCAAAGAAAAAATAATACCTATTCTCCTGAAACTGTTTCAAAAAATAGAAACAGAAGGAAAACTTCCAGACTCTTTCTACGAAGCCAGTATTACTCTGATCCACAAACGAGGCAAATACCCCATCAAGAAGGAGAATTTCAGACCAATATCCCTAATGAATATGGATGGCAAGATTCTCAACAAGATCCTAGCTAATAGGATCCAACAGTATATTAAAAAGATCATCCACCATGATTAGGGGTGATTTATCCTTGAGATGCAAGGGTAGTTCAACATTCGCAAATCAATCAATGTGACAGAATTAAATCAATAAGAGAAGAGAGAAGAACCACATGGTCCTCTCAATTGATGCAGAAAAAACATTTGAGGGGCACCTGGGTGGCTCAGTGGGTTAAAGCCTCTGCCTTCGGCCAGGTCATGATCCCAGGGTCCTGGGATCAAGCCCCACGTTGGGCTGTCTGCTCTGCAGGGAGCCTGCTTCCTCTTCTCTCTCTCTCTGCCTGCCTCTCTGCCTGTGTGTGATCTCTGTCTGTCAAATAAATAAATAAATAAAAAAATTTGACAAGATACAGCATCCGTTCCTGATTAAAACACTTCAAAGTATAGGGATAGAGGAAACATTCCTCAACTTCATAAAACCTATCTATGAAAAGCCCACAGCAAATATCATTCTCAATGGGGAAAAGCAGACAGCCTTCCCTTTGAGATCAGGAACACGACAAGGATGTCCACTCTGACCACTGTTCTTCAACATAGGACTAGAGGTCCTAGCAACAGAAATCAAACAACAAAAAGAAATAAAAGGTATTCAAACTGGCAAAGAAGAAGTCAAACTCTCTCTCTTCACAGATGACATGATACTTTATATGGAAAACCCAAAAGACTCCACCCCCAAACTACTAGAACTCATATAGCAATACAGTAATGTGGCAGGATACAAAATCAATGCACAGAAATCAGTTGCTTTCTTATGTACTAACAATGAAAATATAGAAAGGGAAACTAGAGAATCAATTCCATTTACTATAGCACTGAGACCCATAAGATACCTGGGAATAAACCTAACCAAAGAGGTAAAGGATGTGTACTCGAAGAACTACAGAACACTCAAGAAAGAAATGGAAGAAGACACAAAAAGATGGAAGACCATTCCATGCTCATGGATCAGAAGAATAAATATTGTTAAAATGTCTATACTGCCTACAACCATCTATACTTCCAATGCCATCCCAATCAAAATTCCACCGGCATTTTTCATAGTGCTGGAACAAACAATCCTAAAATTTGTATGGAACCAGAAAAGACCCCGAATTGCTAAGGAAATGTTGACAAAGAAAAACCAAACTGGGAGAATCATGTTGCCTGATTTCAAGCTTTACTACAAATCTGTGATCACCAAGACAGCATGGTACTGGCATAAAAACAGACACATAGACCAGTGGAACAGAGTTGAGAGCTCAGATATGGACCCTCAACTCTATGGTCAAATAATCTTCAACAAAGCAGGAAAAAATATACAGTGGAAAAAAAGACAGTCTCTTCTATAAATGGTGCTGGGAAAATTGGACAGCTATGTGTGGAAGAATGAAACTCAATCATTCTCTTACACCACACACAAAGATAAACTTGAAATGGATAAAAGACCTAAATGTGAGGTAGGAATCTATCAAAATCCTAGAGGAGAACATAGGCAGTAACCTCTTCGACATCAGCCACAGCAACTTCTTTCAAGATATGTCTCCAAAGACTATCTTGGTAGGTATTAAGGAGGATACGTATTGCATGGAGCACTGGGTGTGTTGCATATACAATGAATCTTGGAACACTGAAAAAATTAAATTAAATTAAAAAAAATTTCAACATAGGACCCTCAGAAGGAAAAGAGAAAGAGAAAAGAGCAGAAATCTTGTTTGAAGAAATAATGGCTGAAAACTCCCTGAGGCAGAAACGATCTTCAGACCCAGAAAGTCAGAGAGTTCCAAATAAGATGTACCAAAAGACCCACATCAAAAGACATTATAATGAAAATGTCAAAAGTTAATGACAAGGAGAGAATATTAAAAGCAGCAAGAGAAAAAGAAGCTTTTGTTACATATAATGAAACCCCCATAAGAATAATGGATGATTTTTCAGGAGAATTTTTGTAGGCCAGAGGGAATGGCATAATGTATTTGAAGTGCTTAAAGGAAAAAAAAAATCCAAACAAGAATATTCTACCCAGTAAAATTATCATTCAGAACTGAAGAAATAATAAAAAGTTTTCCAGACAAGCAAAAGCTAAAGGAGTTCATCACTACTAAGCAGGCCTAAAAAGAAATATTAAAGAAGACTTCTTTAAGCTGAAATAAAACAGTACTTATTGGTAACAAAACATATGAAAGAATCATCTCACTAGAAAGATAAATATATAGTAAAGGTAGTGGATTAATCACTTATAATGCTAGTATAAAAATTAAAAGATAAAAGTAGTATATATGTGTAAAGTTCTTTGAATTTTCTTAAATAGATTAAGAAATGTAAGTACATACTATCTCTATACATCCCTCTTTCACTTAATAATAAAGAAATGTGCCATATATTAAAAATATAAAATATATATAAATATAAATACATATATAAAATATAAAATAGGTTAGAATTGATGTTAGGCATTTTAAGGATCTAAAAGAAATTAAGTCTATTTCAAAAGTATAATCAAGTAAATATAGATAAATACACCATTGTTTGTGTGAGTACATATGTATGTGTATATGTATTTATATATATATATGCATCTCCTAATATAATATTCATAGATGGTCTTTGACTTATGAATTTTTTACTTTTATAATGGTGTATAGCAATACACATTCAGTAGAAACCATACTTTAAAATTTGAATTTTGATCTTTTTCCAAGCTAGCAATATACAATAGGATACTCTCTCATAATGCTGGACAGCATCATCATGAGTGTAAACAAGGATATACTTAAGCTATCCTGTACCCATACAACCTTCTGTTGCACTTTCAGTACAGTATTCAATAAATTACATGATATAATCAACATGAATTAATAAAATAAGCTTTGTATTAAATAATTTTGCTCAACTGTAGGTTAATATAAGTGTCGTAAGCATGTTTAATGTAGACTAGGCTAGGAAATTATGCTCAGTAGGTTAGGAATTTTCAACATAGGTTATTTTCATTTTATAATGCATTTATCAGATGTAACCCCATCGTAAGTTGAGGAAGACCTGTATATGGATTTGTCTATTAACCTTTGCCGGGAGTCTGCAAATTGCCAAAGGAACAATTCTCAAAACTTAAAATCAGTCTTGTGAAACAACGGTATCATCTAATTTTGTTAAATTTTCAAAGAGTGATTTCTCTCTAATGTCATGTCACTCTCAGACATCTGTACTTAATTGATATCTGGTTTTGTTTTTAATGTTATTATCCATTGTTAAATATACAATATTTATAAATTTCCTAAAAAACATTTACCAATAACAATTTTTTAAGTTTTCTTTTTTCTTTTTTTAAGTTTCCAAACCCTTCTTTGCAGACCCACAGTGGTCTTCTGAAGGATTTAGAAGCAATCATGTGTATGACTTAGAAGTCATCGAAAGGAGGCAGGTAGATAACCACAGGAACCAAGTTCACCTTGGAAATGGGCTCTGAAGAGTTATAACTCTCTATCACAAAGAAAATAACCCCAGGGCATCACTGCTAGTTGCTCCCAAACTACGTGATACACATATAAGATTCACAGTCACATGGTGAGAATGAGCACTTTCAGAAGTGGGAGAATTGCTGATAAAAGAGAGTTGATGGCACTGGGGAAAGGATATACTTTCAAAAAAGGTAAAGGCAACCAGTGCAAATTGTACCTTAGAGGATCTAGAGTTCAAAACAGTCCTAACCTAAACTGTGAGTGAAGAGACAAAGAGCACTTCTAGGGGCTATTTTTTTCACTTATTCATTTAACATATTTGAATTAATAACATCAGAAACTAACCATTTGGGGGAAAAAATAGCATTTCTGTGATTTCTGATGTCCAGAAAGTGAAAATCCAATATTCTGTCATTTAGAAGACAACTTTTCAGACTTCAAATATGACTAAGAATGCATTAGAAGACAATTATGTGATTCTTCTTCTAAATCATCCTTTGCATTCAATGCTGAAAAAGTAAGAAATCTGCCAAGGGATCTATGATACTGTTATAGTGAATTCAATAGGCCATAACTTTAGAATACCATGTAGCTATTTTGCCAACTAATACCAAGCCCCTCATTAATATTTGCACAGAAATCCAGGATAGTGTTCAGCAAACCTTTTCTTTAAAAGAACAGCTTATTATTTTATTTTCTATTTTTAAAAGATTTTATTTATTTATTTGTCAGAGAGATAGAGAAATCACAAGCAGGGGGAGCAGCAGAGGGAGAGGGAGAAGCAGAATCCCTGCTGAGCAGGGATTACCAATGTGAGACTAGATCCCAGAACCCTGGGACCCTGAACTGAGCTGAAGGCAGATGCTTAACTGATTGAACAACCCAGGTGTCCCTGTAAAAGGCCATCTTATAAATATTTTAAGCCTTGCAGTCCACTTTGTCTCAGTTACAACCACTCAACTTTGGCATTAGAGTGTCAAACCAGCCATGAACAATAAGTAAATTAATCAGGAGTGTTGTGTTGCAATAATACTTTATTTACAAAAGCAGGCAGCGGGGCAGATTTGGTTAGGCCATACTTTATCAATCCTTAGTCTAAAACATTTATTTGCACTTGAGCCATAAATTGAAGAGTGTTCTTAGGATGAAAGACTGCCTGTTTAAATGCATTATTTTTTTTTTCCTTCTTGTATTCCTTGTGATCACTATATGCACTAGTCACAGAATGCTCTTGGAGTCATCCTTGAACTGCCTGCGTTGTTTTCTGGCATTCAGAACGTTGATCCTCCCAGGAATTCCTGTCTTAACATATCTCTACATGGAAATCACATTCATACCATAAAGGCTATCTTTAAACTTGCCTCCACCTTCTCTCAGCTGCATCATTCTTCCTCTGACCTCTTAAAACTGGGTATCTGCAGATTCCTCAGGACACTCTTAGTTTCTTATCTGCATTATAATGGTTTATAAACATGCATTCAAATAAGTGGATTTCAGAGTTTTTGCCCCTTAAATTGACCAGCACAGTGCTTTGCATGAAATGTTCAATATGCAGTTATTCAGTAGATAAATGCCTGAATGAGCACTTACATTTGGAAAGGAAAGGAAAAACATTTAAGGTCAATGTCATGGGATCAATTTGGCTAGAACATTTCATGTAAACCACAAGTCACTTAATTTTTATTTCCATATTAATTTAACTGCATAGCTTACCCATATGGAAAATTTCCAAAATTGGTTGAGAATCTTGGGCAACTGATATCATATGTTTGAATAGGAAATTGTCATTTATTCAAATGGACCCACTAGTTTTATTACATCATTTAGTTTCTCTAATGAATTCAAAGTATTGTGTAAACATACAAAGAGCATTTTAAATAAACATGAATGATTGTCTTCTAATGACATCTAAGTTACTAAATAGGTATTTTATTTGCATTTCAGTATTATCATAGATAGTTCTATTATTTTGGGGGATTATGAAACTAGACCATAGAAAAATGTAAATTATCAGATAAATACTATATTATTCTTTCCAATGTTATATGTTTACCCACCAACAAATTAATCGTTTTTTCTCAATTTTTAACTCAATAAGAGACTCGATTTAAAAAAAAGGCGGGGGGTAAGTTAAAAGAACATCATGAAAGTCATGGACTTAACATCCTTTGATGGGAAAGGCTAATTCCCCAAGCTTGCTTTCTTTCAGGAATTCTGTCATTTATCTTTTCTTTTCTCCATTTATTTTTTCTTTTCCTAAAAATAACCCTAGCTCTTAGAGTACTCTACTATTATGAAAATGCAACTGCATTTACATAAAGTTTTGTTTTTGCTAGTCATATGAAAATGAGATTTGTTTTCATGTCTAGTGTGTTTTGGGCACACAGGCTTGGGGGGAAGGAGCCATTAAGGGCAGCAAAGGACAAGGTAAAGTCAACTGGAGAGTTCAACTGAAGAGAATCAGAAACAGAAATAGCTCTTCAACCTGGGCCAAAATTATGTCTTAAAATACCCATAAGAGTACATAGTAATATTCAGAAGATAGAAATTTAAACACAAGCCAAGATGTCTTGGGTTATTTCTAAGGGTTCTGAATCTACAAATTCAGCCCTGGTATAGGAGGAACTAGTTGTCCCCGTTCAATGGGATTCTCTGGATGCAAGTCTCCAAACCAACTTGATAATGTGGAAACAGAAAAGAGGAGTTTATTTTAAGGATTTGAAGGCTGGGGGCGCCTGGGTGGCTCAGTGGGTTGGGGCCTCTGCCTTCAGCTCAGGTCATGGTCCAGTGTCCTGGGATCGAGCCCCGCATTGGGCTCTGTGCTCTGTGGGGAGCCTGCTTCCCCCTCTCTCTCTAGCTGTCTGCTTCTCTGCCTACTTGTGGTCTCTGTCTGTCGGATAGATGGATAAAATCTTGAAAGAAAAAAAAAAGGATTTGAAGGCTGATTCCTGATGTCTAATAATAGGATGGCAGTAGAACTTCAGCAAGGGAGTAAAAATGAAAAATGAGAAGTTGGCTGAATTTTTCAACCCTTGATTAACCTCTTTCTCTCTGCAGTGCTCCTGACATCTCTTCCAGAACATGACCATGCCTCGCTCTTTTTATACACAGCAGGTAAAAGAAGACTACCCATCTCTCCTCAAGAGACTATCCCAAACTAAATGAGAATTTCCTCATTCCTAATTGCAAATACCCAAGATGGATAATTTCATTTGCCCACTTTATGTCCAATGTCAATACTGGGCTTAGTTACTTGGACCATCATCCTTGACAGGAGACCAGTCATGGTAAGAAAACAGGGAAGGAGGGCATTGTAAGCCGGAATGAAACCCCTAAAACGTGTTTACTCTGAAGTCCCAGAGTTCAGATAAGTACATAATTCAATGTGGAGGACATTATCAACAATGTGGATTGGAATGAAATCTTCTGGTTGAAAATCTGGCAATGGTGAACATAAGTGTAAATAAATAAACTTTTGCCCAAGAAACTGCATTTTTAAAATTTCTGAAACAAAGGTATAAGCTTTGCATAAAATGCAGGTATAAGGATGTCAATCACACCTTATTTAGAGGGAAAAAAAAAAAAGCCAACAATGGGCTTCTAAAAATGATAGTCGATCCAGAATAACGCTCTCTGATGATACTAAGATGATACTAAGAATTCAATAACAGGTGGGAATCTTTTTCAGCAAAAAAAGTAAAGTAAATTTGGAGAATATATAGCCTCAGACTAAAGGTCTCATTTAAGTCTTGAAAGTGTCTATCTCAATATAAACAATTGTTAATTATAAATTTTTATTTATTATCCTAGGAATGCCTATATACATATCAGAGCACTTCAAAACCAAGAATTACGTTGCTCATTTAGTTAATATAATTGTTTTGGGAAAGTATGCATTTGCTTAAGTTATATGTGAATCCCTTAGCCCTTGGTGAACTTATCCATTGCCCTATATATTAGTTAGTCTAAAAGGTCCAAACTTTTCTCAGGTCTATGTATCTCTCATATCAATATGGCTCAAATAACAGTTTTGAATCTAAAATTTTGAAATTCAATTTCATTTTGAAGCTTAGGCTCCTTAACAATCTTACAATCAAGACAGTATCTCTCTGAGGATATGAAAGCCAAAGTCATAGAATTCAGCAGCGCATGTTTATTGGGGAGGGTGGGCAGGATATTTAGGCAAAAGCAAGAGGCTATATAAAGTTCCAGAGACAGGAAGAAAAAACATATATCTATGATTGGCATTTAAATCCAAAGTAAAAAAAATCCATTAGTCCATAGTGATAGATATAAAGGATGCATAAATAAGTAATGATGAATCTTTAATGTAGAAGAATTCCGAATAATTTATGTCAATACTTTGCTTTTAAGGAGGTGAAGTGTAACTCTCCATTACTTAAGTGAAGGCTGTGTGTAGTGACCTCCTTCTAAAGACTAGAGTATGGAAAGAGAAGGGGGAAAAAATAGGGACAACCTACAGTGGAAAAACAAGACTAATACTGCCTCAAGCCAGGTGATTAGGTTTAAATCTGCACCCATATATTATACTGATACTGATATACAAGTATGTACTCTTGATGTGATGTGAAGAATACGGCACTTACCTCTGTGGTCTTCCTCCCCCAAAACCCATAGTCCTAGACTAACCATGACAGAAACATCAAATAAACTAAATTTAAGGCTATTCTATAAAATATCTGAGCAGCATTCCTCAAAACTCTCACGGAAAGTCTGACAAACTGTATCAGCCAAGAGGAGTCTTGGTAGATATGACTATTAATGCACTGTATTCCCCTGGATGGGATCCTGAAACAGAAAAAGGATATGAAGGGGAAACTGAGGACATTTTAATAGAATAGAGACTTTCGTTGATAACAGTGTATCAATATTGCTCCATTGATTGTGACAGTTGTACTATATTAGTGCCAGATAACAATAGCAGAAACTGGGTGTGGGATAGCCACCAACTTTCTGTACTATCCATATAATTCTGTAAAACTATAAAACTGTCCTATATGTTATATTAAAAATGGCATTTAAGAGAAACTAAAAGAAGGAAACTGTGGGAATGAAGCATCTTAAGGGAGATATACTGCAGCATAAACTGAGAGACGTGAATTCAAAGATGATTTACTGACTGCCTTCCTTTGCGACTGTGCCCGGGCAGGAAGCACTGTGATCCTCATCCTCCTGGAGTTTTAACATTTCTAGTGGGATGGTGGGACAGTAAGCCATTAAACCCATAAATGAAAAAAATCATCACATATAGTGATCGTTCCTGTGAAGGAAATAGGCAAAACACCTACGTGTAAGCTGTAGAGGGACCCAAATGTTATTTACTTTTTTGTATTTCCCCCACCTACAGCCACCCCTCAGCCCTGATGACAGAGCCTGCTTGTCAACTCTGACAGTCTGGGAGATCTGTAATGGCCAGTGCATTTGCAGATGCAGATACAGTAAATAAATTTCTAATTGTCCCTGGGTGTGTTCACATGTATGTTTTTTTCTTTATTATGTTCAGTTAGCCAAGATACAGCATATCATTGGTTTTTGATGTAGTGTTCAATGGCTTATTAGTTGCATATAACACCCAGTGCTCATCATAGCATGTGCCCTCCTCTATACCCATCACCCTTTACCCCCACCCCCTACCCTCTAAAACCCTCAGTTTGTTTCCCAGAGTCCAGAGGCTCTCATGGCTTGTCTCTCTCTCTGATTTCTCCCCTTTCATTTTTCCCTCCCTTCTGCTATGGTCCTCCATGCTATTCCTTATGTTCCACATATGAATGAAACCATATGATAATTGTCTTTAAAAATAGAGCTACCCTATGGTCCAGCAATTGCACTATTAGGTATTTACCCCAAAGATACAGATGTAGTGAAAAGAACGCTCACATGAATCCCATCATTCATAGCAGCAATGTCCACAACAACTAAACTGTGGAAGGAGCAGAGATGCCCTTCAATAGATGAATGGATAAAGAAGATGTGGTTCATACATAAAATGGAATATTACTCAGCCATCAGAAAGGGTGAATACCCGGGGCTCCTGGGTGGCTCAGTGGGTTAAAGCCTCTGCCTTCAGCTCGGGTCATGATCCCAGGGTCCTAGGATCGAGCCCCACATCAGGCTCTCTGCCCAGCGGGGAGCCTGCTTCCTCCTCTCTCTCTGCCTGCCTCTCTGCCTACTTGTGATCTCTGTCTGTCAAATAAACAAATAAAATCTTGAGGAAAAAAAAAGGGGGGTGAATACTCACAATTTACATCAACATGGATGGAACTGGAGGGGATTATGGTAAGTGAAGTAAGTCAAGCAGAGACAGACAATTATCACATGTGTTTGTTTTTAAACAGGGTGGGAAGAGCTGGTACATGGGTCCTCATTTCAGTTTGGGAAAACAAGCACAGAAATGAAATTGTGACAAACCTGGAGATAAAGCAAATGTGAATACTAATTTTTCCCTCTACAGAAACAAAAGAGATGTGTGAAATGTGGGTTTTTTTTTTTTTTTTCAATCTTACTAGTTCTCTAGGATGTATTTTACTCTTCACTCTTTCTAGCATATTTTAATATATATTTTAGAAGCATAGCTACATAGATTCTAAAAAATGTTCACCTTTTTTTTTTTCTTTTTTAGAAGGCTTTCTCTTACCCTATAAGAGCATTGAATTCTGAAGGACCATAGACCAAGACCGGGGGAAGGAAAGGAAGCTACCTAAACTGGGCAGACTGGGAAAATCAACCATGGCCTTCAGTTCACTGTGAAACATCACAGTCTCCCATCTATGTCCAACTGCTTTTAAGATATTTCAGTTTGCTGATTGAGATAAAAGCAGAATTTCATTTTCATTTGTTTTAAATGTAGTTCCATATAATCAACTTTTGCTTTCCTGAAAATTGTGTTTTAAAACTTAGTTTTGCATAATCAATAATATAAAGCAAATTTGCTTAGAGGAAGACAAAATTTTTGAAAAATTATTAGTGGACTTTTACAATTTTTTCATGATCGCTCTCTCATTTGATAAGTGTGTTACAGTTTTGTTTAGAATTCTCATGTTGAATAACAATAAACAAAGTGAGCACTCAGTTTCAGAGATGCACCCATTCAACAAATTACACTGTAAAACTGAGTTTGGATTTGAATTGATCTTATGTTTGAAGTTTTGTCATTTCATTCATTTTGTTTCATTTCTTAAGCTGATGAGGTCACAGGCCATACCAAAGACGTTGAAGCTTCTGGTTGTCCTAACTTTTTGGACTTGAGACCATGGAGCTTCTAGAGCTATTTAGTTTGAAGAGAATTAGATAGAAAACACTGTTTCATCTTTGAAAGTGTCGACTGCATAATTCCAGAGTCATAAGGGAAGCAAGACAAATTTTCTAAGGGTGACCGAGCACAAGTAAACATCCTGGTGAGGAAATTCTTAAGATTGCTAACCCCTAGGTTAGAGGGCAACATTGGTTCAATGATTGCAGAGCAATGAAAAAGGGAAAAAATAAGACTGTTATTCAAAATATTTTGGAAAATACAGTTTTTATAGGTATTCAGCTTGAAAAAAGGAATGAGTTAGAATGAGAATGAAAGAGGCTTGTGGATAGAGCTATTTCGAAATGGTTTTATACAAAGAATACTCTGATTTACCCAATTTAATTTCTCTTGAAGAAAATGAAAAGCCACAGAACAGACATGTGAGGATTATCTTACCAACACCTACCTATTCTCTTCTGAGAACATCTTTATTTCTTTTAAGTTTGTTTGTTTATTTATCAGACAGAGATCAAAAGAAAGCCAGCACACAAATGGGGAGGGGCAGGCAGAGGGAGAAGCAGGCTCCCTACTGAGCAAGGAGCCCAACTTGGGGCTGGATTTGAGGACCCTGGGATCATGACCCCAGGTGAAGGGAGAGGCTTAACCAACTGAGCCACACAGGTGTTCCTTCTCCTTTATTTTATCTGATTAGCTCAGATAAAAACTGGGACATGGTCATCAAGAAATGATTATTAAAACCAGAGCAATCAGTCTTTAAATTTTTTAAATTGGAAAATGGGGGAAAAATTATCTGTGTATGTAATTCTTGGGTAGGGAAAAAAAATTCACTGAATATATAAGCTGAGAGTTAACAAAAGTAATTTATTTCTCAATAAGGGAGCTGAAAATATAATAATGGAGTAAGAATACGTCAATAGTGAAGAATATGTTGTTACCAGTCAAATCCCTGTTCCCAAATATTTTCAGGGTCTTACTCCATGCCCTTCCAGTGGTTTTGTGGTTCAGCATTTCCTTCCTTACTGACTCAATAAATGACCTTTTTTTTTTATATATGTGAGTGTTCTTCCTACTTAGCCATCTATCTCCTCCACCTTTTCCTCTTACTCATTACTGGCATTTAAGATCGTTGAAGTATGTGTTGTAGAGATCCATTTTAGTTTATTAATCTTCACTACTTTTCAGGGTGGGAGGTTCTTTATTTCATTGATAATATAAATAATATAGATAAAACCAATGTTTTTTCTTCTCATTTCTTTTGTTTTACTTTGTTCTATTGCCTTTTTCCCAGATCTTTTATTTCTTTTATTTCAGTGCCTAAGTTATTTAAAAAATAAATTTTAAAAATTTCAATTTTAAAAAACCTTATTATTATTATTATTATTATTAGGGGGGAAATAGTCTGCTTCTCCCTCTCCCTCTGCCCTTCACCCCCACTCGTGCTCTCTCTCTCTCTCTCACTCTATTCGCTCTCTCTCAAATAAATAAAACCTTTAAAAAAATAAACTATTTCAAAGTTCTTTATCTATATTTCCCTGGAAGTTTGTCTGTTGATGTTTTGTTATTTGTATTTCTTTTTATGATGGCTTTGTTTTGTTCAGTTGTTCTTTTATTGGTTTCTATTTTCTTCTTTCCTGATTTTTTTTCATTTTTTCTGAATGAAACAATTAGAAACCCAACTTTGTTTTGCTTCATATTTTTCATCTTTTCCCATTTTCTAAAATTTCATTTTTTTTCAAATTTTATTCTGTTTTTTTCATCTTTTGAGAACATGTTGTTGAAATTTTTAAAATTAATTTGAAAAAGTGTTGTTTTTGCGTCATGATTTTTTCCCTATATTTTCCCAAGTACTAGTGAATCAAAACTCACTTTGAGCACTGATTTCTATTTCCTTGTTCTTTGTTTTGTTTTGTTTTGATTTTGTCTGTTAAGTTTTCTTCTGTCTTAAGATCTATATTATTTTTCTCTCAGTTACTCTCTTAATGCTTACAGCATTTTACCCACTGATTTGTTTACTCAATATTTATATTGTGCAATAATATAGTTACTAGAATATTCTCTCATTTTACCTGTAAGTATCATTCTAAAATATTGTTAAAATTTTATTTTCTGTGTTTTTACAGACATACTTTCTTGTTTTGGAATAAGATACTTTCAGATAGTAATGCATTTTCACAAATTATTTGATTGACCTTTAATCTTATATCATTTTTCACACCTGAATTTAATTATCTATTTTTAAAACTTCATTCAAGTTGGTGCAGCCACTTTGGAGAACAGTGTGGAGATTCCTTAAGAAATTAAAAATAGAGCTTCCCTATGACCCTGCAATTGCACTACTGGGTATTTATCCCAAAGATACAGATGTAATGAAAAGAAGGGCCATATGTACCCCAATGTTTATAGCAGCAATGGCCACAGTCGCCAAACTGTGGAAAGAACCAAGATGCCCTTCAACAGATGAATGGATAAGGAAGATGTGGTCCATATCCACTATGAAGTATTATGCCTCCATCAGAAAGGATGAATACCCAAGTTTTGTAGCAACATGGACGGGACTGGAAGAGATTATGCTGAGTGAAATAAGTCAAGCAGAGAGAATCAATTATCATATGGTTTCACTTATTTGTGGAGCATAACAAATAACAAGGAAGACATAGGGAGATGGAGAGGAGAAGGGAGATGAGGGAAATTGGAAGGGGAGATGAACCATGAGAGACTATGGACTCTGAAAAACAATCTGAGGGTTTTGAAGGGGCAGGGGTGGGAGGTTGGGGAGCCAGGTGGTGGGTATTATGGAGGGCACGTATGGCATGGAGCACTGGGTATGGTGCATGAACAATGAATTCTGTTATGCTGAAAATAAATTAATAAAACAAAACAAAACAAACCTTCATTCAAGGTTTGCCTAGGTGGCTCAGTCAATTATGTGTCTGCCTTCAGCTCAGGTCATAATCCTGGGGTCCTGGGATCAAGTCCAGCATCAGACTCCTTGCTCAGCAGGGTGCTTGCTTCTTCCTGTGCCTTCTCCTCCATGTTCTTGTGCTTTCCCTTTCTCTTTTTCTCTCTGACAAATAAATAAAATCTTTGAAAAATAAATCTTTAAAATCTAAAAAAAAAATCTTAAAAAAAAAAACCTTCATTCAAGAGTATTTTCAAAACAGCTTTCAAACATCTAGCATGCCTTAGGGCATTTTTATTACCTTCTCATATTTAAATGAAAATTTAGATGATTATAAAATTGTAGAATGAACAAATTCTTTTTCCTCCCCATATTAACCAGAGTAAGCTATAGTGCATTGTTATAATAAGCTAACCTGAAGTATCACAATAAAGTTTATTTCTTGGTCATGTCTAAGGCAGATCAGACTGCCCTCCCATGGAGACTTCTCCGTAGAGTGACTCATAGATCCACACGATACAGGTTGCAGAAATCTGTGTTTCATTAGTATTCCATCAGCCTAAAAGAAAGCAATGTACTTAGTGAGGGCTCAAGAAATATTTGGTGCATTAATTAGTGTATCAAAATTAAAGGAAAACATAGAAAAAGTTTGTAGAACTGTACTGTTGAGGAAGTTGATATTTATAAAATAATATGGTTTGTTTAATGTATCAACATATACGAAGATGAAGTGTGTAGGACTTTCTTCTCATTTAGAATACAATTCATTTGCATCTTTGAGTGTGAAAGGGTGCCTAGACACATAAATATGGTGGTGTTTTTCTTAAGAGTATGAGAAAACTTCCTAAAATACCAGTTAATTGAGTATTAGATGAGAAAAAATTGCAGAATACAGAGCATTTGATGAATCTTATGATTTCTCAATTTCTCCATTGCTCCCCTGTTCCCTTCATCACTTCCTCCTTTAACTGTGCCCCATGGTTTACTATCCAATACATTTTCAATAGAATTATTGGGTAATATTTATTTGGGGTTTGGTACAATCCAAAATGAGTTGTAGTTAGTTGGTCATTTGTAATTGTTGAATTGAGTCTATTCACTTTTATTTCTAACTGTTGTAAATTTATTTATAATTCTTAAAGATATGTGTCAGTTTATAAAACACATAATCCCATAAATAAATTTGCCGGGGTATAGAAATATAATAACTAATAAGAAATCACGATCTTAACCATCAGACTTTTTGTGTTCTATTCATGGCTATACATGAGAAAACTCAAAATGGAGTTAAAGGACCCAAAAATGTAGTTATATTTTCAAAGACCACTCTAAGAATTATTTTCACTCCATGTCCTATTAATAATACCCTATCAATAAGTCATTGCCACCCAAGAAGCACTGGAATGCCCTGTAGAGACAAGTTTCCTCACTTCTACTTTTAAAGCTAACCCCCAACTTGCTGCTACTTTAGCAAAGTGACTTTCCTGACATTTCATAGATCATTAATTATTTTTCCATTTTGCTTAATCTTACCAACCTCAGTAATTTGTCATATCCTTTGAATTCAGACACATGTGGTGGCATGCTAAAGGGACTGAAACACATCAGGAATCTAATTTTTCTTGACAACTACATTATGTCACCTCTAGCATTGGCATATTTTAAATTTCTGTTTTCTCCTGATTTGATTGACACATAGCATACTAAATTGCCTTAGCTCTTGAATATACTTGATTATAGCCCCAAGAACTCCACCCCCTGATAAGTGAGTATGCTCTGATTTTTAGAAGCAAATATTCTTGTAATTAAAGGAAACCTCTCTGTTATCCTCACACAGCTGTGTCAAGGTTTGGGGCAGCTCCCAGAAATTCCTACATTCCTTGGCTTATAACATCAAGCTAAATCTCAGCCTCTCTCTTCACATGGTTTTCTCCTCTCTTTATGTCCACATGGCTTTCTTTTCTATATGTCTCTGTCTCTGAATCCTCCTCTTGTTTCTCTTACAAAACCCTGTGGTAGGTTTAGGGACCAATGAATCCAACCTCTTCTTAAGGAAGCATATATGCGAGGACTGAATGAATGTCCACATAGTCACACTCTAAGTTTGTAGGTAGATATGAATTTGGGGAGATACTGCTCAAACCATTACCATCTGCATTTATAAAGTAGAATACATAAGAAAACACTTCCTGAAAATGAATCTGACAGACAAATTATTTTAGAATTAATATTACCTCAATTGCCCATTTTTTCACTTAATCCTAGTAATACTACCTCATAGGCCCCCACCAATATGCCTATATTTATTTATCTATTGCAGCATAAGAGACATCCCAGTACTTCATGTGCTTTTGCTGGGACCGTCCCTTTCCTGGTGTTGGCACTGCCTGGCCGATCACTGCAAACCAACTACTTACAGGACCAATTATAATGAAACAAGATGGGATCAGGAGGGAGACAAGTCATAAGAGACTCTTAATCTCATAAAACAAACTGAGGGTTGCCGGTGGGGAAGGGGGTAGGGAGAGGGTGGTGGGGTTATGGACATTCAGGAAGGTATGTGCTATGGTGAGTGCTGTGAAGTGTGTAAGCCTGATGATTCACAGATCTGTACCCCTGGGGCAAATAATACATTATATGTTAATAAAATAATAAAAAAAAAGAAATCTACTAATTAGCCCATTGCTACTTATTTCCATATATATTTATTAATTAGCATATTATATATGCTAATTTCCATATATTATATATATTTTTTCATATATATGGAATATATGGAAACTATATATATGGAAATTTAATATATATATAATATAATATAATATAATGGGATTTATATATATGTGTGTGTGTGTGTGTGTGTGTGTGTGTGTGTGTGTGTATATATATATATATATATATATATATATATATATATATATATATAAAATTTCCATATATATATAGTCTCAGCACAAAACCCTTTAGGTCTTTACTCCTGTTTTCCCCACTCATTTGTAGAGTGATCTTATTCTTTGTCTTCTAAATCAGGCCACTTTAGAAAGTGGAGGAAACACTTAAGAATTAAACTAGACCAATAAGCACAAATGGAAACAGGCATGTGCTCACTCTACCAGTAACTGCCCCTCATCAAACAGGTCTTTATTCTTATGTTGCCAGTCACTAAACTAAATGCACGTGGGACTCCACCCTCTGCATTTTTCAAACCCTTCTGCTATGTCCTCTAGAATGTGTGTGAGCCATCACCAGTGAACTGTGCGTTATCCCCAAACCCTGGATGCTCCCTTCCCCATTTTGTTCCATCTGAAACCTAGCTGCAAACACCTCGAGTGTGGATTATTCCAACATTTCCTCTTACCAAGGAGACTGGGGTGAAGTTGATGTCTTCTCATTCTTCAAAATGCCATTTCCTTCCTAAAAGACATAACCTTGCGCTACACCACTGGTGTTTGCTGTATGGTTTTGTGGTTATCTAGCAATCTCCAAATCATCCTCTATCCTTTCTTGAAAATTATATTTTCCAGTTCACTTTTTTTTTAAAGATTTTATTTATTTATTTGAGAGAGAGCAAGAGAAAGAGAGAGCAGGAGAGCACAGAGGGAGAGAGAGAAGCTGGCACCCCGCTGAGCAGTGAGCCCAATGTGGGGCTCGATCCCAGGACTCTGGGATCATGACCTAAGCAGAAGGTAGATGCTTAACGGACTGAGCCACCCAGGTGCCCCCAGCTCACTATTTCTCTCTCCAGCACTACTTTGGTTGTGATTTCAACGGCCAATCATTCCAACTGGATTACCCATCTCACAACTTGGTTATTCCGTTCCATCAGTTGGCCACTTTTAACAATATTCACCTACACCTTTCATCAGCCACCTGCTCCCATGTGAGACAGCACTGTTCCCCATACTATCTCAGTTTTAAACACCCACCCAAGTCACCCCTCCCATGTCTCAGTTTATCATTCCGTGATCTCTCCATTCCTTCTGTATCATCAATATGTCCACAGTGACTATTCTTGTCATCATATAAACAGGCTGCAATATTTCTCATCGAAGGTAGAAAAACACTCTTAATTCTCACCCTCTTCCCCCCATCAGCTCCTTTCTTTATCTGGTTCACTTTGTAGCAAAACTCACTGAAAGTGTTGTCTATCGACCTGCTCAATTGCTCTCAATAGTCACATTACACTTTCATCCCAATAACACTACTGAGAAGCAGGGGAGCGCTCTTGCTGCAGCCAGGAATTTTTATCTTGCCAACACGTTTGGACCTCTCAGCAGTGATGACACAATTGATTTCCTCCCCCTTCTCGGGATACCCACTTCACTCAGCAGCCTGGACACTACAAGCTCCTGTCTGTCCCCCTTCTATGCTGTCAGCTCCTTCGCAGGATCTTTTGCCCTTTTCTCTCCGCTGTCTGTATTCACGCCCCTGAGTCATCTCTTTCACTCCCATGGCATATGCTTCATGTATATCCAATCGATTACCACATTTCCCCCACTCTAACCTGGATGTCATTGCCCAGGGCTCCAGACTCACGTGTCTATTTACTTAAACCTATCATCTATCCTTGGAAGTCTAACACATATCCCAAGTTGAACAGAGCCAGCAGCTCTTGAAGCCACCCTCCAACTTTTTTTTCCCCCCCTCATCGTTCTTCTATTAATCAGTAAAGACCACCATCATTCACCTAGTAAATCAGTCTAAACATTAAGGAAACACTGTCACATTTTGTTCCTTCCCTCTCATACCACATCCAATTTCTTAACACCGTTGGCTCTTCTTTCAAAATGTATCATAAATCAGGACACCTCTTTCCATTTGTTACCATCTTAGTCTAAGACACAACCAGGGTTCTTGCGAAATACAAACATAGTCTCCCTAGGGGGATTTTTTTTCTTCCATTATTCTTATCTGAAATCTGTTTTCAGCACAGCAACCTCAGTAATCTTTTTCAAAGGCAACTAAAATCTAATTCTTCACTTTCTCCATCCTAACACAGGTAGAAAAGCCAATTCTTTACGTGGTCATCCCATGGCTGACTTGGCCTCTATGCTGCTGACCTCTCTCAAGTCACCTCCTACTTCTCTTTCTTATGGCTTACATCTTTCTTGATGCCTCCTCAAACATATCTAATTTTCCCTATTTTAGAATCTTTCCACTTTCTCCCTTCTCCCTTAAATGTTCTTTTCCTCGATATTCACATAGTCCACACCCACTTCTTACAAATCTTTGCGCAGCTATATCCTCAAACCGCAGCTACCTCTCTCCATTACCCTTAAAAAAAGAAAAAAGGTAAAATCAAATCCAAACTTTCCTATGTCTGTAGTGTCATTTGTGAATATCTTCTCCCATTCCATGGGTTACCTCTTTGTTTTGTGGACTGTTTCCTCTGCTGTGCAGAAGCTTTTGATCTTGAAGAAATCCCAGAAGTTCATTTTCACTTTTGTTTCCTTTGTTTTTGGAGACATGTCTTAAAAGAAGTTGCTGTGGCTGATGTCGAAGAGGTTACTGCCTATGTTCTCCTCTAGGATTTTGATAGATTCCTACCTCACATTTAGATCTTTTATCCATTTCAAGTTTATCTTTGTGTGTGGTATAAGAGAACAGTTGAGTTTCATTCTTCCACACATAGCTGTCCAAATTTCCCAGCAGTATTTATAGAAGAGACTGTCTTTTCTCCACTGTATATTTTTTCCTACTTTGTAGAAGATTATTTGACCATAGAGTTGAGGTTTCATATCTGGGCTCTCTACTCTGTTCCACTGGTCTATGTGTCCATTTTTGTGCCAGTACCATGTTGTCTTGGTGATCACAGATTTGAAGTAAAGGTTAAAATCAGGCAATGTGATGTCCCCAGTTTTGTTTTCCTTTTTCAACATTTCCTTAGCAATTCGGTGTCTTTTCTGGTTCCATACAAATTTTAGGATTGTTTGTTCCAGCACTTTGAAAAATGCTGGTGGAATTTTGATTGGGATGGCATTGGAAGTATCGATGGCTCTAGGCAGTATAGACAGTTTAATGATATTTATTCTTCCAATCCATGAGCATGGAATGGTCTTCCATCTTTTTGTGTCTTCTTCAGTTTCTTTCATGGGTGCTCTGTAGTTCTTTGAGTACAGATCCTTTACCTCTTTGGTTAGGTTTATTCCCAGGTTTCCTATGGTTCTTGGTGCTATAGTAAATGGAATTGATTCTCTAATTTCCCTTTCTATATTTTCATTGTTAGTACATAAGAAAGCAACTGATTTCTGTGCATTGATTTTGTATCGTACCACATTACTGAATTGCTGTGTGAGTTCTAGTAGTTTGGGGGTGGAGTCTTTTGGGTTTTCCATAAAAAGTATCATGTCATCTCTGAAGAGAGAGAGTTTGACTTCTTCTTTGCCAATTTGAATAACTTTTATTTCTTTTTGATGTCTGATTTCTTTTGCTAGGACTTCTAGTACTATGTTGAACAACCCATGGAATGAGAGAAGATATTTGCAAATGACACTACAAACAAAGTGCTGATATCTGAGATCTATAAAGAACTCCTCAAACTCACCAAAACAAATAATCACATCAAAAAATGGGCAGAAGACATGAGCAGAGACTTCTTCAAAGAAGACATACAAATGGCTAACAGGCACATAAAAAACCATTCATAGTCATTAGCCATCAGGGAGATTTAAATAAAAACCACATTGAGATACCACTTTATACCAGTTAGAATGGCCCAAATTAACAAGACAGGAAACAACAAGAGTTGGAGAGGATGTGGAAAAAGGGGAACCCTCTAACACTGTTGGTGGGAATACAAGTTGGTGTAGCCACTTTGGAACACTGTGGAGATTCTTTAAGAAATTCAAATAGAGTTACCCTATGACCCTGAAATTGCATTACTGGCTATTTACCCCAAAGATACAGATGTGAAAAAAAGGGCCACCTGTACCCCAATGTTCATAGCAGCAATGGCCACAGTAGCGAAACTGTGGAAAGAGCCAAGATGCCCTTCAACAGATGAATGGATAAAGAAGATATAGTTCATATATACAATGGAGTATTATGCCTCCATCAGAAAGGATGAATACCCAACATTTGTATCAACATGGACGGGACTGGAGGAGATTATGCTGAGGGAAATAAGTCAAGCAGAGAGAGTCAAGTATCATATGGTTTCACTTACTTGTGGAGCATAAGGATTAACACAGAGGACATTGGGAGATAGAGAGAAGTGAGTTGGGGGAAATCAGATGTGGAGATAAACCATGAGAGACTGTGGACTCTGAGGAACTAACTGAGGGTTTTGGAGGGGACGAGTCTGGGGAGTTGGGTGAACTTGGTGGTGGGTATTATGGAGGGCATGTATTGCATGGAGCACTGGGTGTGGTGCATAAAAAATGAATTTTGGAACACTGAAAAAAAGTTAAATTTTTAAAAAATTTCCTAAAAGTATAAAATCTAATAACATATCAAAGATTAAATTTAATTCATTGATTAGTGGAGGAACCAGCAAAATGTTATAAGTAGTTCAAAGAAAAATTTAAATAATCATACATATATATGCAATAAGGATTTCTGAAATAAATTTATAAATAGATGCCAAACCAGTCTATCCACAGGGCAGTGATCAACAGCATTCTGCCACATAGAATTTATTTGCATTTTTATGAATGCAATTTTTATTATTACCAGTTTTCTACATTTTAGAGTTGTAAATTAGCTAAAAGACAATGAAAGGAAGAGATTACCTGGAAGAATACACTGTATAGGACTCTTCATAGTCTTTTTCTTTTCCCACACTTCAAAGTCTTTCATAATGTTTACTGACATTTGCTATCTTCCTATCCTCCTTTACGTTCTCTCACTGAACTTATTACTAAATGAAAATATATTATATATGCACATTTTTTATTGTCCATCTCTCTCATTAGAAAATAAGCACCATGAAAGCATAAAATTTTTAAAGTTTGTGGCATATGGTAGATGTTCATAATTTTTTGAAGGTTGAAGAACTGTATACATTTCATAACAGATCTTAAATATCATCTGTTTGTGGTCATATGTATTTTTAAAGGGTAAATAATGATTCTCATCAAAACATAAATTCAATATATATCAAAGATTTTATTTAACTCTTTAGCCAGTAAGAAACCCGTTCAAGTTAAAAGTAAACTGTTAAAACTGGTTTGAAAGATAATTTAGAGTAAGCATACACACATAGGAAATCAGGAATGTTTCACAAGAAATGAATTGGTTATGAATTCAAAACTGGTGTGAGGGGCACCAGTCATACTGTAATTGGACACATCTATTTGCATTTCTATGAAAACAAATCACTGGCATTACTATCCATTTTCTACAACTTACAGAATTTTATTATAGCTCAAATATAATGAAAGGTGGAGATAATCTGTAATATTAGGATACCTGGTAATCTTTTACCCCATTTCAAAATACTTCAGTTTTTTATTTAACCTCATGTGGACTATAGAAATGTAAGAACATTATTATGGGAGAAAAAAAGAATAAAAACTTTAGTGTGAGAATTATCCATATATAGGGAATATACCTAAATTCTGAATGCTAGCCCTCTATTTGTCTGCATTCCCATTTTGCATATCAATTACCAGCCAAAATATAAGCAAGTCATAAGCCAAAGAAATATGATTTTTTCACCATTAATCTTGCATTTTTAATGTATATTTTGCTAATTATCTTAGATGTCTTAGTTTACGCAGCAGTTAAATGAAGTGTGTTTGAGTATCTGTAGAGACTAGTTAGCTTTTCACTCTTCCTTAGTCATATTAAACCCTTAAGTCAGTTTTTTTTTTTTCCTATGCAATAGATTCTTGGCCACAAGGGATTGTGGCAAAAGATTCCAATATTAACTTGAATCCTTGCTCATTGCTTTAATTGCAACTAATGCTATAATGTGGTATACTGAGACAGAATTCTGAAGTGGTTCCCCTTACCTGTTTATATGACCAGCAGAATCCTAGTTCTAATAATAAAATGGGGACCATCCATTCCAAAGATTTTTTATATGACACAGTAATTATAAAGTTTGGTTAAACATCCATGAATTTGATTTAAAATGTGATTTATTATATATTGATTGTCCATAGCTGTTGATAATGGCCTATAGAGAATTTCCTATTAATGTCATTTCTTCCTAGTGCATATTTCCAGTACCTGGTGATAACTCTGATCATTACAGGTAGTGATTTGTTTCTCATGCTGTTTTACACCCCTCCCCCACCATGTGGCCTGACTGAGATATCAGCATATTATTTCAGGTCCTTCTTGCTGTGTCTTAGACTTAATCTTTACATTGACTCAAACTAGAGCCTCTAATCACTGACTATAATCTTCATAGTGGCTGTTTTATGACAAAAAATCTGCCTCTAAATGCGAAGTCTTCAATGAACTCCATTCTTCAACTAGGCCATCCTCTGTTCTCTTAGTGAGCATTACAATGCTAAGGGGCTGAAACAATTTCTGAGAAGAATGTTTTCCTGATTGGAGACCAAATTGGAAAAAGAAATACATGTGAGGTGCACTAAATCATTTCCTTTAAAACACCATTAAACATGTATCAACCAATACCCGTACATCAGAACATTACAATTAAAATATCTATATTCAAATGCCTGGGTGGCTCAGCTGGCTAAGTGTCTGCCTTCAGCTCAGGTCATGATCCTAGGACTCTGGGATGGAATCCCACATCTTCCCACATTGTCCTACATTGGGCTCCCTGCTCAGCAGGATGTCTGCTTCTCCCTCTACCCTTCCTTCCTGCTTGTACACTCTTCTCTCTCTCAAATAAATAAATAAAATCTTCACAAAAAATATTGTACACTCAGCATAGTATAGGTTACACTGGGATATGTTATAAAGTGCTGATCATTTACACAATTTATGAATAGAGCACAAGGTGTCTTATAGAATAGTCAATATATCATGAAAATTTCACTTTTTCCAGGACCAAATGAGTTTGTATACTTCAGTAATCTTTCTATATATCGTTTTAGCTTGCTATTCACTTCTCCTAAATATTGGAAAGTACATCAGTAAGAGATTTTTCCTTGGCCTTGGATCTGTTTAACACTGATTTTAATCAACAATATGATGCAAAATTAAACTGCACAGATAACCCATGGTATGATTAAATTATTATCAGACAGTAACTGATCTAGGCCAAGGAAGTTCACAGCATTTCAGCATTGGTGTACCAGTGCCAAAATATCTACCTAAGCACACATTGCTTTCATTTTCTATATTCTAATCAATAACACTCTGCATAAATATGCATGTGTGTGTAAGGGCAGAAACATGTGCATATAGATATATTAGATCGCTATAACTGTACCTATAGCTACTGATATAATAGTTTCATCAGTGTCCTAAGAGTAGTTTTCCAAATTTTCAATGATTTATCTAAAACTCTTAGAATTTACCTGGAAGACATTTAAATAACAAAGTCAAATACTAAATGCATGAGAGAGCATCTGATTTTAATGGTATAGTTTTCAGCTTTTCCTCATTCTCCCATTAGCTTTTGTCTTTCACAATATGAATAGTAACACTACTAGAAAGAACATTATGCTCCATAAGAAAAAACACCATGGTGATGAAATAATTTATCTAGGAGGTCTAGACTGACATCCTCAACTAGGTGGTTTCATACATTTTACGTATAATTGCTTGCCTGGGAGCCTGTGACTCTCAGGAGAGCAGTCTTGCGGGTGTGTAGGGACTAGATGTCTATATCTATTTCCTTAATTCCTAGCATGCTGCTTATACCAGATGAGGTGCTCAATCTACATTCTCTGAACAAGCAGAAAAAAGATCATAGGAGTGAATAGCTGAAAACAATTTTCCTGAAGAATTAGTCTTACAATCAAGACACGATGAGAGCAACCATGAGAACTGATAAATACACATCTCCATTAAAATATTAGGCTTCACCATCATTTGAACAAGGGTAGGAAAAAAAAAACAATTATTAAACATAATTTATTTTAAATTATATTATTTAAATTGTTTATATTATATTTAAATTATATTATTATATTGTACTAAATATAAATGACCTAGGTGCTACATAGGAACAAGGATCAATGGTCTTTCTCCTAGTTCAGAATCAAATATGACATATTGCATATGAACTTTGTAGTACGGATTCTACGTAAGGTGTACACCTCACGGGATAGACGAAGAGCCCTGATTAACATCAGAGGAAACAGGATAAAGGCATCTTGAGAGAGCAGAGCATGCAACCAAATATAAACTTAATAATGGGATATAGAATAGGTGGAATTTAAGGGGAAAAAATGTGGATCAGTAGTAACTGAGTAGGCTTTTCATACTATCTACTGATTTGACTACTATGGAGATTGTTAGACACATGTGTTTCTATCTCAGATAAATTAATGAAGAGATAGTGGTAACAAATTGTAGCACCAGCACTTAAAAAAAAATATATGTTTGGGTGGGAAAACCAAGTATTTAGTTCCTTGATTTGATGTAGAGAAATTTAATTTTCTAAGTAACAGAATATGAACCTGAAGCTACAATGTTTCTGAACTATAGCATTCTGCTCTGAATTGTGATTTTACAAAGCTATAGTTAAGCAACAAAAATGTATCTAAAATTATTCATATGTATTCTTTTTGTCCTTCCATATCTCTAAATATCTTTTGTATTTTTATATTTCTATCTTAGCATCTTCTTTCTATTGACTTTTATATGTATATATGTATATACACACACACTTGCATATAAAAGGTCACATAATACAACTGTATTCTATGTCTATATGTAGACATCCAATAAAGTATTTATTAAATGTATAATATGTGCTAGAAATATGAACACATAAAGGAAAATAAGATATACTCTGGCCTTGTGGAGCCTGGTGTCAGTGTGGGGAGATGAATGCATTAAACAGTATGTAATAAACAATCTTTGATAGAAATTTATCTAACAATCTATGGCAGTCCAGGAAATGGATATGCAGGATATTTCTTGCATAAGGGAGGCAAAGAAGGCTTTCACGGATGTTAAAATACTTGAGTGCAGTTTCTAAGAAAGAGAAAGAACACAGAGGGCATAAAAGGAAAAGAGGCAATGTCAGAAAGAAAATAACGTTTGCAAAGGCACAGAGGGGCATGAAGTGAAACACGTAGAAAATCGCATGCAGATCAACCTGACGACCTATTGACCTGTTACAAATATATGCAGTATGTAAGATTTAAATAAATGCACGCATATTTTTTTTTATTCTTCTATGTTTAGATACACACCTTATTTAATATTTTTTTCTTTCCCCAACTGTAAGAAAAAAAAAATGCTTGCTTTTCAAGGACATACAGAAGAAATCTGGCTAATACTTCCTCAAGGCAATAATGCAACAGAGAAATGTAATTCAATCCAACAGCTACAGGATACTCTACTCCCCTTCATTACTCCATAAAACATTTTGCTTATTTGTGAGGAAAACATTTCACTTTTAAATTGAGATTCCAAACTACTATCATAAAATGGAGGTGCCTCATGCTTGAATATTTCTTTCTGTCTGTCACGGTTGTCATTTCTTGCTTGTCCTGGGAATGGGCTACTTCCTCTCACCTACCCCAAGATTTTTTTTTTTTTTTTAATCACAACAGGGGAATAAAATAAAATAAAATCATGATTTACTGGTTTCATCTTTAGTCAGAGAAGCATTTTGTCATTTCTTTCTAAACACTTTAAAAAGAATTTACATCTTCAATGATACCCAAGGTCATGTGAATCTCCGAGGCTATTTTTGATGGAATATTTTTACCAGGTCTGACAGCAGTGAACATAACACTGAAGCTCACACCTTACAAATGTAATTTGGAGTGTTAATTGGAAAGGACCTAGCTGACCCAGTGATTTCTACTCTCTAAGAATTGGTGACAAGATATCCCATCCTTCCTTCAGAAGTCTAGTGGACAGAAAAGGTGAAGATCATGAGGGATTTTGTTGGGGGAGGAAAAGGTACGAAATATTGGAAATAGGAGAAGGGAAATGTAAAAAAAGAAAAAAAAAGTTTTGATTACTTGGTTAAAATAAAGGAAAATAAATTATAGCACTTCTGAAAGTTTAAGCAAATGATCTAAGAATGGTTGAGACTAGTCCAGCTTCTATGCAGAATGTCTTTAAAATAGAGTCAAGAAGGAAACCCAGATGTTTTGTGATGGGAAAGTCCAGCAAAAAAACAAAACAAACAAACAAACAAAAAAAAACAATAAAAGGGAGACTTGGTCACTTCTCTATAGAAAGCGTAAGCTTATGTAGTTCACTGTCCGAGAGTCTTTCTCTCATAGTCTGTGAAGTCAGACATGCGTACCTTCCAGACTAGGCGAGCATGGGGAGCTTACTTTCAAAATCCTACAAAGTATGTTCTGGGTTAGAAATTTCTGGGGACCTGAGAAGGGTCTTCTATGCGAATCAAAAGTGTATGAAGGCATTGGGGTGCCGGGGCTGGGGGTAGGGGTAGAGTAGAAGTCATGGATTAGGAAAAGTCACCCAAGTACAGAGATAGTACATGTGCCATTTACTCTCCAACTGAACACTTTTCTCACTCATAAAAGTAGTCTCTTTAAGGGAAGAAAATTTACTCTGTATTAAACTCATGTCATTTGCAAGAAGAAATGTACTAGTTTAGATCATACACTATGCAAAAGGAAGAAATTGACAAAATTTTTCTTGTAAGACTTCTATCAGTACTGACTACTAAATAGATTGAGAAAATCATTCCTGTTCCTAGTCTTAAACTTTTATAGATGTTCCTAAAATGTTCATTTAGCTCACCTCTGGTAACAGATTGAGCAGGATGATTTATGAACAGGACTGATTTCCATACCATTGATGGATGCTTTCTTCACTTAATGATCACTGGCAAGTAGCAGCTACTATAAAACCTCAAGTGTCACTAATAGGACTTTTTAGCTCTTATACTATAAAACACAATTTGTGATTTTTATTTTAAAGACATAAAGCCTCAAAAAAAAAAACAAAAAACAAACAATAAAAAAAAAACTTTACTTTTCCATGTACTAAACATTTAAACCTCAGATCATGTATCCAACTATTTGACTGCTATGTTTTCAGCAACATATATAAAAACCAGGTCGGATAATATATAAAAGATACATAATACACTAAGCTCCCTGTAATTAAGAAAGGGAATCTCTGACAAAATAAACAGAAATATCTCCTTTTGAAAAATTATCTATATAAATAAATGTTATATGCAAGTAATTGATGTTTCATAATACTATCAAATGCAGGTGGCTTTAACTGTATACCATGTACTGTATGTTATTTTCAGGTGTTGAATGTATGTGTGTGATTTTAGGGATTTGGGATAAGAAATTTTTAAAATGTTTACTTTATATATTTTGCTGTTTCATTACAGAAGATACAAACCTGTCTGACTTTAAAAATCCAAGGGGCCTACTAGATATCATTGTCGAATTCAGTAATTCAGAGGGTTTTGTCAAATTTACTCCCATATCAGTGATTTATAGTAGGTATGGTGAGGAAGGCTGGTGCTTGACATTGTTTTCCATTTGATAGAGGGCATCATGACACCAAAACTGGTTATGTGGGTCTTGATATCTCAATATTCTCATCTGGGTACTGAGGGGGGGGGGTAGACTAGCTGATCTCAGAGGGCTCTGACATCTCATACATTATTCAGTTCTATAAACCCAGAACATAAAATGAGACACTCCACAAATTTAAAACAATAAAGTGTACGATGATTGACATTTCCTCAAAAAACTTATTACATCCATTTTGAAACCACAGTCTTTAGGAAGTATAAAGGAATTTGGTACAAAATTGTATTAGGCCCCAAAATACAAGGCAAAGACCACCTCCTGTTTTCAGTGTTCATCGCCTTAACTATACCCGAGTGTGGTTATGTATCAAAGCATGATGGTCAGTTAAAAATTTACTAATATAAAAAAGATCACCTTCTTGATAAAGTGCCTATTTCCAAGGTGAGGGGGATAGAGGACTGGAGATGCTGACTTTCCACAGCACAGATTAACCTATCCCTTATAAAATGAGAAGGTTAAGGTTCCCACTCATGCTGCCCTTCATGTTATAATCATTCCAAACTTCCAGATAGCACACGATGCCTTTGTAGGGAGAAATAACTTTGAGTTGAATAATTTTTTGTTAAAAATCCATCTAGGAACTGACTCTCTCTCTCTCTCTCTTTTTTTAACCTGAATGAAACTGTTCTTTGACACACAAAAGTAAAATATAATGATGAAAAAAATATAATTTAGCATCAATCAAAAACCAGAAAAATTAGAAATCATTTTCATTTCTTCATTTTTTTTTTCTATTTCACCAAACTGCAGGAGTTACATGTCTGTAACTGGACTGGAGACTGGACTCTGTTTATTTAGAGAGAATAGTTAAGACAGAAGTTCACCTCAGGAACGTGAAGAACATAGACAAAGCAATTTATCACCTAAGGTTCAAGAGTAGCTAGGGCCTACTTGAAAAAAAGCAAAATGTCACCTCAGTGGACCAAAAGTAAGGAACTGAAAGGGGTCCAAGTTATAAAAGGATTGCATTGTAGATATTGTCAGTTAAATCCTACTTTATGGGCTCTTAACTCCTGCCTTGCCTTGTAATAGTTCCCATACAGGAACAACTGTGTTAAGCGAGATACAGTAAGCTACCTGGGCCCATTTGCAGTGATTTGCCCTCCAGAGCCATGGCCACGGGCTGAGCTTCACCTCTCTGTGCCCTCCCAACTCCAGTGAGGCACACCATCTCCAGGGTCCGAGATAGTCATGTTTACCAAAGGACCATTTGGCAGCAAGTGGGAAACAGGTGTCATCTTGAAGGTTTTCTAGTATTAACAGTTGTTAAAAACAGAAGGAAGAGCCAACTATTTTGGCTGAACTTGGAAATATGGGTCCTGAAATTTTCTTCTCAGCTTAGTAAAAAGAATGGAGGTAGGACTTTTCCTCCTCCCCCTCCTCCTCCTCCTCCTCCTTCTTCTTTCAATAAAGGGCATCATACTCTTTGGAAGAAACATCTTTTGCATTGTTTGCAAAGTGAAAACAGCCTGTTATTAAAGACTAGGAAAATAGAGAGTACCAGAAGCTCAAAACTATAAAAACTAACCAGCAAGAGAGTTTATCATTTCATGTTGTATTTAGCAGCAAGCAATGGAAAATCTTACAAAATGGGCTTTAGTAAGAGTATATTTCTCTTGCAGGACAAGAAGCCCAGATGAAGCTGATTACTGACTTTATCAGAGATGCAGTCTCTCTAAGCCCTTACTTAGCACATTGCCTTGGGTCACAAGATGATGGCTCCACTTTCAGGAATCATCTCAGATTCCAAGCAGGAAGAAGTAGGGATGGTGAAATCAAAGGGTCATGATGTACAAGTCTGTCTCTTTTTATCCCGGAGGCAAGAGCCTTGCCAAATGTCACCCCCAGGAAATTCCAGTTATAGGTCATTGACATGACCTAGGATTCATGGCTACCAACTACAGCTAGTGCTGGCCATGGGGGTTGAGATTACCTTGATGGACTTTGTCCAGTGATGATTCACCCATTAATTTTATTTCTTTATGTGAGAGATAGAATGAGAGAGAGGGAGAGAGCATGAAAGAGGGGAGAGTCAGAGGCAGAAGCAGACTTCCCGCTGAGCTGGGAGCCTGATAAGGGACTCAATCCTGAGACTCTAGGATCATGACCTGAGCCAAAGACAGTTGCTAAACCAACTGAGCCACCCAGGCTCCCCAATAGCTGAATTTCTTATATGCACTAATGCAAGAAAGAAGGTAGCCCCATTGCTCGAGAAGAGAGTCAGTGCAAATTAATGGGCGGGCAATGAACTTGAGTTTTTAAACTCCAGCTAGTTAATATTTCTGCTTCTATATATGTATTTTTAAGAGTCAAGGAATTGTTTTTATCTTACTTATGTTTGTTAGTTATACACTTTACTTATAAAAATATCATAAAACAGTTATTCTGTACTGTCCTAGCCTTCAGTTAAAAGTGAATATAACCTTGGCTTTGGAGCTCAAAGCCAAGTTGAATAATCACATTGGATGCAAGGCAATGAAAGCCACAGACAGCATTCTATAGAGATACATGAGAAGGAAAGAGACCTTACCCTAGGAGACCAGAAAAATAATTTGTTTTGTTTAAGACAGTAAAAACTCCACAAAATACAGAAATATTTACTAGTGACACTATAAATTACTATAAATAAAAACCTGACAAGGAGAGAAATATACTTTAAAAGCTAAATGAGAAAAGCAATGATTAATAGAAAAACATCTATGTAGAGGACTAGCAAAAATGGTCTGAATTAGATTACATATGACTTTGTATTACCGAATAAGAGGTATGAAACATCCTGGTCTCACTAAATATATTTCTGCACAAGACATGTGAATTCTAAACTTCCAATCTCTTTACAGTAGATGTGCTTTAAATTATTTCCAACTTGCTTTACATAGTAAATGTAACCCTATGTTTTTATATCTCGACTCTGGTCATTACACATAAACAGAAAAAGGACTTGTAAAAAGTACTAGGGAAGTACAGAAGAAACTGTAGTAAACAAGTAGATATTGGGAGGGGCATTTAGGATGATTTCACGAGTACATGATGCTTCGTTAGAATATTCGATCATTTAGAAATTATTTAGGCATTCGAGACAGAGAGAACGGTGTGCTGTGCAACTAAAAAGTAAGAAATTGCATTAAAGTGTGTTTTGTGTGGATTTTCTAGTAGCTATATTTAGAAAGGCAACCTGTGAAAACTGGTGGGAGATAGATCTAGGAAAAAACCAAAATCCACATCAACTTCTTTCAAAATCCAGCTCAAAGGATGCTTTCACCTCTCTATCTTACTAATTTAACCCCTGCCCCATAATTTCTCTCCTTACTGTTCAAATGTGCCACCTCCCTTCTGTATCTTCCACCAAGAATGAATTTTTTTAATAAAACATTTCCAGTTATAAAAAAATCAATTTTAAAATTAATTTTATTTTTTCCTTAAAATTTCGATTTTCTTATAATTTTGATCAAGTTCTGCCTTTCCTATTAGTTTGCTGTTCACTTGCTTGGTTTCTCTGTTAGAAATTATGTTTTCCCAGGATAGGTATAACCTATCATTTACCTTTGCAAGTCCCTTGATTACTTAGACATAAGAACACCCAATAAATACTGATGAGGAACTACTGCCTTAAATAACTGGTGACCTTGTACATTGGTTTGCCAGGGCCAGTCTTAGTTTATGCTATTACAACAGTGTAATTATTAATAGAGCCAGCTTTCATTCTTAACAATGCTCCCATCTGGATGAATAGTTGTATAAACTTCTTTCTTGGGACCCACACTAGAGCAAAACCTATAATGCAAATGGTGGCAATTCAAGTTATAGTAATTGCAAGGAAGTACTGTGAACTTCTCCAGTATTTGGCAGCCCTTGTTCAGAGTCCAAATCAACTTCTTTATTCCATTCTTATGCAAACTCCACCATGGGTCTTTTCCTGAGATTTAGCAACTTGCAGCTATAATCTCAATTCCTACTCAATTTCCTTTTTTCCTCCTTGTGTAGAGTTTAGTTGAATTCTGACTTAATTTTTCTATATTTTTTAAGTTTTTATTTAAATTCCAGTTAGTGACCATACAATGTAATATTAATTTCAGGTGTACATTATACGACATTTCTCTCTTATTTCTAATGTGCTAAAAGACAGGACTGGTATCCTTGCCAAGGATTCACTCTCCAGTACATAATACAAGTTAGATTTCTCTGGTTGCAAATTACTCAAGCCAATTTTAGATAATTTAGAATAAAAATAATTTATTAGACTGACCCCAGGCATATTATTAATGGCCATAAGCACTGTGGAACTGGGCATAAGCAGAAACAAGTGGTCACAGATAGTGGCCAATGAAGATAATGTCACCAGTCCCTTCCTTCCCTACACTATGTGCCTGCAATTCGCACCCAAGAAACTCTCAACTATGCCTCTTTTCTCAGCTATGTGCTATACACAGTCTGTAACTGACCCTTGGCTTTTCCCTTACTACCTTATGATTCAAATTCCAGGGGAGGGATGTATTATTTGATTTGCTTGAGTGATGTGTTTAGTTAGCTGCACAAAGACAGCATGTGTCTTCCCATTCCTCCACAACCACATGACTGGCTGCAGTGGTTGGAGGGATTCCTCTGCTTTCCACTGAAATAGGAAAGATCTGATGGCCTGAAAAACTTACCGTGACTTTCCCGACCAATATGTCTCTCTTTTCATATTTATATAAAAACATCCCTTCTAAATAAATTTGACTATTTTTTGTACAACCAAACCCTCATTCAAATCACTCCCCCAGAGATACAATCTAATGTCCATAAATTACTAAATTCAGTTTCAAGCTCAGATTTCTGAATAACAGTCATACTTTGTTTCTGTTATAATTCTTCTTCAATATTATTTATTGTATATTATAGATTAAAATTATAATAAATACACATTTAATAGAATATGAAGGGAAGAATAAAAGGAAAGTTAAACAATGGGTGCATACCCATACATGTGGTATTTAATAAAAGGAAAAAGAAGTGAATGGTATATTCTTCATTTCTGCAAATGGTCATAGGGTTTTCATGGTATTTTTTATTTGGGACTTTTCTCCACCATTATCTAATCAATAATCAACATCCTTTTTTGTTTGTTTATTTGTTTTTAAATAAATGTTATTAGGCCGATAACCCAATTGCAATTTCTGAGGGAAACGATCTCTTAGTGAGCTGGTCTGGGACGGGTGAGTATTTTTCATTAACTTTTTCCTCAGATGATTTTTTTGCTTTCTTTCATATTCCTCCACACATCCATGGTATAGCAAAAGTCTATTCTTCTATATTTATCAGGATCATTACCCAAACCAATACTGCAATCCTACTCTTGACCTCTTTAGTGGAATAAGGAAACAGAAAAGTCTACTAGCAGGTTCAGTTTCTAATTCAAAGTAGTTTGACTGTCATATTTTTTGGAAATATTTTTCCAAGTCTTTTAACCTTGGGGCTGAGAGTTGCAGGGACACAGATATATTTCAAGTGGGCCAGTAGTTCAAATATCGGAAGATGCCACCCAATTTCCTCTAAGATGCCTCCAGTTTGGTTTGGGAATCACCGCCCTAACCTAATGCTAGAACTATGTGAATGTTACTTTACGAGGCAAAGGGATTTTGCAGATATGACTGAGATTAAAGATGTTGTGATGGGAAGAGTATAACACAGGGGTTCACATCTAATCACATGAGTGCTTAAACCATGCAGAATCTTTCTAGGCCTAAAGAACACGACAGATAGCAATCTGAGAAGGACTTATCTTGTCTCTCCTCCCCATTATTGGCTAAGAAGATAGAGAAAGGGGCCACATTCCAGTGAATGTGGGTGGCCTCTTAATGGGAAAATAAGAAAACATTCTCCCTTGAGCCTCCTGAGAGAAATGCAGACCAACTAACATCTCAATTTTAGACCAGTGAATTGTGCATTGGACATCTGGTAAACAGAAGTATAAGATACTAAGTTTATGGTGTTTCAATTCACTAATTTTGCAATAATGTGTTACAGAAGCAATAAAAATATTTTACATTGGCTATAGGAAAAAGGCACATTTACAATTGCTAGTTAACAGCATGAAAGGAATGATTCTCAGACGTGACTGCATGTTAGAATTACCTGGAGAGCTTTTAATATTTGCAATGCCCAGGAACCAATATCCAGCCCAATTAAATCAGAATCACTGGGGCTGGAATCTGGGCAACAGTATTTTCAGAGCTCCCTAGATGATTCATACCTGGCATTCTTCAGAAGAGCATTTTCGCCTTTGGTACTGTGACTGAAATATTAATAGATCGTTCCACCAACCTGTAAGTATTGGCTACTTTTAGATGAGAAAGTATATCATAAAACTCTTGAACCTCCTCTCAGCAACTCATTGCCTAAAGATGTAGGGAACTTTCTCAGAAGAATGATCATTAGCAGAGCACTAGATAATATAACGTGGTTTTTTTTTCCCCCAATTTGTTATTCGAAGCTAGAGTTCTTGAGGAAGCACTGCCTATTTCACATTTTTTGATGAGATTAAAATAATTTGTTGGAGGAATCATTTTAATAAGGAAAGGGCAAACATTTGAAAAGTGAATGGCCTCAGAATGGTAATGTAATGTTGTATTTTATTTTTTAATATTTAAATGTTTTTAAAGGTATATTTACTTATCTGAGAGAAAGAGAGAGAGGGAGGAGTGGAGAGGCAAAAGGAGAGGGAGAGAGGAACTCAAGCAGACTCCACACTGAATACATAGCCCACTATGAGGCTTGATCTCATGAGATCATGACCTGAGCTGAAACCAAGACTTGGACCCTTAACCAACTGTGCCATCCAGGTTCCCCTATATTGGTGTGTTTTAAAGGTAAGAATCCGGGGCGCCTGGGTGGCTCAGTGGGTTAAGCCACTGCCTTCGGCTCAGGTCATGATCCCAGGTCCTGGGTTCAAGCCCCACATCGGGCTTTCTGCTTAGCAGGGAGCCTGCTTCCTCCTCTCTCTCTGCCTGCCTCTCTGCCTACTTGTGATTTCTCTCTGTCAAATAAATAAATAAAATCTTAAAAAAAAAAAATAAAGGTAAGAATCCAGTCATCAAAATGAGGGAAACATACTAGGTTTATTCTTGATGAAAATTAGTAAATTTGCATAGTTGAAAATAAAAATATAATTTTAGATGGGTGCACATTTTTTTTCAAAAAGTAAATTTATGCTATACCTCATGCTTTCAATTAATAAAGCAAATAATTTAAACAGTGAAACTGTGTCTTTTCTGCTTGTATATTTTTTACATAGATTGAAAATATGATTCTTATAAACATGATTATATTATATTATCCCAAGATATAACAGATACTAGTAATAAAAGAAAATGATAAATAACAGATTAATAAGCTGGTGGCATGGCAGGAAGTACTATAAAGAACACTGGGCTGGAAGTTAAGTGACCTGAATATTTGTCCAGGTTCCACAGCTGACCCATTCACTTGTGAGTCTGGGAAAAGAGTAACTCTGAGAAAGAACATCAGCCAAGCAAATGTGAGTATATTAGAATATACTCACAGGCTAAGTTTAAAATTCTATTATTTGAGGTCTGGACATAATGCTAAAAATAAATAAAATACAGCGTTGAAAGAAAAACCCACTAACGTAGAATTCCATCTTCATTATCCTCAGGAGTGAAAAGAGAAATGGAGACCTTCTCACACAAAGCACTGAGGGAATGTATTGCTACCCGACCTACTTTAAAACAAGCACTAAGCACTAAAAAAATTTCTTCAGGGGGTAGAAAAATTATATAGGTCAGAAATTCAGATCCACATAAAAAAGAAAGAACATCAGAGAAGAAATAAATGAAGATAAATAAAATATTTTTCTTTTTATTAATGATGCAATTAATAATTATTTGCTCAAAGTAATAGCAGGTAACAATATATTGGGTGAATATACTATATGGGTAAGTAAAATGAATGACAGCAATGCTATAAGGGATGGGAGGGAAGAATTAGGGCTACTTTGTTATAAGGTATCTGCACAAACTGTGAAGTGTAAGAGTGTTATTTGATAACAGATTTAGATTAGTTGTGAATGCATATTGCAAAGCCTGCAGCAACCCCTTATTTAAAAAAAAAAAAAGGAAGGGTAATTGAGATGCTGAAAAAGAAAACAGAATCATATAAAATGATCAATTCAAGGCAGGAAAGGCAGAAAATGAGAGAAAAAAACAAGGAACAGGAAAAAGAAAATAGGTGCTAACCTAGCGGTTGTTAAATCAAACCTATCAATAATGTCTTTAAATGTGAATTGCCTAATTATGCCAATTTAAAGACAGAAATTGTCAAGAGTAAATAAGAGAAATTTAAAAATCCCACAAGGCACAGCTATATGTTGTCTATAAAGAACTTACTTTAAACATAAAGAAATGGACAGGTTAAAGTAAAGAAGCAGAGAAGATATACTCTGATAACAATAATAAAAAGACAGTTGGATTAACTATATTAAGATGAAGCAAATTTCACAGCAAAGAAAATTACCAGGGATAAGGAGAGACATTTCATAATAATGAAGAAGTCAGTTATCCTAGAGACATAAAAGCCCTTATCATTTATACATCTAGAGACAAGGTATCAAAATCTGTGAGACAAAAACTTATAGAACAAGAAGAAAAGACAAATCCACTGATAGAGTTGGAGACACTGATATCCTTATAAAGTAATTGATAAATTAAGGAGGCAGAAAACCTGTAAAAATACAGTTGATGATAAGCTTGATCTAATTGACCTGCCGAATATTTTATCCAATAACTGCATGATACACATTCTTCTCAAACCAATACAGAACATTAACCAAGAGAAACAACATTCTGTGCCCAACAGATACACCTGAACAATTGTATTTTAATTTTTAAAAATTTTTAACAAAGATTTTATTTATTTTTTCACAGAGAGAAAGAGACAGAGAGATCACAAACAAGGGGAACAGCACGCATAAGGAGAGAAAAAGGCGCCCTGCTTAGCCGGAAGCCTAATGTGGGGCTCAATCCCAGAACCCTGGATCATGACCTGAACCAAAAGCAGACACTTACCTGACTGAAACACCCAGGCTCCCCAACATGAACAATTTTAAGATTTTTTAATTTATTTATTTGACAGAGATCACAAGGAGGCAGAGAGGCAGGCAGAGAAAGAGGGGGAAGCAGGCTCCCTGCTGAGCAGAGAGCCCGATGTGGGGCTCGATCCCAGGACCCTGGGATCATGACCTGAGCCGAAGGCAGAGGCTTTAACCCACTGAGCCACCCAGGCGCCCCAACATGAACAATTTTAAAAGGATATAAATCATACCAAGTATTTCCTCAGACCATAGTAGAATTAAGCCAGAAATCAATAACCGTAAGATAGTCGGAAAATCCCCAAATATCTGGAAATCAAGAACAACAGACTTCTAATAAAGCATCGATCAAAGAGGACTCAGGATAAATTTTGAGCTGGGCACCTGGGTGGCTCAGATGGTTAAATATCTGCTTTGGCTCAGGTCATGATCTGAGTCCTGGGATTGAGTCCTGCATAGGGCTTTCTGCTCCTTGGGGATCCTGCTTCCCCCTCCTCCTCTACCTCTCTCTCTCATGAATAATTTTTTTAAAAAATTATGAGTCCATTTGGGATTCTCTCCCTCTGCCCCTCCCCCCACCTAATACACATGCATGCTCTCTCTCTGAAATAAATAAATAAATCTTTAAAAGTATTTTGAACTTAATGTAGATGAAACATTCAAACTTGTAAAATGCAGTGAAAGTAGTGCTTAGAGGAAAATTTATAGCACTAAATACATTTATTAGAAAAATAGAAAAATCTAAAAATAAAATCTGAACTTCTATCTTAGGAAAATAAAGAACAGTAATTTAAGCCAAAAACAAGTTGAAGGAAAAAAAATAAGGTAGGAATCAAAGAAATTGAAATCAGAAAAATGATAAAAGAAAGCAATGATATAAAAAATTTTTTTGAAAGGTAAATAAAATTAATAAGCCTTTATTCAGACTAAAGAAGACAAAAGTTGCTAACAATGAAAATTACTGAAATTAAAAATAAAAAAGGGAATATCACTTCTGATTCCATATAATAAATAATATTATAGGAATATATAAGAATAAAATAATAAAAAGAATAAAATAATATTAAGAAAAAACTCTATAACCACCATTTTAAAACAAATAAAATGCAACAATTCTTTGAAAGACACAAACTACCAATACTCACACAAGGAGTTAAATATATAATCTGAATCGGCTTATTCCTATTAAAGAAACTGAATCATTAATTTATATAAGTTTATAAGAAAGAAAACATCAGGCCCAGATGATTTCAGTGGTGAATTCTACCAAAAATTTAAGAATACCACTGCTGTACAATCTCTTCCAGAAAATAGAAGCAGAGAAAATACTTCCTAACTCATTCTGTGAAGCCAGCATTACCCTAAAATCAGAATCAATGAAAAACTATAGCCCAATCTCTCTCATAGGTACAAAAATACATAGATACATAATCCCTTGGCAAACTGTTAGCAAATTAAGTAATGTATAAAAAATAATTAAACATCATGATCAGGTGAAACATATTTAGGAATGTAATCGTCCCCATGAATAAGCTAAAAAAGAAAAATTATGATCACATCAATTGATGCAGAAAAACATTTTATTATTGAGGAAAACTTTAAGCAAAGTGGAATTAGAGGGAAACATTCTCAACTTCATTAAAAAAAAAAAAAGACTACTAAAAAACCTTTAGCTAAAACCTTACTTAATGGTGAAAACCTGACTTTTTCCCTAAGATCAAGAACAAGACAAAGATGTCTCCTCTTGCCACATTTACATTAAAAATACTAGCTAGTTCAAGAAGATAATAAAATAATAAGATCAGAAATAACTAATAAAAGATTAAAACAAATCATTAACAAATGATTTAATGAGGTCAGAGTTTGTCAATGTAAAAGTTAATTACTTTCCTATATATCAACAATTGAAACTGCAATTTGAAATTAAAAGCAATACTATTTTATAATAGTACCAAAAGTGAAATACTCAGGTATAAACTTAACAAATTATGAACAAGATCTACATGTGGAAAAATATAGAACTCTGATGACAGAAATAGAAAAAAATCTAAATAAATAGGGAAATATTCTGTGTTCATGGATTAGGAAACTCAATATTGTTAAGATATTAATTATTTCCAATATGATTTATATATTCAATTCAAACTTAATCCAATTCCCAGTAATCTATATTTTGTATATCAATAAACTGGAGATATCAAAGGAGAAAAGATCCAAAATAGCCAAAAAAAAAAAAAAAATGCTGAAGAAGAAAGTTGGACTACTGACACTATCTGACATTAAGAATTACTGTTACTCTACAATAATGAAGAGATCATGCTATTGGTGAAAGAATAGAAACATGAATCAACGGAACAGAAGAGATAGCCCAGAAATATACACAAAAATATACTGAGCTGATCTTTGACAAAATCAAGAGAACTTTGACAAAGGAGCAAAGAGAATTCAATAGCGACAGGAGTCTTCTCAACAAATTATAGTGAACAACGATATCTATCTAAAAAAAAGAAAAGAAAAGAAAAGAAAAACTTGGACTTTAAAGTTTTCATAAAATTTGAGTGAAAAATGGACCATAGATCTATATATGAAATGCAAAACTATTAAATTTGTAGAAAACATGGGAGAAAGTCTGGGAACCTTGGGTGTGACAATGAGTTTTTAGATAAAACACCAAAAGCATGATCTGTGAAAGACAAAAAAAATTAACTTTAAGTAAAATTAATAATGTCTTCTCTGTGAAAGACAATACTAATAGAATGAGAAGACAATACACAAACTGTGAGAAAATACTTGTAAAACACATATCTGATAAAGTATTTATATCCAAATATATAAAGAGCTCTTAAAACTCAGTAATAAGAAAGAAATATTCCAATTTAAAGTGGGCCAAAGATCTGAGCAGAAACTTTACCCAAAGAGATACCCTCAAGACAGGTGGCAAATAAGTATATGAAAAGGTACTCATCATCATTTGTTATCAGGTAATTGAGATTAAAACAACAACCTAATTCTACTACCTACCTACTAAAGAGACTGAAATCCCTGATCATTAGTAATGTTGAGCATTTTTTCATGGCCATGTTGGTCATACATGTCTTCTCTGGAAAAATGTCAATTAAGGTCCTCTGCCTATTTTTTTTTTAAGATTTTATTTATTTGAGAGCAAGAGTGAGAGTGAGAGAGACAGAGGGCACATGTGTGAGCACAATCATGTGGGGGAGGGGTGGAGGGCAACCTGGAAGCAGACTCCCCACTGAGCAGGAGGCTGCACACAGGAGCTCTCCACCTGGGGGCTCTCCACAAGGGGGCCTGACTGAGGGACTTCAACAGGGGGCTCTCAAGGACTTGGGGGCTTGACAGGAGCCTGGATCCCAGGGCCCCAGGATCAAGACCTGAGCTGAAGGCCAATGCTTAACCAACCAAGCCACCCCCTCTTATGTTTTATGTTTTAGTTGGGTTGTTTCGTTTTGACTTTTAGTATTGAGTTGCATGAATTCTTGATATATTTTAGATACTAACCCCTCATCGGAGATATAATTTGCAAATATCTTCTATTCAGTAGGTTGCCTTTTTGTTTTATTAATGATTTCCTTCATTGTACAACAGCTTTTTGTTTTGATGTAGTGCCAGTAGTTTACTTTTGCTTTTGTTTCCCTTCCCTTAGGAGACATCCAGATAACCACTGTTGTGGCGGATGTCAGAACAAGTTCTGCTTGTGTTCTCTTCCAGACTTAGAGGACATTATGCTAAGTGAAATAAGACTGAAAAAGACAAATACTCTATGATTTCACTCATATGTGGAATCTAAATAATAATAATAATAATAGTAAATAAATAAAAAACAGAATTAGACTGTAAAACAGTATTGCTGGTTGCCAGAGGGAAGAGAATGGGGGAATGGGCAAAATAGGTGAAGGGGACAGAAGATACAGGTTTCCAGTTATGGGATCAGTAAGTCACAGGAATAAAAGACACAGCATAGAGAATACAGTCAATGATACTCTAATAGCATTGCATGGTGGCAGATGGTAGCTACACTTGTGCTGATCTCAGCATAATGTATAGATGGTGAATCACCATGTCATACACCCGAAACTAACATAACATTGTGTCAACTACACTTAAATTTTAAAAAGTTACTTTTGAAAAAAAAAGTTACTTTTGAAAAACAGAAAAAAATAGCAACCAAAAAAAAGCCCCCTAGCCCCTCCCCCCAAAACAAGACCAAATGCTGTCAACTATATGGAGTAATAGGAATGCTCATTTGTTTTGGAGGAGAATACAAAATGGTAGAGCCACTATTTTTAAAACATTTTATTATGTTCAGATAGCCACCATGTAGTACATCATTAGTTTCTGTTGTAGTGTTCAGAGGTACCGCCACTTTCAAGGACAGTTTGGCAGTACCTTACAGTGTTAAGCATATTCTTTCCATAAGATCCAGCAATCAGGCTCCTACTTATTCATCCAGGTTATTTGAAAACTTACATTTACACAAAAATCTGCCCACAAATATTTATAGTGGCTTTATTTGTAGTCACCAAAAAAAAAAAAAAAAAAGGAAGCAAAAAAGATGTCCCCCCAAAGATGTATGGGTAAACAACTGTGGTACATCCATGCAATTAAATACTATTCAACAATTTAAAATGAGCCATCAAACTGCAGGAAAACCTAGAGAAACAGTAAATGAATAACACTAAGTAAAAAAAAGACAGTATGAAAAGACTGCATTTTCTAAGACCCCAGTTGTATGGCATTCTGGAAAAAACAAACCTATAGAGACAGTAAAAGAATGAGTGCTTGCCACAGTGTTTGAGGGGAGAGTGGAAGGCTGAAGAAGTAAAGCCCAGGAGAGTTTTAGAGCAGTAAAATTATTCTGTTCAATACTCTAAGGGTGAATTTAAAAACCTTATGCTTTTGTCTGTATCTTTTGAAATTCACAGCACAAAAAGTGAATCTTAATGTATGCAAAGTAAAAATAAAATCATTTAGGAAGCTGTAGTATCCCTAGAAGAAAGGCAGGCAGTGACAGGACAATCTAACGGTATAGCAAATTGATAGAACTTTACTGATGGGAACAGGAAAGGTACTGACCTAAGTAACTGCAGAAAAGAGCAGTCTGTTAAAATAAAATTTAAAAAAAAAAAAGCAAAAGGAGTTGCAGTTAGCTGTTTTGTTGTTGTTGTTGATAAGGTTGTATCCAACAGGAGTACACATTAACAACTGTGATACTTCCATTCATATACACCAGATTGAAAATTTAAGAGAATTTTCATATTATGAGCCAGGTTCCTCACTGTTGAGAGGAAAGTTTTACAGATAAGAGGAGAGGAGGCTACACTGATGTCTGTGGTTAGTAATACATTAGAGTTAGAAACATGAATATCAACTCTTTTTTACTTAATATATAGATAGTTAAATATGGAAATATTTATAGATATCTGTATATACAAAAAGTTAGTGCAAACCCAAAGAGTTACTGCTTTGTCAGCTAAGGGCAGAGCAAAAGAGATGATACCCCAGTAACAATGAGAAGAACTTGTACCCAGATTTTGGTTTATAATATCTTTTTCCAATAAAAGGAACCATGACTCCTTGGAGAAAGGTCTGATTCTAGGGCTAGGACCAGAAATATATAACATACATATTTGGTAGGGTCAGAAAATAAGACAGTGCTCAAAACAAAACAAAACAAAAACCATCATCAACAACAACAAAAACAAAAAACCCCAAAACAAAAATACATTGGAGCCAACTAAAAGAGCTCTCAAAGGACAAAGCTGGATTTGTTTGAGAAAAAAATTAAAGTAGTACTGGATTATAACTTCAAAGTATGAAATAAGTATTATTCCATATTGATATAAATAAATGATTTACTAAGTTAATAAATTGGGGAGGGAAACTAATCCTCCATGCAGAAGAATTCTAAATAATTTAAGTAGATACTCCTTCCTCAAGTATATAACCACTCCTTTGGCTGTGCATAGTGACTTCCTTCCACAGTGTACAGTCTAGGAAGTGGGAAGAGAGAGTAACCTTATAGTAGAAAAATCTGACAAACACTATCTTCATTGATGATCATGGACAACATCAACAGTCATGTTGACAATAGGCATTCATACAATGTGATAAAAATGACACTTTATATATGTGGTCTTTCTCCTAATAACTCGTATACCAAATCTTATCATAGAAAAATGTTGGACAAATTCCAGTTGTGTGCCATCCTATAAAATATCTGGTCAGTGTTCCTCAAACCTATCAACATCATCAAAAAACAAAACAAAAATGTATGAGAAATTACCAGAGTCAGGAGGAGCCTAAAGAGATGGGAAAACTGAATGCAATGCTGTGTCTTAAAACAGAAAAAGGAAATTGGGTTAAAAACATTGAAATTCTAAATAAACTATGGATTTTAGTTAATGATAATATGAAAAAACAGTAACCAAATCTACTCAATGCCTTTGTTCAACTGTAAGCCAACATCACATAGTATCTGAGTAGTTGTGAAGTCAAGTATTTTTAAAGTTTGTACATACAACAAAACACAGTAGGGATCAGGGATGCTGACCCCTTGCATAGTGGAAAGTTCACATGTAAATTTTGACTCCCCAGAAACTTAACCACTTACAGCCTTCTGTTGAACAGAAGCCTTATTTAAAACACAAATAGCTGATTAATATGTTTTAGGTTGTATGTATCATTATATTCTTATATTAAAGTAAGCTTAGAAAAAAGAAAATGCTATTAAGGAAATCATAAGGAAGAGAAAATACTTTTACAATACTATACTATGAAAAAAAAAAAAACATATAGTGGACCTCCACAGCTCAAATCCCTATTGTTTAAGGGTCAACTTGTTAAGCAAGTAAAACAATTAATGAATGTATACAACCCCACTAACACAATATTTGCTAATATATTAAAAGTACTTATTTAAACATGTCAGTGTCTTTCAATAAGATGGAAGACACAGGGGCTCATTTCTTATGTTATAAGGTATATGACTTCAACAAAAATCCTGCATGTGAAAGGACCATTGGTAACCTAAATGTAAAGTTGAACTTTGGCTAAAATATGAATGCTATAAAGAATAACAGAGCTGATAAGGAAATACATAGGTTTACAACATTTGTCCATATCATGGCCCTGTCCCAGTACACACTGCCCTTTGGTATGAGGAGTTATAATCCTGTCCAAAATGACTGAATTTTAAACATGTGGTCTGCTGACTTACACTTATTTTTCTCTAAACTAAGTAACATCACTACAGAAATTACATTTTTAAATATTTGAAACACATGTTGAATTCACTGGTTTCTATCAGTAGAGAAATATGTGAATTAAAGAAAAGAGATCCTATATGTAAATATAACATTAGCTACAATTTGACCAAGAGGTTCCCACTGAAGAGAACAGAAAAAGTCCTTGTTGCCACCAGTATCTATGGTATATATTCAGTTCCCCATTATTCTCATTAAAGAGCTGCTTAGGCAAAAGCAACATTCTTTACAAATAATGAACTATTTTTGGCCATGTGAATGGCAAACAAAAGTTACTCCAGTACATTACATAATATAAAGCATTATGGAATAAAGACTAGATTCTTATTATAGAATAAAGACTAGATTCCTAGACACTACTCCAACATACCAAAACATTTGAGTTATTAAACATTACAAAACCAAAAAGAAGAGCAAAGTGAACATCTTAAAATACTGCTAATACATGGGGAAGAAACATTGTAAAGGTGTTACTTTAACCACAAAATTAATAGTAAATATTCTGATTACTTCATTAAAAGAACAGACTATTTAAAAAAGTAAATAGAAATTACTTTTCATAAGAGATTGTCTTAGGGGTGCCTGGGTGGCTCAGTGGGTTAAAGCCTCTGTCTTTGGCTTGGGTCATGATCCTGGGGTCCTGGGATCAAGCCCTGCATCAGCTCTCTGCTCTGCAGAGAGACTGCATCCTCCTCTTTCTTTGCCTGCCTCCCTGCCTACTTGTAATCTGTCTGTCAAATAAATAAATAAAATCTAAAAAAAAAAAAAAAAAAGAAATTGTCTTAGAGATACATGTTATTAAAGATTTTGTTTCAGTATCATATGTAGATTTTATATATATATATATATATATATTTTTTTTTTTTAGATTTTAGTTATCAAGCAATTGTGATTACTGCAGTGCCTGTTCTCTGCTTTGGGTCTGGAACTTCCAGAATACCAAGGATGTTTAGAAACACCTATGCTCAGTTTTCCTAGACCACTAGGAAATAGTTGTCTAGGAAATAGGTAGCTGATAGAATTCTTTGATCACACTTGGTTTTGAGCTCAGTTTTTTTTTTTTAATCCAACTCTGAGAACTTTAAAATTGAAAGTTTTAGAACAAATTCACATATATATATATATATATATATATATATATATATATATATATATATATATATTTATAGTTTGCCAACAAATGTTGTCATTTATTTCAAATTATCTTAGCAGAAATGAAATTGCCCAGCAGGTCTATGTCTGTTGTATTTGCAGGGCGTATTCAAGCATATGTGTATACAGGGATTTCTTATTCCTTATATTTTTTAAAAATTCAAAACTGCCAGCTTAATATTCCATCTACTTTTTATCCCCCCTGTAATCTAACAGCACCTTCCATAGGCAAGTGCTTTGAATCACCATAGCACCATCTGTCATAAATGTTCTCTTGATATTAAAACATTACTTGACTACTTCTTTCCAATATGTGCTTCACTTCCTTTTCATTATCCTCTTTTTCTGATACTGTAATGCCTTTTCAGATGATGTATTATTGCCTCTTCCAGGAAGTCTTCCTTGACTCCTCAGGAACATGAGATTGTCCTTTCCTGTGCAGGCATACAACCTGGTAGTCCCTGTGGCCCAGTCCGAGTGCATCCCAACATATTCACTGGATTCTTTTACTGCCTTGGTCTTGTTGGTTTATCTTTCTACCTACCACTTGCCTCATGTCCAGCATATGCTACTCTTTCAACTGGCAAATGACTTAAACATAAGTGAATGTTTGAAAAGAATTTCTTCTGTTTTATATTGACCCGCATGAAATAATATTAAAGTGAACAAAGAAGTTTTTCAATGTAATTTTACCTTCTACATCATCATTTATAAATATAAGTAGACACAAAATAGTGAATTCATTGGTGTTTGCTAATAAAAAGGATGAATGAATGCTCATTAATAAATTCACAAATGATTCTCCCTTCCATTTGTTTTTTGGCTTTTTGTCAAATTGACTTTAAAGTGAACTTGTTGGTATTATTAAATGAGGCACTGGAGCCATGTGACTTGAGATGGATTCACTCTGGGAATGTTAATTTATTGGAAGGGAGGAATGTCAGTTTCAGGCTGCAAATGAGGTGCTGGTTTTCAGCACTGGAGAATATCATCACTCAAACATATATATGCACAGGTGCACACATAGAAATCACTGAGTATTTTATTTACGTGTATGTCAAAAGAATTATGCGAGCCTTATATTTTTTGGAAATGACAGAATAACTTAATCAATGAAATAATACATATTAACAAGAATGTGTACCTATAAATATCTTAGATAAATGCACTATTCAGTAAATGAAATAATGGCAATTTGCCACTATTATGCCTTAGTAGAGCTTGTAAAATGAATGTCTTGCTTTTAGCACTATTAATAATTTACATCAGCAAGTTTATAGGAGACATTTTTGGCTTTAGGTAATAATGCCAACAAGAAATAAATATGAAGTCTGTTTTGGAAAGCTTCATAATTTCTAAAGATCAGATTTTGTTGTTGATATAATTTGATTCACTGGAATCTCATTTTACAGTGGCACAAGGACAAGAAAAGAAAAAACATCTAACAGCTGTGCAAATAGAAGGTTTGGTGAATCGACAAAATACACAAAATACATTTAATATGTTCTTTAGTGGAAACAATAGTAATAGATTCCACTCTCCAAAAATTGTGTAAGTATCTCTACTAGAAGATAGAAACTGGACTTTATTTGAGCTCAGCGTTAATCAAACCCTTGAGGGCTAGCTAGAGGGATATGAGGGCTACGCAAATTCTGTGTGTATGTATGTGTGTATGAGTGTGAGTGTGTGTGAGTGTGTGTGTGTGTGTGTGTGTGTGTACACTCAAAAGAGCTGAGCTTTCTCTGCCCCTTCCATTGTTAGAGGAGACCTAGGGAAATTTCTCTGGCCCCCTTCTTCCCCATATATTAGTCTCCCCATAGATAATATTTGCTGATTTATTTTTTTAAGACTTTATTTATTTGATACACAAAGAAAGTACAAGCAGGGGGACTAGGAGAGGAAGAAGCAGGCTCCTCGCTAAGCAAGGATCCCAATGCAGAGCTGGATGCCAGGATCCTGGGATCATGACCTGAGCCGAAGGCAGAAGCTCAACTGATTGAGCCACCCAGGTGCCCCTATATTTGCTGATTCAAATGTTAATTTATATTCATTAACATGGAAAGTTTTGATATACAATGGGAATTCTAAATAGTGGACCCACATCAGATATTATTAATGGAACAACATAAAATGTGAGAGTATTCGTCTGTATAGAGATTTGTCTCTAAGTGTAATAGCCATCTCTGAAGAGGAACTTAATGTCTCCGAAGAGCAGAGCAGGACAAAGGCTTAGGTTTTTGGTTTTGTTGTTGTTGTTTCAACTGTTTGAACTTCTTTGAATTTTGCAACATGTAGAAGTATTATCTATTCAAAGTTTCATGTACTTAAATTGTGAGAAAGAGAGAAAGTGAGAGCAAAAGAGAGGGAGAAATAACTGTAGCCTAAACCTAATGCTTCACCAATAAAAAAGAAACTATTAATTATAAAAACTAACCAGCATACATCTAAGGCTTTACCTTTTCATATTAAAAGCCTAAATATTACGTGTTGCTCGGCATTTAAAAAAATACTAGTTGGGGATGCCTGGGCAGCTCAGTCTATAAAGCATCTGCCTTCAGCTCAGGTCATGATCCCAGAGTCCTGGTGATCAAATCCCTCATCCTGTTCCTTGCCCAGCAGGGAGTCTGTTTCTGCTTCCGCCTCTGCCTGCTGCTACACCTGCTTGCATGCTCTGTCTCTCTGACATAGAAATATCAAGAGAATAACTTTGCTTTGACTGTCAGAAGAGATTTGCAGACATCAACTAACTTCGAGATGTTCACTTCTCATCTCTGGTAAGAGGATATATCGTCTGCACACTTGGCCCATAACTTCATTTTTTCCCTCCTGTTGAAAGTATTGGAATTGCTTAATCCCCATAATCCTTTCTGTTTGGATACTGCTTCAAAGACTGAAAAAAATATATAAATACTATTCAGCAGTGAGTGTAGAAAGGGAAGCATCATTGTATTTGGATATTGAATATGGCCTAGAGAAAAAGCCAGGAGTTATTTCAATAAAGTCATAGAAAAGGACAAGGACAAAGGAATTCAGAGAAGTACTACCTATCAGAACAAAGACTTTAACTCCAAGAACAGAACAATTATAATATTGTGCTGGCCATACAACCTATTAGGCAATAATTTATATGATAACTCAGTATTCCTTTTTAGGCACAGGAATTGAGGCATCTTTACAAGATTGCATGGTAATCCTCTGCATTGACAAATTCAAAGGCATGACACCCTGAATTAGGAGTCTCTAATAAAATTCTGTTTCTGAATGGAATTCTGGCATCTGGACAAGGAAGACAAAACATTAAAAGATGGTCTATCTGGTGGGTGGAGAAGGAAGAACAAAATAGTTGTAAACAGGAATACAACCTTACCAAGATGGCAAACTCACCTGAAATATGTGACATTATTTACATAGCACAGTGCAGTGACTATGGGACCACTTTCAGATGTAACAAATTGTAGCCTTCAGGGCTAGGTAGGTTCTACTTGTGTTAGACCTCAGAACAACAGACACAAAAAGGATAGCTAACATTTGTCAAATGTGCCCCATATACTAATTACCTGAAAAACATGACCTTATTTAATTCTCATAAGCTCTGATGAACGTGCTGTTATTACCTCCATGGTCCAGTAAGGAAATTAACATATACAAACCATAGGGAATCTTGACAAAATACACACAATGAATAAATGATCATCACCCCATATCACTACGTTACACTGGTACTTCGTAACTCTCAGATTTCAAAGCCTGAATCTAAATACTACAAAGTTTCAGTCTTTCTTGAGAGCAATAGTTGCAACCAGATCTTAGCTTATCTGCCTGGACACCACAGCCCATTGCAGACTAAAGCAGAACTGGAGATATGGGTCCTAAACTCTCTTATGTATAGAATTTTACCAAAATTGTGGAATTCAAACATGTTCTAATTTTGATCCTGGGGGATTTTAGGAAATACTGCCTTTGAAAATGGGAATGGAGGACATTCTTGACTCTTTTATCATAATGATCTTTCTCTCATGTGGGAAAAAGATGAATTCATCATCTGCCACTAGGAGTTCATGATACTGCATGGTTTGGACCACTCCATTCCCCAACATCATTTATTTGTTGAGGTAAGAGTAGGAAACTAAAGAGTGAGATGTTTTAAGTGTTTTTTTTTTTTAAATATATCACTTATTAATATTACAGGTTGATCAATTGGTAATAATTCATCAATCTTGTATGTGCGGGGGAGGGTGGTTATTCACCTATTCACCTCATCCATTGGGGGTAAAAATGACCAAAGTATATTAACAAAGTTCCAGTGAACTTGTATTTCTCTGCCTTCCTTCCTAAGATAAAGACATCTGCAGTTGGGGGTAAAAAAATACAAGAAGAGAATATAACCAGAGGAGTGCTAACAAGCCAGTGAAAATAAATGTGATTAATAGTTAATACTATCATAGAGATTCATAAATTCATTTTAACTGATTTCCTGGCAGTTTGACCATTTCACATATGATATTAAAAAAAGAATAAATAAATTAAATAAAAATGGCAAGAGCGTATTTTCTCTCATCATCAGCTAAGAATTCCTCTAAAACAATTTGTCCAAATTTATAACATGTCCCAAGGAATAGGAAATAAAAGCTCACAATTTAATTTTTAATGTAAATATGACCCAATATGCTGTAAATTCATCCTGGAAGCTTTATTAATATTAACCCATTAATAAACAAAAGCATCAACAACAGAAACCTTCAAGGCCCTATAATCTAATAAATTCTATGAGGCTCTAAATGGGATTCTAGCCATTAAAAAAGAAATAATTCACATAATAGCATTTGATAGATGTCAATGAAAAGATAAGAGAATAATGAAACTGAAAAAGTAAGTAGATGTTCTTGGTAACAAGGCTCATACACTATAGATCTAGAAGTTGAATCCAACATTTTCTGATTACTAAGTAGCCAATATCATCTTTATTTCCCTAGATTTAGAGGTAGTGCTCTATACATGGAGACTATCTACCCCTACGTCAATCCTAACTGAAATCAAAACAAAAACAAAACAAAAACCCGCATATGGAGGTAACTCTCAAGCCAATATTTTACTCTGAAAAAAATAGTTAAAGCAGAAGATCTAAGCATTTTTTCTGCTTTTTTTTAAAACAGAGATATAATTCATCATTGCTTATTGAAAGAAAATTCTTTTTTCACAGATAAATAATGCCTAATAAGTAAGTATCAAAGAAATCACCCAGTTTAAAAGTTCACTTCTATGTGTAAACCTGGCGATTCACAGACCTGTACCCCTGGGGATAAAAATATATTATATGTTTATAAAAAATTAAAAATTAAAAATTAAAAAAAAATTCACTTCTATGCAAAACCCAATGATGTACCTGACTGTAGCATACATAGTTAATGGATAAGAACATTATTGGATAGAGGCATTGGGTGAAACTGGTTTTGGATGATAATTTTCATATGCCAAATTATGACGCCCACAGATATTGTTTGCTAAATTCAAAGGGGAAACTAATTTTTATAGTGAAGAGATCTATTGGTCACACCTATGCTAAACCCAGCATCACTCCTAGCGAGATGAACTAGTATGTGCACCATGGTATGTTGCGATGTGAAGTACGTAGTCTCACCTGTAAGGTGTTCTTCCTGAAACATTCTAATCTGCATCTAATGTAGGCATTAGTTCCGAATTTCTGGTTTATAAAAAGCACAAGGACAGAGGAACAAATTAAATAACACTATAAGGAAACAGCAAAACAAAGCAAATATTGGGAACATTCCATGAGATAACTAGCTCAGACTTTTAATACATTTAATGTTATGAAAAATAAACACATGAAAAGAAATGGAACTTGTTTAAAATTAAAACAGGTTAAAGAGAATCAGATATATTTAATAAACTTGAAGAGAATCCAAACCTTAAAAAAATTATAAAACACACTTATTGTAGGCAACTCAGGAAATCTGAAAATAATCTGGATATTGGATGATATTAGGGTGTTATTATTAGTTTTATTAGGTAAGATTAAAGTAGTAGAGTTATATTAGAGAATGCTTTTTGGAGGGGGAGAAAATGCTGGAGTATGCAGGAGTGAAGTGTCATGACACACCTTAAAATGTTAACAAGTATCAAATTTACATGGAATCTATGTAGTTCATCCTTTTGACTTTTTTGTGTGTTTGAAAATATTATAATAAGGACCTGGAAAAAAATTTGGTGATAAGTATATGCCAATAATACATTACCTAATCTCTTATTTTAGAGTCTTTAAAATATCTAGTCAAGGGTGCCTGGGTGGTTCAGTTGTTAAGCAGCTGCCTTTGGCTCAGGTCATGATCCCAGAGTTCTAGGTCAAGGCCCACATCGGGCTCCTTGCTCAATGGGAAGCCTGCTTTTCCTCTCCCACTCCCCCTGCCTGTGTTCCCTCTCTCTCTGTGTCTCTCTGCCAATAAATAAAATCTTTAAATATATATATATGTATAAATATGTAAATATATAAATAAATATAAATAAATATATAAATATATATAGTCTATATATATATAAAATCTTTATATATATTATGTATATGTATGTGTATATAGAGATATATATATTATGTATATATATGAGTGTGTGTGTGTGTATATATATGTATGTGTATATATATATACATATATATATATGTATATATATATATATAAAATCTTAGTCAAAACTTAAGGAGAATTACTTTTAAGAATAGGAGAAAACATCAAATAAAATTTATTTCAAAGGCAGAAAGTCACACAGCCAGCCAATAGCCCTATCCAAAATTACCTGTGTCTAAAGCTGATCTAATTTTTGAAAGATTTTTTAAAAGAACTTAGAAGGTTTTGTGGAAAAAAATACAGCTCACAAATTTATTTTCTAATCAGCAACGTGTCCTTTTTTCAGCAACAGCAACACCACCACCACCAGCAACATGAGATGGAAGCTGACCAAAGTAGGTATTGCTACTTTCATTGCTCTGTGATAATGGCTTGTCATTTCATTAATTAAATATTCATTTGTAGGATCACCCTACTTCCTGGACCCATTCTCTTGGATTTCCCCTGAGAACATGCCAAAAGTTGGTAGACCATTGTAAGTCACAAAATTCACATCTTTTTCTCTCACTGGGGCTTTTGTAGTCCTGATGCTTCTCCCCATCAGTAATTTTGTTTAACCATGAGATGAAGAAGTAGCACATCAAAAAAGAACATGTGATGTACTCAGAAAACCAGATATATTTTACCTATTGACCAAGAGTATGGGATAAGATCTTTTAATGTTTCCTCAGCTCTAAAATGAAGAGAATAATATGAACCACCTATATCTTAGTGTTATTTTGCTTAATATTTTATTCTTCAGAGAAAAATTTTTGAGGGACATCTGGGTGGCTCAGTCAGGTAAGTGTCTGCCTTCTGATTAGGTCATGATCCCAGGGTTCTGGGATTAAGCCCCGCACTGGGCTCCTTGCTAAGTGGGAGTCTGCTTCTCCCTCTCCCTCTGCTGCCCCCTTGCCCCTGCTTGTGCTCTCTCTCTCTCTCTCTCTCTCTGTCCTAAATGAATAAAGTCTTAAAAGAAAAGAAAAGAAAAGAAAATTTATTTGAGCATATATCAGCCAGACAATGGGTTGGTTGACCAAAAGAATTTTATGGTCTAGAGGGATAAATAGATGATAATAAACTGCAGTAGATATAAGAACTATCTTATGGGAATACAAAAATAGGCCACTAATTCAAGGCATTATTAGGATGAGTCTCTTCTAAGTTGATATCTCAATATCTCCATTGATTCTTGAATATCTAGAACAAGCTTTCTAAGTGAAGAAAGTCAGTAAAGCCACTCTGGGATGATGGAATAAACATGTAAAGACAATGAAATTTAAGAGAGGATGGTCCATCCACTGAACTCATCCTTGGAATGATATGCAGAAGTTTTGGTAAAACCCAGGGTATGAGAGTAAGTAATAATGAAAGAAGAGGCAAGAAAAGTAAACAGTTAACGGAACACAAGAGTCCTTCTGAATCTGGACTTCTATTCTTAGCAAAGACAGTTATTAAATAAAGTTCAGTGCAGAGTGATCTATGTTTTAAAAATCCTATGACTCAGACAGCAATGTTGGAGACGGTTAGTGATAAGATGCTGCATTGAGGACTCTATCTTCATGTTTGTATCCTCATCACTGAGTACAGTTTGTAACTCATAGGAGGTACTCAACCCTAGAACTGGAGGCAATAATTTACTGAGATATCAAGATCAGGGAAGCTCTCTGGAGATGTTAAATATTATTCTTCAAGTTGAATGTAAGCGAGACAGATTTGTGTATCGCTCCCCTTGGAACCCTCACTTGCCTCCTGTTCATTTCCCTCCTCCCCAGTGGCCTGAATATGGCATTGCCTCACTGCTTTCTACACCTTCAATAAAATTCTGAATTCAGAGCAGACTTTGAGGAAACTAAAATCTCCTTATAATATTCATAACCTTTTGCTCACTTAGGTGTCTTGGGATTGAGAATGTCAATTCAAATAATCAATTTCACTCTCAGAAATAGAGTCTGTGAGTGAGAACTAGCTGGGGGCTTCACTAAGCACTGTGCAAAAGCAGACATGATTAATTCATGGAAGTATTATATTTGAGCATTAGTGTTACTGTTCACTTGCAAATGTTTATTGATACAGATCTTTGTCCACAAATACGACAGAAATTTTAAATGTTCTTATTATTAAATTATTCTTCTGTGACTATATTCCGTGTAAAATAAGATTTCATTTTTTTTTCTGACTTGGTATCATAAATAAGATTTAAATTAGATTCCATCAGCAGCTTTATGAAAAGGAAGTTGATACAGTGTCATGGAGTCACTGAGACAGAAGTTCCAGAGATTGTCCATGCCAACAATGCCATTTCTAAAAATAGCTATCTCAGCCCTGGAACATCTATCACTTGCCTAGGGTCATACACACCTAGTCATTCCAAAGGTTGGCATTAGACTCTGTGTTCCTTAACTACTAGTCCAAAGATCATTCAGTATACCAATGACAAAAAGCAATTTGGAAATTGTCCTACAGTAAAACACAGAAGGAGGAAACCATTAAAACAATTCATAATTAAACATGTGTTAATGTACTGGTTTAAGAACAGCAGGTCAACAGATTATGTTTATTTGTTGTGGCATATCTTTTACCCTGAGTGTCTAAGTGTCTAAATGAAAAATGAAAGCACCAAGAATTTTAAAAAAAAAATGCTGAGGGAGGTTATGGCTGTTTTAATATCCGGCATTGTCCTACTTTTGTTTTATCCTAATTTAGACCAGAGAATATGAAGGAGGTTGCTGCAGAAGAAACAAGACAATGAAGAAAACCACTTTGGGCTGTCAAGAAAATTCCCTTGGCCCTCTTAGCCATCAGATGAGCAGACAGGAGAAAATTCCAAATTGCCTGAGAAATGACATGGAGCTCCACATCATAGAAATCGTGGTGATCAAGATTATTAGCAAGATGGCACCTTTCTCCACCAGCCTATAGAGGATTCTTATTCTTATTCTTATTAAACAACAGGTTTATCTTCTAGGAGTTCTGTTAGCTCATACCCAAACAAATGTTTTAATATTAAAATATGTTTCTTGGGAGTAGACAGCACTCTGAAAACACTCTGAAAGGACCCCCAGGGACGCCTGGGTGGCTCAGTTGGTTAAGCTGCTGCCTTCGGCTCAGGTCATGATCCCAGGGTCCTGGGACTGAGTCCTGAATTGGGCTCCTTGCTCAGCAGGGACCCTACTTCTCTCTCTGCCTCTGCCTGCTGCTCTACCTGCTTGTGTTCTCTCCCTCTATCTCTTTCTTTCTCTCTCTCTCTCTCTCTGACAAATAAATAAATAAAATCTTTAAAAAAAAGGACCCCCATATCTCCCTAAAATATTTTTTAAAACACAAAAATAAGGAAACAAGAATTTGGAATGTACCACCTTAGTGCTTCTCAAACTCAAGCACAGATTACTGTTTACTATGCCTGCAGTGGCTCCAAAATTTTGCAGCTATAAGAAACTCTTAGGTGCTATCAACGTTGCTAATGTGCAGATTACGATTTGAGTAGCAATACTATTAGGCAGTAAATTATTTTCAGTTATTGCCTGGAGACCTCTCCAAAGCTGAACATTTCACTCTCATATCTCCTTCCAAATTCCTTAAAATATATTCCTGAATTTTGGAAAGACCTTCCAAACGATTTATCTTTATATGGAAAGATGAACGAGTTAAGAGTAACTTTAAAAACTTCTATATTTTCTCAAAATAAAATGAATTTGGTTTCAAATTATAGTTTACCAATTATGTTTGCCTGAATGATGAAGCCAATAAAATATCAAATAATACTTTAGATTACATTTGGAAAGCAAACCATGAATTTTTATTAGACAACTTATCATGTTCCCAGATCTATGCTAGTAGTGGCAGCAGATGCAAAAAGGTAAAAGGAGACTCTTCGCTCTTGAGGAATTTAATTTCATTGAGAATATAGATAGGTGTATAGACATACACATGCACCAATTCACAGAGTCATTCAATACCTATTCAATGACTTTTTATTTTTTTCCAGGCATGGTATGAAGGCAGCGTGGCTATACCTTTAGGGGCTTAAAGACACCCCACCTGCAAGTCTTTCATACAGTATTTCAAGTCTATTATACAACATGTGAAGATATAATGAGTAGAATATAAAACCAAATTAAACCCTCATCTTTTACATTTGAGTTGCTTAAGCAAGTATTTTGTTCAAAACTTTATAGTTTATCAAAGGCTCCTTTTGATACTTATAATAGTTTCTCAAAATGGACTGTATTCAAACTCCAATTCTAATAATTCCAGTGATTAGCAAAAGAAATGAAACAATTCAATTCAATAACGTATGGCTTTTATTCTTTTCCTAATAAGCACATAAAATGAGATAATAAATTATTTATGAGGGACTTTGAATATTTTAATAACTACTAATAATCGGATTAAGGTATTAACACGATTCTCCTGACCTACAATAAGAAATCAATTGTGTAAGTCATAGGAAAGTTTTCTTATTGCTAGGAAAGCTTCTTACCAGTTTAAGGACCCATGAGGACAGGTAAACAACCTGATGAAGCTCTTTCTACCACCAAGGAATATGTTAGTGTTATGTGTTATATTGGTTAAATTGCACATATTGTAATATGATTTTTATCATAAAAATCAAGGTCACGTTAACATGTGTGTTCTGTTGAAAGATTCAGAAGACTACAACTTGTCAGATCTTGAGTTTTTCTTGAAATGCTTTAAGTATATTAGAACCCAAAAAAGATTGAACTGCTATTGTGTAGAACACAACCTCCAAGATTCTGACTTAACTGGTTTAGTGAGGTGTCTAACTATTGTACTTTTTTTTAAAGATTTTATTTATTTATCTGACAGACAGAGATCACAAGTAGGCAGAGCAGCAGGCAGAGGGTCGGGGGTAGTAGGCTCCCTACTGAGCAGAGAGCCCGATGTAGGGCTCGATCCCAGGACCCTGAGATCATGACCTGAGCCGAAGGCAGAGTCTTAACCCACCGAGCCACCCAGGCGCCCCAACTATTGTACATTTTATTTTTTTTAAAGATTTTATTTATTTATTTGACAGACAGAGATCACAAGTAGGCAGAGAGGCAGGCAGAGAGAGAGAGGAAGGGAAGCAGGCTCCCTGCTGAACGGAGAGCCCGATGCAGGGCTCGATCCCAGGACCCCGGGATCATGACCTGAGCCGAAGCCAGAGGTTTAACCCACTGAGCCACCCAGGCACCCCTATTGTACATTTTAAAAGTGATTTGAAATGTGTTGTTTGGATTGATAACAACTGCATTAATCTAGTAAAAGGGTTAAACACAGCATGATATAGCCCTGCCAGTTATAAGCTGTGTAACCTTGGAAACCTTATTTATTTAAAATTTTTTTTAAAGATTTATTTATTTATTTGAGAAAGAGAGAGCAGGGGGAGGGGCAGACGGAGAGGGAGACAAGCAGAATCCCCATGGAACAGGGAACCCAAGGGGGGGGCTCATCCCAAGTCCCTGAGATCATGACCTGAGCCAAAATCAAGAGTCAGACACTTTACCGACTGAGCCGCCCAGGCATACCAGAATTCTTATTTAAACTCTGAATCTTAGTTTTCTCCTCCATAAAATGTGATAATGCAGTGATTTTTATAGACTACTTCTAATTTATTTAAAGCATCTTGTGCATAGTTAATTTTCAGTAAATCAGTTATTAATCATATCTGTGGTGCAGTGGTTGCGGACGATGCATTATGGGTAGTAAAGGCAGTGGTAAGACTCTTTAGGGAGGGTTGGCTAAAAGTATTCTGAGAACTTTGCCAGTGTCATGGAACAAACCCAACCACCACCATAGCCAAGGAAAAATCAGCATAGGAATCACCAGGGAAATATAAATCAAAACCACAATGAGATACCACCTCACACCTGTCAGAATGGATAAAATTAACACAGGAAACAACAGATGTTGGTGAAGATGTGGAAAAAAGGGAACCTTCCCTACACTGTTGGTGGGAATGCAAACTGGTGCAGCCATTCTGGAACACAGTATAGAGGTTCCTCAAAAAGTTAAAAATAGGGGTGCCTGGATGGCTCAGTCATTAAGCATATGCCTTTGGCTCAGGTCATGATCCCAGTGTCCCGGGATCGAGCCCCACATCGGGCTCTCTGCTCAGTGGGAAGCCTGATTCTCCCTCTGCCACTCCCCCTGCTTGTGTCCCTCTCTCACTGTGTCTCTGTCAAAAAATAAATAAATAAAATATTTTTAAAAAAAAGTTAAAAATAGAGCTATCCTATGGCCCAGCAATTGTACTGCTAGGTATTTATTCAAAGGACACAAAAATTCTGATTCAAAGGGCCACATGTACTGTAATGTTTACAACAGCATTATCAACAGTAGCCAAGTTATGGAAAGACCCCAAAGGTCCACCTACTGATGAGCAGTACACACACACAAACATACACACACACACACACACACACACACACACACACACACACACTGGAATATTATTCAGCCATCAAAAAGAATGAGATCTTGCCATTTGCAATGACGTGGACAGAACAAGAGTGTATTATGCTAAGCAAAATAAGTCAGAGAAAGACAAATGCCATATGATATAACTCATATGTGGAATTTAAGAAATAAAATAGATGAACATAGGAGAAAGGGAAAAAAGAGAGAGGGGAAGGAAAACATTAATAGAGACCCTTAATTAACTGAGGGTTGCTGGAGGAGGGACGGGTAGGGGAATGGGCTAAATGGGTGATGAGTATTAAGAAGGGCACTTATGGTGATGAGCACTGGGTATGATATGAAAATGATGAATCACTAAATTCTACTCTTAAAACTAATATTATACTATATATAATATACACTATATGTAATATGTAACTGGAATTTAAATAAAAACTAGAAAAAAAAAACTGGCTAAAATTACTTTTATTGCCTCTGGGATTGAAGGTACTAACTAAAGAGCTACTAATGGATCAGTGAAAAAGACTTCTGGACATTTACACTTGGACAAATAAGCATCTGAAACTTAACATGTTCAAAACTGAAATCTTAATTTCAGTTAAACTGAAATATAATTCATATACCATAAAATTTACTCTTTTAAAGTGTATGATTCAGTGTTTTTTCATACAGTTGACTCTTGAACAACACAGGTTTGAACTGCAGGGATCCACTTATACATGGACTTTTTTTTTTTTAATAAATACAATATAGTATTGTAAATGTATTTTTCTCTTCCTTATAATGTTCTAACCAATATTTTCTTTCCCCCTGTTTACTTTATTATAAAGATACAGTATATAATGCATGTAACATATGAAATCTGTGTTATTCGATTGCCTGTATTATTGGTAAGGCCTCTGGACAACACTTGTCTATTAGTAGTTTAAGTTTTGGGGGAGTCATAAGTTATATAAGGATTTTTTATTACACAGGGGGGTAGCACCCCTAATCTTGTGTTGTTCAATCCCACATTATTCACAAGGTTGTACATCCATAGCCACTCTATAATTCTACAATATTTTCATAAATATTATGAAATATCAAAATATCAAATAAAATAACCATTATCATTCATTCCACATTTTTTCCCCACCAACCCCAACTCCTGACAAACACTAATCTCTTTCCTACCTGTATGAGTTTGCCTATCTGGAACATTTCACATAAATGGAATCAGATAATATGGGTATATAGAGTCAGGTTTCTTTCATTTAGCATGATGTTTTCGAGACTCATGCATATCAAAGGATATATTAGAACTTCATTCCTACTTATGGCTAAATGGTAAGTATTCCATTGTATAGATATACCCCATTTTTTTGTTTATTCATTCATTTGTTGAAAATGTGGGCTGTTTCCACTTTTTGGCTATTATGAATAATGCCACTATGAACATTTGTGCAAGTTTTTGTGTGGACATGTTTTCAATTTCCTTGGAAATGTGTGTGTTTATGTATAATTGTTTTCTTATACTTGCATGAATGTCCATTGAATAAATTATCAGAAAAGGGCTGTATACCTAGAAGTACAACTGATGAGTCACATGTTATATTTAACTTTTTAAAGAACTGTCGAACTATTTTCCAAAGTAGCTATAAAATTTTACATTCCCACCAACCATGTAAGAAGATTTCAGTTTTTCATATCTCCCTAACACTAGTTATTGTCTATCTTTTTTTTTTTTAAAGAATTTATTTATTTATTTGACAGACAGAGATCACAGGCAGGCAGAGAGGCAGGCAGAGAGAGGAAGGGAAGCAGGCTCTCTGCTGAGCAGAGAGCCCGATGCGGGGCTCGATCCCAGGACCCTGAGATCGTGACCTGAGCCGAAGGCAGAGGCTTCAACCCGCTGAGCCACCCAGGCGCCCCTGTCTATCTTTTTGATATAGCCACCCTAGTTGGTACAAAATGATATCTCATTATTGCTTTGATTTGTGTTTACCTAATGACTAATGATGCGGAGTATCCTCACTTTACAACTTGTTTATAACAAGTGTAATTCATCAGTCATCTTTATAAGTACAGATAATGGAAACATATCTGCAAGATATATTGTTAAACAAAAAAAAAAAAATAGATAGAAAGTTGCAGAATAGGGGCGCCTGGGTGGCTCAGTGGGTTAAGCCGCTGCCTTCGGCTCAGGTCATGATCCCAGGTCCTGGGTTCGAGCCCATCGGGCTTTCTGCTCAGCAGGGAGTCTGCTTCCTCCTCTCTCTCTGCCTGCCTCTCTGCCTACTTGTGATTTCTCTCTGTCAAATAAATAAATAAAATCTTTAAAAAAAAAAAAAAAGAAAGAAAGTTGCAGAATAATGTATGTAGTATACTGTCTGTTGCAAAGAAAGGGACAGTCCTCTCACGCACACACGCCCCTAGCACAATCCTATGAAATAATCACTTGGGAGGGAGACATGAACTAAAATATAAAATATACTGAGACTCTTCTTCTTTTTTTTTCTTTCTTTTTTTTTTCTTTTTATTTTTTTTAACACTGAGTCTCTTATAGTTGAATACGTGGTAGGCTCCTTTTCGCTTAATTTTGTTTCACTTACTTCTCATAATAATCCTAACAGGAGGACATTTTTACATGGGATATATTGTGGGAGTTTATGGGCTCATTTGCCCAATATGTCACTCTTTTTCCATCTTCTACTATTCCATCTTTATCCACATGTCTGTAGCAAAAGGTGACCTGTTATATAAGGACATAACTTGGACATGGTTTGGTTTAGAAATGAAGATTTGACTTAGATGGGGCTACAGTGTCACTAATCCAGGGATTTAGGATGCAAAATTGAAAATAAGGGTCCCCTTGGGTGGCCACATATATGTTAGAAATGTTTTTAGCTGAAGTAATAGGAATCTAAGTGCACAATGACAATTTAATGGCATCAAGTCTGAATTCTGCCTTTGAGTGGTTTCAAGGCCTTTCTCTCTAAGAATCGTACTTATTCTGTGTGTGGCCCTATTTTGGGGACATCACAGAGTGTAAAAATAATGAGATGACAAAAATTAGTCAACCTGTGGTGAAGTGAATGATGAGTAATGATTGGATGAGTAAAGAAAAGTTGGATAAAAGAGTTGTGAGTTTATTAGTATTTATAGGAACTACCAAGATAGTTGCAATTTGATTTTGTTTTTAATTTTATAACATAAATTCAACTTCTATAGAAACACCCAGCATATCCTCCAAGGGATATATAGAAGTATATTGACTTAAAAATTCCATGTGATAGAGAAGAAATAGACACACTCGAAAGGTCTATTAGTATGGAAAGGAAACACAGATGCAGCGTATACCCATGAACATTGCACCCTGTGCAAATTAAAAGAATGGGTATATCTACATGTAGTGACATGGAATGGTTTTGAAGACATAAGAAGTGAAATTTTTCAAGTTAAAAAAATATATAGCAATTGTGATATCATTTAGTTTAGAAAATAAAAGGAAAAAATAGATATAAATACACAAATAGGTGAGGGGTAAGAGAGAGGGAGAGAAGAGAAAGATACTTCTGCATCAATAAAATTCAAAGTTAAAAAGAAAAAAAGGTAAAGAGTAAGTCTGCCAGTGCCCAATTGGATTAATGATCATAGACCTTCTTTGTATGTCCACAAACACTACCACCTTAGGAATTTAGAGCCACAAGAACATTTCTAATTTTATAACAATAATCAAGAGACTACATCCCTTTACACATGCTTTTAAACAGCCCAAAGGTAACATTATCCCAAAGCCCACCATGCACCATTCTATTGTTTTGTTCCTGTTTTGTTACTGTTACTGTTACTCTATTGTTTTTGTTACTGTTTTGTCACTGTCCCATTGCTGCATTTGGCTCTCTGGGCTTCCCAAGAATTAAATCATTTTCCTACATTTTATGCAGCCAAGGCAGCAGCTCTGTCTTCATGGCAATCTATTTCTTAGGGAAGTGTGGCCAAAAAGAGAAGGCACAATTTGGCAATGATTATGATGTATATGGAAGACAAACCGGTAGTGACCTTTAGACATACAAATGTGGCTTTGAATTTACTTCTGTTCGGTGTCAGAAAAGATTAAGCAAAATAATTTGGGGAAGATGACATAATAAAAATGTGATACTGTTTATTTCTAATTCTCATAACCTAAAATAGATTCAAGTTTCTCTGTGTAACAACCTGGGCCTTTGAGGTTTTGAATCCAAAAGCTGGAGAGATCAATTCAATTTATATAAAATGGTTTTCTGGATTTGTACGGATAAACACACAAATCTTCAATGGATTTGCTGAAATCTATATCCTGCATAATTGGCTTTTATTGTTATCAAATGAATCATTTTACCATTTGCAGAAAAGAAGGACAGAAGCTTCAGATGACAATTAAATTGTATTACATATTCCTTTAGAATAATAATTTTGCACATAAAGGAGAAAGGATTTTTGTATGCGTCAACTTCCTTTCTTAATCCATAGATATATTCATCTTGGAAGGAGGAGGGAAATGTAGGGACAGTTCTCAAAGTTTGCTTCAAGCAATTTCATTACACAGTCATCTGCTGATTGATTAAATGGTGTTCAAAGGCATATCATCCCATAATAGACTGTAAGTAATTTATTAGAAATGCATACAACATTGCATCTGTTTCTCAAAGACGTTCTCTAGTAATTATTTTTGGCTTTCTATTACAGGCACAATATTAATATTCTAAGAATCTATGTGGTTTTATTTATAAATTCATCTAATGTTAATGCATTCATCAGAAGCTGTTGATACACTAAAAAGCTCACTATAAAATGCAATGGTGAGCAAACAAATTAATCATATTTTTGCTTAAATCTCAATGCTTAATCTTAAAGTTTGATTAAATAATGTGTTAATGACTTAATAAAAAATTCCTAATGAGCTGAATTTCTTCCATTGCTAGAAGAAAGAAGTATTTACCATGACTGTGTTTATACACCATTTTAATCCTTTACCATACTCTAAGTGACCTTCAACCCATTTACTTTTACTGATGGGATACTGTTCTCCTTGATGATGAGCAAATGGACAACTATTAGTAATAAGGTCCTTTTGCAGCTGGGATTGACTCCTGGTGAGATGGTACCTAGATCCAAACAACAGATGTTTCCTCTCTGAATGACAGGATTTGGAGGACTCCCATACCCATTCACAGGAGACTTCTCGATGGCAGGAGTTATTTAAGTATAAATAATGTCTCTCAAATTTCCCATTGCCTGGGTCATTAGAGTGTTAGGGTATCATCTTTGTATCATCTTTGCTTTAAAAAAAAACTGTGCTGCTTCAGAGGAAGTACTCAGATGAAAATGTTGAAGGAAATACTCTATCCAATTGGTTGCTTAGTATTGTATACATATTTTCACTCAAATCACTATACCAAATTGTTTGTTTAGATTCAAGGTTTCTCCACCTGGAGGGAAAAACTTAAATATGATTTATCTTTTCACAGTTCTTTACCGTAATATATTGTGTCAGCTTGGGGTCTGCAGGAAGGATGTGATAAAACACAGAAGACCAAGAGGTTTGTTAGGAGTAATGCCAGTGAAAGATAGAGGATAGAGGGGAGGAGTAGGAGGGCAAAGTCTATAGACCATGATGTCATGAAAGGAGAGGGGAAGGAAGGGTTGGGGTGTACCACAGCAAACTTTTGTGGAGCTCTGAGGAAGCCTCAGCCAATTCAGTGGGAAGTTCTATTACAAAAACTGCCTGGAGGGGAGCCCCATGTTGAGCAAAAATGACTAGCCCCTGCTACCCTATGCATGCTCAGTTATTGGCTTGTGCTTCTCAGAAGATCATGTCCTCAACTTGGAGGCTAAATCCCCTGCAAGCAGATAACAAACCACAAAATCTCCAATGAGGAGAACTTCAAGTGGACCCCTTTTACGGCCTCCATGAACATCTACTTCCATCCCTAACTGCAATCTCAGAAATGCCCTTTCCTGAATTCTCTACCTGGTGAACTTCTACCCTGCCACTAAACTTCTTTTAATGTCCTTTAAACCCCTGTCTCCCATCACTAGCACAGTAAGTCTTCTATACTTACTTATCTTTTTCTATCCCTTTGTACTCACCATTAATAGACCCTTTTGTACAGTGCATTATACTTGTACTTTAGAACACGATGACAATGCCAAAAACCAATCACATTGCAGAGGATGAGTCTAAGACAAGGAACCGATTTAGAAACTTATTTTAAATATCCAAGCAAGGGTTGAATAAGACCTGAATGACAATAACAGTAATCATAGGAACACTTGAGAAAAAACTAAAATGTCAAATCAGTAGACTGGAAATCTCCTAAGAGCAAAGACTGTTTCTTCTTCATCAGTATTCCTAGGAGCATCAGCACCATATTTTTCACAGATGTATACTCATTAAGTATTGGTTAGATGGAAATTATTATTTAAATAATGCATCAGGTTTCTATTTACTTGGTCTCATAAAATGTTTTTGTGGAATGGCCACATCCAACATGTTGAGTTCTTTAAGGGCAAGGGCTAGGTTGTTATGGCTTTCCTTCTCCCTGTGGCTAGGAAAGCATTTCAAAGATCTGTTATTTTTGCTTGTTCTTTGTTTTGTTTTGTCTTTTTGTTTTGTTTTGTTTTTTGTTACCATAATGTGTAAAAGAAAACTTCACACAAGAAATTAAAAAAAAATTATAATTAAAATGTACTGAATTATGATGCTATATGGACAGTATTAAAATGTGCTGAATCATCACGCTATATGGAAAACATAGGGGAAATAATACAAAGTTCATAGAAAAACTTTTGCATCCTGTTTGCATCCTGTCTCAAATATATTGATCTGAAGCTATTTTCTCTCTTTGAGTATCAGCTTCCTTACTCATATAAAAGAAAAATAATTATAATACAAGGTATTAAATTCCTAACCCAGTTAATGGAGACCTAAAATGAAATATATCTACAAACATTATGTTATTGTATTAGGTCATAAAAATGATCTGAATCCGGGCACCTGGGTGGCTCAGTGGTTAAGCCTCTGCCTTTGGCTCAGGTCATGATCTCAGGGTCCTGGGATAGAGCCCCGCATCGGGCTCTCTGCTCAGCAGGGAGCCTGCTTCCCCCTCTCTCTCTCTGCCTGCCTCTCTGCCTACTTGTGATCTCTATAAAATAAATAAATAAAATCTTAAAAAAAAATGATCTGAATCTTCAAACCAAGAGAGTGTGATAGGCATTATATCTTTTTGGTATCACATTAGGGAAAAATCTATTCAAGGATTACTTTGGGTAATGTTCTTAATTCAAACGTTTACTACTAATTAAAAATCATAAACATGGTGAAGACATGTGTTAACTTGATTCTGTCTGAAAATAAGCTAATTATTTCAGTACCGTTGAATGAAAACCCTAAAGTTGCGTGGTCCCATTGGCCAGTATTATACTGAAGCCAGTAACCTTTCCTAACATTACCTATAGATATGCAGCTTCTCAAAATGTTCTTTGTACAGTTCATAATATCTTACTGGCCCCCTCCCTAATTAATGAACTGAATGGAAACTTTGATATGTGTTCATTTTCTATATTCATGAAAGTCACAGTTTTTCACCTTTTAAAAAATTCTACTTAACAATAGATTAGAATCAGGCTGTTTGAATTTGAGTCCCTGTTCTACCATTTAATAACTGTTTGACCTTGAGAAAATTACTTAACTCTACAAATCCCTTTTCTTATATGTAAAATAAGACCAACATTTCTTCATAGGGTTTTTTATAGGATTATTGATATGCACATAAACTTCTTAAAATGTTACCTGGCAAATGAGTAATCAATTAATGTTTTTCCTTTTCCTTTGACTCCTTCTTCTCCTTCATCTTCTTACATAGTTTGTCCAAACCCATTTGAAAATCATTCATTTAACTATATTGTATATTTTCAGAATACTTTTCCATAGGTTTCAATAATAATTCATGTTCTTTTTAGCAATTATTTATTTTATCTTATTAAGAATATTAAGTAGCTCCTGCTCAGCAATTAAGTAAGATAAGATTGTTCAATATTCCTTTTTTTCTTATCTGTTTACTGTGGTGTCCGAGTTAATATAACTGCTTTCTCTCTGGTGTCTGACTCTTTGACCAACCAACCTCTTTGACCTCCTGACACCAGCCATGCATTCACACTTATATCTCCAATCATAGTCACTCAGGAGAGGTCATTCATGTCCTTAATTATTTCCATAACCAGCATGCTGCTTCTAGATTTTTGTCACTGATACTGTATCATACCAGATATGATCCTACCTATTTGGGATTATTTAGGACTTTTTTGGTTCTTTTTTTTTTTTTTTTTTTTGTAAGGAGAGTGGTAGTAGGAATAATAACAAAGATGTGACTCTTCACATGCTTTCTATAGAGTCTCCCTAAATAATTTGTACAATTTCTGCAATTTACATAATCTTCCTTTTACAGATGCAGAAATTGACGGGAGACGTTTTAACTGAATTGCCCCAGCTCACAGAGCAGCAAGGAACAGAAGTAGGGCTCCAATCTGGCCAGGTAGCTTGATTCCAATCCCTGCCTTTTCCCATTGTTCCTGCTTCCCCTTCTCTTATTGGCAAAATTGATCTTCTCAAAATAAGACTTGTTCAGGAAAAAAAAAAATGTTAACATAGGTTAACTATTAAGTTTTATGACTACTCCAAGAGAGCTACAGCAATATGCATGCCAGAAAACAACACATTCTAAAAGATATACTCAAATCACCTGCTTATTTCTTAGATCACTTTTGTGAATGTGTGATGTTTCCATGTTTGTTTTTTAATTTCTGTAATGACCCAACATCTAGTCTAAAGGCCGGTATGATCTGAAACTGCTTTCCTTCATTTTGGTATTGCTAAACTAGTATCTCTAGTTGAAGAAACCTCTATGTAAATCTTATTACCACTTGATCTAACACCCAGGTTATCCTAGCATGATCTCATTCAAATTTGATTTACCTCACTGGCAAATTCTTAGAGATTCATAGGCAGAATTATGTGACAGAACAGCAAGTGATGCTAGGAAGAATCTTTGACTACATTGGTTCTGGAACAGGGCCCGTAAGTTATAAACAACTCCAGATAATAGTCTTACAAGCTCTGAGCGCTCTAAATCTTTGTTTTCGATCACAGCATCAATGTTATCTCTAAGAAAAGCATGGTTTTACTTACCATTTGTAAGCTTCATAGCCGGAGGGATAAACAGCCTAGACAAAAAAAAAAAAAAAAAAAAAAAAAAAAAAAGTGAGAGACATAAACTTGGCTGGATTTTAAAGGGGTAAATGTATTATAATAAGTAAATTACAGGAATAACCAGGGGTCATAAAAATGAATGCCAAAATATTCCAAATCTAAACATCATTGCCCCTGAAAGTGAATTTGTTTTCCTTGATTAGTAATCAAAAGCCTTCCTCCAGAAAACTTACCTAACAGGAAAGATTACATTCACTTTGCCTTATACCTATAGTAATGTGGAAACACTGACCTAAATCAAGTTTCTGTTGGTAGAAGTTAAACTTTTTTTTTCTCAAAACTTCACATTATAGGAAGAAAAAAAAACCTTCTTGCTTGAAGCCACTGTAATACTGCTCCTTTCTGGTGCATTAGTTTAATAGAGGTTTTGTGGGGGTTTTGTTGTTTTTTAATTTTTTTTTTCTCCAAAGGAACATTAGTGTATTTTTTTAAAGCAACTATCTATCAGTTGAATGCCATCTCCATAAGAAGTAATAGTCTGTTTTCTTGTGCACACAACAAGAATTTTAGTCATTTTCCCTATGAATATATTTAAAGAAATTATTTTCTGCCTAATTAAATGGTGACTTTCCCTAATAAACTGTTTCAGAAAGCAATCTTCTAAGGTAAGTGAAGGGAATGACTTTTTTTAATGGTTCACTCATGTCTCTGAGCGCAGAAACAAAGTTATAGCCATCAAACCAACAAAAGACTTCATTATGGCCTTTCTCTTCAAAATTCAACCTTAACTTCCAGAAAACCCCGTCTGAAGTAAATTAAAATGGGTAGTACATTCTTTTACAAAGAGATTCAATGTAGACCAACTACATTTGTTTTCAGTGTGTGGTGAAGCATTTTATCCGCATGTTTATAAATCTAATGGTCAATAAAACTGGAAGTGGGAGAATCGATTGTCCTTGCCATTAAGTCTTCAGAATTACACCTCTCTGAGCATCCTCCACTGTTCTGCAGTCCCTTGCCATTGGATTTCGCAAATTTAAAAATTATTAATCAGAAACATGCAGTCCTCAAGTATAAACACAAACAGAGTGCCACCCAGTGAGATGTGCTGGGACAATGCAACAATCTATCACATTTGTAGTCAAATGCCCACATTGGTAAAGAGGAAGTGTTGCGTACAAACGTGACTATAATGCTGCATTGGTTTTTTATGGGGGGGGCCATCTATCCATAGTTTGGTCTTATATAATATCACTGTTTCCTGGTGAGAAATGAGACCAATGTATCTTGAAATTTCTAAGCTAAACAACAGTGAGACTGGGCATAGTTTTGTATCATTGTGTTAAACAATATGAGACCAGGAATATTTTCCTGTGCCTATGTTAAGCAATACTGAGACAAGCAAAAATATTTTATTGAGTTGCTCAAAAAAAAAAAAAAAAAAAAAAAAAAAAACCTCCCTTTGGAAATATTGGACAATGAATCAACTAAAAAGTTACTTATCCAGTCTAATAGGCTGCTAATGTTTAAAATGAAGACTAGTTTTAAGACTTTTGCCTTATTGTAATCACTAAACCAACTATGTGTCATAAATGGTGCCCAGAACAATCAGTTCCCCACCTTATAAGAAACCTTAAAATCACCCACTGGAGACTGAATACCCCTCAAATAACTTCCCCTAACTTAACTGTCTGAACACCACTAAGACTCTCAAGTTCATGTTCTCCATTACTATAGTAGGTCTAATAAATGTAGCTTTACTTGATCAGATTTTTCTGATGGTTTTGGGAAGATTTGACAATCGGCTCATCATTCATCATGCATTCAAATATCTCTCCTTGAAAAATTACAGAGTAAGAGAAAATCTTTTATCTCAGTAGTGTACAAAGGGTAGTCACTACATAGATGATTTCTGGTACAGTAAAACCAAGAAATTCATGTATTTTTCAGGTACCAAATATGTACCACGTACCATAGTAGGGGCTACTAACAGGGAATAAAATGGACTCCATCCCTTCCTTATGGAATATAAATCCATGTTCAATTCTGTAACCAGCTAACTAGCTACAAAATTGCAAGTAGGTAACAATCTAGGCTTTACTTTCCTCATCTTTAAAGAATGATTAATAATAATTTCTCTATAAAATTTTTGCAAGGATTGAATGTGCTCAGTATGTACAGAATTTATAATGCTGGGCACATAATAGACCCTTAACAAAATGTAATGTGTTCCCCGCCCCCAAATCTAGTGTTTTTAAAGAGCAAAAAACATAAACAAATCCAAATAAATAATAAAATAGTTGTAAATTATATTGATTAGTATGAAAGAAATAAAGGGAAATAAGAAAAGAATATAAGTGGGCTAGTGGGATATTCAAAGGATATTTTATCTGAGAATATGATATCATAGTTGCTACTCAAGGAGTAGGAACAAGCCAAGAGAGAGGTGTGCACATTCAAAGTAGAAAAATACTCAGATGAAAATGTAAAGGCCCTAAAATGGGGAGTAGGGAGAAGAGAGTCTGCAGGTTTTAAGCAAGTCCAGTATGGTTAGAGCTCCATGAACAAAGTGAGAGAATTACTACTACTACCAGTAAGCCCTAAGAGGTAGAAATATCAAAAAGCAAAGGGTCAGGGTAGTGGGCAGAGATACTGCTTAGCCTGGAGAGTCTTCAGTGCTTAATTTCGCCAAATACATGTCACCAAGTTGGACAGTTCTACAAATCCTCAAACTACATCACAGACAGATGAAGGCAGGGGAAGACTCTAAAAGAACACAAAGATTCCATCCAGTTTTGTCAGGCTGAGACAGCTTCCTGGAAAGGCTGAAGAAGTCAAATGCATATCATGTTGTATGGTGGGCCAATTCTGATATTAATCTACTCTACAGGAAGCAAGGTGGAGGCAGGTTTATTGGTTAGAGCTTCATGAATATCATCTACTTCTACATTGTTTACTGAGAAAATGAATTCAAATGCACTATCTTGATTTATGAAAGTAGGCAATGTTGCTATGACTAAATTTATTTTTTTTAATACAGAATGTCTAGAAATACGAACAGAAAGTGGGGAGTAAATACTATATGACTTTTTATTTCTCTAGAGGTTAAGGCTTTTTAGGTTCACTTTTGGAAAAGCTGAATCTATCAAAACTCCCACACAAATCTGTACAGTAGTTAGTACAAGTGCTCAATGTTTTCCTACTTGATTTTTATCAAAGTATTTTTATTAAATATTTATTAAATTAAAACTTTTATATTTGGTATTATAAAGTCCCTGAAATATAAGTCAATGAAATAATCTATTCATTTTAGGTTTTACTGCTCTATTCCATGAATCTTGAGCAGATTCTATTATTTCACAGGAGTTTGGTCCACAATTATTATTACATTAAATCCCCATCATCTAGATCAAAAAGCCTTTATAAAAATCAAAATGCTACTCACATGAAAATAATCGAAAACTGTGGAATATTTCTTTTGGAACAGTTCACCTCTCATCCTCTACAAATACATAATTTTGCTTGCATAGCTGCACAATTACAACATTATAATTTAATCAATCTTATAAACATCTCCATCTCCCCTAATTAATTGTGTTTTATGCTCAAGACCAGATTAGTTATTCAAAAGTCTTTATATATCTTCTTTACAGAATCCATCAGGGAATCCTAGCGTGTCCAAGATAAGAAAGTGAGATAAAAATAACTTAGCCTCATAATTATAAGATGATGTAGGCTACAGTATACTTTCATTGGTAGGTTAAAAGTCTATGTATGTCATGGGAAAATGGGCCCATTAAAATTATAACACCAATTGAAAATATTAGATTATAAAATATGTTCACAATGTATGTATATATATTTCTTGCTTGAACATAAATAGCAAACCTTCACTTGGCTAAAAAGTTTCTCTTTTAGAGAGCTGATGTTTCTCAAGTTTTGAAATATGTCTCTGGATACTTTTTTCTCTTTGTGTTCTCATCTTCCTTATTATGAATAATCTCTCTATAGCGGTGATATTTTACATCTGATTGTTACATTTTTGCAGATAATATGTCCAAAGAAATTATTGTGACTACAATGAGGAAAAACAATCAGGTTCTCCTTAATGCTTATAATTTCTTTCTCTCTGTGTCCCCATTTCTATTTCTTTCTGTCCACCTATCTCTCTGTGACATACACAGACACACACACATACACACACACACACACACAATGAATCCCTTTTCTTTTCTTTTCTTTTTTAAAATATTTTATTTATTTATTTGACAGAGAGATCACAAGTAGGCATAGAGGCAGGCAGAGAGCGGGGGGAAGCAGGCTCCCTGCTGAACAGAGAGCCCGATGCAGAGCTCGATCCCAGGACCCTGAGATCATGACCTGAGCTGAAGGCAGAGGCTTAACCCAATGAGCCACCCAGGCACACCTCCCTTTACTTTTCAATAGAGAAATAGAGAGTAGGCTAATGCAATTATAAAAAAAACAAAATTCAGACAACTCCAACATTTTCATGGTTTAACATAAAGAAATCACTTCACTCATAGCCAATAAGGACAGAAAGGCTCTTCCCATGCAATTATACAAGGATCCAGGATCTGTCCTTCTTAGCCTCAGCTATAGTACAACACAGACCTGCACTTCACCTTCTGAATCCAGCCAGGAGTCAAGAGAACACTCAGATTGCGGGGTGTTTTGTTTTTGGAGATATAATAGACATAGAACATGATATTAGTTTCAGGTATATAACATACTCAGTATTTGTATATACTGTGAAATGATCAGTGTGAGTGTTTTTGCTTTGCTTTTTTAGGTTCCAAGTTTGGAGGTAGCATACATCACTCTGATGCATTGTACTAGCCAGAATCCAGGTGCATGCCTCTATCCAAGGGACAGGAAGACAAAAACTCTTGCCTCACTATGTGTTGGGAGGATCTGAACCCATATTATTCTCCAGAACAAGTTTCTTGTAGGTTATCCAACCCACTGATGCATATAGTATCATAGACATGAAATGAGTTGGTTGAGATAAGAACACAAATTGACCTGCACAAAATTATGTCACCAAAGTTGTAGAGAAATGATGCAAAGGAGACATGTTTTCATAAACTACTGCAAACAAGCACCGATAGATTTGAAAGGGCTGGGATTTGAATGATATTTTTTTTTTAAGATTTTTTTTATTTGACAGAGAGAGAGAAATCACAAGTAGGCAGAGAGGCAGGCAGAGAGAGAGGGGGAGGAAGCAGGCTCCCCGCGGGGCAGAGAGCCTGACTCGGGGCTCGATTCCAGGACCCTGCTGGGATCATGACCTGAGCCGGAGAGGCTCCAACCCACTGAGCCACCCAGGCGCCCCTTGAATGATATTCTTGAGGAAGAATTGGTTAGTACCAAAAATGCTTTAACACAAGTATTAGTCCCTCCTATAATAAGTATCTACAGTCAGTTTCATTAAATGCCAAAGAATGATCTAAACTTCAGGTCACTTCATTATCAAAATTACCTTTATCAACACCAATTTACAGATGAGAAAAACTGGTTCTTAGCAAGACAGCCAAACCAGAGTCCATAATCAAAGATTTTAATCAGAGTATTACCCTGGCTTACATAATACCTCCCACCAACACACATACATTCACACAAACACACATTTGGAGGGGAATACTGTGTGTATGTTTTTAAGAAAATATTTTATGATTTGAATCAAATCATTTGGAATTCTAAACCCTGTTGTGTCATGCATGGTTCCAATGCTCCTTTTACAAGGAATTAATCCTCCCCAAGAAACTTTAACTCTCAGAATGCCAATACACATTTTACTACTTTTAAACTTATATTTTTATTAAGAATGTATCATCACTACTTGAATGTGAGAACCATGAGAGAAGGGATTTTGCTTGTCTTCCAAGTTATAACCACAGCACCAAACCCCGTACTTGTTAAGAACTGAATCAATAAGAGCCCTAAATCAATGAATCACTAAAAGCTAAGACTCCATTGCTGGGTAATACAGACACTATCCATGCTTCCCACCACCAAGAGTTAATCTTTTATCTCGAGTCGGTTAAATAAGCTATCGCCATACAGGAAAGTACAAGTTATGGCAGAAGAAATAGGCTGAAATATGAAAGTAGACCACAGTAATTTTCAAATCCCATGTGAATATGAGTCATTATTTTTATGTTATTGCTAAAAATAAAGATATAGAACACCTGTGCCCATTGAGCTCAGCAAAAAAGTTTTCGATGAGCTGCAGGTGACCGTTTTGTGTGAAAGAAACATTATCCTATTCAAAAGTGGCCTTCAGAGAAGATGAACTGCCCTGCTATTGACCACAAAAAGAAGGCAGATCTGAAGACAGCCAGCACATGCTCTGCACACAAGACCCAATGAGTCACACGTGTGACTATAGAGGAATAATAAACAGCCTTTGGTTATTTGTGGATTTGCACAAAAGTCAAATTGACATTTTTTTTAAAAGATTGGGAAAAAATGACAATCTTTTTCCCCCCAACAAAGTCAGTAAAAAACATACTTCCTGGAGACATTTTTGACATTTACAATATCAATTATTACTTAGCTATCGTGTTTTTTTTTTCTTTTTCTTCAAGTGTTGTCTAGCATTGTTGTTTATTCAAATACTGCCTTTGTCTCTGAACTACTGTTTCATGAAGCAGAGCTCCCCACCCCAAACTCCTTTTCTGGGTCACTTTTTGACAAGAAACAAGTACTAATAAAATTGTCCTGCTAAACACACATTGAAGGACTAAATAATACCTCTTTCCCTTCTCCCACCGCTGGTTATATTATTTATGAGTTGCTAAAACTCTTTCCATGCACAGGCTGTGCCTCTGGATTTTGTTAATAGCATGGACACTGGCAAAATAAAACAATATAATAGGAAATCAAATAAGATAATAAAAATTGTCCTTCTGGGTTATTGTTTTGCTTGATATTATAAAATTGATGCTAAATCTAAGAGTTTTCCATTTTGTCTGTTCAAGACAAGGGCATTCATAAATTTATTATATCATTTTAGGTATGTTTAATTTTACTGAAAAGCAAAATTGGACAAGGACTTCATTTATCCATCAATTTCACTTACCATTTTACTAAAATTAATCACTTCGAATTTGCAAATTATTTAAGTCTAAGACTCACTGACAAAAAACTTTCAGATAGGTTAGATAGATGATAGATAGCTAGCTAGCAAATGCACCAAACACATTTAATCTTTCCTGCCATGTCCGAAAGATAATATGATTATAATATGATAATATATATATTATATTATTATAATATTATTTTATTATCTGATCATGCAGTAGTTTTGCTGTCACCTCTCAGGAATTAATAATTATTATTGTAAGAGATTTTTACCATCTTACAATTATTATTGTAAGAGATTTTACCATTATTCTTCCATACATATGTGTGTATATATATATATATATATATATATACATATATATATTTCAATTTACCAACTTCTTGAAAAATTAAATAGATATAGCACACTATGGGTCATGGATTCCAGCAGAGGACCAGTTTTGAAACCCACTAAGTAGCTGGGTAAATTTGGGAAAATCACTTTTATTTTTCTTGTATGTTTTAAAAGTTTATTTCACTACTTTACAGCATATTGTTAGAGTTGAAATATGTCATGTCTGTATGACTTCTATATAAATATGTAATTTGCTTTTCCCTTCTTAAAAGCTTTTTTTTTTTTTTCCATTTAGTTAGGAAATGTTAGCAGTGTATGTCCATGTAGAACACTTTAGGATTGTTTCGCTGATACTTGGTGGAACTTTGACCACGAACAAACGATTCCTCAAATACAGAAAGTTTTCTGTTTTTTTCTCCTCCCCATTAATCATTTCTTGCTTCATTGACTTTCTTTCTTCTAAAATTTAATCTTTTTTTAAACTTTAATTTAATTTAATTTTAATTAATATATTAATACAATTAATTTTAATTTAATTAACCTTAACTTTGTATTCTATTTAATTTGTCATTGTATTTTTTATTTTATTTTATTTTTTTAAAGATTTTATTTATTCATTTGACAGACAGATCACAAGTAGGCAGAGAGGCAGGCAGAGAGAGAGGAAGGGAAGCAGGCTTCCTGCTGAACAGAGAGCCCTATGCGATGCAGAGCTCTATCCCAGGTCCCTGAGGTCATAACCTGAGCCGAAGGCAGAGGCTTTAACCCATTGAGCCACCCAGGCGCCCCTGTATTTTTCATTTTATATCCAATTTCTCATTTCAGTTATCTGATATTTAACCAAGTCTTTTCTTTCATCTTACCCATTATTTGTTGATTGCTTTATTTTGAGATAATTATTAAGTAGTAGTTTATAATGTTACTAAATAATATATTATTTTATAATATTAAATATCTTATATCAAATAGATTATTAAATTAAATAATATATTGTTTTCTAATATTAAACTTACATATTTTATAATATCTAGCTAGTGAATATCATTTACTAGTTATTAAATAGTAAATAGTGATTAAAAATGGTTATTAAATAGTAATTTTTTCTTATATGAAATATAATTTTATACATGTAATATTCTTGCTAATTTCTGTGAAGATACTATGTGCAATTAACTGAGTATTTTATATTTTCTTTACAGATATTAATTCTGTGTCCTCAGGGGATGTTATTTTTCCTTTTAAGAAATTTCTCTGATGGTCTTAGTTTTCCTAAAATACATGATCTTTCTTGTTTACAATTCATTAGTATATGCAGTTGTTAATTTCATCAACTTGACTGGCCACAGGGTATCCAGACTAAATTTTATTTTGTGGTATGTCCATGAGGGTGTTTCTGGATTACATTAACAATTGAATCAGTAAAATAGATTTCTATCCCCAGTGTGGATAGTTTGTGTCAATCTGTTCAGGATCTTAATAGAACAAATGGTGATGGAAGGAGGAATGCACCCCTTTTTTTCCATCTCACCACTTGATCTGGGACATCTCATCTTCTCTTCCACCCTTGGACTAGGATTTATATCATCTGCTCCCCTGCTTCTCAGGCCTTCTGACTCAGACTGAATTATACCATTTGATTTCCTTGGTCTCCAGCTTATAGATAGCAGGTCACGGGACTTCTCTGATTCCATATTTGTATGAACCAAATCTTAATATATATGTTGTGTTGTATATATAATGTGTATATATGTGTAAATACATATATACGTACATCTATAGGCATATATAGATGTATACATATAGCATACATATATGTGTATATACATATGTGTACATATATACACATATACATACACACACATGCCCTAAATTGGTTCTGTTTCTCTGGAGAATATTGATATCTAGATTTACTTCTTTAGTCCAACAGTTAACTAACAGTTAACCACTAATCTTCCTAGGTTCTGATTAGAAAAGTCTGACACCAGAGGCAGTATAGGGATTTGAGGTAAAGAAGAGAAATATGGAAACAGGCTCTTCCTGAAATGTAGTTGCTTATGCCTTAGTATGGTTCTCTCCTGGATCTAAGGAGTGGGTAGTTCCAACTTATTTTGTATAACTCAACTCCTGGCATCTGTTCTTATGAATCTCTCGCATCAATAATTCAAATTTTATTTAGGCTACCACTTTGTTTGGTTTCCTGTTGCTAATTTGGTAGAACATTGCTACCTTCTATGCTTTAGAACAATATTTCACAGTATTCCCATTCTTGTATGCTCTCCAATCAGAGTTTACCTTTATCACAGAAACTTGTTCAAGACTGAAAAGGCAGGTGGAATGATACAAAATCCATCGTTTTCCAGAGGCAGTAGGAGCCAGATACTCAGAAGACAATCCCAGCAACAACCCAGTAAGCTCTTAAGAATCACTCGTATCATGCAGTAAAGATCTGAGAGCTTCTCAGAGATTCTTGAGAATTGCCACAAATTCTAGGTGATTTTTAAAAAATTTTTATTTATTTATTTGACAGAGAGAGAGACAGAGAGCGATCAAGATCACAAGTAGGCAGAGAGATAGGCAGAGAGAGAGGGGGAAGCAGGCTCCCCGCTGAGCAGGGAGCCCAATGCGGGGCTCGATCCCAAGACTCTGAGATCATGACCTGAGCCGAAGGCAGAGGCTTAACCCACTGAGCCACCCAGGTGCCCTCTAGGTGATCTTTTTAAGTTACTCACTGTGATGACACAAGCTGAGACCTTCATTATTAAATACTGACTTTTGGAAGCAGCTTCCAGGACCTTCATGCCCAACTCCTCCAAAATTCATGTAAGCCTCTTTCCTCTATCTTAAACCCTTTACACATATAAAACATAGCATAGTTTCTGTTTTCCTGACTGAATCCTGATAAATTCAATCACAGATTTGGCTTTTAGGCAAACACTTTGTTAGTTGTTTTAAGGATAAGAGAGTAGACTTATGATTAATTCTTTATTAATTAATGTCCATACCATGCCCTGAACACACAAACCTGATCTCTCAACTCTTGTGGTTATCTACTGGGAAAATACATATATATTTTTCTTTGTGTTTTGTATTTTTATTTGGTTGGGTTTTGTTGGGGGATTTTTGGTGGTGCTGTCTTTTACCTCCATAAGATGTTCACTTTTTAGTTGAAATTTTCTTTAATGTGATCCTAACATGTTATATTATCTAGGAAATTTCTATTATTCTCTTTGATTGATACTATCTCCCAAGATTTGAAGCAAGTATCTGATCTATATTACTTTTATATGTTTAGATCTTTCAATGAGACATGAGAGAAGAATAATAAATACATGTGTTTAGTAAGCCAAGGTTTTAGAAATCATTTTATTCCACACTATTCAGAATATCAAAATATGTGATGGTAGTTTAGTCAAATAAGGTAAGTGTTCTATACTATTTGCTTTACCCTGAAAATTCAGGGTGTACACTGGTATAGACCATGAGACATCATTATAGACCATGAGAAGACTTGCAATAAGTCTATAAAAATGTATTTAATTCTATGCTTTCTAAAGTTATTTAACTATTTTACTTGCTATAAATAATGGCATTCTATAACATAGGAGTTTATATTCTCATTCTCTGGTTGTTAAAGGAACTGATATACTGGTTATTAATGGGGGGGAATAGGTATAGAAATACATAAAAGAATCCTAAAAAAAAAAAATGCAATGTTATTCAAGAACATCACCACATTCTCTGATTCTAGTAGTTATTCTTTTCTTGTTCTGATTGTTCTTAATTGCATCTTGAGCATTAACAATCCCAGGACACAATGCAGTTAAATATTAACTAAATTATTGAGAACAAACAGCTGCAGCAATTAATAAAACATCAGAAGAAAAGAACATGGAAATACCAACATTCTTAATATTTTTAGAAGGTTATATGATACCTTATCAGTGTGATCACTTACTGGTAAGACTAATGATGCTAAGTTCTGACATCTGTACATAAATAATATACTACCAACATTCACACTGATGAGTTTCCTGTCAATTGCACTCCTACATTTCCCACTAAAACTACATGTTTTCTTGTAACTACGAGTCACCAAGTAATAGATCAGTCTTATATCTGTCCAATAACACCTTTTCAAGGTCCTGAAACTTGAGAATTTTCTGTCACTTTGCTAGAAGAAATTATAACTTGTATATTCTTAGCCCATAACCTTCCCATAATAAGCAATGGTTATTGACTAAAGATTCTTTTTGCTTTTTCTGCAACAAAGTCTTACCATCTCTTTCAGAATTCTGTCAGATATGTCCTATATTTCCACTTGTTCTGTTGCCCAGTTTGTAGGACCATTTTCTCTCACCTACATAAATAAAACACATTCCTGACAGTTCTTTCTCAAGGTCATCTCTCATTATTAATGACTGTTCCATATTGCTAGCAGAATTGTTTTTCAAAACAAAAAATTCAGGGGAGAAGTCAAGATGGTGGAAAAGTAGCAGGCTGAGACAACATCAGGTAGCAGGAGATCAGCTAGATAGCTGATCAAACCATTCCAAACACCTACAAATCCAAAAAGAGATCAAAAAGAAGATCAGCAATTCTAGAAACAGAATTGACCACTTTCTGGAAGGTAGGACCGGTGGAGAAGTGAATCCAAAGTGACAGGAAGATAGACCACAGGGTGAGGGGCCAGCTCCAGGCAAGTGGTGGAAGAACAGAGCACAAAAATCAGAACTTTTAAAAGTCTGGTCCACTGAGGGACATTGCTCCAGAGTCTAAGCTGGGGTGAAGCCCATGCGGGGACAGCGTGGCCTCAGGTCCCGTGGGGTCACAGAAGGATCGGGGGTGTCTGAGTGTCACAGAGCTCACAGGTATTAGAGCAGAGAAGCTGGCTACAGAGACAGAGCCAAGGAGTGAGCTCTCAACTCAGGGTTACCTTATCGTGATCCATAGCACAGGCCAATGCTCTGTGAGCGGGGACCCCACAAGATCCAGGGAGAACCCCCTGGAAGAGCTCAGGGATCTGTGGGGTTCAGAGGATCTAGGCAGGACTGTGTGCCAGAGACAGTGAAGCTTGGTCAGAGGCTGGGTGAGCTCCAAGCACAGCCAGGGGCCAGGGAGACAGGAGTGATTGAGTGCTTTTCTCCAAGGGCACACTGAGGAGGGGGCCCCGAGCTCTCGGCTCCTCTGGGCTGGAGATTGGGAGGCCACCATTTTCATTCCCATCCTCCGGAACTCTATGGAAAGCGTTCAGGGAACAAAAGCTCCCCAAAAGCTAACCTGAGCGGATTGCTTAGCCTGGCCCCTGGTAAAAGTAGTGCAATTCCACCTCAGGCAAAGACACTTGAGAATCACTACAACAGGCGCCTCCCCAAGAAGATCAACAAGAAATCCAGCCAAGACCAAGTTCACTTACCAAGGAGAATAGCAGAATTCCAGAGGAGGAGAAAGCAAAGCATGGAATTCATGGCTTTCTCCCCATGATTCTTTAGTCTTGCAAAGTTAATTTTTTTTATTTTATTATTTTTTTTCTGCTGCTAAATTTTTTTTAACTTTTACCCTTTCCTCTTTTAATGTTTTTTAACAAGTTTATCTTAACAATATCTTTCATTAAAAAAAATTCTTTTTTGAATCTTATTATTATAGTCATATTTTATCCTTCATTTTATCTAACTTTATTTTTTTGTATACACATAAGGTTTTTTCTTCTAAAAAAGTTTGGGGTACAACTTCTTCTATAGATCAAAATACACCCTAAATCTAGCACAGGGCTTTGTTCTAGTCTCCAGCCTGAGCAAATTCTCTCCACTTTCTTTTTCCTTATTCCCCAACCAACTTATCTTATCAACTCCTTTTTTAGAAATTAAAAAAAAAAAAATCATCATTATAGTCATATTCCATCCCTTCATTTTGTTTATCCTTATATACTTTTTCATTCTTTAAAATTTGGAGAGGTAGTTTCTTCTAAGAAACCAAAATACTCCCAAAACTAAGTGGGTGACACTGTTCTATACACCAGTCTAATATATATATATTTTTTTTTCTTTCTTAAATTTTTTCTTTATTTGTTTTCATTTTTTTTTCTGAACTTCTTTTTACCCCCTTTTTCCCCCCCACGACTTGGGGTCTCTTCTTATTTGGTTAAAGCCCATTTTCCTGGGGTCTTTGCCACCCTTTTAGTATTTTATTCACTCCTTCATATATTTTTATCTGGATAAAATGACAAGGCAGAAAAACTCACCACACACACACAAAAAAAAAAAGAACAAGAGGCAGTACCAAAGGCTAGGGACCTAATCAATATGGACATTGGTAATATATCAGATCTAGAGGTCAGAATGACGATTCTCAAGGTGCTAGCCGGGCATGAAAAGGGCATGGAAGATATTAGAGAAACCCTGTCTGGAGAAATAAAGGCTTTTTCTGGAGAAATAAAAAAACTAATATCTAACCAAGTTGAAATAAAAAAAGCTATTAATGAGGTGCAATCAAAAAATGGAGGCTCTTACTGCTAGGATAAATGAGGCAGAAGAGAGAATTAGTGATATAGAAGACCAAATGACAGAGAATAAAGCTGAGCAAAAGAGAGACAAACAACTACTGGACCATGAGGGGAGAATTTGAGAGATAAGTGATACCATAAGGCAAAACAACATTAGAATAATTGGGATTCCAGAAGAAGAAGAAAAAAAGAGGGGAGAGAAGGAATATTGGAAAGAATTATTGTAGAGAATTTCCCTAATATGGCAAAGGGAGCAAGCATCAAAATCCAGGAGGCACAGAGAACCCACCTCAAAATCAATAAGAATAGGTCCACTCCCTGTCATCTAACAGTAAAATTTACAAGTCTTAGCAACAAAGAGAAAACCCTGAAAGCAGCCTGGGACAAGAAGTCTGTAATATACAATGGTAAAAATATGAGACTGGCAGCAAACTTATCCACAGAGACCTGGCAGGCCTGAAAGAACTGGCATGATATATTCAGAGCACTAAATGAGAAAAACATGCAGCCAAGAATATTATATCCAAATAGGCTATTATTGAAAATAGGAGAGATAAAAAGCCTCCAGGAAAATAAAAATTAAAAGAACTTGCAAACACCAAACCAGCTCTACAAAAATATTGAAAAGGTCCTCTAAGCAAAGAGAGAGCCTAAAAGTAGTAGACCAGAAAGGAACAGAGACAATATACAGTAACAGTCACCTTACAGGCATTACAATGACTCTAAATTCATATCTCTCAATAGTTACCCTGAATGTAAATGGGCTAAATGCCAAATGAAAAGATACAGGGTCAGAATGGATAAAAAAAACAAAACCCATCAATATGCTGTCTACAAGAAACACATTTTAGACCCAAAGATACCTCCAGATTTAAAGTGAGGGGGTGGAAAACAATTTACCATGCTAATGGACATCAGAAGAAAACAGGAGTGGCAATCCTTATATCAGATCAATTAGATTTTAAGCCAAAGACTATAATAAGAGATGAGGAAGGACACTATATCATACTCAAAGGATCTGTACAACAAGAAGACCTAACAATTTTAAATATCTATGCCCCTAACATGGGAGAAGCCAACTATATAAACCAATTAATAACAAAATCAAAGAAACACATCGACAATAACACAATAATAGTAGGGGACTTTAACACTCCCCTCACTGAAATGGACAGATCATCCAAGCAAAAGTACAAGGAAATAAAGGCCTTAAATGACACACTGGACCAGATGGACATCACAGATATATTCAGAACATTCCATTCCAAAGCAACAAAATACACATTCTTCTCTAGTGCACATGGAACATTCTAGAATAGATCACATCCTCTGTCCTAAATCAGGTCTCAACTGGTATTGAAAGACTGGGATCATTCCCTGCATATTTTCAGACTACAATACTCTGAAGCTAGAACTCAATCACAAGAGGAAATTTGGAAAAAAACCAAATATATGGAGACTAAAGAGCATCCTTCTAAAGAATGAATGGGTCAACCAGGAAATTAAAGAAGAATTGAAAAAAAATTCATGGAAACAACTGATAATGAAAATACAACTGTTCAAAATCTGTGGGACACAGCAAAGGCAGTCCTGAAAGGAAAATATATAGTGATAAAAGCCTTTCTCAAGAAACAAGAAAAGTCTTAAGTACACAACCTAACCCTACACCTAAAGGAGCTGGAGAAGGAACAACAAAGAAAGCCTAAATCCAGCAGGAGGAGAAAAATAATAAAGATCAGAGCAGAAATCAATGAAATAGAAACCAAAAGAACAGTAGAACAGATTAACGAAACTAGGAGCTGTTTCTTTGAAAGAATAAGATTGATAAACCCCTGGCCAGACTTATCAAAAAGAAAAAAGAAAGGACCAAAATAAATCAAATCATGAATGAAAGAGGCGAGATCACAACCAACACCAAAGGTATACAAACAATTATAAGAACATATAATGAGCAACTATACGCCAACAAATTTGACAATCTGGAAAAAATGGATGCATTCCTAGAGACATATAAACTACCACAACTGAACCAGGAAGAAATAGAAAACCTGAAGAGACCCATAACAGCAAGGAGATTGAAACAGTCATCAAAAATCTCCAAACTAACAAGAGCCCAGGGCCAGACGGCTTCCCAGGGGAATTCTACCAAACATTTAAATAATTAATTCCTACTCTCCTGAAACTGTTCCAAAAAATAGAAATGGAAGGAAAACTTCCAAACGCATTTTATGAGGCCAGCATCACCTTGATCCCAAAACCAGACAAGGATCCCATCAAAAAAGAGAATTATAGACCAATATCCTTGATGAACACAGATGCAAAAATTCTCACCAAAATACTAGCCAATAGGATCCAAGAGTACATTAAAAGGACTATTCTCCAAGACCAAGTGGGATTCATTCTAGGGCTGCAAGGTTGGTTCAACATCCACAAATCAATCAATGTGATACAATACATAAATAAAAGAAAGAACAAGAACCATATGATACTCTCAATAGATGGCTAAGAAAGCATTTGACAAAGTACAGCATCCTTTCCTGATCAAAACTCTTCAAAGTGTAGGGATAGAGGGCACATACCTCAATATCATCAAAGTCATCTATGAAAAACCCACTGCAAATATCATTCTCAATGGAGAAAAACTGAGAGCTTTTCTGCTAAGGTCAGGAACATGGCAGGGATGTCCATTATCACCAGTGCTATTCAACATGGTACTAGAAGTTCTAGCCTCTGCAATCAGACAACAAAAAGAAATTAAAGGCATCCAAAGCAGCAAAGAAGAAGTCAAACTATCACTCTTTGCAGATGATATGATACTATATGTGGAAAATCCAAAGACTCCACTCCAAAACTGCTAGAACTTGTACAGGAATTCAGTAAAGTGTCAGGATATAAAATCAATGCACAAAAATCAGTTGCATTTCTATACACCAAGAGCAAGACAGAAGAAAGAGAAATTAAGGAGTCAATCCCATTTACAATTGCACCCAAAACTATAAGATACCTAGGAATAAACCTAACCAAAGAGGCTAAGAATCTATACTCAGAAAACTATAAAGAACTCATGAAAGAAATTGAGGAAGACACAAAGAAATGGAAAAATGTTCCATGTTCATGGATTGGAAGAACAAATATTGTGAAAATGTCTATGCTACTTAAAGCAATCTACACATTTAATGCAATCCCTATCAAAATCCCATCCTTTTTTTTTTTCAAAGAAATGGAACAAATAATCCTAAAATTTATAAGGAACTAGAAAAGACCTTGAACAGCCAGAGGAATATTGAAAAAGAAAGCTGAAGTCAATGCCTTCATAATTCCAGACTTCAAGCTCTATTACAAAGCTGTCATCATCAAAACAGTATTGTACTGGCACAAAAACAGACACATAGATTAATGGAACAGAATAGAGAGCCCAGAAATAGACCCTCAACTCTATGGTCAACTCATCTTCGACAAAGCAGGAAAGAATGTCCAATGGAAAAAAGACAGCCTCTTCAATAAATGGTGTTGGGAAAATTGGACAGCCACATGCAGAAAAATGAAATTGGACCATTTCCTTACACCACACGTGAAAATAGACTCAAAATGGATGAAGGACCTCAATGTGAGAAAGGAATACATCAAAATCCTTGAGGAGAACGCAGGCAGCAACCTCATCGACCTCAGCCACAGCAACATCTTCCTAGGAACATCGCCAAAGGCAAGGGAAGCAAGGGAAAAATGAACTATTGGGATTTCATCAAGATCAAAAGCTTTTGCACAGCAAAGGAAACAATTAACAAAACCAAAAGACAGCTGAGAGAATGGGAGAAGATATTTGCAAATGACATATCAGATAAAGGGCTAGTATCCAAAATCTATAAAGAATTTATCAAACTCAACATCCAAAGAAAAAATAATCCAATCAAGAAATGGGCAGATGACATGAACAGACATTTCTGCAAAGAAGACAACCAGACGGCCAACAGACTCAAGAAAAAGTGCTCCACACCACTCGGCATCAGGGAAATACAAATCAAAACCACAATGAGATACCACCTCACACCAGTCAGAATGGCTAAAATTAACAAGTCAGGAAAGGACAGATGCTGGCGAGGATGTGGAGAAAGGGGAAATCCTCCTACACTGTTGGGAATGCAAACTGGAAAACAGCATGGAGGTTCCTCAAAAAGTTGGAAATAGTTGACCTATGACCCAGCAATTACACTACTGGGTATTTACCCTAAAGATACAAACGTAGTGATCCGAAGGGGCACGTGCATCTGAATGTTTATAGCAGCAATGTCTACAATAGCCAAACTATGGAAAGAACCTGGATGTCCATCAACAGATGAATGGATAAAGAAGATGTGGTATATATACACAATGGAATACTATGCACCCATCAAAGGAAATGAATCTTGCCATTTGCAACAACATGGATGGAACTAGAGGGTATTATGCTTAGCGAAATAAGTCAGTCGGAGAAAGACAACTATCATATGATCTCCCTGATACGAGGAAGTGGAGATGCAACGTGGGGGGTTTGGGGAGTAGGAAAAGAATAAATGAAACAAGATGGGATTGGGAGGGGGACAAACCATAAGAGACTCTTAATCTCACAAAACAAACTGAGGGTTGCCGGGGGGAGGGGAGTATGGAGAGGGTGGTGGGGTTATGGACATTGGGGAGGATGCGTGCTCTGGTGAGTGCTGTGAAGTGTGTAAACCTGGCGATTCACAGACCTGTACCCCTGGGGCTAATAATACATTATATGTTTATTAAAATTTTTTTAAAATTATTAAAAAATTAATAAAATCTTAAAAATTTTTCATAAAATTATCATCTGACCTAAATATATTTTCTGGTTTGCATTTGTTTAGGGTATATTTCAAAGCCATTTGCAAGGCTTATTGAAAGCTTATAGCATGACATTATATATCACAAATATTTCTCTATTCATTTAACAAATATTTTTGAGGGATACCTGGGTGGCTCAGTTGGTTGAGTGCAAGTCTTCAGCTCAGATCATGATCCCAGCCAACATTGGGCTCCCTGCTCAGCAAGGAGCCTGCTTCTCCCTCTCCCTCTGTGCCTCCCTTTACTTGTGCTCTCTCTCTCTCTCTCTCTGTAAAACAAATAACTAGATAAAATATTTTTAAAAATATTTTTGAGTCTGTACTTTAGCCTAGGTGATATTACAGGTGGCAGATAGAGAGTAAGAGGCATGATGAAGAAAATACTTAGGTGCTGTGATGGTCTTCTGATGGGTCAGCTTGGCTAGGCTGCAGTCTCTAGCTGTTCATTCAATCACTAATCTAGGTGTTTATATGAATATATTTTATAGATATGATTAAGGTTGCATCCTTACAGAACTTTACTTAAGTAAAGGAGAGAACTCTAAATAATATATACCCCTCCTTTTGACCCATTCATCCATTGACAGGCACTTAGGTTGTTTCTAGATCTTAACTACTGTGAATAATGGGGGTGATCACTGATGCTACAATGGCAATCATATCATAATGTGTAAATCTATCAAATTAACACACTGTTAATCTTGAATTTATGCATGTTATATGCCCAATATATTGCAATTAATTCTTTAATAAAAAAGTGAAGAAGTCTATGGATAGCAGATATTGCCCACTGAGGAATTCAAAAGTTCCACCTGCCCCTCCTGAAGGCTTGCCTTACCAACAAGAATTCAGATTTCACTACCACCAAGAATTCAGATTTCACTACCACCCTCATCTGATTAGCCAATTATAAATGTACAGAAAGAGATTTATTACAAATATCTCCTACTGCTTCTGCTTCTCTGGCTGAAACCTCACTGATAGAAGCACAAAGAAATCTTGACTAAACAAGTAATAAAAATGGATAACACAGTATTTACTGGGCTAAGTGCTATAATGAGAATGAGGCACAGCCATTCAAAGTGATTGGCTTTGTTAATTGCTCTTATTCTATTTGTATTTTAACGATGATGATGTCTGAAATGACTCATCCTTAGCTTAACTTATGCTAAACAATTTGCACAAAATGCACAAAATATCCTCTCATCTATAACAAGAAGATGAACCGTGAAAACAATGTTGGTAATACTGGCAGACGTTTCTTGAGTATTTAAGACACGTCGGACACTATCATAACTTCCTTTCAACTTCATGACAATATTATGATTTAAAGGTTGCTATGGTTTTTTTGTTTGTTTGTTTGTTTGTTTGTTTGCAGGCAAAACCTGAAGCATAGTCAGATTCAGTAATTTACTCAATGTACAAGGTCACCCATGCTACGGCCAGAATGTGAACCTGACTCTTAACCAATATGAGAATTAACCCATTCCCAGATTGAAACTGGTAGTTCCACTTCAACTCATGACATCTTCTATGAGTACTATTTTTCCATCAGACTAAGATAACATAACTTACAATCATTGTATGACTAATATACCATCAGGAATATATGAAAGTGCAATTCAAAAGACAGCTCCTCTATAAAGCCTTTACCAACCCATCAACAAGGATTAGTCATCCATTTCTCTGAATCCCATGGCATTCTGTAATTATCCCCATTCAGCTTGGAATGCAGCAAGCTGAAATGGCATGTTATATATTTTCCTGATTAAACTGTATGTTCACTAAGGAGAGCTGTTTTGTTTTATTTGGCTAAATATTTACTAGAATATGATCTAGAATAATGCCTGGTGTTGAATAAATAGTCAATTAATATAAATTACATGAAATTAATTAATTTAAAATTTGGAAGTCTTCCCATTACCCAATTATATGAATTGCACCATGTAAAAAAAATAAATAAATAAGAGGGAAAAAAATGCCACGTTTATTCTAACCAGTATGTATCTCCCAAGACTTGAGACACTGTGATGTTCACCACATTGCCCCTTCTCCCTAAATTTAAACTGTTTTCCTGCTGTGTTTTCTGTATTAATGATCATGAGTTTTTATGGAGGTTCCTTCAACATAGGCCTCTTCGTGCCTCATAAAATATTCAACATCGAATAGCCCAAAGGCTGTGACCAAGGACCAAGTTGTTTCCATTTTTTTTTTTTTTTTTTTTTTTTTACTATAATGCTGTGGCAGCAAATTTTATTTTCCAACAGTGGCCATACATATATATATATATTCTGATCCTGATGCTCGTTTTTATAGGGTAACATTGACATTCTTCAGTGGAGAGGTGGGATGCACATTTAGTTCCTTGAACATCAGTGAACCTTCATAATTGTGTTCACTCTTGGGATGTAGTAGGACTGACATACTATATTGTGACTTCTGAGGCTAGTTAATTGAAAGCAATACTGCTTCTGTCTCTCAGTCTATTGCAAAGGCGGCCCATGAAACTCAGCCACTAGCTTGTGATGAGACCCTGGTTCCTTGGAGAGGCCATATATACAGGTGTTCTGGCCGGCATTAGTTCTAAACTAAACCATTAAGACATCCACCCATCAAGTATAAGACATGAAAATACATGAACTTTTAAATAAAAGGGAACTTCAACCTTCATTCAAGTCTTCAAGCTGAGCCCACAGAGAGCCTAGGGTGGAATTCAATCCTACTCTCTCTGAATTCCTGACTATAGCATTTGCAAGAGATAGAAAATGATGACTGTTGATCTAAGCCACTTAGTTTTAGTAATTTCTTAAATAAATGGGGAAAGTAACACAGTAAGTAAGATATTTTGCACTCATGATGCTACTGAACCCAAACTTGTCCATGTACCAGAGGAGTAGTAAGCCTATGTCTGAGATACCTGTTTTGCAGCAAAGAAAATTTTATTGTCAGAAGGGCGGCCCAACAAGAAGGCAGGGGATCATTCCCAAAGCTGCCTTGCCCTGTTGAGCGGAGGAAGAGTTTATATACATGAGGAGGGTAAGGAGCTTCTCAAAACTTTGAGTATGGGGGCAGTGGGGCTTACCACAACAAGGAGGCAAGCATTCTTCCAAACAATGAGGTGCTATTTGGGACCTGGTAATGATCAGACACATGAAGACAAATGTTACTGTCTGGTCCCCACTGGGTTTCTATAAAAGGTGGGTAAACAGGAAGTAGAGGTAAAAAAGACAAGTTTAATGATTGATTGTGCATGAGGTTAAAAAGGGTGCCTAACACATAATTAACTAGGGGACAAAACAGAACCTGGAACTAAGTTAATAATGCAACTGATACAAGTATGGTTCTGTTTATACTTTCACAACAGGTCTGGGAACCAAGTACCCATCCTCAATGACCCAACACACAACACATGTCCACCCTCTCACACAGACACACATACATACACACCCACCCTCACGAAGGGAGGCAAACTCCCGTCACAACACTTACGTTGACTATCTGTAATAAATAATTGTTCTATCTCATTGCATATATTGTATGTTTATTGTATTTTAGTTTATTGTTATTATTTTAGATACCTATTCTACTGAATAGGTTAATTTCATGACACAATTTTGAGCCATAGCCTGAAGCTTGAAAAATAGTTTTAACAAAGGATTAACAAAAAGATAGTTTCATGAAGGTAGAAAACAGAGACGGCTGCTCTACTTCTCCTATGAGAGGAAATGCGTCTATCCTAGGACCATAATCAAAATATTGCCTCAGAAATATAAAAATAAACAGCTCTAGGTTTATGAACTCCCAAAGCTTAAAGACAAGCGTGGGCAGATTGCCTTTGACCTTTGGATCATACATTCCAACTTTGAATAAATTTATTTGAAGCTTGAAAAAAAAATGCCTTGTCTAATTCACTTTTAAGTGCAAGCTACAGTGCAAAGTAACGAATGGCTTATAAGGAGTTTTATAAGACCAAGACCTTTTGTACCCTAAAGATTGACTCTTGTTATTGGTCAGGGACATCATGGCCCAAACATCACTAAATGGAATGAAGTCTTCAAGACACTTTCAGCTTAGAGCCATTTATGGCTGTTTCTCCTAAGTAAAAAGGAAAAGAAATTGAATTTTTAATATAAGGTCTTATTACACTACTGGGTAAAGTGCCTTGAAAGAACAGAAGAGGGAGTTTAAAAAAAAAAAAAGAGGAAAAAAGTTCCTTCTGTTTTGTAAAGCGAGACTTTTTAAAAAGTTGGAAAAATTCAACTTAAGTCATAAAGTCATACAAGGTCTTCTTATCTTGCCTTAAAAGGAAGCTATTTTAGCTTTCTTCCTTTCCTTAAATTGTCAGTGTTTGGCAAAAGTGAAAGCCAGAGTCAATCAATAGTAAATGCGCTATCTGCTGGGTGTTCTACAAATGGGAGAAATATTTGCATTGCAAATGAACAACTAATAGTCTCATTCCTGACCAGTGCCCTGTTTTTATTTCAACATGTTCCTTTAGCTCTTGCAAAATTCTAAATATTTTTAATACACTGAAGTCCTACCATCAATATGGTAATCATATACTTTTCAAGATATTTTTAGATGTGCTAATGAGGAAGCCTGTGATCAGTAAAACAGCAAGAATCATTAAAAATTAGATTTATTTGGCAATATGCATGGTGTTTGTTTAGGTTTTTCACTTCGTCAGTTTAGAAAATATTTTTTTAAATGTTAATCAGTTTGCTTTGAGATTCTCTGTACCTCCCCCCACCACACACATATGTGCATTTTTATATTTTCCCCAGCCTAGCTTGGAGGAGCTGAGATCTCAAAATTTGGATCCGGGGCCAGAGAGCAAGGGGCAGAAAAGCCATCCTGGAGAGGTGGGGGAGGAGACAGCAGGTGGCATCACCAGGAGTTAAAGCTTTAAGTACTGGCTCTCTGCAGCATCCCACGCCCCCCCACCCCGTTGTCCCATAGGATTTCACTTAAAAACACAAATTTATTAAAAGTTTCAAAATATCAACCACATTAAGAATGTTGAAAAGAGTTTTAAACCACATGCCCAAAATGGCACACTTAGACCTAGTCACCAAACCAGAGCTTACTACCTAATCAGTTTTAATCTCACCCAGAAATGTGCCTTAATGGTCAGCGAGGAATTTCCAGATCTGTGCCAGTGAGGTAATCTGTTACATGGGCCCTCTCCATCCCCCAATGGAAGAGGAGATAATCTTCATAATAAGAACTGCTCACTCTCCCATCTAACCTGACTTTGAATGAAACAATCCTCTTCTTTTGCTCACAACTTTCTTGCCCCACCCTCTTTTCTATAAAAACCTTCCCTTCCCTACAACTTCTCAGAGCTTCACTCTACTTGCTGGAGGAGAGTCTGCCTGATTCATGAAGCATTTAATAAAGCGAATTAGACCTTCCCATTTACTCAAATCTTGTTTTTTAACAAAACCGTAGTACAGAACCCTTCCGGAGCATGGGCCTTGTGTGACGATATTGGTCACACAACCATGAAGCCAAACCCTGCATTCATTTTTTTTTTAAAGATTTTATTTATTTGAGAGAGAGAGAGCACAGGCACAAGCAGGGAGGAGGAGCAGAGGAAGAGGGAGAGGGGAGCCTGATGTGGGGCTCTATACCAGGACCCTGGGATCATGACCTGAGCTAAAGACCCTTAACCGACTGAGCCACCCAGGTAACCACCAAACCCTGCATATTTTTTTTAATATTTCTCCCTTATTTATTTATTTATTTTTAATTTTTATTTATTTTTTTAAATTTATTTTCCATAAAAAAATAAAAAATAAATAAAAAAATAAAAATAAATAAATAAATAAATTATTTATTTTCCATGTTCCAGAATTCATTGTTTATGCACCACATCCAGTGCTCCATGCAATACATGCCCTCCCTAACACCCACCACCAGGCTCACCCCAAACCCTGCATTATTGAGACTTCGAGTAAGAGCAAAATCTTCACAAGGCAGTATAGGGTCTCCTACCCAACGGTTGCTGACACTACCCCCCTCTCATTCCCCTGCAGGCATAGGAGCCTCTGTGTTGCTTGTAGAACACAGGAGGCATCCTCCCTCTAAGAACTGAGTCCATGTGCTGAGGGCCTGTGCACTGATTATACACCCTGCCTGAAATACCTTCCACCTTCCTGGGCCTCCCTTTTTTCTCTCCCATCAAGTTTCTCACATCTCACTTTCTCAATGAGGCATGCCCTGCCAAGACTATTTAAAATACAACCCTGTCTATTTCACTGAGCTAGATATATAGCTATAGATATTTTTTCTTTATGGTTTCCATAGCACAATATATCTTTTCATTAGACCATGCAATCAAACTATTTTATTTTTTTACTGCCTATCTTCTGCTCCTAAAGAACAAGCTCTATGAGAGCAGGGATCTTTATCTTCTTTTGTGGGTGTTGCCATGTGTTCATCTTTTATTTCTCTGATGAAGTTCACTCGTCTACAAATTATGTGTCTCTGGCACGTCATGGTTACTGAAAAAAAAAACCTCTTAAAGTAGTTGGCATTATTTTCAAGTGTATTTCATAAAATGGTCACAGTATACGGAGTAAGAAGATATAAAACTGTAGCTATGCAATGTCCCATATGGTACAAATGATATTTGTATGCATGCAGGAATAAATTGATGTTTGTATGTATGGTGGATTAGATGCATATGCATGTGTTTATATGTATAGAAAGAATTAAAAGACAGCATGTCTAATATACCATTTCTTCCTCTAGATAATGAATTGATGGGTAGCTTTCTCTTCAATCTTTTTTTGCATTTTAAATTATAGTATTAATTTAATTAATAATTATAATAATGTAATAATTTAATTTCAGTATTGATTTACATTTAATTTACAGTATTAATTTAATGACTATGAAAAATGCACATTATTCAATAAAATGACATCACTTTCCAGAAATGTTGATAATCTTTCCACTCTGATATTCATAGGATGAGATCTCAACCTCTATGTGTAACTTTCAGAAATTTTGTTGAGTCAGTACAAGGCAACGCATATCACTTTCTCCTGAAAGCTAAAGACATAGGACTTATCTTCCCTCAGTAACTATAATGCACCTGTCATATACTTTACCACAGACAGAAGGTATTCACACAGAATTCACAAGAATATCATCTTACTCTGTGTGGAGGTATTTGTCCTCTTTTCTTATTTACAAATTTAAAAAATCTATTTTTTAAATGATTGTTTTCCCATAGACTATATATGGCACAACCAAGAACTAATACTAAAGAAAAGGTCTGCTGATTTTATGGTGATAAAATTTCTAAGGATTAAAGATGTGGTCACAAGGAAAGTCAGTGAATTAGAGAGTAATGTCAACCAAACATGGGGTAGAGATACATGAAGAGTAAGATGGGACATACATGGTGTTACCCATAGCAGCATGTGAGGCTAGGTATTGGGTGTTCCTATTGTCCAACCTCAACAATGTATCTGAAAGAAGTCAAGTTAAAGAAAAATCATGGGGGACCTTGATGACAAAATAAGGCACAGAACCAATAAACATATGCCTTCATAATGGTAACAGTGAATCTGGTAGTTTGGTTATCTAGAGTTTATAGGAAAGAAAAGTTTCTGTTTTTGCTTTGTTTTAGCTGCCAGCTAGCAAATCCTTTTACTCTCTTTTCCTACCAGCATGTATTAGGACATATTCATTTTAAAACACGTTTTTAATAAGTTCTTGCTTACATTACATAAAGAAAAATGGCACCAAGTTTTTTTGTTTTTGTCTTTGTTTTTTTTTAGTAAATTATCCAGCCCTTGTAATGTCAAAGGAAAACATAGCCTATAGTGCATTCCATTGAATTCAACTTCAATCATATAGAATAATACTCAGTGCAATTTTCATTTCAAATCAATTGCACTTTTATTCCCATTGGATTTAAATTTCATTTACTAAGTAGGCCCTTCTCTTTTGTCTGAAACTGGGACTCTATTAAGCATTTAGTAGTAGCACTTTTGAATAAAACTGAAAGAATTAGATATTTATTGAGGTCAAACAAAATTGGACAGGAATTGCATATAAATCCATCTCCTCTCATGTTTTCTGCACTGCATGTGCATTTAATATTTATTTAGTTCAAATTACAACTTTCCAGATTTCTATAATTTAATTAACCTCTCCTCACTCTGTACTTCTATATCTCTTTGTTTGCAATTTGATAACACCACATTTTTCTTACTCTATGAGAATGGGGAAGTCACACTGACTTAGTTTCTATGCAGTCAATCACTGTGCTGGTTACCTCACTCATGTGCTCTCCATTTTCTCCTTGAATTCCCCTTGCAACACTTTGGGGCTAATGCTAATCATCTCCAGGTAATACTAAATCTCAGAGAAGTTAGGGAAGTTGTTCTAAATCAAATCCAATATGTAGCAGGGCTGACATCTAAACCAGTTCTGGTCTAGATCCAAAATTCAATTCATGGGCTCTCTATGCCAGACTTTCTCATCAGAGTGTAAACTAGTTAAACTCACCAATACTGTCTCATTTCTTGCTAACACCACATTATCTCTGTAAACTGTAATCTCTGCAAATTTTAAATATTTTTAAAATAAATCAGGCTACATATTAACTCTATTAACATGTATATTCATGATACAAGGTCTTAAATGATATTCCACTTTTGCAATTAAAAAAAATTAATTAATTAAAATACCTAACAATGTTGTTCCCCAGGGTAATTTTATCGAAGTAGAAAAATTCATTCTAAGGGTGCTTGGGTGGCTCCGTCAGTTAAGCATCTGGCTTCTGGTTCAGGTCATGATCCCCAGGGTCCTGGGATCAAGTTCTTCATCCCAGCCTCATCTTCATTGGGCTCCCTGCTCAGTGGGGATCCTGCTTCTCCCTCTGCCCCTCCCCACTCATGCCGTCTCTCACTCACTTTCTCTCAAATAAATAAAATCTTTAAAAAATAAATAAATAAATAAAAATTCATTCTATTTTCAGGGCTAATCTGCAAGACAAATAATGAAAGGAAAACAATACAACAAACATCTAAACAAAAACCACCTCCAATTTCTTAAGAAAGAAATCTGATCCACAATAAAGAATGCTGTTTCTTAATCTTTAGTCTTTTTCTCAGATAAAATACCAATATTTATTAGGGAAAATAAAATGAAACAAATTCAGGTTTGTTTGAGTTTTTTGTTTTGTTTTGTTTTAAACAATGCTATGTACAAAGAAAAAGTCAAATCTCAATGCAAGTTCTGAAAAAAGTTATTATGAGACAAAGTCCATTTAATTACACTGATATATTTAGAAGTTCATTTTCCCTAAATTTAGAAGAAGATCCAGAGTATAATACTTGTATTTCTTTGTTATAATTCTTTCTTTCAAAATTTCTTTTACTGTATTTATCCCAAAAAATTTTTTTTCATGACTAAAACAAACTTAGGTGAGCTAAAACTTTAGGTCGAAACAAAGTTTTTGCCTTAACCATGTTGCAAACTTTTTAAAAAAGACAAATGTACTTTATATAACTTTTCATCAGAAAGAGAAAAATCATTCTGTTTCTAAGTCTACTAATACATTCTCCAGCAAATTGAGAAACATATCTTCTAATTTCCAAATTCTCACTTAGAATTGTTCATTAATTCTACATATTTTATATAGGCACACACGATTGATAAAAGAGAGATGTAATTGAACCTTAAATTAGCCATTTAAATGTAAGCTATTCCTTCATTCATTCTGACTTTAAATCTGGGCATAAAAGTGAAATCAACTCCAGTTGATATTAGTTTAATAGCCTAGTGACAGTAGGGAAAAAAATGGGCATGGATTTGCTTTTGACGGAGATAAATTTTAAAGTTAAGTTTTTCTCTCTACTTAGCTTTGCAGTTACCCTTAAGGCATTTATCTATTGAAAGGGATATGATATCATCTTTCAGAGGAAACATGTCATAAATATTTTGATAAAGTATTTGTAATCCTCAAAAACAGATGGCTGTTCCATAAAGATTGTCAGCTGAGAAGGTTTTGCTGACAGAATCATATTAACAATTGCAACTGGGTTTTGCACTGCAAAATCAGATGCATTTTTCTATTAATCAATCACAGCTGGCTGATTTTTCTGACAGCTGGAACCTACAAGACCTAATTTGCACCCTTTGCTCTATTCTTGACTAATAAGCCTTAAATAAAGCAAAAGAGTCTCTTAGTGCGTAAGGGGCATGAAACAGATTAACGTGGTAATAGGAGAAACATGAATGATGTTGATTTAACTTTATAAATATGAGGAAAAGTAAAGTATTACTAGGACTACAAGCAGAAACATCTTCCAGGAAATTGGTCCAGGAAAAGGAGTGCTTATATCGATAATGATAATGCAATAAGGAAAATGTGCATTTTCCCCTGTGGCTTCCACCTAGCAAATGGCACACCATTTCCTAATTGATTCTTGGGTCCTGTTTTCTTTATGGGAATTTGGATGATATTTTGGGAGAAGTATGCATCACTTTACATTACTAAAACTCAAATTGAGCTCTCATAATATTAATGCAATTTTTACATAAATTAATGTCTTATTTGTAACTTTCTACTTCTCAGAAGGAAAAGGTATCTTTTCTAACCAATTTACTTAAAAATCAAATGCCCCAAGACACAGAAGAAATGTGTGTGACTCTATGTGATGGACAATCGGTGGGTTTAACAGGGTAGCCTGTTACTGTGTTATTTCCAGTATTTATCTTTATCTCAAACTTTCATTTATTTTTGACTGATTTTTATCTCCCCTCCAATAAAATGTAAAATCAATGAAAGCAAGGATTTGACTTTGCACTGATGATCAGTCCATTCTTTCTTCAGCGTAAAATACAGCACCTGCTATACAGTGTGTCTTCAATAAATATGTTAAAGAAATACATAAACGCCATCCATTGCAACAATGAAGTTCTAACCACAGCATACATTCTGTGCTCTGGATTAATTTACTTTTCTCTTTACAGAAATGATTTGTCAAGCATAATCTCTACTACCATGTATGAGGCATTATGCTAGGTGCTTCTAAATGAATATGGATAGAATATCACGAATGTCTATAAAGATTCACAGGCAGGTGGAAAAAGAAAACCGAGGAAATCAAAACTTATAGCAATTATGTCCTTTGCATTTTTAGCTTTGCAAATGAGAGGTCCAAATTTTATGCAAAAAGTAGAATCTACTATTTTGTATCTGAAAGCAATAAAGATTTGCTTATCTACATTCATTTTACAGAGAAAAAATGCTAAGGAATCAAGGCAAAAAAATTTTTGTAAAACTTGTCAACTTGTTATGGAAGATCTCCTAATTTCCAGACCACCACATTTTTTTTAAGAGTTCACTCATTCATTATTCATTCATTCATCCATTTTTCAGCAACTATGCAATGAAAATCATGTGGTGGAGATGAAGGATGAGAGGAGATAAAGTAATTAAAATATTGTTTCTATATTATAAGTAACAAAAATCTGTTGCTGGAAAATACATCTTCTAAGTCTTTTTTGCAACCTTCTGAACTATTATCAGTCCTGGTACCTTCCACACACTTTGGGAATTTGAATAAAAAATTTTGTCCTGACACAGTACCTTGCAAATAATTACTCAAAATGTTGCTAAATAAATGAGTATATTATAAAGACATCCATTTTTTTCTGTCTTGAGATTCTGAATATGTACAGACATGTGTACTTTTTTTATAAGGAGTCCACACATTTAATAGAATCCATGGTTACCTTTGAATCTAACCTTGTTATTTTAAATGTATTAAAAATACATTCAGAAAATACTTCTTAAGAGTCTGCCATAAGCCAGGCATCATGCAAATATGAAAAAAAAAATCCAAATATCAATGCAAGTTTTCCCATCCTTGAGGTTTTTCCTTTTTTTTTTTTTTAAAGAGTTTATTTATTTATTTGACATAGAGAAATAATGAGAGTGAGAGCACAATCGGGGGAGAGGGATAAACAGGATCCCTGCCAAGCAAGGAGCCAAACTTGGGGCTCAACCCCAGGACCCTGGGATCATGACTTGAGCTGAAAGCAGCCACTTAACTGACTGAGCCACCCAAGCACCTCGAGATTTTTCCCTCCTAAATCAAAGAAGTAGGTACAAATATAAATTTGTAAGCATACTAAAGAGTGGCAAGTGACTTAATTTGCTCAAGAGATCATGGTTACTATTTCCATTTAAGTGTCTCACAGATCTATATTTATCATCTGAGTCTCTTTTCTTTATATCATATGCCTATGTCCAACTGTCTACTGAATTTACCATAAATATTTGCCATAAATGTAACATAAATTTCTCATTTGAATTTATCATAACTATTTCAATAGATTGGACCAAACTCATCTCATTATCACCTCCAAAATGTGTCATATTTCTTATGTCAATCTCTGTTGACAGCACAATTACCAACCCAGATGCCCATGTCTTTATCATCTGTCATATGCAATTAAACTGCAAGACCCTTTTGATTTCCCAATGTTCCCTTTCTCAAATCCACCCACATCTGCCCATTCCTTCCATTACTCACTTAGTTGACATCACAATCATCTTTCATCAGAATTGGAACCCACAGTCTCCTTATTCTTTTCTCTTGTCTCATGTCCTTTAGGATTTTCCAGCAAATACCAATGGCAGGACTGAAGCCATGTAATTTTAAGAATCAACTTCATGTCAGGGAAGTGCAAAATATTAGATTTTAGCAGCATGTAAGGGAGCAATCCTTGAGTTGTGCAAATGACTGGCGAAAAGTCAGTTGGGACAAGTTTACATATACTCTAAAGGTATTAAGCAATTTAGTGTTTCATTATAGAAGAGATTAGCTCAAAAAATAGAGAAAGAAGCAAATCAACTTGGGAGTTAAATTTACCATTAATCTTGTCCTTAATCTTACCCAAACTAACCTATTCTTACTCAACATTTGATCTGTTTCTAATGAACATTTGCTTATTTTATCTCCAGTGTCTTTACTTGCTTGAACATTCATATTTAATAGTAAGTGAAGTTAATACATTTTAATGCATGGACTCTACCCAACTAATGGAAATTTCTAAAGACCAGGAACTATCTTCATAGTTGTTGTTGTTGTTGTTTTGTTGTTGTTCTGTTTTTTAATGCAATTATTCTAATGTTTCTTCCCTCAAAGGACTACGAAAGGGCAGGCCATCTTCACCTGAGAATCCATAAATAAATATCGGTGGTGGAGTACTATCAGGAATATTCAAAGTTTGTTTTTTTTTTAATCACTCATTGCCATTTTAAATGAACTTATTTCTTAACTACACTAGAACTCTTCCAGAGACAGTAAAGGCCAATAAGAATATCCTCCTTAACATGGTCGTTTCCCCAGTTCATTGCTATAATCTAACTGCTCTTGTCATATGGGTTTTTATAAACCCTTGTTTTACCATATAAGTGAAACTTTCCCAAATATACTTAGCTATGTCTACAGTAACAAGGAAAGGCAACTTCTGCTCCTTACTTTTAATATCCTTACTTTATGAATTTGTTACAGTACACATGACAAACTTTTAGCTATCTCTAGAAGCCCCATTTCTAAAATTCTCTTAATGTTTATTAAGAACACCTTCTATAGATGGTCATTGACTTAAGATTTTTCGACTTTACAATGATGTGAGAGTGACAGGCAATCAATAGGAACCATACTGTCAATTTGGACCTTCTCCTAGGCGACCAATATTCTGTATAATCCTCTCTTGTGATGCTGGATGGTGACAAGAGCTGTAACTCCTGGTAAGCCATGCAGCCACAATAACAAGGGTAAAGAATAATACACTCAAAACCATTCTGTACCCAAACAACCATCCGGTTTTTTACTTTCAGTACAGTATTCAAGAAATCACATGCAGTATTCAACAGCCTATTATAAAATAGGCTCTGTGTAGAGGATTTTGCCCAACTGTGGGCTAATATAAGTGTTCTGAGCACATTTAAGGTAGACTGGTTTTGATTTGAATCTCCCTGATGGCTAAGGATGATGAACATTTTTTCATGTGTCTGTTAGCCATTTGTATGTCTTCTTTGGAGAAGTGTCTGTTCATGTCTTCTGCCCATTTTTTGACATAATTATCTGTTTTGTGTGTGTTGAGTTTGAGGGGTTCTTTATAGATCTTGGATATCAGCCCTTTGTCTGCAGTGTCACTTGTGAATATCTTCTCCTATTCCATGGGTTGCCTCTTTGTTTTGTTGACTGTTCCCTTTGCTGTGCAGAAATGTTGATCTTGATGAAGTCCCAAAGTTCATTCGCAATTTTGTTTCCTTTGCCTCCATGAGCATGTCTTGAAAGAAGTTGCTGTGGTCGATGTTGAAGAGATTACTATGTTCTCCCCTAGGATTTTGATAGATTCTTGCCTCACGTAGAGGTCTTTTATCCATTTCGAGTTTATCTTTGTGTACGGTGTAAGAGAATTGTCAAGTTTTGTTCTTCTACATGGCTGGACTAGTTAGGGTGTTTGGTAGGTCAGATGTATGGATTACATGCATTTTCAACTTACAATGTTTCTTACTTATGATGAGTTTACCAGGATATAAGTCCCTCAAAAGTGTAATGGATTTGATGATCTATTATCAATTATCAGTGTTTTCTTATGATGAATAACTAATCTTTGGTCTCTTGAGATTCTCAAAATTAGGGTTGTTGATATTTAGAAGACTCTAGACTATCCCCTCCAATTTCATTTTTACAAAAGTGGGCACATTTTCACTTTTTCTGCCCTCTGAAAATATTGCAGATCAGTTACTGTTGGCTCCCTATAAAAGTGTACCTATGAGACACATGAGGTTGGGAGACAATGTGGTCTTAAATTCTCACTTATAGGGGTGCCTGGGTGGCTCAGTGGGTTAAAGTCTCTGCCTTCGGCCCAGGTCATGATCCCAGGGTCCTGGGATCAAGCCCCGCATCAGGCTCTCTACTCAGCAGGGAGCCTGCTTCTCCCTCTCTCTCTGCCTGCCTCTCTGACTACTTGCGATCTCTGTCAAATAAATAAATAAAATCTTAAAAAACAATTCTTACTTATAGTTCCACTATAAATTATTGTTGACATGAGCCAATATCTCTTTATTTTCAAATGAGTGGGTTGAGATAAATTAAATTGCAAAGATCTTTTTATTCTCAATTTGGAATGTATACATTTATTAATGAATGCAACTGGTAAGACCATAGAGGAAAAAAAAGAGAGAGAAAAGAAAAAACACCAATATCATTGTGACAGATCATTTTTACACAATAATGCTAATGTTTCACTGTGGATTATATATAATAAGTGCAATACACTCAAAATATTTTTCAAATCATGGCTATTTTTGAATTTGGGAAAAGAACACACAATAAAAATAGTACCCAGAAGTATTAGTGTTCCCTGTAGTCTTTGCTCACCTAAAGCCCGAGAGTAATTAAAAAGAACTGATTTTATGGAAAATATAGTAGAAATTAACAAGGACATTAGAATCAGGTACATAAAATTATTTTCAATTTTCATGATGCTACCCTCAAAAAGAAAACAACGACAAGCTTCTGAAATAGTTTGAACCTCAAATTTTAAGCCTTACTACTATAAGACATTATCATAAAATAAAAACACCCATCAAATAGAAGCTGAAATATTAATCTTTCTCTATCCTCCTAACCATCTTTGTGTGTATGAAGGGTTCCTTCTCATATGAAAGATTAAATGGCTCCAGTCAGAGGGTTAAAACTAGCAACCTTTACATATGTGGTGGATGTTCTGGTAATTACACCTTGAATATTATTCACAAGGTGGGTAAAAGTTGGAATGGAAAGTGTGTGTGTGACACTACTCAAGGCTGTTCTTCTATTCTAGAAAGCACATTTGAAATTATTTGTCATTTCTTTTAGTCACCAGTTTATAAGTTTGGTATCAAATCTTCCCCCACAGATTCTTTGACAAAAGTCCCATTGGTGCTGGTGTTAAATACTTATGCCACTATCAGCAAAGTTTGACTCATCCCCTGGTATTTTTATTCAGTTCTGGTCTTCCAGTATCCCTGTAATTAATCAGTTACTTTAGATAACTCCCACAGAGGGAATTGAATAATTACACAAAATGATTAGCTTTTCGGCCTTGAGATCTGTTGCTAGACACATGAAAACTTTAACATGATCTATAGTACAATGTCAGATTACTAAATCATTGTACATAAGTGTCCCCAGTGAACATAATTCTGTTTAAGAACAAGAAATATAATTTGTTTTGCAATGTACAAAGTATTAAAAATAGTTTTATTAAGGCATATATATAAGGAAACAAAATGTTTGAACTTCAAGAAAAATAAAAATCCAACCAGATAATGAATCAAAGACACCTGCATTCCAGTCATGGTTCCTCAACTCATCAGCTATAGAAGTTGTGGAAATAATTTTATGAGACTATATTAGTTGTTGATAATCATTTTTTATCTGCAAATCTCAGGAAAGAGCCAGAAAAAAAAATAAGGAGAGAAGACATTCGATATAGCTTATGTCTCTCTCTCTCCCTCTCTCTTTTTGGTAAGATTTTATTTATTTTAGAGATGGAGAGAGAGAGAGAGCATGTGAGCCAGTGGGGGAAGGAGAAGCAGAGGGAAGTGGACAAGCAGACTCCATTTTGAGTGCTAATCCCCAATATAGGGCTCCATCCCAGGACCCTGAGATTATAACCTGAGCAGAAATCAAAGAGTTGGATGCTCAACCTGAGCTACTCAGGAACCCCTAGCTTACAACTTTCTGATTGACTAAATAACATATTCTCTGGTAATTCTTAGTTCCTTACAAGCAGAAAACTAGCCTCTGGTTTTGGTTGGATTTTTTGCTAATTGCTTCTCTTTGAACTGGTTGTTTATGTGGGATAATAACAGCACAGTGTGATATATATATATTACTTTAGATACATTCCTTAATTGTTTCATTTGGTTTCTAGACCAATTTTGCTCAAATGAATTCCCTTGGGCACCCAAAGAGGTGACCTGGAGATAGCAATGGTGAGATTCATGAGTCTAACATTACATTGAAATTATATATATGTATATATGTGTGTGTGTGTGTGTGTGTGTGTGTATACACATATATATATACACATGTATATAAAACTTTTATTTATTAGAGAGAGAGAGAGAGAATGAGCAGGGGTAAGGGGTGCAGAGGGAGAAGGAGAAGCAGACTCCCTACTAAACAGGGAGCCCGATGTGGGGCTCGATCTCAGGGCCCTGAGATCATGAATTTATACTGCCATCAAAAGCTTATGAATTTCTGTTTCACCATAGCCTCATCAGCAATGAGTCTTTGCTTTAATGATTGTCATTTTGGTAGGTTAAAAAAGAAAAAGTAAGACTTACATTAGGTTAATGAGAACTGAACAATTATTCAGTTTATTTAGACTGCAGTAATGCAGCATGACAGAAAGGTAAAGTGATACCACTATGCTGTACTACCAATAATTTCATGAGCTAAACAAGGAGATTTCAAATAGTTTTAACAGAATTAAAATGAGATTTGACTAGTCACAAAGGACTCTTTATGACAGACATGACAAATTCGGACTAGCCAAAGTAAGAAATCCTGATCGATAAACCAGCAGGACAATTTATACATTGATGATAAACAAAGGGAACAAATAAACCACTTTAAGTGACTCATCAGATTCAAACCATTTGAATTAACTACATTTTATATATGAAGAAAAAGTTACAATCAGAATATTATAGTTTTCTGGTGTTAGTTATATCACAGAAAAGGCTGACATAAGCAAATACCTTTCCTGAATTCCCTATGAATATGCCCTTTACTTGGATTTGGAAGGTTAGTGGACTTCCTCCCTGAGTGTGTTTTTCCCCCCGAGTATTTTTAAATAGGCACCAAGTTTGTCTTTGTGATTGTTTCTTCCTTATGTATCTATCTTAATCTGTCTGGGCTGTGAAAAAAGAATACCACAGACAGGGTGGGTTATAAACAAGATTAATTTCTTTCCCACAGTTCTGGAGACCGAGAACTCTAAGTCTAGTCACCAGCAGAATTGATATGTGGTGAAGGTTCACTTTCTAGTTCATAGATGGCCACTTTTGTGTGTGTTTCTTTACATGGCAGAAGGGACAAGGGGGCTAGGGCACTAGTCTCTTTTACAAAGGTTTGATCCTCCCAAAGGCCCCACCTCCAAATTCCAAAACCTTGGGCTTTAGGATTTGGGATATGAATTTAGAAGAGTCACACATTCACTCTATAGCCATCTTTTGACTGGAAAACTGTCCCCATTAATGTTTTATTATATTAGCTCAATTCTAGCTGGCTTTAGAGTCCTTTTCTTTTTTTTTTTTTTTTTATTTTCTTTTGAAAGTAGCTTTCTATTTTCAGATGGTGATAGATTTTCTAAGTTACTTCAAGGACAGGGTTTCTCAATATAGTTATAAAGTATAGAAGACACTGTCCACTTGAGAGGTCCTAGAGTCAGAAAACTGAAGTTAGGTTCTCAGTTTTCACAAGCCAATGAATTTATGTGACCTTGAGCAAAACTCTGTCTTCTGACCTTTGTTCATCTGAAAAAGTGGGTGTAATAATAATGACCTCATTGAGTCTTGCTGAGAATAAATGATATACCATATATCAGTGGTTCTTAAACTTGGGAGCATGTTAGAATAACTGGGGCATTGGTATTTTTCATAACACTTCCGGCTGTTTAATGCATGCTTAATCTTGTAGATGCTGGCAAAATTTCCTACTTTCCCAGCAAGCCTGTGGTCAGACTGGACATAACTAACTTTGTAATCTTCTATACAGATACTTTTGGGTGCTGAATCATTTATTTCAGAGGTGATTTGCATTTTGGGATCTCAATCAAGGCATATTAAGACATGGATCATCTAGCTATTGCTGCTTGGCCAAAAAAAAAAAAAAAAAACAACCTCACTGCTGGATGAGAGAAAATGTTTTCAGCCTCTGGAAGATTGGTACACCCTGCCTACCACTGCAGCCTAAATAAAAAGGATGTTTTATACCTCAGGCTGAAATCAGGATTGGAATAGAGTAGACAAAAGGTTGGCTTATTCATTTTGAATGGGCTTCCTGGTAGAAATGGCTTGACTTGTAAGGGAAACAGTGTCTGAATTTTATTGAGTGCCTAACACATACAATGTAGCTCCCAAACCCACAAAGTGATATTACCATGATTTGTAGATGGGGAAACCACATTTCAGAGAAGTGAGTATTTTACCTATCTATATGATAGATTTTTCAATTCTATCTAATGTGGAGGCTGAGAAAAATTAAGGCCATCCCACCTCAAGTTTAGCCATAGCATAAGTACAGCCATTTTAGCTCAGGCAGCCATCTCAGAGCCCTGTGCCCAAGGGCTGAACTTTCCCCTACTTTACTTTAGTTCTAAGAACCCCCACCCTGCTTTAGTAACAGGAAGCCCCACCCTGCTTTAGTAACAGGAACCCATAAATACCCCTGCCTTAACTAAGCTCAGGGTCCAAGTCCCTATTCCACTGTGTCGGGTATACTTGGGCCCAAGCTTAAGCTTGTTAAATAAACTCTCGTGTGATTGCATCAGTGTTGGCTCCTTGGTGGTCTCTCAGAGGCAAAAACTCGGACATAACACTAACTATTCCTCTTTTCAATACCACATCAAACCTAGTTTAAGTAATGACATAGAATTAGAGAGGCCAAATTTAAGGAGAAAATAAAAATGTTATATCAGAACAGGTTAACATTCCCAAGGAAATGTTCAAACCACTGTAGCACCCTTTCGCATTTGTAAGAGATGAGCCAAAAAATGAACCAGTGGCTGGGAAACACAGTAAAATGAACAATTTTGCAGTCGGTCCCAATAGATAAAACAAACTTAATGTTTTCTAATAACCAATTCCTGTAATGAATAGAAGACATTACTTGTCATAAATTTAGTCCAGTCTACACCAGATAGAGTTCTATCTAACTTAAATGAAATGTAATTGGCATTACAAACATCAGTTCTCATGATAATTTAAGTAATAGGCCAGCCCTCCCTAGCTTTAGGTAAAAGGTAACCTATGATCCGAACTGCTGATTATAACCCAAAATCTAGGCTAATCAAATTGGATTGGAATTTGAGTATGATGATTAGGAAACACAAGCAATCATAATGAGTAAAATATTTCACAGACTAACAGTGACTGTAAATCCTGTTAAAGAGAAACAGGGGACTTGAATATAGATTTGTGGAAGGTGGTACAGAACAGGAATAAAGAACATGAAGTTTCTCATAAGACATTTAACACTTACTTGAGCAACTCACTTAATTCTGAGCTTTAATTTCTCTCTCTTTAAAGTGAGAGGCTAGGGGCACCTGGGTGGCTGAGTCGGTTAAGCCTTTGCCTTCAACTCAGGTCTTGATCCCAGGGTCCTGGGATCCAGGGTAGCCTTGGGCTCCCTGATCAGCTTGGAGTCTGGTTCTCTCTCCCTCTGCCCCTCCCCCTGCTTGTGCGCACACACACACATACACACACACTCTCTCTCTAGCTCCCTCTCTCTAATAAACAAATAAAATCTTTAAAAAATAAATAAATAAAATTAGAGGATAATAATATCTATCTCATGGAACTATTGTTCAGATCATATAAGAATCATGTAATTGAAGTCCTTAATACAAAGTTTTACATTGAGGTAAAATGATTATTATACATCAAATTCTGTTTTGAAAACAGACAGCATACCTTCTTTTCAAGTATCTAAAGAATAATCCTCAAACTCATTTTGCTTTCAGCTCTAAAGAGAAGATCAAGGATGAGCTTCTGATGAAACACTATAGAGAACAATGTGGTAAAACTAGAGGTTAATATAAAATAATAATACAACAATGCACTGTCATCAGGAAGTAAACAAACAGAATGGTTTTAAAAACCTTGAATAAAACCTTAACTCTCATATCAAAAAAGAAATCTAAAGTAAGCTGAAATCGGGATAATGAAAAAGATGTCAAAAAAATTATAAAAAAAGTTGTAAAAGAAGCTGTATATTTTCATCTTATTAAAATAATGAATATTCAAACTTAATGTTAGAATAAAAATAAACCTTACAGAAGTAGAATGATCTGATTTAATAAACTTAAAAGTGAAAATTGATAGAGTAAGAAAATTAAATACTTGTTCTGCAAAAGGGAAAATAAAATAGCTAAATCATTAGATAACCTGGCACAAAGAAATAGGAGAAACAAAAATACACACACACCTGAAAAGATCATAGGTAAACCAGCCACAGACAGAAAGGAAGAACTTGCATGAGACTCTTAGACTCAGATCCAACAGTCAATTCTCAGTGCAATGACTAATCACCATGAAAAAATAAAGCAAAAGAATGATCTCCAAAGAGATGTAAAATTTAAACAGAAACAGTTGTTAAAAACAAAAATACAGTTATCAACAAGATATTTCATGGGAGATTTCTACAAAATATTAAAGAAATAATCTCAAAGTTACTTGAGTGTTTCAGAGCAAAGAAAAAGTAAAAATGCTTCTAGTTATTATAATACCACTTCACTACCCAAATCCACCAGGATTGTGCTTTCTCACATATAGACATTCATACCACACACACATACATGCACATACACACACACTTCAGCTTCCAATTCCCAATTAGAAAATGATTATATCTTATAGAACAAAAAAATACATTAGGACCCAAACACAATAGAATATCATTTCTTGCTCAGTAAGAGTTCATTTCTTGCTCCCATGAAAGTACTTAGCAGGGACGCCTGGGTGGCTCAGTTGGTTGGACGACTGTCTTCAGCCCAGGTCATGATCCCGGGATTCCAGGATCGAATCCCACATTGGGCTCCCAGCTCCATGGGGAGTCTGCTTCTCCCTCTGACCTTCTCCTCGCTCATGCTCTCTCTCACTGTCTCTCTCTCAAATAAATAAATAAAAAATCTTTAAAAAAAAAAAAAAGCACTTAGCAAATACTAAGGGTATGTTAGAAGGTTACCACCATGCTTTCCTCCATGCAGCCATTCCAAAATACAGGATATTGGTGGCACTGGCATTTCCCAAATCTGTTTTCAAGGTCAGCCACTTGGCTGTTGGAAAGGTCATAGGCCAGCCTCATGTGGAAGATTTTTATAGGTCAAGCCTGGAAAGGTCTCGCATCAATTCCATTCACGTTGCTTTAACTACGCAATCACGTCATGAGCCCTGCCTGCAAGAAAGCCTGAGAAATATAGTTCCTCTAAGGTCAGCCATTTTCTAGCAATAATTTAATGCCAAGAAAAAGAAAAGATGCATTTGAGAGGAAACTTACCCTATTTCTCAGGGCGGTTGTGAAGATTAATACTTGTCAAATGGTCAAAGTAACATCTGATAGATGGAAACTTCCCAATAAATTCAGGTAGTTTCACTGCCAATAATGTTTATCCCTACTCCTACTCTACTTTATGTTCTTATCTCCTCCCTTATGTTTCAGTTAGAAGACTTGAAAGTGCAAGACAAAGAACTCCAATCCAATGGTTTGAATGAGCGTCATAATGGCATTTAAAGGAAGGCCCAAATTATGGCAACTCTAAGGATCCTGAATACTACAACTCAATAACATCAATAAATGTGCAGTTTCTTGTTTTTATTTCCACAGTTGAGCATGTATTAAAATTTTGTCCCTGTGGCTGATCACAAATGGAAAATGATCTGGAAAATGGAAAATGATTAGAAGACTAGAGACAACACTATTTCTTTTTGTATATTTGAACTTTTTTTTCCTGTATTTTTTTCCTTCACCTTTGCCCATTGTTATTTTATTTCTGTTGGGATTGTGCTGTCTGCTTTGCCTAACCTGTCCCAAACCAGATGGAATGATCTGGAAGACTTGGCCTGTGGCCTCATATTACAAAACAGCCCCAGAAACTGTGCAGTGGCAGGGAGGTAAACCAAGCTTGGCATAGTTTGGTAGACAATGAAAAGTGACCTGGTGTGAGAGCCTTGCTGACACACAAAGGACCCATCTCAAGGTGGAAGTGAGGCTTTTCACATAAGTATATTTTCTGATGGGTCCTTTCTGGACAGGTTGCTTGCCCTCTGTGCCCCTGCAGGGTCCCCTGGGTCTGAAGCAGAGCCCTGAGTGATCAGCTGTCAAGAACAGTTACCAGTAGCTGGGACACAATGTCTAGAGCATCTGGAAACCTGCTAAGGACCGAGACCAAGGAAGGGAAGGGGCTCCTGGCTTAGTGACAGGCGTAACTGCCACTCTCCTTTGGGAGCTGAGTGGGCATGTCACGGGGAGTGATCCAGGTCTAGCCTGCTCTATGCTCCCAGGGAACTAGAATATCTTCATGAACTAGAAATCTTCAGAAAATATTTCTTAATCCCATTTGCCAGACTAGATGACATTTCTACTACTAAACTATTGGCAGAAGGCTTAACCAATCAGAATTTAACCTTTAAGTTAGGGCCAGGGCCAACTTTTCTTCAATTAAGGGATGGAGAGAGGGAAACACTCAAAAACAGTAGATTATATCAAGAGAAAAAAGGAGTAAAGCTCTTCAGCATTCAACTAATAGTGTTTGCTACAATTCATCACTTATTTCCTAGATTGCTATAAAGTCCTATTAGTGTTGGTTTGGGATTTCTTTGTTCATTTTTGTTTTTGTTTTAATTCTAGCCTTTCTACTTTGATGACATTCCATATGCTACTGCCAGGTGCATTTTCCAAATGGACAGCTCTTATTTATTACATCCCAAAGAGCTTTGATACATTTTCTACCATTAAAGTCTATGAGTACCTGCTGATTTTCTACTAGCATTTCACTGTATAGTGTATTTAATTTTGCATTCACTGAATCCTCTGCATTGCATCCTCTTCCCCTAGAGAGCTAAATGGCTCCCTCTATCACCTCATTTAGGTCTTCACTAAAATACCATATATTTCAGTAAGCCCTGCTCTACCATTATGTAAAAGTCCAACTACTTTCAACCTTCCATATTACCCTTCATACTTTATGTTTCTCTAATAAATTAACGTTTTCTGACATATTTTCTATGGGAAATTTACCAACGTATACCACTAAGCTTTAAGCTCTAAGAAGTTAAAGATTTTTAAACATTTTGCTCACTGCCCTATCCCTGAGGACTAGAATAATACTTGCTACACGTTAGTTGCTCAATAAACTTGCTGAATAAATGAATAAATGGATGGCTATAAAAATTAATCAAACACTTTAAGTTGCAAAATGTGAGAAGGTCCTAAAGACCTTAAATATTCAAATGAAATCATTGATCAAACCTTGCTTTTAAACCTACTCTTTGCGTTTTAAAATTTTGTTTTCGTCCTTCACAATTGAATGCCCACACAGTCAACATCAATCCAAGGTTAAACTTATCCAGCATTTCCAGTTATATCCATTTTTGTTTTGATTGCAAAGCCTACAAAAATTACATTTATCTTTTTTAATTAATTTTATATAAAATCTGAAAAAGCTAAATTTATCAGAATAACTGCATAGGGAAATGTTATTAAACAAAGGAGGTAATAACATTTAAGATGTGTTACTGGTCCAGTAGGCAGTACTTCCATCCAAATAAATTGGAAATCTTCATCAGCAGACATATGTTTTTTTTTTTTAATTTTATTTATTTATTTGACAGACAGAGATCACAAGTAGGCAGAGAGACAGGCAGAGAGAGAGGCAGAGAGAGAGGAAGGGAAGCAGGCTCCCAGCGAAGCAGAGAGCCCGATGCGGGGCTCGATCCCAGGACCCTGGGATCATGACCTGAGCCGAAGGCAGAGGCTTTAACCCACTGAGCCACCCAGGCACCCCAGCAGGTATATTTTTTAAATTCAGTGTTTGAAAGGTGGTTTGAGAGAATCAGTTATGTTAAGAATGTAAAAATATTGAAAATGCAAAGATGCAAAGAAATCTTGCCATTTGCGACGACGTGGATGGAACTAGAGGGTATCATGCTTAGTGAAATAAGTCAATCGAAGACTGCAGTTTTAAATTTACACCCTATAGATTTCTTCCAAATGGAAACCTTCAGATCTTTTGTATATGCCTCACTGGTTACCAATTGTATGACTGCCCTGAAACCTCCCCTAATACCATCCCTTCAAAGTTTGGTAAATTGGCCTATGGTTCCTAAATAGTTGTTCCTCCCTTTACTGTCCCAACCTACTATGTTATGATGTTCTCTGACCAATGGTGTGTAAATGGGCTTATACATAAAATTTGAGCAGTCATTTTAAAAAGGAGTCAGAAGTTTCTATCGGATCTCTTCTCCTTCTATCATATGAAGGGTATCTTCCAAAGATGGGCTCCTCACTGATCTGAATCCTGAGATGATAAGACTTTTGCAATGGTATCACATAACAGCTGTGGTAGACACAAACATGTGCCGTAAACAATACATAAATGTTTCTTGTAAGAAACATTAAATCTTAGTAAGATTTTTTTGGCTTGTTACTGTGGCAAATAGATCCTGGGACCCACAGTGATTTCCCACTTTCACATGTCTATGTTCCTGCATAATGCCCTAGCTTTGGTGCAGGCTGGCCCTGGTGATTTGCTTCTAATGAATGAATATGGCACAAGAGATGAGGGGCTATCCTTGTTATCCCATTATGTTATATAATGTGCCTTAGTAAACAAAGGCAAGAGATTTAGTGTAAGCAACCATGATGGAGAACTTCACTTGGCATCAAGGGACTGCAGATGATCTCTAGAAACTTCAGGATGACTAAGATCTGAAAGCAGTCTCCAGACAATAGCCAGCAAAAACATGGACCCTCAGGCATTTGACCTCAAGTAATGGATTCTGCCAACAACCTAAATGAGCTTGAAGCTGAATCCTTTCCTCATGGGGCCTCCAGATAAGAATGCAGCCAGCCAACATTTTGGTTGTAACATAGGTGAGACCCTGAGCCAAGTGCCCAGGTAGGTCTTGCCCAAACTCTTAATCCAAAGAAATGATGAGACCAAAACAATGTGTTGTTTTAAGTCACTATGTATGAGATAATTTGCTATAAGGCAACATAAAACTAAAATTGTTGTCATAGAAAATGCCTATCAGTACCATACACCTAATCTCAAATACTACAGTCTTCAACAGGCAACCAGAAATGATCCTTCCCATTCTATTTCTGTAGCATTTTGTGCCATGATATGGCACTTAGCACTTTTTATCTAGACATCTTTTAATCTTTACATGCTATTTCTAGCTTTTAAATTCCTACTACCCAGGATAGCGCTTTTCATTTTTATTTGCCCAGGTTTAACACATTACCTTTTTTTTTTCCTTCTTCTTTTTTAATGTAGGCTCCTCACCCCGAATGGAGTCCATTGCAGGGCTGGAACTCATGACCCCAGGACCAAGACCTGGACTGAGATCAAGAGTTAGATGCTTAACCAATTGAGCACCGTGGTGCCCTGTAACACATTACTTTTTTTTTTTTAAGGTTTTATTTATTTATTTGATAGACCTCACAAGTAGGCAGAGAGGCAGGCTGAGAGAGAGGAGGAAGCAGGCTCCCTGCTGAGCAGAGAGCCTGGTGCAAGCCTCGATCCCAGGACCCTGGGATCATGACCCAAGCAGAAGGCTGAGGCTTTAACCCACTAAGCCACCTGGGTGCCCCAACACATTACTTTTAAATGAAATGTATTCAAGTTAAATAATTCAGGAAATTTAAAAGTCTATATAAGCATTTTGACAATCATAATTTTTGGCATAGTCATTAATATTAATAAATACATTTGAAAGAAAAATACAAATTTTTAAAAGATAACCCATAATCCCATTTCATTATTTTAGACTGATCCCCTTTTAGGTTGTATTTGTAGAGTTTTCTGGTAAACAAAATGAAACTACTTACTTCAGCTTCTTGTTGCAATTGAGCAAATGATTAATTGTGTGGCTTCCTTAAGGTGATTATGTATTGATCTGTGATTCTCTTCCACTTGGTTATAATTTCTCATTAAACTTACATGTCCCTGTTACTGCACTTTCTTTTCACATTGTAAAGGCTACTATTATTGAATATATCCCACATCACCATGGAATAATAGGGACAGTGAAAAAATAAATAATAATGAAATATCTATAGATAATGGCTTACGTAATTGATTACCAAAATTGCTGAATCATGCAATCAACCTGAAAGTAGTTATTTGCCAATGTACCTATGTTATATTGATATATTTCGTGGATGCCAAGGCTTTGGGCTTGCGTCCATTCAGAAAAATGTATTTAAGACTAGACTAGAAGTATGGAATATTTGTGAGGTCCAGAGAGCTTGATAAATCTGATATACTCTGTATATATAAAGATGTATTTGCTTATCATTCCTCTCTTTTTACTAGAAAGTAAGTTCCACTTAGGGCAGGAGATTTCATCTACCACCTATTCACTCATGCATATCACAAGGACATAGCCCTCATACTTAACAAATGTTAGAAGAATTAAGGGTTTTATATTATCTCAGCAATGAAAAAATAAACTTAGGGGTGCCTGGGTGGCTCAGGTGAGTGTCTGACTCTTGATTTCTGCTCAGGTCATGATCTCAGGGTTGTGAGATTGAGCCCTGTGCTGAGTGTAGAGACTGCTTAAGACTCTCTTTCTCCCTCTCCCCTTGCCCCTTTACCCCCATCACTCATAGAACATGCAAGCTCTTGGGGGAAAAAAGAAAGAAAAAAAAAAGGGAAAATAAACATATTAAAGTGAATTATAAAAGACAGGTCTTCTATATTCTGGCCCTCTTGTCCTTCATTCATCTTATACACATAACTTTTTTTTTAAATTTTTTCCCATAGGCAGCACCAATTGATATAATCTGTATGAATGTGGATAATTAAACAATTAAACAGTTGTTTTGGGGGGTTTTTGTTTTTTGCATAAGCTGGTTGGGCATGTCCTTAGGATTCTATATTGTCACTCTATTCTCTGAATATTTCTTTTTGTCATGACGCCCAGAGAAGTGGAGGATTCAATGGACTCTTGTCTCTGGGCAATACAGATAAGGACTCCCCTCTTTTTCATGTGTCCTCTCACCATGTCAAAGACAAGATCTTCCTCCCTGAGGAAAGTTAGAAGAAGAGAACATTGTCCATAGCCACAGAAGCCTTTCCATCATCACAGACATGGACGGATCTCATCAGGAAAACAGATTTGTTCTTCCTAATGGTGAGATTCTAAAGATTTGAGGACCAAGGATGGGAGAGGCATGCTTGTTCTCAGGGTCTATTCTATCAGTCTCTTGGATCAAGGGTTTTGGTGTAGAGCTAGCAGTTTGCTATCCTTAAGTGTATTTAACACCCTCATAGGGAGGCATCAAGGTTAAAGGAGCTAAATGTCAGGAGTCTGTGATTTATAATCAATAAAATGTCACTGCAGTTTCTGGCATGTTCAACAATAATAAACAGGAAGGTTTTTTTCCATTTTTTTCTTTTTGCAAAATGCAAGGCTGACAGTTGTTGGATATGTAAATTATACTCAGAAAATGTTATTTTCATCTGAGAAATAAATGGCTACTTGAGTAATGAGCCCAAAAGAATGTGTGATGACCATCCGTTTTTGCCTTCCCTATCTTGTAAGATCTTCTTGAGGAAAAACATACTATTGCTGCTGAAGTAATTACAATTGATGTCTGAGTTACAACAAAAGATAATCCATTTTCTTCTAAGTGACAAAACCAGAGCTGTCAGGAAAAATGGAAGTGCATAGGAATCATGATGGAAAAATAGTATGAAGAGTAAAAATGATAAATAGTGACTTAAGATCTCTCACTGGATACAGAGGAAGTCACCATATAAAGTATCTGTCTGGGGCACATGGGTGGCTCAGTGGGTTAAGCCTCTGCCTTCAGCTCAGGTCATGATCCCAGGGTCCTGGGATCAAGCCCCACATCAGGCTCTCTGCTCCGAGAGGAGCCTGCTTCCTCCTCTCTCTCTGCCCGCCTCTCTGCCTACTTGTGATCTCTGTCAAATAAATAAATATTTTTTTAAAAAAGTATCTGTTGATATGACCCTTTTTTTTTATTCCAGCAAAGATTAATAGTAAACATTAAAATTATTTTCAAGGTATGTACTCTAAGAAATTCTAGCACAGGCTCTACTACTTCAATATTTACTGATGTTAAATTAACTAGTGCCACAAAAACTTTCAAAGATCATGTGAAAAGGTGATTACATCTGTAGTAAGACTGTGACCTTATTCATCTCACATCACTGTATAAGTGAAAACAAGGAAATGGAATAAGGATGAAAAACTTCAACTTGAGCTATGGTGTTGGTGGGACATAATACCTATTATTATCTATTGTCAGGTACTTTGGCCGTGTGCTGAATGGATTACTTCACAGTCTTCCTCGGAGCCACAGAGCTAGATTATACCTGGGATGTATATCCTTCAAAGAAGGTCAGTAAGCAGTCAATGGGGTGAGTTACAAGGCAAAAAACATGAAACTTGGTAGACCGGTCTTAGATTGAAGAAAATAAAATACTTCCTCTTTGGGGCACCTGGGTGGCTCAGTGGGTTAAAGCCTCTGCCTTCGGCTCGGGTCATGATCCCAGGGTCCTGGGATCGAGCCCCAAGTTGGGCTCTCTGCTCCACAGGGAGCCTGCTTCCTCCCCCCTCTCTCTCTGCCTGCCTCTCTGCCTACTTGTGATTTCTCTCTCTCTGTCAAATAAATAAAATCTTTAAAAAAAAAAAAATACTTCCTCTTTGCCTGGGTGTAGCCTTCTTTTTGATGTAACACCCTAGGAAGAAAAGAGACCCAGAAATCTCAAGGGTGCACAAGTGCGTGCATGTTCCTGGGGGCAGCCAAATGATGTGTCCTGGTTGTGCAGGTGCTCTAAAATTCTTTTCTTCAGAGTCTTTCTTATATTCTTCAATGTTCTATAGAAAGAAGACTTGAATTACCTGATTAACAGAGGCTGCTGAGGTTGAATTCTGATCCCTCATCAGGACTAGAATAAAATGAAAACGACTGAGGAAGCTGATATGCTCTACTGAATAAAGAACAGCATCACAGGTTCAAAGTATGCTGAATAATTCATGGGAGAGCGGGCTACCCCTGCTGAGGACTAGGTCTGCATAGAGTGCGAATTAGTTGTATTTCCTACAAATGCCCTCAACCGACCTAGAAATGTTATACTGTGATATATTATTATATCACATATTATATCACAATATATTATATTAATATATTATATATTATATTATTATATTGTGATATATTATAAATATATATTGTGATACATTAGCACATATGAAGCATAATATCTGTCTACATGGAAAATTAAAGAAGGGAAGCATGGGATATTAGAGCTACAACAGACCTTAGAAATCATTTCTTTCTAACCTGCGTTCCTTGGACGGCTTAGAATCCAAAAGGTTGTCAATAGCAATTAGAAGTTATTTTGAATATTTCAGGAAGCCTAATGGAAACCATACATTATCACAATCATAAAGCCTAACTGGATAAATGTAACCATAAGAGTCTTAAGAGATGTGATCACTGGTCATTCCCTTCTTATACAAAGTTCTGAATGTGTCCACAGTTCATAAAAAATTAAATAAAAATAAACATATATTTTTATCCCCAGGGGATGAATACCCAAGTTTTGTAGCAACATGGACGGGACTGGAAGAGAGTATGCTGAGTGAAATAAGTCAAGCAGAGAGAGTCAATTATCATATGGTTTCACTTATTTGTGGAGCATAACAAATAGCATGGAGGACAAGGGGAGATGGAGATGAGAAGGGAGTTGAGGGAAATTGGAAGGGGAGGTGAACCATGAGAGACTATGGACTCTGAAAAACGATCTGAGAATTTTGAAGGGGTGGGGGGTGGGAGGTTGGGGGCACCAGGTGGTGGGTATTGTAGAGGGCACGGATTGCATGGAGCACTGGGTGTGGTGCAAAAATAATGAATACTGTTATGCTGAAAAAATAAAATAAAAAAAATACTTTAAAAAAATTAATTAAAAATAGAGACAAAATGTCTCCTAATCAATGTAATAGGGCAGATATATCTTTCAAATCATAAGCACAGTATTATAATGGAAATTTGGGGTTGAAAATGTTGGCAGTCATTAATCTGGTTGAACCACATCTTCTACTTGTTCTCCTCATCATGTAACAGAGTAGAAATTTGAGGCTAGGAATAGTTAGTTCACTTACCCAATGTAATAGTTTTCATTAATGTTAGAGATGAGACCAGATATGGGGTCCCTTGTGTCCCACTAATTTCACTAATAATTCTGCAATACTATATGGGATACATGTACAAATTTGAGTTACAAAAATATTACAAAATAAAATAAATTATAAAATATACAAAATATAATAAAATAAAATAAAAATTGCAAGTTTTTATACATCATATGGCTGTATCTGTTCTCTCATTAATTAAAAATTTCATTCTACGTATTCTCTATTTTAAAGTAAAACATATTACAGAAAAAAGTGTATGCACACACATTACTGTTAACGGAAACACCAAGACAGATAAATGAGAAACTAGTAAGAAAGAAACAGGTAAATATGGCAACAGAGGTAAACTGTTATCAATTACATATACATAAATTTGCATACGCACACATAAGCATACATTTACATATATTAACACACATATAGACACACACACATTCACATATATATGGCTATCTACTTGGCTTGCTCAGATGTCTATTATTCATTGAAGCATATTGTCCGATGTTGGATTTATGAGAGTAATAGATGGTTATACTCTTCTATGGAGATATTTTACACATTCCCCCCCAACCCACTCACAGATCCCTTATTTCTCAATTGCCTTGTTTTGCTTATCTTTAGTATGAAATTTTAAACTTGCCTGTATATGTAAAAATATGAGTATATTATTTACTCTCTTCTTAAAGAATGAGAATGGCATTTTGTATAAAATTTCTCACAATGAAGTTTACTTTAAAAGCAAAAAGTCTAGAATTTGACATCAGGACCAAGTAAGCCAAAAGAAGAAGAGATTTCTTGCCCTACATGAGCAGAATGTCCTGGAACACAGCTAGACTTAAGGCATAATTATATCCAGGTCCTCCTGTGATGCTGTTGGAATTCTCTTTATCACTATTGGCTTATCCAGACCAGCCTTTTAAAAGACCTCAGAAAAATCTAAATCTATATTTTATCAGTTTATCAACTTCAAAAAAAAATGTGTAGTCTGTACTCAAAGTTCAAGCAGATATTTTACAGGAGGTTCTGTCTGTAGCCTGATGTGAGTCACATGACAACCCACAAGGAATGAAGGAGCCATGATCTGCTGCCCCCATGCTACACAGATGGGCTGCTAGAAGTAGAGCTATTTTAGCCCTGAGTTCAAAGGAATGGGGTCAGGGACAGACAAAGACCAAACTGCTAACTTCTAAAGCACCCAGGACAGCAGTAGGCACAATTTTGTGTCTCAGTGAGTCACATGCTTATTGAAATCATTTCTCATATAGTTAATATATTACATACCACTTACTTTATTAGAGTTCTATAAAGCTCTTTTTTAAATAAACAATTAATTTGGACATTCTAAATTTTATATTGTTTTTACCAATTTAGTTACAAAATATTTAAATTAAAATTATATGTTAAATAAAATTAAATTTAATTAAATTGATGTGTTTCACAAAAGGTTGGTTCTTAGCAACTTAGGCCAAATTTACAAGGTTTTTTTTTTTTCTTTTTTTTTCCTTAAACGGTCTTCAGTTTTTTTTAAAAAACTGAGTTTTTAAAATCACTTTGAGTCTCTGTGTAGTGTATCAGCTTATATTATAATTCTAGTATCTTTCGTTCGCTGTAAGAGCTTGGATTAATGTGCAGTTAATAAATCAGAATTTGATATCTGGTAATGTTTAATAAAGACAAAATTGCAAAACACTAGAGCATGAAAAATGGTGGTCTATATATTACAGTATGGTCATCAGTTAATAGGTTGAAAAAAAGTACCTATATTTTCATACATTTGAATTGAATTATGGATGCTTCTTTTTGAAAAAGTGGAAGAGGTTGTATATAATGGTTCCAGATGACTAATAAATGAACATACATGTTGCTGTTGATTATCAGGGGGAAAAGAGTAATCTTATAAAGCAACATTAACTAGTATCAGAATGTAAACAAATATAATGAAACAAATTTTAGAATAACCAGTACAAGTAGATGTCTGAAAAGAAGAGATTTTTTTTTTTTTAACTTTCTTGTATAGGTAACTTTAAAAAATGAGTTGGAAAGAACAAAATGTGCTGAATGCTTTCAGTAAGTCTAGGACAATATTATAGGTTTATTCACTAGGGAGACAAAGTTTGATGATTCCTCTATTTCAAATAATTATAAAGGTAAGACATGTAACAGATACTTTCAGAAACTCCACGTTACATTTTCAAGAGAAGCAGAGACTATGAGAGCTTGTTGTACCTGGGCACAGGTAACTCCGAGCACTGAAAAGTTGGTGCCCCTGAGGAAAACCTTAGAGCAATGGAACATAACTAGTGCTTGTACGCTTTTTAAATATATTTACACTTTGTTACCTTCAAATAATTACAGTGTATTTTTATTTGAATTATTTTGTTTTTATTGAGTTATAATTGGCATATGATACTATATGTTAATGTCAAGTGTACAAGGTGATTTGATATGTTTTTACATTATGAAATGACCACCTCCATAGGTTTAGTTACCCTCTGTCATGATACAATGTTATTATGTTATTATCGGCTATATTCTCCATGCTGTAGATTACATCCCCATGATCCATTTATTTTATAACTGAAGTTTGTATCTCTTTATCCCCTTCACCTTTTTTGCCTATCCCCACACCTCCCCCCACCCTATTGTCGTCTCCCCTTCAGCAACCACCAGTTTGTTCTGAGTCTGTTTCTGTTTGTCCATTTTCTTTTAAACTCTGCATTTAAGAAATCATACAGTATTTTCTTTTTCTGACTTATAGCACTTAGTATAATACCCTCTAGGTCCATGCCATTGTCTCAAATGGCAAGATTTCAGTCTTTTTTATGGCTGAGCAATATTCCATTGTGTGTTTGTCCATATGTGTTTGTGTGTATCTTACATCATTATTCATCTATTGATGGACACTTATGTTGCTTCCATATCTTGATAATAAATAATGTTACAACTAACATAGAGATAATGTATATCTTTTTGAATTAATGTTTTCAATTTCTTTGGGTTAATACTCAGAAGTGGAATTGCTGGATCAAATAGTAGTTTTATTTCTAATTTTTTTTTTTTTTTGAGGAACCTCCATACTTTTTTTCATACTGGCTACAACAATTTACATTCCTACCACTAGTGTATGAGGGTTTCCTTTTCTCCACATCCTCACCAACACTCATTATATTTTGTCTTTTTGATAAGTCATTCTGACCTCTAAGTATCTCATTGTGGTTTTGACTTTTCAATTCCCTGATGGCTAGTGACATACAGGATGTTTCCATGTGCCTGTGGGTCTTTGAAACCATGTTTTAATAAACATTTATGACTTAAATGACAAAGATAGAATCCCTAAAAATGTGTTATCATGCCTTTTTAAACAGTGCATATAACCATTCTTATCCCTAGTCACTTTTATCTGATCTCCAGATCTTACATATGGTGATAAAATTTTGATTAAGTTATTTAATATTCAGGATCTAGATTCATAACTATAAAACTGTTAAAATATCTTTTATACTTAATAGCTTTGTGAGAAGGCCACCAGGTCACAATAAATATTTGCTCCTTCATCTTATAAAAGGAGGGATGCTTGACATAATCGAATAACAGGCACTCTCCAGGTTAGTAATTAGCTCAATATTACTAAGAAAGCTCCCTGTTTACTTCACAATGTGAAAAAAGTGTCTCATCATTAAACAAGCCCAACCTTCCTTGGTTAATAATATGTAAAAATATGTTATTAATAAGAACATGTGTATATTTTAGATCACATAGGGTCACAATCATGTCCCTGTACAAAGTTCCAAAGACAGGACTTTTGCACAATATCTGTTAACAAATTGATTCCATATAGGAATAGAATAGATATAGATGTTATAGATACAGATGTTATAGGAACAGACATGGTAATGTAGCTTCAAATATAAAATGCCTTTGAAGTTGTATAGTAACCCTGGTCTAAAAATCCAACTGAATTACTAATTCTATATCAGAACAACTCTAAACAAATGCATTTGGTCAAATCTATGCTTAAGAAACAGACTCTTGGCTACAGGAAAAGGCCAGCTGACACCTGACCCTGCTGCTAACAGTGATAAAGTTTGGTCTGTGATTTATGAAATCCCAGATTACAGGCAGTGATAAACGTCACTTTATGGAAGCTTGGAACATTGACAAACATGGGTATCTCAAAAAAGGAGTATCTTCTTCCATTATAGGCACTGCAGATGAAGTGTGGTAGAAGTGAATAGAATGGTTCTTGGTTCCTGATCACTGTTTTGCAGGGAGGAAAAGCTACTTGGCCCTAGAAATATACTAAAATTATAAGATCTACTACTGTCCCAGTTCAGACTCCCTAAATAAATGGACCCTGAGAAACTTCAAGTCTGACTCTCTAGCAAAGCTCAAAAATAAAGTCTCCTTATTAACATGTTTTACTTTAATAACTCAGACTTCTGATTATTCGCATTCTAGAAACATATCACTTATTAGTATAAGATCTCCTCTAAGCAAATAGTATCCTTCACAGGAACTAATAGTTATAATAAAATATGTCTAGCTCATAAAAATAAAGTATACTCTTTGAATATAGATTCTGGTCTCTCCACAGCATTTTCCATTGAGAGTTGAAGGGTTCCTTGAAGAAATAGCTCATATTGGGAGCTGTGGGATAGAAGTGACATATAGAAGAGGAGTCTGGAATACCTCGAACCACCAGATCAGAAGAATTCTTTCAAAAATAAAAAGGATCAAATCACGATGTGATTTGAAGGCAAACTTGAAGAAGCTACCACGGGGGACATAATTTGAATAAATAAAAATAATAGCAACAGATTCACAAGGCAGTTCATGTTAATGCAGATACAGCATAATTTAAATCATGAAATCCGTGGAATCTGATCCAGATTGACTTAATCAATTCCTATTACTGAATTGAATATTGTTTAGCATTATTGAAACTAAGTGCAGTCTTTCTGTACAAATGCTATCAAAGTAGTATTGGAATCCCTCATTTTACATTTTTATTTATTTTTTTAATGAGTATTGAATAGATCTTGTCTCTAACCTGAGCATTTTCTTTTACCACCTGCATTCCTATGGTTGCAGCCTCTAAGACAAGTACTCTTATCTGAGGAGAAGGCAATGAATAGAAGACATAGTTCAAAATCTGTCATTTTTGAGTTTTCTGACTCTTAAAATATGATTTTTTCTGAAGAATCAGAGATAAATGCAATAATAAAAGTTCACATGTCACTTTACCTCCCATCACCAATATATAGACAGATATTCATAATCATAATGATAATAATTAACTTCATTATTCCATTTTATTTCCCAGACTGTCGTGACTATGGGTATGTATTTTTAAGCATTTCCATAGCTACTTATAATTATCTATACCTGATTTTCATGTCATACTTTAAGAAAATAAAAGCTCCTCAAAAAGGAAATAAAATTATACTGAAACAATGCTAGAGAAAAGGCTTTTAAAAGTACTAAAATGTAATCACATTTAACTAAGCCTTTAAAATCTAAGAGTAGGAGCACCTGGGTGGCTCAGTGGGTTAAGCCTCTGCTTTCAGCTCAGGTCATGATCTCAGGGTCCTGGGATCGAGTCCCACATCAGGCTCTCTGCTCCGCAGGGAGCCTGTTTCCTCCTCTCTCTCTCTCTGCTTGCCTCTCTGTCCACTTGTGATCTCTCTCTGTCAAATAAATAAAATCTTTAAAAAAAAAATCTAAGAGTAGATACTTCAAAGGGAACACACATTTGAGATAAAAATTTATCAAATCTCTTAATGTCTTTTTCCCCTACCACTTGTCACTAGATTTGGACTGTCAAAAACATGCAAATGTTTTAAATAAATTAGATAAAATGGATGTGTCTTGTCCTTCCATGGCTACTAGTGATTATCATCCCCAGTTTAGTTTATTTTTCTTTTTTCTTTTCTTTTTCTTTTTTTTAAACTTCAATATAACCATTAATCCTGCTTTTATAATACTTTCTGAATTTACTCTGGAGAAAAAAAACCTTTTTTGCACATTACACATGTTCTGCTGATAAAACTAACTTTGATACCAAGACACAGAAGTACAGCCAGAAAGGACCTAGGCTAGCCAATGACGAGTAGCAGAACTCCATACACACCCTCTACCATACGGACAGGTTTTAAAAGATTAACACATTCCACCAGTTAGGATAATCCAAACCAGTTCTGGGAATTGTGTTGGTTAGGTTTATAAATTCTAACCTCCCCTCCCACTCTGGCCAACATGATGCCACAGAAAGAACAGTCATCCATGATATATGGCTATCAAAAAGACGATCAGATTCACCAAAGGCCTAAATTCTTGCTGAACAGGAGAACAGAGCCAATTCAAAAGAAATAAAGCTGAGAGATGCCGGTGTCATGATTTGGGTCCTAAATCAAGCTGTGCCTGAGGCCAGAAGTCCCCAGTACCTCAGAGATAATGATCTCTTAGTAAGATCATATCCTTCTCTTGTTGCTGGAGCTGTGAGGGTATTATGGGACTGAACTGTATCTTCCCCAAAACTCATACACTGAAGTCCAGTGTGCAGCTGTGAAGCTCCAGTAATGCAGAAGATATCATACCCTCAAATTAAGCCTACCATATTTTTAATGTGAGGAACTAAAAAAACAAACATTAATGCATTAAGCAAGCCTCCATCACTACATAGAGAAATAAAATACTCATCACTTTAACAATGATGAAATGACCTGAAAAAAGTCATAATCCCTTCTTCTTCAAAAGTGTTGAATATATGGGTGTGTTCTTCTGAATAGAAGCCAATTATTTGGTTTATGTCAGCCATTTTGAAACCAGATTACCTATCAATTAACGACAACTAAAATGATCTGACTGACACATGCTATTTCTGAATACAGTACTACTGAAATTATTTTGCTCCCCCAACTGCCTAGATTTCCTTTATTTAGGACCCTGTAAAGCAAGTTGCAACTTATTTCATGACCCAAGCAAGAGCAGACACTTCCTGAGCATTGACAAAATAGTGTTTTTCTCTCTCAGTGATCACGGGAAAAAAATCCAAAGCAACAAAGCATACATGCAACTTTGACAGTATAGATCTTGGCTTAATCATACATAGTTGTCGTCCTCTGCTTTCAATAACTCAATTTCTCCAAAACTCTATTGACAGTAAAACTTGATAGTTCTCTTCTCTAGAACCTTTATGAAATGTTCACACTTAAGTGCCTGCACCCTTGAGACTTTCAACCCTCCACCGTGGGAGGTGGAGTTTTCTCTCAACCCTCTACTTAAATCCATTGCAAAGCAAAATCACTGCTGACTCTGGTGATAAATCACTATATTACAACCATCAGGGCATTTAATTTGTGCCTAAAATCAATTGGGACTTGCTGATGCCAAAAAGTAATATATTGTCAGTTTAAAAAAAAAAAAAAAGACCTGGATATTACACTTCTGTGCAAGATGAACCGTTAGTCTCCTTGATGACCAAGCAACAATTTACAGGCTGTAAAAACCAAACAGACAAATTGTAAGTAAAATGCACTTTGACTTTAACATTGACATTTGTAGGATTTGGCTGGAGTTAAAAAAAAAAAAATCAAATGGCTTTGTAGAAACATGGAGAGTTATGTAATGGTATTGAAGCTTGTTCCAGAAGGAAGTGTTTGTTGGGGGTAGAGTGGGGGATGAAAGGAGGTTGATGGCTGTAATTCCTTGACTAAAGACCTCTAATTAGCAAATCATGTTTAACTAAATATTAGGAAGTTATAGTTTACCAACTAATCCATTGGTTCATTCATCAACTATTAGTACATCAAACACCATGATAGAACATTGGAATCATAGCTCTGTGCTAGAGACATTTTATCCACATAGTGACAAATAGAGCTAGGTCTTAGTATCTGCCAGAATTTACAAGCTAATATGTATACACACACACATACATACATATAGATAGATATTGATATCACAATTAAGACAAGAAAGAGTGCAAAAAAAGAGGACTTAGGTAAAAAGATTTATATCAACCATGATGAGGAAGGCGTGAGCATTTAAATGTTTATTGTGTGGCTGGCATTGCATAAGGCAAATAACATTTTTACTTTTGATTCTCCCTACCTTATGCAAGAAATACTATTGAAACTAAATTTATTATTGAGAAAAATAAGTTTTGCAGGTGAACAATTTCCCTAAGTTTATGTAGCTTTTTTATTTTTTTAAGATTTTATTTATTTATTTGACAGAGAGAGAGATCACAAGTTGGCAGAGAGGCACAGAGAGAGGGGAAACAGGCTCCCCACTGAGCAGACAGCCTGATGTGGGGCCCCATCCCAGGACCCGGAGATCATGACCTGAGCCAAAGGCAGAGGCTTAACCCACTGAGCCACCTAGGCACCCCATATTTATACAGCTTTTAAGAGAACAGTTATCCTTTGAACCTATGTCTACTTCACTGCAAATTCTGCTCTCAACCTCCACACTTAGGAGAGAACATAAAAAGGAGGGGAACAAGGATGCCTGGGTGGCTCAGTTGGTTTAGCGGCAGGCTCTTGATGTCTGCTTGGGTCATGATCTCAGGGTCTTGTTCTAAAGGAGTCAGGCTCTGTGCTCAGTGGGGAGTCTATTTCAGGATTCTTTCTCTTCCTCTGCCCTCCTCTCTCTCTGTAATAAATAAATCTTTAAAAGAGAGAGAGAGAGAAAAGAAAAGAAAAAGGAGGGGAACAGATAGTGATGCCAATGAACAAATCTAGCAAATGACCCTTCTGCCATTAACAATGGAACCATTATTAACAATGGAAATGCCTTTGTTGTTTAATGTGGTGATATTTAAAAATTTGGGGCATTTTTGCAGACATGCAGAAAAGCTTGGAATCATGTTTTATACGTATGTAATTTTGGACAAGTTACTTAGCTCTTTGAACTTATGCATTAATTCTGAAAATATTTAACTACCCCATAAGCACAAAAAATACTATGGTATTTTATGGTATTTTATGCTATGCACAGGTCTCCTGGCATCAGGGAGCTAATACACTAGTTGTTGCACAGGGGAGTTACAAGAAGCAAATTAATTGTAGTCATTATTTCAAATTCTGTCAAGTGCTATAAAATCATTACTATTAAATATTATGTTAATGGATAACTAGCAAGTAAGAGAAGAACAAAGTCATTAAATGGAGTAATCAGGAAATGCCTTCCAAAAGCAGTAATACTTGGCTGAGATCAAAATAATGAGAAGGAGACAGCCAGGTGATACTCTTAGGAAATGGGTTATATATGAGTAATAAGAAAAACAAAAGATTAAAGGTGGGAATAACCTTGGCACTTTTTTTTTTCTTTTGGGCATTGGCACATTATAGAAAGGTTACTAAAATTAATCTTGCCAGAGTGAAAAGTGAGATTAAGACGGAAACGATATTTGGGACCCAATCACATAAGGCCTTAGAAGTCATATAGTACAACATTTGGAATTTTCTATTAGTGTTACAAGAAAGTTTAGTATTTTCTGACGGTTATGATTTGATACAGTTTATTTCTTTACTTTTGCACCTCTCTGACTATTTCTATATGAAGAATGGACTATGCTCAGGAAATAAAAAAGCAAGGAAAGAAATTAGGAGTCTACTGGACTAGTTTCAGTAAGAGGTGATGGTGTCTTGGTTCTAGGAAGTTAGTAGTGAACATGGTGATGATAGGATTTGAAATATATTTTGGGGCAAAGCCAACAAAGATTCGGCAAATTGACAGTTTCACCATAGGTTATTAGGAAAAGAATAATTAAAGAGCATTCTTTTGGCCAGAACTGTGTGGTTAATAGGGGTGTTAAGTAGAATGAGGGGAACTGGGTGGAGAAGAGATTTCTGTTGAAGTAGAGAGCAGGTGATATTAGTAGACAGTTATTTTTTTTTACCAAATTACTTGTGAAAAACCCACCATTTATTGAAATGGATCTGTGAGGAGGCAGGAAGATTTAGGATTATGGGGAGAAGGAAGAAAAGGATAGAATGAATAAATAGGAATCATCATCATATTAAAAGTCATGGAACTGGGTGAAATCACTAAGAAAATGATGAAGTTAGAGAAGAGAAGGCCAAGGTTTGAGCACTGGTATATATAAACACTTGCAGTAGAAAGAGAAAAAAAATACGCAAAGGAAACCAAGAGATAAAAAGCCTGAAACTGAACTACAACAACAACAACAAAAAACCCAGCCAAACAAACAAAACTAGAGAAATGCAGTGTTATTGAGGACTGCAGAGGCAGAGAATGGACAACTGTTCAAAACACTGAGAATGTAAATAAAATAAGTACAGGAAACTGGCTATATGTCAAGGGTAATTGTTGGTGATATCAGCAAATTGTGGGCAACAATAACAATCTGAGAGACTCACGTTTAGATTAAATGAGCTGAAATATAGAAAATGATTACTTTGTTTATCTAATGCTGCATAACAAATTAGCCTTGAAATTAGTGGCATGACACAATCATCTATTATGCTCTTGGAATCTCTGGATCAGAAATTCAAGAAAGGCTCAGCTGCACAATTCTTACTTGGGGTCTCTTATATGGTTACACTCAGATTTTGCTGAGGCTATTGTCATCGAAACACCTGATGAGGCTGGGAGATTCCATGTCAAAGTAGTTCAGTCACATTTTAAGCAAGTTAGAGTTGGCTACTGGCCCAAACCACAGTTTCTTCCCATGTGAGTCCCTCCATGGGGCTGTTTTAGTGTCCCCATATCATGACAGATGGCTGTCCCCAGAACAAGTGATTGAAGAAATCAAAAGGGAAGTAGAATCCTTAGAAGCCACACATCTTCACTTCAGCCATCCTTGATTGGTTATAAAGTTCAGTCCTAATAAAGAAGTAAGTTCTAATATGAAACTCATAAGTGAACAAATACAGGAGATAAGTATTCCTGGCAGTTATCTTAGTGGTTGACTCACACAGTGATAATAGGTTTTAAATTATTTAATTCATCATCTGGGATGCAGTAGACATTCAATAAATAGTAATGCTCAGTTAGCCAAACTTGAAGTAAAAGTCACAGTCCTTCAGATAGCCAAGTTTGTCCAAAAACCCAAATATCAATCCCAAGTTCAGAGGTCCCTAGAGCCAGCCTCACTTTCAACCATTTGGCTACAAATTTGTGGGCTCCCATAATTATCCTTAGGTTTAAAAATTTGCTAGAAAAACTTATAGAACTTAAGGAAATGTGATGTTTATGATTATAATTTTATTAGAGCAAAAGGATACAGATCAGAACCAGCCAAAGAAGAGAAGCAAAGGGCAGAATCTGAACTGCAAGGTTTCTCAACCTGCAGCTACTATAGCTTCAAGAATGCATTATTATCCTCCAGACCTCAATATGTGGCAATATGCAGAATTCTATCAACCCAAAAGCTCGCCTGAGCCTCAGTGTGTAGTTTTTGTTAAGACTTCATTATTTAGGTGCAATTAATTCAATTATTGCCCACATGCTTGGACTCAATCTCCCAACCCATCCCTGGAGGTCAAGCTGATTTCTCAGGGCCTCTCAACTCTCTAATCACATGGCTGGTCTTTCCACCATGGCCAGCTCCCAGCTTGAGTAATCTCTGTTAACATTAAACTAGCAATTGTGATCCAAAGTGTCTACCATGAAAAACAAAGACAATCCTATTCCATGGGAAATTCCAAGGGTTTCAAGGTTAGCTTCCAAGAACATGGATAAAAGCCAGATCTGGGTAAGTTAATTCTTCACTATTCAAGTAGATAGCATTATTGCCACTCCAGCTGTATACCTAGGTAGAATTATTAGAGAAAACAACATAAGAGATGTCTGGGGGATGAAAGAAAACCCAACATCTGGGGTGCCTAGGTCACTCAGTAGGTTAATCATCTGCCTTTGATTCAGGTCATGATCCCAGTATCCTGGGATCAAGCCCTGAGTCAGCCTCCCTGCTCCTCAGGGAGTCTGCTTCTCCCTCCCTCTGGTCTTGTGCTCGTTTTCTCTCTCTCTCTCTCTCTCTTTCGCTTGCTCCCCCCCCTCAAATAAATAAAATCTTGGGGGGAAAAAAAAGAAAAAATAACATCTGCCCTTCGCAGTTTCTTACTGCTAATTCCTACTTTTTTACTGTCTGACTTTATTCTATGTCAATAATCATTAAACATTGATACCCAGCAGCTTTTTCCAATTAGAAAGCTAAAGAATATGCAGGACCCGATTAACTTCCCTTTGTACCCTGTGCTTTAGTCAAGGAAGACTATCATTTTGAATTCAGTGATGTTCACATAAATATCACCAAAGCAAAAAAGAGATTAGAACCAGTGGTACGTGGATGGTAAGACCTGAAGGTTACAGATTCTGGAACTGACACATATATTCTCTATTTTCCGACCCCTGTGACACCCATTGCTCATGGGTTATTGCTGCTGTCTTTTTTTCCTCATTCCATTTTCCTCTTTCTGTCAGCAGTTGTGAAAGTCTTTAATCTATCATGCTACATATACTTCCATTATGTTGCTATTATCATGAGGCTGAGGTTTTATTTTCCTAAAACCTTTATCTAATTTTACATCTAAATAGAAGTGGTAGGTACAATAAATCTATTACATATGGTCTAGAGGAATCAGAGAAAACGTCACAAAATCACCCCCTTGTAATTCTTATACCAATCTATTGGAAAAGGTGTGGAGGAGTCAACAAAAGGGAGTCAGGAAGCATGTAGATGCCCGTAAAAATTCAGGCAGTAGATTGGATCTTCTTTTTCATTGGCCTTGTGAAATAAACATACACATGTCACTTCTCATGCTTAATCCCTTAATGTATTCTGAAATTTCTCATTTCAGCCTGATTAATGGATGGAACTTTTATTTAGTACCAGCCGTATCTTTATGAAACAAAAGAACACATTCTACAGAAGATCAATGTGTATACAGCACAGACAGGCTTTCACCAAGGAAAGGCTGATAGTCTAAGCTGTGCATCTGCTCTCTAGAATTTTCCTTTACCACTTTTCTCTTTATTTCTATGCTTTTGTCCAGACTACCAAGAATCCCCATCCCTTTTTATTCAATTTCTGTAATCTCAGACATACTAAGTTACCAAGAGTTTAAAATACTCCAAACTCCCTGGATATTTGGATTTAAAGGAGAATGAAAATTTCAGGCTTTTGTGAAAGACAATTTTAAGCAGACTCTTTCCTTAATGGTTTTCAAATTATAATATATAGACAGTTCATCAAAATATAAGGCAAACTTGACCAAATGAATAACATAGGCACAGAAACAACTTTGAAAACTTATGTAGTTGACAGTAACAATGATCTTCATGTTTAGCCATTCTTAAGTAATCTTGTAGTTGAGAGGTGAAGGGAGAAGTTCTAAATTTTGAGAACACAGAAGAGGACTTAGCCCAAATTTGGGGAGGGGGGAAGAGAGAGAGAGAGAATATATAATGAAATTCTTTGCTTTTCTGAATTTGTCCTAATTTTGATTAAGCTAAGCAGATGTTATGGTGAAAAACTAGTTTCAGGGGCGCCTGGGTGGCTCAGTGGGTTAAAGCCTCTGCCTTCGGCTCAGGTCATGATCCCAGGGTCCTGGGATCGAGCCCCGCATCGGGCTCTCTGCTTGGTGGGGAGCCTGCTTCCTCCTCTCTCTCTGCCTGCCTCTCTGCCTACTTGTGATCTGTCAAGTAAATAAATAAAATCTTTAAAAAAAAAAAAACCTAGTTTCATACTTTCTTCAAAGTTAAAGCAATTCAATTCAAACAACTGTAGCTATTTTAAGAAGCCATTTTAATGTCAATAATAAGGTTTAAGACATATGAACTTATAGGGGTGGGGGGTGGGAGGTTGAGGGCACCAGGTGGTGGGTATTGTAGAGGGCACGGATTGCATGGAGCACTGGGTGTGGTGCAAAAATAATGAATACTGTTATGCTGAAAAAAAAATAAAAAAAAAATTAAAAAAAAAAAAACCTTAAAAAAAAAAAAAAAAGACATATGAACTTATAAACATTCAATAAAATGCTGTAATATTTCAATTTATTTTCAGGGCTCATTAATAACTTATAGCAAACAAAATATATATCTCAGTAGTAATTTACTTTGCCACTAGGTTATTTCCCTTTTGACTTATACAACAAATAGATAAATGTTAAATTGTAAGAGGAAAATGGACTTCTATCATGGAAATAAGATATGCTTAAAATATATTTTTTCAAATTATTTGGGGATTTATACTTTCATTTTACATAAACTCACAATCAACATCATATGCCTTTGTTTACCTACTTTTCTGAAACTTACAAAATGTGGAAATAAATGTAATGTCAAAAGTAAAATGGGAGAGAGGTAAGATGTCAGAGGAGTAGGGTGACCCTAAGCTTGCCTCTTCACTTGAAACCAGCTAGATAAATATCAAGTCATTCTGAACACCCAAGAATTGACCATAAGTCTTAGAGAACAAAGCTACATGTCTACATACCAGAAAAACCACCAGTAGAAGATAGAAATTGTGGAGAGTTGATTTGTGGGAGAAAAGAGCCATGTGTGTTGCCTAGGGAGAGGGAGTAGTGATCACACAGGGGGTAGTAAGAGAAGGAGAACAAAGAGAGAAAGCATAGGGGGTGGGGCAGTGAAAACAAAATCAAGGAACTATGCAAGAAAACTATTCCCCACTACCACTGACAGGGAAAAGGAGAGGATTACAATACCTCCAGTTTTCTATAAATAGCCGAGCACACACAGTCTGAAGTTTTGGAGGTGTACAGCATGGCCAGGTTTGGGCCTGAGGAGCTTAGTGGTGCTCTGGTGGGAGAGCAGGGAAGAGCCCCAGCAGTGGACAGCCTGAGGATCCACAAGGTCATATGAGGAGAAGCAGTTCTCCTGCTTGGAGTACATTTGGCAAAGGTTATACGACGTTTCTGCAGGCAAAGGACCCTGCAGACACCACTGAGTTTTGCAGCTCACCAGTATAGGAAGAAAGAGGCTAGATAAGGACAGCAATTCCTGGCACCAGATGTGTGTTAAAATTTACCATAAACTCTGAGCTGCAATGTAGTCCTACAACTGCTTTCTGGGGTAAGCAGACATCGGCCATAGTTTGGAGTGCATTTGGGAGAGGTGATACGGCCTCTCATAGGCAAAGGACACTTTAGGCACTATTGAGGTGTCCTGCTTACCAGTTGAGGAACAAAGACACCTACTGAGGGCAGGAAACCCTGGTGCTAGCTATGTGTTATGATTTATCATAAACTTCAATCAATGGTGCAGTCATGAGGCTATCTTCTGGGATAAGCCTGCACCACCCATAGTGCAGGGAGATCCTTCCCCAGAGGATCATATGGGTCTTCGCCTCAGAGGTCTCCAAAGAATGGGGCTTTGAAACATAGCTGCACCTGAGATAAAACACAGGAGTGCTGCACTGTTTGGCAGGCAGACTTGGACACAGGTGAAAGCAGGGATCTCACAGAAAGCAAGGATATAGGAGAGAGGGGTCACTGTTTGCACGTCTGTGAAGGCTTACTGAAGAGGAGTGGCACGCATTTCCCACTCCAGAGATGAGAGAATAGCAAAGCCATTTCCAGCCTGATCCACCCCAGTGAGCTAAACAATGCCACCAGTCGAAAATGGAGCCATTACACCAGCCCCTGCATTCCTGCACCCTACGGGCACATATCCACTAGGGCAAGTCTACTTGAGAATCAGAGCAGAAGGATCGTCCCCCAGAAGACCAGCACAAACCCTTTGCCCACACCAAGTCTACTGATCATAGAGTACTGTGAAGTTTCAGTTCTATGGGAAACAGGATCTAGTGTCTTTTGGGATTTTTGTTTCTCTCTCTCTCTCTCTCTCAATCTCTCTTTTTGATACAGAAGGAACAATTTTGCCTTATATACCTATTTTTCTTTTTCTCTTTTCTTTTTATGTTTGTTCTATCAAGCTTTTTATAATAAGCAGACAAAAAAAAAAAAGAAAAAACACCTAGGATCTAGCTTCCTTTATTTTTTTTTAATTTTTTAAAAATTTTTAGTTTTATTTTACCTTTTTTTTCCCCTCCAAAATGACAACACAGAAGAATTCACCCCAAAAGAAAGAATAGGAAGAAACGATGGCCAGAGGTTTAATCAAGACAGATATAAGTAAGAGGTCTGAACTAGAATTTGAAACAAGAATTATAAGAATACTAGCTGGACTTGAAAAATGCATAGAAGACACTAGAGAATCCCCTACTACAGAGATAAAAGAACCAAATCTAGTCAGGCCAAAATTAAAAATGCTATAACCAAGATGCCAATGGATGCATAAAGACAAGGATGGATAAAGCAGAGGAATGAATCAGTGATACACAAGATAAAATTATGGAAAATAATGAAGCTGAAAAGAAAAAGTAACAAAGGTATGGATCACAAAAGAGACTTAGGGAACTCAGCGACTTATTCAAACAGAATAGCTTTCATAAACTCCTGGGTCAGATGGCTTCCCAGGGGAATTCTACCTGGCATTTAAAGAAGAGTTAATACCTATTCTCCTCAAACTGTTCCAAAAAAATAGAAACAGAAGGAAATTTCTAAACTCCTATGAAAACATTACCTAGATTCCAAAACTAGAGAAAGATGTCACTAAAAAGGTGAATAATAGGCCGATATCCTTGATAAACATGAGTGCAAAAATTCTCAATGAAATACTAGCAAATTGAATTCAACAACACATTAAAGGAATTATGCACCTGATCAAATGAGATTTATTCCTGGACTTCAGGACTGCAAATCAATCAACGTGATACACCACATTAATAAAGTATAAGAACCATATGATCCTTCAACAGATGCAGAAAAAGCATTTGACAAAATACAGCCTCCATTCCTAATAAAAACCCTCAGCAAAGTAGGGGTAGAAGGAAGATACCTCAACAACATAAAGGGCATATAGAAAATATGTATCATCCTGGTATCTAGTATCCTAGTATCATCCTAGTATCCTAGTATCATCCTCCATGGGGGAAAACTGAAGGCCTTTCCCTGCATTAAGGAATAAGACAAAGATGTCTACTCTCACCATTATTATTCAACATAGTACTAGAATTCTTTGTCTCAGAAATCAGATAACAAAAAGAAATAGAAGACATCCAAACTGACAAGGAAGAAGTTACACTTTCACTCTTTGCAGACAACATGATATTCTATATAGAAAACCCAAAAGATTCCACCAAAAAATTGCTAGAATACATGAATTCAGCAAAGTCACAGGATGTTAAATCAATGTACAGAAACCTTCTGCATTTCTATACACCAATAATGAATCAGCAAAAAAAGAAATCAAGGAATCGGTCCCATTTTCAACTGCACCAAAACCAGTAAGATACCTAGGAATAAACCTAAGTGCAGAGGTAAAAGATCTAAGCCATAGAACACTTATAAAAGAAATAGAAGACACAAAGAAATGGAAAACCAATCTATGCTCATGGATTGGAAGAACAAACATTGTTAAAATGCCTACTACCCAAACCAGTCTACACATTTAATGCAATTCCTATCAAAATACCACTAGCATCTTCCACAGAGCTAGAACAAACAATCCTAAAATATGTATGGAGTCACAAAAGACCCCAAATATCCAAAGCAATTCTGAAAAAGAAAAACAAAACTGGAGGCATTACAATTCTGGATTTCAAGCTCTCTTACAAAGCTGTCATCATCAAAACAGTAGGGTACTGGCACAAAAACAGACACATAGATCAGTAGAACAGAATAGAAAACCTAGAAATGGACCCACAACTATATGGTCAACTAATCTTGGACAAAGCAGGATAGAATATCCAATGGACAAAAAGACAAGCTCTTCAACAAATGGTGGTGAAAAAACTGGGCAGCAACACGAACAAGAATGAAACTGGTCCACTTTCTTATACCATATACAAAAATAAATTCAAAACGGATGAAAGATCTAAAGACAGGAAACCATCAAAATCCTAGAGAGAACACAGGCAGAAACCTCTTTGACCTTGGCTATAGCAGCTTCTTTCTAGATATGTCACCAGAGTCAAGGGAAACAAAAGCAAAAAATGAAATACTGGGACTTCATCAAGATAAAAAGCTTCTGCACAGCAAAGGAAACAATCAACAAAACAAAAATGGAGCTTGTAGAATGGGAGAAGATATTTGCAAATGACATATATGATAAAGTTAGTATCAAAAATCTACAAAGGACTTATCAAACTTATTAAAAAAAATGATCCAGTTAAAAAATGGGCAAAAGACATGAATAGATACTTCTCCAAAGAAGACATCCAGATGGCTAATAGACACATGAAAATGTGCTCAACATCACTCATCATCAGGGATATATAAGTCAAAACCACAGCGAGACACCACCTCACACCTGCTAGAATGGCTAAATTTAACAACACAAGAAACAAGGTGTTGGTGAGGATGTGGAGAAAGGGGAAACCTCTTGCACCATTGGTGGGAATACAAACCCATGCAGCCACTCTGGAGAAAGGTTCAGAATTTCCTTGAAAAGTAAATACAGGGGCGCCTGGGTGGCTCAGTGGGTTAAGCCGCTGCCTTCGGCTCAGGTCATGATCTCAGGGTCCTGGGATCGAGTCCCACATCAGGCTCTCTGCTCAGCAGGGAGCCTGCTTTCCTCTCTCTCTCTGCCTGCCTCTCTGTCTACTTGTGATCTCTGTCTGTCAAATAAATAAATAAAATCTTTAAAAAAAAAAAAAAAGAAAGAAAAGTAAATACAGAACTACCTTGGGATTCATCAATTGCACTAGTAGGTATTTACCCAAAGGATGTGAAAATATAGATTTCAAGGGGTATATGCACCCTACTGTTTATAGCAGCACTATCAAAAATAGCCAAACTATGGAGAGAGTCCAAATGTCTATTGACTGTTGAATGGATAAAGAAGATATGTGTGTGTGTCTGTGTGTGTGTGTGTGTGTGTGTGTGTAATGAAATATCACTCAGCTGTCAAAAAGAGTGGAATCTTGCCACTAGCAATGCCATAGATAGACCTAGAGTATATTATGCTAAGTGAAATAACTCAGTTCGAGAGAGACAAGTACCAAATGATATAACTTATATGTGGAATTTAAGAAACAAAACAGATGAACACATGGGAAGGGGGAAAAAGGAGAGAGCAAAAAAAACCCTTTTAGAGACTCTTAGCTACAGAGAAGAAACTGAGGATTGATGGAGGGAGGATGGTCGGGGATGGGCTAGGTGGGTGATAGGTATTAAGGAGGGCACTGGGATGAGCACTGGGTGTTGTATGCAAGTCATGAATCACTGAATTCTACTCCAGAAACCAATAATGCACTGTATGTTAACTAAAATTTAAAAAATAGATAAAAATACACACACACACACACACACACACAATATGTCTGCATTATTTTATAATAACCTTGAACACTTTTTGAATTCTAAAGTTAGAAATATAAACTGAAAAAAAAAAGTCTTGGTCATGGTAACTATGTGGGAGGAGAGTTATTATACTCCTGCATTCAGGTAAAATTCTTATTCAAGCTACATATTTGTATATATAGTTTGCTATTCTGCTATCTAAAACCTTTTACATCTTAAAGGTTTGTTTCTTTGTTTTGTGTGGGGTTTTTTTTTTTTTGGTAATTATGATAAGAGATTCACATGTTTGAAATTGTGATTTCATTATCTTTATTTCATTATCATGAAATATTACTATTTTATCTATAATATTATATTATCTTTCATTATTATCATTATTCATTATTTCATTCATTATCTCCCTCTGTAATTAAAAAAAAACAAACAGAAAAACAACAACAAAAAAAAACCCTTGCTTTCCTAGGTAGGGAGCTTCCACAACCAGAATACATCATTACTCAATTCTTACTTCCATTACAAAACTTAATGTATCCCATTTTTAATTTTTTTATTTGCTTTCTGAACTACAGAGAAATAAATGAGCATTAATGGAAATATATGACATTAGAGTCTGAATTACTAGATAAATTTTAGTTCTGATACCACCTTTGTGACGAAGGACATGTTTAATATTGCTGTTGCTCAGAAGTTCCAGGTATAAAATTGAGAATACTAATAAGTATATTTTTTCAAAAGCATATTTGTTAATGTTAAGCATAATATTTTTAAAACATCTATATTTTATTTTATTTGATTAATAATAGCTTTATTAATATAACAACAGAAATTCTTCTCAATCTTCTTTAATTCTGCTTAATTATTTAGCAGAGAAACTGACAAATAAGAAGTACTCATTAGATATTCATGAAACTGAACTGAGCTGTCAGTGTCCAGGGGTTTACAGGATCAGTACTGCGGCTACCATTCATTAATATCAATCAATCCATTTCCTCCTACTGTTAACAGACGTTCGATCCTCAACCCTTGGGCCACAGAAGTGATCATCTGACCCCATAATGGGTTATTAATAGCTCCCAAGGACCCTGGCCCAAGTGAATAGCCTGGAGATTGGCTCATGATCTAAACTAGCTTACAGCCTTTCCCTGGGCTTTTCTATTTTGGAATGGGTGGGGGAAAGTCAGGTGTGCCTTCTCCTCTCAGGTTTCCAAACTTGATTTGTGTGACCCTAATGTTCTTTCTATCAAGGAGATTTTTGCTTATGAAATGCACGGATACAGACTGAAAACAAAGTAGAAAAAATGAAAAATCACTAGTATTTTGTGCTGGAATGTTATGTATGTAGGGGGGCTGTGGTTAGGAGAAGGAAGGAGGGAAACAAAGAAAATCAATAAAGAAACAAGATCTTTGAATGACACATTGGACCAGATGGACCTCATAGATATACACAGAACATTCCACCCTAAAACAACAGAATACTCAATCTTCTCAAGCACACATGGAACGTTCTCCAGAACAGACCACATACTGGGTCACAGATCAAGGCTCAACGGATACCAAAAGACTGAAATTATTCCCTGCATATTCTCAGACCACAATGCTTTGAAACTGGAACTCAGCCACAAGAAAAAATTTGGAAGGAATTCAAACACTTGGAAGCTAAAGACCAACTGTTTAAGAATGTTTGGATCAGAAGTGCCTGGATGGCTCAGTTGGTTAAGCAACTGCCTTCGGCTCAGGTCATGATCCTGGAGTCCCCAGATTGAGTCCCACGTTGGGCTCCCTGCTCAGTGGGTAGTCTGCTTCTCCCTCTGACCCCTCCCCTCTCATCTCTCTCTCAAATACATAAATAAAGTCTTTAAAAAAAAAAAAAAGAATGTTTGGGTCAACCAGGAAATCAAAGAAGAACTTAAACAATTCATGGAAACTAATGAGAATGAAGACACATTGGTCATAAAACTATGGGATATGGCAAAGACAGTCCTAAGGGGGAAATACATAGCCATCGAAGCCTCACTCAAAAAAATTGAAAAATCTAGAATACACCAGCTCTCTTTACACCTTAAAGAACTGGAAAATCAATAAAAAAATTAAGCCAACCTCATTCAAAAGAAGGGAAATAATCAAGATTAGAGCAGAGATCAATGAGTTAGAAACTGGAGATACAGTAGAACACATCAACGAAACTATAAGCTGGCTTTTTGAAACAATCAATGAGATTGATAAACCAGTGGCCAAACTAATCCAAAAGAAAAGAGAGGACCCAAATTAATAAAATTATGAATGAAAGGGAATAGATCACAACTAACACCAAGGAAATAGAAAAAATCAGAAATTATTATCAACAGCTATATGCCAATAAGTTATGCAACCTAGAAGAAATGGATGTATTCCTGGAAACCTATAAACTTCCAAGACTGAAACAGGAAGAAATTGATAATCTGAACAGACCAATATCTAGTAACAAGATTGAAGCAGTGATCAAAAACCTCCCAGAAAACAAGAGCCCAGGACCTAATGGATTCCCTAGGGAATTCTACCGAACATTCCAAAGAAGAAGTAATACCTATTCTCCTGAAGATGTTTCAAAAAAAGAAACAGAAGGAAAACTTTCAGACTCTTTCTATGAAGCCAGTACTACCCTGATCCCCAAACCAGGCAAAGACCCCACGAAAAAGGAGAATTTCAGACCAATATCCCTGGTGAATATGGATGCCAAGATTCTCAGTAAGATCCTAGCTACTAGGATCCAACAGTACATTAAAAAGTTTATCCACCATGACCAGGTGGGATTTATCCTTGGGATGCAAGGGTGTTTCAACATTCGCAAACCAATCAATGTGATAGAACAAATTGATAAGGGAAGAGAAAAGACCCACATGGTGCTCTCAATTGATGCAGAAAAAGCGTTTGACAAGATATAGCATCTGTTCCTGGTTAAAACTCTGATTCAAAGTATGGGGATAGAGGGAACATTCCTCAACTTCATAAAGTCTATCTATGAAAAACCCACAGCAAATCTCATTCTCAATGGGGAAAAGCAGACAGCCTTCCGTTTGAGATCAGGTAGGTACACGACAACGATGCCCACTCTCATCACTGTTGTTCAACACAGTGCTTATTACTTTTTTCTTTTTTTAAAAAAAGATTTTATTTATTTATTTGACAGAGAGACAGATCACAAGTAGGCAGAGAGGCTGGCAGAGAGAGAGGGGGAAGCAGGCTCCCTGCTGAGCAGAAAGCCCAATGTGGGGCTCGATCCCAGATCTTGAGATCATGACCTGAGCGGAAGGAAGAGGTTTAACCAGTGAGCCACCCAGGTGTCCCTGCTTATTACTTTCTAATAGGTTTCTAAATTTAAAGTAGGCAAAATTTCTTGAGGCATGTAAATTTAAATGTTATTCAAAGCAAAAATCTCGTATTGGCCACTATCTTTATTTAAATTATACTGATATATATTAATAGTGAAAGGAAAAACCATGGTACTTGACTTTTCCTATTATATAAGAGATTTCAAGTTACATAAATTATTTTTCTAATATCTTGTGAAGTATTTGGCATCTAGTTTTTTGTTAATTTTTTTTGTTTACTCAGCTCTTCAGGGTTTTAAAAATTCTGCACCTAGCAAAATAAAATTTGGCAACCACACCACCATATCCTTCCTCCCACATCTCAATCTATCTAATCTACTTATCAATTTATGGTATCCAAATATCATACGGCTACTACAAATATCAGAAGACCACTGCAAATTGATTCCTGAGACTGCTAAGACATGCATTCAAAAATATTTGTGAATTTCCATATTTTAAATATTAAATCTAAAATTACCAAGGGCATACAATAAGGTTTTTTTTATTTGTTCTGCTCCAAAGTTCAAAATTCAAATCAGTAACATAGTCCTATAATGTCAAATCCAGAACTACTAGTCTTCTGTCACCTTTCATTCATTCATTTCATTTCATTCATTCTGCTCCCCTTCCCCCCACAACACAAAATTTCAGTATGTTCTTATATCATTTCTGAAGTTGGCATTTTGTTACTACCCAAATTTTATTAGCTCTTCCCAACCAAAAATGACAATTACAACAGAAACAAAAAGAGCAAGTATTTTTGTTGTTGTTGTTGTTAAGACTTAACAGGTTCTAGGCACTGATCTTAGCACTTACATAAAGTAACTCACTGAGTCCATCTCCAGGAGAACGCTTTTAAGCTCTTTATTATTATTAGCCCCATTTCACAAATGAGAAAGTGAAAGCTCAGAGATGGTTAGTGACCTTTCTAGAGTCACACATCTAGACAGTAGCTGGGTCAAAAGCCATACCCAGGCAGTCAGACTCCAGATCTGAGCACTTAATCTCTAAACAGACTCCATTTTTGTTCAGTCCACACAGATTATATGTTTCTAAACTCAATTGATAACATTTATGTATTACTTAATAACATTTATGTATTTCTTAAATGTAATTTTTAGTTTTTTTTCCAGTTTTATGGTTAATCAGTTTTTAAAAAAGATTCTTTAGAGAGCTTGCACATGCGTGAACAAGTTGGGCGAGGGACAAAAGGAGAGGGAGAGAAGCAGACTCCCTGCTGAATGGAGCCCCACACAGGGCTTGATCCGACCACCCTGAGATCATGACCTGAGCCAAAATCAAGAGTTGGACTGAGCCACCCAGCTGCCCCTATAGTTAATCTAAAAATTATAACCTAATCTATGCTTTGCCAGCACATTTTATGCTTTTTTCCTAATCAGTGCAGTTTCTATATCAGGCACAGCAATTCCATTTTGTAGATGAAATAAACTTCTGTGTTGATTCTCACTCTAGTACTACTGGGTCCATAATCAAAGGAGTGAGACGGATACAAAGCAAAGGTCAAGCAAAGCTTAATTTCTCGCCAAGCATCGAGAATCAAACTGACCGGCCAGGGCCGTCTCTTGCAAAGAGGTGACCTCTCCTCTGCCTTACAGACTAGCTTTTAAGGGCAAAGGCCATGTGGTTGGGCCTGGCCACACACAGGTGACCAATGAGATTGTAACACACAGAAAAAGCTGCACAGTCATGCTAGGTCACACATAAGTGACCAACTGAATCAATTGAATTACAATTTACCCTATAGTAGATATTTGAACTAGCCTATCACCTTGGTCAGAAGGCCCCCAAAGGGCGGGGCCCATACTGCTTGGTAGCTAGGGAGACAGTATGCACCCCCACGGATTGGATACCTCTACCTGGCCTGACCCACCCTTGTATTTGGGCTTTGTTACCTGGGACTGGTTTCTGGGACTTGTTTTTAAGTAAGTCCCCTGGGGGGATGGGGGGCAGGGACAGTTTAAGTTTTACTGTATAAACAACAAAGTCATTATTTAACCAGATGGAATCACTCTGGCTAAATAGGCCCTTACAGTACAATTGATCTTACACAACTTCTTTTTAAAAAAATTCAAGTCAGAAAACAACACTTTTGGGACGCCTGGGTGGCTCAGTTGGTTAAGCAGCTGCCTTGGGCTCAGGTCATGATTCCAGCGTCCTGGGATAGAGTCCCGCATCGGGCTCCTTGCTCAGCAGGAGCCTGCTTCTCCCTCTGCCTCTGCCTGCCATTCTGTCTGCCTGTGCTTGCTCTCTCTCCCTCTCTCTCTGACAAATAAATAAAAATCTTTAAAAAAAAAAATGTTCAAAAAAAAAAAAGAAAACAACACTTTTCAGCCCTCGATATCTTAGCATTCCATCTGAAATAAAATCTAACAATGCTGTATCATGACCTATATCATTCTACCAAATCTGGTCTCTACTTACCCCATTAGATTCATCCTGTATTACTCCATCCTCTCTCCATTTTCCCTTCTCAACTTCCTGTCCAACAACCACCTTACTACACTCAAACCTGAGCCAATGAATTCTTATTCTCTTTCTAGAACATTTGCACTGTTTATCATTTTTTTAACCTGGGATTCTCTGTACTGTGGGCTCCTTTCCATGCTTTAGATCTGAACGGCATTTTAGAGACTCTTTCCCTAATGCCGTGGTTTCCAATTTGTAGTCCTCAGAGCACCAGCATCAGCATCACCTGGGAACTTATTAAATATGTAGATTCTCAGTCCCACCTAAGACCCCCTGATTAAGAAAACCTGGGCTACAGCTCGGAATTCTGGTGTTTACAAGCCTTCTAAGTGATTCTGCTATACGTTAAAACCGGTGAGACACCTAAGGCACCCTATAGTAACAAAATCCACTTCTTACCAGCCATGCTGTATCAAATCACCACATTTTTTTTACAAAGCTTGTATAACTGTCAAAATGATGTCATGCATTGTGTGTTCGTTCTTTGTTCAGTTGTCTACTGTCTAGGTCCACTCTCTAGATCTAGACTGAGATTAAATTCATTAGTTCATTAAAGCGGGGTCTTTGCCTTTCCAGTTAGCACAACATGCAGGTGGTTTATTTTGAGATGTGATCCCAGGGAACAGGAGGGCAACACAGGCCCAGGGAGAGCCAATTAAATGATACAGGACTGAGCTGCTTCTTGCTGTGGACAATTGAGACTCAGTCCTGCTGGGAACCCTGAAGAATCACGCCAGGAGACCCTCACAATCAAACATCTAAAAGAAAAGGGCACTATTTACACACTGGTCCTTACCCCTATTGGACAAGGGCTATCCCAGAGGATATTAACTCCCTCATACTTCCAGGTCTATTCAAGAGCTGGAAGAGATGTGCACAAGCCAACAAACACTGAAGAAGGAAGAGAGGCAAGTATGAAGACATTAACACACTAATGAGGACATGTTAATGAGGACAGGTAACACCAGTTTGCAGTGGAGGGTCAAGGCAACGCCTGGAGCAGAAAAATGGGCTATGAGGATGTGAAGCATGGCAAAAGAGAGAGACGTCTGACATACTTTACAACGATGGTATCTGCATTGGCTAAAAAATGCCAAACTCAGAGTAGATACTCAACAAATATTTCCTCCATAATAAAGTCAATCAATGATTCAGTCTATTAACAGATATATATATATATAACTGTGATAAGTCAGAGAGAGACAAGACTTAACAGAATGGTGATAATTTACTAAACCCATGCATTGTTTATATTATCCAGCTGCATTTCATTTGTAAAATTAATGAAATCAATAATTTAAAGAGTTTAGTTTTGATTTGATAATGCATAAGGCAAATCTACATCTTGTACTACTCTCACATTGTCAGGGAACTTAAAGAAGTCCCAGCTATTGTCATGGTGCAAAATAAGGTCTTGTGGAAATGCAAAATGAGAATACTTTAACCCATTATCATGGAGGAAAGTAGCACTTAAACTTTAGCCTAAGGCATAATAAACTGCAAGATTCATTAAAACACATTGATGGACTCCAACCCCAAACCTTTTGATTCAGGAGGCCTGGGGTGAAGCCCAAGAATTTGCATTTCTAATAAGTGTCATTATGGCCTGGGGACCATACTTTGGCAACTACTTATCTAAGAAATCAAGTAGAACTACATACAATTCATTCTTATCTTTTACCTGAGTTTTGATTTCTGTAAACCATCATGGGCATAGATATCTACAGGTTAGATTTCAAATCATAGTTCTTTTTTAATAAATATATTTAGAATTGTGCTTTTATACCAGAAAATCTAAATATTCCCCTGAGAAGAATGTCTTTGGCTGTTTTCCCAATTCATGGTCCCATGATTTATTGAAGTTATTTAGAATTTGACATCTAGGTGGTTTTTGGTTTGATTTTTTTTTTCACTTAATCCCTTTTCTTATTTGGAATTTTTTCTCAACAGTAGCATTGCATATCATGGCTGCATTATCATTGCTTCTATAATAGAATCTCTTTTAACCAACTTCCATGTCATGAGCTCACAGAATTAGCCACATTTCTTCATTCCCTCAATAATATATAATGACTCTGCAGCCTTTTCTTCAGTGTCTGTACTGGGTAGAAACCATGCAAAGCAGGAGTTGGGCCAATGTTAAAATGTGAGTAGTTTAAGATACAGATGCAGTATCCAGGCAGACATTTGGATCAGCTCTGTTAGTGACTGCAATGCTGATCTGGAAGTGAAAAGGCAGAAACATTTGTCACTCCATTGGAGTTGCTGGACATGTGGAAAGTATGCCCAGAGAATGATAAAGATGTTGGATGCCATTGTTTTATATTTCCTAAAAATAAGAGGCAAAGTCCCTCCAGGTCTTGGTAAATGTCTTCACACCAACCTTCCAATTTACATGGCACGTAACCTAGGAAATTGATTCTACATTTAACATGTTGCATGTACTAGGAAAAATTACTTAAGTCCTCCAGATTTCCCCTTCTGTATTTTAAAAGTGGGTTAGTTCTAACTCCATAGATTTATAATAAAAATTAAATGGAAAACAATCTCTATAATTTACCTGACAAACTTTCTGGAATATATTAGGTGCTCTATAAATGTTAACTCCAAATATTACAATGGTGATAATGATGATAATTTTTCATATCTATAACTATATTTTATACCTACACAATTATCTCTGTGTATATATAGTTCTATGTTTGTATCTACTTATATATTGGATTTCCACCAGTGACAGAGTACTGGGAAAATGCAGATAACAGCACAAGATTGGGCATGTTGGTACTGTTGCAACAAAGGAGACCACACACTGTTGGGAACCAGAGGATGGCTCAGTAGGAGGGTATTAGGTGGAACTTGTAAGACTTGTTATAACAGGTTTTGGGCTTGTATTAGGCTATTGTAGGGAGATTCAAGGAAGCATGGGTTTTCTCTGCACTGGATACTATCAGAAAGGAAAGCATTTCTATTGCTATCTTAATTGTAAAGAAGATAAATAGTAAAGAAGCAGTAGTTATACATCTTAGCTGGGTGAGGGGAATTTTAGAATTTGTGAGGTTTTCACAAGGTTCTTGATTCTGAGTTTGACTATGATTACAAAGTGGTTATGGTTTTTGTGTTTATCTTACTCTATCATAATGAGTTAACACATGTAGAGTTGGCCAACAAGAGAATGTGGTAGCATATCTGTACATCATTCTTTTTCTCCCCAATACCCTCTCTAAACATTTTACTCATTATTTTAAATATCCTTAACTATTTCCAAAAACAAAAAAAGGAAAGAAATGATTGAGATTATTTGCAATATGACCAAGAATAACTGAAGAGATTAACACTAGAATTAAAAGACAATGGAGAGCAAAGAAGAAAGGAAGAGGGGCCACTGATGGTTAATTTTTATGTATGTATGCTCATATGTTCAAATATACTTTGCTTCCTCATCCTATCCTTCCCATCTAGACAACCATGTCTAAACAAATTAAGTCTAAGTCTGTCCTTTTCTTCCTGCTTTAAAATCTTCATATTTGAACACTGTGTTCCTTTTTCCCATTACATTTGATTCTCTAGGCTCTTTTACATAGATCACCTGGTCTCAAGCATCCTATGAAAAATCCTGCCACTGAGGTACTCCCACCTGACTTGTACAACTTTTGAATAGCTACCAAGTTTACATCCAGATCAAGATAATGATATCTGGCCTTGAGTACCTTTTCAATATTGTCCCTATTTTTTTAACCTGTTTTGTGGAATTTGCCTCATGTAATAAAATTGAAATTAAAGTTCAATGACTCTAATTTATTTATGGAAATATACATGAGTATATAATCCATAATTTGATTGAACTATAAAATCAAAGAAAATGCATAATGAGCAGAACTTTTCCAAAAGCCTAAATTTTCAGTTTTATGACTAAAAGGGCCTCCTAAAATACTTAAGTTAAGAACTAGTCATCTTTGGAGAAGTTAGTGGAACAAATACCTTTGGACAATTTAGAATAATTTCATTCTTTTTCATTCAATGTATTCCTTTTTGTACTTAATATTTAATTTTAGCTAGATTGCAAATTCAAGGAAAACATAATTTAAAAACATTTTTTTTATTTTCCTAAAGGCAATCTAGTTGCCGCAACTATGCAGACATCATATAAGTAGATAAACAGTGACCACTAGGGGGAAAAAAAAAGTTCTTACTCAGGGAATATTTCTTTGTTATATAAATGCTCTTCCAAATAGTAATAATGATACCACTATGGTATCCAAATTGTGTTCTTATTCAATGGTATTGATTGGATAATCTCTACTCCACAGTACCCTTTCCTAATCAATATCTCCTATGAGAGTGAATGAATAAATAAAATAATCTATTCTTCAAATCTGAAGAGTCTAAGTGATTTAGCAGGCTTTGAGAAATTTTATGTTGTTTTGTTTTTTTCTAGCTGATGGAAAAAAATAGAAGTGGAGATTCACACTCGAGTATTGAAATACAGATTTTGCTGTTGTTGTTTCTAATTTTTCTGAAATGTGGTTGGCAATGTTCACCTGCTTCTTTCCTTACTTCCTAAACAGACCACCTCCTAAATCCCTGGCTATATATTGTCTCTCTTAGTTTTGAAATATTTCATTAACTTTCCTCAGTTACCTAGAAACTCTTCTGACTTCCAAGGTAAATGTCACTCACTATAATATAGAACTTTGTTTTCTTGTTAGAAATTCCACTGAAATTGAAGGCAGCTGTTGACCTTCCTTGAAATAACTTTTCATATACATGGAAGCTTCTCATGTCCACGTGAAACAATATAAACTCTTTTCACCTTTCTTATAGATTCTACTTCCAGCTCTGTAATTATTTCATACCTCCTTTCTGACCCATCTTTAATTTCTGCACAGTTCTCTGGAAATGAAGAGTCTCAGCCTGCTCAAATGAATCTAATAAGGTCATTAATCATATTGAAAATAACTTGCTTATTATACTCAAGGTTAATCCATTCTAGTAACAGGAGTGAATGTTATATAAACACACTATGTTAACTTCTTTTCCAGGAGATGCCAATTATTTCACTCCAACGAACAATATGAAAATCTCCTCCCCCTCCCCAGTAATTCCGCAGAATTGTTAAATTTGTTCCACCTGGAGACACAGCAAGACGCCCCTGGTTGGGTGAGGCGTATAACGATACATGCCAAGGGGAGGGGAGAAGGCAGCACGCGAGGAACATTTCCTTTCTTTCCCAACACCAGCCAAACAAAAAAACTTGCATAATGCTCCTGTCCTATGCACACATATATATGCCACTTATAACTATAAAAAAAAAGAAGTGAAAACTGAGATAATGTACAGTTTTACATAAATGAGAAATTCTGAAATTCTATTTTCTATGGACTATTTCAGTTGTATATTGAGATGATGTTTAAAACAAATTGAATATGTGATTACTTTTTCTCTCCAAAGTAGGTGGGATTTGGCACCTACTTTTCTCTCCAAAGTAGGTGGGGTGTGGCATATATATATGTATATATATATATATGTAGTTTGTATTTTACAAAATAGGGCATTATATTCTACATTTTAGTTAGAAATTTTTGCATTTCTGAATATGTCTGTACATATACCCTAACTTACCTTTTCAGTACCTGCCGGGTGTACATAATATAATTTATCACCTACCCTATTATAGGGTTAATAATTTATCATCAACCCTATATATTGAGGTCTCACTCCAGCTGTTGAAAATAATTAGATTTAAGATTTCCTCATAATTTTTGGATTATTTATCTATGCCAACACCTCATGAGAGTTGGTTAGGGAATTTTCCCTCTTTCTTTATTTGCTATTTTCATAACTTTTCCCCCCAAATCTGTCTATAGTTGTATAAGCTTAGTTGTATTAATATTCTATGAGTATTTCATAATGTTCTGCTTCCTTGACTAAACCTAACCTAGTCTCCAAAGATGGTTTTCCAATGATTCACATCTTCTGGAATTAGTGTCCTTGTGTGGTTTCCTCCTAAATTGAATTTAGGCTAGTCATGTGCAATTAATAGTATTCAGCAAAGGTAACACCATGTGACATCTGAATATAGGTCAGAAGAAGCCTTGAAGGGTCCAGCTTCGTTTCCTGAAATATACTGAAATATTCTGGCAGATGTTCAACTACCCTAAGACTGCCATGCTATGAGGATGCTCAACCTAGCCACAAGAAGAGTCTACATGGGCAGATACCTAGTCACCCAAGTCTCTTCCACTATCTTGACTGAGATACCAGATATATGCATGAAGAAGCCAACTTGGATATCCAGCCTACCTGAGCCTTCAGAGGATTCCAGCCCTATCCTTTACCTGACTGCAACTGCGTAAGAGATTCCAAGTGTGAACTGCCCAACTGAGTCTAGTCAACCCATGTAACTCTGATAGATAAAAATAAGTTATTTTCAGGCCACTCAGTTTGGGCATTATTTGTTACATAGCAACAAATAACTTTAACAATATTGTTCAGAGTATTGAAAAATACCTGTGCCTATTTCTGGATGCTAAATTGCATTAAACTATTATCTATTCCTATAGCAGTTTTACAGTTTAATTCCTGTAGCTTTGAGGTATTTTTGATGAATAAAAAATCAGTTCCTCTTCACTAGTACATTTTCCCCAATATTTCTTGACTATTTCAATGCAGTCATTCTTTCCAATAAGCATTATAATTCATTTTTTTCAAGTTTCCTTCCAATATGCTCACCTTCCCTCCAAGAATAATAATCAGTTGTATTGTGTTTTCTATGTAACTTGAATTATAAAGAAGTAATAACTTTACAATGCTGCATACTCTTAACCAGGATAAAGCCATGATCTTTCCATATCTTTATGTAGGTTCTTCATTAAAGTCTAATCATTTCCTTCATTTACATGACATATTAGTATTTCTTGGTATATGCTATATGGTCTGTTTCCCCCCGCCACAAAAAAATTCATATTTTCGAATCCTAACATCCGTTGTGATTGGTGTTAGTAGCTGAGGCCTTTGGGGAGTAAACTGGTCTTGAGAATGGAGTCTTCATGAACAGAAATAGTGCTGTTACAAAACAGAGCTCCCTAGTTCCATCACATGAGGACACGGTGAGAAGGTACAGACTATGAACCAGGAAGGGAGACTTCCCCGGAATGTGACCATGTTGGCACCTGGATCTTGGTTTTCCCAGCCTTCAGAATAATAAGAAATAAATTTATGTTGTTTATAAGCTCCCCAGGCTGTGCTAATTTGTTATAGCAGCCCAAACCAACTAAGACAGTATAATAATATATGATGGCTGGTTTATCTCCTGGCAAATTGTACTGTGTTGGACAGTTGCCATCCAGAATTCATGTCCTTCCTAGAACCGCAGAATGTGACTTTATCTGGAAACAGAGAATTGCAGATGTAATTAGTTAAGGTAAGAGCATATTGGAGTAGGTTGGGCCCTGATCTGATATGATTAGCGTCCTTAAAGGACAAAGGAAATTTGTACACAGGGAGGAGAATGTCATGTGAAGATATAGACACAGAGACACAAAAGAAGGAGGCCAAGTAAGGATGGAAGCAGAGATTGAATTGATGCAGCTATAAACCAAGGAATGCCAAGAAGTGTCCACAACATTCAGAAGCTAGGAGAGAAATTATAGAACAAATCTCCCTAAGTAGGAACCAACGCTGACAACACCTTGATTTCAGTCTTCCAGCCTCCAGACTGCAAGAGAATATATTTCTACCGTTTAAAGCCACGCAGTCTGTGGTAATTTAGGGCAATGACCCTGGGAAACTAACGCACTAATCCACACTATTTTTATCATCTACAATCACAAGGGTTTTATTTTCTTTGCTTTTTCCATAGATACTGGTGACTTCTAAAAGTCAGAACTAGGGGTGCCTGGGTGGCTCAGTCAGTTAAGCGTCCGCCTTTGGCTCAGATCATGATCTGAGGGTCCTGGGATCAAGTCCCGAATTGGGCTCCCTGCTCATGCAGGGAGCCTGCTTTTTTCTCTTCTTCTGCCTGCCGCTCCCCCTGCTTGTGCTCTCTCTCTCTCTCTCCCTGTCAGATAAATAAATACAATCTTAAAAAAAAAAAATCAGAACTAAGTGGAAACTACAGTTTTTCTCCCAGAACCTCATATTAAAGGTAAACCAGATTATATATCCAAATACTTATAACCACATCTTCTAATCTAAAACTTGATAATAAGATTCCTGTTCTATATATTTTGAATTAAGAGTATGCTTCAAACACAAACAATAATACTCTAAAATCAGAGGTTAGCTTCAGGTGAGGAGAAATGATTCGTAAGTCCCTGAACTCAGAACTGATTAGAATCCTACTTATAGGGTGATATTTTTATGTGCATGAACAGTAAACTCACCAATCCACCTATCTATAGTATCACTCATTTCACACATGTATTGCTATTTAAAAAAAAAAAAATCCACTAATTTAATTGAAGCACCCAGGAACTGATGAATGAGCTTCCATTAGAGTCTTTATAAATGCTGACTGCTCCGAAGTGTGTGTTCTTCGTTAGGGAATTTCATATTTAGCTAACTCTTTGTAGCATAAAGACAAAGCTAACAGAAACATCTATTAGAGTGCCTACATCAAAAGAATTTAAATTACATATGATAAAATAAGTTGCCCTACAGCCTCGTTACTTTTGTCAGGACTACTCTCATTCAGAAGTGAGCTACATGGTCCATCTCTGTCTGGATCTAGGGTTGGTGCTCACTTCTGAATGTTGGAGCATTTCACTTCCCCAGCCACAATGATGACTACTAGGGTGTACTAGTTTCCTATTGCTGCTTTAATAATTATCATGACTTGGTGGTTTAAAATAAGACCAAATGGGGCGCCTGGGTGGCTCAGTGGGTTAAGCCTCTGCCTTCTGCTCGGGCCATGATCCCAGGGTCCTGGGATCGAGCCCCGCATCCGGCTTTCTGCTCAGTGGGGAGCCTGCCTCCCCCTCTCTCTCTGCCTGCCTCTCTGCCTACTTGTGATCTCTGTCAAATAAATAAATAAAATCTTAAAAATAAATAAATAAATAAAATAAGACCGATTTATTATTACAAGTTCTCAAGATCATAAATGGGTTTCACTTGGTTAAAACCCAAGTTCCTCAGGGCTGGCTGCATTACTTCCTGAAGGCTCAAGGAGAAACTGTACTCTTACCTGTTGAGCCTCTAAAGAATGCCCACGTCCCTTGACCCCTGCCCTCTTCTATCTTCAGAGAAAGCAATGGAGTATTTTACACACTGTGTTATCCCCACACTGACTCTCCGGACTTTCTCTTGTGCATTGAAGGACCCTGGTGATTACACTGGGCACACCCAGATAGTCAAGACACTCACCCTGTTTCAAGGTCAGCTGCTGTGCTCTTTAAATCCAGCTACTACCTTAATTCCTCTTCATCTTGCCATGTTACATATTCACAGGTTTCAGGAAGGAGGAGGTGGACATCTTTGGGAAGTCATCATTATGCCTACTACAATAGATAATAGGTCTAAATTAGTACAATTAGACCTTTGCTAGGAATGCTGAGAAAAAGACATTAATCTTAACTTCTGAATAGAAAAGGAGAAACATACAGTCTGAGAATTTGCTAACATCCATCTTGGTGGCAAAAGAGGAATCAGTCTTAGGATCAAGACAATATAATGGCATTTCAAAGGACAGAAAAGCATGAATAATTTGTTAGGTAATGTCACCAAGCTACTGGGATTACGTTTCATCTCAAGTTCATCTTAACTCTAGTGTTTTCAATTATCTTAAACAATAATTTTTCCTTTACAAATAAGGAAGTTTGAGCCAGGTTTATGATACACAGGCAAAGCCATCCTATGTGATATGTTTGCTATTTTTATAGTTTTTATATTTACATCTACTGAGGTCTTTGTATCTTCATATTATTTTTCCTGATTGCTTATTGCTGTCATATAGGAAACTGGATTAATTTCTGAATGATTACTCTAAATAATTGATCTTTTAATTCTAAATGATCCATAATTTTATTTCTTTGTTTTTTAGGCAGAAAAGTTTAGAATGTTTAAATAATAATAATACTGCCTCTTTTTTCTATTTAGATTTCACTTATTTTTCTTGTACTAGCTAAGATTTCCAAGTCTATATTTTATTTTATTTTATTTTTTTTAAGATTTTATTTATTTATTTGACAGATAGAGATCACAAGCAGGCAGAGAGGCAGGCAGAGAGAGAGAGGAGGAAGCAGGCTCCCTGCTGAGCAGAGAGCCTGATGCGGGGCTCGATCCCAGGACCCTGGGACCATGACCTGAGCAGAAGGCAGAGGCCTCAACCCACTGAGCCACCGAGGCACCCCCCAAGTCTATATTTTAAATATAGCATTTCATTCTTCTGAGTTCACAAGGTACTATATGCATTGTTCCTGAGTACAAATAAAAATACCAAATTTAAAAAAATATTTTCTTTTTGAAAAGTTAAAGAAAATATTCTACCAGTTAACCATCTCTATTCTGACCTACAGAATACAATGTTAATACTTTCACTGTTACCCTTTTAAAATCTAAAAACTTTGGGCCTTATAAACAAATTATCACCCTAAAAGCAAATTATTTCATGATTACATGGGTCAACAATCAGGTTGGAAGACTAGCATGTCTATGTTGCATGTTGAATGACAGGGGTGCCTGGGTGGCTCGGACCTTAAGGGTCTGCCTCGGCTCAGGTCATGATTCCAGGATCCTGGGATTCTGGAATCCTGCATTGGGCTCCCTGCTTAGTGGGGAGCCTTCTTCTCTCTCTCCCACTCCCCCTGCTTGCGTTCCATCTTTTGCTGTCTCTCTCTCTCTCTCTCTGTCAAATAAATAAATAAAATCTTAAAACAAAACAAACCGAAACCAAAAACAAAAAATTTATGAATGTTAAAGGAGGTACTCAGAAAATGTACTAAGATTTTTGTGGATAAACTGGAACTTAAGACAATAAATGATTACTCTGATGGTGTCCATGATCCTTAACTCAGCATTATTGAATCTTTCCATTATGAAGGAGAAGCCTATCATTGAGGGTTTGCTATACTTGTTATGAAATTTGAGAGTAGTAGGAACGTGATGTACCATAAGAACAGAAGACATTCTTTTTTTCCTTACATTTTTATAACTTCAGCACCTTCTTTCTGGCCAATTGTGTGCTTATACCATAGACCCTCAAGTCCTATATTCCTCACTCGTTTGTATTTAAAAACTTTTAATGAGCTCTCGTCCCATGACACTTTAGCACAATCTGCCTTATTTTTCCAAAATGACAAAACAAACAAACAAACAAAACAACTCAGATTCTAAATGAGAGATTTTATGTTATTTATTTTCTTTTTCCTGGAACCCAGAGGAAACGACTTTTCCCTGGGATATTGTAAAAGCTCTCAGATGAGTTCCTCGGTCACCTCAGATTTCTTTCAGTTTAGCGGTTCACACATAAACTCATACGGAGAATTCTACTTAAGGTCTTGTTCTGATTCCGCAGGTGAACTGAAGCAGAACACCGAAGACTAGAAGACATTTTCCCTGTGAGCAGCCAATCATGCCCTCCTGCCTTTTGTTGCTTCTTTGATTTCTCAGACAAATATTTCATTTCAGCACTGCAATGTATTCCATAAGCCTGACCTAGCTATAGTCTGATTTCCCTTCTGCTCTCTGGAAGGTCAAAGCACAACATCTTTCAAAATTACTCTGTAGAATGCCAGAAGTACTGTTATTTCAAAGGCAAATTTGACTTCTCTCTTTAGCTCTGAAAATCAGTTATTTTTCTTAAAAAACTTACACAGCCAGAGCTGAAGAAGTGTACTTATTTCATTAGTTACCCAAAATACTTAAGTTCCCAAACAATATTATTTTCGCCACTATTTTAAATGTCTGTTGACAAAAATAAACAGATTCATTAACATCTACTGAATTTGATATTGGAATCAGATATTGGGGGTCTGTACAGATCTGTTTAGGTCCACATGAAATGTTTATGGGTCTTATTTGAAAGTAATAGAATCACTGATTAATATTTTAACTCATTGTCCCATGAAAGTTTGTTGAGTCACTGGAAAGAGGTTAGACCAAAATCTTGCTAGATAGAGACAGATTTTTATGCTATATATTTTTTAAATCATTTTTTTTACTTATTTTCAGCATAACAGTTCATTGTTTTTGTACCACACCCAGTGCTCCATGCAGTCCGTGCCCTCTCTAATACCCACCCCCTGGTTCCCCCAACCTCCCACCCCCCCCACCTCTTCAAACCCTTCAGATTGTTTTTCAGAGTCCATAGTCTCTCATTGTTCACCTCCCCTTCCATTATCCCCCAACCGCCTTCTCCTAACTCCCCATGTCCTCCATGCTATTTGTTATGCTCCACAAATAAGTGAAACCATATGATAATTGACTCTTTCTGCTTGACTTATTTCACTCATATGCTATATTTTTAAAGATTTCATCTTGATTGCTAAATATGACCTACTGGAAGTAACTGCTAAGGCAACTCTGGTGAGCATCCTGAAGTTGAAGACCTACAAATAGAACCCAGGAGAAAAGAATGCTGTGAATTTCCACTTCAGATGTGGGAGGGGCAGTAAAAGGCATGAGTGTTATTTATTTGCCACCTCTGGTAAGAGAAAGGAAATAGACCCTGGGAGTCAGAGTAATGAATTAACTAGATGTGTGCCCATGGATAAATGGATTTACCTCTGTTTCTTCATCTGTAAAATAAGGATATTGGATGAGGCAATTGCCTAATTTTTCTTGCCGCTTAATCCCCTGACTTCCAAATTTAAAGACAAACATTTACTAAACTCAGGTTACTATAACACAGGCTTCTTCTTTCTTTCTTTTTTTTTTTAAACATTCATTTGTGCCATTTTATGCTTAGTTCACATACTTGCTGCTATGTGATTAAAAATAGCACATTTGTTTATTTAATAAAATTTAACTGTTAGGTATGCTGAACCTTCTACATTGATGAAACTCATTTGGACCCTCCATTTTACTGAGGCTTACCAACTTTAATGTTAGGTTAGCTGTAGATTTGTATACACAATATTATCAGTTCATGCAGTTTTCAAAAAGAACAACCCATTCTATTTTTTAAAATGTGATGGGTGTGTGTGTTCACAAGTGTACACATGTGTACATGCCAATGTTTAGTGCTAGAGAGAATATGCTTGGCCAAAGGACTTTTTTTTTTTTTTTCCACTTTTTAGGGTCATGATGTCACAGGATGTATTTCCATCAGAACACTCATGCTTAATGTTCCATGCTAGATTTAGTGCTAAGTTTATTGTCCTAAGTTTCTCTTAAAATAATTAACACAGGGGGCGCCTGGGTGGCTCAGTCGGTTAAAGCCTCTGCCTTCGGCTCGGGTCATGATCCCAGGGTCCTGGGATCAAGCACTGCATCGGGCTCTCTGCTTGGTGGGGAGCCTGCTTCCTCCTCACTCTCTGCCTTCCTCTCTGCCTACTTGTGATCTCTGTCTGTCAAATATATAAATAAATAAATCTTTAAAAAAAATACAGCATTCAACAAACAGATCTGATCAATTTCAAACATCATTAACTTAAATTTGCATTCACAACTTTCAAATAAACATGTCATCAAATGGTTCCTGAGACTCCACCAGGCCCCTTTCCTGTTTTCCTATAGAATTTTTAGATGACTGCAAATTATTCTAATAGGCACTGCCCTTTAGCACTTCTTAGTATTTCATAATCACTGTACAGATGTTTTTCTCAATTAGAGATATATTCTTATTTTCTAAATAATAGAGAAAAAAATTGACTATTCAGAAGATACTTTCAAGATAAGTCTAAAAGAAAAGCCACATTAAAACTAATATTTTTTTTCTCATATGGAATTCATTCATGCTAGAATATCTAATTCAAAACAACAAAGTCCAAAAAATTCTAGATGTTGTTTTAAAATTAATTTTGGACACTTGTAAGATCTTTAACACACTAAATTGATAATCCAACATGGTTTAGTTATCTTTATTTTTTAGTTATCTTTATTTTTAATTTTGAAATTAGTATATTAAAATAACCACAATTTTGTTCAGAAGGTCGTTTTATGGATAAAGATGAGAAGATATTGATTTATTGAATACATTATTTAAATTTTGGCCTTGGTGAGATAGAATGTTCTTATCATGCTCATGTTAACAATTAATTTATAACAATAAGGAAAACAATATGGTTATTGAAAATAAACTTAAAAATCTTAAAGGTTTTTAGTGTTCTATTATCTTAATAAGCTATTCTAGTAGGAAAAGTGAGTTTGGAGGATTTTTCTAAGGTATCGCACTATATAGCACCACTAAGATTTGTCTTTGTCAGTAAGATATAATTATTGTACTTGATGACTTTATTGTACTGCCATGACCCCTGTATAGCTTATGTCATCAACATTGATTGCCTAGAAGGCCAAAGATTTTCTAATTTTTCTGTTAACTTGTAGTTATTCTGGCAATTCCATTCACTTTACACTGTAGCAAAGAAGAATTCTGATCATGTTCTATCCTGTTTAAAAACAACAACAACCAAACCACCACCAACTAGCAGCAAAATCTGAATTTAATAAGCAAGTAAATACACATATTTTTAGGAAACCTGAAGCTTGTACCATATGGAGAGTCCTCTTCAAGGAAAAGAATATAACATGCTCAAATGCAAAATCAGAAATGAATGGGAATTATGTTTTCGAAAAGAAATCTGAAATCACCATCCATTATAGATTCAAACAAACTTGAAAAATGGAAAACGTCGCAAAATATAAATATGTATATATTTACTTATAAAGTGACACACCACCAGAGCATTTGTTTTCCTACATTCATGGACTAGTATTCTTTGTTTGCCTTTTCATTTCACAAAGATTTTCTTATACCATTTTCCACAGGGAGATTAAGAAGAGATTTCATCCTTTCTTCTAGTGTAGATTTTTAGAAGAATTTTGCAGAGGGAAGGCAACACTCATGTGACAGGACCAGAGGTCGCTATATCTTTACATGCCCAACAAAGGAAGTAGATTGGTAATGGGAGTGACACACACACCCATGACAGCATATTTAAGTTACACACACACATGCCTATGCACATGCAGATTTTAAAGTCAATATATTCCCCACTCCATTTCCCTTTATTCAGATCATCAGGGGTGGCTGAAACTGGAACCTCATGAAAACCCTGACTTCAGTAGGTAAGCTAAGTCTCTGACTCCATCCAGCTGGAGCATGTGTGCCACCAAGGCCACGAGGCACCTGTAGCAATTTAGATGCCACTGGACCTGTACCACCTGCCTAGAGGCTAGCTATGCTTCTTTCTTTACCACCAGTTTTTATAACATTAAATTACTTATCAGCACTTTATGTGAATACTGTTGACCAAGTGTTCATACACCCAATCACAAAGCATCTACCCTTTATCCTTTACATCCCTAATGGATCCTAAGACTCCAGTGACTGTCATCCGTCATATTCTGTCTCCTGCTTTAGATAAGTGTGCCCATCTGGTGGAATTAAACATTTGGCTAAAACTTTAAACAAAGAACAAAACAAAATGTTCCCCAGCAAATTTCACCACTACACAACATATGGGGAATGCAGTAGGGGAAAATCAGAGTGGAAAGGAGTGCACAACTTGAACTAATTATTACTAACGATCGTACCTTTGTAAATTAACGAAAAATCCCACATGATTTTGTGAACATATTGCTTGAAGCTCTTCGAGGCCTTGGGAGGTGTCAGGATAGTTGGGGGCCCGCCATCTAAAACTTCATTTACCTAATGGAAAATCCACTTCTGCATATCTGTGTCTTGTCAATAGTTCAATGTTCCATCATCTTCTCTTTCTGCAACTGGGCTTGACACTGAACTTTCCAGATTATTCTTCCAATATTTAACCTCATATATTAAATCTTCTACTCTCTCTCCATCAAAAAACATTTATTGATCTTCAGATGTGCTAACTACTCTCAAATCTACTCTCTCTTCCTTTAACAGGAACATCCTGCTCTATTCGTCAAGGACCTTCTCTATAAAATCTATTTCATTTGTTACAGCAGGAAATAATTTATTTATCCCTTTGACACAGAGATTAAATTCTTATCCAATGTTTTATTGTTATTTGGACTACATCAATTAGAATGACTGTATACACATGTTATTTAGACTCTCCTAGACTGGTGTGGAGGCTAATTTTTTCTTCAAATCTCCCTGAAAGTCTTAGAAGACAGTGAACAAAGTTCTGAGTTAATGAACATGATAAATTCACCATCCTCGTTGACCGGTCATGAAAAATATCTTGCATCCAGTAAATTCCAGTTTGTATGAATTATCTCTTGAAAGAAACAGATTAACAAATATTATTTTGTCTATATCTCAAACAAACAGGCAAAATCTACTTTATTAACATGCACCTTTTCCTAGCTGCCTCAAACTGGGAATAAGGTCTTTTTATAATCAGATAGGAAGAAACATTGGTGCTCTTCTGGGGTTTCTGATGCATTCCACATATCTGTGTAATAACTAGTCACTCAAATAGAAAATAAAATGCAAACAGATGAGAGGGAAATTAACTTATGTGTGTTTCTAATGCTTTATAGAGCATGACGGATCAGGGAGACCACATTTAGATTTTATATCCATACTTTTCTGCACAATTTCCTCAGATCCCAAGAAAGTGATCTGTAGGGTGGAGAGGCAGATGGAAGGGAAAGACTGTGCTATAGAGCGTACAAGAGAGATTTGGCCACACAGCAGAATCAACTCTCACTGGAGCCTTTTCTCTGAAAATTTTCAGTTTCACTTGAAGGACATCAAATCTGAACAGTAACTTTAGTCTAGGACACGTTCAACCAAGATGCAGGAGACTATTAGCATTTTTATAGCTGCCCACTAGAAGTCTGCATGAATATAAAGGTAAAGGATGTTAAAGTCACATTTTGTACCAAGAAATCAGACTTGCATTTTGAACCAATACCTTAACTATTTCGGTAGGCCCATTTGCGATTGCAAGGGCTGCATATTTACTTCTAGCTGAGTATCTGAATCGCATAGTAATTTTTTGTCCTTAGTTTGAAAGAAACTATTTTATAAGAGTACAACACATTTTACATATGTTTTCCTTTAACAAAATATAGGCAGCATACATTTTGACAAACCCATAGAATAACGAGGTCTTGTATGTATCTGTTTGGTTTGGGGTTTTTGTTTGTTTGCTTGTTTTGTTTTATTTTAGTAAGGGCTTGATTTACAATGATGAATATCAAATGATATGGGGCTTCCAACTATAGTGCACAGTTTAAAATACCTCCATACATTGACTTTGCCCTTTGCTACCTATCTTAGACCTTTTGCTTCACCACAGAACCAGTCACCTGTAAGAAGTACTAACAAAGAAGGGGCAGGGGTTCAGTTCAGAATGTCAGGTGTAAAGATAATGATTAGCTTACTACTTTCCTCCCAGCTTTGGTTGGGGGCAGTCCACCCCCAACACAAATTTCATTGATGGTTCAAGTTTGTTTTTGTATCCCTTTCCCTAATTACTGATAATTCCTTTGTCTTTCGATCTTGTTATGTTGGGCTGTCCATTATGGCTTTTCTCAAAGGTCTTCTAACTTTGAGAATATTATTGCCCAACAACTTCCTGTTTCCATCTTTACATTCTCAGCAAGGATCAGGTTGATACAGGTAGTTTGTGCAAGTGTGTGGATACGGGTTATTCAGCCTCCACATAGAGAAGAAAGAATGTCAGACAACGAGGTCATCTTGGTTAGGAGTCAGGGGTTTTCAGAGAATAGATGATGGGAGTGGTTCCAGCATACTAGCAAAAAAAAAAAAAAAAAAAAGTACGGTAATGAGGATAATTCACATATTGTGTTATTGGCAGAACTTAGTCTATATAAATCTCACCATGTAGAAGAATACGTCAAAATGTTTTTTTTTTATTTTTTTTAAATAAGTCACTGAAGCATAAAAGGAGGAGCACATTTTTTTCTGAATATTTTTAGGCAGAACATAGATATAGAAATAATCTACAGCAAATAAATTAATTGTTGAGAATATCTGTTTTTTTTTCTTATGATAACATAAAGAAAAGTTGTGCTTTGTGGGAAACTAATTATATAGTATTCTGAGAGTGACTGAATTTAAAAAAGGAAAGAAAAAATGTCTCTGCATTCTATAATGGGCAGCAAGAAGACATAATATATCTTTTTCCCCAAAACAAGTACTAAAAGAAAGAGAATTCTCCAAGAGAATAATTTTAGGGTTCTGGAAAACCAGAAGAAAATTACAAATGGAGAAGCACTTATGAATGAAGAACTGCTAGAAATTTGAGTAAAAATGATGGGAGTCTACAGTCTTCCCAGGGATGCTCCCAATCCTCACACCTTCACTCATTTGTCAAGAAGAGTAGCTCTACTGGGTAGGTTTTGCTGTGAAAGCTAGAACCACTGCCACCAGAGTATGCAGATCAGGTTAGTGACAGAAAAAAAGGGAAGAAAATAAGGCTTCTCAAATTTGATGAAAACTATTCACCAAAGATTTTTTTAAAAAAAGCTCAATAAATGCCCAAAAATATAAACATTAAGAGATACCCACCTAGATGCATCATAAACCAAAGTACTGAAAGCCAAGGACAGAAAAAAAAAAATCCTGAAAGTAATGAAAGATAAACAAATCAATATGGGAAAATAAAGTGATGAAAACCAGGTTGGCTAGAAGGCAGTAGAATGGTACATTCAAACCACTGAAAGAGAAAACTTGTCAATAAGATATTCTATATCTAACAAAACTACCTTTTACAATTAAAGACCAAAAGAAATTATTCCCAGAAAAATAAAAACTGAGAGAATTCACTGTTCATGTACATACTCTATATGAATACTAAAGGAAGTTCTTCAGGTAAAAAGAAATTGATACCAGAGAGTAACTTACACCTAGAGGAAAAAGTATGGAAAAAAAAGTATAAATATGTAGTCATTAAAGCCTGTGCTAATATATATTTTCTCTCTTCTTCTCTTAATTTCTTTTAAAAATATAAGTGTGTAGGGGCACGTAGGTGGCTCAGTTGGTTAAGCATCTGCCTTCAGCTCTGGTCATGATCTTGGGGTCCTGGGATTGAGCCCCACGTTGGGTGTCCTGCTCAGCGGACAGTCTGCTTCTCCCTCTCCCTTTGCCTTTCCCCCTGCTAAAGTTCTCTCTTTCTCTCTCTCAAATTAAAAAAAAAATCTTAAATATATATATATATATATATATATATATATATATATATGTGTGTGTGTGTGTGTGTATATATATATATATATATATTTAAATATATATGTATGTATAAAACAATAAGAATATAACAGTACATGGGTGCCTGGTTGGCTCAGTAAATTAAGCATCTAGCTCTTGATTTTGGCTCAGGTCATGATCTCAGGGCTATGAGATGGAACCCCACATGCCTAGCATGGAGCCTGCTTAAAATTCTCTCTCTCTTTCTCCCTCTGCACTCAAGCCGACTCTCTCTCCAAAAAAAGGAAAGGAAAGAAAAAAGGAATATAATAGTATAGTTATAGACAAGTGTAATTTTTAAGACAGTTGTAATATATATGACAATCTTGATGTAAAGGATGGGGAAAGTAGATTTATACTGAAGCAAAGTTCCTATTCTTTACAGAATTTAAGTTAGTAGTAATATGAAATAAAGTATGATAAATTAAGATATATGTTTTATTTACTAGAACAGCCAGTAAGAAATAATTTTTTTAAAGATTTTATTTATTTATTTGACAGACAGATCACAAGTAGGCAGAAAGGCAGGCAGAGAGAGAGGAGGAAGCAGGCTCCCTGCTGAGCAGAGAGCCCGATGCAATGGGATCATGACCTGAGCCAAAGGCAGAGGCTTTAACCCACTGAGCCACCCAGACGCACCAGTAAGAAATAATTTTTAAAAATTAATTAAAATATGAAGAAAAACAGAAATAACTAAATGGCAAAAAAACAATTATATTAATAATTGCTTTAAGTCTGATGGAACTAGATACTCTAATCAAAATGTAGATATTGTCAGACTGAATGAAAAACAAGATCCAGCTACATGCTGAATATAAGGAATACACTTTAGGTTCAAAGACACAAATAGGTAAAAATTAACAGTATAGAGAAAAACTCCTCAAAAGAGCATGGATGGATATACTAACTTAAATCTGTTGAACCTATCTAGTGATTTTTTTCATTTCAGTAATTGTATTTTTCAACTTCGGAATTTCTACTTTTCTTTCTTTAAAATGTCTGTCTCTTTGGGCAGCTGCCTGGCTCAGTCAGAAGAACATGCAATTCTTGATCCTGTGGTTATGAGTTCGAGCCCCATGTTGGGTGGGGAGATTACTTAAATAAATAAAACTTTAAAAAATAAAGTGTCTATCTCTTTATTGATAATTTCTACGTGCTATCCTATTTTTTCTTTAATTTTTAAATATGATTTATTTTAGTTCTTTAAACATATTTATTACCAGTGCCTTGAAATATTTCTCTGTCAAGTCACACTTAATGCCTGCTTAATGTGTGAATTTAATAAGCCTCAGTTTCCTTCACTGTAAAATGGAAAGAAAATAGGCATTTTCTTATAAAGTTTCCATTACATTAAAATAAATTAATAATTGTAAAATGTTTAGCATATAGCATCTTTAATAAAATAGTATCTAGGGGCTCCTGGGTGGCTCAGTCCTTAAGTATCTACCTTTGGCTCAGGTCATGATCCCAGGGTCCTGAGATCGAGCGCCATGTGGGGAGCCTCACGTGGGGCTCCTTGCTCGGTCGGAAGCCTGCTTCTCCCTCTCCCACTTCCCCTGCTTGTGTTCCTGCTCTTGCTGTCTTTCTCTCTGTCAAATAAATAAATAAATAAATAAAATCTTTTTTTTCTTTTTAATGGTATCTACTAGCTCTTGTTCCTCGTTTTTTAATACCAACACACTTACCACAGGTCTTTTTCAATAACATCCAATGATATTCTTTATTATTCTCCAAAGCCTTTACATTGTCAACTAAAATTTTAAGACTGATGAAATAGAAAGTAATTCTGCTTCTTCTCACATAACTTTCAGCATGTTTGCCCTGCACCACTTACTGAAAAAGGCACATTGACAAAATTACTGTTCAAAAACCTTTTATATTAAGCATTCAAGAAAGAAATTACTGAGTGGGAAGCCTGTTATTATCTCCACTAAGAAAGCCACTTGAAATTTCTCTAACTGAAATTTTATTTCCCAGTGTCAGCTTTAAAAATGTAGATGAAGAATTTTCATTTATTGGCAATGTAAGCCAATTAAGATATAACACTAATAATTAAGAAAATTTGTCATAATTTGAAAACTTTATTGCCTGAATTATAAAGAACTTCCTAAAATGTGACATTGCATTTCCAACATAAAATATCGTGAAAAGGGAATGCTTTTAAAGTTTCTGTGCTCTACTGAAATAATAAGCATTAACAAATAGGAGAGAGCTAGAAAACCAGTGACCTCAAAAAAGGAACATTTGGGGGTAAGATAATAGCGATTTTCATGTTTCATCCAGCCTGGTGTCTATTTCCAACAGACTTTAAAGAGAAGTGATGACATAAAAGGTTGCAGAAGTCTCTCTCGAGGATGAGACGACTTGTGTGTGAAAGCACATAGCAGGACTTTTCCATTCCCAAAAGCATATTCCATTTCCAAAAGGAACATGTCACATCTAGACATCCCCCCATGCCAATTAAATGTGAAATTTGGTTTGATAAAGGAAAGGAAAAGAAAATTAAGAAGCATCTTGCTCTTTATTTCTTATATGATTTCTTATCAAAATGATCATAGAATCAGTCCATCTCCCTGCGAAATATACAAAGGGGGTTGTTTTAGCACAGGGTTTATGTTTATATTGCTTGACTTTGCTGTCATTTAATAAATGTAACATTGAAATTGTACACATAATATCTTAATATGTTAGCGACATTTCTATGTCCCTAGTAGAAGGGAAGGAGGGATAAAAAGGAGGAGCACTGAGGATTTGTATGCAATACTATTTTGAGGTAAAGGATAATTTCTATATAAAATTTTGTGTACTAGTACAAAGGTGGATACGTGGCATTATATATATGTCAAAATAATAGAATTTACAATATTAAGAGTGAGTTCTAATGTAAACTATGGACTTAGGGTGATAATGATGTGTCAGTATAGGTTCCCTGACTGTAACAGTGGACCACTGTGATGCTGGATGTTTTCAATGGGAAAGGCTGTGCCTGTTTAGGAACAGGGCGTACATGAGAACTCTCTGTAATTTCGGCTCAATTCTGCTGTGAAACTAACACTGCTTTAAAAAATAAAATCTGCTTAAAAGAAAAAAAAAACACATCTTACATTTAAATATGTGGTCAGAGATTTCAACACACACTAGTAAAAGGGACTGCTGAGTTTCTTGGGCTTTTTATAAAAATACTCCACAAGCAGGCAAATATGGCAAATGTATTAAGTATAAAGAAAGAACAGAAAGAATAACAAAGAATAAAAATGGAAACATGAAAGAAGAAAAACTGCTTAAACATTTTGTATTCTCCTGAGTTGTGTCTACGTTATAATTATCATAACATAAAAACTCTATGTGAATGGGGATGAAGACCAGAAAGAGAGAGATGCTAGAGCATGGTATGTTTAGATGCATTGAACTTGAAGTCTACAGATCGACTTTGCTACTAATATGCTGTATGTCCTTAGGCAGGTCTCCTCACTTCTTTGGGGCTCAATTTCCTTATCTGCAAAATAAGAGAACTGAAAGCTTGAATTAAATTAATGCTCCTTCCAAGGTTCCAATGAAAGAGTAAATACATTATTTTCCCAGGCTCAGAGCTGGGTAGCTCGAAGCATCCACTGTAAATCCCAAATCTTTTGAAGTCTCAAATATTTGTCTTAAAATTCCATTTCCTGGTATGTGAATTATATATCAATGAAGCTATTTAGAGAAAAACAACCCTACTAGGACCAACCAGAAGCTAGTTTCTCACCCTACCCTACCACTTTAGAATAAGTTACTTAGAAGCTTAGTGCCTAGGCTTCCTCATTAGTAAAATGATGGTAATAGTACCTCATGGGTGATTTTTTGACAATTCATAGTAATTGTTTCAAGTGGGAGTCATAGTTACTGATTGTTATGATTACTATGATAGACCATCACCTTTCAACTCTTACTATGAATTGTCTTATTTTCACCTGTGTTGTCAAGTCCTCAACCAAAGTGTTCACTACTCGTTTGCTCAAAAATAATAATAATAATAATAATAAAGTTCTAACAATAAATATTTGAAGACTTTTGTGTGTCGATATTACTTATATACAATACACACACAAAGGATTTGCACACTATAATTATATATTTGTTTCCAAAATAGCACTTTTGAGTTGGAAGCAAGGTTAAATTTGCTCTTCAAGAAAAAAATAAATAATAAACAACTAGAAAACATCAGGAGAAACCAACCCATATAGGACTATGAAAGGATCTAAAGGAAAATCTATTTTAATATTGAAAATTCAGATTTCTTAACTTATGTATCAGCTTGTCAAATGTTCTATATTATTTAATAATAATAATAAACTCAAATATATAACGTTAATTTTTTCTGGATTTTTGTATTATATGTATATATATATCCAGGAAATTCTGTAATTGTATATTTTCCTGCATATACTAATGGATAAAATATTTTATAATTATATAACTGCAGAATGATTGAAATGCTTATGAAATTCTTTAAAATGCTACTTTTCCTACAGTTTTTTTTTCTTTTTCTTTTTTTGTTTTGTAAAGTTCATTCCATCTCATGTTTCAATTAGTCTCTTTGGTAAATGGACTTAAAATTTAAAAAAAAAAAAACAGCCTAGAATATATTTGAAAGTAGAATTTAGAGAAGGAAACTTTTTTTTTTCTATTTTGACTTTTAGCTTGTAGGTAGGGTTTTTACGATTGGTTTCCATCTGAATATTTGGAAAATTTATTAAATGTGGATAATTTAAGGAGATAATATGCATGAAACTTCAATTATGCTCATTATTAATCAATTTTTAGGGCTTTTTAGAAAAAAATATCAAATGCTTGCTGCAAAATTTAAAAGTTACTGTTTCCTTAAAATATTTTCATTTTTTAAGGAATTGAGATGTAACTAAAAAATAAAACTGGTAGTTTGGTATCATAATTGAGGCAAATGGAAAAAAAGTAGAGATATATTCATGTTTAAATTATTTACTTTGAGTTTTTACAATTTTTATTGACTTTGATTTTTAATTGAACCATTATTTTATGAACTATCCTTCTCTATCTCTAATAAACAATTCTTTATCTGGAAGCTACCACTTAAGTCCAAGTTGGAATTTGAGGAAAATATAATATAGTGAAGCCCAGGAAGAGAACACAAAAGTAGGTGAGTCTTATAATCACCCTGGTAATTACCCAGGTATTTTCTAGGCCACAGTGTATGATGGAAGGTTACAGACAGAGCCCGGGGATCTCCAAATGTCAGAGAGTTGGAGTTGGGAGTTTGGGTAATCAAAATATATTCCAGCTACAGTTTGCAGGATATGGTACAAAGAGAGAGAGAGCACTGGGCATTTGCTGAGAGATCTTGCTTTCTCAGATGAGTACTGATCATCAGACGGAAGAGAAAATGATCTCTTAAGCTCACACAGGGCCAGAAACAGTCCCTGTTTCCACTAGCCAAGAAAACCTTGTAATTCCTGGGGCACCAAAAAGAACATCAGATAGTTGTCACTTCAGTAGGGAAAAATTAGTCCTAGACTAAAAGTCATTCAGATCTTGTCTAAAAAGTATAAAAGCAAGACTTGAGAGACTTGAACTATTTCTACACAGCCGTGTCCCAGGACACAGCTACAGAATATTTATAGGAATATAAAAAAAGCCTAACACCTAACAGGATAAAATTACAACGTCTTACATTCAATCAAAACTTAGCATGCATACAAAAAGGAAGGAAATAAGGACTCTCACACAGGAGAAATTCTAGTCAATAGAAACAGATCTCAAATTGACACAGATGAAAGAATTAGTAGACAAGGACTCTGACAGAAGTATTATAAGTATATTTTATATGTACAGGAAAGTAGATGTGAATGTGTTAAATAGTGAAACGGAAAATATAAAGAAGACATAAGTCAAATTTCTAGAGATAAAACATTTCCATGACTATCATTAAAAATACAATGGATAGGGTGCCTGGGTGGCTCAGGTGCTTAAGTGCTAACTCTCGATTTCAGCTCAGGTCATGATCTTGGGGTCCAGAGATAGAGGTCCCCCCATCTCCTGAGCTCTGTGCTCAGTGGGGATTAGACTTCCTCCTTGTCCCTCTCTCTCTGCCTCTCCTCCTGCTCAGGCATGAACATGCGTGCACATGCTTACTGTCTCTCTCATTGTCTCTCAAATAAATAAATAAATAATATTTAAAAATACAATGGATAAAAAATGCAATAGATGGTATTAACACTGTATTAGATAATGAAGTGGAAAATATTAATAAAGACAAAGCAATAGTAATGAGTCAAAGTTAAACCTAGAAATAAAAATGACAAACATTTTTGAAGAGAAGTAGGAATGAGCTGTGGGAAATTCCATGTAGCCTGATCTACATGTAATTGAAGTGTCCCTTGGAAAGGAAGAAATAATGGCCCAAAGCATCCAAATGTTTGTAAAAACCATAAAACCATAGATTCAAGTAGCATGGAAAAACACTAAATATAATATACCTGAAGCAAATAACATCAAAGCACATTCCAATCAATGAATTAAAACCACTGATAAAGAGAACCTTTTAAAAATAGAAGAGAGGGGAGAGGAGTCAAGATGGCGGAGAAGCAGCAGGCTGAGACTACTTCAGGTAGCGGGAGATCAGCTAAATAGCTTATCTAAAGGTTACAAACACCTACAAATCCAACGGGAGATTGAAGAGAAGAAGAACAGCAATTCTAGAAACAGAAAATCAACCACTCTCTGAAAGGTAGGACTGGCGGAGAAGTGAATCCAAAGCGACAGGAAGATAGACTGCGGGGGGAGGGGCCGGCTCCTGGTGAGCGGCGGAGCAGCGGAGCACAAAATCAGGACTTTTAAAAGTCTGTTCCGCTGAGGGACATCGCTCCAGAGGCTTAACTGGGGTGAAGCCCAGGCGGGGTCAGCGCAGCCTCAGGTCCCACAGGTCACAGAAGGATCGGGGGTGTCTGAGTGTTGCAGAGCTTACCGGTATTAGAACAGGGAAGCCGGCTACAGAGACAGAGCTGAGGAGTGAGCTCTAAACTCGGGGTTACCTTGAAGCGGTCGCAGGCTCAGTCAGCTCGGAGCGCGGCCGGAGGCCAGGGTGACGGGAGTAATTGGGTGCTGTTCTCTGAGGGTTCACTAAGGAGTGGGGCCCCGGGCTCTCGGCTCCTCCGGGCCGGAGACCGGGAGGCCGCCATCTTCATTCCCGTCTTCCAGAACTCTATGGAAAGCGCTCAGGGAACAAAAGCTCCCGAAAGCAAACCCAGCAAACCCGAGCGGATTACTCAGCCCGGCCCCAGGTAAGGGCGGTGCAACTCCGCCTGGGGCAAAGACGCTTGAGAATCACTACAACAGGCCCCTCCCCCAGAAGATCAACGAGAAACCCAGCCAGGACCAAGTTCACCTACCAAGGAGTGCAGTTTCAATACCAAGGAGAGCGGCGGAATTCCAGAGGAGGAGAAAGCAAAGCATGGAACTCATGGCTTTCTCCCCATGATTCTTTAGCCTTGCAGTTAATTTATTTTTTTTTCTTTTTCAATTTTTTTTCTCTTCTTCTGCTAAATTTTTTTAACTTTTACCATTTTCTTTTTTAACGTTTTTTAAATAGTTTATCTAATATATATATTTTTTTTTCCTTTTCATATTTTTTATCGGCTTTCTTTTTTTAATAGTTTATTTTTTTTTCTTTCTGAATCCCTTTTTATCCGCTTTCTCCCCCCTCACGATTTGGGATCTCTTCTGATTTGGCTAAAGCATATTTTCCTGGGGTTGTTGCCACCCTTTCAGTATTTTACTTGCTCTTTCATATACTCTTATCTGGACAAAATGACAAGGCAGAAAAATTCACAACAAAAAAAAGAACAAGAAGCAGTACCAAAGGCTAGGGACCTAATCAATACAGACAATGGTAATATGTCAGATATAGAGTTCAGAATGATGATTCTCAAGGTTCTAGCCGGGCTTGAAAAAGGCATGGAAGATATTAAAGCAACTCTCTTGGGAGATATAAAAGCCCTTTCTGGAGAAATAAAAGAACTAAAATCTAACCAAGTTGAAATCAAAAAAGCTATTAATGAGGTGCAATCAAAAATGGAGGCTCTCACTGCTAGGATAAATGAGGCAGAAGAAAGAATTAGCGATATAGAAGACCAAATGACAGAGAATAAAGAAGCTGAGCAAAAGAGGGAAAACAGCTACTGGACCATGAGGGGAGAATTCGAGAGATAAGTGACACCATAAGACGAAACAACATTAGAATAATTGGGATTCCAGAAGAAGAGGAAACAGAGAGGGGAGCAGAAGGTATGTTGGAGAGAATTATTGGAGAGAATTTCCCCAATATGGCAAAGGGAACAAGCATCAAAATCCAGGAGGTTCAGAGAACCCCCCTCAAAATCAATAAGAATAGGTCCACACCCCGTCACCTAAGAGTAAAATTTACAAGTCTTAGTGACAAAGAAAAGATCCTGAAAGCAGCCCGGGAAAAGAAGTCTGTAACGAACAATGGTAAAAATATTAGATTGGCAGCAGACTTATCCACAGAGACCTGGCAGGCCAGAAAGAGCTGGCATGATATATTCAGAGTACTAAATGAGAAAAACATGCAGCCAAGAATACTATATCCAGCTAGGCTATCATTGAAAATAGAAGGAGAGATTAAAAGCTTCCAGGACAAACAAAACTGAAAGAATTTGCAAATACCAAACCAGCTCTACAGGAAATATTGAAAGGGGTCCTCTAAGCAAAGAGAGACCCTAAAAGAAGTAGATCAGAAAGAAATAGAGACAATATACAATAACAGACACCTTACAGGCAATACAATGGCACTAAATTCATATCTCTCAATATTTACCCTGAATGTTAATGGGCTAAATGCCCCAATCAAAAGACACAGGGTATCAGAATGGATCAAAAAACAAAACCCATCTATATGTTGCCTACAAGAAACTCATCTTAAACCCGAAGACACCTCCAGATTTAAAGTGAGGGGGTGGAAAAGAATTTACCATGCTAATGGACATCAGAAGAAAGCAGGAGTGGCAATCCTTATATCAGATCAATTAGATTTTAAGCCAAAGACTATGATAAGAGATGAGGAAGGACACTATATCATACTCAAAGGAACTGTCCAACAAGAAGATCTAACAATTTTAAATATCTATGCCCCTAACGTGGGAGCAGCCAACTATATAAACCAATTAATAACAAAATCAAAGAAACACATTGACAAGAATACAATAATAGTAGATAGTATGGGATTTTAACACTCCCCTCACTGAAATGGACAGATCATCCAAGCAAAAGATCAACAAGGAAATCAAGGCCTTAAATGACACACTGGACCAGATGGACATCACAGATATATTCAGAACATTTCATCCCAAAGCAACAGAATACACATTCTTCTCTAGTGCACATGGAACATTCTCCAGAATAGATCACATCCTGGGTCCTAAATCAAGTCTCAACTGGTATCAAAAGATTGGGATCATTCCCTGCATATTTTCAGACCACAATGCTCTAAAGCTAGAACTCAATAACAAGAGGAAATTTGGAAAGAACCCAAATACATGGAGACTAAACAGCATCCTTCTAAAGAATGAATGGGTCAACCAGGAAATTAAAGAAGAATTGAAAAAAATTATGGAAACAAATGAAAATGAAAACACAACGGTTCAAAATCTGTGGGACACAACAAAGGCAGTCCTGGGAGGAAAATATATAGCGGTACAAGCCTTTCTCAAGAAACAAGAAAGGTCTCAGGTACACAACCTAACCCTACACCTAAAGGAGCTGGAGAAAGAACAAGAAAGAAACCCTAAACCCAGCAGGAGAAGAGAAATCATAAAGATCAGAGCAGAAATCAATGAAATAGAAACCAAAAAAAACAATAGAACAAATCAACGAAACTAGGAGCTGCTTCTTTGAAAGAATTAATAAGATTGATAAACCCCTGGCCAGACTTCTCAAAAAGAAAAGAGAAAGGACCCAAATAAATAAAATCATGAATGACAGAGGAGAGATCACAACGAACACCAAAGAAATACAGACAATTATAAGAACATACTATGAGCAACTCTACGCCAACAAATTTGACAATCTGGAATAAATGGATGCATTCCTAGAGACATATAAACTACCACAACTGAACCAGGAAGAAATGGAAAGCCTGAACAGACCCATAACCAGTAAGGAGATTGAAACAGTCATCAAAAATCTCCAAACAAACAAAAGCCCAGGGCCAGATGGCTTCCCAGGGGAATTCTACCAAAAATTTAAAGAAGAACTAATTCCTATTCTCCTGAAACTGTTCCAAAAAATAGAAATGGAAGGAAAACTTCCAAACTCATTTTATGAGGCCAGCATCACCTTGATCCCAAAACCAGACAAGGATCCCATCAAAAAAGAGAACTACAGACCAATATCCTTGATGAACACAGATGCAAAAATTCTCGCCAAAATACTAGCCAATAGGATTCAACAGTACATTAAAAGGATTATTCACCACGACCAAGTGGGATTTATTCCAGGGCTGCAAGGTTGGTTCAACATCTGCAAATCAATCAATGTGATACAACACATTAATAAAAGAAAGAACAAGAACCATATGATACTCTCCATAGATGCTGAAAAAGCATTTGACAAAGTACAGCATCCCTTCCTGATCAAAACTCTTCAAAGTGTAGGGATAGACGGCACATACCTCAATATTATCAAAGCCATCTATGAAAAACCCACCGCAAATATCATTCTCAATGGAGAAAAACTGAAAGCTTTTCCGCTAAGGTCAGGAACACGGCAGGGATGTCCGTTATCACCACTGCTATTCAACATAGTACTAGAAGTCCTAGCCTCAGCAATCAGACAACAAAAGGAAATTAAAGGCATCCAAATCGGCAAAGAAGAAGTCAAACTATCACTCTTCGCAGATGATATGATACTATATGTGGAAAACCCAAAAGACTCCACTCCAAAACTGCTAGAACTTGTACAGGAATTCAGTAAAGTGTCAGGATATAAAATCAATGCACAGAAATCAGTTGCATTTCTCTACACCAACAACAAGACAGAAGAAAGACAAATTAAGGAGTCAATCCCATTTACAATTGCACCCAAAACTATAAGATACCTAGGAATAAACCTAACCAAAGAGACTAAGAATCTATACACAGAAAACTATAAAGTACTCATGAAAGAAATTGAGGAAGACACGAAGAAATGGAAAAATGTTCCAGGTTCCTGGATTGGAAGAATAAATATTGTGAAAATGTCTATGCTACCTAAAGCAATCTACACATTTAATGCAATTCCTAATAAAATACCATCCATTTTTTTTCAGAGAAATGGAACAAATAATCCTAAAATTTATATGAAACCAGAAAAGATCTTGAATAGCCAAAGGAATATTGAAAAAGAAAGCCAAAGTTGGTGGCATCAAAATTCCGGACTTCAAGCTCTATTACAAAGCTGTCATCATCAAGACAGCATGGTACTGGCACAAAAACACACATACATCAGTGGAACAGAATAGAGAGCCCAGAAATAGACACTCAACTCTATGGTCAACTAATCTTCAACAAAGCAGGAAAGAATGTCCAATGGAAAAAAGACAGCCTCTTCAATAAATGGTGTTGGGAAAATTGGACAGCCACATGCAGAATAATGAAATTGGATCATTTCCTTACACCACACACGAAAATAGACTCAAAATGGATGAAGGACCTCAATGTGAGAAAGGAATCCATCAAAATCCTTGAGGAGAACACAGGCAGCAACCTCTTCGACCTCAGCCGCAGCAACATCTTCCTAGGAACATCGCCAAAGGCAAGGGAATCAAGGGCAAAAATGAACTATTGGGATTTATCAAGATCAAAAGCTTTTGCACAGCAAAGGAAACAGTTAAAAAAACCAAAAGACAACTGACAGAATGGGAGAAGATATTTGCAAATGACATATCAGATAAAGGGCTAGTGTCCAAAATCTATAAAGAACTTAGCAAACTCAACACCCAAAGAACAAATAATCCAATCAAGAAATGGGCAGAGGACATGAACAGACATTTCTGCAAAGACGACATCCAGATGGCCAACAGACACATGAAAAAGTGCTCCACATCACTCGGCATCAGGGAAATACAAATCAAAACCACAATGAGATATCACCTCACACCAGTCAGAATGGCTAAAATTAACAAGTCAGGAAATGACAGATGCTGGCGAGGATGCGGAGAAAGGGGAACCCTCCTACACTGTTGGTGGGAATGCAAGCTGGTGCAACCACTCTGGAAAACAGCATGGAGGTTCCTCAAAAGGTTGAAAATAGAACTACCCTATGACCCAGCAATTGCACTGCTGGGTATTTACCCTAAAGATACAAACGTAGTGATCCGAAGGGGCACGTACACCTGAATGTTTATAACAGCAATGTCTACAATAGCCAAACTATGGAAAGAACCTAAATGTCCATCAACAGACGAATGGATAAAGAAGATGTGGTGTATATATACACAATGGAATACTATGCAGCCATTCAAAGAAATGAAATCTTGCCATTTGCAACGACGTGGATGGAACTAGAGGGTATCATGCTTAGCGAAGTAAGTCAATCGGAGAAAGACAACTATCATATGATCTCCCTGATATGAGGGAGAGGAGATGCAACATGGGGGGCTAAGGGGGTAGGAGAAGAATAAATGTAACAAGATGGGATTGGGAGGGAGACAAACCATAAGTGACTCTTAATCTCACAAAACAAACCGAGGGTTAATGGGGGGAGGGGGGTTGGGAGAGAGGGGTTAGGAGAGGGGGGGTGGGGTTATGGATATTGGGGAGGGCATGTGCTATGGTGAGTGCTGTGAAGTGTGTAAACCTGGCGATTCGTAGACCTGTACCCCTGGGGATAAAAATATATGTTTATAAAAAATAAAATTAAAAAAAATAAAAAAGGGCGCCTGGGTGGCTCATGGGTTAAGCCGCTGCCTTCGGCTCAGGTCATGATCTCAGGGTCCTGGGATCGAGTCCCACATCGGGCTCTCTGCTCAGCAAAAAAAATAAAAAAAAAAAAATAGAAGAGAGAAGGGATGCCTGGGTGGTTCAATCAATTAAGTGTCTGCCTTCAGCTCAGTTCATGATCTCAGGGTCCTGGAATCAAGCTCTGGGCATTGGGCTCCTTGCTCAGCTGAGCTTCCTTCTCTGCCTGTCTTTCCCCTTGCTTGTACTCTTGCTCTCTCTGGCAAATAAATAAATAAAATCTTAAAAAAAAAATAGAAGAGATGGGTGCCTGGCTGGTTCAGTTTGTAGAATATGTGACTCTTGATCTTGGAGTCATGAGTTTGAGCCTCATGTTGGGCATTGAGCTTACATAAAAAAATAAAATATTTTTTAAAAAAACAGGAGAAAACACATTACACACAATGAACAAAGATAATTTTGAGAGCAGAGTTATCATCAGAAGAAACACAAGCCAGGGGTGCCAGTTAAGCATCCAACTCTTGGTTGCAGCTCAGGTCATGATCTTGGGGATGTACCTGATCTTGGGGATGTGGGATTGTGCCCCACATCAGGTTCTATACTTAGCGTGGAGTCTGCTTCAGATTCTTCCTCTCTCCCCCTTTGTTCCTCCCTGCTCACTCTCTTTCTCTCTCAAATTAACAAAATCATTAAAGAAAAAAAAGAAGAAGAAGAAGCAGTAACACAAGTCAGAAGACAGTGGAACATCTTCCAAAAACTAAGTTGAAATAAAAACAAATATAAATACTGAAATAATGTTACAATAGACCTGCACTACGAAAACATTAACAGAAGACTTCAAAACAAAACTAAACTAAAAACAACAACAACAAAAAAACCCGAAATAGAAGCCTTCAGTCCATAAGAAAATGATAAAAGATGAAAATATGAATTTACACAAAGGAATGAAGAATGCTGGTAAATATGTAGAGGATTATGTGAGCTATTTTGCTTAATTTGTGTATTTCTTGAAATGATGTAAGATAAAAATATGAATTTACAAAAGAGAATGAAGACCACTGGTAAACACTGGGGAAATATATGACTATTTTGCTTCATTTCTAAATTTCTTAAAAAGATAATTTCACTTTAAATTTGTGCTGCACATAGTGACTTCCTTACTGAGTGTAGGAAAATGGAGAGATGGAGAGAAAATTACAGTTGAGAAATCTGGCAAATACTACTTTATCTAAGTGATCAAGTTCAACAAATATTCATAAACCTTGTTGATGTCCCTTGCATAACATCAGGAAAATAGCATTTTATTGTCTTCTTCCTTATAACCTATAATCCCAGTCTAATCATGAGAAAAATATCAGACAAGTTCCAATAAAGAGAAATCCTACAATATGGCTGAGCAGTACCCTTCAAAGCTGTCAAAATCATCAAAATCATCAAAATGAGAAAAGTCTAAGAGACTGTTACAGCAAAGAGGACACATGGCAAATAAATATAATGGGTTATCCTGGATGGCAACCTGGAACAACAAAAGTATATTAGGTAAAAATTAAGGAATTCTACCCAAAAAAAGTATGGAATTTAGTTAATAATAACATAACAATCTTGGTTAATTAGTCGTAACAAACCTACTATACTAATGCAAGATAATAATAGGGGAAGTTATATGAGTGGAATTGGAAGGTATATAGAAATTCTCTATACTATCTGATTGATTTTGCTATAAATTAAAAACTATTTTGAACAATAAAATCTATAAAAAATGTAATTGTTTAAAACCAAAAAAATAACAAATAATATGGAATTTACATATGCAAGTAAATGTAAAACAACAAAAGAACAAATATCAGGAAGGAAGGGATAGAAGCATACTTGTAAGGTTTTTCTATTATATACAAAGTGGCATAATATGACTTGAAGATAGACTCAAAAAAGTTAAAGGTTTACACTAGAACACCTGAAGTAATCATTAGAAAATAATGTAAAGAGTTAGAGCTGATAATCAAAGTGAGTTAAATTAAATCATAAAGTACACTCAATCCAAAAAAGGGCAGAAAACTGAACAAATAAAAAAATGAACAGGCATATGGGAAATTTTTTTTTAAGATTTTATTTATTTCTTTGACAGAGACAGATCACAAGTAGGCAGAGAGGCAGGCAGAGAGAGAGGGCGAAGCAGGCTCCCTGCCGAGCAGAGAGCCCAACACGGTGTTTGATCCCAGGACCCTGAGATCATGACCTGAGCCGAAGGCAGAGGCTTTAACCCACTGAGCCACCCAGGCGCTCCAGGAATATGGGAAATTTAAACACAAAACTATGAATAATCACATTTAAATTAAATGATCTCAATACCCCAAATAAAAAGCAAAGGTTATTTGCATATATTAAAAAAAAAAGAACCAACTATGTGGAGTCTAAAGAGAACTATTTTTTTTTTAAGATTTTATTCATTTATTTGACAGAAAGAGATCATAAGCAGGCAGAGAGGCAGGCAGAGAGAGAGAGGGAAGCAGGCTCCCTGCTGAGCAGAGAGCCCGATGCGGGGCTTGATCCCAGGACCCTGAGATCATGACCCAAGCCAAAGGCAGCAGCTTAACCCACTGAGCCACCCAGGCACCCCTAAAGAGAACTATTTTTAAAATGGGCACAAGTCATGTAAATTTAAAAGGATTAAAATATATATACCTTTTCAGACTAATCAAGGAAAGCTGAGACAGCTGAGTAACATCAAAGTCAATTTCTGAGCAAAAATATTAGCAGGGATGGGTAGGATTGCTTTATAATATAGTAGTTTAATTCATCAAAAGAACATTGTAACTTTAAACCCTCATGCACCTAACAGCACATCAAAATACATGTAGCAAAAATTGCTAGTTTAAGGAGAAATACACAAATACTATTCATATTCCTGTTGAGATGATTTATATTCCTTGAGATAATTTATAAAGTGAGTAAAAATTCATTAAGGATATAGAAGATTTGAACACCATCACCTATACTGACCCAATTGTCATTTAGAGAAAATTCCACCCAACAATAACCGAAAATACATTCTTTTCAGTGGCACACAAAATATTCCCCAAGATTGACCTTGTGTGGGCCATCAAACAAGTCTTTATAACTATAAAATGATTCAAAATATGTAAAGTATGTTCTCTGAAAACAATGGTATTAACTTAATAATAAAATAATAAAATATCTGGAAAAGCTCAAAAATACAAGGAGGCTAAATAATATGCTATTACATAACCCATAGGTTAAAGAAGAAAATCAAAATGGAAATTAGAATTTATTTTGAGCCAAAGGAAAATAATTAGACTGCATATGAAAATGCAGACGGTTTAGTTAATGCAGTCCTTAAAGGAAAATTTATAGCACTTAGGATATACAGTAAAAAAAAAAAAAAAAAAAAAAAAAAAGTAAAGCCTCAAGTTAATGACCTCACTTTCTACTTGCGTGAACTAGGGAAGAAAGAAAATTAAACCCAAAGAAAGCAGAAGAAAGGAAGTAATATATTCAGAGTACAACTCCACAAGTCAGCAAATAAATTCAAATTGAAAACTTTTGTAAATGATGGATTGTTGTCATTATCTGAACGGTGGAGATTTTTCAGGGCATTTATGTATGTCAAAACTCATTTAATTATTTACTTACAATATGTACAATTTTATGTCAGTTTCACATCAATAAAGATCATTTAAAGACAATACATCATTCTGAGTTCAGAAACCTTTTCCTTCAATATTTTAGTATTTCTTTTACCACATTACCATGTAATGTTTCTGTGAAGAAGTCTAAAGTTAATTCAATTCTTGACTATTTTTAGGTGATATTCTTACTCTGGATGTTTTGTATGTCAGTAGATTCCCTACAGGTGTCTCACAATTCTACATGCATAGATGTTCTTTGTTTCAGGTTATCATTTTAAGGGTGATATAGTGAACAGCCTTGAAAAATGGATAGAGTGCTTCCTATGGGGCAAAATGTGGGCATGCTTCCCTTATATTATAAAAGATCCAAGTTCCCTTCTATTAGGGTAATAGATAGAGTGCTTCCTATGGGGCTAAAGGTGGGCATGCTTACCTCATATAATAAAAGATCCAAGTTCCCTTCTATTAGGGTTTCTCCTCTATGTTACAACTCCCCACATTCAAGCATTCATCTGGGTCAACCTGCAGCACTCCCGTTAGACTGATGGCCAAGATGTGACAAGAATAACAAAAATGTTATTTTTGTTTCTGACCCAGCAGTCTCTATCTATCTCCAGCCTTCAGGAAAATGTTACCATGCTAACTTGTTTCTAAGTAGTGTCTCAGACTTAATAGCTCTAGTTACAGTTTTCTATATTCTAAAGCAATCCAATGTCAAATCCACAAATTTTCTGTGTTACAGCTTTTGGGCTCTTTGAGTCTGGAGTTTTTCCACCTTTTTCTAGTCTGCAAAATGTATCTCCACTAATTGTAAATATTTCCTCCTATCCATATTTCTTTTTGATGTGTGCTAGGATGACTATTATTCAAATATTGGCAATCCTGTATCTGTCCTCCCTATTAAATTTTCTTTCACATTTTCTATTTTTTTTATTTTAGATGGATTTTATTTTATTTTGGATGGATACCTTATATAAGAACTTCTAAAAACAGTCTTCTAATCTGCTAATTCATCCTTTAGTCACAACTTTCCACTCTGTATTCCATCTTCTGTGTTCTTTATATCAACTCATATTTTCCATACATAATATTCCTATTTGATTGCTTCATAATGATATCTTGTTCTTATTTTACTTTACAAGTATCTTCCTTTATGTTTGTATTAGGCTTCACCAAATATTCTGAGTCTGGCAAGTCAAACATGCATGGCAGGCCAGCCGGCTGGAAATTCCCATGAACACTGAGGTTGCACTCTTGAGTATGTCTAAAGGCAGTCTAGAGGCAAAATCCTTTCCCTTTGAGGAACTGGCATCTTTTCTCTTGAGATCTTCAACTGATTGGATGAGACCCACCCAACTGTGGAGAATAATCTGTTTTACTCAAAGTCTACTGATTAAAATGCTAATCAGGGCGCCTGGGTGGCTCAGTGGGTTAAGCCGCTGCCTTCGGCTCAGGTCATGATCTCAGGGTCCTGGGATCGAGTCCCGCATCGGGCTCTCTGCTCAGCGGGGAGCCTGCTTCCTCCTCTCTCTCTCTGCTTGCCTCTCTGTCTACTTGTGATCTCTCTCTGTCAAATAAATAAATAAAATCTTTAAAAAAAAATAAAATGCTAATCACATCTAAAAAATACCTTCATATGTAGATCACTTTTGATCAAGCAACTGGGCACCACAGCCTATGCCAAATTAACCCATACAATCTCTACAATCTCTCTGGCTTGGTAGATAGACAGATAGATAGATAGATAGATAGATAGATAGATAGATAGATAGATAATATCCATGCTTATCCAATGTCCTGTTGAAATTATTGACACATAGTTATATATAACATATATATTTTTTTCTTTTTATGTCTAATTCTTTGCTGAGTTCCATCACCTCATTTTGGAGTTTTCTTATTTTTATTCTGAATAATTATTTTTTTCTTTTATATTTTATCATCCTCCTAAGTGTTATTTTTTGTCTTGCTTTGAAATAGCTTTTTTTATTTTTTAATTTGTTCTTTCTGGCATGCTTTCATTGTCTGTGGAGATATTTTCTTTAGAAGAATATTTTCTATGCTTTATTATTCCCTTTTCTTATGATAATTTAGTGTGGGACTTGACCTTAATTTTTCGCTTTAACTCAGGTTAACGTGAGTTTGTTTTTCTGAAATTCAAAGTGAGTTGCTCAATTAGAAGGCATAGTTCAGAAGTTAGAATAGCTCTTTGTAAAGCTTTTCAATTTTTTAGTGTTCATGTAGTGTTAAAAAATTCAACGTCTTGCTTTCTGGAATGATCTGGTTCTCTTTCTTTCTCTTATTTACATCAAATCCACCTCTGTCTTTTCTTCTCATTTTGATTGTACTCCCTTCAATTTCTCATTAATGTGGGAACTGTCCTGGAAGGAAGACCTATATGGTCAATTTGAAAGTTCACATTTTCAATTTACCTGATACTGAATTGGAAAAAACCTTCCCAAGCTCAACTGCTATTCTCATATTAGCTTGTGATACCTTCCTGTGAATCGTTTTTGGTTGGTTGAGAATTTTTCTTCTACCAAATAGGTCAGATAGAGTATTTTCCCCTCTGCTTCTCCCCACAAAGATGGTCATAAAATGTAGGTATTTGGGCTCTTGATGGCTTATTCCCACCTGTTTTTATATAGGGTTCTGTAAGGATATCCTATCATCTAGTTTTATTATAAATGTTGTGTGAGTGTGTATGTACACATTTGTGTGTAGGTGTTTTCCTATCTAGTTAATCTGTATGATGTATCAAGGCAATTAATATGGGGAAATGTTCATATGGAGTGTTTTAAGTACAAAGTCGGAAATGGGAAATGAGTAAGAAAGAGAATTAATAACAGACCTTAAAATTCTAATTCTATGACCTGTGAGAAGAAAAATGTTTTCCACTTGATGGCGTTCCAAGAAAGCCTATATTCTTAAAACAAATAGAGTATTATTTTTATATAATACTTATAGATAACATATATGATTTTAATATTATTTTAATATTTTTTCATATGATATATACGTTATATATAATAATGTATATAATTTTGTTTTATATATAAATATAAATACTATTTATATACATAAAGATGAAAAAGGAAGTTCAGATCACTGATTTCATAGGGGAATTTGCTTATGTGATTCTGAGAGTACCTAACAGCACAGCATTTACGAAAGCAGGAGAGATCAGGGAACGAGTGAGAATAGAAAATATGCAAAGTAATAGTGAAGTAGATAAGCACTGATGCAGAAATATTTTCTGGAGTAAGTGGACAGCTTGTGTTAACAAAAATCAATGAAGATATAGGTATTACAGACATTTCTGGATCATGAAACATGAGGCTATCTTGATTCATCCAAGCCAAATCCTTTAACATGGTATTATGACATTTGTGAGACACAAAACAAAGACTTCAGGTCTATTCTTATTGCTAATAGTCAGATTTGTCTGCAGACATCACAATCTTTGCCCTTCATTCAGTCTAGTAGAGTCAGAGATATTCTAAACTCTAGAGCTGTGAGAAGTGCAGACACGTCCCGGATCCATATGTTGTCCACAAACACGTCCACCCTCTATGGGAATATAAACCTTTTACAATTGCTCACTATACAAAATGGATTTCTGATATAAATACTCAACATTTTCAAATGCTCCAAATTCTCCTTAAGTATTGAGATGTTAGATGATTAGGTCTACATAACTCTTTGTTTGCCTCCAGTTCATTCTGTAACAATGTAGAAAATAATTTATGAAGGCCTTTTTGGTCTGTTTTCTTGGATCTAATTCTCTTCTTCAGAAATTTGAGTTCTAGGTTCTGCATCCATTTTTGCTGCCATGAACATTTTCAAACACACTGCTAGAACAGGGGACATGATACATCCAATTTCTTTGGCATGAACAGAACCTTCTTGATTGGAACTAGAATTAAATTTTACAGTGACATAACCCTTCTTTGATAATGTCCTCAAATTACTCTAGCAGGATCTGCTCATGTAAATTATGGTTTTACCATTTAGTGTCTTCTCATTTGATAGCATGTAAGCTACATAGGGGCATTTAAAAGAATACCCAGTGATAAGTATGTATATACGTATAGGTTGATGGTTCCTTAGATACAAGATTTGTTTTAGACCTCAGGTTTATAAAACACCTTCCTGAAGATTAACCTTGAACACTGTTTTTCAACAACAAAGAAATACTATTTTTCAACTACACTGATGGGTGAAGATGATCTATACACATTATGGGAAGACGGATTTGTGCCTATCATTTCCTGGTTGGGTCAGAGTCTTGGGGTGTGTGTGCGTGTGTGTGTGTGTTTCTGCTTTGTTTTGTTGTCAGTATTATTGTTTCTACCTTCCTCCCTTGATTATCCAAAGAACAGAAAATACACCCACATGCTGTTTGCCCATAACAGATTTCTTGGTGTTTGTTTATCACTGCACTGCAACTATGGGCTGGTAGCATAAGACAAGTAGAGCCATTCAGTCTTTTTCTTTCCTGCACTTGCTTTTCAGCCCCTCTGAGTAGAAAGAGTGGTGGTAGCAAAATTAAGCAGTGGAAACTCAATACAGAAAGGCCTCCTAGGTGAAGTGCAAGTTGCAATAACTTTATCATCAGGGAATTCTCTCCAAATTCTGTTCTGTTGAAACTTTAAGTCCAAGTCAAATAGATAACTGTAAATTTACAGAGCACAACACAGAACAGAATGAACTTTGGCATGCGCTTCAGATTAAATTTAAAATCTTTTTTTTTGCTCTCCTGAAGTAACTGGAACATGCAAAATATAGAAAATTTTTCTGCGTGAGAAGATGGGTTTCTACCCTTAATAGCTTATCTACCTTAATAGCTTATTTATCTAACAGTATATTGAATGTTCATTAAATATATAAATACATAATATCTGTCTATATTTATATCTATCTCTCTATCTAATAGTAAGATGCCCAGGATTTGTATTAGAAATGCTGGATGACTAGGGGGAAAAAAAAAGTCTTTTTGGAAAAATGAATGAATTCTGAGTAGATTCCAGTTACTTGCAGCTGAAGAAATTTGAACGACCTTTGTCATTTGCTAGTTTTAAGGGAAACTGAGACTACATAAATGAATAAACATTAAGTCCTCAAGTTTTATTTGAGACACTCACATTGCTCAACTGGCTCATGTGATCATCAATTTGAATTTAAATAAGGGAAGATTAAGCTCTTTACATTATTTTCCAAGTTTTAATTTTATGATAGCCCTCCATCTTATTTTTCTTCTTATTTTTTCTTAATAAAATTACAACAAAAATTATATTGTTAGGAAAATATCTTGAGACTAATAGCTTCAGATAAGATTGTAAAAACTAGAACTCTGAATGAAAGCTTAAGGATTAAAAATATAAATATATTTGTTTCCCTTTCTTCCTCTGCCTCCCCAATTTTCATTTGTGAAATAGACTAAGGCAATGATATTTTCCTGAAATTATTTAAATGTAGGGCATTTTGCTACCATAAATAATTGAATAATTGTTGAATAATTCTATCATCTTTGACACTAGTAATCAGCCTAGGAAATATTTCCTTAGCAGCCATAGAGAAAGCTTTCTGTTGTGTTTTGTTTTTGAAAATGACATTTATGTGATAGATAATGAGAGGCATCAGCCCACATATACCCATCGGTGTTTGGACCACATTATAAATGAGTACAAAAAGTAAAAAATTCATGTGAGGAAGCAAAATAAAAATATTTTTAGATAAATCAACTGCTCTCCTAATGATACTGAGTGCTTACAGTATAGAGGGCATTCTTCTAAGTGTTGGGTATATAAGGGTAAATATGATAAACAAAAATCTCTGGTTCCATGGAACTCTGTTCTAAAAAAATATAAAGTACTGCATATATGTAAGTCTTAGATATGAAGTTTGACACCAGGATATAACAGCAACAACCTTCTGCATTTCCGATAATATCCGATGTGTTATATTACAAATAAAGATCTTATAATTTATTGAATTCTTCAGTTACTCAGCTTAGGTTTATGGTAAACCCAGTACTAGAGAGAAAGATATGTGGAAGTGGACAAGGTTAGCACAGTACTTCCTCTTGGCCCACTACAGAAGACCAAATAAACAATTAAAATAGGAGGAGTCAAGAGAAATATGAAGGGTGCCCCAGGATTCATACAGGTGAACTTATCTTAAATGAAGCTCCAGATATCTCTACCAGTAAGTTACACTTAATCAGAGACTTAGAGCTAGAGATATTTCAGTAAAGAAGAGAGTTTCTAAGAGTATTGAGGTGGACTATGTTTGGTGTGGAAAGTTATAAAGAAACAAAAGTATGTAACTTTCCATTAACAGTAAGACAATGAAAAGCCATTTTCGGTTGCATAACTGTAGATCATTCCCACTCTAGTATCCCTAAACTAATAACATGTCATCCTATAGTCACAGGTATGAAGGAAGGGTTGAAAGAGATCTAAGGAAAGCTTAAATCATGAAAGTAAGTGCCGAGATAAAAATATCTAATAACTCACCACAGTGAATAGAAAAACAAAATTTTGAAAAATTTTAATAATTTATCCCCCTAAGACATTCAAGAGATTATCTCATGGGTAAATAAGACTATATAGCAAAAAGGAATATCAAAGAATAAAAAAAATCAAAAATAAGAAAATTCAGAATGCAAAATATAGTTCAATACAAAACATACAAAAATATAATGTCCAGAATTTAATGCCAAAGGAATGATTTAGAAGATAATTTTAAGATAATTTTGTTTCTTTCCCATAATATGGCTGTTATTTAGAATAAATCCAAGTGTCCATTTGCCCATTTGTATGATATAAATTATAAAGCCAAAGAATATAAATTAATTAGAAATACATTATCAAATATACAACAGATGATTAAAGGCAAAGAAACCTTACCTAAATTGAAGATGCACTATTGAATGGGACTACTAAATTCTAAGAACATAAATTAAAAATAAATCCATACATTAAAGTGGAATTTAAAGATATCAATGAAAATGCAAAAAAAAAAAAAAAAAAAAACCTATACACTTTCTAAAAAATAGAAGGAATCCTACCTAGGAATATAGGCAACAGGTACATGATTTGTTATGATGTCAAATTCAGCTGCTTCATTGCATGTATGAATCAAGCAAAGCCAGAGTCACAAAGGTTGCTGGTTCAGATCTGAAAGTTACTAGCAGTGCCTTCGCATATTGAAAAGCTCACCTTCAGAGAACAATTAGACTATTTGATATTACCACCACAAAATGCCACATTGAATTGGTCTGAAGACACCAACAAACAAATTTAATGCATGGATGAATTTGGTAAATAAGCACTAAGGACTCAAAACAAAGTTTTAGCTTTCCAAAGACTATTGCTGAACACCTCACTATACTCAGGCAAATTGGACTTCAGTCAATTAATACAGCAGTTACATAGGTGGTTTGTTATTGCATAAAAAGAAGGTATACTTTTTTAAAATTATTTTTATTGACATATAATGTATTATTTGTCCAGGGGTACATGTCTGTGAATCATCAGCCTTACACATTCCACAGCACTCACCATAAAACATACCCTCCCTCATGTCCATAACCCCACCACCCTCTCCTTACCCTCCCACCCCCCAGAAACCATCAGTTTGTTTGTGAGATTAAGAGTATCTTATGGTTTGTCTCAGATGAATTGGGAGGTATACCTTTTATCTTTGTTTGAAAATGTTTACATTTGTGTCCAATAATGGTAGCCCTCAGAGAAAGATTGCATACTAACATACTAGCATAATGTGGTTATTCTTTAGTTCTAAGATAGTACACACATTGCTAGTGCCATGTCATTATTCATTTATAATACAGTCATGTATTATCTTCGAGAATATATCTTAAGAGAGTTAGCTCATCTTAAGCATTTAATGACCATTGCCATATTTCAATGAAATACCTATCCCTTATAGAAGACTGGACAAGAAATCAGGAGACAGGGGCGCCTGGGTGGCTCAGTGGGTTAAGCCGCTGCCTTCGGCTCAGGTCATGATCCCAGGTCCTGGGTTCAAGCCCCACATCGGGCTTTCTGCTCAGCGGGGAGCCTGCTTCCTCCTCTCTCTCTGCCTGCCTCTCTGCCTACTTGTGATTTCTCTCTGTCAAATAAATAAATAAAATCTTTAAAAAAAAAGAAATCAGGAGACATTTTTTTTTAATACAGGAAGTATTGCTAAACATAATGTTTAGTCTCAGGGAGTCTTCACTTGCCTCTTGTTTCCTGATATGATAAATAGAAATATGATGAGATTCTATAAGTGACAAATTATCTAAAAAAATTCACAGAACTTAAAGAAGCTCTTCATGTTAAAAGAGACAGGGATCTTTTCCAAGCTACTTTAAGAAATGGAAGAGGAATAATTGTTACAAGGGTTCATACTGTCAGGACCTGAAGAGTCGACAGAAATGAAGTAGGATGTCAATAAGAGGAACTCTTTCCCTTTTTTCTTATATGCATGATCTTGTCTAATGACATTTTTATTTCTCCATTAATGTTTGGCGCTTCTTCTCTCTTCTAATCAGTTTCATCATTTCTTTCTCACAACTTCACCTCTGCATTATCATTGTGTCCTTAATACTCCTGACTTCTTTTCATGAAGTTACAGCTTAAATTTCCACTCACTGATTTGTTCCCCAATTCATAGTCACTAGAGTTAATATATCATTAGCCAGTCTGACTCTTTTCAGGAAGACCACATAAAAATAACTTGTCTACCCTTGTATAAGGTGTCCACTCTGGGTAGATTGAATTGAGTTAGTAGAATGGGTTCATGTGGAGAAAAACATGCTCCTTGAAGGCACCATGGAACCTGGAAAGCGCAACATCCCAAAAAAGTAATGGCAGACACTAACTGAAATCTCTAATAGAAATATCACACTTTGGGGACGCCTGGGTGGCTCAGTTGGTTAAGCAGCTGCCTTCGGCTCAGGTCATGATTCCAGCATCCTGGGATCGAGTCCCGCATCGGGCTCCTTGCTCAGCAGAAGCCTGCTTCTCCCTCTGCCTCTGCCTGCCATTCTGTCTGCCTGTGCTTGCTCTCTCTCCCTCTCTCTCTCTGACAAATAAATAAAATCTTTAAAAAAAAAAAAAAGAAATATCACACTTTCAATAAAAGTATTAAACTGATTAGAGTTGACAGTTTTCTCAATCTTGGTGAAATAGAGGGAGGAATTTTGAGGTTTTTGAGCAACTCCAGTAAGCTTCCTGTAGGTAACAAAATGTGGCAATCTCTTTCGAAAACTTTCTCCTCTTCTCAAATCTCACTTCCTAACACATTGCTTAGCACATGGTTTACACTGAAGAAATACTTGTTTAATATCTGCTTTGCCATTAAACCTTCCAAGCATAGCTCCTTATTTTATTGTTAAACAATGGTACTTCAAAACTCTATTTTTTTCCCTACCTAAAGTCAATGAAAATGATGGTTAAATCTGAAGAAGAACTTAAGGAAAAATTCCATGTGATTATTTAAACATTTTCTCCCCCATCTCTAATGTGCATAGCCTAAGATATATATCAATTGGCCAAAGAGCTATTCATAAGTGCTTTCATAGAATTATAAGCCTAAATCTAAGGAAGGAAGGAATGAAGGAAGGAGGAAAGGGACGAAGGAGAGAATGAAGGGAGGGAGGAAAAGAGCAACAAAAGGGAAAAAAAATAGAGGTTTTTTTGTTTTTTTTTTTCTCCCTTGAACCAACCTATCCTTATCTGCAGAGGTTGAATTATATAAAGATTCCCTGTAGAGATCATTAGAGACTTTCTGGATTTTTGGTCTCCTACTTTCTGTCTTCCTACATATTCTAATAGCTAACACCTGAAGGTTGAAAAGACTTTTCTATTAATGTAACTTTTCTCCTCTAAGATGTCTGAATGTAAATTGACCACCTTCTGATTCCTTATGTGAATTTTTTTTTTTTTTTCCTTAACCGGTAGTATATGTTTGGGGAGAAAAAAAGTCTATAATTTCTAGAGGAATTTTTCTGGAGGTAGATATTCTTTTTCTTTTTCTTTCTTTTTTTTTTTTTTTAAAGATTTTATTTATTTGACAGAGAGAGACACAGTGAGAACACAAGCAGCGGGAGTGGGAGAGGGAGAAGCAGGCTTCCTGCTGCCCAGGGAGCTCTATCCCAGGACCCTGGGATCAGTACCTGAGGCCAAGACATATGCTTAATGACTGAGCCACCCAGGTGCCCCAGCAGGTAGATACTCTTAATAGCTTTTCACTTGGAACAGTTTCTGAAAAAGAACTAAATATGTGGGCATATATTTGGGGCATCTATATTTGAAAATCACTTGGATTACTTTAGAATTTGTTTACATGCCTAAATCATCAATATTTTTTGAAAGCTTATTATCAGTTGAACCTAGGAAACCCATGAAAATGAATGTCATAATAAATCAAAATCAACTCATATACATGCTATTGTTTTTTAAAGTACTAAATATAATTTATGAACTTAAGGAAGAAAATTGGTTCTTTACACAGATTTGTGGATTGTAACATTAAGAATGACACAACATTCAACAAAATGTAGGAGAAAATGAGGGTGAGATCATTAATCACTATGAAAAATTCTATTACTTAAATATTCTAAAATTTGCCAATTTTAAAAAATGAATATTGAGCTCTAGGTCTATCTAAAATGAACTCAGTATGATACCTGTGGAAAACATAAATTAAAAGAATATTTCCAGTACAGCTGGAATAATTCATAGCCTGAGTGATCAAATAACAGAATTGCCAGATGTTTATCATATCACAGTAGCAGGCATTTAAACTTGAATATTAATAGCTATAATTTTCTGAGCCCTCATCATGTGCAGCAATTAGATTAAGTGCTTTATAGTGTGCCATGCTTTGAATCCTCATAATAGTTCTAAAAGCTAGGTGTGCTGATCATTGGGTTGAAAAATACAGAATCTATTCTAACTACAATACGAGGAAGGCTGAGCTTCCCCAGAAAATTCACAAGGTCTGTGGGACCCACTCAAGTGGACTTCCATTACTAACCCCGGAATCAGTCTGCCTCCACCATTATAATCCACCATTGCTGGCACAACGGATGCATGTTCTATGAGCAGCTCAATTCCAAATCAATGCCTTTCATGAATTTATCTGTTGGCAGAGTTAATTTTGATTACTCTTGCTACAAGGAAAGCTAAAACAACATTTATAATTTTTTTAACATTTACTTATTATTTTGTTTCACCTTACTCCAGGGTGGTAAGATTCACAGAGCCAAGAAACACTGAAATTGTTAGAATGTGGAAAAAGATTTTATCAGCCAAAAATAACAGATGTGGACCAGCACTGGTATTAAAACTAGCATTCTTTAATATAAGAAAACAGAATCAGAGGCTAAGTAATTGAACCAAATCACACTATTTTGTTTGGCTTACCTTTTTAACTAGTCATACCCCTGCTTGCATAAGAGCCTTGAAGGAATAAATTTATACAACACCAAAGTGAAGTTGATATAAATGTAATTTTAAATAAAATATTTTTTCTGTGTTAAGAACTTGATTAGGTTTTCAAAATACAAATGGATGGGTGACACTCAAAATAAGGCAATATGTGGAAAAAGAATGCAGTGTGGTGTTGAGATGAAAAGCAAGGAATCTGGAATCGAACTTCCTGGAGTCCAGCCTTTTTTTTTTTTTTTTTTTTTTGGCTTTATTTGTTAGATTACCTTGGATAAATTACCTAGACATTTTGTTCCTCAATTTCCTCATCCACAAAATGGGAAATAAAATAGCAATTGCACAATAGAGAATTTTTAATAAAAATATCACCTATACAAACATTTATAACATTTTTTGACATGTGGTAAGTGTTAAGTAAATTCCGCCTCTTATGGATAGAGTGTCAGATGTAGTGGGGTGAAGTGGGGTTTAAGATGAAACAAATCATCTTAAGTGTAGATGGTAAGAGTGTACTTTCTGAATAGAGTTTAAAAAGCATTACTAAAACCAACTAGACATCAATCTGCCTTGGAATATGTTCTTTCCTATGACTTAAGAACCTCATTGCCAGCACTTTGTGTATTAAGTTTCCTACTTTTTCAAATTAATTTCAAAAGTTACCCTCCTGTTAGCCTTGACATCAGTGGACAGATAAAGGTTTGTTTTCTGTCACTATATAACCATGTATCTTATAGGCACTCCTCCTTAAAGTATTTACTGTGTTGCCTTGAAATTACACAATTGTTGATTTATTTTATCAGTGATGCAATGATCTATATAATCCTTGTCAATGTATCCTTGCTCCTAACACAACGCCTGGGGCATGGTAAGTGCAGAACAAACATTTGCTGGAGAAATGAATGAACCAATGAATAAACCAGTCAATGGAAGAATCATCTCAATTTACAACCTGAACTTAAGCTCCTATACCAAACAGATAACAGCATGTTGTAGTGAAAAAAAAAAAATTGCCAAAGTTCTGATTTTGACATACTAGCCATAAGAGCACAAGAAAGTTACTGACTCTTTTGGATTGTCTGTTTCCTCATCTCTGAACAAATACAAGAAAAAATTATCATCTCAAAATGTTATGAGAAGTAAATAAGATAAAATATATTTATGACTTGGTAGGCTGTAAAGGACTATGCAGATGTTAGTGGTCACATTGAAAGTGAGTAAATTATAAGAGAATGTATTATAACTGTTAGTGATAACTACAAATGGTGAATAGTATATCCATATTGTAAGCCTCTGAGCTATATTAAACAAAATTAGTTAAAAGATGTCTGAAATCAAGAAATCATTATTTAGGAGAGAATATATTCATCAGGACTTTGAATCTAATTGAAAGTTACCAAAATGACAAATATGATTTTTTTCTCTCCCATGGAAGAATTCAAGGCTGCTGAAGTGTTGCTGTTCCGTACACTAACAGATGAAATTAATCAAATATACATTATCTTCCCTATTGTCACTGTTCACAACAAAAAATCTTGACTATATTGAGAAGCTTTCCATGGATCATGGTTTTAATTAATATTTTGTTTCCAGAGAAGATGCAACAGGCGATTTTTAGGTAAAGCATTCTTTTTGACCTATAATTGATGAGATACTTCATTTTAAAAAGTAAATAGGAATATAAAAGTACTCTTCCTTAAGTATTAGTTATATATAACTCACTAATACTTTTATCATACTATCTATCCACTATGTGTATGTGTGTGTATCCATTTCATTGACATATGTTATTACAACTTATTTCTAGTGTGCATTTTTCCTTCCTTGTAGTGGCAGATTATTTTCATTAAATGGAGCGTGAAAAATTAAGAGACGCTCCAATCCAATTAGATCTTCTATTTTCTGTTGTGTTTCTAATGACAAATATATACTACTTGTGTTCTTTCAATATCCTCAAGGGGATTCAAAAAATAATCCTAAATATATTTGATATCTCATACCTTTCTCCTTCATTTGTTCACATATATGGCAATTTCAGCTTATTTTTCTTTTACATATATCTAGTATTCTTAGGAGAAAATTAAATAAGAGAAAATTACAGGTTTGTAGGAAGTTTTCTCATTTTTGCTTCTTCTGCTTCTTTTAGGACACAGTGGGCTTTATGTTTAAGCCTGGTGTTTAATGAAATCAAATCTATTTAGTCCTGACTGCTCAGTCTTTACCATCTGAGGACTTTAGAAAAGGGTTGCATTTATCATCAGAATTAAAAAAAAAAAAAAAAGACATAGCTGGCCTCTTGTTCTGAAAAGTTCTCTGGTGTTGGGCGGTGGTTTGCTCAGAAGAAGCAGACATGAAAATGGAGGGAAGTAGGCTGTTCACACTTGTTTTACCAATCCATCAAAGGAAATATTACCAATCCTTCAATGTCTATGGTCCTCTCTAGTAAAATGTGCATTCTACAACTTAATGAAATGGAGAAAAAAGTTATTAAACACATGTGACAAAATTACTATTTATAGAAAGGGAATTAAAAAACCTGTTTTCCCATGATAATTCAGAATTTGTAGAATAATCATGCTTGTTATGAAAATCCCTACTGAAATAGGAAAAGCAAATCCTTGTACCCACACACTGATTACTACAGCATGGTTGGTTACTATACATCCAAAACAAACAAACACAGACAATCTCCATAGATGGATAATGTAAAACCAAGGGCAATAAATGGTTTCCATGCAACAGAAACTTGGTTTCCATTGGGAAGTTAAGAATTATATAACTAAGGCAAGGTTTATGAGGTCAAACATGATAGAAAAATCTGCATATATTTAGCTACCCACTAGTATCAAAAGTATTACATATTAATGCTTGAAATATGGTGCTTAGCAGAATGATTAATATGTGCCCCTAAATGTGGTATTACCTATTATGTATAGATAACTATATACACACACATACCGCTCAGTGTGTAGCTTTATATATCAAATGACATACAAATAGTATATATAGCAGTAAAACACAGTTTTTTTCTAAATTCATGTATCCATAGTGGTTACTAGAGAAATGTTAAAAATTTTTGGGTTTCCTTAAAAGTTTAGGTTAGCTTTCTGTAGTGAAATGTGTCTACCTCTCTCTCTCCTAAAACGTGCTGAATAACACCATCTGAAAGGACCTTTGAATATTGAATCATTGTTTTATCTAGCTGAATGTATCTTCTGCCCTAAATTGTGGTCAAATTGGTTATTTTTTCCCTCTTCTACATAGAAAAGGGTGGAAGTGACAAATGTGACAGGTGATTCAACTGTCTTATTTTCTTACTGGCACACTTATTTAAGTACTTAGAGATCTTGGGCAATAAACGTATCTAAGTTCAGGTAAAACTCTTAACTTGAAAGACTTTGAGGTTTCATGCAAACAGACTCTTGCCTATTTTAAAAAAAAAAAATGATGAAATGGGGTGAGGATGTGCAGTGTGTCTTAAAGACCTAATTCCTTCATTATATTAAGGATTTCTCTAACACATGATATTTGAATTATTGGTATTAATTGGACAGATCTTATGAGTAAATAAATTAAGCCATCTTTTCCACATTATCTGAAAATATAATCACTGACTTTTTAGTCTTTTCTCCTTTACGTCCCACTATCTTTATTAGACCTTTATAAAAATGCAAATGCCTTTGGTAGAGATTGTGGCTTAGATAAATTTCCATCTGTGATCCTTAACCATGTAAGACTGTGAAAGGGAGGAGTTGGACAAAATTGGGCAATTCATAACTAGAACGGATGTAGAGGTGTGAGCAGAGGTGGATGGAGAAACCCAGGGATAAAGTGTTTTGGAGTAGCTGAAGAAAAGAAGATTTGGGAAATTGAGTCAAAGACAGACCCTGTGGAATTTTAAATGTTTAGCCAGTATTAGCATCAGTTTTGCCAAGTGAACTTAATGTGGTGTGGCCTTAGTCCATCTATTTTAAGTTTGGAAAAAAACTTGTCATCTCTAAAATAAATAAACAAGCAACAACAAAAAAACTCAGGTAAATATACTTCATCTAAATCTAGTAGACAGGGCGCCTGGGTGGCTCAGTGGGTTAAGCCGCTGCCTTCGGCTCAGGTCATGATCTCAGGGTCCTGGGATCGAGTCCCGCATCGGGCTCTCTGCTTGACAGGGAGCCTGCTTCCCTCTCTCTCTCTCTCTCTCCGCCTGCCTGCCTCTCTGTCTACTTGTGATGTCTCTCTGTCAAATAAATAATAAATAAAATCTTTAAAAAAAAATAAATAAATCTAGTAGACATGGTTATGAGATGTCATACTACAAGAAAAAAAGTTTACTGATCTTTTTTCCTTATGTGGTGGTTTTTGGATGAGAAGAAATAGGGAACTTTTGAAATGAGAAGTCAATATAAAATTCTGGTATCAAGGAATAGAAATGGATTCACATTATTCCATTATTTAAATGCCTCAAGACAACATATTACTTGGCAAGAATTTTCTGCTAAGATGCTGGAGAGGAATTTTGTTGTGTTTCACTCACCCTGAAGTCAAAACATCTGGAATCAAGTCCTGACTCTGTCACTTACTATTTCTTTTATTAGAAGCAACTTCTTATTTCAACTGACCCACAGTTTCCTTATCTGTAAAAGCAGAGTGCCAAGGGGATAACTAATTATAAAAGATAATGTGAATGTAAACTGCTCTGGAAAAGACGATTATTTGTGGAGGATCAAATTATCAGATCTTGCGGGGGGCTTGATAATATTTATCTTCATACATTCCAGGGATTTAGAAAAACTCATTGCAGAAATTTCCAATAATTCATATAACCTATAGATATCAAATATTCTTCGAGCATTGCTAAGGAGAGATTGGTAAGTTCAAAGATTTTATTTTTCATTATTATTTTTTTAATATTTCTTTTTTTTTAAAGATTTTATTTATTTATTTGACAGACAGAGATCACAAGTAGGTGGAGAGAGACAGAGAGGAGGAAGCAGGCTCTCCGCCCAGCAGAGAGCCTGATGTGGGGCTTGATCCCAGGACCCTGAGATCATGACCTGAGCAGAAGGCAGAGCTTTAACCCACTGAGCCACCCAGGAGCCCCAAGTTCAAAGATTTTAAAATATCCCCTACACTCAGTGTTCTTATAATGATCGGTTTGAAGAAGCAAGTCCTCCTGGCTGTAGTCAGCTGGTACGGTGAAAGAGAGTCAGTTATTCACATCCATTTTTTAGCTCCCTATTTAGCAATTTGCACTTGTAGTTGAAATCAGCCATAGTCAGAGTATTTACACCACAAGACTCTGTCAGCTTTGAAAACTAATCTCTCCCTTATACCTACCAGCTCTTAGGAGGTTAAAATGTATTAGTACACCTCTGGATATTTAACAAATGGTAGAAAGATGTAAATTAGGTTCCATGATATAGCGTTTCTACTATATGCCTGGTAATCAAGCCTTCCTTGGAATTTTATGTGATTTCAATAAGCCTTTCCTAGGAAAGAATTGGCATAATTGAAGAAAAATAAGCCAAGGGATTTAGGTATAATGACTAATGTGAGGTAAGTTGCATTAGTCAGGAATGTTCAGGTATTTGAAATAAGAGTGATTAGAATATTTGGCTGTAGAAGAGAATGCAATTAATGCTCACACTATTTTATAGTAAAAACTGTGTGTGTGTGTGTGTGTGTGTGTGCACGTGTGTGTGTGTGTGTGTGTTTGATGTAAATCAGGGCCAGTATGGGTAAATCTTTGAATTTCAGGTTGAGATATTTCAGTAAATTTGCAAAGAATATGAGAACATGTAAAACCATCAAAGAATTTTCGAAGAAAAATTAAGTGGTCTCAACTGTGCAATTATGAAAAGAATAATTTCAATGGATACAATATTGCAAGCTGACAACCATTCTGGAAACTATTGTGATAATTCAGTTTTGAAGCTACATCAAGTCCTTCATAAATTCAGATAGTGTGAAACTACATTAAGGAGGGAAGAAAGCAAGGGAGAAAGGAAAAACCCAAACTGGAATGAAAAGTATACAATTTAGTCATGTCTATAGAAACAGAGTGCAGTATTTTACCCCCTCAAGAATATCCATTATTTTTAAAACAATCCTTTACAACAGAATATCTTGGAAGTTTTCTTTCAAGTAGATAATATGCTGATAAAGGAAATGGTCCAAAGAGAAGGCTGTTAGCTTGAGAGAAAACATTCATCAGAAAGGGAGATATATGCATGCTGTTCTTCTGGTTTCCTCTTTAAAAAGTAACACCGTTATCACTCATTTGGAGACCAATAAGAACTGAGCCAAATTTTGGTCTGCTAAACCCATCCATTTTCTCCCTCCTGAACTCACTACTTCTGCCATTCACTCTTGTTTTCTAAAATAATAGATTGCAAATATCACATTTCGTTGCCGTTACTCTCAGGCTTCCCTTCCCATTTATGGATCAGTCACTGCTGTTTTTCACTTTCTGTACAAAACATGTTTTTCTAGAATCCGCAGAACTGTCTTTTCTACTTATGATAGATCCTGTGTTTTCAAGGAAAACCCTATTTCTCATATAATTATGATATTTTGGTATTTCTAGTCTCTATTTAATATAAATTATAATATCATCAAAATAAAAGCCAAAATATCATCAGAGATCATCTAAACATATCTTGTTTTATATATGGGTAAAAAAAACAAACAAGATGCTCGTTGACTTGCTAGGGCCAGACAGTTCATTAGTGGGAATTCAACATTCTTTCTTTCATTCACAATTAATCATAGATTTTAGTTTATTTTTAGTTTTAAGCCCTGATTTTTAGTGTGTGTGTGTGCATGTGCATGTGTGTGTGTGTGTGTGTGTGTACAATCTCCACTTATTTTAATGTGGGCTTCAAATTGTAGAGTTTAGTTTTCAATGCACAAAAAGATATGCTTGTTGAAAGTCAACATGTAGTCAGAATATAAGGTAATCAAAACTGTTCATTTTAAATTGACTCCAATTCTAACTACAACCTGAAATTTCAAAACATAGTCAAGCAGTGATCTTTGCCACTCATATCTGAGATCCAAATGGCCCTGCAGATGTGAAACTGTCTGTTGCTATGGAAGAACAGCTGGAATCAGTTAATGAGTCAAGTCAGCATGAGCTCAAGCACTAGAGACTAGCATGTTCCATCTGCATGGCACAGAACACTAGGAAAGGAGGCAGTGAGCCAGACTGTTGTAGGAGTGGCCCCGTAAGTGACACAGCTGTGAGCATAATTAGGTTCATCTCCTACTGGCAAATAGAAGTGTTGTTCACTCTTGTATGTATGAAACTCAGCCATCAGCAGACCAGTCTTTAATCCTGTCCCCACTGTGATAGAACACCAACCCATTCTGGTCAGATAGATCTGATAGGCTTCCCCTCAAAAGGAGAAAAGATCTTTGTGGAGACTGCAAGAGCAAAGCAGGTCAATTTTCCCAAGATTTGAGAGAAACACAGGTATTTTCTTGATGATCTTTGCTTTTTCCTTTTTCTTTATGGTCAGTAATTGTCTAGAATTTGACAAAGGAAGAATGGGAGGTGTTCATAGCCTTCACCAATTTCCAACAAAAAAGCATTAGGCCAACTTGGGGTTTGTACTGTCATGGTTAAATACCATGACATAAATGAGACAGGATGTTTACTGAAACTAGAACACATGTTTAATTTTAGTTTATGAGTTCAAAATCCTGAACTTAAATACAGAAATGTTGCTCTAACTACTATAATACATAGGAATTAGAAAATAAAAATCATTCTGAAAATCACTTCCAAATCTCATAAATTAAACATGTGGGAATCATTATTCAAGGAAAAGGTTTCCAGAATCTTTCATTTAGCCAGGTTCTCACTACCACTTCTGAGGTAAGTAAAAAGTGATGCCATGGTTGGTGATGAGATAGGTAAATTTAATTTCATGCTACTCCCAGGAATACAAAGCACTGACATGAGGAATTACACACACACACACACACACAGATGCACACACACAAGAGTGTGGATCCACAGAGAAACATTACAGATAATAATATAGCATCATCATAGGTATATTATTCATTAAGGAAAGAGAAAGTTATCTTTGCATTTATAATACACAGCCTTACACAGTAACAATGCCACCATCACCACTGTCACTATCACCACCATGGCTGCTCCTGCTCTTGCTGTAAACAAGGTCTTTCCACATGTGCCAGGCACTATGCCTGGCAACGAAAGTGCACCATATCCAAACTACAAACTGTATTTGTTATTTATCAAACACTATTATAATCTGAGCCCTGTTTACTGAGTTATAATAACTGAGGATAACTACTGTTAATATCACCACTTTATAGATGAAAAACTAAGGTACAGAGAAATTAACTCACGCATCTAAAATCACATATCTAAAATGTGTAGAGCTGTAAATGAAACACAAACAGTTCAATTCTAGAGCCTATGTTCCTATTCATTCCATTCTACTGGGTCAGCAAATATGGTTGGTATTTTTGAAAGAAAGAAAGAGAAAGAGAGAGAAGAAGGAAAGAAAAGAAGAAAGACAGGAAAGGAAGGAAGGAAGGAAGGAAAGAAGGGAGGAAAAAAAGGAAAGGAAAGAAAAAAGAAAGGAGGGAGGCAGGAATATAGAATGGTGTCCCCAAATAAATATCAAACTTTCTAAATGTGAATTAAATATTCCTTTCAGAAGCTAGAAAATATTATTATGTTTAGATATCTTAAAATCTCTGGATAAAAATCTTGATTTGCAACTATCATGTGATCAGGTTGAAGATGCATAGCTCTAGGATATTCAAGCCTGCTACACCAGGTTTTAATTCGAGAATAAACTAAGGACAAATGGAATCAACATTTGGTTTAAAGAAGCTGTCAAAGGTACCTCTCCAGAGAGTCTTCAAACATATGTCAGAGTGCTCTCACTGTGTTTCATTTTTTTGTGCGTGTGAATTTGGTAAATCTAGACATAGTTCTCTAGAGAACAGAGTAAACAGGTTGCAGATTAATAGTGCTTGATAAATAACAAATACAGTGTGGAATTAATTGACTTTATCCCACTGAAATGATAACTCATTTTGCTCAACCAATTTGACAATCCTGTCACTTTGATGTTTCTTCCCTCATCCTCAGTGAAGACAGGACCAGCACTGATTCTGAGTGGACATGGGACCAGGCATCTGGGCTCATTTTCAACCAGACTCCCACTCACTGCAGAAGGGAAAAAGTCATTACGTACCTGAATGGGTAAGTTGACATGATTGAACTAATGCAGGACAGTAGTTAAAAAGCAATAGAAAAATTTCCAATCATCTCAGGCACCTACGTGGTTCAGTAGTTGAAGCACCTGCCTTTAGCTCAGGGTCCTGCACCAGAATCCCATGTCAAACTCCCTGCTTGGCTAGGAGCCTGCTTCTCCTATTCCCTTTCCTGCTCCCCCTGCTTGTGTTCGTTCTCTCTCTCTCTCTCTTTCTCTCAAATGAATAAATAAATAAAATCTTAAAAAAAAAAAAAAGAATTTCCAGTCATCAAAATATCTCAAGAAAGTTTCATTCGTAGTGTTTGGCTGATTTGGTTCCATTTCTCTGTTCCACCCAGCATGTATACTCCCATCACATGAGCCATAATTTCCTTTTCTAATGTTTTAATTTTCCTTTTACTGACTGTGGCTCCTCTGGCACTCTTGGTATTCCATGGCTTCTCTCCATAATACCCTGATGCTCTTTAAAGGGATAAAAATTGGAGCTGGCAACTCCTGTTTATCAGAAGTTTCTATCCTGAGACATGCAATCATCCCCTCCATAATTTGGAGTACTAGTTATGAATTACGACTAGATTGCAGCCATAAGTCTCTTTTCACCTTTGTTATTTTTGTCTGCATCGAAATTGCATAATTCTAATCAGGGACTTGGTTTGCCTTTGTTCTATAAAGGCCCATCCACGCACATGGAAATTTTATGTCTTATGCAGTAATACTTAGTTACAGAGCATTATCCCTAAAATAAAATACTTGATTGGTGAATGGAATAAAGAAGATGATTGAAAATTATATTGCACATCCAAGCGCTGACCACAAAATAGCAGTTCACTTTGTTTCAGGATGATTTTGAGGAAGAAAATAACTGAATAGAGTCCATTCGAATATACAATATCTACCTGTGCATTAAGTGACCTCTTATTTTTCCTATTGTGTTTTTAACTTGTGTAAATTATGAGAGTTAAAGCACTAAAGTATCTCACATTGCCGTAATTATCAACACCTTCATATCTTAACAAATATGAGTTCATTGCCTACAGGCATAAAATAAAGAATTTTTATCCCAGTAAGGTATTTTTACTCTGGTAAATTAGCAAAAGGCCACATATAAATAGGTTTGTGTGAGAGGAAAAAAATCAGCTACACGTGTGAATACAAATGTACTAAGACAAACAACTCCTTCTTAAGAACTGGAAAACATTAAGAACAAGTATTTTAAAACTGGTGTCTGAGTGCTCCTTTCCTTGGCAAATGTACATACATAGTTCAAAGTAGAAAATACGTGCTTTCTAAACTTAACTAGACATGGAAATTAGGATATAAAATGTAATATCTCTGTATTTTAAAGATATAAAAGAATTTTTCCTTAAATTTACGCAGCAATTTTGTATATTTACAAAATAATCCCACATGCATTACCTTATTTGAGATTTATTTATCAGCTTATTTGATTCTAAGTCTTTGAGGCAGCCTCACAAATCACTATTCCCATGTTACCAATGAGAACAATGCAATTTGTGGAGACTGTAACTTGCCAAAGGTAATACAAGTAGTGGCAAAGGTCAGATTTAAGTTTAGCTTTTCTGATCCATGTCCAATGCATTTCTAGGTTTTGTTTCAACTGCCAAGTCTGACTGATTGGCAGTAATACTTGGGATGTCATGTGCAAAGAATTTTGAGACCCTGTATGTGCTTGGTGAGAAAGGGTACTATGATTCATACAGATTTGACTATGGACTTATAGCTTAAATAGCAGCATAAATATCATGAATTTTCTATTGCTTCTCTACATGTTTTCTTTTTTCAGTTCACTTTGAAAACCACTGCAGTGAAATCTCTGAAACAATGTTGCCTATCAATACATGGGCATGTCTCACACCCTTCCTTTGTATTTGCACTGATACTAAGCAGACCAGCCATCTCAGTTCACCAGCAAGATGCCACAGCTTTGCTTTGATCTTGGTTTTGAAACATTTTCTCCTCCCCAAGGTCAGCCTGCTTATCCTGGCTATAGCACACTCAGACACTTCTCAAAACCCCATTTGAGTATTTCCTCCACTGTGAAGTACTTTCCCTCTTTCCCTGTCACCTGTAGTTCTTTCTCCTTCTTCCTCTCCTTCTCTCTCTGATAATCTTAGAATTACCACCCTACATAGTTTGCTGTTCCATGTACATGTAACTCTTATCTCCCCCAATTAGATTTAAACGACTTAAGGGCAATTTTTATATTTCTGTATTCTTCACAATTTGGTGAGATCATTGTTGACGACAAGTAATAAACCACTCAAAGTCATTCAAGAGATTGATTTTTTTTTTTAATTTCAAAGAAAAGAAAACAGTTGAATTGGGAAAGTTGGGGGAATTATAAAAAAAAAATTTATCCTGTGTCACTATAGATATTCCTAGAAATATTTAGAGACCACATTTGCTCATGAATAAAAAACTTAAAATTCAGAGTCAAGAAGAAATTATTGTGACAAGTAAAAAGATATATAGGGTGCCAACCATATGTTGAGATGGACAAAACCATATGGAGAAAATTACAAATGGCCAAATCCCACAGAAGCTCTGAGATTGGTGATAGTGAAACAGAAGTAGCAATAAAGGTTTATATGGAGGAAATGTATTTATTTGTCTTTATCCAGATGACTGACTTTGATAATTTTCATGACACAAAATACAGAAAAAATAGGAAGGTCTCTTTAGATACAAATTAGATGTTCTTCCTAAATACGAATAGAGTATATGAGGTATCAGCTAATTATCAAGTTTATTCATTTAAATCATGAAAACAATTACTATCAGGTATTCAGTAATTATTTATTAACGAAATGAATAAATGAACATGTAAATGAATGAGTGGCATTATTATACATCTTGCTAATTGAAATATTTTTATTAAAATTGTTTTGTGAATTATGAATGTGATTATGCTTGTTTTCCTCCCAAGAAAACCAAGCTTATATATTTATTTAAGAGATATTAACATTTCTTAAGGGCACCTGGGTGGCTCAGTCAGTTGAACAATTAACTCTTGATTTCTGCTCTGGTCATGACCTGGGATTAAGCCTCGCCTCTGCTCCTGGCTCAGCAGGGAGTCTGCTTAAGGATTTCTCTCCCTCTCTCCCTCCCGCCCCTCTCCCTCTATCTCTCTCTCTCTCTCACTCAAATAAATAAATGTATAAATAAATCTTTTTTTTAAAAGAGATATTAATATTTCTTTGAGTCTGAAATGCACATTTTCTTCGTATTAAAATCAGGATATTTCTTGTAATCAATGGAATGTCATAGTTAATTTGCTATATCTTTTATTTCTTTTTTTTAAAGGTTTTATTTATTTTTGAAAGATAGAGAGATAGCGGGGGAGGAGCAGAGGGAGATGAACAAGCAGACTCTGTGCTGAGCGCAGAACCCCACATAGGGCTGGATCTCAGTACCCTGAGATCATGACCTGAGCCGAAACCAAGAGTCAGATGCTTAACCAACTGAGCCACCAAGGCACCTCAGTATTTTCTTATTTCTTAACTGTCCATTAAAAAGTGCTATGATTTATTAAAGTGATGTCTCAAATTTAATTTAAAGATACATAGTGACTATCTTACCACAAGTCAGGCACTGAGTGCTTAAAATAATATATTAATATATATATACATATATACACACATATACACACATTGTGTGTGTATATGTATATACACACACACTATAATACAATGTCATACATGTATTACAGTATATGTTGTTTAATATGGTGTTATATTATCATATAACATTTGTATTATATTATATTACATTATATTTAGAGCAAGCCCCAAAATGACTTCTTACAAGAGAACTATTAGCATCCCCATTGTGCTGTTGAGGAACTAAAGCACAGATAAAGAAGTAACTTCTTCAAAGTTACACAGTTCTTCCTATGTTTTCTGCTAGGAGTTTTATGGTTTCAGGTCTTATGATCAAATCTTTGAGTTAATTTTTATGTATGGTATAACATAGTGGTCTAGTTTCATTCATTTGATGTGACTGCCTAATATCCCTAACATTATATATTGAAGAGAACTGCCATTGTCCCATTGTATATTCTTTTCTTCTTTGTCATAAATTAATTGAACATATATGTGTAGGTTTATTTCTGAGCTAAATTTATTTTTTAAACTATATAGATTTTGCCAGTTTTATAATATCCAAGGACCCTTATTGTATGAATCCTTTAAAGACAATAAATAAAATACAATGAAATATACAGTAAGTCCATTGTACTGAAATATATACTATCAAAAATATTTCAGAAATAAATATATATTTCTTCACTTAAACATTTAACTGTCAAGATTTATCTGAAGTTCAGTAATTGTCATGATTTCAAGTTTGGATGGGCATACATAGTGTTTCCAGATGCTTCAAACAATTAACTGTGATATAAAATTATCCTGACAGGGGCGCCTGTCAGAGTGGCTCAGTGGGTTAAGGCCTCTCTCTGCCTTCGGCTCAGGTCATGATCCCAGTGTCCTGGGATCGAACCCCGCATCGGGCTCTCTGCTCGGCGGGAAACCTGCTTCCTCCTCTCTCTCTGCCTGCCTCTCTGCCTACTTGTGATCTCTGTCTGTCAAATAAAGAAATAAAATCTTTTAAAAAAAAATTACCCTGACAAAGTCTAGGATATTGCTAATGCTAATGTATTTTGTAGCCTACATTTAGAACTAAAGGAAAAGGTGTATTTTAGTTGAAGACTAGTGAAAATAAGATACTTTTTTCTCCATCCAGTGACATAATAGAGAAGGGAGGCTAAGCACAGTAGTAAGATTATCTCTACCTTGTTCAATTAAAAAGAACCAGGTAGAGATGAAAGAATTAACAAAAGAGACATGACTAGTCATTAGTGAATTGGGAGTAGAGTCAGGAAAAATGTGATCTAGACTACAAGGGAAGGGAGAGTTTTTAATGGGAAGAAAAGTCAAAATGTATTGGATCATAATTGTGCAATCTGACAATCCTTGGTTTGAAATTTGAGTCTGTCATTGCATTAGGTGTGCACGAACTTGGGCAATTTATTATATGTCTTAGTTTCTTCTTGTGAAGGGATGAATTAATTTTATTATTTTTCAATTTGTCATTCTCCTTGCAACATTGACGTGAAGCATATACATTTTCCAATGTTTTTAGGAATTTAGAGATCAATGTTGCAAAAATGCAATGCAATACACATGCTTCTTGAGGAGATTTTACAGACAATATAACAAAATCCCTCAGATGGCATCATATCTATACCTCTTGAGAAACCTATTCAGTCAAAGAGGTATTTTGTTTGAAAGTTAGAGGAAGTGGTACCTACAAATCACAATCATAATCTTGGTAAGGAACAATATATAAAATATTTGGTACAATGCCTGGAATATAGTAAGTCCCAAGTAAATATTACCCATGATCATTATTAGCATTCTACCTTTATTTTTTCTTCTTCTATTTATTCTCAACCCCTGTCAACAGTTTGCTTTTGTTGTCCTTGTCTGCTATCACTACTTCATCAATATTGTTCCAATAGAAGTATGGGCCACCAATTGATAATAATAGTTTTTGAAGTGTTTTGTTCGTATTCTAAATAGCATTTATTGAACTACCTATCTACCTTCTACTTATCTACTTTCAATTGCTACTAAAATGTTGTGCATATAATTGTCTTCTCTATTTCACACAAAACTCTATAAGGGAAGAAAAGGCAACTATTCCTATTTTTTAGATTGTATTAGTTAATGTAAGTTATTTATCACCATGACAATTCTTTGTAACAAACAACCACAAAATCTCAATGGCATATGCAATAAACATTCATTGTTTAAACATCTGGGTATAGTTGCAGTAATCTTGGCTGGACTTTTTCATGTCTAAGAGCTCCACGGGCTCTGAGACGAGGTAGTTCTATGCATTAGTCTTTCATCTTCCAACAGTTTAGACCAGGCATATTCTTTTTTTTTTTTTTTTTTTTCCCTAGTAGGCTCCATGCTCTATCTACTGAGCCACCCAGCCAGGCACCCCATAAGACAGGCATATTCTCATGACATTTGCAATGGTACAAGAGAGGAAGTGGAACTGTGTTGTGTCTCTTAAGGCCCAAACTTTAAATTTCTTATTTTTTCACAAAAGCATACTCAGCAGATAATCTAGATGATTGTGAATTTGAAACAGAGCAGGTTAAAAGGCAAAGGGGCAAACTTCAGTCAAAAGAAGTTGTGTTGCTTAGGAAAAAATACCATCATAACACAAGCGAAGAGCGCCACATAAAAAAAGGAGGTACTGAAAATGGAAAGATACGGCTTATTCAAAAAATGAACAACAGGCATTGGCTGTAACAAGATTTTTCTAAATACGTCTCCTGAGGCAAGGGAAATAAAAGCAAAAATAAACGACTGGGATTAGATCAAAATAAAAGGCTTCTGCACAGCAAAGGAAATAACTAAACTAAAAGGCAACCTGTGGAATGGAAGAAGGTATTTATAAATTAAATATCCAATAAAAGTTTAGTATTCAAAATATAGAAAGAATTTACACAACTCGATATCAAAAAACAAAACAAATAATCCAATTAAAAATGGGTAAAAGACATGAACAGACATTTCTCCAAAGAATACATCCGGATGACCAACAGACACATGAAAAGATGCTCAACATCCCCAACCATCAGGGAAATGCAAGTCAAAACCACAATGAGATATCACCTCAAATCTATCAGAATGGCTAAAATCAAAAGCACAAGAAACATGTGTTGGCGAGAATGTGGAGAAAAAGGAACCCTCATGCACTGTTGGTGGCAATGCAAACTGATGTAGTCACTGTGGAAAACAGTATGGAGGATCCTCAAAAAGTTAAAAGTAGAACTACCATATGACTCAGTAATTCATTCCACCACTGAGTATTTACGCAAAGAATATAATGACATTCGTGCAAAAGGATATATGCACTCCTATGTTTATTGCAACTTATTTACAACAGCCAAATTATGGAAGCAGTCCAAGTGTCCATTGACAGATGAATGGATAAAGAAGATGTGATACACACACACACACACACACACACACACACACACACACACACAGTGGAATATTATTCAGCCTAAAAAAAGAATGAAATCAGGGCGCCTGGGTGGCTCAGTGGGTTGAGCCGCTGCCTTCGGCTCGGGTCATGATCTCAGGGTCCTGGGATCGAGTCCCACATCAGGCTCTCTGCTCAGCGGGGAGCCTGCTTCCCTCTCTCTCTCTGCCTGCCTCTCTGTCTACTTGTGATCTCTGTCTGTCAAATAAATAAATAAAATCTTTAAAAAAAAAATGAAATCTTTCCATTTCAGTTCAAGCTAGAGAGTATAGTGTTAAGTGAAATAAATCAGAGAAGAAGCAAAGAAACAAAGGAAAAATTAAGAAAAAAAAAACCAAAAAACTGCCTCTTAACTATAGAGAACAAACTTGTGGTTGCCAGAGGTGGGGGGAGGTTTGGGGGATGGGTGAAATAGGTGAAGGGGATAAGATTACACTTAACATGATGAGCACTGAGTAGTATATACAATTGTTGAATTACTATATTGCACACCTGAAAGTAGTATAACACCGTATGTTAATTAAACGGAATCAAAAACTAAACTAAAATAAACAACAGGGTCACACACACAAAAAAGAGTTGTGATAGAATTCCTATGCTGATTCTAGATGAGTGGCTGGAGGGACTTTGTTTTCTAGACATATGACTTCAGAGACTTCATTTTGTTTGTTTTCCTTTTTCCCAGGGCCTGAGTACCCTCCTCTTTAAATTCAAATATTCTTACTATTTCTGTATAAAGGATTAAATGAAATGATACATGTGAATGTTTAAGAAAGTATCTGGTACACTGATAATTACTACTGTTGGAAGAATAATCATGGTACTGATGATTAATAATGTTATCATAAACAACTGGATTGTAAAATAGGATTAGTATTCAATTGACTAATGGTGTGTGTTTAGGCAACAGTCCCAAAAAATTAATATGGAAAGTGGATGCACAGGCATTAGTTCTAGGATAAAGTCTAACTCTTTAATTCTAGTGAAGTAATAACTCAGAAGCATGAATATAGTATTAGGACTCAGGAATAAAGGGCCGTATTCCAGATTGGCTAGTATCTGTGTGACCTTGGGAATGTCCCATTCCTTTTTTGGCCAACTGCTCCATTACATGAAGCAGTTTAGTAGCAGCTGAGACTCTAAAATTCTTTTTAGAGTTAGCATTCTGTGAACCTGGTCAACTTTGGATTTAATATTCAGAAAGAATACCAGTCTTTCTAGTTTGCATTCAGTAGAGAGGAATAAAAAAGAATGCATGACGGGGCGCCTGGGTGGCTCAGTGGGTTAAAGCCTCTGCCTTCGGCTCAGGTCATGGTCCCAGTGTCCTGGGATCGAGCCCCACATCGGGCTCTCTGCTCAGCAGGGAACCTGCCTCCTCCTCTCTCTCTCTCTGCCTGCCTCTCTGCCTATTTGTGATCTCTATCTGTCAAATAAATAAATAAAATCTTTAAAAAAAAATGCATGATTTAAAGGCACTAAGGGTCCTCCCTCTGACTTTGTCAGCCCGTTGGCTCTGGTTTCGTTCAGATGTCGCTTGATGTATAGACAAGGCGATATCAGAACTCTATGAAAGAAACTGCAGATTTTCCTAGGATGGTTGCTGAGTGCTCCAGTTATTTCCAAATCTATTATAAGAAGAGAAATAAAGCATGAAAATGGGGCAACTTCTTCTCCAACAGTTCTCAAATAGGAAAATGGGGAAGCTTTAGAAAAGCCCCAGGCTCTTCTGCTCCACAGATTAAATTCTGCAAATTAATGTAATGCCAACACGCTGAGGGGGTGTCGTTGGTGGGAGGCTGAAGGGCAGTGGCAGAAACAGTCTTATAATCTGCTGCTGAGAGATCTGGACAAGGGGATCTTCTTCTACCCCTCGGCACTTTTCTAACTGAAATCGTGCCTAACTGGCAAGACAGATTTCCATGTAGATGGAAGGACTGAGCTGCAAGAATTTGAAAAAGTAACCCGGCATGACCTTGTCTGCTCTGGATAGGTATATGGAGCTCTTGGCAACTAGCAGGCTGCTGGCATCCTCCTGATAGGCTGAGAACTGATCCAAAAATCTGACAGAGTGTGTGTGTGTGTGTGTGTGTGTGTGTGTGTGTCAAGCTTGTACACTCCAGACATTTTCACTTTGATGCATTACTCAGGCATATTATTGATGATGCATTATTCTGTCTTATACATACATTAAAACATTGGAAATACAAAGTTAGTCTATTGTTAAAAATTTTCTAAAACCTACCAGTTAGGTTCCACCACAAATTTTAACTGCCCACCCAAAGCAAAGCAAGATTGTAAAGACTGGATGGCACATGGCCAGTACAGATGCTTGGAAATCACGTGATGTTAAAGGAGAGCTTCTGGTATTAGGGCATTACCAACAATATTTCATAGTAACCGCTTTTAGCTGTGGTTCCCTTGATATATTTTTAAAATACCCTTAGGTTTGTTAGTTATGTTAGTTTGCTAGTCCGTTCTTTTGTAACTTGCGTGGTTACCATTTTTGTTGTTATTTTTATTCTATGTAACGAGTAGAGGAAAAAGGTATTTAAAAACACTGGCACTGAAAATAAACTACCTAAATTCTAATCCCAGCTCTACTACTTGCTAGCAGGAGGCCTGATCTCAGTTTCCTTATTTGTAAAATAGTTACGATGAAAAAATTAGTGCTTATTCCATGGGGTTATTGTGAGGTACAAGTGCACCCAGCAAGGGGACAATGTATATGCCACTAGAACAGATTTGGAAGTTAGATTTCCTCTAGGATGTCCCTGCATTAGAGAAATTGGGAAATGGGATTCTATGGGACAAGGACTAAATCCTGAGAGTTTCAGAGAAGAAGGAAGATAGGGCATTATCAGTACCCTGTAGCTTACAAACTAGATGTTTAAAATACTCAATTGTCTACTTTACACATATTGCTCTTAAAGTCTCCCATTGTACCTTATTAAGGGAATGTTTTTGAAGCCCTGCCTCTCTCAGTTTTGCTCTCAGAAATGAAAAAGAGATTCTTCTACTGTTTGAAGGGGAATGCCCTCTGCACTCCTTCCCTTTTTCTCCTATTATATAAGCATGTTGTAAGAGGAAACAAACTTCAGCACATGAAAACCAAATCAGAACAGAACCATAAGTAAACAGATAGACTACTACTTTGCATTTAAAAATTTATTTTCAGGGCGCCTGGGTGGCTCAGTGGGTTAAGCCACTGCCTTCGGCTCAGGTCATGATCTCGGGGTCCTGGGATCGAGTCCCGCATCGGGCTCTCTGCTCAGCAGGGAGCCTGCTTCCTCCTCTCTCTCTCTGCCTGCCTCTCTGTCTACTTGTGATCTCTCTCTGTCAAATAAATAAATAAAATCTTTAAAAAAATAAAATAAAATATGGTTTCACTTATTTGTGGAGCATAACAAATAGCATGGAGGACAAGGGGAGATGGAGAGGAGAAGGGAGTTGAGGGAAATTGGAAGGGGAGGTGAACCATGAGAGACTATGGACTCTGAAAAACGATCTGAGAATTTTGAAGGGGTGGGGGGTGGGAGGTTGGGGGCACCAGGTGGTGGGTATTGTAGAGGGCACGGATTGCATGGAGCACTGGGTGTGGTGCAAAAATAATGAATACTGTTATGCTGAAAAAAATAAAAAAAATTAATAAAATAAAAAAAAAAGAAAAAAAAAGAAAATAAAATAAAAATTTATTTTCAGTGTTAACCTTGAAAATTCTCAGTTCAATTCTTTTAAGCTAGATGGAAATTTTTCTAGTTCTGTACATTGAAATCACATCCATTGCCTTCCTGCCATCCCTGTTAAAGTCTAGGTTCCATAATACAGTCAGTTTTGGAGGTTGAGTTTAGATCAAAGCATAAAGTAACCTAATCAAACTAATTGAAAATAAGATATAAAAATCTTAACCTTAGCAGAGGTATTTCCATTTTAAATGAAGTAGTTTATTATTAGCAATGAATCACTAAATTGATGAGAAGTTTTCGGGTTTTTGGGTTTTTTTAGGCTCAAAGCAGTTAAAACATTTGTCTAAGTCACATAACAAATATAGCAAAGAACTCTGAACAGAACCCTTCCATGCTCTTAGGATGACTCCAGAACCATATAATAAAACTCACAGCACCAGCTCCTGTTCCTTATTCTGAATCCCATGATAACAGATTGGAACAATGCCAGGTAAAAATGGGTACATCTGGGCACCTGGGTGGCTCAGTGGGTTAAGCCTCTGCCTTCGGCTCAGGTCATGATCTCAGGGTCCTGAGATCAAGCCCCGCATCAAGCTCTCTGCTGAGTGGGGAGCCTGCTTCCCCCTCTCTCTCTGCCTGCCTTTCTGCCTACTTGTGACCTCTCTCTCTGTCAAATAAATAAATAAAATCTTTTTTAAAAATGGGTACATCTAAACTTACTATATAAGAATGTATTTTAATTGATAAAGGCATGCTATTAGTTTTCCAAATATAATGAGATGTGTAGAATTTTTAGTAAGGTGAGTATGCAAATCAGAAAACTGAACCATTTTCATTGGCTCATCCAGGAAGTTCCATTTTATTGGTTTTCTTGTCATAAGTAGGTCTCTTTATCTATCTATCTATCTATCTATCTATCTATCTATCATCTATGTATCTATCTTCTATCTACCCATCTACCTATTTATCTACCAAACATCTATCTATATATGGTAGGGGCAAGTAAGTTGTCAACTTTCCTTCAAAGATGGTAACAAGTAGATGCATCTTCTAATCTCTGAAAAGCTTTTGCTATCCTCATACTCTATAATTACATGGTAGAACATGTGTGGTAATATTCATTCTCAGTATTTTCAAAGGTATCTTGGTATTATTGCCTTTGTTACTATGGAAATCATTTCTTGAGTTATCGACATTTACCTTTATGCTGCATGAAATTCAGATCTACTTCCACTGGTAGACTCTTTCAGCATCAAAAAGGGTTTTCTGTAACCACAATACTTTTTTACATTCCTACATTTCCAATATGTAACAATAATTATGTGGACACACAACAGTATGTAGGTGATGTGGAATGTTCAGCATCATGTCTTCTGATAGACATTTATTTTCTGCTTGTCAGAAACTTTCATTTTCATTCCACACATTGTGGCAGCATTCAATGGTAGAAGCCAAATAAGAAAAAGTTCTTCCCCAAAGAAAGCTTTGTAATTAAGAAGAAGGTCCTTCAGAAAAGTTCTCTAAGAGAAGCAAAGATAGCTCAGGAGTACATTAAACAAATAGAGGGATTTTGTCAAAGAAGACACTGTATAATGACTATAATTATTAAATTGCCAAACTAAAAGTTTTCAGATATCTTACACTCATTAACATAATGTGAAATTTCCTTGAAAATACTATGTTTTCTAACTTCTGTGGTTTTTAAGAAGGGGCCCGTTTCTCTGTAGAGTGCAAAATTCACAGGTAATATTTTCCTTTTTTGTGTTTTTCTTCCTTAAAAAGAAAATTCATTACCATTTTTCAAATCTATGTTAATATTCTCCCCGCCTGGTTCACTTTCCAATAGAATTGTTTCCTTCATGCTTATAGCTGTGAATTACAGCATTGCTTATTGATTTTTTTTTCATTAATACACTGAAATTCCAAGGAGGAGGAAGCTGTACCAAGAAAATGGAAAGTACCCAAACTCACATTAGATGGAGTGCTTTCTACCAATTTATAGAAAACATTGTAAAATAGACCTTGTTCATTTGGGAGGTTTTTCTTCCTCATTCAGTGTTAGTGTTTAACATTATTCCAACACTCAATGTATAATTTATTTTTGCCTCCAGAATAATTCATTTCACTGCATTTATTATTATTTTCATTCAGGGAAAGACCCTGGCTCTAACACCAGACTGATAAATCTCCTAGGGTCCAAATCTTTAAATGTAACAAATAATTCTTCAGCAACAACCACATTTCAGCTCCTGTCTTCATCACCTGGAATCTTTGCTTTCTATACCACCTAACCTCCAAGAGAATTTCACAGACATCTGTCTCATTTTCATTGATTTTATGAAACTCAAGGGAGAAATCAAGTATTGCTTTCTGTGGCCTCTATCAAAAATGAATTTATGGCAATGTTCAGAGCCAAGAAACCCAGGTTGCTAAATTTTTCAATTTAGTTTTCCACCCCCGACCCCGGGTTTTATTTATTTTTTTAACTTTCATATAGAATCAAGTTTTTTGTGTGTGGTTTTTTTTGTTTTTGTTTATGTTTTGTTTTGTTTTGTTTGTTTTTTTGTTTTGTTTTGTTTTGTTTTGTTTTTGGTAGAGTGACCTGACTTGCCTGAAGATATGTCAAAGATATGTCAAATCCCAAAGCATAGTTAATTATTCTCAGTCTCTTTGTCAATAGATTGGGGCCACTTTGTCTGTCTTGACAGTGGAATTAGGTCAGATGAAAAGATTGGGCTCAGTTATCATATTGATTGATTTCTGTGATTAATTCCATTAAAATAATCTAACCAGTTCAGTGTCTAAAAATATAAAGGCATGGAATAATTCTAAAACTCTGACACCTGTAATAACAGCTCACTGAATTTGAAAGTTAAACTCTACGGACACAAAAAGAAAGACATCTTCTGAAGACAAGAATATTAATTAGCTAATAAATTGCATTTTTGAAATAGGCATTTCTGCATTATTCATCTGACAGTCATTAATAAACCACTATACTGGGCATCTCCCGTGATGATAGCTATTTAACAAGTAAGCTAAGATAGTATTGTAATAATATTGAGTCAGAGAGGGGATGTAGTATGTAGTGTTAGTGCCATTCATGTTGGATATTACCCTTAACCAAGAGCACTCAGAATGGTATGGCTTTTTTTCTCAAACACTCATTTAAAACACTATTCTATAATATGATTGCTAAATTCTTTATATTATAGATATTTTCACATTTGAATTGTTGTCATTATTTTGAATGATTGGAAAGTAAAAATACATAACAATGAGCAATAACACATGGAATTCACTCTTCTAGTATTTCATTGTATTAAGTTATATTTATGGCATAGTATCATATCAAAAAGAAACAGAACAAGAAAAAAATTAAGTACCGGAAAGCAGTTTATTTTACCTCTAAGATTCTAGGATTCCTAGAATTCTATTTTTTTTCTGTTATAAGCCTCCAAAACACATTCTTTGTGATTAATTCAAAGCATAGCATTGCATATCACTGCATATCATTGACCTAAAATTTATTTCAAGGCCACCTAAATATTATATGTCAATGAAAATATAAATAATGCATGTCTATTGCATTCAAATACATTTTTCTATTTATACTTTTATATGCTTATTTAACAACTTTCATAGATGTATATAACAATGGTATGACCTAAGTAGACCATATTTATGGTAAGAATTATTTCCTTTCTTTTCTTTACTACTACTGGGCAGAGTAGAGAATAAGTAACAGTTAAGAAGTAAATTATAAATACATCTAAGGAAAGAAAATAATAAGTGTTTATTTTTATTTGTCCCTTTTGAATAAATAATAGTTAATGTTTTTGAACCCAATTCTTATGCCTACACTCTCTGGTATCTATAAAAAATGTTATATATAATATATTATACACATATACACACACACTTTCTTATTTATCTATCTGTCATCTGTTGGCTCTATCTGGATCTCTGTATTTATGCACACATACTTGGATATTTCTACATATACATCTACATAACACATTTAATCTAATCTCAGCCAAAGAGGTATAACCACAAGGAATGTTATATCTTAAAAAAGTGACTAAGAGGAACAGCAACATTTAAAATTCACCTTACCTATAGTAGCATTAATTCTGAATGTTGAATTGATGGTAGCAGAGCATGCATTCTGTAGACATGGTGGTAGATACTTCTTTGGTAACAGTTATTTCAGAAAACACATTGTAACGAGACTAATTCTACAGGGCAATGTGGTTTTGTTCTAGACTTTAGTCTAGTTCCCTAACATCCTTATTTTCTAACCAACATTTATCAAATGTCCGATTAATTTTGTGGGCATCTCTATTATTTTGACAAAGACATCTTCTTCTTGAATTAATCAGAGTTAATGTCTGTTGTCTGAAACCAAGAACTCTTATGACACCGTGAACTGGGAGTAGTAACAGAGTCCACAACAGTTAGGGAGAATTTAGAAGACAGTGAAAATTACATCCCTAATAATTACAGAGCTGTTTACAAAACAGTACGAAGGACATGAGGAATTCAGTAATTAGTATATGCAATAACTACTTCTAACAGCACTGGATGGCTTAAGTAAAGAGTACTGTCATCTTGATTCCTTAAATGTTCAGGTCAAATCATACACTGAAGCCCAAGGAGATTCCAAGAACATAGTAAAAACATTTTTATCACTTAGAGGTACAGAGTTGAAGGACACAGAAAGAAGATGTGCCACTTAATTCTGGAGTTGCCAGATTACAACATCAGTTGAATTTAATATCACCAGATCTCTAATATAAAAATTAAGGCATTTGACAGTCACAAGTATAGCTTGGAGTATTTTATACTGAATATATTACAGAACCTGAACACCAAGAAGAGGAGGTTGGACATTTCTTGATGCTGTAAATCTGAAGAATATTTATGGAAATGGATTCTGAGATAGTCCAACCAAAATGAAAACTATCATTTTCAGGTCATATGATATTTATTAATATAGATGTAATCACCAGACAGTTTGGATTCAGTATTTCATCTTAACCTTTCCAATTTCTGCCTACATGTTTCTGAGACCTCAACTCACCAGTAGGCCATGGAATAAAGATTTCAAATGCCAGAAATTCTTTAGTAAAAGGTACAGAGGAGAATGTACAATTTTTGGAGGCCATGTATGCAGATGTTGTCTTTCCTTTGTAACTTGCTAGAAGACACACCTTTCATAAAGGTCTTAAAAAATTTGCTGATGAGTGGAACAACATATTCTTTAAAAAGTGCTAGAGTAGTTTTTCGCTACAAATCATGGATATTAGTGAGAGACTTTGATGCTTGAAATAGCTTTCCTAACTTTAGAGGGTTTGGAAGGACTGTGGCAAAATCCAAACATTTATCATCATATTCAGCAGAGCTAGGGATTAGAAGATGATCAACAGTAGTAATCCTTGGCTAAAGCTAATTCATCTTGGGTTCCCTGGAGCTAAGCTTTGTTAGTCTGTTAACACCTAAGATAATGAGTGTAATCAGAAATCCTCCTGGTATAGTGAACATTGAATCCATGTAAAAGAGCCATATTCTCATGTAAGACCTGAAACCATAAAACTCCTACAAGAAAAATAGGTAAAAAAAAAAAAAAAAAAAAAAAAAAAAAAAAAAAAAAAACTCCCTAGCATTGGTTTTGGCCATGGTTTTATGCATATGACTCCAAAAGCTCAGGCAACAAGAGCAAAACAAGTGGGACTACATCAAATTAAAGTGCTTCTCTATAGCAAAAACAAACAAACAAAAATAACACATCAAGGAAATGAAAAGGCAAAACACAGAATGACAGAAAATATCTGCAAACCATATATCAGATGATGGGTCGATAATCAGAATACATAAGGAACGTATATAACTAAATTGCAAAACAAACAGAGAAATAAATAACCTGATTAAAATGGGCAAAAGACATGAATAGACATTTCTTCAAAAGAAGTCATACCAATGGCTAATAGGTATATGAAAAGTGCTCAACATCACTAATCATCAGGGAAATGCAAATCAAAACCACAATAATATATCCTAACAATTGTTAGAATGGCTACTATTAAAATGTCAAAAGATAAGAATTATTGGTGAGATGTGGAGAAAAGGGAATCTTTACACACTGTTGGCAGGAAATGGTACAGCCATTATAGAAAACAATGCAGAGTTTTCTCAAAAAAACTAAAAATAGAACTATCATAGGATCTAGTAATCTCATTTCTGGGTTTATATCCAAAGAAAATAAAATCACTATCTTAAAGAGATATCTGCATCTCCTTGTCCATTGAAGCATTGTTCACAGTAGTTCAGTATGGAAATAACCTAAGTGCCCATTGATGGATGAATGGATTCAGCCTTAAAAAAGAAGATCCTGCCATTTGTTATGACAGATGAAACTGAAGGTCATTACAGTAAGTGAAATAAGTCAGAGAAAGACAAGTACTTCATGATCTCACTTAAAAGTGGAATCTAAAATAGTTAAAGCTCATAGAAACAGAGTAGAAAAGTGGTTACCAGGGGTCAGGGGTGGGAAAAGGGGAGATTTTGGTCAAAGGATAACTTTCCAGTTAGAAGATGAACATTCTGAAGACCTAATATACAGCATGATGACTATAGTTAATAGCAATGTATTGCATATTTGTAATTTGCTAAGAGAGTGGATCTTAAATGTTCTACACACACACACACACACACACACAGATAAGGTGATGAATATGTTAATTAGCTTGACTGTGATAATCATTTTATAATACAAATCACATCAGCACATTTTACACTTTAAGTGTATAGAATTTTTACTTGTAAATCATATTTTAATAAAGCTAGGGGTGGGGAGGAAAACAGTACAAAAACTTTCTGAACTTACTCTCAAACCTGGCATATGAGAAAAGGGACTTATTGTCAAAATTATCAAAGACAATGCATAATTAAATACTGTTGTTGGCAAGAATAATGGGTAGGGAAAACAAATTCAAATCTGGAGTAACTGACTATTTCAATGAGGACAAAATTATAATATACATATAATATGAATATAACATACATTTGTACTATATTTATGTATATATTTAAACCTATATAAGATATATACTGTGATATTATTAAACATTATTAAAATCATATATATATTTTCATATCTTATGGTTAGTTATATCTTTGGTTTAATTTATTTCTTCATCTTGATCAGAGACACAAACCCTCAATGTATTTGTGAAAATAGGGGTCCCTGGGTGGCTCAGTGGGTTAAAGCCTCTGCCTTCGGCTCAGGTCATGATCCCAGGGTCCTGGGATCAAGTCTTGCACTGGGCTCTCTGCTCAGCAGGGAACCTGCTTCCCTTCCTCTCTCTCTGCCTGCCTCTGCCTACTTGTGATCTCTATCAAATAAATAAATAAAATCTTTAAAAAAAAAAAAAAGAAAGAAAGAAAAAGGGGGCGCCTGGGTGGCTCAGTGGGTTAATAAGCCTATGCCTTCGGCTCAGGTCATGATCTCGGGGTCCTGGGATCGAGTCCCGCATCGGGCTCTCTGCTTGGCAGGGAGCCTGCTTTCTCCTCTCTCTCTCTCTGTCTGCCTCTCTGCCTACTTGTGATCTCTCTCTGTCAAATAAATAAATAAAATATAAAAAAAAAAAAGAAAAAGAAAGAAAATAAATCTTATGGCAATCTAGTTCATGGCAAGCATTCCAGAAATAAAGTGTACTATAGAACAGCCTACATACTTTGTTGAATCATTTTTAAAAATATTCTCTCCTTAATATCAAGACAATCACCATCATCATTTGAGTAAGTGTGTGTATGTGTAAAGGGCAGATATAAAATTCAGGTGTGGAAGAATTATATGATGCATTGAAACTGAACTAAAGAGGGTATTCAGCTATGGCCAGGAATATGACATTTGTTAATCATCCTTCATTATAAGTTCAGAAGATGTAACCCCTGTATCCAGGAGTTTGCATACTAAAAGGGAAATGATGATTTTACTCTATATAGAAAATGAAGGATGGAAATGTTGTATGTATATCACTTTGTTAGTTAGTGTAATTGTTTCTTCTCTAGATAAAGCCAATTAGCTAACACAGTGGTCACCCCAATCACCACGTGAATTTAGGATGGTGCTCTCAGGTCCTCTGTCTTCAGAACTAGTTTTTGTTTATCTTGAAAACATGTATGTATGTGTCTACTGGATTTTATGCTTAAGCATAAAAAAGAATGTGATTGGTTTCAGTCTATGTAATCTCTTAGTGGATCACCTGAGATATGCATCACATTCTGGCTTAATGCTTATTTAATAACACAGTTGTTTTCTTTCTCCACGACTTTGTGGAGATGATTTCTAGGTTGGGAGATGACTTTGTTTATAATCACATTCCCCCAGCTTTACTAAGTTACTATGTGTACTTTATACATTATGAATTTTGTTTCTCACAAAATATTTAATTACTATCCTTACTGAACACAAAAGTTTTTTTCCTATTGTTCTATTTATTTGATTTTCTTGTTCTCCAAACAAATGCAAATGTTCTCAAATAATACAACACAAACAATTTACAGCTCTCACATCTAAAAAGGCAGTGGTGGGAACTGTGAGACAGACTAAGAGGGACCTGGCAATTTTATGTCTTTGGTCCAACTATCTTTGAGACCAGGAGTTGAAAAGTTAAGGCTTACAGTAGAGATCTCTATTCTTTCTCCACCTATAGGGGAAAAAAAATTAATCAGGACTGAAAATATAAAAACATATAAACCCTCCTGGACAATTCCAGATACATTTGCAGAGAGGTGCTTGGGAATGTCCTCCAGTGTACCAAAAGAGAACTTACAGATATTATAATATTTCCCTAAATACCAATATAACTAACTTTGTTTACTAATAGAGTAACCCATGAACTAAAGAGAAGTATTCCATTTTGGAAATGTTATCAGAATGGAAAAGTATTGGAAAGGCACTCTCACCATGACACTGCCATTTAAATTTAACTTGATAATTAACTTAATGTAGAATCACTTTAATTCCATAAATAGTTAGACTCCCCAAAAGAGAGCTGGTGAAATGACCATTTTCATATATATTTTAATCAATCCTATGAAAATGCCCTCACATAATCTCTATCTCTTGATTGGTATAGTTTTTGTGACAAGAAAACACTAAAAGCAAAAATATTTACAGTGCTCTTGGAAGAAAAGACTATAAAAAGTAACTGTTTTCATTCCTGCCTTTTGTGGTGCAGAATCAAAGAATAATCAGAAAAGTACAGAATCTGAGAGGAGGAAGAGAACTAGAACAATTTAGTAAGAGGTACTAAATTAATCTACATAGTAAAGGGCTTGGATAAATAGCAAAGTAGGAACCCAGAGAAGGAACTACACTGCCCAGGAAATGTAGAAGAGATGCAGGGAACGGGTGGTAGGGGCGAACAAATGAGAATCTCTAGAAAATAAAAGGCTTGAAGATGGGTGCCTGGGTGGCTCAGTGGGTTAAGCCACTGCCTTCGGCTCAGGTCATGATCTCAGGGTCCTGGGATCGAGTCCCACATCAGGCTCTCTGCTCAGCAGGGAGCCTGCTTCCCTTCCTCTCTCTCTGCCTGCCTCTCTGCCTACTTGTGATCTCTCTCTCTCAAATAAATAAATAAAATCTTTAAAAAAAAAAAGGCTTGAAGAAATTGAGAAAAGAAAAAGTATTTGCAGATTTACTTATAGGATCCTCCCTGTAATGTTGTTTAAAGGATAAGCATAAATGATAGAAGTCTTTTTAGAAAAGTTTCTTGCTTTTGAAAAGTGTTTTGTGGGGCACCTGGGTGGCTCAGTCAGTCAAGTGTCCAATTCTTGGTTTCGGCTCAGGTCATGATCTCAGGGTCATGAGAAGGAGCCCCAGGACAGGCTTTGCACTGGGTGTGGAGCCTGCTTAAGATTCTCTCTCCCGGGGCGCCTGGGTGGCTCAGTGGGTTAAGCTGCTGCCTTCGGCTCAGGTCATGATCTCAGGGTCCTGGGATCGAGCCCCGCATCGGGCTCTCTGCTCAGCAGGGAGCCTGCTTCCTCCTCTCTCTCTGCCTGCCTCTCTGCCTGCTTGTGATCTCTCTGTCAAATAAATAATAAATAAAATCTTTAAAAAAAAAAAAAAAAAAAGATTCTCTCTCCCTCTCTCTCTTTCCTACCCCTGTTCTCTCATTCTCTGTGTGTGTGTGTGTCTCAAAAAAAAAAAAAAAAAATCTGCAAAAAAGAAAAGGTTTTGGGGACCATGGTAACATTTAGAGATCAAGTCATATTGGGCTAGCTTCAACAGGTTCAGAATTTGAGGAGGCCAAAAAAAAAAAGAATTTGAGGAGTCCAGGAGGCTTCTCTGAGACAAGTAATAGGTGCACACCAGGTTAACACCCTCCTCCTCTACACTATCCTAAGTCAAATTATGAAACTAGGGGATATGGAAATGGATCTTCAATTATGAGGCCCTATGATTGCTGGAATAGTGCAACATCTTAGTAGTATTTTGGAAAGAACGAAGAACTCAAATTTGCAAATCATGAGCTATGTGTTATTTGAAACTCTACGTTCCATGCAGATAATTTATTCAGAGATGCAAAAGCTTGCTAAATTTAGGGAAAAAACATTGAAAAGAAGTAGACTGAAAAATAATTTTCACTTCCTCTTCATTAACAAATTAAAGTCTCTTTGTGTAACTACTGAGCTGCAATCCCAGATTTCTTAAAGTTAATTCAAGGCCAATGCTGGGTTCTGTTATCGCAAATACTATTGCCAGGGGTACAAGCACTATGTTAATGGACCTATGAAGAAAGCAAGCTTTAGAACCACTGGCATAGGAACCAGTAATAGAAAAACTTGAGAATCTGGAGGAACTTCATGACCTAGGATCCAAATAAAATGATTCTGAATTGTGGTTAGACTATGACTTAAAATCACAGAAGGAGAGATGAGGCAAAAGACACAGCCAGCTTGTGAAAGTTTATAATGACTGCCATAAAGGTCAGTTTTGACCCAAATCCATAAAATCTGACATTTATCTATAGGAATACAACAAGTATTTGACAAGGCAGACAGTGACCGGAATTCATATTCTGAATTCAATACTATAACCCAGTAACCCAGGGAAAATTGTTCTTTGTGCTCCAAGTGGAAGAACTATATTCATGGGCTCTCTGCCAGCAAGCCGTGAGTGAAGCTTCAAAGCTTTGAAGCACTTAGCCAAAATTACATGGACACAATATACAATCAGAAATAATAAGTAATATTGTAATAAACAATAATTTCTGCTCTGAAGGGCAACCAAATTCTCAGCGTTGGTAAATCTAACCTTGGGGTGGGAAAAATGGTAGGCAGATATGTTGGTCAACTATCTTGGATAGAAGCAAGAGGCAGCCTCCTCCTTTCCTTCCCACATGAAGAGAGATGAGGACTTAAAGTCTGTCACTCTTTCCAGAAGGCTATCTTCAGCTCCAAACCATTTTTATTGCCTTGTTTTGTCCAAGGGTTCAAAAGTCATGACACCATCTCTGACTGACTTCCTTTGTAAATTTTACATATGGTGATTTTGAGGGGGGATTTTTTTTTTCTATTTTAGAAATTTGTTCAAAATTACAATTTGATATTTGATATTTGGTTACACATTTTTATTTCTCAGGTGTGAATTACTCTAATTATATTGTCTAAATATTCCAAAGAACAATACCCATTGAGCAGCTTGAAACTTACAGAGCATGATTCATTTAATACTAAAATTCTATGCTGTAAAACAGAAAGTATTACTTCATCCATTAAAGCAATTAAGAAACTGGGGCCAGAGAAGGAAAAGGACTTGACCAAAGTCCATCAGCTACTAAGCTCTAGGTGCAAAATTTAATAGTGCAACATATTGCTATAAAATGCGATTCTTAGAAAATCAGTCTTTCTATTACACCACACAGAAGTATGGAAGGATTTCAGAAATCAGTTTCTGTGCTGTGTGATGAATAGGGCATTATTTGCAGGCAGATTTGAGGAAATAAGAGAATGGGTAGAGTCTGGCTATTCTGACACCATCCAACCTCACCAATCATCCACCTTTATTTTTATAGTTGATCAGATTTCTTCCTAAGGAGATATTGATAATAAACATCAAAAGAAAATCTCAGTCTATGGAGCAATTTGCTTTACAGGACAATGAGATGCTCTAATACATAATGCAAAACTAAGCAATCCTTCCTTTCTTCTAACCTCACTACACCAAATGGTTCATGGAGCCTCTTCCGATTGGGTCTTAGACATTTTGATCTTTATAATTTTAAGTTTTTATGATTTGTCTAAATAACAGCAAAAATGCCAGATAGAGTAATAAGTCTTTTCTGTAGCACTTTTTTTTTTTTAATTTCCCTTTCTCACTTTGCTTTAGGGGTGAATGCAAAGAAAATATACACAGGCGAAAAATAAATGCTTAGCTCAAAAAACTGGTCTTTCAAGTAAACATATCTTTTTCTTTTACCCTATCTTTTAAAATTAAGTGATTTGGAGAAAGAGGTGCAGTAGAGTGTCAGCTTCTTGTTCAATATAAATAATATATTTCCACAAGGGACTAAGCAGGAATATGAAGGATTCACAGGGATGTATACGGAAGAAGCCAAATACATCTAAAAATTGACAGCATTTTCTTGAGTCAGAAATTCATTTCCATATTAAAGTTAAAAAAAATCAGGGTCTTCATATTCTAACAATTCAAATATACTCCTGCATCAGAAAAAAAGCAGAAGAAATGGAGTTAGTGAGCCTGCAAACGATCTCCATATGAAGTTACTATTTCTATTCATCTTTTGCTTTTCTAAGTAAACTTGTCTAGAGACTTTAATCTCAATGGACAGTAGATTGTCAAAGGAATGTGGGTGGTGAAAAGGAAGAAAGAGATACACTGATGTGAAAATTCTTTGAAGATGTTTTAGCAAAAACAGTAAGATCTTGTTATACAAACTTTGATTTCAAATAGTGATTAAATTAAGTATAAATTAAAAAGGTCATATATCTTAAAATCAGATTGTGTTAAAGGAGATACTAGTATAGCAACAAAATCTATCCATACTTACTTTTTATAAAAGGCAATGACATTTTATTGTGAATCACTATAAAGCCCCTCTAGGGTTCTAATAAGCCTCTGTTTGGATATATAATACATGGCAGCTGAAAAATAATTTCCCTGTTTCATGTAACCCTTCATTCCCCAAGGAACAAAGAAAGCTATTTCCAGTTTGTTTCTATGACATAAAGAGAGCGATTTTTTGGGGCACCTGGGTGGCTCAGTGGGTTAAGCCGCTGCCTTCGGCTCAGGTCATGATCCCAGAGTCCTGGGATCGAGCCCCACATTGGGCTCTCTGCTCAGCAGGGAGCCTGCTTCCTCCTCTCTCTCTGCCTGCCTCTCTGCCTACTTGTGATTTCTCTCTGTCAAATAAATAAATAAAATCTTTAAAAAAAAAAAAAAAAAAAAAAAAAAAAAAAAGAGAGCGATTTTTGTTTTTCTTTCAGCTGATCTGGACCGTGTATGTTTAGGGGATGGGTAAATATCTGTAGATATTTAGAGAAACACACTTAATATATTTGTAGGTTAAAATACATCAGAATTTGACTATGTAAGTAATTGCTATTTGTAAGTTCCACATTTTCAAATTCACCTGCTAGAATTTATTTTTAATTCCCAAATTAGTATCTGTGGTGCTTTTGAGTTCATTTGTGGACATGTGCATGTGCATATCCAAAAAACAAATTGAATGGCACAGTGGATACATTCTCACCTAAGGTTTATTTCTCACAGTTCTGGAGGCTGGAAGTCAGACATTGGCAGGAAAGCCTAATACGCTGGGGGTTTGGATTTCAACATATGAATTTTGGGGTATACAGTCAATCCACAACAATAATAACGCCCCAAAATAAGAATTGACTTCATGTGTTTGTAGATATGCATGTAAGCATGTGAGCATGTGTGTCTGTGTATCTGTGTCTGTGTGTATGAATGGTGAAATCGTTTGTATTTAAGTTATACTAACTTACTGATTTCTCTGTTGAATATCTCATTGTAAATGGACTTCTGAGATCTGGGAGAAAATCCTGGGTCCTGGGTGGAGTACTGGATAGAGACACAGCATGTGTATCATGGGGGATACTATCAGCCTAAGTCTGAAATGGCAGATAATGTCCATCACACCCATGGCCACAATAGGAGGTGAGCTGGAACACTGTGCCTGGGGGCAGCACAGCATCTTCAACCCCATGTAAGCTTGGGATCTTATATGAGCATCTGCGGCAGAAGATATACGTAGACATTATTAGGATTTTATTTCCTATCAATAAAATGAGTGGAGGACTGAGCACAGTAATTCAATGGTTAAGTATTAAATGAATGTAATAGAGTCTGTTTCTTATAGGTGAGAACTACAGTTCACTTACTATAAGTGCAATGCTTAAAATATAAAGTAGTACTCTAAGCACATACTTGTTACTTAATATATTTTAGGGTTTTTTTCCTATATTCTTTTTTAATCTGCTTATTATAAAAGCTCATCATTTAACTTCCATCTAGATATGAGATGTTGACTTATCTTTTAAAACATCTGCAAATCTAATGATGATAACATTAACGAATCATTATAATAATCATGGCCATTATTTTGGTTGCATTATTATGTACCATATTCATTACTTTTCAAAAAAAGTCTTATCTTTGTTATCTTTGTCTTCCACTCTTTTTCTGCCTTTTGTGATTTTGATTGAGCATTTTATATGATTCCATTTTCTCTTCTCTTAGCATATTAGTTATACCTCTTTTTATTAACATTTTTTTTTTAGTTATTGCTCCAGAGTTTGCAATATACATTTACAGCTAATCCAGGTTCACTTGCAAATAACACTATAATACTTTGCAGTTGGTGTAAGTATGTTGTAATAACAAAACTATCCTAACTCTTCCCTACTGCCTTTTGTATCATTGTTATCATTAATTTCAGTTACATATAAGTATACCAAGCATATATACATATGTATGTGTATATATGTACATGTATATGTGTATATATGTACATGTATATGTGTGCCTATATATGTGTGTGTTTGTACATATACACACACTCATACAAGCACATATAATACAGATACATAATTGAATACATTGTTGGTATTAATTTGGACAAACTGTCATCTGTTAGTTTAAGAATAAGAAAAACACAAGTTTTTATTTTACCTTCACTTATTTCTTCTTTGATGCTCTTCTTTTACTTACGTAGATCTGAATTTCTGACCTATACTTTTTTGCTTCTTACTAAAGAACTTTTAACATTTCTTGCAAGGCAGGTCTACTGGCAACAAATTCCCTCAGTTTTTATTTGACAGGGAAAGTCTTTATTTCTCCTTTACTTCTGAAGGAAAGTTTCACCAGGTTCAGAATTCTGAGTTTGTGTATTTTTTCCCTTAACACTTTATTTTTTATTTATTTTTAAGATTTTATTAATTTATTCATTTATTCATTTGACAGACAGAGATCACCAGTAGGCAGAGAGGCAGAGAGAGGCAGAAGCAGACTCCCTGCTGAGCAGAGATCCCGATGCAGGGCTTGATCCCAGGACCCTGAGACCATGACCTGAGCAGAAGGCAGAGCTTTAACCCAGTAAGCCACCCAGGTGTCCCTCCCTTAACACTTTGAATATTCCACTTTCTTCTTGCTTCCACATTTCCTGAGGAGAAGCTGATGCAATTATTCTAGTAGGTCTTCTATGCGTAATGTGTATTTCCCTCTGACTCCTTTCAGGATTTCTTTTTTATCTTTGATTTTGTTTTTAACTTTGAAAATTATGTGGTATAGATGTAGGGTTTTTTGGCATTTACCTAGTTGGTGTTTTTTGAGCTTCCTGGATCTATAATTTGGTGTGTGACATTAATTTGGGGAAATTCTTAGTCATTATGGTTTCAAATATTTCTTCTGTTCCTTTCTTCCTTTCTTCTGCCTGTGAGTTGTCTCATAACCCTTGGATATTCTGTTCTGTACTCCTTTTTCAGTCTTAGTTCTCTCTGCTTTTCAGTTTTGGGGGTTTGTATTGAAACATCTTCTAGCTCAGAAATTCTTCAGCTTTGTCTTCAGCTTGTAAAGCCCTCAAAGGCATTCACTTCTCTTACAGAGTTTTTGCTCTCTACCATTTTTGTTCTATTTTTGGATTTCCACTTCTCTGCTTAAACTGCCCACCTGTTTTTGTATGCTGTCGACCTTATCCTTCAGAATTTTCAGATATTAGTATTATCTGTTTAAAATTCCCAGTCTGGGGACGCCTGGGTGGCTCAGTTGGTTAAGCAGCTGCCTTCGGCTCAGGTCGTGATCCCAGCGTCCTGGGATCGAGTCCCACATCGGGCTCCTTGCTTGGCGGGGAGCCTGCTTCTCCCTCTGCCTCTGCCTGCCATTCTGTCTGCCTGTGCTCGCTCGCTCTCCTCTCTCTCTGACAAATAAATAAAATCTTTAAAAAAAAAAAATTTAAAATTCCCAGTCTGATCATTGCAACATCCTTGCCATGTCTGGGTCTGATACTTGTTCTGTTGCTTCAAATTGTGTTTTCTGCCTTTTGATATGCTTTGTGTTTTTTGGGTTTTGTTTTGTTTTGTTTTTCTTGATAACCAGACATGATGCACTTAATAAAAAGAACTGCTATAGATGGGCCTTTAGTAATATGGTGGTCAAGTGCTGGGGGAGTAGAAGCATTCCATGGTCCCACCCATGGTTTAACCATTCCATGATCAAATCTCACTCTTTTAGGGAGCCTATGTCTCTGGACTATGAACTTCACAGGTATTTCTCAGTTCTTTTCTGGGATAGGATGGTAGAGTGGGCTGGAGTTGGGCTCTTCCCTTCTCCCCTGTGGAAAGCTAAAATTGGCTGGAATTTGGCGTTGCCTTTCCCCCAAGTCAGTCAGGCTCTCATTACATCCCACCAGGTTAAGTCTGATTAAGCAGTTTCGAGTGAGGGCCGGTCTTACGGAAAAGAATAGAGTCCTCTGGTGTGTTTCGAATGACTCCTTTTCCCTGTCCCACAATGGAGGCAGGATGGGATTTTTCTCCACTATTTACTGACAGAACCTAGTCAAACTCCTGGAGATAAAACTCCCTTGAACTGGGTCCCTCTGTAGTTTTTCACCCTCAGAGTTATCCAAAAAGCCTCCAATGACTATTACATATCAGGCTTTCCTACTTTGTCACTGGTTCTCACAATGTATTTTGCTTTTGAGTTTCTGTTCCTATAAGCCATGACTCCCTGTGTTTGCCTTTCTCTCCAATCTTGCGGGAAGTGGTTTGCCTTGTGTCCTTCCTGCTGTTACCAATTTAAGAAGAGATGTTGATTCTTCACACTCTTCAGCTTCTTTCTGGTTAAGACAGAGTGGAAATGTACAAGCTCCTTATAGGGGAAATCAGAAAATGGTAGCCTTGTAGAGTTCTGTTTGCCTGATTTTGTTAATCACTTAGAACAATTCAGTGATTCAGAGAAGATAATGGCATAAAAGATAGGGATGATACTTTGGCCAGAGTCATAGACAGGGAGAAGAGCCAGGATTTGAACTTTCTGATTTGAAAGCTTTTGCTCTTAGGTTCTAAATCACATGGTTAGAGTGAACGTTCGTGTCCTCCTAAAATAATGATATTGAAGCCTTCACCTTTAATCTTTAATCTTACTGTATGGGTAGACAGAGCCTTTAGGAAGTAACTGAGGTTAAATGAGGTCATAAGGGTGGGGCCATAATCAGACAGGATTGATATCCTTATAAAAAGAGACACAAGAGACCTAGCAAACTCCAGCCCCCCTATTCCTCCTCTCTCTGTTCCAACGCACTGAGAAGAGCCCAAATGAGTACACAGCAGAAGGCAGTTGTCTACAAGCCAAGAAAAGTGACTTTACTGGAAACCAAATCCTGCTGGACCTTGCTCTTGAAATTTTCAGTCTCCAGAACTGTGAGAAAGAACATTTCTGTTGCTTAAGCTATTTTGTTATGGCAACCTGAGCAAACTGAGATGGTATATTTACAAGTAGCATAATTCCTGACATGTAATATGGAAATAATAAATACTATACTGTTTTAATTAGTGAACAAAATACAGTTTAGGAATTTAATATCCCAAATTGAGAACCAACTATTTGTTTTTTTTTTATTTTTTTAAGATTTTACTTATTTATTTGTCAGAGACAGACAGAGAGCACAACAGAGGGAAAGGCAGGCAGAGGCTCTTTACTGGGCAAGGGGAACCCCGATGCAGGACTTGATCCCAAGATCCCGGGATCATGACCTGAGGTGAAGGCAGATGCTTAACTGATTGAGCCATCCAGGTGTCCCCATTTTGATATTTCTGAAGCTGATGGTAAGTTTTCCTGTACAACACAAAGTATAATACTTGGTATCTGGATTAGCTTTTTACTGAACAGTACATCCCATTAAGAAACATTTGTATCTTTGTTTTTTCTAACGTAAAAACACTGCAATATTTCTGAAATGCAGCAATTTTGCTTTCTTGTTTCAGAATAAGAATCTGCACCATCTGTTTCAAAAGATCTATGGCTTGTTTTATTTGAACAAACAGATTGAATCGAAATTTCATACCAGAGGCTGGGAAAATGGATATTATAATAGTTTCACAATGTTATTGTAATGAAATTTGCAAATCCCCATTAGTATAAAATAAATGGTGCCAAATCGCCCAAATATTTAAGATAAAAGGAGAAGAGGCATTTTTTTCTTCCCGAGGATATTTCTGTATGTATGGAATTAGCCATGCATCATCACAGTAGATTCCCAATTACAAATGGAAAATTAATTCTTCCATTAGCAGGTGTCTCTGGGGAGAATAAGTACATTTTAACTCCAACTGAAGTCGAAATTTCAGGGAAGCTTGCCCAACTAAAATATAAAGATAATTGAATAGATGGTAAAATTAAATAATTACATTCAGATTTCGTAAGCCCTTGCTTCTGCCCAGTGACTCTTGGTACCATAATTGAAGAGTGGACCATTTATAAATGTGTGTATGTGCACAAATCTGCCAGAATATTCATACTTAGTTTGGCCACACATGATCGACTTAGATGTCCTGCCACTGTAGTGCAAATACCACAGTGACAATACTCTCCTTAAATCACCTTCTAATAAAGTGATGTTTCTTTACTTGAAACAGGAGAAAGGTAAAGCTGAAAAAGAGTGTAGATAGCATTTAGTTGTAACCAAGTCTTCTCTTATAAGGTGAAAGAAAAGCAATGACAAACCTGATAAGATATTTCGATATTCAAATTTCACACGAAAATATTTTGTCCTAAATAAGAAATAAAATAAAATATTTATATAAAATAAAATAAAAATAAACATCATTGAATGAAGCATGAAATTATAATTTTGCTTAACTTACATAGAGGAAAATATGTAACATATACTTTAGAGACTTAAGAAGAAATAGTAATAAAAAAAAATGAGTAAGAGAATTTTTTAAAAAACTAGAGGCTCCTGGATGGCTCAGTCAGTTAAGGATCTGCCTTCAGCTCAGGTCAAGATCTCAGGGTCCTGGGATCGAGTCCCACACCCAGCTCAATGCTCAGCAGGGAGTCTGTTTCTCTCTCTCCCTCTGCCCCTCTGCTTTCTTGTGTACATTCTCTCTCGCTCTCAAGTAAATACATAAAAATCTTTTAAAAAACAACTAAAATATATATAAGTGGCTTTGTCTTGCTCAAGGTTCTGATAAGACATTCCAGTCAAAGACCAATCATAAATTCATGAAAATCATCCAATACCCTATTTAATTGCATATAACCCTTAGAAAGTAATAATATTTTAAGATACTTAAAATATCTTAAAAATATATTTTTTAAAGATTTTATTTATTTATTTGAAAGAAAAAGAGAGAGATCACAAGTAGGCAGAGAAGCAGGCAGAGAGAGAGGGCGAAGCAGGCTCCCTGCTGAGCAGAGAGCCTGAGGCGGGGCTCGATCCCAGGACCCTGAGACCATGACCTGAGCTGAAGGCAGAGGCTTAACCCACTGAATCACCCAGGTGCCCCACTTAAAAATATTTCTTATCAGGAGTTGCTAAGTAATATATTGAGTATATTACATATTCCAGTTACTTACAATTAGAATATGTGTGTGTGTGTATGTATGTATTCACATACAATTAAATGTAAACTAGTTATAAACACTAAAGCTCTCATACTGATAGTTTTCAAAATAAGAAAATGAAAAAAGAAAATTCCTGTGCTCCATTTTATGCAAACTGTAACAATGTCAAGAGTTGCCACTACCTTTTACAGAGCACCTTTACACTGAAGGAATTACACATCTATCAGCTCTAATCCTCACAATGACCCATTTGAAATGATACCATTATCTTCATTTTAAAGACAGGAAAATGATTCAGAATACATAAGAAGTCTACATAAAACTAAATGTTTAATAAGTAACAGACCCTGAATTTTAAGCTATAGGTACCTAAACCCAAACTCCAACTTCTTTCCTGTCTCAATAAATTTGACTTGTGAACGTGCAACTTCCAATGCCTGTCCATAGGAAACATCACTATGTCGTGATCATGGACCCGTAGAGTTTTTAAAATATGGTCTTTGGGACAAGCCAATTATGTAAAAGAAAATATGTGTGAAAGTGTTCGAGCTTAGAAATGTTATTAATTGTTATATAGTTGTTCCAGGAATGGCACTGAAAGGCATGAGGATTCAAGTTGATAAAAGAACTGAAGTTTGGCTTACTTGTCAAGTATGGGTGGTGGTTGGAAGACGTTAGCCTGCAATTTAATTTATAAAGTCCACAATACATGGGTTAAAAAATCGTCTTTTTTTTATGATTACTATTCCTATAAGAATGGGCATAAAATATACCTTTAACAAGAACTGTAGTAAGCTATGATTCTAGGAACTAATGTTGCTATTTAGAAATCTATTTCTACTTTTTTAGACTCTCTCCTAAGTATGTGAGTACACACCCCCAGCCCCACACATAAACACCGAACTGCATGCCCTTGTTAGTATCTGCAATTCTCTTTTCCTCTTTACATTTATGGATAGGAACCTGATTCTCTCCTCTGGACTTTGTGTAGGGTTCTTCGGTCTGTGTGTTAATTTCTTTTTCTTTTTCTGTCTCTAGTATTTTTTCTTACCTTCTTTCTTTTAAATGACATGCTATTAAAATAACATATTTTAGAGATGATATATGGTTTGTGTATAAATAACCATTTCATTTGCTATTTTTAATTTGGAAGAGAAATGGATTGTTTATAAGCTATGTGTATACTTGTGCAGCTTTCAGTTGATTTATTTTCTGTGGATCAATGGCCCTTAATAGGAAACAGTCCCCCTCAGAGTAACATAGATTGTACTTTTATAACATCAAAACAACAGGTCAATTCTGATGATCAATTTTGGAAAACAATCATTTCAGTGACCAAAAAAAAAAAAAAAAAAAAAAAGAAAGAAAGAAAGAAAAAAGAAAAAGAAAAAGAAAGAAAGAAATCAAACTGGTTGGGTGATATTGTACAAACATGTCATTGCCTCTATATGTTCTAACTTATTGTTACTTTTTTAAGACTCAAAATAATTGTTTTCATGCACATTATATTCCCTTTCCAGTTATATAAGATTATAAGTATTAAATGCTGCAAGTCAATTATCAGAGACCTAAGAATACAAGTATTCTAATTACGTTTGAAGGTGAGCAGGTAGCCAGTTGATTGAAGAATTAAACTTATGACCATTTGATATGGGTTCTAGTGACCAGACTAGAAATCCTGTGATGGTTTATAGCAACATTTGAAAAGAAGGCTTTTGGAGTACTCGTATACAAATTGGAATTCTCTGAAGTTGGGAACATTTTATGTAGAAAGATCAGAGTGGTCAAAAGAGATGCCTAAATCATACAGCAGATGTAGCACAGCTGGGAAGAAAGCCTGGATTTTTACACCCTGAAGGGAGAGTATTACAGGAGTACTCGGTCTGCTGAGAATCTTCATGTGTACTTGATTTTATGTATGAATACGGGATGTTTCACAAGATACCCCTGTCATCCAATCAACTCCTTTTTCTGCATTTCCTGAATATAGTGGCATCAAATAGAACATATGCAATCTTTTTTTTAAAGATTTTATTTATTTATTTGACAGAGAGATAGAGAGTGAGTGTAAGTAGGCAAAGCAGCAGGCAGAGGGAGAGGGAGAAACAGGGTCTCTGCTGAGCAGGGAGCCCAATGCAGGGCTCGATCCCAGGACCCTGGGATCATGACCCAAGTCGAAGGCAGCCATTTCACTCACTGAGCCACCCAGGTGCTCTAATATGCAATCTTTTTTAGAAAATATTTTATTCTATAAACAGGTACCTCTAATTTCTCATGAAAACTGGGATTGAGGCATACAAATAGGACAGGAACTTTATAATTTGGGATTAAATATAATTGCAGATGTTCATATAGATGTCCCTACTTTCCCACAAATAAGCTCTCTTCATTTTGACACATTTACATAAATCATCATCTTAAATTTGATTTGCCTACCTCTCTGTGATTCTTCATTATTAAAAGGAATCATATTATCTACAAATGAGAGCAGAAACAATGCAGAACTCTTAACATAATCTCATGTGGCATTGATCAGACACAGAAAATTCAGTGGAGATATAAATGATTTGGCAGGTGTAATCAAAAGCAAACTTTATTTTTTCTTATAACTTCCTTAGATGAAACCCCAGGCAGTTCACATAGCTTTCCTTGTCACTTCTCAGTTGTTTAATAATTAGGAAGTCCACCCCCAGTAGAAAATGAAACTTGGTTCTCTATCCAACATGGAGTTTTCTATCTCCAACATTTTGTCCTTTCTTCAGGATAAGAAACCAAAGTGGGAGGGGGTGCATAGAGGTCATGGTCAGTATTCAATTCCTCTCCGGAACTTGCCTACCTACTCCCCAGTCAGTATGATCCATCAGAGTTCAAGTTGAACAGGAAGTGGGGTGGGGAAGAAAGTAAGTTCCTTGACCAGACAACAGTTGTGGTGTTATCTAGATAGGGCAGATATGAAATAACTGGCCTCTTCTTAGTTCCTCTGAGGTTCCCAGGAGTAGGTCTCTAATAGCAATTACTCTGATGAAGACAAAGTCTTCACTGGTAGGCTGCTTTTCAAATCTCCCCTCACTCTTCAGTGCTATGGTGGCTCTAAATCATACTGGTTCGAGAGCTGATTTTATGCATCTCTTCTCGAGGCCACACCCGCCATGCCATACTAGTAGCTTGAAGTTGGCTATGGTGGGATTATTTATACCTATTTATACCACAGAGATTAGAAAATGCTACAAATCGGTATTCCTTTTTTATTTTTCAAAGAATTGATTTATCAGCACATCATTAAAAGTGATCTTTTGGAATGGATTTCTTTTTAAAATGACTCCAGGCTGATCCCCTTTTGTAAAATCCAGGTCTGTGGACAAAAATCAAACTCTTGTTTCACCTTCTGTGAAGATATAGACTTTTTTTCCAATCTATTTCCCTCTCTCTCTCTCTTTCTCTTTACCCTGCCCCCTTCCTCCACTGCTTTTCCTTCTCTTTTGGCTCTGCCAGGTAGAGCCACTCTTTTACACACACACACACACACACACACACACACACACACACACGCACACACACACTCTCTCTCTCTTTTTTTCCTCCAGTGTATGCTTCCATCAGGGTTGGGGAAACCTCTTCCACTGAGAAGGAAGACTCATCAGACTTTAGAGGTCTAATGCCCCAGCCCCTGTCTTCCCACATCTCCTCATCCCATATAGGATCTCATTCTTTCCCAGTCAGTGTCCCCACTTGAACAGTAGACACCCTGTGAAGCTGAGAGTTCAACTTGCATTGTCATTTAGCCACAGGATGAGGTTCTGCATTGATTTTCAGCACTTTCAGTCCAGGGGCTAAGGAGGTAACCCTCTCCTTCAGGAAAGTTTAGAAGCTCATAGGTCATTAGGCTGCCCTAGAGCTGGGAATTCTAATCCTTGGGCTTATCCTCTTTTTTTTTTTTTTCATTGCTTTGCCCAAGGACAATAGGAACAACCAACCAATGTCATTATATTCATTAATTTTCCAAAAATGTTTGAAAGTATCATATAGGAATAGTCACCTAGCTCCTGGCTTCTTATAAGAAGTCAATGAGAAATATCCAGTGCAGAACATTTGTGTATCTCTGAACAGATCACAGTATGGACTATTAGTGCTCTCTTTAATACTACAAATGGAGTTATTGGAGTCTTTAAATCTAATCAGACTAGTGAGCCAATTTCAAGAACCCCAGAACCAATTCAGACAACTCATCCTTAACATTCTTTTCTCTAGAATCATGAGGAACTGGCTCACTGGAATGTTGAGGCCAAGAATCTGTAAACCAGAGACCCAGAAAACCTAGTGATATAATTCAGTCTAAGTTCAAAGATCCCAGAACGAGGGGAGGTAATGGCATAAATCCAGTCAAGGAGCAAGAGAGAAAGAGATGAGGTGTTCCAGATCAATCTGTGAGGCAGGAAAAGGTGTAAATTCCTCCACCTTTCCCACCTTTTGTTTTATTCAGGCCCTTAAGGGATTGATAGATGCCCACCCACACTGGAGGGTCTACTTTACTGAGTCTGCTAATTCAAATGCTCATTGCATCTGGAAGCACCCTCACAGGGACCCCCAGAAACAATGTTTAATCTGGACATCAAGTGGCCAATCAAAACAATGCAATAAATTAACCATCATATCCAGTAAATGTCAGACACTAGCACCTGCATGTCTCAAATCTCAGGGAAATACAGGCATAGTTCACAGAAAATTCTTCAAAAAGTTCTCATTATTAGCCTCTTCAACTACCCTTATATTGATTTAGAGTGGCTAATTGAATAATTAATGGTAGGAGAATCAGCTGTATACTCTCTTTGTGTGTCTTACACATAGAAATTTCCTATAGGACATGGCAGTACTAGACACTTAGGGCTATGGCCAGATTTCCCCCCAACATGCATGCATTTAGAATAGAATCAGGTGCATTAAAAACACATAACTAAGTTGTTAAAGGTCTTGCTTTCTTATTACACAGAACACAGTAATAACTAACAGCTAGACTGAATAGTTACTATGTTCCAGACAGAACCCTATGAAGAAGGTACTATTAATTTCCCATTTTTATTGATGAGGCAAATGACATGTAGAGAAGTTAAGTGATTTACCCCCAATTATAATTGGTCAAATATAGTGGCTAAGAGCAGAACACAGATACTTCAGCAACTCTGCCCGAGTTCAAATCCCAGATCTGACATCTACTAGCTGTATGATTTTAGGGAAGTTATTTGACCTTATTTTAAAATAAGGAGTACAAAATAGTATTATCTTATACTGCGGTTATAAAGAGAAATAGATCATGTGTACAACAGTCTATGTATGGAATGTATTTTTCCTCATCTAATAAGGTTTAAGAAGAAAAAGATGGGGGTCCCTAGTTGGCTCAGTTGGGTAAGTATCTGATACTTGATTTTTGTCCAGGTCATAATCTCAGGGTTGTAAGATAGAACCCAGGCAGGCTTCATACCCAGCATGGAATCTGCTTGAGATTCTCTCTCTCCCTCTGCCCTTCCCCCTCCTCTCAAATAAACAAATAAATAAAATCTTTTAAAATTAAAGGAAAATATGTTGATATGGTAAACATATTTCTGGTCATTTCAACTAAAAGCCACACTTTGGTGTTTTGTAATATCACACATGGGTTACAGATTCCAAAGAGATCAGGTATTGTTTCTGTCTTTGGCCTGAATTCTTCTCTGGAAAACCCACATACATGAAAACTAAGTGTGGTTCAAATTTATAAAGAAATGTTCTATTTGATTTATAGTCATTTGTTATTCAAGGTTAACCCAAGTATATGTTTTTCCTTCAAATGTTGCTTTATTGTTCATAAAAATGGACCCTAATCCATCTGCAGTCTGAGGTTTATATTTGTGTTAAAATGCAGATAAAACATTTCTCAATCATTGTGTTTTTTCCTTAATATTTAGAACAAAGGTTTCTGAGGATTTACAAGTGCTGACTCATGCATCATGGCCAAAAATGGGGCCTTTTTATTTAGGCTATATTTATCCACAATGCATTGTTAGAGTCCAGCTGTGGAAATAAACTACATGACTCATAAAAAACAAATATCATATAATTTTAAATTAACATTTCACTGACCTAGAACTAAAAAATAGCCAAGGATTTTTATAGTAAAATATAGACATAGTTTTTTTTTTTTTTTTTGAGCTTTATCTTCTTGTCCAGGGAGTAATACCAGTCTAAACATATTTGTCTATCCCTTCTGAATTTTGAAATAAGCAATGTCTTAAATAATAATTTTGTTTTATTTATCTGTGTATTCCAGAGATACTAATACAAATAAAACCCGTTTGGTCTTAAAATGCATACCAGCTGCAGATACAGTTTTGGGGTTTGTAACTAGATAGAAGATCAGATCCCAAACTGGAAAATCCCCAAGGAAAGAAGTTTTCAACTTTCACAATGGTAATTTAGAAACTGGCTCACTTATTATGCCTGTACTGAATTGATATTGAATTCTGATTTATGTTATTTTATTCTCAACACTAGCAACTAAGCTTTTAGAATGTCTTCTTGCTCATATTTAAAATTCAGTGACAAATAAGAGTAATTACCATTATTGAACATCTTTATACTCAACATATTATTTAAATCTCACCACAATCTTGTGAAAAAATTCTTTCAAACAAAACAACTACAGCTAAGAAAATTTTATATGACTTTCTAAAGGTTACAGAGCTAATAAATTGCAGAACAAGCTATAAAACTCAGATCTATTAGATTACAAATTTCATGGACCTTCTCCTACTTTTTACTATCTATACAGATTGCACTCAACAGGTATATATTGAATAGATTAATGTATTCTTAAGGAAACAAGAATCAAAATCATGATTAGAAATAAGTTCAGATTACCTTACTACAGTCAGCCAAATCAAACACTCACTCAATTAAGTATCAATTAACACTTTTCCCTAATGATTCAAAACCATAATAATAACCTGTGAATTGAAATATATTATGTGTCATTCTGTTGTATATATCTCTTATTTGTACTGAAAGAGAAACAGTCTGTAGCAGAGATTCTTAATGGGCAGTGTACATTATGATGGCACTTATAGGCGGACACTCCATGATACTATCTAAATTTTTTTCTGACAGCGAATTACTTTATGTGATTCATTATTTCTATAATGCATAAATTTTCAACATCCTTCTATAAATCATAGTGAATACTTTCTTGTTTTATATTTTCCCCGTAGTATTTGGTGCAGAACAGTGGACTGATGCCATCATGGTCATTTTCTGATCCTTTTATGCTTTTTTGGTTTGGTATTGGTACATTTGAAGGCTGATGACATTCTTAGCCCCATGTTTTAAAAACTTAACCCTGAAAAGACTTTAAAAAAGAAATAAGCTGAAAAAATGATATCTACAAAGTAGTTATCATTCCTGCATTAGTCAGTTTTTCCAATAACTTACCCTTACTACCACCTCCACCCCTTCATGTGGACTGTTGAAAAGGAATGGATGCTGCAATGCTCTAACCCTCAGACTGCAAAATTCTGGATTTGTGCATCAAAATCCAACATCCTGGGATGCCTGGGTGGCTCTGTCAGTTAAGGGTCTGCCTAAGGTTCCGGTTATGATCCTGGGGTCCTATGATTGAGTCCCGCATCAGGCTCCTTGCTCAGTGGGGAGCCTGCTTCTCTCTCTGCCTGCTGCTCCCCCTGCTTGTGTGCTGTCTCTCTGAAAGATAAACAAAATCTTTTAAAAAAATCCAACATCTTTGTTTACTTTTTTCTTCCTTTTATAAGTTAAAAGAGATCATTCCTTTCTTCTTTTTGTCTTTTTTAAACGTTTTTACTATATTATTTTATTTTTTAAAGATTTTATTTATTCATTTGAAAGAGAGAGCATGAGCACAAGTGGGAGATGTTAGAAGGAGAAGCAGACTCCCTGAGGAGCAGAAAGCCAGAGAGAGAGAGAGAGCCTGAGTGGAAGAGGTTTAGGGAGTAGGAGAGAGAATCCCAAGCAGATTCCATACTGAGTGCAGAGACTAAGGTGGGACTCAATCTCATGACTCTGAGATTAGGACATGAGCCGAAACCAAGAGACAGATGCTTAATGGACTGCACCACCCAGGAACCCCAAGATCATTCCCTTCTTCTGTTTTATTTCCTTATCTGGAGCTAGTGAGGTATCATCTATATTAAATGCTTAATCAACATTCAACTCATCTAATTTCCCTTAGCTACCTCATCTCTGTTAGCAATGTGACCTTGAGGAAAACGATGGTCTGTCAGTGTCAGCTTCCTCATGTGTAAAATAATCAGGTGAGACTGAATATGCCACTTCCAAACTGAATAAAATTTAGACAAATTGATAGTATAAGTATAAAAGGATATTTAGCCAATAAATAGTTACCAAATACCTATATGTAGTGGATGTATAGCGGGTGAGGTATTGCTGGCATAATGGTGTCTGTCTGGTAAGGGTTCAAAGTCTCGTGGGGGAGACAGGAGCACACAGAAATACTTTAAGTAGAATAGAACAGTATTCTTATGGAAGTGTGTAGTAAATCCTAGGGACCATTAGAGTGAAGTGGTTAACAGATGCCCGGAATATAATGGCAAATGGGGTGTCTCAACTGTGTCTGAAAAGATAAGAGGAGACTCTAAGCAGAGAGGAGATGGAAAAACTTTCTAGGAAAATATTAGGGAGCTAAAAAAAAAGGAAACACATATTGAAGAATATGTTGCCAGAGGGAAGACAGGAAGGAAATGGCAAATGAAGCTATACAAATAGGTTAAGCAAATATTGAGAGGGGCTTTGTAAATCTGCTAAGGTATATAGACTGCCTAGGAAGTAAGAATTACAGAAGTGTTTTAAGCAGGGAATGATGTCATCAAAACTGCTTTTAGAAAGATAACTCTTCCAGTGTTGTGGAAAGTGCTGTGGAAAAGGGAAACCCCAAAGAAAATAGTTGTCCATATTGGACACGTATAAAAATTTAATTAGTATCTGATGCATATTACTTTGTAGGTGGCTAAGGTAGAAATATTGACCTTTAGTGGACAAAGAGTATGACATTAAGAGCTAAGATATTATCACAACGTGTGCATCATTGCACATGAAATCCTATGATTAGATGTGTTCTTTGCAGAGCAATAAATTTCCACTCTGGACATAATGGGGAATTCTCAAGAAGTTAGCCTCAAAGAATTTCTTACAGAAGATTTATTATACTGGCAATCATTACATAATCATTTCTTTTTTTTTTAAGATTTTATTTATTTATTTGACAGAGAGAGATCACAAGTAGACAGAGAGGCAGGCAGAGAGAGAGGGAGGGAAGCAGGCTCCCTGCTGAGCAGAGAGCCCGGTTTGGGACTCGATCCCAGGACCCTGAGATCATGACCTGAGCCGAAGGCAGCAGCTTAACCCACTGAGCCACCCCGGCACCCCACGTAACCATTTCTTAAAACGCAATTAAATTTTGAGCTTTGAAAAAAAAAAAAATAAATAAATAAATTTTGAGCTTTGGACTTTGGAATGTGTCTGTTTCTCCTTCACTTATTTTTTTTTTTTTTTAACTAGAGCATAGCATTTTCCAACAGAACTTTCCTATGCTGATAGCAGTAGAATGTTACCAATGTGTTATCCAAGGTGGTGGCTACTAGTATCAGGTGGTATTAAGCATTTGAAATGTAGCCCATGTGACCAAGAAATTGGAATTTTATATTGTTTAATTTTAACCTAATAATAAAAATTCACATTGGCTCGTGGCTACCAAATTGGACAGTACCACTCTAATATATCTATACAAACATGGCTGCTTTAGGACAGCAGAAACTTGTAATATAAATGATTATTTGGTACAGTCCCTTTAAATGTGCCTCCATGAAATTTAAATAACTCTCAGAGGCATTTTGGAGCATAAAAACTACAAGAGAATATATCAATGGCAGAAAGAAAATAAAATACTTTAGCTTTTCTATCAAAAGAAGATAGAATATAAGACATTATTTACTGATTACTTATTGTTTTTATGACTATATATTAAGCCATATATATGTATTTATACAATCTCAAATAATATTCCTAAGAACCCTTGGGGATTAATTCTCTGTTAATGCCTATTTGACAGACGGGAAATCTGTAGTTACAGAGGAACATTACTTCTCAGGGCGTTTGTTATAACCACAGTTCTATTGATAGCCATGTTAATAATAGTAATGATGGTAATTAATACTTTGTAAAAGTTCAAGTCTGTCCGAATAGGTCCAAATGCTATGAATACATTCTACCACTTCTTTTGGCTCAAACATCTTGAGAGTTTTTATTCATGTTAATTACATTCAGTATTTGTATTCACTGGTACAAATGTCAGAAAAACACATCCAATATGGCTTAAGCAAGAAAGTGACTTATTTGGTTTATATAACTTGAAAGACTAGGGATAGCGTGAACGCAAGGGACAGGTTGATCAGACACACACAAATAGGGTCACCAGAATCTCTTTGTTTCTCTGTACCATTTCCTACATGTTGGTTACAGCAGTTCCTCACATCTTCCAAATTCAAGTCCAGCAGGAAAGAGCAACTATCTATCACAAATCTCAGTAAAAGTCTCATTACATTTCATTGGCTCTGGTGGAGTGATGGGAACATCATTCTCAAATTACTAAACCTAGGTAGGCTCTTGCTCCTCTTAGCCTTCAACTTGAGCCACATGGACTGAGGAGTCAAGCAGTGGAGGGGGGCACTCTTGAGCTATAACTGGGATTGGGAAGAGATCTGTGGAGGGAATAATGGATGCTGAACAAACAAACAGAAAAAACAAATATATATTTATACTTATATCTATAAAAATAGGGAGTTAGTTCATAAGATTTCTTAGGGACAAGTCTTCCTTTTCAATTGAGTAAGAACACTTCTACTCTTAGAAATTTGGAATGGAGCTACTGCAATGGACTGAACTGTGTCCCCCACCTCCAAATTTATACATTGAAGCCCCACCCACAATGTGATAGTATTTGAAGACAAGGCTTTTGGGGAGAAATTAAGGGTTAGATGAGGTCCTGAGGGTGGAGCCTTAAAATTGAATTAGTGTGGCTTCCTGATTGAATTAATGGCTTTATAAAAAGAGGAGAGATTGTCCTCTTCCCACCTTGTGAGGGCACAGAGACTGGGGCCATCTGAAAGCCAGGAAGAGAGTCTTCACTAAGAACCCAATTAGCTGGCACTCTGACCTTAGGACTTCCCAGCCTCTAGGAGTCTGAGAAATAAATTTCTGTTGTTAAGCCACTTAGTCAATGGTATTTTGTAATAGCAGTGCAAGCAGACTGATACAAATGGGTTTTGTTTTGTTTATTGAGGAATAACTGACATATAACACATTAATTTCAGGTTCACGTCAATGAGTATATTAAAAGTTACTAAAAGTTCTTGAAGCAATCTTTTATTTTGAAACAATTTTAGATTTGTTGAAACAAGCTCTGATATATTCTTCACATAGCACCCTATAATAATAATAATTTAGCACCCTACAATGATAACTTCTTATGTAATGATGGTATACTTATCAAAACCAGGAAATTAATACTGTTATACTACTATTAATTAAATTACAGAGTTTATTCCAATTTCCTCAGTGTTTTTCACAATCCGCTCTTCATCGGTTCCAGTATCCAATTCAGGATACTACCCTATCCTTAGTCATTATTCCTCCTTCGTCTCCTCCCAGCCGTGACAGTTCTCTGTCAAGGAATTTGCTTTTCACAATCTTGACAATTTGTAAAACAGTGGTTGGATATTTCCTATAAAGACTTTCAATGTTTGTCTTCTATTTTCTCATAATAGCTTGATGTTATAGATCTGGGGGAAGTTTACTCTAGAGATGGTAAGCCCCATTTGTTGCATCTTATTGGAGGACACACAGTCTCAAAATGACTTGTTACTGATGATATTAACCTTGATAAAGCAAGTGTCTGTTAGTTTTCTCCCTGTAAAATTATTGTTTACCTTCTTCTACAGTATGTTAATTGAAGCCATTCACACACTCCAGCCCCACTCAGAAAGTGCCTTAAACTACATTTCCTGGAGGCAAAGGTAAAGAATCTGTGCCCTTGCCTTAAAAACACCTGAATCATTAGTAAACTGGTGGTGGTGGTGGGGGGGGGGGGGAGATACTTAGAGACTATGCAGACATTTTCTTTCTTCTTAATACCTATCAGTTTATAATTCTTCAATGTATCTTTCCTACATAATTATTAGTGGTTTTTATTCCTTTTTTTTTTTTAACAACAACAGAAAAGATTTTTTATAGGTTTTCAGGAGATTTCATCAATATATAATCTTTGTCAACTTCTTTATTTGAAATTATTGTTTAAATGGTTTAAGTATCTCTTAAAGAGTAAATAATTTCCTGGCAGAAGGACAAGATTGTATCAAGTTACCTTATTTTTTGGTGTTTTTGAGATGTAACAGCATACAAGCATTTATCCAATAATACATTCTTCCAGGAGGAAACAATCTAAAACATTTAAGTTACCTTTTGAACTGCTTCTCCTAGGAAAGAGCCTGAATTTCAATGATGCAGTCATATTTGGAAAGACAAGTGATAGGAGTCAAGTGTTGAGTTCTTTTCAATATGCATTTTAATAATTTTTATTTTCTCCAAAATTATCTGACTGTGCAGGGAAAAATGAGATAACTTATTCTTAATAACTTAGGCATAAATTCACTTGCCTTTTGCTTTTGTTTCTTCTGGCAGCAAAAATTGTAGGTAAGTAGATGTAGGCAGCAGGAAAATAAAAAGGAAAGGTTTGACATGAACTTTCTTAATTTTAAGAGTACATTGATCAAATTTGTCACATAATTTTATTAATCTTTGTAAAACTTGGCCCGCAATTTGCCTGTGCACAATCTCCCAGAATTTTCACAATCTCAGAAGCTGTCAAAGTAATCACATGAGTCCTCAAGCATACCACTAAATTTTAGTCTCTTGAGTGATATTCTAACACCTGCTTCATTACAAGTGTTCTCTTTACCTATATTTAAATCGCTTTACTAAATTATTTCTGCTTTGGTTTGTTGAAAAGTAAAATATCAGTATTCTTATTTTTTCTGGACTTGAGAAACAGCAAGGTACAAAGTTGGTCATGAAGTTGTTTGAAAAACACAGTTCTCCCAGAAGTGCAAACCATTGGTGCAAACCTCCTATAAAGCCTTTGGGATTTAGATCTTTGATACCAAATAAGCTTTTCACGTGTGGATTTATTTATTTAGCAAGCATTCCCAGAGGATATACTAGTAATAGGCATCATTTAAAGCATTTTCAATTGTTAGCTTGCATAATTGTGTGTGTGTGTGTGTGTGTGTTGGGAGGGTTTGTGTTTACTGTTGAGTATGTTGTTAGTGCCTGAGAAATTGTACCATGATAGAAAATTTCCTTTCAAAATGTTTCATGTCTAGATGTTCAATCTATTTTATAGTTATCCTGATCTAGCCACTTTGCTTTTTGGATATGAACCCTGTTATCCCTGATCCAGCCAACTTTCATAATGTGTAAGATCCAAATTGTTTAAAATACACTTGAAGGCAATAGTAGTATGTTTATTGAATCTGGAGGATATTGAACTGTTTGAACAAATGGCTAGGGGCTCTGAAAATGCATCTCTAAAAATAAAGTGGAGAAGTGGGTAAACAGAAGATATTGGACTTTTATAGGAAATATGTCTTTAGAGATTTGCCTTAATATTATGTGCATTAGAAAATTAAGAATTTGAAATTTAACATAAGAGACAAAGCAGGAATACATAAAAATGCAATACAAGTAATAATGAAGTTTATAGGTAGACAACTTTTATCTAAAGACCTGTTCTTCAGTAATGGGCAATACATCTTGTAATTCTTGGCCTTTGTGCTCTGAAATCATGTCTTGGGTTCTATACTAGAGTAATAAGTAAATAATTTTCACACCACTGACTAAATATAGCACTATATCATTTTTACTATGGACTCTGCATACATACTAAATAGTATACAAAAATGAAATGAACATTATGAGAAAACCCCATATATTTATCACTCAGCCAAGAAAGGCCTATATATCCCTCCTAGATTACATCTCTTTCTTTCAACCACACAAAGTAACTATTTCATTTCATGAAAATAATTTCTTTGTTCCTCTTTAAATTTTTACCATATACATCCCTAAAAACATACATTGTAATTTTTGCCCTCCTCTAAACTTTATAAAGCTGCAATCTACATATTTTATTGTAACATACTTAATTTCCTCAAAAATATGTTTCGGAGCTACATCCATATTGATCCATGAAGTGTTTTTTTCATTTACTACCCACCACTGATTTATATTCCACTATTTGAATAAATAATAATTTATTTTTTTTAAAGATTTTATTTATTTGACAGAGAGAAACACAGCAAGAGAGGGAACACAAGCAGAGGGAATGGGAGAAGGAGAAGCAGGCAGGCAGCCCGATGTGGGACTTGAACCCAGGACCCCGGGACCATGACCTGAGCCGAAGGCAGACGCTTAACGACTGAGCCACCCAGGCGCCCCATAAATAATAATTTATAATCAATGTATACTTAGGGGAGTTCCAGGTTTTTAAAAATTGTTTTTGAGGTTTGAGTATATGTTTGCTTGTTGAGAGAGTGTGTTTGAATGTTTATATAAAAGCCTGCCATGAATAGCCTTGTTCACAGCCCTTGGTGCAATGAAGAGAAGACGGATAGGCTTTTTAAAAAAACCTTACTTTATTTAAATTCAATTAATTAGCATATATTATATCATTAGTTTCAGATGTGGAATTCAGTTATTCATCAGTGGCCTGTAACACCCAGTGTTCATTATATCACATGCCCTCCTTAAAGTCCATCACCCAGTTGGCCCATCCTCCACCCACCTCCCCTCCAGCACCTCCCTTCAGTTTGTTTCCTATAGTTAAGAGTCTCTTATGGTTTGTCTCCCTCTCTGATTTCATCTTATTTTATTTTTCCCTCCCTTCTCCCATAATACTGTTTTGTTTCTTAAATTCCATATATGAGTGAAACCATATGATAATTGTCTTTCTCTGACTAGTCAGAGATATTACAAATAGAGTATATTTTATATATATATAGATATAGATATAGATATAGATATATACTACAAAGAGAGTATTTGCTTAGCGTAATACTCTCTAGTTCATCCATGTCATTGCAAATGGTAAGATTCCATCCTTTTTGATGGCTGGGTAATATTCCAACATTGATCTCAAAACTAGACAAAGACCCCACCAAAAAGGAGAATTACAGCCCAATATCCCTGATGAACATGGATGCCAACATTATCACCAAGATACTAGCCAATGGAATCCAACAGTACATTAAAAGGATTATTTACCATGACCAAGTAGGATTTATTCCTGGGCTGCAAGGATGGCAATATCTGCAAATCAATCACCGTGATACATCACATTAATAAAAGAAAGGACAAGAACCATACGATCCTCTCAACTGATGCAGAAAAAGCATTTCACAAAATATAGCATCCTTTCTTTATTAAAACTCTCCGTAGTGTAGGGATAGAAGGAACATACCTTAATATTATAAAAGCCTCATAGGAAAGCCCACAACAAATATCATTCTCAATGAGGAATAACTGAGAGCATTTCTCCAAGGTCAGGAACATGACAGGGATGCCCACTCTCACCACTGTTGTTCCACATAGTACTAGAAGCCCTAGCCTTAGTAATCAGACAACAAAAAGAAATAAAAGGCATTCATATTGGCAAAAAAAAAAAGCCAAACTCTCACATCTTTGAAGATGACATGATACTTTATGTGGAAAACCCAAAGACTCAACCCAAAAATTGCTGGATCTTATACAGGAGTTCAGCAAAGTAGCAGGATATAACATCAAGGCACAGATATCAGTGGCACATCTATAGACGAATAGGTTTATAGCTTGAGCACACATTTCCTTTACCCAGGCAGTGACTAAAGATACCAATTTATTTTCCCACAAACCTTTATACTTTGCAAATATGGTGGTTGCAAAATGGCATCTCATGAACTTTAATTTGCATTTACCTCATTATTAATGAGGTTTAACATTTCTTCCACATTCATGTGAAATTCCTACTACTTTTCTCATTTTCCTACTGCTTGTTTTGTCTTTCTATATTAAATTGCAGATTACATTTTATATTTAGGACATTAACTCTTTGCTGAAAATACATGACATCTTCATCCATCTAGGTCTTATATTTTCACTCTCTTTGATATTTGACATACAGAAGTTTTAATAGTAATGTCATCCTTATCAAATGTACCGATGTCCAACTTTACAGTTGCAGATTTTATGTCCTGTTTAAGACTATTCCCTAACATAAAGCTACACAATCCTTTCTTCTATTAAATCTAAAATGTTTCATTCAGCTATATAGAATTTGTTTTCTTTTTTTATAGTATGAGGTAGAGATTTAATTTCAGGTGTTTTAATTTTTTTTCTGTATAAATTAACAGTTCTCCTGTTAAATAGCCTATCCTTCTTCACAGATACACAAAGGCCATTTTATTATAAATATCTTTCATTACATGTGGGTTCATTAATACGTTGTATATCCCATTTCATTAGTCAGTTCTTGATCTGTGTACAAATATCACACTGTCTATATTAGGTTTTGGCAAACTATGGCTAGTGGGTCAAACACAGGATATCTGTTCTTGTTCAACCTGTTAAAATGTTTTTATATTTTTGAATGGTTAACCATTCAAAGGAATGATATTTCATTGCAAGTAAAAATTACATACCATTTAAATGTTGGCATCAATCAATACAGTTTTATTGGAACACCGTGAGCCCTGTCATTTGCATATTGCCTACCGCTGCCTTTCAACTACAACAGCAGAGCTGAGTGATTATGAGAGACACCAAACCTAAAATTCACTCTCTGCCCCTATATAGAAAAAGTCTGCCAATCCTAGTCTAATTTAAAGATAGACAAGTTTCTTCGCAGTCCATTTTTCCCTGGATAACTTATTTCTCTTTCATCCTTATAACAAAGATATCATATAGTCCTGGTGATTTGTGTGCAGGCTTCTTATTGGACTCCCACATTCACTGGGCTCTGACTTTTACTCCTGGGCTGTATACCCCGTGCACTCACCAAAACACAACTTGACTTGCCCTGAACTAGTGGAAATTCTCGGGGCAAAGACTGGTTTGTTAGCATGGTCTTACTTGACGACCATTTTTATCTCTGCAGATTTCTTCCTTTTTTGTGTGCCAGCTCGACATTTACAAGCAAATTTTTAAAATTTTTGTTTAATCCAGACTTCTAGTTGTTAAATCAGGAAGGCTGTTCACATTATCTAGTGTGCCATGCTGCCTAAAAATGGAAGTCTACATTATGTTTTCTAATTTTTTTTCAGGTTTCTTAATCAATTACATTAAGAATGAAAATATATACAGATATCCTCCTGAAATGAAGGCTGCCATCACATTTATTAGAAGGTTTGAAAGACTGTGAGTGGAAATAAGATTGGCATTGACATCAGAAAGCCCAGACACAGAGCAGTCTCCTGCAGGCTTGAAAATATGGATAATTTATAGAAGTGGAAACCTGTTTTCTGTTATTTGTGTTTTAACTATGAAGTTCTATGACTCTATATTCCTTTGTATCTACATCTCTCTGGAAATACATAATTTGTTTATAAAATCTGAGTGCCATAGCTCTGTCTGAGGTTATAGATATGCAGATCCATGACAAAATTAGCTACTTATTTATGCCCAATGTGTTTCCTTATACCTATAAAGTGACTTCCTCATTCTAATAGAACATATATTTAGAAAATGTGGCTTATAAAGATTTTGCTTTTGGCTAAATATTTTAAGGTGTGGGTTCCAGATCCTGATTTTTCCTATGAATGAGTTTATATTTTCTCATTTCACATACAGGAATGACAGCACATAGAAGGTATCTTTTTTTTTTTTAACATTCTTACCTAAGAGAAACCCATGAGATATTAAGAGTCAAGAGGTATTAATTATAATATATAGTATAATCATTTTGCACCTAACAGTTAAATATTGTTGATAGCAATTATTATAATCTTAGGTGATTTCTTGACTATTTATGTGGATGAGTGGATATCTTGAGCATTATAGCTAAAGAAAAATCAAAACTAAATTTAAATAAATTGTTGGGAACTTGGGTGGGGTTCTGTCCCAGTTGCTTTTCGGCGGTACCAGAAGAAAAAGCTTCCTATAGAGCTAATGTTCCCCAACAGGACAGTATAGCATTCCCAAAGGTCCCAAATCTTTCAGAGTCTACCATAGACATGAGACTTAAGGCTTTCACATTTCCTGAAATGATTCTTTCCTAATCATCTAATCTTGACCTCTTGATGCTCTACAAGGATGCCCCTGGGATGACTCGTGTATATTCAGTGAGTCTATCATTAGTTAAGTCAATCACGTACACAACAAGCATATATCCCTCTCTCATTTCCATGACCAGAATTCCTCTTAACCACCGAGCCACCACACTAAGTCATGAGAGATTAAAACTGCAATGTAGAAATATTTAACTTGCAATTTTAAGATATTTAACTCTCTCTCTCAAGTTCATCAGTATGGCTTTAAATCAGGCATTGACTTAAGCGACCATTTAAACAAATGCTGCTACTGAAAAGCAAATAGCTCTCTGTGCATGTATATGCAGAGCAATAAATATGACAGTTCATATGTGATAATTAGGAGTGCCAATAAATCAACACAACTACAGATTTCTGTCAAATTCCTTTCCTTCCTCTGGTTCAGTGGCTTTCAAATTGCCATCTCCAGACAAGGAGTATTACTCTCATCTTGTTAGAAATGCTAATTTCCAGGACCCACTTCAGCCCTACCAAAAACAAACAAACAAAAACAAAACAAAACAAAAAAACAACAAAACTCTAGAGGATGAGACCTATAATCTGAGTTTTAACAAGTCCCTCAAGTGATTGCAGTGTGAGTTAAAATATGAGAATCATTACTCTCACTCCAAGACCTTCAGCTGGATATACTGTTTTTAATATCATTCACACTACCTAATGTCACATATCAAAATTATGTATTTGTAGGGGCGCCTGGGTGGCTCAGTGGGTTAGGCTGCTGCCTTCGGCTCAGGTCATGATCTCGGAGTCCTGGGATCTCCCGCGTCGGGCTCTCCGCTCAGCGGGGAGCCTGCTTCCCCCTCTCTCTCTGCCTGCCTCTCTGCCTGCTTGTGATCTGTCAAATAAATAAATAAAATCTTAAAAAAAAATTATGTATTTGTATTTTCATGAAAATATAAACTAGGAAGGGAATAAAATGACTTTGAAAAGGTACTTATGTACTTAATCAATAATCTTTTAAAAAGTTCCATTTTCTAAACAACTTAAATAAGCTTTATACAAAAAATGGGCTCAGTTATTCAATTTTGAAATGTCTAATAGGAATGGTATGTAAGTTGGCAAGCAAGATGAACCTAAAAAGCATCATCGCTTCATGGCCAATGGCGGTTGTGTATGCAGGCAAAAATTTTGCCTTAGCCATCATTATGGTTTGGGGTTTTTTTGTTGTTGTATTTTGTTTTTTTTGTTGTTGTTGTTGTTTTGTTTTTTAGATTTTATGTATTTACTTGTCAGAGAAAAAGAGAGAGCGCAGGCAGGGGGAGCAGCAAGTAGGAGAAACAGGCTCCCCACTGAGCAAGGAGCCCAGTGTGGGTGGGGCTCCATCCCTGGACCCTGAGATCATGGCCTGAGCCCAAGGCAGATGTTTAACTGACTGAGCCACCCAGGCGTTCCTTCCTTTAGCAATGATTTAAATATATAGTAGTTCTTTATTCTGTGTTAATGACTGAAAGCCAAGGGAAAAGTGACTGACAAAGGAAGAGAAGAATGGCAGATAAATTTAATTAATGAGAACCACTCAAAAACTACTCAATTGAAGTTCTAATATCTTTTCATTATAAGTTACATATATCTGTCCCCATCTCTTTATGTAGAATCTTAAAATAATTGCTTTTCTATAGTAATAATATTTTAGTTAACTCTATTCTTTTTGATGTTATTTTTCCTGCATAGACCAAAAAGCATTCTACAGACTTACACTGGTCAGATGACAACTTCCTATATTATTCCAAAGTATTCCCAAGCTTGTGTGAATAGTACTTCTGAACACTCATTTTCGTCCGTTTAAATACCCAGTCTGGGGACGCCTGGGTGGCTCAGTGGGTTAAGCCGCTGCCTTTGGCTCAGGTCATGATCCCAGGGTCCTGGGATCGAGTCCCACATTGGGCTCCTTGCTCGGCAGGGAACCTGCTTCTCTCACTGCCTCTGCCTGCCTCTCTGCCTGCCTGTGTGTACTTGCTTGCGCGCGCTCTCTCTCTCTCTGGCAAATAAATAAAATCTAAAAAAAAAAATAAATAAAAATAAATAAATAAATAAATAAATACCCAGTCTGTGTTTTTCAACTTTCTCAGGTATACAGTCCTCTTCTTTCAAAACTACAATCAGTTTATTTTGATCTAAATTGTTTGACCTATTCAGGTCCTCTGACGATTTTTAAATTAGATTATTTGTTTTCTTGGTGTTGAGTTGTACAAGTTCTTTATATTTTTTGGATATTAAAATATTAACCCCTTATCAGATATATCATTTACAAATATTTCCTCCCATTTTGTAGGTTACCTTATCATTTTGTTGGTGGTTTCATTTGCTGCACAAAAGCTTTTTATTTTGATATAGTCCCAATAGTTTATTTTTGTTTTTGTTTCTCTTATCTGAGGGTACATACCTAGAAAAAGTTGGTATGGCAGATGTCAGAGAAATTACTGGCTGTGCTCTCTTCTAGGATTTTTATGGTTTCAGGTCTCACATTTAGGTCTTTAATCCATTTTGAGCTTATTTGTTTGGGTATGGTGTTAAAAAGTGGTCCAGTTTCATTCTTTTGCATGTAGCCAGAAGGAAGGAAGTAGAGAGATGGCCAAAATGGGTGAAGGAGAGTGAGAGATGTAGATTTCCAGTTATGGAACAAGTAAGTCACAGGAATAAAAGGCAAAGCATAGAGAACAGAGTCAATGATGTTGTAATAACAGTGTATGGTGACAGATGGTGGCTATACTTGCAGTGAACATAATGTATAGAGAAGTTGAATGACTATGTTGTATACCTGAAACTAATGTGTTTCAAACTAATGTGCTTTCAAATACTGTATGTCAACTCTACTTAAACAAACAAAATTAAATAAAAATAAAATAACTGCTTGATCTAATAAACTTTATCTGATCTACACTAATTTTCATTAGCTAGACAATGCTTTTCCTAAGTTGGATGCTTTTGAGGATTCCCATGTGGAAAACATCAAAACAGATTACCGAGTTCAAAATTGTTTCTGTTTCTACATCTCTGGCACTGATATTTTCAGAGACCAATTTTCCTTTTGAATTATAATAAATTTAAACTTAATTCTTGCAAAAGATGCTGTGATGATTAACTTACCTGGATCACTTCTTGGATCATAATGACCAAAAGCTATATAGATGAGCCATATATACTAAACTAAATTATGCAACAGTTAATTACTTCTCTGTACTATCTGAAAAGCAAACGTGGATAAGGTGCAAATCCAGGTGAAACTAGGGCTATTATACAAACAAAAAACTTAATGAGATAGAAATGTCAAAACTAGATGCATCTATTCTACATGGCCTGTGGTATAATGTAGAACTTCAAAGGGTAAGTCCATTCTTCCAAATTTATACAGTACTTAATAAATTACCAAGCCTATTCACATAAATTAGATATCATTTATGCATTATGAAACATTAATACATCTCTCAAACTTAACGTGTTGACAAACGCACTCCAGATCTTCCCAACAAGACAACATATTCTTCTTCAAACTTCTTTATGTCAGTTAATGGCAATTCTCTTCTTCCGTTTGCTTCAGCTCAAATTTGGTTTAATTACTTTATTCTCTCTCACTACTCAATTATTTTGTAGGCAATTACAAATTTAAATTCTATCTTCAAAAATATGTCCAGAGTACGATGATTTCTTTTTACCATCGCTACCATTTCCACACTGCTCAGAGCTACTGTTATTTCCCAGATGGATTCTTATAACAGCCTCCTTGTAGGTTTCCCTGTTTCCAGCTTTGTTAACCTTTAGATTAACATCAACAGCTTTTCTTGAAGGAGCCTACTTAAAAATAAGTTAGATCTTGGAAGTCCTCTGCTTTGTAGCTCATTGAAATAAAAGATGAAGTCCTCACAAAGGTCTACGCATGCCCGAGAGGCTTAGCCTTGCCTCACCTTTCCTATCACCTACCCAGTTTCCCCCACTCACTTTGCACCAAAAACTCTGATCTCATTCTCCTGACATCTGTTAGGCAGGCTCCTGCTGTACAGTTTTCACACTTGCTGGTCCTTCTGCCAGCTTTTCTACTGTATAGCCCCGTGATCTGTTGTTTTGCTCCCATATAGCCACTATTTGATGTTACTCTTTTAGTGTAGGCGATTAGGCGATTCTTCCTAATGATTTAAGCCCACTCCCTATTACTTGCTCTTTCCCATCCCTGATTTATACATAGCTCTAGCATTTATCTCCATCTGGCAAAATAAATGTCCATGGTGATTCATTTCATGTGTCAACTTGGCTGGGTCAGAAGAGCCACATATTTGGTCAAACATTACTCTAGATGTTTCTGTGAAGTTTTATCTCGTTTTATTTTATTTTTTTTAGCTAAGATTAATATTCATTCAAATAAAAACTATGCAACAGGGGATGAGAGATTCCCATGTAGAACTGGGCTCAATCCTGGATACAACCAGAAGTGGTGTGGATTTATAGCCAAGGAGCAAGATTAGGGGAAGGGGCATTCAGCAATAGAAAATTACTAAAAGGAGATATCAAGCCTGGGAGACTCTGGCTGAACCAACTAAAATGATTCTTGCTGAAGACAGGCCAGGGTGATCAGATATCTCCTGGAAAAACAGCAGGTATTGAGGGTTGGATCAGACATCAAGAATGAAGAATTCTCAGCAAACTGACATAGCAGGATTCTTGTTAAAACTGTATTCCACAAGGAAATACACAGATAGGCCTTACTGGTGAGAGAGCTCAAGGGAGCATGACTAAAGTTTGGTCAGGCAAAGGATCTTTATCATCTTCTAGAGGAAGAGGGAATTCTGTCAGTAGACTTACCTTGAGCCCAAACTGTACCTCGTCCCTGGCATCCAGCCTACTTACCTACCCTGTAGATTTTGGATTTGCCGGCCTCCACAATAACATGAGCTAAGTCCTTAAAATAACCTCCCCGATATGTGCAAAGACACAGGTACATCCTATTTATTTCATTTCTCTGGATAACCCTGACTAGTACAATACCACACTTATTTACCTTATTTGTTTGCCTATCTGGGTCTGCCCTGAGTAGAATGGAAACTCCGTATTAGGGGCTTTTGCTTTTTTTCATTTGTTTGACCAGGACAGTGCCTTGCTCTAGGATATTATTTGTTATCTGGAAGAATAAATTTTAAAAGTTGTTTCATTTCTTACGCAAGTCTCTTGAGTTAGGCAGAGTTGGGATTATTATTCTCATTTTAAATTTGAGGAAACAGGTCCCGACATGGCAAGTGGCTTGGCTCAGGGATTCATTTAACTTAGGAAAGAGAGCAAGCACTTCAGTTGCACTGTTAATTCCTGGCTATTTCATATGCATAGATTGAAACTTTAGTGATGGATAGCAGAAAGTTACAAAAAGAATAGCACTTTTGGCACAGAGTGAGTTAAATATTTCCAGACTTGCCCCCTAGGATTTAGCCATCTAACCATGATCTCTAACTGGCATGCTTTTGCTTACCAGAACACATTCTTCCTGAACGTGATGCCTTATTTCACTTTCTCTGAAATGAACTCAAGTCATCTCACACTCAGTCTCTTCTAAAAAGTCTGTCCACGATGGCACTGCTCACAACGCCTACAAATGGGTTATCGCCCATTTGGAACTGATGTCTCGCACTGTTACATATCTCTTTGAGGGTATATTCATGATTATATTTTATAAATAAGTGTTGAGCACCTACTCTCTGCCAAGAGTTGTTTGGACCCTGGGTAAAAAGCATTAAATAAGAAAAATCCAATTTATGACTTCAGAAATCAGAAGGGAAACAAACAAGCAAACAGATACATAGTTATAATAAATAACCATATGTCATGATGATTATTAAGAAGGATAAAATATAAGCATGGCTCAGAGAAAAGGAATACTGTTGGAGTACACACTTCAGTTAGGTTGGTCATGGAAAAGCTGATATCCACACTGAGACCTTGGGATGAGGAGTCAGCCAGAATAAAAGGCTTTATTTTGAGTTTTCAGCTAAGTAATATATTCAAAATCACTTTTGTGCTGTAAAGCATCGTACAAATATTATGACCTATGGATTTTATTGTTAGGGGAAAAAAAGGAAAACAATATGTTTCTGAAGATGATGATGACCAGTGTGAAATAAGGTAAGGTATAACATTCACTTATTTACTGCTTAATTATTGACTGACCCAAGAAATATTTATAGAAAATCTATTAACCAGGAATGATCCTAGGCAATGTAAGAAAAACAGTAAACAAAACAAAAACAAAATTATCTGCTCTCAGGGTTTGAATGGTACTAACTTTCAGTTGGGAAGGATAGAAAAGAAAGAGTAAATAGATCTCTAATATAGTTTTGGTACCAATAAATGTCACACAGAATAAAGCAGGTGGGTAAAGATGGATGCCAAGTGCTATTTCAGATGGAGTGGTCAGGAAAAGTAATAATTTTTGATGTGTTGGGTGCCAGGTTGGAGGCAAAGAGAGGAATCAAGTATAACTTATCCTGGTGGGGTCTAGCGATATTAAATAAGATGGGAAAATGGGAAGAATCAGATTTCCCCAGAGTGCTATCAATAATTCAATTTGGGACACATGGTTCCAATGCCTTATATTACTTTCAACTTCTAATATTTATGGAAGAACTGAAGTTGTCTGGTCTTTGCCCAGATATTTCCTAGCTCTGGCATTAACCAACTACAAAATCTTGAGCAATTAACCTTTTTGAGATTCAATTTCCTTATTTATAATATGATGGGGGCCCGATAAGCCATTTCAGGCCTTCCATATGAAGCAGGTATTCTACAAATAAAGGAAGACATTGATCTCCCAGTTTATTTTAATTATGTTTTCTTTAAGTCATCTCTGAAATCAATAATATCAGGAACCATTCTTTGCATCCATTAAATCTACTTTACCTCGCAGTTCATTAACAAGCAGTCGTTGAAAGTTCCAGTTACTTCATGGCAGACTGTCTCTCAAAGGACACCCCGTTAAGGAAAACTCCATCAAAATCTAGAATTTAAGATTCTTGTGACCCAGGGAAACGTGGGTCTTTTTTTTTTCTTTTTTCTTTTTTTTTTCTTCTTTCTTATTTTTTAAATTAATGTTTGCATATTGACTAAGCATCATACTAAACACTGAACATCATAAAATTGTTCTGGACTCTGAAAGGGGATGATATTACAGGAAATGTAATCTTAAATTTCATGTTCGGTAGCAGCTATCTCCAGGGAATGACCCAGTTTAGTCAAGATATCTAGCAGTTTCCAGAAACGCCACAACCCAACCTTCTCTGCCTTAAAGCAAAGCTCTGTCCAGTTCACAGTTCCACCAACTAGAGACAGCTTATTTTCTCCTCAAACTGTTTATCATTGGACATATGCATTAATCAGATGAAAAATCACATCTTAAAAAATGATTTATTTATACTCTTCTCAGCCAAAGATGCTGATTGGGCCATCAAGATTATGCCAAGTGCAAATACATCATGAGCTACTCTGTCAACAATATAGCAAGTTAGCTTGGCAGCAAGGTGCCAACATGATTATGCAAATACGAGCCCTATTGGCTTATCAGTCAAACCCACCGCCAGGATGCCTGGGAGATACATTTCAATAAACGGAGACGGAATGTATCTCAGTCCCACTGACATTAATAATTTAAGATTAATCAGCTTATGAAGACTCGCTAACAGCAGAAGGAAACTGAGAGGAAGATGGATTCTCTCTCTTTGGATTTAACCTTACTTTTCTCCCAGGCTAAACCTAATCATTTCATTTCTGAAGAACAGATAATTGACTAGCCATTTACTTAAACTTCCTTAAAGGGCATCAATAATCCTCCCAGGGGTCCATCTTTGATCAGGGGAGGTTAAGTTAAATTGACTCCTGATTATGCAGTTAGGGAGCAAGCGTGAAGGATGCAGCCACCCAGAAGGGAGCTGGCCTCTTTCAGCAGAGAGCACTCTGGCTTTTGCGAAAATGGATGAGGGGAGACGGGTGTGGCCCCACCACCTTGTACAGTCATACAATTGATGGAGTAGGAATGGCAGTAGATAGAAGCAATGGCTTTGACAGTCTTTTGATTTGCAGAAATGATAAACTATGCATATTTTTTATCCTCAAAGTCTTAACATTTTATTCTAAATCTTTCATGATTTCTTAAGTTATGAATTCTATTTTCATTTTCAAATATAGGAAAGAGTCTGCATAGTTGGAAACATTTTTAATTTTTACTATGCTTTTTTATGACAGTGATAAAATAAAATTGCAGTGAAAATTTTTTAAGAGAGAGAAAAATCATGATCCCAAACTTTTACTTTCTTATTCAAATCACCATTTTTATGTAGCATGTTTCTCATTATCTTTTATCTGAAATTATTTTCAGTGGGACTCACAAGCTCCCACTACCCTTACTTATAAGCTCTAAGCAATGAGCAAAATATTTACCCTCTTTGACCTCAGTTTCCTCTTCTGTTGAATGGAGACTGCATGGGTTTTTATCAAAATAGTAATCAACTACATTAGGTAAAACACATAAATCAATGCTTTTTATGTTGTTCATTTCAATGAATTTATATTCAATGTTAATTTTTCTATCCATTTTAAAGAACTGTGCATTTAATTAAATGTTATTCCAAACATTTTTAATGTTAGAATGTAGCTCTCAGAGTCATATCTCCTAATGTTTCATAACATTCAATCCAAGTGGCTTAATTAATCAATGTCCCACTCTGGGGCTTTTATCAGTATTAAAATGTGTCCTCATTTGTCTATGGAAAGGGTAGAGCTTCCTAACTCACCAGTTTCAAAAAAATTGTTGAAGACAACTTAACTGAACATGAATCAGATTATTTAATTCCATTCCAGTAGGATAATTAGAATCTTCATGATAAAGAGATCTATGTGAAATAAAATTTGGCTTGTGACACTTTCAACCAACATAAATGACTTTGATAAAAATAAATGTATTAGAAACACCCAAGAGCATCTCATAAAACTCATAAAAAAATAAAAAAGCGGGAAGCATATCACAACCATATTAAAGACTAGAATCAATAAATGATTCAGAGAGTGATTTCATCTCATTCTCTCTGAGACACACGGACTGTCACCATGTTCTTCATTCTCCTGTTTCTTTATAGGGTCACTTTTTCTGCATCATTTATGGGCCAAAATTGACTGCCTCAGCCCACACTTAACATTATACCTTGGTTCAAGAGCCCAACAGAGATGCAGTGGAATAACATCTCTCTAAGTAGAAGATGTAGGTAGGTTAATGAAGCCATGGCAATAAAAATAATTTTGGACCAGAGAAGTCCAGTCCAAAGAGCCACTATCTTCACAGAAGGTATCAAGAGAGCAGCCTCTCTGAAAAGGGGTAAGAGAATGAAGCAAAACATGTTTATTTATTTATTTATTTTAATTTTTGAAAATTTCTTTTCAGTGTTCCAGAATTCATTGTTTATGCACCACACCCAGTGCTCCATGCAATGTGTGCCCTCCATAATACCCACCACCAGGTTCACCCAACCTCCCACCCCTCACCCCTCCAAAACCCTCAGATTGTTTTTCAGAGTCCATAGTCTCTCATGGTTCATCTCCCCCTCCAATTTCCCCCAACTCCCTTCTCCTCTCCATTTCCCCATGTCCTCCGTGTTATTTCTTATGCTCCACAAATAAGCGAAACCATATGATAATTGACTCTCTCTGCCTGACTTATTTCAAGCAAAACATATTTAATACCTGATATGTAATTGTGTATCCAATTGTTTTAGATGGTTCTCTTGAACACTGATATTTCAAGCTGCCCATAAAGAAAACTAGCAAGTGATGTGGACAGTATGCTTTGACTCTATTTTTGGGCAAAAGACAATGTCCAAATATGAAATGCTGATTTATTTTATTTCTGTTAAAGAACAGATAACCAGGACAACCAATTAGAGGAGAATTGAATATCTAGAGGAAAGAACTCTTACTGCTGATCCCTGTTGGAATTCTAATACCAAGGTGAGAAGAAGGTGGATTAATGTTCCAGGGTCAACTTTCTTAAACCTCACAGAACCAAAACAAAACTGGAAGAGTCTGAACTATTCTGATTAATGGTTTTGTGCAGTGGGTACAAGTCCCAGAGATTTTTCATTTTTTTCTTTTGCTTGAATAAAACAGTCATCCCAAACTGCCCCAAGTATTATTTTCTTACTTTAAGGAAACAACAACAACAACAAATAATTAGAAAAGCATGAATTCATAAAAAGCACCATTTTTGGTATGTTTCCCTTGTCAACCCAGTTTCAAACAGCTCATCCCTATTAATTACCAAGATGAATGGGGCTCATTTTTTCTAGTGCAAATTTGGGATACTTTGGGAATATTATAAAATTGGAGTTTAGTTGATTATAAAAGAACATATATTGGACTCACTCTCCATCTTTGCAGTATTAAACATCCAGGCTTGATTCTCATACCAAAATATACCTTTCTCTGCCTTCCTTAGTGGATAAGGGAGGGGACAATAAAGTGGTGAGTTCAGATAATCTCTTCTGCAAGATCCAGATTAAATGCAGATGAATTAATTCACACAACCTTTCACGTACCTCATCCAATTGTCTTCACTTTGGCTTCCTTGGTTTCTCAGACACCTTCATTTGAATGTGCTCCTTGACTCTCTGTGGCTCTTTCATCTGGTCCATCTGTCCTGGATGTGTACTGAAATCCTGATGCCTGCCTGAGTCTCACCCCTGAACTTCTGATTTAATTGTGGTTTTTTTTTGTTTGTTTATTATTTTATTTTATTTTTAATATTTTTTTAAATTTTTATTTTATTATTTCAGTGTTCCAAGATTCATTGTTTATGCACCACACCCAGTGCTCCATGCAATGCGATTTCATTCTTATAGGGTGGACCCAGACATCGAAATTTTTAAAAGCTCTCCAGGTGTCTCTAATATGCAGCACATATTAGGTAACCGTGACTTAGACCATCTTCACTGATGCTTGTTTTGGCTTCATTGTTCTGGCTTTGACTCAGCCATGCCAGGATTTGAACTTCAGTGTTATCTATTTGTGATCTTACTCATTACTCATTCAATCACATATTCATTCATTCATCAACTATACATGAAAGTTGTATATAGGAGATGACAAGTACATAGTAAATGTTGCATATTCCTTCAGAGATTTTACAGGCTAATTATCAGTGATAGACATTAAAGAGGACATAAATTATTGTTGAAATCATGATAATCTGCTCTTACCCCAGGTCCTTAACTTTCCTATTCCTTGATCTCATCATTGTTGTACTTTCTTCTCACTATAGAGTCCCCAGCCACACCATTTCTGAAGTTCTAAAAAAGAAAAAAAAAATAACCTGTTTCTGTATCAAGTCAGGGCTTGTACAAATTCCATTTTCTTCACATAGGACAGTTTCTTGGTCCACCTCTACAAGCCGTGAAGTTCTTGCCCATGCTACTGCAATTGGTGTAGCTGTCATACACTTAGAGGAGTCTCCAATAAGTTCTCTTAGCTCCCACTGCCACCCCATGGTACATAGTCCTATACTACTCTGCAACTGACTGTTAAGCCTGAATACCCAAATAGGGTTCACTACAAGAAAGATATAATTTCTTTTAATTGACTCATAATAACTGAATCCCCAATATGTCCTCTGGATATGATAGGTATTCTAGAGAGCTCTCTCTTCAAAGCTCTGGAGATGGAAAGACATGGCATATGCATACTCATTCATAAGATAAAGTTAAAAATAAGTATATTTATAAATGGCATGTATCTTAGTTAACTCAAGCTGTCAAAACAAAATAGCATAAACTAGGTAGTTTAAACAACAAATATTTTACTTCTCACAGGTGTGGAAGCTAGAAGTCCAAAACCAGGGTGCCAGGATAGTTAGGTTCTGGTGAACACACTCTGGTTTGCAGATGGTAATTTTCTCACTGTGTCCTCATACGATGCAGAGAGAGAGAGAGCATTCTGGTCACTTCCTCTTCTTATAAGGACATTAACCCCATAATGAAGATGCCACCCTCATGACCTCATCTAAAGCTACTTACCTCCCAAGTTTCTACCTCCAAATACTATCACATTGGAGCTTCAAGATACGATTTTTGGGAGGGGGACACAAGCAGTCAGTCTATAATTCCATATATGTAGAACAGTGATATAGGACTGCTATAACTACAAAAAAGTTCAAAGTTGAAATCTATGTGTACCAAAACATCAAGAAAGACATCATAGTGAGCCTAAGGCCTAAGAAAACACTTGAAGACCAGGTAGGTTATTTCCTCAACACCTTTCTTTGCAAAACATGTTAAGGTTTTCCTTCATATAAGATATATAAGATTTTTATCACCAATCTTATCTTCTGGTATAAATTTCTGAAGGCAGAGTCTATATTTTGTTATTATTCCTAATTGCTAAAAACATATGCACTAGGAGATAGACAACAGTATAAGCAAAATATGAGATTTGCTTTAGGGGGTTATAAGCAAGAGTAAAGGGATAAAAACAATATTAAGCAACATTTAAAGAATAGAATTAACAAAGCATAAGGACCAATTAAATATGGGGAATAAGAAATGTAAAGACATAAGGGGACTATGAAATGCTCACAAATGGCACTTTGCCCATTTACAATGAATAGACATCAGAATTATAGCCACTTCATATGAACAATATAGCAGAGTGTTTTTAGTATCCTGAAGCTATAGTTTTAAAGGTATAGTGAGCAGATAACATTAAAATAATAATATGAGTCAATCTATCCATTCCTATCCAATCACCAGACTTCCTCAAAGACTATCATTAGAGTCATTTACTTATGAGGCCTCAATGCAGGTGTAGATCTTCTGTCTGTAGAAATCAAGCAGGCTAGTCTTGCCACACTAGATAGATTAAACATGAAACTGTTGAGGAAAATCTTCACGTTTAGCTTACATGTTTGTAGAAGGAAGCGGCTGTGGTACTAGGCAGACTGATAAAGTATTTTCGTCTTGTAAAGTCAGTCTTAACTTGACTAAATGCTTTATAACTTGCAAGCTTGTTACCTAAAGATAAATTAGTCACAAAATATGATGTCAATTGTATCATCTGATAAGAAGCATGATAGAATAACTCAACCAACTTCATCTTTGTGGAAGTCATCCTGGCTTTGGTTCCTTATTCAACATGGAAACACCTGTATGCTGAATTCCTCAAAGAGGACAAATATTTTAGAACTACCCCAAGCTTTCTCTCCCAGGGTGTCCTTTCCCAGAATTCAGATATTCCCCAGAATTATTTGTATCTATGTGTAAATCTGTATCTATTTATATATGTAAGTGACAATTCACTGGTACAAGTAACCATGATAACATACTACTTCTGAGTTTAACAGAAATAGTGTTTAGAACATCCCATTATAAAAACCAACATCATTACTTTACAACGTCATTTTCAGAGGAAGATAAAGTCCATCTGTTTATCTGCAGTGAAAATTACTTTTTAAATCAGATTTTTTTCAAAGATAAATTAAGTTTTGGGGTGACTGGGTGGCTCAGTTGGTTAAGTGTTTGACTATTGATGTGGGCTTCGGTCATGATCTCAGGGTTATGAGATGGTGCCCAACAATGGGCTCCATGGTGGGCTTAAGACTCTCTCTCTCTCCCTCTCCCTCTGCCCCTCCCCACCTCTTTCCCTCTTAAAAACAAAAACAAAAACAAAAACAAAAAACTCTGTACGGAGAATGTGTCTCTGTTCTGTACTTTCTCTTTATGTCTTTATCATCAGGAGTAACGCAACAATGCTACGGGAGTTGGTTGCAAAAGTGATGAAAGCCTCCTTGCATCAATTGGCCCATTCTTCCTAAATATGAACCATTCTGCTGCTTTGACGCTGTTAAAAATTAATGCTAAAGGCTTCATAATAGTTAAATTTCAAGATATTTTATTATTATTTAACCCCATAGCATTTTTTCTAAGTGCTTTTAATAGCCTCTGCCGTAATTAAATTTTGCCACATTGCCATGCACAGTGCCTCCGGAACTATCAGTTGTACAGCTAATTGATAAATCAAACCCTAATTGAGATAATGAAGCTGGTCTTGGACATCAGTGAGATGGCTGCTACCTAATTAGCATCTTAATATCTGTTTACTAGATGAGTGGACAGTAGACCTTGGGTAATGATAGTATGGTAAAGTTAATATGAGAGAAAATAAATGTGGGTGAAATGGATCAGAGCATGGATACAGCTTCTCACTAATAAGCCTTTGTAGTGCTTGAGAGCTTAGAAAGAAATACACTGTATCTCCTCCCCTTTCTGCTCTCAACAAGGTACAGTGGGAGAGGCCCAGCCACAGTAAATGATCGGTAAGTGCTGGTTGTCCTGAATCAGGGGTTAAAGGCTGAAGGGAACTGCAGTTCCTAAGTTTTACGTAGTGGAGGTGGGGGTATACATTTTAAGTTCACCTGAGCAATCTCATACTACATTAATGCATAATATTACCACTTTGGGCTTTGCATATGTGGATAAAAAGGCTGTTCTCACTGCCTTCTTTGAGGATTATAATAATAGTTACCATATAGTTACAGTGATAGCTACTAACTCTTAGTAAGCACCTTCTATGCATCAAATACCAAGCTAAGTGTTCATCCCTACTAAATTCTTACAACGAAGTTAGGCAATACCGTTCACATTTAAGGGAGGTTTTACTGAGAGGTTAAATAACTGGTCTAGGTTCAGAGAGCGAGGAAGGAGAAGAGCTTGCATTGAAACTACAGTCTTTACGTTAAACACAATGCATCCACCACAACGCTAGGCTGCCTCCATTCATTGAGATGGACCATGAGCAAAGCACTGATTGAACTAGTTTCTCAATTGAAGGACAGTCAGTACAATTAAATAAACTGTCCCAACATGATGCAGCTTTTATTTATCTCAATTTTATTTGAACCCAGGTCTGGCAAACCATAAAGCTACGTTCTTCGTTCTATGCCACATTTGGGTGTAAAACACAATTTTTAAAACAGATATAGTACAAATAATACTAAGAGATCAGTTCTATTGTAGTCATTTCTCACTGTGACTTTCCAGGTCCTTGAGCTCCAATAAAACTCAGAGCATCTGGAGATTTCGAAACATTTCTTCAGCTCCAGGATGGTGACCCGGAGTATGGAGATCCACGTTTCTTTAATAATACATTTAATTCCTCTACTAAAAATACTGAAAATTTAAATTATATAATATACTTCCAAGTTAGGTAAGACTATGTGAGGCATCTTTGTTTTAGAAGATAGCAGAACAGAGATCAAAAAGTTAAGTAGCTCTCCCTGCCAAAAACAAAAACAAAACAGCAACGAATACTTCTCCTAGAAGAGCTAGGAGTGAAATCTGGGTTTCCTAAGATGCCAACAGCATTTCAGTATGTCTGATCCAAATTAGAAAGCACCCGAATCTTCCTTTTGGAGAATCAATTAAAAGCTGTGGCTCTAATTTCATAGAGGTCTTTAGCGACAACTGAAAACTTTTACTTATTCTTAGCCGAATAGTTCATTCACTTACCTCAACAACTGTTGGAAATTTTCCTCATTCCCTTGAGACTTCCCTCCAATCAATGTTCTAGTTAGTATTTCCAATCTTGAAATCCCTCAAACTCTTTTCTTCTTGCCAAAATGTATTTACATAACACTCATCCCTTCACTTACTATCCATCTCAGAGGATGAGCTGTTGTTCTTTTCACCATTAAGACTAACAAATGTTATCTGACACTATCTCCTATCCTCCTTAGAGGTCCTTGTTCCATCAATTGTTTCTTCTCTCTATTTCCTTCTCTCCCTTTCTTTTTTAAACCTAAAAGGAGTAACTTATATATATTCCAAAATTTCCATCCATCCACTCCTCAAACCACTACATTATGTCCTCTGCTTTCACTACTGTGTCATGACCATTATCATCAAGCTCAGTCATGGTATTCTGGTTTCCATAATCAATTGACCACTTTGAAGACAATATCCTTCTGAATCTCTCTGATGCACTTACAAGTTACTCTTATGGAAGTTCTCATTTTTGTCATTGTCAAGGAACCACTCCCTCTAATGGTTACCTTTGGTTTAGGACTGCTTCTTCATGAGCATGCTTATTCTTCCTTCTCTCACCTCTCAGCTCTCTCTGCTCTCAGTCCACACAACCTCCCTTCATGATGCTATATTCTTGTATGATCTCATTCCTTTAACCAATCATTTTTTTTTCAACAAATACTTCTGGAGTTCTCATTATGTACTTGGCATATTCCAGATTCTGGTTATAGAATGAAGAACTGAACAAAATCTCTGCCTTCATTGTGCTAAGATTTTAGTACATACAATGTACAAATAAAGAGTTAAAAATACTTTGTCAGGTGCTAATTATTTTTATATCAAAGAAAAAAGCAGAGCAGAGGGATCAAGACTGATGGAGCAAACCGTTTGATATGGTGACATTTTGACAATAACATGAGTAAAATGAAGACAATTACCAGGTATTTTCTAAGGAAGAACATTTTAGATAAAGGGAACAGCAATTTTCAAAACTCAAGTTGGGGGACGCCTGGGTTTCTCAGTTGGTTAAGTGGCCGGCTCTTCGTTCTGGCTCAGGTCATGATTCAGGGTCCTGGGATTGACCCCCCCCCCACCCCCCGGTTGTCAGGCTCCCTGTTCATCAGCTTATGCACACTCTTTCTCTCAAATACACACACACACACATACATACATACATACATCTATCTTAAAAAATAATAAGAATAAAAAGCTCAAGTTGGAAGTATGCCTGATATATTCTAGAAATAGCAAGGAGACCAGTGTGGCTGAGGTGGAGTGAGCAAGGAAGAGAACAGGATGAGCTGAGTTCAGAGATGTGGAAACCAAAAGATCACATCAGCTTTGTAGAATATAAGGGTTAGTATGGAAATTCTACCTGCTATAATAAGGACCAGATTTTAACAGTTGCTTGAGGAAAGTAGAAGGGTAGTTGCTTGAGGAAAGTAGAAGGGTATTTGTCTCTCTTTTGAAAGTCTAAGTTTAAGCCCTTGAGAAACAATGTTGCCAGCTGCATGAGGCAGGGTTACCAGACCATTTGTTCTTACTGTCTTGTATTCCTAAACACAGGGCTTTCAAAAGGCACCTAAGATGGTTATTTCATTGTCCTACAGCACATCCTACTGCAGCTGCTAGTAAGAGAGAAAGTAGAAGATGAAAGCAAAGTTCTTTTATTTTTAAGGTGCTGTGAATAAGTTAAACACAAAACTTATAGTAGTGTTGTTTTCACTAGGACCCAATTGCATAACCAAAATTAAAACCAGGAGAGCTGAGGGGCGCCTGGGTGGCTCAGTGGGTTAAGCCGCTGCCTTCGGCTCAGGTCATGATCTCGGAGTCCTGGGATCGAGCCCTGCATCGGGCTTTCTGCTCGGCGGGGAACCTGCTTCCTCCTCTCTCTCTGCCTGCCTCTCTGCCTGCTTGTGATCTCTCTCTGTCAAATAAATAAATAATATCTTAAAAAAAAAAAAAAAAACAGGAGAGCTGAGAAATGTAATTTTACCTGCATGCTCACATCAGGTAAAGTTCTCTTATTGTAGAAGAAGGGGATAAACTATCCTTTTTCCAGTGAATTGCCTTTGTTCTTTTGTGAAAGATTAGTTGACTGCATTTGAATGGGTCTACTTCTGGTTTCCTGGACTATATTCTGTTCCATTGAGCTATGTATAAATTCTTTCACTACTGTCACCCTGGTTTGATGGTCTTAACTTTATAGTCTCGAAGTCAGGTAGTGCCAGTCTTTCAACTTTGTTCCTCAGTATTCTGTTGGCTATTCCGTGTCTTCAGTCTCTCCACATAAACTTCAGAATTGGTGTGTCAATACCCATAAAATTGCTTGCTGGGATTTTTGACTTGGATTGCATTAAATCTATCATACAGCTTTTTTTTTAAATTGAAATATAATTGATATACAATGTTATATTAGTTTCAGGTGTATAACATATTGATTACTCAATGCTTATCACAATAAGTGCAGGCACCATACAATATTATTACAATGTTATTGACTATATTCCTTATGCTGTACTTATACCCATGACTTATTTATTTTATAACTGGAAATTATACTTTTTAATAGCCATTATTAATTTCACTTGTCCCCCACTCACCTCTTGTTTGGCTTCTTATCTCTTAAATAACTCTTCATCTGATTTACCTTAATATTTACTACTGCTATTGTTGCTGTCCTAATTCAGATCTTTATTAAGTCTTTCTTGGAATAACAAAAGTTTCCCGACAAACCTGTCTTTAGTCCTGTCGTCCTCAAATACATTCTTTATAAAAGGTTCTAGTTAAACTTGAGTCCTTTTAAATCCCTTTTTTGACTTCTCACATGTGGGCAAAAGTGTATGTCCCGAAACATGTCCTACAGCGCCTCCTACAGGTCAGTTTCTCTCTCTAGATTAACATTTCTCCCTCTCCACCTCCTCTAGGAGTACTTTCTAAAGTTCTCCACAATCTCTGTTGTTTCTCTTATGTGTTATTACTGCTCCTTTTTATGAAATGCCCTTCTCTTCTCTCTTAGCTTAGGGAAATCCAATTTTAATGTTATCCAAGATTATTTTCTCTGAACACATAAACACTTACTTCATAAATTCTCTACTGTCTTGTTTGCACATTTTTGTATCCCTGCATCTAACCAACACATCATACTTTTCTGTTTATATGTCTATTCTGCTCCCTGAGAATAAAGTTTGGTTCTCATCCAACTTTGTTCTGGTACACTTAGAACAGTTATTGACATATTTGGAATACTCAGTATATGTTTATTAAGTAAATAATGGAACAAATAAGTGAGTAAATGTATGATCTCTCAAATTCAAGTGCCAGTAGAATTTCTGCTACATATTATTTTTCTCTCTTAAAATACTTTTCAAAGAGACCAATTCAAATGATAAAAGTCATTTACTCTGTAAACAGCTGTTCAGCTACTTGTAGTTCTCAGATTTGCTGTCAGTCATCTTTCTTTTTCTATGTTAACCATGAGAATTTGTTTCTCTCCTTATGCCAGGTGTCTTCTGTCATACATCTGCATTCCCTCTCAACATTTTCCAAAATTTATTTTACCTCTGTGCGTACATTCCCAGATACACCGTCAGACATTTTAGTTAACAAGTTATATATTTATTTCTAACTTTGATTTAACTCCTATCTGTAAAAGCCCACTGTACTCTTTCTTCTGACTTTTATCTTGCCTTTTTGATTAGAAGTATGCAAAGGTAAAATTTGTTTCAGCGTAGTAAATAAAATGACTTATGATAGATATAAAATACCCATTATTTTACACTCAAATCAAGTTTCTCTTCCCCTTTGATTATTGGCTCACTTGGGAATTTAGTTGAAGGGGTTTATCCGTATGAAATTTAGAACACACTGGAAAGGGACTAAAATAAATGTTGAAAATAGTTTATTTCAGCATTTCCAAAACTTCTCATCTAAAACTATTCCTGTGAGATGCCTATTTCTATTCTGAGTCAGTTGTGTGTAGGAGGATTTAAACCTCAACATATTTCTCCTTGCTCTTATTTTCAGAATAAAGTTGTATTTTATATCAATAATTTAATTGAGAAAGACAGAAATATGAACATCAATCTTACCACAATATTTACCTTACTGAGATGAAAAAGAAATGCCATCGCTTTTTGTTCCTTAATATAAATATCACAGAAACCTTATAGAAAAAGATTTGCTAACCTTTGTTTGAATTTCAGAATTATTAAGAGGAAGAATCATGTGACTTATTACCAATGTATATTTCTGGTCCCTAGACCCAAAGCCTAATCAGAAAGACCACATCCTAAGAAATAGTGACTATACCCTCTAGCACACTAAAGCCATTAAGAGCTACAGATCTGAATCATACTTTAAGCTTCTGTCAGAAATGAGCCAGAGAGAAAACCCCAAGATGGTTTTCTGTATCCAGGGACATTGTGATGGACATACAGGTATAGATATAATTATAGATATTGTTATGCATCTATGATATTACTAATATAGTACTACTATATACATAAAATATAACACAGTATTACTATATTAAGATAATAAGAATTTGTGAATGTTCAGGTAGATCATTTTGGTATATATACATATATTTATAAATTCATAATTAAATTGCTCTAATGTTAATTAAGTTTTGCTTATCTTCATAGTTTACATAAAGGGGTACTTTAACACCATAATTCACTTAGAAACCAATTAGTTTCTGTGTCATTCAATATGTTTTCTTGTTTTGTTTTGTTTTTTTTTTCCAAGAGAAATAATATTCCATTTGGAGTTCTGAGATGGCAAAATGTGCATAGTGGTTAAATACAGACATATCATTATTGCATTTCATGGGCAAAATACTTGAGGGAAAATACTTTAGACACATAACAATTTAAAATCAATAAAATGGCTTTCTACATAGAAGACTTCTGAAAGAAAAAAAAAAAAGAAGAAGAAGAAGAGGACTTCTGAAAGGGAATGTTCTCAAAAATTCTCCAAAATATTGCATAAAAAGCCGATTATATAACACAGTAATAAGATATTTCAAAATATCTGTTCATAACCTTACATGTTTGGGGGTTTTCTTGAAAATGAATTAGTTAATAATACTCTTGGGGGTGCCTGGGTGGCTCAGTTGTTAAGCCTCTGACTTCAGTTCAGGTCATGATCCAAGGGTCCTGAGATCGAGCCCTGCATCGAGCTCCCTGCTCAGTGAGAAGCCTGCTTCTCCCTCTCCCACTCCCCCTGCTTGTGTTCCCTCTCTCGCTATGTCTCTCTCTGTCAAATAAATAAATAAAATCTTAAAAAAAAAAAACACTCTTGGGAAAGAACTATAGATCTTTTAGGTGTGAGGACAGATGATATTCAGAAGTAATTTATATTCTTACATCCCAGAGGAGCTAAATATCTTATAAAAGAATGTGTTTTATATTTAGCCTTACTCAATGTATTCAACTGAATTTGTTTATTCATAACCAATAAAATGGCCTGTATTGGCAAGCAAGTGGGTGGTTTCTTTCTAACACTCGGATCAAAAGAATTAGTTTGTCACTGGTTATAACTGATATAGGTTATTTTATGACTGGTAGATACATGACATATAAGAAACATGTTGCAAAGACAGGGCTTCTTACTGATTTGAAAACTAGAGAATTTGAATTTCTTTTTTTCTCATTTTAGGACTACGTGCAAACGAAATGGAGAGAAAACACTGACAGCTGAGAAAGGTCATCCAGAGGCACTTCTGATGACAAATTAGTTTAAACCTCAGATTGAAGACTGGTTACGAAGGAATTGGCCATAAAAAAGAACTAGGGTGGAGATCTGGGGGAGATGGTAGAGCAGGAAGGGAGAACTTTCTCTTTACCCAGATAACCACTTCAGTAGCACAATCTGTCTGATCTATTTTGTAACTCTGGAGTCTATGGAAGGCTGCCAACATCCAGGGAAAGAACTAGATGGTAAACTGTGGCTAATGTTAGTCAATTTCAACTCTCAGTCAATTTCGGCTCTTAGCAGAGTAGCAGTTACCTGCCCCTTATCCTCTGCCCCATGAGGCAGCTGTGTACCTGTTCCTGGAGCAGCCTGCAGGCAGCTTGCAAGAACTACCCTCCAGATTTTAGAGATCTGTGCTCTGATGGCCAATTATTGCTTCTGATCAGAGGAACAGTTCCTCAAAAACTTCAAAATAGAATTACCATTGATTTGCAATTCCACTACTGGGTAGGTACCCAAAAGAAATGAAAAGCAAGCTCTCAAAAGATATTTGTACACCCATGCTCACAACACTAAAATGTAGAAGCAACCCCAGTGTCTACCAGTTGATGATGGATCAGCATTCCAATGCTGTGGAATATCATGCAGCCTTAAGAGGGAAGGAAATTCTGACATATCCTTAGAACTCTCATTCTTCTATCCCATGAAAAGCTACATTAGACATTAGTAATAGAATATTATTAAACATGATTCATTAGTCAAACATGCAAGTGAATACTGATTTTAGGGTAAAAACCTAGGTTTGAAAAATGGTTAATTGAAAGCTATGTAAAGTTGGAAAAGTCATCTCCCTTCTCTGAGCCTCCATCTCCTGATCTCTAAAATAAGAATAACTATCATATGATCTCCCTGATATGAGGGAGAGGAGATGCAACATGGGGGGTTAAGGGGGTAAGAGAAGATAAATGAAACAAGATGGAATTGGGAGGGAGACAAACCATAAGTGACTCTTAATCTCACAAAACAAACTGAGGGTTGATGGGGGGAGGGGGGTTGGGAGGGGGGTGGGATTATGGACACTGGGGAGGGTATGTGCTATGGTGAGTGCTGTGAAGTGTGTAAACCTGGTGATTCACAGACCTGTACCCCTGGGGATAAAAATATATGTTTATAAAAAATAAAATTAATTAATTACAAAAAAAATAAAATAAAATAAGAATAACACCCACTTTGAAGCATTACGGTGACAACTCAATAAGGAAATAAATTTGAAATGCATCACACAGCATTCAACACAACACCGATTCTCTGTAAATTATGGTTGTTATTATTATTTGGTAAAAATTGACAAGTATGAAACATTTAACTTTACACAGAACAAGATCCTAGAGAAACAGAATTCCAACTGTAAACACATTGCTTCTTGATTCATAGAAATAATTTTAAAAGTCTGCCAGGATGGGAAAAGGGGAAAAGGCAACTTTTCTTTTTTCTAAAAATCTTATATTAATATTAATATTTAAATGGTGTCTAGTATTACTTTGTTTTCTACTTTTTCCAGATTCTGTTAGTGACTGTGGACTTTATGGTATGTTTAAGCGGAATATTTGTAATCTAGTTCTATTATGTAAAACAGATTAATCTAACTAAAAGGAGAGAATTACCATGTGGTGGGGAAGAGAAGGAGAGTGTTTCAAATCCATTCTGAAAAATTACATGCTATGTAATGCTTGGAAGGAAATGTCTAACATATAAAAGTATTATAATTTCCCCTTAGAAAATGATAGAGAGAATACATATGTAATGGGTCTGACAGTCCTTCAGAAAGCTGTGGGTAGCTCAAGGGAGTCTGATGGGGATTAACAGTAACACTATGATCTGTACAGTGCTTTAAGGTTTACATAGCTATTTGATGTTAAATCTCATTTGATTCTCATGGAAGAGTTAGGAAGTAGATAATATGCTTTTAATTTTATCAATGAGAAATATGAGGTTCAGAAAGTATAAACAACTTGTTAAAACTCACAAAAAGAGTCAGGATAGAATTGAGACTTAAATCCAGGCCTTAGGATCCTAAATCCAGAACCCAGAGCACCAGAGGTTGAATTACCCACCCCGTGAGCAATCAGCAGTATGACATAGCCCTGTGCCGTGGTCTCCTCACCGATTAAACAAGGGTTCTCTAGCACCTATTTCATAAGGTTGTCATGAGGATTGGGTGACATTACATCTTACTGCCATGACCGGCATTTAAGAAGCAAACCTAAAAATGTTAGACGTTATTTTTACTAGGACCCCATGTTTCACTTCCCAGTATCATCTAAGAAGCACAAAGTGAGGTAAAGTAGAAATGATCTGAAATTTCTAATACACCAGATATTCTCCAGGTCAAAGCAACATCCTCGTAGTAGACTGGGCCAAATCCTATGGGCTTGCGGGACAATAACTACTCTAAGAAACATTATATGCTGATGGACTCAGGTTTAAGGCAGTTACGTCCTCGGGTCTAAAATCAGTCGGCACTTGGTTTCTTGCCTGTTAGTTTTCATCCTCATTTTTTTCCAGTAATGTAGAAATCTCAAATCTGCCTTAAATTTCCTCCTGTGTTCTTAAAGATCCTACTTGTCCACATGTTTAGCTCACATGAACAATTTTGTGTGAAGTAATGTCAAACTTGGAACCACATTTCTTATTAAACCAAGAAGACAATATAGTTGGGTACTTTCATGAGCCAAGGACCATATGAGGTATCCATTCTAAAAAGGTGAGCATGAAGGCTTCTGTTTCTTAGAAAGTCTGATAGGAATAAATGGAGGCAGATAAAGAACAAGTATGTTCCCTGCAACCCCATGAATGCTATAATGAAAAATTTGTGCAAATGCTACTGGTTTCACAGGAAAGTGACCAGCAGTCTGGGGGATGTGGGGCAAGTATTAGGTTACAGGAATCACAGATTGGAAGCTCCTGGCTGAGTCTAGTCAAAAGCCAGATGAAACATGAATAACTCAAATAGGCATAAACAATCTGCTTAGCATACACTCTCCATGTAAGTTTCTGCAAATTTGACTCTTGACTTTAAGCAAAATAGGACAACAAATGTGCATATGCCTAACTGTCCTTATCATGAAGCAGGCAGGCAGGATATGTTGCTTAAATATATGATATAAAGTTCCTAAGAGTTACTGAAAGGCAAAGATAGTTGTTCAGTGGGAGATAGATATGAAAGCATAAATGCAAATCTGTCATTTGAAGTTAGAAAGGATGTCTTAATGAACAAGAGATCACTAAACATAATACGTGTCTTAGAATTTCTTGCGGATAAGCAGTGTGAAGAGATAGACATGAAATATTTTTTCCCTAAATAGTTCAGAGCATTGGAAATTTTATCAGGGTCACCTCTACAGTATACAGGACCCTGGATCAAAGATTTTTTTCAGGGCCTAATTGCTCTATAAACAATTTGATTTAAAAAGTTATTCCAAAATACACTGGTCCATTTGAGGTTTCATAATCTATCAATGGAGACTTAGAAAAATGGGTAAAGAAGAAGTGCTAATGTAATTGTTTACTGCCTGATTAAGTGCATTGGAAGATTCTTCATGGATTCCGAGCACCATCTCTTACTGTTCAAGGCCAGAAAGTATCTCTTTGTGTTCTTTATTATCATATGTATTATTTCTAGCTCATAATTTACCCATGACCATGGGAAAAAAGGCAGAAATACTCTCATTTCACACAATGCCTTGGCTTTTTAGCACTTCTTTCTGTTGAAAAAACAGAGATCTTTCACCTCTGTAGTTGCCTAAGTACACATTTATTTAATGTGAGTCTCATGACATGGCATCATTTGTCTAGGAAAACGAGTTTCTGATAACTCTAGAAGTTTCAAACTGCTCTTTGTTGAGACTGAACAGAAGTGCATAAGTCACCCAGAGTATGCAAGAGAAAATGAAAAATCATTTTCTAGTCATGTTAAATTTGCTGTTTGGAATTTTGTCATATAAATCTAAAAGAGCATGCCTTCCAGTAATGCTCCTTCTTGGACCCTTTAGGCCGTAATCACTGCATTTCAACAACATGATTTCTTTCTTTTTTTTTTTTTTATAACTAAAGAACATTTATTCATTTTTTCACTAAGACTTTATCTTGAGAACATAACTAAACTGTCACCACCTCCCTACCCCAACCTGAAGAAGGGTTAGTACAGTGAATGTTATAAAGCAGATATGAACAGTTTGAAGGATTGGAACCAACATTAACTGACAAACAACCTCCATCTAAATTATCATAAAAATGTTTAAGTAAAAAAAAAGGGGGGGAGAGAGCAATGGGGGCTTCAGATTGAACAAGAGCCTCACATTTCAACAAAACATTCAATCCTGGCTAGAGTATACCAAAATGGAAACAGGATTACTATAATATGAAACTTCCACTATAGCACGCTGTACACACCTGTGTTCCAAACCCACCCCCATATTGATGACACAGTCACCTTATACGTATGGACATGAGCAGCCAGAGCCATTCCATATGCCCATATGCTGTGTCTACCATTTCTGGCTGGGATTAAGACTAATGTAAGAGAAAACACCATCACTGCACTGATCTAACATGAGGAAATATCTAGGACTCAGAAGACCTTTGGTGTAATGATCAGGGTTTACCCTCAGAGCAGGTGTCACAACCTCACAGGAATTTGATACATGACCCCTATCAAGGGTTTGGAGTGACTGCCCTGCATACCAACAGTAAGAGACACACAGTGTGCAGGATACTTGCCTTTGGACTATGTTTGGCTTTTATAAACTAGAGACAACACTGTGATCAGAACACAAATAGGTGAGAGCTAACACACCAGCTCATTCATGCATTTGAAGTCAGGGACATCATAGTCCAGAACCCTGAACTCATCCCAAGTGTGATAGGGGTGAATATCACTCCACATCAGCAGATCAGCACCACTGTGGAGGGCCAGCCTCACGTGATCCCATGAAAGCAGTACTATGCTGACCTATCAGACCATCCATGAGGTCCTGAGACAACACTCACAGATATAAGTCCTATATTTCCTCAACACACTTAGTCAACATGATTTATGGCAAGGGATTTAAAGGGTCAAAAAGCACACTGAAGGGGTGAACGGGCACTAGGGTCCAAAGGGGTCATGTCTCTGCCCAGACTACACTGCCGGCCCCAATGAACCCCAAGCACCAGAGGGGACTTAAATACTTGGAGGGAGGCCCTCTGAGGAGCAGATGGGGCCCTAGATAGAACTACATCTTGTCCTGAACTAAAAGTGCTACCAAATCTTATCTTTTTCCTCAAATATGCACCTCCTCTATTTTACCTCCTATATTTATGTCACATTAATAGATACTGTAGACAAAGCAGCATCCTTGGAAAAATAAAGATTAAAAACATTGGTTAAACAATGTTAAGAATGCTTCTTTACGGGTGGGATTCTGCATGACTGCCACATTAAGTGTGCTTTGGACTTCTCCAGAAAATGCATATTCTATCCTTAGAAGGTACATTCTACATGGTAGATTACTCAATAAATGTGTTCAAGTAAATTTTTAAAATGAGCCACTAAGGGGAGGAAAAAGCATTCAGAGTGTTGGTGTGGTAGGTGATGAAGATTTAGAGTATGGGGAGACTGTGTGCTAGTCAATCCTGGTCCCAATCTTACTGGGCATATGTCAATGAGGAAGTTCTTAAATTTCTCTGTCTCACTTTTCTCATTTAAAAAATGAGAATAATAATCCAGCTGCCATGAGTGCTGTTATAAGAATTATGGATAATAAATAAAACAATTAGTTAAACGCCTGGTCCACAGAAGAGTCAATATATTTTCCTGACATCATCCCCTTTGTAAGAATGCTGTGAAGGTTAGATGAGATTTGTAAAGTACTTTCAACAGAGGCTAGCACATATAAAATGCTCAAAGATGTTACGAGTATTACCTCCTCTTCTTCTACACCTCTATTAAATAAGTCATATAAATTCAGCTTGAACATCCTATTTAGAAGAAATTTCACTTCCTTTATGACTTCCTGTGTTAGTTTTTAAAATCTATCCTTTGTCTTATTTTCTATGTCTTTGTTCTTTTTTTTAAGACTTTAATTTATTTATTTGATAGAGAGAGAGAGAGAGAGAGCTCTCAAGTAGAGAGACAGGCAGAGAGAGAGGGGAAGCAGGCTCCCCGCCAGGCAGAGAGCCTGATGCTGAACTTGAGACCCAGGACCCTGAGATCATGACCTGAGCCAAAGGCAGAGGCTTAACCCACTGAGCCACCCAGGCGCCCTTCTCTGTCTTTGTTCTTAAACTTGGAAGCAACTGATAATCAGTAGGTAAATGGATAAATTGTGGTACATCAAGACATGGAATATCACTCATCTCTGAAAAGAAATGGGCTAATAAGCCTTGAAAATATATGGTAGAATCCTAAATGCATATTGTTAAGTGAAGGAAGCCAATTTAAAAATGCTACATACTGCCTTATTCCAGCTATATGACATTCTACAAAAGGCAAAACTATGAAAACATTAAAAAGATTAGGAATTAGAGAGTAGGGAGAATGATCAGGCAAAGCATGGAGGATTTTTAGGACAGGGAAATTCTTGTATATGATACTATAAATAGCAAGTACATGTCATTATATATCTGTCCAAACCCACAGAGTGTACAACACCAAAAGTGAACCCTAATATAAACCATAGATTTGGGGTGATTCTGATGTGTCAATATTTTCATGTGTCAATAGTTTCACTGATTGTAATAAACGTTCCACTCTGGTGAGAGATGTTGATAGGGAGGCTTTGCATGTTTGGGGGCAGGGACTACATGGGATCTCTCTGTACTTTGTGCTTAATTTTGCTGTGAAGCTAAAATGCTCTAAACAGTAAAGTCTAGTTAAAATGAAAAAAAAAAGTTAAGCATACGTTGTATAAGATGTTGACATCAAGGAATATTGGGTTATGGATGTACTAGAATTCTTTGTGCCATCTCTGTAACTCTTTTTAAGTCTAAAATTATTTCAAAATAAAAAGTTTATAAAGTTAAAAATACCTTGATCACATGATCCAAACACTGTACCCCTAGTTTTATGCACATGAAATAAATCTATACATTCATGTAGACTAGTACACAAATACTCTTGGCAGCTTTATTTGTAATAGCCAACAACTGGATATAACCCAAATGGTCATCATAGATGAGCAGATAGACAAATTCTAGTCTATCCATTCAATACTATATTATTCCACAATAAGACACCATCAACTACTGATACACAGAAAAACATGGATTAATCTCAAAATAATATTGAATACAAGGAACCAAAGAATAAGGGTATACAGTGTATGATTCTATTTATGTAAATTTCTAGTAAATATAATCTAGGGTAACACAAAGCCCTTGCTTGGGGCTTTTTACCAGAAAAAGCCTGGTAGGAAATGTAGGAAGGAAAGATTATAAAAGGTCAGGAGAAAACTTGTGCAGATGTGAGATGCTCATTATGTTGATTTGGTAATGGTTTCAAAAATACAGGGGCGCCTGGGTGGCTCAGTAGGTTGAGGCCTCTGCTTCGGCTCAGGTCATGATCTCAGGGTCCTGGGATCGAGCCCCACATCGGGCTCTCTGCCCAGCTGGGAACCTGCTTCCTCCTCTCTCTCTGCCTGCCTCTCTGCCTACTTCTAATCTCTGTCTATCAAACAAATAAATAAAATCTTAAAAAAAAAATACACACATGCATGCCTATATTTAATAGGTTATATATATTTATATATTTTAGATTTATTTATACATTTGTATTATTTTTAATGTTTATTAATTTGAATATATGAATGTGTTTATTCATATATTTATATTAGTCTTTATAGTATATATTTTACATATTATATATATCTGATGAGTTATATATTTATGTATTTACATGCTTATAAGTTATATATGAATGTATATTTTATAATTTGATGTTTTGATATGTATACATATATAAAAACTTATCAAACCGTACATCTTACATACATGTAATTTATAATATATCAATTATATTTCAACTAAGCTGTTAAAAATATAGAAAATGTTCATTTAATTGCCACTTTAAAAGAGCTCACTTACAGATTTTGCATGTTTCAAATTTAGTAAGTTTTATTTTGTATATCTCTTGATGAGAATGGAAAGTGTATTATTCACATGAATCAGCCATTATACTTTAAATACAGCTTCTGAGTAGAGAAAGGTTTCTTTAGTTATCCAAATGATTTGGGCTGGGCTTAAAGGTTTAGCTGTTTTCACAATTTACACAACTTAATAAATTGCTTTCAACTCCACTATTTTTATACAAGATCTTCCTAAGGATCATCAGGGCATAAAATTTATAGATGTTTTGACTCTCATCAACCAGCAGCCATGCATAGACTTATTTAGCATTTTAGAAAAATGTTAAAAAGGGTCCAAGTATTTCAAGTATAATTTTGTCCTAAGAAATTGCTATTTGCATATTTTTAATCCCTAGGGAAGTGAATTTCTACTATAAACTGAACTTCCCTAGGTTTTTTGCATAATTGACTATTACCCCAAATTAAAGCATTAGGTATAGTGGTTTTGCAGAGGTATTTTTGTGCTTGTGAAAATGCAAATAGTGACAGTAGTAGCATAAACTTGTGTGTGTGTGTGTGTGTGTGTGTGTCTGTGTTTAAGTCATCTTTTATTCCAATTTCTTTGCAATAAATTTAAAATGAGAGAGGTACACAGGAAAAGTCCCTCAGAATTTGATTTTACCATGCAAAAAAGATCTATTAATCACTAAATCAGTTGACATTTGTAAAGCACTTAAGAAAATTGCCTAGCATATAAAACATTGTCTGTAAATGTCTTTTAAAAAAGAAAAGAAGGAAAGAAAAAAAAAACAAAGAAATACTTAAAGTATGATTGGTTAATCATGTTTCTCATATTTCATAAAAAATATATAATTTGGGTCTTCTAAATGTGACAATTCTTCATTCTCTGTGCTTTATGTGTATAACTGGATTATTGGATTTTAAGGCCCAAATTAAAAAGGAGCAAAATGAGGAAAACAGTTTTATGGGTTCCCTCACTTCACAGCAGCCTCTACTCTCCTACTCACTAGGCGGTCCTCAGTTTTGCTTCTTCACAAAGGGCAGGTATTATGGAGGATGCAAAAAAAGAGACTGTAGATACGGTTAATCTGGTATTGGCATCGGCTGGTTTTGAAAAATGCCTACCTGCTGGCCCTCCTCCACCTCCTTCAGCCACCATTCACACTCACATCCTGAGTAAAATACTCTTACACCTGCAGTCCCAGCATGGACTCTCCCATGACACTCTTTTTGGGTGTTGGAGGATATGATCTCTGGATGGAAGAAAAATTATTCCCAGCCCAAATCTTGTCTGGGAGAGATTTAATTCTCCACTTCCTTTGGAATAAATTATTACTTGTGGTAAAATACTTCCATGGTTTTCTGATGAACTTTATTTGAATTAAGGCTTATTCTGAGAAACTAGTTCCTCCTCTGCCCCTGTGAATGGCAATGAATATCAGCTGATGGTCATTCACGTCTAGTGACCTTAACCAGACAATGTTTTCTTTTGTTTTAAGCAGTCACTTTCTTACAACTCTCTTTTTTTCATGAAATGATTCCACTAAGACCGAAACTTTGAAATTGTCTACCAGAGAACTTTCCCATTGATTTCGTATTGTTTGAAATGGGTTAAAACTAAATTATCTGGAAAAACAAACAAAAACAAAAACAAAAAAACAACTAAAGTATCTGAAATGATTCAGCCTAACATAAGACTCCTCCATTCCATGTTGTTCCTGGCCCTACATCTCATGCAGATTTATTCAGTTGGGGTTCCCCAGGCAGAACTCTTGTTGAGAATCCCTTCATGAAGATGTAACTTTGTTCACCTTTCGTGGAGTCCACTCTGGGCAAAAAAAAAAAAAAAAAAAAAAAAAAAAAAAAAAAAACATTTACATTGCCTCAGGATTATCAGTAAATGTGCAGGTCAGTCTCAACAAGCCTTTTCCCTTTGGACTTTTCCAAGCAAAAGACATAAACTTGTTTTACTTCCCTCTACACTTTAGATAACACATGAAAAGCTTTCTAAATAGGTATCTTGAAGGTCCATTCCTTGGCTTAAGATGGACTACATGTTCCCATCCTAACAGAGAAGGGAAAACCTGACAATTACTAATAATTCTCTCCCAAGAAATCCTCCACATGGGTCTTCCTCATAATCAGTCTTGTCCCCTCTTTCCCACCACCATGTTTGGCTTCAGTCTGGGTGAAGGGTCAGAGATCTGGCAAGCTAAGATTCACCCTGATGGCAAGGCCTCATTAGTAGTCAACCATGTCTACTTTAAAATAAGGCATATTGAATAGAGCTTCCCTATGACCCTGCAATTGCACTACTGGGTATTTACCCCAAAGATACAGATGTAGTGAAAAGAAGGGCCATCTGTACCCCAATGTTTATAGCAGCAATGGCCACGGTCGCCAAACTGTAGAAAGAACCAAGATGCTCTTCAACGGGCGAATGGACAAGGAAGATGTGGTCCATATACACTATGGAGTATTATGCCTCCATCAGAAAGGATGAATACCCAACTTTTGTAGCAACATGGACGGGACTGGAAGAGATTATGCTGAGTGAAATAAGTCAAGCAGAGAGAGAGAGTCAATGATCATATGGTTTCACTTATTTGTGGAGCATAACAAATAGCATGGAGGACAAGGGGAGTTAGAGAGGAGAAGGGAGTTGAGGGAAATTGGAAGGGAAGGTGAACCATGAGAGACTATGGACTGTGAAGAACAACCTGAGGGTTTTGAAGGGGCGGGGGGTGGGAGGTTGGGGGAACCAGGTGGTGGGTATTGGAGAGGGCACGGATTTCATGGAGCACTGGGTGTGGTGCAAAAACAATGAATACTGTTATGCTGAAAATAAATTTTAAAAAATTAAAACAAAATAAGGCATATTGATATTTAACTGTATTTAATTTGGACTCTTCAGTCCCAACCAAGATATCAAAACAGCCTCTTTATGACATTTAATTAATATATAAATAATACAATGTCATCAGTGTTACACAAGAATGCTTCTCACAGACATCCCAGAAGCAAATTCAGTGGATTCCTTGATAATCGGCTCCGATGGGTTCTTACAAATGAAATGTAAGTCATTGATAAAGACTGCTCATCAAAGGACAAAACATCTTACTATTCATCATCGAAAAGGAAAGAATGAAACCTTATTATTTATACATGAAATACTGAGATGAAACCATGGCTTTATTATAGAAAGATGAGGAGCGCCTGGGTGGCTCAGTGGGTTAAGCCTCTGCCTTGGCTCAGGTCATGGTCTCAGAGTCCTGGGATGGAGCCCTGCATTGGGCTCTCTTCTCAGCAGGGAGCCTGCTTCCCCTCTCTCTCTGCCTGCCTCTCCGCCTGCGCCTGCTTATGATCACTCTATCTGTCAAATAAATAAATAAAATCTTTTCAAAAAAATGAATAATTTTGGCCATGTTTTACAAAAAAAAAAAGTGTAAAAAAGACAAATGTTTAGAACTGAAGACCCATCCTTTTTGTGCATCTCACAAGAAACTGAAAATCATGGAATCTGTATTGAATCCCCCAGGGTTCATTGTTTCTGAGGGTTTTTTGTTTTTGTTTTGTTGTTGTTGTTGTTGTTGTTGTTTCTATAACTAGCCCTTCCACTTTTTAATGAGAAATAGCTAATAAAAAAAGGAGGAATGTATCTCTTATTTTTGAGAGTGTTTTGGTTGTCCTAATAAACAACTCCAAGATATCCTGGAAATCAAAATATTTTCACATTCAAACTACAGCTGTTACCTGAAACTTTTACTAAAATCTTTCTTAGATCACCTGATTGTTCATTTGCTAATATATACTCCCTACATTAGTAATTCACTCTTACGTTGAGTGGTACCTGCAGATCATGCCTTTAGTTTTCTGCCTTGTCTTAACAATCAGAATAATCATTGCATTAGTCATGAGCATAGACTTTTCTTGCCTATTTTCTGAAAGATTTTATGTTATTTTACTTCATGTTAAAATATTTTACAGTGTTCCACACCCCAGCATGTAGTAACAGTCTGCAAGTTTTAAAGCATTTTTATATTCTTTACAAAGAAATGAGGAGCTTCAGCTTGGCATTAATCTTTCCATACTTTTTTCCCATATACTTATTTAATTTGATTACTGAAATCCTTACTTATTCTAACTGAGCCTTTACCATGGTATTTTAGGAAAACTACCTTCATTAGTATTGCCTTGAGTAGCAAATAAATGAAAGCAGGAAATCATATTTACACACTTGAAATGAAGTTTGTAGGACATACTAGTTCTAAATTCTGTTGAACACATTTTAGTGCTAGTGGCATTAGGTCTATATTATACAACTTTCTTATCAAAGTTGTGACTCATTGGAGGAAGTTAAAAGTTTCTCAGTTTTTCCAGTTACGTTATATAAGCTTCAGATTAATCTCCTGAAGACATCCAAAAATGCTGACAGCACTTACATCAGATTTAACAAAGGTTCATGTATTAAAAAAAAAAAAAAACCCAAAGTGAAGAACAGGTTTTTTGGTCAGGTATATCCAGGTTCAAATTCTGATAAATCCTTTCCCTCACTTTTTCCTAATTTACTTGCAGTGTGATGATGAGAAATTTTTGACTGACTTAAAATTTCTGAGCCAAATTTTTTTATCTTTACAGTGGGATCAAAAATACTTATGTACATTGAAATGCTGTATAGAGGATCATAGAAAACAAAATAGCTAAAGCCCATTATGACTTCTGGAACAGTATTTCTCAAACTTCAAACTTTAATATGCATTCAAATCATCTGGGAACTTTAGTGCAATGTAGCTTCTGATCCAGTAGGTTGAAAGTGGGATCCAAGATTCTGCATTCCTGAAAAGCTCCCTGGAAGTCCCTTTGCAGGATCAGGTCCTAGAAGGTCCCCATGAAGTAGTAACCACTCTACTTTTATAATAATTGCTTTTTAGACAGACCAAATTATCCTCACTCTATATGGAACATAGCAAATTTCTCCATTTTTATACTAGTTGTCCATTACTCTCAGTAGTGTATTTTAGCTATCACAAACAAATTGACCTATGTCAAGAATTAAGACTGAGTAGAAATACAAATGTCAGGAAGAATTTTTGCTACCTGTAACTCAAGTTCTAAACAAAAAAGAAACTATTTTTTTAAGAGCTCCGGTAAAAATAGAGTTTACAAAAGTATGAGGCACAAACACAGATCTGAATCTGTTCTAATGTCATCAATTGCCAGAAGGTTTTATAGACCTTAGGAAATTCTACAGAGGCGAAGACGGATTGACATTGTTTTTGTTGTTCGGGTTTTTTGTTTGTTTTAAGATACTATGTGCACAAAACAGTGACATAAACAATGGGAAAATTGACAGAACATCAAATCCCTTTTAGAGGAAAAGGCATAAGCTACGGGCAGGGAAATGCTGAGAGACAGATGAAGCGACTTTAGGTAATCAGAGTAAAAATTGCTGCGTGATGGAATTCAAGCTGCCAGAACCTCATTTTGTAAAATACTTGATGACTTTTTATGGCATTGTAGCATTTTGGGCTTTATGTCGTGTGATATTCACCCAGTGACGGGCTAGCCCTCTTCTCCCCCAAGAAGTTATCAGTTCTCTGCAGAAAAGTAATTCTGTGGCTGTCTTGCTAAAGATGAACTCATGAATCAGTGATGTGGGCAGAGGTGGCATCCCAGATAGCATTCTGAAAAATCCATAAATTCCTTAAGAAAGACTGTTTCTTTACTGCTGTCAGGTGCTATTATGCCCAAATCATGCAATTCTATTTGGAAACTTGAGGTGGTCTGGAAAAGTGCCCTAAGGAGCTAAAAGAAGAGAAAACTATAAAAGTGAAAGTGTCAGGAAGACAGGATATTTTATTATTGCACAAAGGTCAAGAAGAAAGATGTAGGGCTTGTCACTAAACATTAATAGTGTAAAATGCTACAATGTAATTTAGACCTGATCTGCAATACACTGTCATGAGATATGAAGTTTTAGGATCAATGAGCAGTATATTCTAAGTCAAGTTTCAAGAATCACCACAGGGGTTCAAACTCGGAACAAACCAAAACAAACTGACATTGTCTGAGAGTTCCAATATTTTGATGAACAAAACAGCATGCACAGACAAGTTACTTTATTGTCTTATGAGATATCTCATTGTTTTATATTAAAGACTCATTCCATAAGTCTGTTATATCTGACAGGACAAGAATGTACTCATATATACTAACCTTGCATGCTTGGCTGGCATTTAGCTTCATCACAAAATAGTTGGTCAGTGGATGGAATATATTTCAAATATATTGGAAGAAAGAATCAATGATTTTGAGCATAGAGTTGGTTATATTAATTTATCTTCAGTAAGGTGATGAGAATTAAAAAGAAATAACATTTGTTTGAGGTTTTGTTTTCTTTCATGGTTACTTTTCCTATGGATAACTTCTATTTTTTTTCTTAATTGAGGTATAGTGGGCATAACATTATTAGTTATTATTATTAGTTTCATGTGTACAACATAATTATTTGATATCTGTATAGCAAAAAGACCACCACAATAAGCCCAGTTCACATCAATCAACTTAACAGTTACAAGATTTTAACGTTTTCTTCTAGTTTGTGATGATGCCCAGTAAGCTGTCTTTTCTCAACTTCCTTTTGAAATGCCTGAGAAAACTCTGTAGAGTCTTAACCACGAAAGCCCAGAAAACTAAGAATGCTGGCAAAGATGTACCAATCTCTGGGATGTTTTACTCTAATTACTGCATATCTAGGCTGTAAACCCAGTTAAGAGGAATTTTTTGCAAGAGCAAAATGAATAAATGAATTACATTTTAATTATGTTTCTTTATTAATTCTGTCAGTCAACCAATATAACCATATGCTAAGTTTGTGATACAATTATGATTAGCTGGAGTGATGCAGACTTTGTTCTCATAGAACTCAAAGACAAATAGAAAATCAGAGAATAATTGTTTAAAAAGAACACTGGAGATATTGAAAGAGATGCTGGGAGCTACAGGAGTGCTGTAAGAATGTAAAAATGTTAAAAGCTAATACAAAGGATATTTTGAACAAATAACACTATTGTTTTTAACAGTGAAATTAACTAGAAGCATTTGCAAGGATACGAAGGAAGAGAAGAAAATGCACAATGTAATCACTACCTTTTCACAAATCTTGGGCTAGTTCTGGACAATTCAATAAGATAATAAAAATGATTTAAATAATATAAACTAGCATAATTATTTGTAGAATACTTATTGAACTGAAAATCTAAAGAAAGTGGATTTAAATCTTTTATGTGTATTAAGCAGGTGACTATATATGACTAGTGATGAAATACACAAGAAGTCATAATTTTTATGTGTTATAAAACATAATATTTCACCAACCAAATATAGCATTTTTATAGCAATGCAATAATGAAATTCCCAGAAAAAGTTTCATAGATACACATACATGCACACACACAGAATGAATATATTTTTAAGTGTAGCATTTTAATAAGTGATATAAAAAAAGACAAATACAGTATAGAATCCATTATTATCTGGCAAAGAGAGAAGGGCAGGAATAAGAAAATGCCTGGAGAAGAAACAAGAATTCTGAGAGTCCCACCCTAAGAATATTTCCAACAATAGGTGGGTACTTATAAGCTTTCCCCAGGTTCTGCCTATCAACAAAACATTTACTTTTTGGTATTTAACGAAGGTGGAAGAATCCTCTTAGTCCTTTAATTTTGCTATAATATCTATCTGGGCGTGCTTTGCCAATTAAATATTAATATTTAAAACAGTTGTAGGTTCAAGGTACCTGCTACAAGAGAAGGAAAGTTCAGAGAGATGTGTTGTGGTTCTGTTTGGATTCCAAGAGACAAGGATGTAAATATAATATTATGCTAATAATGGGGCGCCTGGGTGGCTCAGTGGGTTAAGCCGCTGCCTTCGGCTCGGGTCGTGGTCTCAGAGTCATGGGATCGAGCCCCGCGTCGGGCTCTCTGCTCAGCGGGGAGCCTGCTTCCTCCTCTCTCTGCCTGCCTCTCTGCCTGCTTGTGATCTCTCTGTCAAATAAATAAATAAAAATCTTTAAAAAAAAATATTATGCTAATAATTCTCAATAGCACTTTGGATTTGTTCTTCCCTCTCCTTTCCTCTACCATCACCAGATATTTTCGCTCAGAGATAACCAGTGCTGCCTGGAACTGGAGGACCCCTTTGCAAATATCAGAGTCTAACCAGAAGCCACTGAGTTAATTTGCATCCTGGAATTGAAATGAGGTGAAGGGGTTACATTAAATGATGAAGATAGTGAGGAGAATGATTCAGTTACTCCAAGTCAGTAGTATGGTCAGTTGGAGAAATTGGCTCTCTGGGTTTATGTGACCACAACCAGAGGGAAATGTCAGCAATATCTACAGAGATCAGAGTCAGACAAGTAAATGATTTCATGCCCATGTTAATGGTATTTACTATTATTAAGAAAAACTCTGGGGGCGCCTGGGTGGCTCAGTGGGTTAAGCCGCTGCCTTCGGCTCAGGTCATGATCTCAGGGTCCTGGGATCGAGCCCCGCATCGGGCTCTCTGCTCAGCAGGGAGCCTGCTTCCCTTCCTCTCTCTCTCTGCCTGCCTCTCTGCCTGCTTGTGATCTCTCTGTCAAATAAATAAATAAAATCTTTAAAAAAAAAAAAAAAAAAAAAAAAAAAAAAAAAGAAAAACTCTGCCTAGGACCATTCTATGCACAGCGAGATTCAAAGATTAAATCCAGCCCATAAATGCACCCTTCATGTTCAAGAATTTATGGAGAAAACAGGATTTCATTTCATCCGAGAAAAGTGTAAGACCTAAAGGCATTTGTTCTCTTCTTTCATTTTAAAAGAAGAAAAATAGAAATTTTGACATGATTGATTAATTGCTGCAAAATAAACCACTTTAAATTCAGTGGCTTAAGAGAGAGTCAATTATCATATGGTTTCACTTATTTGTGTTGCATAACAAATAGCATGGAGGACAAGGGGAGATGGAGAGGAGAAGGGAGTTGAGGGAAATTGGAAGGGGAGGTGAACCATGAGAGACTATGGACTCTGAAAAACGATCTGAGAATTTTGAAGGGGTGGGGGGTGGGAGGTTGGGGGCACCAGGTGGTGGGTATTGTAGAGGGCACGGATTGCATGGAGCACTGGGTGTGGTGCAAAAATAATGAATATTGTTATGCTGAAAAAATAAAAAAAATTTAATAAAAAAAAAATTAAAAAAAAATTCAGTGGCTTAACAACAACCACAGATTCTATGGTAGAGGATTTTAGTTTGTCTTTGGTCCATGATATCTGGAGCCTCAACTAGGAAAGCTCAAAATGTTGGGGTATACCAAGAAGATGGGGGCTAAAGCCATCTGAAGGTTTATTCATTCATATGTCTGTCACATGTTGAGGACCTGGGCTGGAATGACTCCAAATTTAGGCAAATTTGGGACTATCAACCAAAGTACATACACATGGCTTTTGCATATAACTTGACTTGGGCTTCCCAGTGGCCGGGTCCCAAGAGTTACCATCTCTAGAAGAGAGGCTGCATCTGAGAGCAAGAGTTCCAAGGTGGAAGCTGCATGGCTTTTTCTGAGCTAACCTAGGAAGTTCCACAATTTCACATCTGAATCATTGCACCTGATACAGACAAGTCATCAGGTCCAGCCCAGATTCATAGGGAGGGAAATAAGCCTTCACCTCTTAAAAGGGGAAGGATAAGGTCAATTGCAGAAGAATATGTGGGATGGGAAATACTGCTGGGGTTATATATATATATATATATATATATAGTTTCTGATCATGAAACCAAATTAAAAATATTAGCAATCAATGGGGATTATTTCCTTGATTTTAAGATGATTAAGTTTAAAGGCAGAGTATCAATTTAATATCAACTTTCCTAGAGAAGATTACTTCTAATCATGATATGCAGCCCACATTTTGAAAGTTAAATTTAGATATTTATGTAAAATTTATTCTGTGGCCAGAAATGTCACTGAGTGCCTTCGAAATATAATTTGACTGCGTTTTTACAGCAATCCAGTGAGTTGATACTAATATCCTGATTTTAAAAATGAGAAAACTAAGGTACACAATCAGATAGTAAAATGTATGGTAAAGTTATACCAATTAAAATGTCATATTGGTGCACATCGATCATAATAATAGCCAAGGTTGTACCCAAACAAATTTATGAGAGAGAGAGAGAGAGAAGTCTAAATGGAGATAGTTTGGTTTATTTAATAAATAGAGCTATAAATTTAACTTACTAATCAATCTGGGTGAAAACTATTATCAGTTCATTTTTTAGTAAACTTCTAATTTAAAAATAGTTGTAAATTTACAGAAAATTTGTGAAGGCAGAATACAGACTTCCCATAAACTCTACAGCCAGTTACTCTTATATTTAACACAATTCATGAATAAATATTACACAATTATGAACTAAAGTCTACACTTTACACATATGTTCCTAGATTTTACCTAATGTTCTTTGTATCCTCCAAGATCCTATCCAGTCACCTTGTCACCTTAGGCTCCTCCTGGCTACGATAATTTCCTCAGACTTTCTTTGCTATGATGATCTTTACAGTTTTGATGATTATTGGTCAGGTGTTTTGTGGTATATCTTTCAATTTGAATTGATCTGATATTTCTCTCATGATTGAACTAGAGTTCTGGGTTTTTGAGCAGAACACCACAGCGGTAAAGACCATTTTCAATCACATCATATCAAGGGTACACACTATAACATGATTTACGACGTCTGAAGTTAACACCAATCGCCTGACTGAGATAGTATTTGTCAGGACTCTCCACTGGAGAGTTACTCTTTGTTTTCTACCTTTCCATAGTATATACCCTTCTGAAAGAAATCAGTAGGAGCAGCCCACACCTAAGGAGTGAGGAATTTCACTCCACTCCCCAGAAGGCAAAGTATCTATACACATTATTTGGAACTCTTTGGCATGGGAGATTTTTCTTTTCTTCCCTTCTTACTTATTTCTTCAGTTGTTTATTTATCTCATTACAGATTCATGGATATTTATTTTATGTTTTGTGTTATAATCCAATACTACCTTATTTGTCATGTTGCTCAATTTTTCCTAGTTTTGGGCACTAGGAGTTCTTTGAGTTGGCTCCTGTGTCCTTTTAGTGTATCCTTTTAAAAAAAAAAAAAAAAGATTTTTGGGGGTGCCTGGGTAGCTCAGTGGGTTAAAGCCTCTGCCTTCGGCTCAGGTCATGATCTCAGGGTCCTGGGATCGAGTCCCACATCAGGCTCTCTGCTCAGTGGGGAGCCTGCTTCCTCCTCTCTCCCTCTCTGCCTACTTGTGATCTCTGTCTGTCAAATAAATAAATAAAATATTTAAAAAAAAGATTTTATTTATTTATTTGACAGAGAAAGAGAGATCACAAGTAGGCAGAAAGGCAGGCAGAGAGAGAGGGGGAAGCAGGTTCCCCGCTGAGCAGAGACCCAGATGTGGGGCTCGATCCCAGGACCCTGGGATCATGACCTGAGCCAAAGGCAGAGGCTTAACCCACTGAGCCATGTAGGCACCCCATTTCTTTTTCTTAAAGATTTTATTATTTGACAGAGAAAGAGAGATCACAAGTAGGCAGAGAAGCAGGCAGAGGGAGAGGAGGGAGCAGGCTCCCTGCTGAGCCAAGAGCCCACCTTTTAGCATATCCTTATCCCTGTGAAACTTTTTGATCAGCCATTTCTCTAAGGAATTCAGAACTATTTTATTGGAGAACAGTATTAGAAACAAGACCTGAGTTCTTGATAGTTTTTTATACCTTTTCTTTTAATTTTGAGGTATTTATGGATCCACAAGAAAACGTAAAAATAAGAGTTCCTTTATAACTTTTATAAAGCCTCCCCTAATAATATCATGTTAGAAAACTATAGAATGGTATTATAATAAAAATGCTATATTTATTATATTTATTATTATATTTATTATTTAATGATAAGGAAAGGGAAGTTCTAGTTGGATTATTCAAGATTCCAAATATGTTCATTTGATCAAGCATAAGCTGAAATAGATATAGAATCTTCTCTTGAAACCTAGGACAGATAAAGCATGGTCACCTATATAAAAGATGAGTAACAGTCACTGGGATGCTTTGAGGAACTAAGGATACTCTTTGATTTCCTGTTCTCTAAGGAACCTGGTAGCAGTTATCCTCTCTACTTTTTGCTCCATTTATCTCTCTCTTTTTCTAATTTTCCCTTGATGATTGATTGATTTAACAGGCCTCATTAAATTTCCTTCCTAGTCCCCAATATGACTGGCTATTGATGATTCTGATTATCTGCTGAATTTTTTTTGCCTGTGAGTATCAAGGAACAGTTGGAGATCATAAGAACCTTTTCCAGCATGCCCCTATGATTATTTTATTAATTTTTGTGCAATCTGCCTGAACACTTTTGAAATTCTCATTATTAACAGTTTTCCCTAGAAGGAAAAAAGAAAAACAAAAACAAATCAAAACACAAATTTAAAACAGACAAACAAACATGAGGCTGTGTCTCTCTAGGCCCTGTTTGTACTGTGACATAATGCCAATCCTACATTGTGGCCATTAAGTTACTCAGTTCTAATTTTCTATTTTAAGGAAAGCTCTTCTGCAAGTAAATATCAGGGTTGTAATGACATCCTCCAGGTAAATACCTTCCCACAGCCTGCATACAGATCCTTGACGTCATCTCAAGATTCTGAGACTAGGGATGCCTGGGTGGCTCCATTGGTTAAGCATCTGCCTTCAGCTCAGGTCATGATTTCAGGGTCCTGGGCCACAGGGAGCCTGCTTCTCTCTGTCCTTCTGCCTGTTGCTTCCCTCTGATCGTGCCCTCCTTCTCGCTGCCAAATAAATAAATAAATAAAATCTTAAGGGGAAAAAAAAAAAAAAGATTTTGAGACTAGACTGATCTCACGTGGTAAACACCCAGACAATAAAACTTGACAGATTCCCAACTATAATCGCAAAGGGACAGTGAAACACCAGCTTTAAAACTTTTAAACAAGTAGCTTGTATACTGTATCTAAACCAATCAAATCTTCACGTAGAGAGAGACTTAAAATAACATAATTAATACTAGTGTTTTTACTCTCCAAATTTATTCAAGGCTATGGCATAAAAAATCATTCTTGTATAAATTTAGATGCGTCTTTTCTCAAGACTGCGTGGCACTTGACAGACTTGAAACCAACTCTTTGTCACTGCCTAGAGTAACTGACTTAAAAATAGCTAATGATGAAGTTACTAAAGTAATAGAACTCCCAAATTTTCATTTTAATTAGATTTTTACTTAGTCATTTCTTGTCCTCCTTATCCACAACATTTAGAATTTGAAGAGCAGCCCCTGATAAGGGAAGCAGACGTGATAACCACTAGACTACGGAACCTCCCCAGCCCCTGCTAAGTAAATGAAGAACAAAATCAGATGAGAAATCCAAAGCCTCATGTTTTCATCATGGGCTGGGATACGTGGGAGCATACGTTACAGCCATAATTTATGAGTAAACATTAAATTAAAGGCTAGAGAATGAAATCTTGATGGTTTATTGATGATTCTGATATGAATGTGATAGAGGCTTCTAAAACAGGCATTTTATTTAAAACTATCTTTCATCTTTTGCTACCAAAAAGAAGAAATTGGAGGGACGCCTGGGTGGCTCAGTCCATTAAGCATCTGCCTTTGGCTCAGGTCAAGATCCCCGGGTCCTGGGATCGAGCCCCACCTGGGGCTCCCTGCTCAGTGGAGAGCCTGCTTCCTCCTCTCTCTCTCCCTCTATCTGCTGTTCCCCCTGCTTGTGCTCTTTTGCTCTTTCTCTGTCAAATAAATAAATAAAATCCTAAGGCGGGGGGAAGAGCAAACTGGAACCTACTATGGAAGGAAAACTCTAATAATTGAGATCTTTGTTAATTGTGGTGTAATCAGTTCTGCAGGCACACTTTAACAGAGGTAAGAAAGACAAATAATAAATAGTGCTCCCCAAAAGAGAGGTTTAACTGGGATCTGAATCTCATGAAAAATAAAATGGACTATTTCAAATGAATTTGTGACTGAAGAAAATAAAGTTATTTAGTTTCTTTTTTTAAATGTCACTATGATAGATTTCTACTGATTAGTTTTGTACTTTTCTTGCCTCCAGTCTATCCCTAAAGGTAGGCAAAGCAAACACACCCATTGTTCAATATCATTCATTTGGTCACTTGAAATACAGTTACCAAAAACAACTTCAGAAGGTGGGAAAATTTTATGGAACAATTAAAATGATAGCATCCCCAAGGTCCTTGGCTTTTCACCACAGTAGACCAATTCTCTCTCTTTCTTTTATGTATTTATTTCACAGAAAAAGCAGGAACAGGGGAAGCTTCAGGCAGAGGGAGAGAGTGAAGCAGGCTCCCTACAGAGCAGGGAGCCTTATAGAGGGGCTTGATCCCAGGACCCTGAGATCACAACCTGAGCCAAAGGCAGATGCTTAAGTGGCTAAGCCACCCAGGTACTCCTCTTTTCTTTTCTTTTGATCTTATGTTTGTATATGTGATATTCTATGTTCATGTTCTATGGAATTCTCAGTAGAATGGAAATCTGAAGGCTTGAGTTTTAGTCCCCTAACACTTTCTGGCATTTTGACTAGAGTAAACTTTTCTCCTCTTGCCTAAGATTTTTTCCTTGGCAGGGGTGCCTGGGTGGCTCAGTCGGTTAAGCATCTGACTCTTGGTTTCCTCATGATCTCAGGGCTGTGAAATGGAACTCCTGCATTAGGCTCTGCACTGGGCAGAGCCTACTAAGGATTCTCCCCTTCTCTCTGCCCCTCCCCCTTCTAACAAAAAAGGATTTCCTCCCTGTCAAATTACTTTGAGTCTCTAATTTTCTGACTCTATCCATGCAACAAGTAAACAATTCATCTAGCCATTAATTATAATTTCTCCAAAAGAATAAACAAACACCAACATTTTTTTTTTTTAATACATGAGCTCAGCATATGGAAGAGCAGGTGGAACGTAGTGGGTTATTTTTCCCACTGGTGGTGGAAAGTGTGCATTTCAAAAACTGTTTGCAAGAAGGTATGGAATTGTCTACCTCTGGACAAGAGCATGACTTAACTGGATTTCAATCAGAGGAATAAGGGTAACAAAATAAAAGCATGGTGATAGGAAACTTCAAATTCTCTCCCTAAAGACAACATTCTACTTCTCTATTTCTACATTTTATCTCTTCCTATAAAAGAAGAAGTCACTCGCGATCTATAATGGCAGGTTGATCAACTAAAATACCAAAAACATTCCATTTCCTCTTTAAAATACAGAGACTACACTTCAGTTGGCCACCAACTACAACCCAAAGTCTCATGTTTCAAATGAGAAAGCACGATACTGGCCAAAAATCTAAGGGGCATTGTATACAAACTTTAAAATATTTATAATGATGCATTATCTATTGATCAAAAGGCAAAGAATCTTATACACTCATTACATGACTTTGAGAGGGATTGGGTAGTTCCCTAGTTTTCCCAGTATCTCACAGACTTAATTTTCTCAATTTATTGAATATGTTCCTATCTCCTGGGGATGAAATCACATCATCCTCATTCACTTCACACATGTACCTTGTGAGAAGTCTTGACTGGACATACTGGGCAGGCACAATCTCTCCTTACGGGCAAAGCTCCAAGGGAAGCAGATTACCCAAAAATGACTTCTTAAAATATGGACATATTAATGAGATTAGCTGATCTAATGATATCCCTACCATCAAAGGTATAGGCATAAGGCAATCCTTACAAATGACACAGAGAAGGGATGATACCTTCTGACTATCCAGAGGTTATAAAACATATCACCAAACGAATCCATAGCTTTCAAATGATCTGAGTCTGACATATATCCTATTGTGGGTTCTTTCTTCAGAATTATGATTATCTTAAAAGTAGTGTTAAAGCTAAATACACCATGAATTAATTCATACAAGGCACTTAGAACAATGTCTGGGATATAGTGAAACCTTCATATGTGTGGTATAATTCCATATAAATTATAATTCCGTAATTCTCCTTATGCCAGACCAACACGTACAAGCCACAGGTTTATCCAGGTTTCCATTCAGGAAAAAGTGAATTCTTGCCCCTAGTAACTTGCAGGTATTAAACATTTTACAGATCATGAAAAGAGTATTTGCAGGTACACTCTACAGAATGCCCCATGATTACTTTGACAATATTAATGACTTCGGAATGAAAGGGAGATCAGGCATCCCTCAGACAAAATAACGTAGGTGAAACTGATTATTGTAAAATACCGATTCCAATAGCGACACCAGGCACTGATAGTTACAATATTCATTTTGGCAGTACAATGCATTTGCTAAGGAGATGAACACATCATAAACCCATTTCCCTAAGGCATACAAATTTTATTCTGAGCTAAATGTGTTCTTATGTATCCTGCTTTATTCACAAATACAAAGAGGACTTTTTGTTTAGACCCTGCATGTTTCTTGATTTTTTTTTTGCTTGTTTGTTTGCTTTTTCTAAAAAATGATTTTGTTCCACATCAGCAATAGAAAAGTTAAGCACAAAAGCCTTCAAAAAAGACCTAAGTGACTTTTAAAAAACTCTTTAAGAAAAGCTGTCCTTAAAATGAAATGAACATATATAGAAATTTAGCATGCAGCTGGTACAAGGCACAGTGAAGGACCCCTGCTATGCTCAGGGAAGAGAAGAGACCCAAGAGACAGTCTTAGAAGCCACAGCAGATGGCCCTGTTAAGCCAGAGCAGGCCAATTAAAGTTGTATTTGGAGCACTCTGTTACCCCTGGAGGACAGAGGGAAAAAAAGAAAGTAGGAGGTGCCACATTTAGTAACGGTTCAGGCTGTAAAACCAAACCTGTAAAAGTATGTCCCTGGGAATGAGATGCTTTTCATTTGGACTGTGCCTTTTATTTTATGCATTGTGATCAGCAGTCAGGGATCTTGACTATGCTGGGTGTTATTTTTACATTTCAAAGGAGCACAAATGAAGCCAGGTTCCCTGTTGCTGTGTTTTTATTTAGTTCAAATTTACTCTCTGGGACACATGTCTTTTTAGCAGCCCTGATAGTAGGGCTCCTCTAGAACAACCCCACAGGAAAAGGACAGAGCAAGACATTGAAGAATTTTAAAATTCTTCTTCGAGCTGGGTTGATCTTGGGGGGAAAAAAACAACAGCAAAACAGTGTTTCCAAATATCAGTAGCTTCTCTATGCTACCTAGGAGGCTCTGCCTGCTGCTTTAACTAATTGTATATACGGGAAAAGAATGAATCAATGTATTTGGAACTTGCTTTGAATATACCCTATATACAATTATGGACAGATGCAAATAGTCTGATTTCAGTTTGGTGCAGGGAGGGAAGTATTTATTTAGGTATTCCTAAATACCTGAAATGAAGGCTCTGCTCCGGTACAGTTTCAGAGAACACAGATTTTTTTTTTAATCTTCACCAATCTAATTCTTTGGCAATGACTAAAATTATCATAGATTTTGTCTCCTGATTTAAGGCACTAAAGGCCATTACTAAAATTTAAAAGGCAAGGGAAACAAAAGCAAAAATGAACTGTTGGGATTTTATCAAGATAAAAAGCTTCTGCTCAGCAAAGAAAACATAAACAAAACTAAAAGGCAACCTATGGAATGGGAGAAGATATTTGCAAATGATGTATCAAAGGGCTGGTATCTAAAATCTATAAAGAATTTCTCAAACTCAGTATCCAAAATACAAATAATCCAGTCAAGAATTGGGCAGAAGACATAAACAGACACCTGTCCAAAGAAGACCTTCATAAATGGCCAACACGCACATGAAAAAATGTTCCACATCACTTGGCGTCAGGGAAATACAAATCAAAACCACGAGATACCACCTTACACCCATCAGAATGGCTAAAATTAACAAGTCAGGAAACAACAGATGTTGGTGAGGATGTGGAGAAAAGGGATCCCTCCTACACCGTTGGTGAGAATGCAAGCTGGTACAGCCAGCCTGGAAAACAGTATGAAGGTACCTCAAGTTAAAAATAGAGCTACCCTACAACCCAGAAATTGCACTATGAGGTATTTACCCTAAAGATAAAAATGGAATGACCCGAAGGGGAACCTGAAGCCCAGTGTTCACAGCAGCACTGTCCATAATAGCAAAACTGTGGAAAGAGCCTGTTCCATTGACAGATGCATGGATAAGGAAGATATTATATATATATATATATATATATATATTATATATATATATATATATATATGAATATTATATAAAATGGAATATTAGTCAGCATTCAGAAATGATGAATACTTACCCTTTATGTTGACATGGATAGAACTGGTGGGTAATTATATGGTTGTACTCATATGTAGAATATCAGAAATAGCACAAAGGAAAAAAAAAATAGCACAGAGGATGATAAGGGAAGGGAAGGAAAACTGAATGGAAAGAAATCAGAGAGGGAGACAACCATGAGAGACTCTTAACTGTAGGAGACAAACCAAGGGGCTCTGGTGGAGAGGTGGGTAGGGGGAGGGGCATTAAGGAGGGCATGTAATGTGATGAGCACTGGGTGTTATATGCAACTCATGAATTATTGAACTCTACATCTGAAACTAAGGATGTACTGTATGTTGGCTATCAATAAATAAATATATATCACGAGGATATTTTGCACTGATTCTCTGATCACTTGGGGAAAACGAATGATATGTGTTAACCTCTGCATGTCATACAGTTTGTTAGAAACTTTGAAAGGTTTTCTCTTGAATTCAGGCAATTCTTACAAAGAGTACATATTATTTCCATTATAAATATGAGAAAACTAAGGCTCTGTGAGCTTAAATAATATGCTCAAATTTTCACTGCTAGTAGACTAATCAGAACATGAGTCATTTTTAAGTCCAAACAATTCTTTTCACTATTTTGCCTCCATCACATGTACTTGGGGAAAAATGATTGGGGCCACTATATTCTACCGGTAGCATGGGCTTCGGGCATGAAGAAATGCTGAAAGCACTGCTATGGAGAAAACTCTGAACAGCTTTTAATTAATAAGGAACCTTTAGTAAGTAATCTTCACGGAGGGGGCAGAAGAAGAATGTTCTACAGAGACAATTATGTGCACATGTGTGCTTTGGGCATGGAAGTGTCCCCCTCCCCACCAAATCTTGATAATCCTGAATGATTCTGGGGTAGAGCAATGCTTCGTCAATGCTTCATCCTTCCAACTGAGAATCACTGACCCATAAGCCCAAAGTTTGGCTAGAGGTTATAGCTTCAGAAGATTTGTCTCAAATGAATGTAAAATGTTCTAGGTTCCTGGTTATAGGACAGAATTCCATTCCTCTACACCAGTTCCTTATAAACCAGATGATTTAGGACAAATATATATATTTTTGGCTTGTGTGTTCCCCTCTACAAAGCAAGTTGATTATGCTAAAAACAGCCCTTAAAATGATTTCCTTTTTTCTAGAAGTGAAATCTTTAAGATATGTGAACTCATGCCACATGGCACACACATAGTTGAAATAGTTCTGATAATAGTTACATAGTTACATATACTTACATAGTTACATAGTTGAAGTTGTTCTGATTGGAAAAGGGGTTTAGGAAGTGGTAGAGCCATTTCCATAAATACCAAGGATTCTGTGGACCACACCTTACAAGTCACTGTGTCCCTAACATCACTTTCAGTTACAGAAAATATATTAAACAGCCGCCTCATTCCTCACTGAAGTCTAGAAGTTCTTTAGTATTCTCCAGGACAAAAATGAGCTTAAGTCTAGACTGATATTTTTTTTAATTTAAAATAGTTTGTGAGTGATCATATATTCTCTGACTTAAGATGAAAAAACTAGTCTAAACACATGAGGTAAAAAGGCAAATAAGAAACTCTCCACAAAGCATTTGCTTCCTCTCCTCAGCTCTGTACACTGACTCTTGTCAGTGAAGGGAGCTGAGCTTTGTGAGTTTTTTGAGATGTTTATATGAATTCTCCTATTTTAATATACTGATAACTCACTAATTATTTTTTCAAATTCTATCTGGAGCAAACAAAAACATATTTGAGAACCTCTAGATGCCATCCTAGGATTTCCAGGCTATTGCAGGTCAAGTTTGTTTAAAACAATGAAAGTGTAACACAAAATAGGAGAGATTTGTATGATGACTTTCATAGGTTATTATATTTAATTCCCACTTCAGCACTGGGTGGCACGAAGAACAGACCTTTACCTTACTTTAAATAAGCCTGAATGCCATACCGTTTTCAGATGGGGAGATGGGTGGGTGTCTCATTTTTGTGATTTAACTCTAAGTTTTAATAGAGTCTCTAGAGACTTCCACCTGGCCAAGTCGAGTGCATATTGTAGCAGCTGCTGCTGCTGAAGGAAGGGTCACGAGAAAACATTTTCTCTATCCTCTTCTGCTCCCTCCTCCTTTTTGCTAGTTCTGCAAATCCACTCTGCACTGTGCCAAGAAAATGCCATCTGCCTCCTACACAAAAGGCAACAGTTTCCAACATAAGTAAGCAGTTTTGCAGCTCTGGGGTAGGAATGTGTGGAAGTTAAACTGCAGTTAGAGGGAAAGAATCCACAGCTTACATCTTGACATACCTTTCTAATTGATGCTTTGGTGTAATCTTGCTTTCTTAAAACCATTTCTTACTAAGCAAATGGGGACTTTAGGATCATCATCTCTCCATGAGATTGAAAATGAGATCTTAAAGTTAAATTGCTCTCAAGCACTCGTATTTACTCTAAATGACCATGTGTATGATTGGGGCAGAGCACCAAGTTGGCTCATAAAACAACAAACTTCTTCAAATTTCAGGTTCTTAATTACTTTCTTAGATGTTCTAAAAAGAATATTTTGTAATAAGAATTCACTTCTCATAGGAACTTTAAGGAATAATTCCAGTCTTTGGCAACCTATTCATAAGAGGGCTAAAGCTTTCATAGTGTTTGAAAAGTAGATGGTAGTCAAGGTAGACTCCATTAACGAATAGTAATGTGATCATATATAAATTACATAATCTCATGAACCTCATGAACCATGAAGGGCTTGATAAACCATGAGAAAGAAATTGTAAGGTCACTGGACTGTATCAATATCAACTTCCTCATTGTGATGTTATTTTATAGCTGTACGGTAAGTCACCATTGGGGGAAACAGAGTAAAGGCACACAGGATCCTTCTGTACTATTTCTTATGGCTACATACGAATCTATAATTACCTTATTATTTTTTTAAACATTTTATTTATTTATTTGAGAGAAGAGAGAGACAGTGAGAGAGAGCATGAGCGAGGAGAAGGTCAGAGGGAGAAGCAGACTCCCCGTGGAGCTGGAAGCCTGATGTGGGACTTGATCCCGGGACTCCAGGATCATGACCTGAGCTGAAGGCAGTCGCTTAACCAACTGAGCCACCCAGGTGCCCACCTTATTATTTTTTTAATGAGCGTAGAAAACCATATACTTTATCTTGAGGTAAGTGGATAGCCATTGGTGGGCTTTATACAGGAGACTGAAAAGATTAGACTGTTACTTTAGAAATATTCTTTTGGAGACAAGATAAAGGGGAGACCAGAGAGAGAGAGAGAGAGGAAGGAAGCAAGAAGGGAAGAAAGGGAGGGAGGAAGGAGAAAGGGAGAGAGAGAGAGAGGGAGAGGGAGGAAAGGGAAGGGAAGGGAAAGGAAAGGGGAAATGTACAAAGGACACTAGAATTTACAAGGTGGATTTTCAAGAGTTTTAAGTAAAAGATTAACATTAAAAAAAAAAAGGAAATGAAAATGGAGAGGAAATTGTTTTTTGAGACACATGAAGGGGAAGGAATGGATACATGTTTATAGATCATTAGACATGATTATAAGGCAGAGACAGCAGTCAAGAAAAATGTTCACATTTTTAACTTGAACAATTAGATGATGGTGGCTACATTTACTCAAATAGACAACAGGGAAGAACATAGGAGAGAGGGGCGTATGTAAAGGACACTGGATTAGGAAGTACTGGGTTTCAGTGCTGGGAGATAAAGAGAGATGATTAGTAGACAGGTATACACATATTTCTAGATCTCAGGAGTGAGGTCTAGGTTAGTTTCATATGCATATACATATGGCTCCAATCCTTGGGAGTAGATGAACTCACTCAAGAAGTGCACATGGAGTAATAAAAGTAGAGAATCCAGGACAGAAAGATGAATTTGTGCCTCTTATTTGAGCCAAGTCATGAATAAACTTGACCTGATAAACAATCAAAATGTCTAGTATGATGCATAATCTCAATGATTCCAGAGAGGCCACAAGTATGAAAAGAGTATACTGCACCAATACAGAATCTCCACCAATAAAATAACTTGTTACACAATATGGTTTGAAGCACTAAATGTGATACATGTAATTTAACTTAAGAGAATTGTTTCTGGTGGGTGTTCCCTCTTTACAATCCTTATTTCCTGCTTCCCTAAGATCTCATCCCCTTTCCTCATTTCAACATTGTTAAGTTCTATCACACAAGTCAAAAATTAAGGCAAAGGTGATTATAAAGTGCTGAATTTTCAATTACTGCATTTAATGCTGATCAATATTATTTTTCTTCTCACAGTTGCTTTCCTGTCACTAATTTTTCCTTTGCCATCTAATTCATTTTTCTTTATCATTACTTTGAAACTCATTAGCAACCTGTCTTCTGAAAACATCTTGGGTGCTATTTTTTTATACCTTTGCTGCGCTGTACATAATTTTGCTATTAGTCACCTAACTGCATTTTTTAAGAATTTATTTTTTAGGCAGTTTAAGGTTCACAGAACCATTGAGGGGGAGGTACAGAGATTTCCCTCTTCCCAGACTTGTTCAGCCTTCCCCATTATCAACATCCCCCCCATCACAGGGGTACCTGTAGTACAATTGATGAGTCTACACTGACACATTATAATCATCCAAAATCTATAGTTTACACTGTGGTTCATTCTTCCTGATGTACATTCTGTCAGTTTGAACAAATGTATAAAAGCATGTATCCATCATTATGGCACCATCCAGAGTTTCCACTGCTCTAAAACCTTCTACACTCTATTTATCCTTCTTCATCAGAGTCAGAAGCAATGAGCAAAAAAGCAAGGCTTTTACCAAAGAAAGCAGAAGATAGAGACAGGAAGAAGAGGTAGCAAGTCAGGAAAACCAACTCAAAGCAAAGTCAGAATGATAAAAAGATGATCTGAGAATATGTTTTAGAGCAGCTGCTTCTTTTTGAGGGAAGTTTTCTGGCAAGTGGGCATAGGAAACTGTTTTAAAAATATGCCACATATAGGGAAAGCAGCAGGGCCAAAGAGTTCTAATTTGATCCAATAGTAGCATGGATAGTCCAGTGTAGTGAGCAAGAGCATAGTAGAATGAAAACTGTTGAGAGAAACGGCATTGCTAGGTTTAGGAAGGGTGGCCTTAGTTTGGCTAGAGATTACAGGAAGGTTAAAAAAAAAAAAAGAAAAAGAAAAAAAGAAAAATCACAGGTGTTTGTTCGTGCATTCATTTATTTAATGAGCTGCCACCACATCCCAGGAACTATGCTTCCCATAGTAAGCAAATTGACAAAGTTCTTGGTTCTATGGAGCTTATGTTTAGTGGAAGAAGAGAGAGTAAATATAAATATAAATATATACACGTATGTATGTGTATATATATACATATATATATAATCTCAATGACTCCAGAGAGGCCATAAATATGAAAAGAGTATACTATACCAATAATATCAATACAGAGCCTCCACCAATAAAATAAATTTTATTTTATTTCATTTATTTTATTTTGTTTTTTTATAAAATTTTATTTTATTTATTTTATAATAAAATAAATATATGTGTGTGTATAACACTTAATTGATTACATATAATAAGGAGAAACTAGTAGAATAAGAGAAGTAAATAGTCTGTGACAAAGTGGGTAGAGGTACTACATTATATGAGTGATCAGGAAAGATCTTTCTTTCTTTTTTTTTTTAAGTATTTTGTTTATTTATTTGAGAGAGAGAGAGAGATCACAAGTAGGCAGAGAGGCAGGCAGAGAGAGAGGGGGAAGCAGGCTCCCTGCTGAGCAGAGAGCCTGAGGGGCTCGATCCCAGAACCCTGAGACTATGACCTGAGCTGAAGGCAGAGGCTTTAACCCACTGAGCCACCCAGGTGCCCCAGGAAAGATCTTTCTTATGCGTTGACACTTGAGTATAGATGGCATCAAGATAACACTTAAGTGGTCCCAATAGAAGGAGCCATTGTCAGTTACATCAGTTCATGAGAATAAATACAATTTTAAAAATTTCCTCTGGATAGAATCCAAAGATAGAAAACCATTCTGTTTTGTAGGCAAAAGGTTCCCCTTTCACACAGTGATGTGAAAATGTCTCCCTTGCGTCCTTATACTGTAGGATACTAAATGGTATTGTAGAAAATCTCTTTCTATGGATTATTTTAATACAAATGTTTCTTACAACACACCTCATTGTAAGATAATGGTTCAACACCACTGTTTTTGATATCTATTAGCACCAAAGCAATGTGGTTCAGATACATAGTTTGTGTTATTTTAACTTGATCCAAGGTAAAATTGAGAAATGTGGAGAAATTTATAGACAGAAATCATTACCCGTAGTCATGACACTAGCTACGCTCCTGAGCCATTATCCTAATGAAAAAGATGGAGGGAAAAAATAAATGTGACCACTTTCTCAGTCTGGATGGCATCTCTAACCAGCGGAATATTTCTGTAGAGTACGTTTGATTTAGATGACAAGGCATAAGCAGCTAGAATTAGTAAAGAAAAATTTTTTTCAGGGAAAAAAGAAAAAGCATTTTAGATTTTACTCTAACAATGGAAAGAAGCAAATTATAAATCCACTCCTACCAAAAAGAAGATTGTTCTTTCCTTTGATGTAATGTTATTTTGTATCTCTTTATTCCTTAGGAAAGCTCAGATTTCCATTAGTGAGTAGAAAATATTGTAGCTGACACTAGAAAAATGTCTGAAGTGAACTCTCTCTGATGTGACTAAACTAATCTCTCACTATAATTATCCTTTGACCTAGAGATACTGTCAGTTTTTAACATTTTCACCCTAGAACTTTTGTCAAACAAATTGGTTTGAATAAGAACAAAATGTTTATATTCTGACTGAATATAAACACACACACACACACACACACACAGTCCCTAAGAGATAGAGCAGTGGTCTGTGGGGTACTACCATATATTCAAGAAAGTACATACAGTATATTTCTTGCAAATTCCCATTAGTTCACTTGGTTAATGGGAGGATCACAGAGCAGTTTATAAAATTAGTCTCAACTAAGTTAAAATCCTGGTCCTGCCATTTATGAGTTATATGAACTTGGGCAAATGACTCATCCCCAAACTTATAACTTAATGTGTTAAATGAGATTATTAACGACACTGCTCTCTTAAAACAAATGTGGAAACCAAATTTATGGAAATCTCTTGGCTTATATAGGTAATATATGATGATTTTCTTTTTCTCATCTTATTTGTTTCAATGGTTCAAACATGTATAAAAATATAATACAACTAAAATATTTTGCATGGAGAATTAAAATTTAGATGACTGTGCTTTCTATATTTTAAAAGTTATAGTATTTCTTCATTTGAAAATTTCTGAAATCACCATGCTTTTTATAAATACACTTAACATGAACTGTTTCTTTTTGCAAATTATTGTTACATATCCAATGAGCTAGAGAACAGTAGTATCTTAGTATAAAGGAAATACTGTACTTAGAATGCAGTTGTAATCACCACACTAGTAGACCAATGATATTATATTTTACCTATATATCAAAATCAACTACTTCAGAATTAACCCAGTCATCCATGGTGGGCATCACTTTGCCTGATTTCAAGCTTTACTACAAAGCTGTGATCACCAAGACAGCATGGCACTGGCATAAAAACAGACACATAGACCAGTGGAACAGAGTAGAGAGCCCAGATATGGACCCTCAACTTTATGGGCAAATAATCTTTGACAAAACAGGAAAAAATATACAGTGGAAAAAAGACAGTCTCTTCAATAAATGGTACTGGGAAAACTGGACAGCTATATGTAGAAGAATGAAACTCGAACATTCTCTTACACCGTACACAAGATAAATTCAAAATGGATAAAAGACCTCAACGTGAGACAGGAATCCATCAGAATCCTAGAGGAGAACATAGGCAGTAACTGCTTCGGTATCAGCTACAGCAACTTCTTTCAAGATATGTCTCCAAAGGCAAAGGAAACAATAGCGAAAATGAACTTTTGGGACTTCATGAAGATCAAAAGCTTCTGCACAGCAAAGGAAACAGTCAACAAAACAAAGAGGCAACTCACGGAATGGGAGAAGATATTTGCAAATGACAGTACAGACAAAAGGTTGATATCCAAGATCTATAAAGAACTCCTCAAACTCAACACACACAAAACAGACAATCATATAAAAAAAAAATGGGCAGAAGATATGAACAGACACTTCTCCAATGAAGACATACAAATGGCTATCAGACACATGAAAAAATGTTCATCATCAGTAGCCATCAGGGAGATTCAAATTAAAACCACATTGAGATACCACCTTATACCAGTTAGAATGGCCAAAATTAGCAAGACAGGAAAGAACATGTGTTGGAGAGGATGTGGAGAAAGGGGAACCCTCTTACACTGTTGGTGAATATGCAAGTTGGTGCAGCCACTTTGGAGAACAGTGTGGAGATTCCTCAAGAAATTAAAAATAGAGCTTCCCTATGACCCTGCAATTGCACTACTGAGTATTTACCCCTAAGATACAGATGTAGTGAAAAGAAGGGCCATCTGTACCCCAATGTTCATAGTAGCAATGGCTACGGTCACCAAACCGTGGAAAGAACCAAGATGCTCTTCAATGGGGTGACCCATTCTAATATCAAAGCACCTATGTCCTAGTAAGAGTTAAGAATTAAGATGCTGCTAAATGCAATAAAGAGGGCCAGGAGAAAAATACAGATGGGCAGCAATTTCACGCTATCTCTAATACTGTCCTACATTGTGAATGGAAAAAAATATTAGGCATATTTATTAAAATTGAGACAGCTTCAACTGCAAAACATCAAGAATGGTATAGGATCAAATTCAGACCTGGTTTTTATCTTCCGATCTTTACAGTTTGAATCACTGTTAGGGAACAGTTGATCATTAAAATTCCCCACATGATCCCATCACTATCATGTCTCCTCTACCTCTTTCACCCAAAGAAAAACATATTTCTTATTTCCCTTGAACACAGAAAAGACTACATGGATTGATCTGACAAATGGTCTGTGAGTAAAAGAGGTATGTGTCACGTCTAGGCCAAAACATCTAATGGTGGCATTGTTACTTCTCTTCTCTCTTCCTCTTCCATGGTATTTATGGGGAAGTGTTCACACTGTAATGGCAAAGACTGAATCAACCAGCCACTCCAAAGAAGTCAGGTACCTTGGACAGATGCTCAGACTCTCACCAGAATTTGAGTGATTGAAACACAGAAACATTGGGGCTTACTCTTTCTGTGGCCTATATAGGCCATCCAGACTAACATGTCAAATGACACGTCTCTGCAATATTATTGCTGATGATTCTGAGAAGGTTGCACTGGCAATACACTCAGGTATCTGGTTATCATAAAACAGTATCTCTCAGTCTGTATTTCTTACATCATTAATTACATAGAATCCTCAGTGAACAAATGCTCTATCATGAAGTGTGTGAGAAACATCACCTTGTTAGAAATACACAGCACAAATGGGCACATTAAGCATTGTGAATTTTTTTTTAAAGATCTTATTTATTTATTTGACAGACACAGATTACAAGTAGGCAGAGAGGCAGGCAGAGAGAGAGAGGGAGAAGCAGGCTCCCTGCTGAGCAGAGAGCCCAATGCAGGGCTTGATCCCAGGGCCCTGGGATCATGACCTGAGCCGAAGGCAGAGGTTTTAACCCACTGAGCCACCCAGGCGTCCCCAGGATTGTGAAATTTTTACATAAAGGTACTGTCATACACTGGAGGGCTGGAGGGCGCCTCTTGAGGATGTGGCATAGAACTGAGCTCTGAAAGAGCCCTGAAGGGTAATACTGTGTTGAAATCATCTTTCTGATCTCTACCCAGCCCCTTACACAATTCAACCAATGGAAGAAAAAGGATCTTATCTATATTATGTTTATGATTCAACACTTTTCTATTCTCTTCCTTAAAAAAAATAAAAGATCATTTTCCTCATTGTAGGAAGCAATATGCTCTGCTCTATCAGATCATAACTTCCAGAGTGGCATGCCCTCCCAGGTAGTGGGAGGGAGAGGGCACTGAGGTTGAGTAATCTGCCTGCACCTCCGTGGTTGAAACTACTTCTGAGAGGCAGAGAAGTGGTCCATGTACTCCAGATTTCCTGAGATGTCATTCATCACCTTTATTTTTGCAAAAAAAAAATGTTTGTTTTGATTTGCTGTGCTTTTAAAATCTCACCAGATGCCTTTATCTATCCAACTTGGTTTTAAACACAGTGACAGAAAGAGAAGAAACACGTGCATCTGAGAGTCAGATGAAAGAGTATCTGTAAATACCATAAGCCAAAAAGAAACACATTTAAGCAGCTATTTAAGTACATGAATGAAGACCACTGGGTCTGGAGAAGGAATTTACTGGTGCAAGATAAATCTAGCAAAGTAGGCAGGGGGCAAATTATGTAGGACTTTGGGGCCATGTGACGCATTTTGTAATGTATGTCAAGTAAAATGTCAAATCACTCTAGTGTTTATATAGGAAAGAAATATAAGTGGATTAGATGATGGCAGAGAGTAGATACAAGGAGAGCAGTCTGGAGGTTCCAGTTATGCCTGTTCAGGGAACAAAAATAGCCGCATTAAGAATGAAGGTGATGGCAATATACATGCAGGGAGGAGGACAGATTCTATAGTCTTTCTCAAGGGGGAAGTCACTCCTAGGATTCTGACTTTCATAGTGAAGTTGAAGGTGATACATCCACTAATATGTTCTTACAGTGTTTCCATTACAATAGCTATTTAACCTGATGTATACAGATATCCCTATTGAAATATAGTATCTTCTTGCCCTATTTTATACAACTTAACTCTTAGACATAGGGTATTACAGCACATTAAGTGCCCTGAACTTAATGAATAAACTTAACAATATGACTTATCTAATTTCACTCTTCTAATTAGAGTGAGAGGTGCTCTGTAACCCAGGATTCCTGTCAGTTATAATTATGTTGCTTGGAGAGTATTTCACTATTTAAAAGCATATCTTTCATTATGTCTATTTTATCTCAAAAAACTTTAATAGTTGACATTTGCTTACCAATTAGAACCCAAACTCCTTAGTGGGTAATGCTAGGCTCCATTTGATCTATTTCTGTCCTTAATAGTCATGATTTTATTAAACTTCAACAACGAGTAATTGTATGAGTTTATGAGTAGGGTGAGATCTGGAGAGAAGAAAATCACTTACCCAGTCAATCCCAAATACCCATTCAGTGGTCTATGATTGGGTAACTCCATATCAATCATCGAAGTTATCAATTCCATACATACAGCAAGCAAAAAATTAATTTATTTGATAGAATAGAAAGGGCCTCACTGAGCAAGCTGATAAGAAATGTATAAAATTCCCTCACAGTATTAGCTGGCAATGACTCTGTGTTGAGAGTACTGAAGTTGTATATTCTAATATAATGGCAACATGTAATTAATGGTTTTACATATTAGTGTAAAGGAGTACAATCAATCCCTTTGTGTCAAAATAAAACTGTAAGTTGACCTGAAAAAAAGGAACAAAACTGTTGTAATTAACACATTTCATGACTCCTAACTGAAAGATATATTTGAGTTGTCTTTAACAAATATCTGCTAAAGAAGAATGTGGCATTGTCTGTGAATTTATCAATTTGACAGATAATGATTTTACAGAGTTATGAATACAAAGTAGGGTTTTGTGATTCAGATATGAAAAAGCTTTGACTAGGATATTGAGTAGTAAATAAGGGAATACTTTGAAGAGATGAAATGATAGCTAATAGAATGAAAGTAATGTAGCTAAATAAAGCAGTATGTTAAAAATCAAAATTTCTGAGCTAGAAAAAAATACTTTCAGACAAATACATATTCAAAATAGTTTTCCTTATTCTACTTTATAAGTAGAAATAAAGCAATTAAAATAAATTTGTCAGTAGCATCTTTTCATGAAGAATCTTAAATCATTTTATGAAAGTGTATTGCATTTTCTTCTCTGTTAGAAGCATAATGATAAAAAGATGATAAAATGATAAAAGATGATAAAAAGATGCACTCGTTATTTTATTCGCAAATAGTTTAATTTGCATTATTAAAAAAAAACAGGGCAGACCAAAGGATTAAAATATGTTTATACTATGTTTCTTTTGATATGAAACAGTCTGATAAAATGTGGAAACACACTGGATACAGGTTGGCCACATGACCTTGGTCACTTTCTGATGTTTTAAATAAATTCAGGTAGCAACCTAAGACAAAAATCCCTTTATCTCTCAAAGCTCTATTTCTAAGGTATATAATGTATTCAATAAAATGTAATGTCTGTTTATTTCTAAAACAATAAATCATGACACGTAACGATTAAATATAAAATAAGCACCCACTCTTTAAGCACATCTTTGAAATCTCTTTCCATGTATCTACCTCAAGTATTTGATGACTTGGTAGGAGATAAAGAATGTAAACATGTAAGTATATTTCATGGTTACTAGTTAATAATGTACAAAGTGCTATGAGGGTGAATAGAAATTGTAGATAACTCATGGAGCAGGACAGAAGGTACTATGGTGGATGTAATTTCTGAAATGAGATCAGGAGGACAGTAGGAAAAAACCAGATGAAGGGGAGAGAGAACCCCAGTCAAGGTAACAGCACTGGAAAGGCCAGATATGGAGCATGCATATGAATTTCATACCCAGAATTGGAATCAGTGTCTAGTTCACTTATATTGCTCTATATTATAAGCAGGAGTAATTCACCCATTCGCCCAGCTTTTCAGCATCCTAATTATATATATATATATATGTGTATATATATATATATATATATATACACATTCAAAATTAGGATTATCTCAAAATATATACTACATATACATATATATGTATATAATTTTAATTTGTCTTTATTTTCATATATATGTGTATGTATATAATTTCAATTTGTCTTTATTTATTTATTTATTTTCATTTTATTAAACATATAATGTATTACTTGCTTCAGGGGTACAGGTCTGTGAATCATCAGTCTTACACAATTCACAGCCCTCACCATAGCACATACCCTCCCCAATGCCCATAACCCAGCCACCCTATCCCTCCCCTCCCCCAGCAACCTTCATTTGTTTCCTGAGATTAAGAGTCTATTATGGTTTTTCTCCCTCCCTGGTCCCATCTTGTTTCATTTTCTTTCCCTCCTTTCCCAACCCCCACCCCCCGCCTCTCAGATTCCTCATATCGGTGAGATCATATGATAATTGTCTTTCTCTGACTGACTTATTTTGTTTAACATAATATCCTCTAGTTCTATCCACATCATTGCAAATGACAAGATTTTAGTTTTTTTGATGGCTGTGTAGTATTCCATTGTATATACACACCACATCGTCTTTATCCATTCATCTGTGGATGGACATCTAGCTTCTATCCACAGTTTGGCTATTGTGGACATTTCTGTTATAAACATTCGGGCACCATCCTAGTTTTAACACGTAGATGATCGCAGTGGAGCCTGGACGACATGTGGATCGATACAATGAGGCTACCTGGAAGAGGCTTGGGTGTGGGAATCTGTCATCTTGCCTTGCCCTGGCAATGCTATGGCAACAAGTGCTTACCTGTGCTATGCACGCCCCAGACTATACTGCCCTGGTGCTGTCTGTTCCTGTTTCCCTGAAGGCCAATTTCCTGGTATCTACATATAAATGACCTAAATACCTAAAGATAATAATCTCTTCCTTAGATTTACTTGGTCTCCTTGTTTAAGCACTCTCCAGTATATAATGCTTCAATCCACTGAGCATCCTCCCACCTTAGAGCTTTTGTGTTGGTTCTTCTAGCAACTGACTACAAGGTTTGTAACTTTTCAGGTCTTCTCTCACCTGTCACTCTATATGCATCCTCCTGTGGAGTCAACATACATTAAGTGTCCCTTCTTTATCCTCATTCTCCAGCCCCTTATCCAGCTAGGTATTCATATATAGCATTTATCACTATCAGATATATTGCTTATTCTATCTGTAAGTGTGTATATTTCTCTACCTCTTGCTTCCCTCACTAGAATGTAAGTTAAAAGAGGTCAGAGACTGTCTATTTTGTTATCTGCTGTGTCTCATAGTAATCATTCAATAAAAATTATTGAATATGTTTATTTTTCTATTCTGTGAGAAGGAATTATCACACAGCTTTGCAAATGTTTATTAAGAGCTTATTAAAATTTCATATTCAAGAATATTTTATAGGAATATTTCTTAGCTAAAAATAAGACTAAGTAAATCTCAGAAGTGAGGTTGTGTAATAACCCCTCCTCTTACATTTTCCATTCACTGATTTTCATTGTGGGTACATAATGGAAAAATATTTCAAACCAAAACTGGGATGTTAACAGGTATAAGTATATTTGGAAGTCTGTGGATAAGTTTACAGAAATGGGAAGTGTCTTGAGACTATTAGGGTTGCAGGAGTCCGATTTCATTGCTTCTAACACAATCTCTAAGTCAATGCTGCTCAAACTTTGTCATCTCAGGTCTGACTACTCTAGACTAATAAATACTATTCAGGGCCCCAGAGAGCCTCAGTTTATGAGGTTCATGGTCAGTGGAATGTTGGAGCCAACTCATACCAACCCTTACTAGTCAGTCATTGTTTGTCTCTCTTCTCAAATTTTTATTCAGTTCTACTACTTGGTAGGTTCATACCAGCTACGGTGGGAATAGTCACATATGGAAATGAAATTAAAACTGTTAAAATTTGGGACTTTTTTTGAGAGCCAGCTCACAGGCATATCACTAGTTCCAGTTCTCTGTATTTCATCTATGAGAAGGTAAACTAAGGGATTCTGAAGCACAAAAATATTGTGAATTCACAAGAGAATAAAATATAAGTAAGTCATTAGCAATATCTTACAGCAGCTTTAACCATGTGGATCCTGGAAAGGTTTCCATGGATTCCCTGTAGTCCTCAACCCACATGTTTAGAATCACTGCTCAACACCATGGTAGCTAGAATCTGATTCTAACCCAACAATTCCACCTGTAGCCTGTGCACCAAGCATGAAAATATATAAACGTAAGTTAAAGTATATCATGATTTCTTGACACTAAATAGCCAAGGAAGCTAGCTTGTGGAATTTCCTTAACTGAATATAAGGACAGAGTCATCTTGCTTAATAGTTAATAAGAGATTGCTTATTTTTTATACCTCAAGTTAGATAACACATGTCAAAATGTGCCATACCTTCAGTAATATTAATGTTGCAACAACAAAGACCACTGGTTATAGAACCAGGCTCCTCAGATCAGTAAAGACCAGCTGAGATGACATAGAACTATTTAGACTGGAGAACGATTTAGGATCAGAAAAAGTGCTAGGACTTTGGGCAACAGGAATCAGTAAAAAAGAACAGTCAGGACTGATGCACAAGCTACTGAGACACAATTCTATGGGATCTCAAAAAATTCCAGTTGATAGACATTGGTCTGTAAACTACTGAAGTTTTTATATAACAAAGAAGTAAAGACAGAACACTTGTGAAAGTGATTCTACTCAACAGATTTCATTGATATCGATGAACATATTTAGTCTATAGCCAAATAAGATTTATCTAGTACAAACCTTCCCAACCATATTTACACTATGACTGTATTCATTTCCTATGCTATATAAAAATTTACCACAAACATAGCATTCAAAACAAAACATGCTTATTTCACAGTTAGCTTAGCTGGGTGCTCAGCTCAGGTTCTCACACATTGCATTCTTATCTGGAGGTTCAGCTCTAGAAGTATCTGTTCTCAGTGTCACTGGCAGAATTCATTTCCTTGTGTCTGCAGGACTGAAGGCCTGGATTCTTGCTAGCTATCAGCTAGAAGTCACCTTCAGCTCCTAGACAGTTTTCTAGAGAACACCTGTATTTCTCAGAGAGTACTTACAGTTCCCAGAAGGTACCTGCCATTTCTTGCTTTATGAACTTCCTCAACATGACTGCTTAGTTCATTAAGTCAGAAAAGAAAAATCTCTAGAGCAAGTTCACTTTAACAAGATAGAGTCTTATGTAACAGAAATACAGGAAAGGCAGCCCATCCCTTTTGCCATATAATGTAATACAACATGAATGTGACATCCTTTGCTATATTCCATTGGTTAGAAGCAACTCATAGGTCCTACCTATGTCCCAAGGGATGGGATTATACAAGAACATGAATACCAGAAGTAAGGATTACCTCACAGTGTATCTGTCACCACAACAACACTCAGAGAAACTGATAATATTTTTAAAGATATTGGGGAAGACTAAAGATAATCTGCAGTTTTTATAAAGGATTTGCAAAAGTAAGTTACAGTGATATCAATTAATTGTGGTAAGAAAATAATCATGAAATAGTAGGAAATACCAAAATACATATTTTATAAAACTTATAAATAAAATATTTAAATACAAAATTTGAGCATACTTCTATTCACATAAAATTTTTACATAAGATATACTTGAAATGTTCACAAGAAATTCCTAATCAAAATTGTTAATGATGATCTTCTCCAATTCCTGAAAGTTACCATCAAGGAGAAACTCTGCTCAAACAGAAAGGTGATAAAATATTTAATACCCTTTCAAATCACTGAAAAATTTAGATCATTAAAAATTATTCTTAAAAAAATCTAGCAGCTCTGCCTTTTCTTTCAGGGTATGTGCAATGTCAGAAGTTCTTATGATAATGCAAACTGATTTCAAACTCAATGGAAATTTTTATATTAAATATACCAAACAGTTAATGAAGTTGCAATTTGCATAACACACACACACACACACACACACACACACATATATAATTACAAAGCCACCTTGAAGCTGGCTTCCATACCACTCAGATGGTACATCAAACAGAAAACAGATAGGTGTATCTTATGTATTAGAAGACAGCTATTTGAGTTAACTTCTAAACTTTATTCAACAAGACCCCATGTCCAAGTTTCTTTGGGATGATTACTGATTACCTATACTCATTGGGTATCTGAAATGGAACTGATCTAATAACTCCAAAGATCTCTTTTCTATCAAGGTGTGTTCTACAGTTAACTGATGCAGGGGAAAAAAAAAGAAAAAGCCAATAGCATATAAAACTCTTCCCTCTCTTTAGCATATAGCATTTGAGCAACAGGTGCTGACTTAACCTTCACAAGAAGATCTCAGAGCATGCCACAGACCTAATGTTGTTGATTTGCACTCAGAATTTCTCACAAAGGAATTCAGACTAATATGACTGAGTTAGTGCCTACAGACAGCCAAAGGCAAGTGAGACCTTCCCCAGGTAGTCCAAAGCCTGGGAGGATTCTGAATCTTTATATAAAATTCACATTTGTGATTCACCAATGGGCAGCTCTATTCTGGTGTAGTTCAAATGCCATTTAAACAAGCAAACCGGGGGCGCCTGGGTGGCTCAGTGGGTTAAGTCGCTGCCTTCGGCTCAGGTCATGATCCCAGGTCCTGGGTTCGAGCCCCGCATCGGGCTTTCTGCTCAGCAGGGAGCCTGCTTCCTCCTCTCTCTCTGCCTGCTTCTCTGCCTACTTGTGATTTCTCTCTGTCAAATAAATAAATAAAATCTTAAAAAAAAATAAAAAAAATAAAAAAAAAAAACAAGCAAACCAACAGCCTAGATTGATATTAATTCCGGACAAGTAATGCATATACTTCCTTATTTTACCTTCTTGGGGTAAAGCTTCTCTGGGATTGTTCAGAGAATGAATATGCTAGTGTACATTTTGACATATTGCCAGAGTGTTCACCAGAAGAGTTGTGCTCACACTTCTACCAAGAAAATGTGCAGGCTCCCATTTTGCCTAATTCTCACAAATAACCAAGTTTCTTCAATCCTTTAATTTTTCATCAATTAGGCATGTTTCTTCTAAGTCCTACTGAAACATTTGTTATTATTATGATAATTTAAATAGTTTACCAATTCTTTCAATGTTATTTATTCAGTAACATGAAATATTTTTGGCAGGCTGATAAACATCCTCCAAAAGCTATGTTCTTTTCTTCATCCTGGACACAGAGCGAGGCTATGTTTCCTAGTCTCCCTGCAGTTTCAGAAAATTATGTGACTGAGTTCTAGCCAATGGCTTGTAAGGAGAAGTGATGTATGCCATTCTTAGGCCAGAATTTTTAGTAGCTCTATTAGTTTACTATGGCTGCCATAACCAATAGCCATAAATTTGTTGGCATAAAACAAAAGAAATTTATTCTCTCACAGTTCTGGAGGCTAGAAGTCTAAAATCAAGGCACTAGCAGAGAAGGTTTTAGGAAGAATTTTCCTTTGCTTCTTCTTAACTTCTGGTGCCTCGCACAATCCCTGGCATTGCTTGGTTTGTGGTGGTAACACTCCAACCTCCACCTCGCTCCTCATAAAGCATCCTTCTCAGTGTTTCTCTTTTGTGCTCTCCCCTTCTTAGAAGAATATGGGTCACTTGATTGAGGGCTTATCCCAAAGCCAGAGGAATTTCATCTTGAGATCCTTAACAAATTACATCTGCAAAGACCTTTTCCAAATACAGTCACATTCTAAAGTTCCAGGTGGACATGAATTTGAGGGGACACTATTCAACCTGCTACACGGCAATGTCTCCCCAATGTTGCCTTTCCCTGTTCACAGCCAGTATAGTTAATAACTTCCTGGGCTAGACCTAAAATTTTATCATGCCCCAAAATCACCTGGAGAATTAGTTAAAACAGAAAGAATGCTGGCTCCCACTGCCCAGTTTCAATAAGTCTGCAATGAGGCCCAATATTTGCATTTCTGACAAAGACTTGTCAGAAAAGCAGTACTGGCACTGCTTTTCCAGTGCCAGACTGTGAAACTTTTTTGTTTTGTGGCCTAAAATAAAATGAGATAACTGTAGGGGCACCTGGGTGGCTCAGTCAGTTAAGGGTCCAACTCTTGAGCTGATTTCAGCTCAGGTCATGACCTTAGGTTTGTGAGACTGAGCCCCGTATTGAGCACCACACTGGTCATGGAGTCTGTCTGGGATTCTCTCTCTGTCCCTCCCCCTCTTTCTCTGCCCCTCCCCCACTCTCTCCATCTTTAAAAAAAAAAAAAAAGAAGAAGTAGCAGTACGAAAGTGCATGGAAGAAAGCCTCCTATTGACAAAAAACAAAAACAAAAAACAAAAACAAACAAAAACCCTTATTTGCACCTTTATGTTTGAAAGAAATAAATGTCTTTAAGCCTATCCTATCCTAACTAATATAAATGGACTTTTCTCAGATAATAATGAATTTTCAGACATGCTGGGTATATTTCTGAACAACTGATTCTGCTTCATTAAACTGTCCCTTTGTGCATAATTACAACACAGTCTAAATTGCTGTTCCTTCATAAACTGTTTCAATCTGGTAGAGAAATAATCTCCCATTACTTTTCTTTCTACCAGATTTTCTATTATTCTTTCATGCTTTTGCATAAGGATCTCATACAAATGTTTTTATCAGGTCTAAAATGTTTAAAATATGATTAAATAGCAATTTGGGAAATATTGGTATCTTAATAGTATTGAATTTTCTAAGAACAAACATATACTACATTTATTTGGAATGTTCCTATAAACTTCAGTAGAATTCAAATGCTTTCTTTATACAGGTAATATAAATTTCTTAAGATTGTCCCTGGTGATTTTAAGTATTTGTTGCTTTTGTGAATGAAATTTTCTTTGTAGATTTTGTTTTTTAACTTGTTGCTGTTATAGACTAAAATTATTGATATTTGTATTATATTTTCTTTTACAAGGAACTTTCAGAAGTTTTTACCCCCCTCCTACTTTCAGTTGACTCTGACATCCAAACATATGAACTTACCAGTAAATAATGAAAATTTCATTTCACTTTTGCCAATATTTATATGTCTTATTTATTCTTGTCCATTTGCCTAGTGCTTCCAGAATGATGTCAAGTAATTGTGGTGATTATTGATTTAACAACTCAGCTTCCACAAGGCTGAGATGACTTATATGAATTTTCCCTCCAGCCATAAATTTTCTAGGATGATGAAGTCATAGGATAAAGTCCTATTCTCAGCAAATCCACAAACACTTGGATGTTCTGACTATATGCCATAGGACGGTAGCTTTCACACTGAGGCACATATATTCAAGGGATTCTTAAGATGTTTCACTGGATCCTAGGAAGAAAATGCATAATAGAATTTTGCTGCATATACTTTACGTCACATTTTAAACTTTCACTTTGAGTCCTTTATAATAACAATAATAGCTAGTATGTATTGAGTGTTAATCACACAATAGTTACTCCAGGTTATTCACCTCTATAGCAAGTTTAATTTCTAAACCAAGTGTTTAAATGAGGCATATTTTTAACTATTTTAAAAGTAAGGAAACCAAAGCACAGAGAGTTTATTTTAACTTTCCTCATACTATTTCATCTCTTTGTACATAATCTTAGTATACAATTAGTATAACTCTAATAAATACATTTACATATGTTGCCATGCATGCTCAAAATTTGTTTTACTTCTTAGACTTCTCCTCCAGATCCTTGACCCCACAGTCATTCAAGTAAGTAAATGTGCTGCCCTACACATTTGAGTGGTTGCTCCCATTTCAGGTTACAAGAAGGTGAAGACAACATCCTGAGTAACGGAGTCTTCTGTCGGCACTCCCAGGGGGTTCAAACTCATGTACCTACACTTAACTGCATGATAACTCAAGCTGTGCTTTTCTTTACAGACTCTTAATTTAAACAAAGGTTCATATATACTTACAATTTTCCACCTATTGCACTAACAGGTAACAACATAGTAATAAGATAGTAATAAGATACTTAACACTTCATATTTAAACACGCTTTTATTGTATCCTTGGTCCTATTAACCTTCCATTTCTGGTGTTAACCATCATCAGTGTGTGTCCAGTGTGTTCTCTATGAATTACTCTATGCAGATACTAATTTTGAATATTATGTACAGTATAGGAATTCTTTACTAAACTAACAACCCAGTAGTGGATGGCTTTTGTGGATTTTTGTTTTCTTTTGTTTTATTATTTTTTTTCTTTGCAATCTTCCTCAGTCAAGACTGGATTTTTTAATCATATATTTTTTAGTTTTTGCACCCAACTTAAAGCCCACTTTAAATACACACACATATGCACACACAGCATTAATATTTAGTTCTTAAAATTATTGCCAGTATTAAAAGATATAAAGCATAGGAGTGCCTGGGGGGCTCAGTCAGTTAAGCATCTGCCTTCAGCTCATCTCTTAATCTCAGGGTCCTGTGACTGAGCTCCATGTCAGGTTCCCTACTCAGCAGGGAGTCTGCTTCTTCCTCTTCCTCTTCCTCTCCCTTTGTCCCTAACACCACTCATTCTCTCTCTTTCTCTCTCTCGCTCTAACACATAAATAAAATCTTCTAAAGAAAGATAAAAAGCATTAATGTACCTAGTCTGATCCTTGGGATATAATATATATTTAATAAATGTTGATTTTCTATATTAATGTATTTCCTCCTTATAATGAGCATTAGTATATTGATATAAAATTCATGTGCAGTGCACAGTATCTGGCATATATAAAAATATAAATATTATCTATTACTATTATCATCATCAACATTATATATGCCCAGTAGTATGGCAAATACATAGAGAAAAATATTTCAATACAAGGTCTCTTTCTATCCAACTCCTATTTGTCCTCCTTTAACTTAGAGCCCCATTCAACTCAAATACATAAGTAATTCAATAACTACTTCTAGATCATTTTGAAGCATAGCAGCAATATCTAAAGCAAATCTTAAAGGAAGCATTAGAGAAGACTACATTTTAAAATAGACAAAAGACAATATTATTATGCTGTGATTCAAAGTTATTGTTTTTTACTCTTTCAATTTCTGAAAATATCTATTGCTAATTTAGATAAAGTTCAATATTTATCTTTAGAGAACTGTTGAAGGCCCTCTAGACTCTGCCTTTATTACAACAACATAAAATAAAACACCTTTCATTGAATATATGGAAATATTTTGTTTTTAACCTGCACACACCAACTTTACAACTGCAGACCACTGTGAATCAACTACCAGCAGCACCAAGTGCCTGCTTAGCCCCTGTTTTTTTGCCATGAAGTGACACTGAGCCATCCTAAAAGTATCTGCTGGAAAATATCATAATGAAAGGTATGTTCTGTTGAGCAGGGGGCTGATTAAGTGGGTTCTATTATATTTTTCTGAACTGCATTTCTCATTCCTTTTGCTTCTGAAAATTAGTCTTTTCTTTACCCACTTGTTTATGACAGATAATTAGTAACCATCAGTTTTATAATACTGGAAGACAGGAGAGTCAACTTTAATCACTAAAATTCATTCTGAAATAGTTTTCTTTTACACTGGATATAAACTTATTTGAGTGTATCACTGGGGAAGGGGGGCGTTTATTCCTTAATAAAACAGGAGTTGTATAAATTGAGGCTAATTCTCCTGACCAAAACATACTAGAATAGGTCCCAAGAAAGTAAGAAGTGTTTTACTATGAGTTTAAGAGTATCAGTGAGTTATTGATGTGTAACAAGCAATACAGAAAACCTCAGTGTCATAATAAAATGGGCATTTATTCAATTTAAAGCGGGCTCAGCTGGACGGCTCTAAGCAGTAAGTTGCCTTTTTGATTGTGTCGCATGCTTCTCTTCCTTCTTGGATCAACATGTTCTTCTCGCAGTACAAACAGAGTCAAAAGAAGGCAAGCGAAAAAAAATGTGTTGTTCATTAGAACCTGGGCTCAGAATGGCACACTTTAGCTGAGCCTGGACTAAAGGGACAGAAAAGCACACTCAGCTTCTAGAAGGAAGAAAAGTAACATGACAAAGGGCATAGAAACAAGAAAAGGTAAAAAAGAATACAGGCTAATAATTCAATCTACCTCAAAAGGTAACCACCCAACCACTTAAGAAATCTTTCATTTTCTCTAATTTTCTTTTCTTTCTTTTATTTTTACTCTCTTCTGTTTTCTTAAAAATCTATTTTGTGGTCTAAGACAAAATTAAAATTCTCTGTGTGACTGTATATGGAGTATAATTGGATATATAATAAGCCATTCCAGATTTATTTCTTCTAGAAAGTGTTATTTGACAACCCAACCTTGGACAAGGCCATCATCCATGCACCAGTGTTGGCCTGCCCTTCCCTAGTCTAATAATTATATTAATGAAGATGATAAGAAATAATTGTGGATAACATTTACTGAGCTCTTAGTATTTACCAGAAACTTCATTAAACCTCAGATGCATGATTACATTTTATTATTTGGAAAAACCTTTGGTGCAGGTATTATTAATTCAGATCCCCATTTTACATATGAAAAAGCAAAGAAGCGGAGAGGTTAAGAAAGTGCCCCAACTTCCCACAATTAGAAAATGCTATAGCTCAGATTCAAGTCTACATCTGTCTAAACACAGAACTTAGTCCTACAAATCCTGCTACCTGCTATGCAATAAGCATTCACCATTAGGATGGTCCATTTAATTTCTCCGTCATTAAAGCTCCAGTCCCTCAATAAATGGGGCAATATAGGTTTTTAAATGTGATTCTTATCAATAAGCTGTGCGGTAAACTGAATAATGGGCTGCTCAAAGATGTCTGCATCCTAATTCTCACCCAGAACCTGTGAATTTAACTGGTAAAGGACTTTACAGATGTGATTAAGTAAGGATCTTGAAATGAAGAGGTCATTCTGGATAATCTGTGTGGTCCTAATGTAATCACTTTGGTCCTTATTAAAGGGTGAGGAGAGGGTAAGAGTCCCTGATGGTAGATATGATGATAGAAGAAGTTCCAACCTCTAACTGATGCAAGGAAGAGACCATGAACCAATAAATGCAGGTAGTCTCTAACAGCTGAAGAAAGTAAGGGAAAAGGACGGCTCCCTGAAAATTCTAGAAGACATGAAGCCCTGCCAACACCTTGACTTTTGTCTCCCGACCTCCAGAATTATGACACTAAATTCATGTGGCTTTAAAACCACAATATTTGTAGTAATTTGTGACAGCAGCAATAAGAAATTAATACATACTTAACAACAAGGGAATTTTGCCTATTTTATATTCTATTGTACTATCAGTGATTACAACTGATCTAGGCAAAAATTTACAACAATCCCTGAAATTTTGTTCAACGAATAAATGAATGGAAAAGTGAAAGACTGAGGACTTACAGAATAGAATCATCAGGTTCTCAATTGAAAAACAACAACATCAACAACAACAAAAAACTTAAATGGTGGTTATGAAAATTTAGGATATACCAATTTTTGAGAGGAAGCCTCATCATACTCAAAATTGTCAAAACTCATCTGTGAAATTGTTTCATAGTTTATAACTCTATACCAAAAGATAAATCCTTGAAAAAAAAAAAAAAAAAAAGACATGTCTTGAGAGCTTTGCAATAGTCTTGGCAAATGGGTCCAGAATGGGTTGTTTTAAGTTTTGTGATAAGGTTTTTTATTTTAATACTTAGACTGCTCTAATTTGGTATGACAGAAAAACACCAGTTCATGTAACAAAACAACATGTTGTTTTGAGGAGTTCTGGCCAAGTAAATCAACACACAGATTGCACTGAAACAAAAGCAAAACAAAAACAAAAACAAAAACAAAAACACCACCATTATTCAGAGAAAGAAAATATGGTACTGGTCCTTGAACTTTTCAGTTTTTATATTTTTGAACTTAAAAGCTTTTACAATTAGAAACAGATACTATAAAAATACTTAATAACACTGATTATAAGAGACAAATCAATGATTCTAAATACAGTCAGAAAAAGAGGAAAATTCCATTCACCATTAATTTTGTTATTTAAGTTAAAAATCTAAATTCAGGTTCTAGACCATATATATTTTTTTAAAATGCTTTTCCAAAATTGTTTATACATGGCCTCTAGTAGATGTGATATGAAGTATTTTTTTCTGTACCAGACCCAAGACTTCATAGGATAATTCAAGCTCACTCCCTTTTACACAGACACAGGCACATGCGCGCGCACACACACACACACACACAAATGAGCTCAGGTATGACTTGCTCAAGGACATACAATAATAAGTGACAAGTATGCCTTTTTATTTTGACTTAATGCCATTTTCTTGAAGTACAAATGACTGAAATTAACATTGTTCTATTTTGTGCAGTTTGGAGAGACACCATTAAGAGCCAGCTATGTAACTAAAAAAATTATACCATTATTAATCCAATTTGCATGAAATAATCTCTTAAAGGACTTTCAATTGGTCTCTAAAGGTCACGTCTAGAGAGTTCAGTGCTGATTCAGTTATGATGTAAATGTCACAAACCCTGTTTCCCAACTCATCATATATAAAAGCAAAATGGAATGAAATTTGAGAAACTCCCATATTTTATTTATTGTCAGCCAAATTAGATATTAAACCCCTTGACCATAAAGATTATGTCATATCAGTTTGTATCTCCCTCACGCATTTTTACATAAGCAATCATGTAACTTCAATGCTACATTCTGCTTTCTGTACTTAACATATCATGAGCTTTTAAAATATTGATGGCTTCATTATCATTTTTTAAAGATTGCATAACTCATTACATAATTTTTCAACATTAAACATTTTCCTAGAAAAATGTCCAGCTCATTACTCAGAATAAACACTTCATATATTCAGATTATGTTTTTATTTGTAGTTGATTGCTCTATCTTCTATTATTTGGAAGGGGATTGTCAGCTGAAGGAGCTATCCAGAGCTAAGGGATATGACATTTTTGATGGCTCGTTACTATACTGCCAAATTGTTTTCTCTTTTAATTGGGGCAATTGATGCAGCCAATAGTAATAACAAATATTGAATTTTTCAGCCCCTCTTACAGCTGGGGGTATTAATCTGTTAATTTGATAGATGAAAAGCAGTACCTCCTAATGAATTTGATTGCTTATAAGGTTGTTTCCTTAAGTAATATTTATAGTTCATTTTTATTATAAACTCATACACATTAATGAGAGAAAAACTTGAAGATATAGAGAATTACAGTAAAAACAATTAATCCTCCCATCATCTTATCACTCAGAAGTTACAACTGTTAAAATTGTGGAGTGTATCTTTCTATCTAACTCATCAGCCATCATGCATCTATACCAAGATCTATAGCTGTATATATACCTATTTAGACCTACCCTTGTCTACTTTGATATATAATATATAAAATTTAAAAATATACTGGAATCACATTTTGCAGAAATATTCACATAATTATTGGAACCAATTCATGCAGTCTCTCTAAAACTGTTCTCCTATAAAATGTGTATAGTGGTTTTGAATTTCTGTAAGAGTAAGCAGAATATTTCAACAGATTGGCTTTCTGAATAATAGATTAGTGAGGGGTTGGCAATTGCAAACAGTTTAACAGTATGTGGAACAGTCCCAACATGGGTGCGCACTCTCCTCTGCTCTCTTTCTGTCTCTGTCCGTCAGATGCAAATATGGATATCTACACACATACAGATACAGATATACAGATTAGCTATTGAAAAGAGAAAGATACATTTAAGTTGTAGTGTTTTAATTTTTACAACAGTCAAGGAGTCTCTGGAATGGTCATGGAAAAGCATGACATGTATGTTTACGTATTCAACATTTCTGAAAAAATAGCGGATTATCTCAAGTAGGGCAACGAGGTCAAGATAAGTAAAGAACTTTCATATATTGCTTTTCAACACTTTTACATATTGTTTTTTTTTAAAGATTTTTTTTTATTTTTTTTTTAATTTTTTCAGCATAACAGTATTCATTATTTTTGCCTTTTACATATTGTTTTTACATTGGAATGTGTTCTGTATTTATTTTTCCTTTGAGCCTTATGTTGGTTTTAATCTCACTACTTGGTTCATCCCACACTATTATAATTGGTCCATAATGGCCTATAGTATTTATTAAGCTGCTTTCAAATGTAGTGAATACAGAGCCCACTTCCTACAGTAATAGAATATTACCCATATATTATATCCACTTAGGCACTACTCCCCAACTGAACCCTCAACATCCCAGACCCAGACCACCATTCTGAATTTTATAAGTTCTTTGATTTTATAATAACATGGTTTCATCAAACACAAATTGAGTTTCTTGTCTCTGAATTTTAAAAACTGATACAAAGGGTATCATAGTATGGGTAGTTTTCTAAACATTTTTCATATAATATTATGCTACATAATATTTAACTATACTACTGCATATTTTCATTGCACTATAATATTCTGGGCTTTTTTGCTAAAATATCATTTATTTTCCTATCCTCCTAATAATGAGTTTTTTAGTGACTTTGATTTTTGTTTTTGCAAATGATGCTGTTATTAACATACATGTCCATGTCACCTAGAGACACATGGCCAAGAATTTCTCTTAAGTTTATGCCAAGAATGTAACTGCTATTTCTTAAGGTATTCAATGTTCACTTTTACCAGGTAATATTAAAATATTCTCCAGTGCAACTGCATAAATTTACATGTTTTAGATCAATATAAGAAACACCATTCACCATATCTAAGCCAACAGTTGGGAAGGTCAAAATTCAAATTTGTGCTAACTGTATCAATGTTAAATTGCATCTCTTTATGTTCTAAATTTCCCTGATTTTTAAGTAGCATAAATAAGCATAAGAGCAGATACTATTTAAACCAACAATAAAAGAGAAAACACATGAGATTTAAAAAACTACTAAATTCAAGTCCTTTAAAAAAGTCAAAACAAGGGCACCTGGGTGGCTCAGTGGGTTAAGCCGCTGCCTTCGGCTCAGGTCATGATCTCAGGGTCCTGGGATCGAGTCCCACATCGGGCTCTCTGCTCAGCAGGAAGCCTGCTTCCCTCTCTCTCTCTGCCTGCCTCTCTACTTGTGATCTCTGTCTGTCAAATAAATAAATAAAATCTTAAAAAAAAAAAAAGTCAAAACAAGAGCCATAGATTGATAGAAAATATTCATAAAACATAATAAAAGTCCAATTCATGTAAGTCTTATGAATCAATAAGAAGAGAATACACAACCAAAGGGAAAATGTGGGCAAACTACAGAAGCAGACATTTCACAGAAGAAACACAAATGCCCAATAAACTAAGAAAAGAAGAAACTTGTTTTAGAATAACCGAAGTTTATAAATAACATTTATAAATATTAATAAAAAAGACAATAAAACAATAGGGCAGAAAAAAACGATAACAAAATGTAGGCAGCTTTCAGGAGAATGGTCTCCAGCTCTCACTAAGTGCTCTAAGAAGATTTTTTTTTTCCTTACAAAACACCCACAGATTTAGGAAGGATGGAGATGCAATTCTTAATTCCAACACTTTTTAGAGCCTGCCCACCTTCCTCCTCACACTTCTTACCCACTTCCATTTGAGTTTCTGAATAAGGTCATTCCTAACAACCATGGGCCTATTGATTTAAATAAATTCTCTTAACTGGTTGATTTCAATGAGCAAAGCTTTCAAAGCTTTGCCTCAAAGACCCTTGGCATTTGGCACTGGTGAAAGGAGATGAAGAACTTCACTACCATTTTCCTCCAAAACCCTGTGAATAAGCAGCCCCATACGTGGAGTAAGCAAGAGCTTGTGAACATATTATTTTGAGGCAGGTGAAGAGGCCACAATTAGGAGAAAACCAAGGACAAAGAAAAAACTGAACACCAGCCTTGCTTTTTGATCATTAATGTTACTGCCTTTTCCTCCCTTTTAAATGACTTTTTTAAAATAGGCTTTGACGATATACCATATTCTGTAAGACTGTATTTATACCATTTTGTCATTGACACATTCTATTCTGCTTAAGAAAGGTAAATGTTACCCAGGTGAGAATTCTTTTAAATGGAGGTTTTTCTATTTGAGGAAGAAACCTATTATTGAAATTCTAAAAGCCAGAAAGATATTTAACTGGTGAATTTCAGAGCGGTTCTTTTTTTCTTTCTTTCTTGCATTTCAGTTTCCCCGGTATGAGTTAACTTCAGATGAACTCTTCTTACTAACTTTTAAGTGATATCTTTTAAAGTACTTTGGAGGAGACAGGTGTCATTTATTAAATGTAATGAAAAATATTTATGTAAAATATTTGCTTAGCTTGATTATGCTTTTTATACTTACATGTTTCTATTTTTGTATATATATCTGTACATGTACAGGCATGGGTACGTATACATGTATATGGATTTGTGTGTATTTATGTATTTATGTACAGACACATACACACGATTAGTTGTGCTGTTTTCAAAGGTAGATTTCGCCTGCCTCCCTCCCCAAGGACCCTGGACCTCACTGAATTATCAGAAATCTATATTTCCTTTAAATATTTCTCAGAATTGTATAAAAATCTATGACTGTAACATAGTACTCTGAAAACTCTTCCTCATGTGGTGAGAAGTTTCCTTATTTTGTAAGGGTTATTCTACCCTGATTATTAAGAGTAGCTAGCCTTAGTCAAAATATACTAAGTGGAAATTTATCAAATTTAAGTTATTTATAATTGTAACCCCAGCAAATAACCCCAAATTCCTTTATTTTTTCCAGAACAGTAATCACTTTCTAATTATAGTGTGTGTGTGTGTGTGTGTGTGTGTGCGCGTGCGCGCATGCGCTATATAATTTAATTACCCATATGTACTGTTCATTTTCTTTTTTTAATTTTTTTATTTTTTCAGCATAACAGTATTCATTATTTTTGCACCACACCCAGTGCTCCATGCAATCCGTGCCCTCTACAATACCCACCACCTGGTGCCCCCAACCTCCCACCCCCCACCCCTTCAAAATTCTCAGATCGTTTTTCAGAGTCCATAGTCTCTCATGGTTCACCTCCCCTTCCAATTTCCCTCAACTCCCTTCTCCTCTCCATCTCCCCTTGTCCTCCATGCTATTTGTTATGCTCCACAAATAAGTGAAACCATATGATAATTGACTCTCTCTGCTTGACTTATTTCACTCAGCATAATCTCTTCCAGTCCCGTCCATGTTGCTACAAAACTTGGGTATTCATCCTTTCTTTTTTTTTTTTTTTTTTTTTTTACAGCTTTATAAACATATATTTTTATCCCCAGGGGTACAGGTCTTCGAATCGCCAGGTTTACACACTTCACAGCACTCACCATAGCACATACCCTCCCCGATATCCATAACCCCACCCCCCTCTCCCAACCCCCTCCCCCCATCAACCCTCAGTTTGTTTTGTGAGATTAAGAGTCACTTATGGTTTGTCTCCCTCCCAATCCCATCTTGTTTCATTTACTCTTCTCCTACCCCCTCAACCCCCCATGTTGCATCTCCTCTCCCTCATATCAGGGAGATCATATGATAGTTGTCTTTCTCCAATTGACTTATTTCACTAACCATGATACCCTCTAGTTCCATCCACGTCGTCACAAATGGCAAGATTTCACATGCAGAAAAATGAAATTGGATCATTTCCTTACACCACACACAAAAATAGACTCAAAATGGATGAAGGATCTCAATGTGAGAAAGGAATCCATCAAAATCCTTGAGGAGAACACAGGCAGCAACCTCTTCGACGTCAGTCGCAGCAACATCTTCCTAGGAACATCACCAAAGGCAAGGGAAGCAAGGGCAAAAATGAACTTTTGGGATTTTATCAAGATCAAAAGCTTTTGCACAGCAAAGGAAACAGTTAACAAAACCAAAAGACAACTCACAGAATGGGAGAAGATATTTGCAAATGACATATCAGATAAAGGGCTAGTGTCCAAAATCTATAAAGAACTTAGCAAACTCAACACCCAAAGAACAAATAATCCAATCAAGAAATGGGCAGAGGACATGAACAGACATTTCTGCAAAGACGACATCCAGATGGCCAACAGACACATGGAAAAGTGCTCCACATCACTCGGCATCAGGGAAATACAAATCAAAACCACAATGAGATATCACCTCACACCAGTCAGAATGGCTAAAATGAACAAGTCAGGAAATGACAGATGCTGGCGAGGATGCGGAGAAAGGGGAACCCTCCTACACTGGGAAGGTGGGAATGCAAGCTGGTGCAACCACTCTGGAAAACAGCATGGAGGTTCCTCAAAATGTTGAAAATAGAACTACCCTATGACCCTGCAATTGCACTGCTGGGTATTTACCCTAAAGATACAAACGTAGTGATCCAAAGGGGCACGTGCACCCGAATGTTTATAGCAGCAATGTCTACAATAGCCAAACTATGGAAAGAACCTAGATGTCCATCTACAGACGAATGGATAAAGAAGATGTGGTATATATACACAATGGAATACTATGCAGCCATCAAAAGAAATGAAATCTTACTGTTCATTTTCTAATTTCCTTTCACTGAAGACTGTAGGCTCAAAAAAATAGGTTTTTTGTTTGTTTGTTTGCTTACTGATATAGATAGAGTGTTCAATAAATACTGGTTAAATTACTGACATTATTTTCAGTGTTTGAAGAAGCAGAAGGTATAGGACTCTAGCCGGGTTTGAATGAACATTGAAAAATGTCTGTTACATTTGAGTAGTATCATTTGGGGCAAATTATGGGTTCTCTCTGACATATAACTTCTACATACATAAAGTAGGGAAAACATTGCTTACTCAGAGTAATCTGATCTGGGGAGAGTGTTCAATAAGTGATAGATATTACTGGTTAGTTGACAATCATGTCCATCTGGTAGTTAACTAAGGCTGAGATATTCTGTCAAAACAAGAGCATTTGCCCCGTCATCTTCTTGGACCCCTCTGCAAGGGCAAGTGGTCATTATTCAAATATTAATTTCCCAATGAGCACTTTGTACTCACCACATGCAAAATAAAGCATCATTCCTTCACACGATCTTAACTTCTTTCCCCCTCTATTGTCTGCTTAGCACTTTGCATCACACGACAAAAAATTTTTATTTTCTTGGTGTGTAATATATTCACCACACCCTCCCCTATTACGTGTGTGTTCTTTGAGACCCAGAAGTTTCCTGTGGTTTCCTGCTCTGTCCTTAGCTTCAGGAAAGTGGCACAGAGCTGATGCCCAACAAGACTGTAACACATAAAGCATGATTCTTTTTACACACATGGAAACTTAGGAACAAAGAGGTTAAATAATTTCCTCAGGGGCATATAGGTAATAAGGGGTAGACTTAGGATTCAAATATAAGTAGTTTATTTCTCGTCTCTGTTATGGGAGCATCCCTCCACTCACCTGAGACATTCAGGGCACTTCTTTTTGTTTTTAAACTTCATGTCAGTGTTACATAGAACAAAGGTTATGAAACACTGTCCTGTGTCGCACTGATTATTTTTCATCTATATTTGTCACCAGACATAGTTGTTGTAAAGCATTCATATAAAGCATTTTATTCTATTCTTTTCATTTATTCTATTCCATTCATTTCATTCTATTCTTTTCATTTATTCTATTCTATTCATTCATTCTATCCTTTTCATTTATTCTATTCTATTCATTTATAAAGCATGTTATTCTATTCTTCTATGATTAAGACTATTAACTTCAGTCTTATATTTATATCTGAAATATTTACCTCCTGTCAAAATTAGAACCTTCTGAATTTTAGCAGGGAAAAAAGAACATACAAAATTTACATTTCCCAGCTAATGGTGTGTACATTTGGGTGTGTGCTCCTGACAACCTTCAGCAATGAGATAAAGCTGAAAATGGTCTGTGTACAACTTCCATTAAATATCATAAAGGGGGTGACTTGCTTTATCTTTCCTGATGGCTGCAATTCAGAGATCATGGTTGGAGCTGGGGCAGCCTTCTCGGACAATGAGAACAACATGTGAGTGGAGCTACACAGCAGAACAAAGATAGAGGCAGCCTTGGGTCTGAAAGTGTTAAGCTCAATCATAACCCTAGACCTGGACTGTACCTGGGATGTTCTGTGAGAGAAATCTGTCTCTTGTTTAAGGCATTGATATTTAAGGTTTTCAGTGCTTTGTAGCTTGAATGAAGCCTAACTCATATCATTTCTTACAGATATTTTTGTACCCTGATAGCTAGAAAAATACCTTCTTTCCACAGGAACTGTTGTGTGTAAAGAATGGAATATTTTACTAACAGCTGTTTGCTGGAAGTAATCATTTCTAATAATCTTTTAAACTTAGACTCTAACAGTCAAATATTTGTGTCAAGGAAGTAAACTACAAATTCAATAAGCTAGCTTTATTTTCCTCCCCAAAGGGTTCTTAAATGGAAAAATCAACGCCGCTATAGTTACATTTTTTGTTATTTTAAATTTTCATACATTTTTCTTCCAATGTGTAAGTTACCCCTGAGGGATGTTAGGATTACAGAAGCAATACAGATGACATCTTCATGAAAGCAGGCAAAATAATTGTGAATATCAGAAAGGCCCAATCTTTCAAATATTATCCTGATGTTGTCTCAAATTTTTAATGTCAGATTCAATAATCATTTAAACCTACACTATACCGATGTGATTTACAATTACTGTTTTGAATTTTATATGAATTTGGGTATTGCTATGGGTTTGCCCTATTACATTTCTTTAAAATGTCTATGCATGCCCAGCTGTGCTAGCCACTCTGCTGCTGCAAAGTCCTTGTTGGTCAGCCTATTCCCAAAAAGAAAACTTTGTTCATATTTATACCCTGAAAATTAGTATCATTAATTAATTCCCACGTAAACCTAGTTCAATTGCAACCTTAGGAACTTTCAGTAGTCCTCAGACGTGTGTTTTATAGGAGCTGTTAGAAGTATAACTTCAATTATATTTGTTGATCGCCTTACTGCTCACTAACCCATAAGCACGGTGATGAGTAAAAGAGGTGAGAGTAGACATCTTTGCTTTGTTTCAGGTCTGAAAGAAAAAGCACTCGATCTTCACCATAAAGCAAATGTTAGTTGATTTTTTTAGACTTTTTTCCTCCAGTTGAGGAAGTTTTTTCTCTATTCTTATTTATTTCTTAAAACATAAATGGGTATTGAATTTTGTCAAAGGTTTACTCTGTATTGAGTGATATGACTGTGTGATTTTTCTTCTTTAGCCTATAATATAGTGAATAAACTTAACTGACTTTCAAACCTTGCATTTCTGAAATAAACTACTCTTGATCATGGTGTATCATTCACTTATGTACTTCTAAATTGATACTTCTGATACTTTGTTATGAAGCTTTGGTCTATATTAATGAGAAATACTGGTCTGTAGGTTTCATTTTATTTTGTTTTGTACTATCATTTCTCTGTACTCTCTTGTCTCAGGGTAATATTAGCATGGTAAAATGGACTGAAAGTGTTCCCCAAGATTGTCTAGAAAGCCTGTGTAGAATCTCTGGAATTGGTATTAATTCTTTAAACATTGGGCAGAACTCTGGAGTGAAACCACCTAGGCAAAGCTTTCTTTCATGAGAGTTTTTAAATTATGAATTCAAGTTCCTAAGCAGTTATATGGCTATTCAAATCTTTATTTCACACAAGGTAAGATGTGATAGTTTGTGTTTTTCAAAGAATTAATCCATTTCATCTCGGTTGACAAATCCATAAGTGTATAGAGTTAATTGTCATATTCCCGCATCATCCTTTTGAGGTGTCCTGGGTCTACAGTGATACCTGGGGATTCACTCCTGATATTGATAATCTGTATTATCTGTTTGTTTGTTTTTTTTTTTCTTTCAAAGAGTATGTATACTTCTTTCATCTTTTTGAAGAACCAGCTCTTTGTTCCCAGATGCTTATTCTTTCAGGGCTTGCTATCTTACGTTGCCTGCTATTTAAATATTTTTATTTATTTATTTATTTATTTGACAGACAGAGATCACAAGTAGGCAGAGAGGCAGGCAGGAGAGAGAGAGGAGGAAGCAGGCTCCCCGTGGAGCAGAGAGCCTGATGTGGGGCTCGATCCCAGGACCCTGGGATCATGACCTGAGCCGGAGGCAGAGGCTTTAACCCACTGAGCCACCCAGGCACCCCCGTTGCCTGCTATTTAAACATGAAAATAATTTCCTTCTATAGTGACTCCAGGTTTATAATGGTTTGTGATTAAACAGGCAGTCCAGGGGTACCGGGGTGGCTCAGTCAGTTAAGTGTCTGCCTTTGGCTCAGGACATGATCCCAGGGTCCAGGGACAGAGTCCTGCATTGGGCTCCCTGCCCAGCGGGGAGTCTGCTTCTCCCTCTGCCTGCAGCTCTCCCTACTTGGTGTGCTCTTTCTCTCTCTTTCTGACCAATAAACCCATAAAAATCTAAAAAAACAAACAAACAAACAATAAAAAAACCCAAAAAAGACAGTTCAGTCACACTGATTACATTATAGCCAGATGCATTATCCTGAGCAAAAAATTTTGGACTAATAAATTTCAATTTTATAATATCTTTCCTCCTTTTTTTAAGATTTCAGTGTTCCGTATATGTGTTATTTGTTTACTCTAAGAATGTTTTCTTTGTTTGCTTCTAGATCTCCTAGAGAAATACTTCTGTGTGGCATGAGATAAGTTGCAAGATTTATTCATTTTTTCGCAAATATTTACGTCTTGTACCATGCCATTTGTTAAAAGGACTTTACTTTTTCCCATTGAATATCCCTGACACCTCTATTAAAGCTTAATGAACCCTCATGCTTATTTATGGTCAACTAATTTTTGACAAGGGCGCCAAGACAATTCAATGGGGAATACATAGTCTTTCAATAAATGGGGCTGGGACATGCAATAGCCCCATGTAATGGAATGAAGCCAGACCCTTATTTCACACCGTGTAGAAAATTCAGCTCAAAATGGATCAAAGACCTAAATGTATTAGCTAAGACTATAAAGCTTGCAGAAGAAAACCCATAGGCATTTATCTTCAGGTCCTTGGATTAGGAAATACTATCTTTGGTATGACAGCAAATGTACAAGCAACAAATTAAAAAAAAAAAAAAGGTAAACTGAGCATTATCAAAATTAAAACTTCTGTGTTTCAAAGTTCTCCATTAAGACAGTGTAAAGACATATGAGAGAATGGGAGGAAATATTTGCAAATCATATACCTGATAGGACTTATACTTAAAATATATAAAGTACTATTTTGATTCAATAATCAAAAGTCAAATACAATTTAAAATGGAAAAAGGATATGACTAGACAGTTACCCTAAAAAAGATAAGCAAATGGCAAATAAGAACATGAAAATATTCTCAACATATTTAGCAATCAGGGAAATTGTATCAAATCCACAGTACAATTTCATACCATTTTCACAGTTACCCACAGGATGACTAAAATAAAAAGACAGAAAATACGAAATGTTGATGAAGATGTATAGAAATTAGAAACCTCATACACTGTTGGTGGGAAAGTAAAAGAGTGCAGCCACTTTGGAAAACAATCTGCAATCCCTCAAATGATTAAACATAGAGGTACCACATGACCTTGCAATTCCATTTCTAAGTAGATTCAAGAAAAATGAAGACATATTTCCACAAAAAATCGTACATGGATGTGCACATCTGCATTGTTATAATAGACCAAAATTGGGAACAACCTAAATGTCCATCAACTGATAAATGAATAAATATGACATGACATGACATGACATATTTGGTTACGAAATATTACTCAGTAATCAAAATGAATGAAATATTGTTCCATACTATACTATTGATGAATCTTGAAAACATTATCCTAAGTGAAAGAAGTCAGTCCTAAAGAATTACGTATGGCAGGACTCCATCTATATGGGTGTTACAGAGAGAGGAAGTAAATTAGTAGTTAGTTAATAAATAAGTAGTTGTTTAGAGAGGTTGGGGAGATTGGAGGTGAGAAACTAAGTGAGGTAAACTTCTTTTGGGGATAATGAAAATATTCCCAAATTGACTGCGGTAATGAGAGCCCAGCTATATGAGTATATTAAAAACCAATGAACTGTATGCTTTAATGGATGAATTGTACACTGCATTATTTTACTACAGTGCTGTAACAAATTCTCCACAAATACAGTGCCTTAAAACAACACAAATTTATTCTCCTACAGCTGTGGAGGCCAAAGGTCTAAAATCAGTTTCACTTGGCTCATTTCAAAGTTTAGACAAGACTCATTCCTTCTGTAGACTCTACAGGACAGTCTATATCTTACCTTTTTTTTGTTGTTGGTTGGTTTGGTTTGGTTTGGTTTGGTTTATTTATTTATTAACATATAATGTATCATTTGTTTCACGGGGAAGGGAGAGGGAAAGAGAGAGAATCCCAAGCAGGCTCTGTGCTGAGGATAGAGCCCATTTTGGGGCTCCATCTCATGACCCAGAGATCATCATGTCCTGAGCAAAAACCAAGAATCCAATGCTTAACTGACTGAGACACCCAAGTGCCCCTATTCCTTACCTCTTAGCTTGTGGAACCTGTACCTCTTAGCTTGTGGACCCTGTCTCCATCTTCAGAGTACATCACCCCAATCTCTCCTTCCATTGTCATACGCTCTTCTCTTTGACTTAGTTCTACTGCCTCCCTCTCTTAAGAGCCATTGTGATTATACTGGGCTCACCAGGATAATCCATCTCAAGATCTAAACTTAGATTAGCAAAATCTCTTTTGCCAATAAAATAACATATTTATAGGTTTTAGGGATTAGGACATATGACATAGGAATTTTATCTCAATAAAAGTATGTTTTTGTTTTTGTTTAAGGAATGAAACTTAATTGATACTACATATAAATGTCTATTTCTTGACTCTCTTGTGCTCCAGTAATACAAAGTCTTTCTCTGAACCTATCTAAATTATCGCACTCCATATATAAAACACAATGCCGCAATGCATTTTCCTTTTCTATATTTTGCCAGAGCTGATCAGCTAATATTTTCTCATGAATTTTGTATTTTGTTCATCAGAATTTTGTATTTTGTCTTGCATCACCTTTGTTAGGTTTTGGTATTAGAATTACACTGATCACATGAAATGATTTAGAAATAGTCCACGTTCCTTTTAATTTCTAGAAGTTTATGTAAATTTAGCATTATCTTTGATTAAAAATAGATTCATGCTTTCATATTTCATCCATAAGCAAATTATAAATATTGAAACAGCATCTCACAAGACAAGAATATAGATTTAAATAGCTAACTAACCAAGCCTGATCAGCAATGGAGACTACACTCATTAGTTTAACCGCAGCTATAGTAAAGATACGTTCTTTAAGAAGACTAAAACAGAGTACTCCACACTGTGACCATATTTGTTGTAGGAAAAATATAATTTTGGTATCTCTAATTGCAAAGGATCTTCAGCGTTTCCTTCCTTCCAATGTTGAAAATTTCTTTTAATGCAACAGTGAATTGAATAATAAAAAAATAGTTGTTGAACTGTGAGTGAAAACGTATGGTTCCAGCAAAAGAACTAACAATTCACCCAAAAGCAAGCTTTGCCACAATCACTGTTCAACACCTCCATTGATGAGAAATCAGTGTTCATGAAATCCCATATAAATTAGTGAATAGCTATAATTTTTATGAAGTCTTTTTTTTTTTTAAATATTAAGCCAAGCTTTATCTCCTATAATGGTACCTTTTGTCTGGATATTAAGTTGCATTGGTATGTTTCATTCTCTTGAACAGCCTAAGCTTACTTGCTCCCCAAAGCCGTTCAACATGTTTTCTTTCCCTGGAACTTCTTCTCTTCTCCTCTCATCTGACCTCCTAAGTATATCTTGATGTCCTAGATGAGTGAACTTTCCTGATTTTTGTGGGCCAATCCCCTTTCCATATATTATTGTGGCAAAACAGAATATATATATATAGTGTGATATTTTTGTCATAATATGGACCACATATATATGACAAAAATATCACACTTTCCTTAAAAATTTTGTTTCTCCTATTAAAAATGCAAGCGTCATCAAATAAATAAATAAATAAATAAGGATATAGGTCTGCAATTGTGCCTGTTTTTTTTCTCTCCACTGTGGACATATTTCTATCAGGCACCTGATAATTAGCCATTCAATAAATATTTATTCAATGAATAACAGATGAAGTAAATAAAATTAGCTTAATCCGTATTCAAAATGTTAGGTCTTAAACACTTCCATACAGCTGTTGTGTTATCTCAAAATTCACTTTGCCAGTGAAATAGCCCCACTTCCTTTGAACTCTATTTACACAGTATTTTTTAAAAATCTCTACCCAGGGATGCCTGGGTGGCTCAGTCAGTTAAGCGTCTGCCTTGGCTCAGGTCATAATTCCCAAATTCCAGGGGCTGAGAGGTCCTGGGATTGAGCCCTGTGTGGAGTCTTGCATCAGGCTCCCTGTTCAGCAGAGGGCAGGCTTCCCCGTTCCCTCTGCCCTTCTCTTTGCCCACCCACCCCCCACAAATAAATAAATAAAATCTTTACAAATGAAAAATAAAAGTCTCTAGCCAATTCTGGTTCTACTGAATAATGTGAATGAAATGATTAGAGTCCAGTATTTTCATGTAATATCATGACTATACTTCCTAGTTGGATATACTCCACCCATATAATGCCCTTAGCGCCTTTGTAGAAATTACTGAAAGGCTGAATTAAGTACAAGCCCTGCTGTCTTGTTTGGTAACTAACAATTTAATCTGTATTTATTTTGAGAAGTCTTTTAACTGGTTCCATATCCACCAAACTATACTGTGATACATATGACATTTATTAAAACTTTATTTTCAGGGCACCAGTTGGTTAAGCATTTGCCTTGGGCTCTGGTAATGATCCCAGGGTGCTAGGATGGAGCCACACATCTGGCTCCCTGCTCAGTGGGAGCCATCCCCCTCTTCCTCTGCTGTTCCCCCTATTTGTGCTCTCTCTCTCTCAGTCTGTGTCAAATAAATAAATAAAATCTTAAAAAAAAAAAAACTCTTGAAATTCTAAGGCTTTTTTTCCAACTTATCAGTTTGAGGACATTACATAAAGAAAAAGAAAAACTGGCATCAGTTCTCACTAATTTATTTATCTCGAACTCACTCTGAATTTTAGAGATATGTTTCCCTTTATATTCAACAATTTTAATCTTTTAAATCTTTGTTAATGAAGTTTATCAAATCATGGTCAGAAAAAATCTGTAGTTTCCATCTCTAAAGAGTCAAAGTATTATCCTACACACTATTTTACTCTTATTCTATCACGTAGTGAATTTTCGTTGTTAAATAACTAAATTCAACCTTATTGTCTTCCATGATTTGTTAGGAGCAACATAGTACTCTTGACCCTAGATTATGTTATATAAAACCAATTTCCTTATAATAACATTGCCTTCAACTTCCACTTTTCAGTATTTGCTCTATCTTTCAAAGTTTTAAAATAATTCTACTTACAGATACCCAGGAAACAGAAAAAAAGAGAAGAACTAGATTCCAAGATACGCATATATCTTGCTCATACCTGGTTCCAATTATTTAGATAATGAAATTTGGAGCCTTTAAGAGGACAAGATTCAGAGGCTACTTGGAACTTAAGTTAATGCTGTAAATCTTTGAGATTTGGGGGTGTTGGGATGGAGTAAAAATTTTGTAGGTGGAATAAGTATGAATCTTGGGAGGCCAAATATTGGAGTGTTAGGCAATGATAACATCCAAAGATGTCTACATTGTAATTCCTAGAACAAGTAAACAAACAGGTATGTGGTAAGGGGAAATCAAGGTTACAGACAGAAGTAAGATTGCTAAACAGTTGACCTTGAAATGGGATATTGTCTTAGATTATCCAAGTGGGTCCCGTGTTTTCACAAGGGTACTCATGAATAGAAAAGGAAAGCAAAAGATCAAGAACCAGAGATTGCAGTGTGAGAAAGACTTGGCCAGATGGGGCTGGGTTTGAAAGTGGAGGGATGGAACCTCAAACCAAGGGCTGCTAGCAGTCTCTAGCAGCTGGAAAAAGCGGAGGAACAGATTCTCCCTTAGAGCTTTCAGAAGGAACTCAGCCCTGACAACATGCTGACTTCAGCCCAGTGAGACCAGTTTTGAACTTCTGACCCTCAGAACTGTACAAAAATAAATTTGTGTTAAGACCCCACGTCTCTGGTAATTTTCTAGAGCAGTAATAGGAAACTAATATATTATTTTCCATATTTAATACCTATACTTGATTAACTTTGCCCCTCTAACCTCACTCGTGAATTTTCTGTCTTGCTCATACTACTCTTAGGGACATAGAAGCCTGTAATTCTATTTTATATTGATTTTAAAGTCAGAATTTTAATTTGACAGCTTTTTCTATTGACTTCAAACAGGTTATAAGAAATATCAAAGTAAAAAGAGAAACTAAAATGGGTAGGAGTTGAAAGAGTGAGAATAATAGCATTATTTATTTTTTTTAGGTTTGAAGTATTTTTTTCCATCAAGGATTTTTTAAAGACAAATATAGAGTAAGTCCCATTTATAAAAAGTAGATGAAATATTCCACATAATTGAGAACTGCATTTTATTTTTTAAAATCTGTAATTAATTTCTGGTTAGTTAACATATAATGTAGTAGTAGTTTCAGGTATACAACACAATACTGTTATCTTCTAAATGAAAGTATTTTCATTTAAAAAGAGCACTATCCCTGTGATAGACACATCCTTCCATTGTACTACATTTTTTCCAGTGAGATGTCTGCACAGGACTTTGGCCCATTTTTTAACGGGGTTATTTGTTTCTTATTGTTGATTTTTAAGTGGTCTTTGAGAAGAAGGTGAGATTGTAATAATACAGAATTCTGTTGGTATCTAGGGATTTTTTTTTATTGGATACAAAGGAAGTAATGCATACAAAAAAAATCATTGCAAAGAAACGACAGAAATAGAAAAAGGAGAGAGAAGAAAAATAAAGACAATGGATATGAAAAATTTACACGCAGAAACCTAATAAGTCAAAAATAAATATTTAAAAATCAAATGTTATAGTAACCATAAATGTAAATTAAGACAATTATAAGATCCTATTCATTTATTACTTTTCTAAAAGAACAATATTGGAAGGATAATAAAGAGTTGGTGAAATTATCAATTGCTAAGGGTTTTTATAGGGCAATAAAGGAATACATAAGAAAAGCTTTAATGATGTGTTTATCTTTTAGCCAGCAACTATTTTAAAGATATTCCTTCCCTAATACATTATAACCAAAAACATCTTTGTGAGTTTGTCATATATAATTTTAATAGGAATATTGAAATCATATAATAGATGTCACAACCTTTTAAACAGAGTAAAAGCCATTATTTAAGAGTAGAATATATTCAGGATGTATTGTTAAGTTTAAAATATCAGGATAAAAGTTATATTATCACTGTAATACCAATTTTATATATATAACTAGACATAGCAAACACCTTCTTGGCGTTAGGTATGATGCTATTTTTTTTACCCCATACTTTTCTGATTCTCAAGTATTCTGTATCCAGTACAAATTGTCTTTGAAGTGAAAAAAAAATTGATTAATTTTCAAATTAAAAAAAGAATTCCTACTTCTTAGGCTTATCTGAGTACACCAAAGACAATTTCACTGGTTCTTGATAACTTGTTGTCCTCATTAATTATTTTGTTGTCTTATAAAAATGAGATGTTCCCAAATGCTAAGATAAGGCCCTTCTACTGACTGACTATATTTGAGTTTGGGAGTATGCTTTGCTTTAATTTTATCTGTCTTTCCTTGCTGTTAATTATCACCTTTTGTTAAGGAACTTTCCTATAAATGAATGAGTTTGTTATGTGGAATATTTAGTAATATTCTACAGATGCTCAAATGCAATGTTGGTGTAAATGTTTATCTTATACGTGTTTTAAATAATGTAAAATGAAAGCTGAGATCTTTAAAAAAAATACAGTCAACCACACAGTCTTCCATATCCCACCTACTTCCAACCTGGAGAACTATAATTTTGAATTTATTTCATCATGATTTTGCTTCCCTTTTTGTACAGTTTACTACATCTGTAGATATTTCTTAACATTATCTTTTCTTTAAGATTTTATTTATTTGACAGAGACAGAAAGAGAACACAAGTAGGCAAAATGATGAGCAGAGAGAGAGAGGGAGAAGCAGGCTCTCCACTGAGCAGGGAGCCGGATGTGAGGCTCGATCCCAGGACCTGGGGATCATGACCTGAGCAGAAGGAAGATGCTTAGCTGACTGAGCCATTCAGGCACCCAGTATTACTGGTATTAAGTTTTAGAAGTGTATTATGCTGGCTTTTAATCTCTAAAGTTTACTTTTTCACTTAATATTCAGTTAATAATAATATATCAATGTTGGGTCATCAACTGTGATAACCTGATAAAATTTATTATAATAAGTTATATCTTAATATAACTTATTAAAATTTTGCAAGATATTAATGCAAGATGCAAGATATTAATAACAGGTAAAAATGCACAGGGGCAGGGGAAACTTCATACTTTCTGCTCAATTTTTTCATAAAACATAAAACTCCACTAAAAATAAAGTCAATTAATCAAAAATAAGATAAAAATTAAAATGTAAATTTATTCATGCACGCTTTCATGAACCTAGTTTTTAACCTATCACCCCCTTCACTACCTATGCTTACCAAGACCTCCTATAAACGCACTACTTTCCCGATCCAAGTATCATGATGCCATCAGCATAGAACCAATGTGATATTCTATGGAATGTCCAGCTGTTCCAGGTGTCTTTAAATAATACTATATCTGGATAAGAGTATTAATAAAGCCCTGGAGCTAGACTGTAAATTTATATTGTTGTGTTTTCCCACTAAATTCAAACAGTTTGGGATCCTTTTTTCTGATAGAGATGGGTAAGAATACATCTACCAAATTAATAGCTACACACCATATACCTGAGGCCCTATTACCCTGCTATGTCAAAAAATGCCTCATCCAGCAGAATGGCTGCATCAGAACTAATCCTTGGTTTGGTTTATATTAGTCCTCTGTTATCCTTTGATATCGGTCTTGTTTGTGCAGGGTCCAGGCTGGTGAATTAGGCATCCTTTCATCCTTGAAGGATAGCATTAATTGTTGTCAGCATTCCCAAGGTAAAGAGCAGTTTTATAGTTTTCCTATGGCCTTTCACACTGTGACAGCCCTTGCCTCACGTGTTAAGAAACCAATGTGGGGGTTCTGCCAACTACGGCATCTGTCTACTCCCATTCTACATTTGGAGAGCTTGGAAATTGTCATTTAAGCCATGGTGAACTATATCTGGACCAGGGCTGTGGGAACTAACCGCAAGCTGACATGGTCCTTGCAGTCTAGGGAGTCTTGCCAAGGGCTAGCTCCTGCAATCCCTGCAGTTCACTCACTACTTGATTGAGCTCACATAAGTGCTCTGGGTCACACTGACGCAGTCCTCGAGCTCCTCTGTAAATATGCTTGAGAAAATTCTTTTGTTTTGAAGCAAGGCAGTCACGTGGGACTTGCGGTCCTCTGACCTAGAGCTCCTTGATAAACATTCTTGTTACTGAACTACAAAATAAAGTCTGTTATGCGTGTTGGGGCTCCACTGGGTCATCAGCCCATGGAGATCTCCCCATCCCAGCTTTCTGTCTCTTGTTTTTCTTAATTCCCCCGTTCTCTCTCTGTCTTTCCTGGGACTTCTCGTGCTAGGCCACAACACAGGACTCTATTTATTAACCGTCTCCCACTTGCCTTACTGTTAACAGGAGACGTATAATAATTCTTCAGGCCACTGTTCAGCAACAGCTACTCAGAACTTAGCCCAACAGTCCTCAAAATGTCTAGATATTCCTCTTTCCACAGTATACACTTGACCATCGACCTTCTTAAGGTTTCAAAAACTATCTCAGGGCTAAAAACTGGGCAAGGGATTGTGACGTTTTAGTGAGGTAACTCTTCATAATCCCCTGATCATACATGCTAATTAACTTTGATTGTATTAATTGAGGAGAGTTTTTGAGGTCTGTCTACCTTTTGATTCTCCCCTAGGGACATTATGTTTTATAAACCAACTCCATAACTCTTTCTAGGTTGCCCCACTCCAATGGCATTCTGATGATGGCACTTAGTCAAAACTATATCCATTTGGCTTCTAAGAGCTAGGTGCAGTCATTGACTTCTGTTCTTTCAGAGTCCTATCCTAACCATACTGGAAGCATTAAAAAGATGGTCCCACCAAGTGTGCATTGCATTCTTGCTTCCCATTAGATTTCTAAACAGTCATTACACCTCATCATCTCTCATCCAGGTTACTGCTCGATCTTCTTAAAGGGCCTTTCATTCTCCAAACCGCTCAAACCTCTTCCATTTCATTTGATAGATAATATCTAGAATGGTCTTTTGAAAATCAATGTTGTTTCTGTTTAAAATCTTCAAAGCCTTTTTGATGTTCTTTTTTAAATTTAATTTTATTTTTTCAGTGTTCCAAGATTCATTGTTTAATGTTTTTAACCTAATGAAGAAACTCCAAATATGACTTCAAAAGCCTACATAGTTTGGTCATATCTAACCCTTAACCTTCGCCTCTTACCACCTGCACCACTTTCCTTTCTGAATTTCAGCAAAACTGGCTTTTTTAAATTCCTTCTCCGTTCCTCCAGTTTCCAGGCTTTTGAAAACGCTATCAATTGTGTATAGTGTTCTCCAACCTTCACCTGCTTTCATAGTCATATTCTACTACTTATTGACTCAGCTCAAATATTCACAGTATACTAGGACTATTCCTTGAGATGTCAGACTATAACCAGTCCTTTTGTTGCATATTCTCTAAGAATGCTTATTAAATCTGTCCATAGTGTGTGTGTGGGGGGGAATAATTGCATTGTCAAATGTGTCTACTTTATTACCATGAAGGTAAACATTATATCAATTATCTCCTATACTCTAATTCTGAGTAACCAACACAGTAAATAGGCAATAAACCATCTGTTGACTGAAAGGCATTCCCCTGGTTACTAAAGAACCCTGTTTCTCTGTCCCTTCCACCATGCTACCCTGTGTCCCTGTATGTGCTGGGGAGCAGAGGGAGAGACAGAAGCAGAGAGGTGATGAGAAAGTGATTTTCATCATACTCAAAGTTCCTATTTCTTCTCAAGTTCTGAGTCTGTCATTTAATTATCTCTTTGATGATTTTATTAGACATTTTTTCATATTTCATTTACTTTAAAATATTATGTTAAAAAGAGTTATTAGTATCTTTTCCTTGTTTGAGAAGTCCCAGAATGCTGTTATTTTCACATATTTGAACATTACTCTGAGAGAAAGCTGAAAAAATCAGAGCTTACAAATAATATCCTCCACCAAACTAGCTTTTATCGAGCTCTACAATACACTTTTCTCAACATTAAAAAGCTGTTCTGCAGTTATTAGAAATATCTTTAAAAATAACACTGTGATAAAACAATGATCCAGAGCTACAGAAAAGAATTGCACCATGAGGGACGCCTGGGTGGCTCAGTTGGTTAAGCGGCTGCCTTCGGCTCAGGTCATGATCCCAGCGTCCTGGGATCGAGTCCCACATCGGGCTCCTTGCTCAGCAGGGAGCTGCTTCTCCCTCTGCCTCTGCCTGCCATTCTATCTGCCTGTGCTCATTCTTGCTCTATCTCTCTGACAAATAAATAAAATCTTAAAAAAAAAAAAAGAATTACACCATGAATAGTAGCTCCTTAATTTGTATTAATGAGATTCTGAAATAATTCCTCTGTTGAAGATAATATTTCAGCAAATTACAAGATCACTTGTTATTTACTTTTCTTTTTTTTTTCCAGGCATGGGATTTAGCTGTGTCAATCTGTGTAGATCCCTAAAGTTACATTTTCAATTAAATTTGTTGAAACTTGTCTTCACAGACACTCCAGGTTTTTGACCCTACTGATTTTTTGTTCTTAGAAGTGAAGCTAGTTTTCTAGGCAGTTCAAATTTTACCCCGATCTAAGGGATGGAGCCCAATAGGAGAAAAGGAAAAGAAATTATGAGGACCATTTGCAGGACATACACAACTTGTGGGCCATGAAGGGCTTTCAGTGACTCTCTAGCCAGAACTTTTAACCCTCTGGTACATTCATAGGTAAAATACACCCCTCAGGTTGACTGCCCACAGATCAGTTACTCTCTTCTTTCTTATATATTCTCCCAAGAAAGTCTAAGGCAGATGGTGTAAGAAAATATTTTACTTTAGAATATAGTTTGAATGAGGAAGCATAGATCTAATTAAACTCTCAGTCTCCATTAGAAATTAAGTTAATTTACCCATTTGTCTTTCCTTGTGCAGAAGCTTGAGTTCTTGGGATTGCAAGCCAAAGCTCTGGACATATATCCTGAGCATTTGTCTTATGAAAATACATTTTCTTGGGGTGCCTGGGTGGCTCAGTGGGTTAGGGCGTCTGCCTTCAGCTCAGGTCATGGTCCCAGGGTCCGAGGATTGAACCCCAGGTCAGGCTTTCTGCTCGAGGAGCCTGCTTCTCCCTCTCCCTCTGCTACTCCCCCTGCTTATGCTCTCTCTCTCTCTCTGGCTCTCTCTCTCAAATAAATAAATAAAATATTTAAAAAAAATTTTCTTTAAAATATGCCTTCTGGGTATATAGCTGTTTGGTTTAGAGAAAACACACACACACACACACACACACACACACACACACACACACAGCCTAACTTGCTTCCATTCCCTAATATCTATGAAAATAAGTGTTTTTATTCCTGCATCTATTCATGTGCCTGTGACTTACATTACTGCCTCGCCACTGATACTATTTCTTAATATGACTGTTATTGTTGCTACTATTGTGAGCTGCTGTTTTCTGATTATTTTAGAGTGAATGATTTTATTATTCCCATCCCTAAAATAATTCCTTTTTTTAACGACTTTATTTATTTGAGAGACAGAGCTAGAGTGAGTGGGGGGAGGAGCAAAGGGAGAAGGAGAAGCAGACTCTGTGCCAAGCATGGAGCCCGACAAAGGGGCACGATCCTGCGACCCTGAGATGACAACCTGAGCCGAAATCAAGAGTTGGAGGCTTATGTGACGAGCCACCCAGTCGCCTCAATAATTTTTTTTTTCCCCTAAAGGTAGGCCCCATGCCCACTGCGGTGTCCAATGTGGGGCTTGAACTCATGACCCTAAGATCAAAATCCTAGCCAAGATCAAGAGGTGTCCCACCCATCCCTAAAATAACTCTTTAAGAAACACATTAATTTTATATTTTCCTGATGACAATACTGAGACTTAGAGTTTCTAAGTTTGTTGACCAAAATTACTAAATTAATCAATGCTACAGAATGGATGAGAACTCATATTATTAAGATTCCCAAGTCAGTGTTATCTTAAACATTATTCTGTACAGTTTGCATTATTTGGATATGCAGGATATAATATCCTGCCTAACAGACTTAAGCTCATTTAGAAACAAAAACATGAAAATCACTCCATACCTATAGTTTTATTTCTCATGAAGATGGACAGGTAGTTTTCCCTTTTAACTTCTATAATATGAATTGTTCCAGTCCAAGATGGACATTATGAAATTTCAGGTGAGAAAGGGGGCCTTGATTTCATTTCTCTGATACATTCTCAGGGAGGCAACTCTATATGCGCTTGACCTTTTCATGGTCCTGCCGTTCAATTGGATGGCTGCCTCTGTTATCACCCTTTACAACCTCTGCTTCATGTGAGAAATCAGGGTGGATTGAGGAGCCAATCAAATACAGAATATTGAAAAGGTTACAGCAGTGCTGCAGACTACGAGCTATCCCGGACCGCGATGGTTATTAACATTCCGGTGCCTCATTCCAATGACAAAGATTGTAATAAGAACAGATGAGGCCGAGGTGTGAATTGTATTCTTTTGACAACGATTGGATAGGAATGGTTGAATCAGAAGGGCTGCCCCAGTCTATTCTTCCATTACCGCACTGCCTGCTTATAATGCTGTGAATCGACTTCGGCGTCATGAATGGGGGTTATGCTGACATAAATCAGAACGGGGTACAACCTCCTGCACATGGCTTTGGGCCACCCTTTACTACAGTAATTGTCTTGCTCGGTGCTTTCTCTCCCTTGTCCTATTTCTACATGGCATTTAAAAATGAAATTGGCTTTTGAAATATTGCCTCCTTTATATTTCATTAGGACGCAGACTCCCTTAAAAGAGTCAACCAGAAATGCCATGAAGTCGTTGGTAGAAAAGTATCTTAAAGTTTTATTAAATACATAATCAACTTTACTGTTGAAGGCAATATACGGTATTAAATTCAAATGGCAGGGCTAGTGCCTGAACAGTTACATGGTGTCTAACTTTATTACTGGTTAGGTTATTGTATTTATTTATTTTGGACAAAGCTTATCATTAGGACTATTTTTATTTTCTGTATGATCTAATATACTTTGATATTAGAGGAGCTAAAGAAGTTTTTTGTTTGTTTTTACTTTTTAGAACTTTTTGGGTTTCCAAATACTTTGGAAAATACCAGGAAACAGCCTCTTATGAGAAATTTGAATGACACTGGCATTGTTGAATCTTTGTGAAAGGAGCTGGGAAAACATACTTTTTTTTTTTTTTTTAGACATAACTGAAACCTGAACATAATATATTGGAGTTATCTCCAAATTCCAGTTCATTCCAGTATTTAGATGCCTGATTAAAAGGAGGAGAATCAAATATTTTACAACCTTCAGGAAAACAGGACTTGAAAATAAGCAATAGTACACGGGAGTGTTTAATTTTTTCCTCCATATAACAAAACAACTTACTACATCCCTAGGAAAGAAAATATGTTTTTCTCATTAAATTTTTGATGCAATAAATCTTGCATCTGTCATCCATTCACAGCAGATTTGAAAAAGAAAAGGAAAAAAAAGATACTTTCTTCCCTTATAGCTTTAATTAAAGGTCAGTTCAGATTTTCACAGGCAACTCTTTCTGATGTTTTCTAATCTTGGTTGAGATGAATGTCTCACTGCTATGCCATAAAACCTGCTGTGTGGGGCTTGGATCTGCCCTGTTGTCTTCTCCTCCACATAGCTGGAAACCTCCTTTTAAATCTGGGGCATCCTAGTGTGTGCAAGGCACACAGAACTTTGCAAGACAGAGCAACAGCTGAGCCATCTGCCTGTTAGAGTTGCTTTCATAAGACAAGAAGGAAAAATAACTGACCATTACCGAGAAATAGTTCACCTTCAGAAGTCCTAGGAAGAAAAAAGTTTTGTACTTGTCTGTACTCCTACCAATAATCCCAGTTAATTCACTGAAATCTTTAAAATAAAATCAGTAATGGCGATGAGTCACTCTTTTAGTTGGGTTATTTTTCCTCCCTAAAATGTGACCCATTTTACCCTTGCATTTTTTTTTTTTCATTTTATTTTATGGAAGCGTACCCACAACCATTTAGTAAAGGCCCGGTGAATTGTGTCCATGCATAACACCTCCATTGGGCAGCTTGAAGGAGCTGCTTAAGCAACTACCCGCAACTCAGCAGCACAAAGAGGCCATCCCACAAAAAGGATTTTGGGGGGCACCTGGGTGGCTCAGTGGGTTAAGCCTCTGCCTTTGGCTCAGGTCATGATCCTGGGGTCCTGGGATTGAGCCCCTCATTGGGCTCTCTACTCAGCAGGGAGTCTGCTTCCCCCACCTCCTCCCCCACCACCTGCCTCTCTCCCTACTTGTGATCTCTCTCTGTGTCAAATAAATAAATAAATAATCTTTAAAAAAAAAAAAAGGGATTCTCAGAGCTATGCATAGAATGTCCAGAAGTTCTGAATCACTTGCCCCCATCTAATGTTAATAATTCTCCTGCTTGCCAGCTTTGCTACTTTTGTTTTTATGCAAAACAGAAGGCAAAACTTTGTTTTCCAGACCTGATCTATTTTTCCTTTTATCTGTGATTCTTCACCATAATTATATTCACGCTGTTTGATCTGCTTTTAAGTAGCTGAATACAACTCCAATTTGATGAAGAACAAAAAGGAGAATGAGGTTGTCAGCTTCTTTGTTGAGCTCTGACAAGGTCACCACCAGTTTTTCACCGTGTTGCCATCTCTCGCCAGTTTTTCTCTTTTCCTCTTATTCTATAATAAGAGTTTTCCATATGGGAAAAATAAATGGCTGTCAGTTACTTAAGAATCATATTTTACAAACTTAATAAACCCAGGAGAAAGATGTCTTTTTAAAAATAGTTCTGACACATGAACAGACATTTCTGCAAAGCAGACATCCAGACGGCCAACAGACACATGAAAAAGTGCTCCACATCACTCGGCATCAGGGAAATACAAATCAAAACCACAGTGAGATACCACCTCACACCAGTCAGAATGGCTAAAATTAACAATCAGGAAACGACAGATGTTGGTGAGGATGCGTAGAAAGGGGAACCCTCCTACACGGTTGATGGGAATGCAAGCTGGTGCCGCCACTCTGGAAAACAGCATGGAGGTTCCTCAAAGAGTTGAAAATAGAGCTACCCTACGACCCAGCAATCACACTACTGGGTATTTACCCTAAAGATACAAATGTATTGATCCAAAGGGGCATGTGCACCGGAATGTTTATAGCAGCAATGTCTACAATAGCCAAACTATGGAAAGAGCCTAGATGTCTATCAACAAAAGAACAGATAAAGATGTGGTACATATATACAACAGAATACTATGCCACCATCAAAAACCCCAAAATCTTGTTATTTGCAACGATGTGGATGGAACTAGGAACTATTATGCTAAGCGAAATAAGTGAATCAGAGAAAGACAATTATCATATGATCTCTCTGATATGAGGAATTTTAGAGGCAGGGAAGGGGGTTATGGGGGATAGGAAGGGAAAAAATGAAACAAGATGGGACCAGGGAGGGAGACAAACCATAAGAAACTCTTAATCTCAGGAAACAAACTGAGGGTTGCTGGAGGCTGGTGGGGAGGGATAGGGTGGCTGGGTGATGGACACTGGGGAGGGTATGTGCTATGGTGAGGGCTGTGAATTGTGTAAGACTGATGATTCACAGACCTGTACCCCTGAAACAAATAATACATTATATGTTAATAAAGAACATAGTTCTGTCAAAAATAACAAGAAGTCACCACACTTGCTTAGCCTGGGTCACAGACCCACTCGAGAATGTATCAACATGGGTCACCATGGTGGATACCTCTAACTTCTCAGTCTGCATTATAGATTCTATCCAGAGACAGGGTTATGACAACAGACCCAGCCAAAATGCCACGTGGACTAAATAGGCCGTACTCCCTCCACAGAGACGTTCATGTTCTAATCTCCAGAATCTATGGATGCTACCTTACATGAAAAGGAGGAATTTGCAGATATGATTAAGTTAAGGGTCTTGTAATGGGAGGGATTATCCTAGCTCATCTGGAAGGGCCCAGTGTAATAAAAAAAATTTATCCAAAAACAAGGAAGTAGGAGGGTCAGACTCAAAAGGAAATATGATCATGGAATTTGTAGTCAAAGTGATACCATTGCTGGAAAGGATCTCTGAGACAAGGAAAGTAGGGGGTCTCTAGAAACTAGAAAACACAAGGAACAGATTCTCCCCTAGAGCCTTCAGGAGGAACCTAGTCCAAACAAGACCTTGATTTTAGTCCACTGAGACTTAATTTTGAACTTCTATCCTTCAGAATTATAATACCTGTTTTATGACATTAAGTTTGTTTTAATTGGTTTCAAGAGCAATGAAAAACCCAATAAATATCATTCTTCTCAAAGATATTGGGCAGAAATAAAAACACATGTCCATTAAGTTTGAAGAGTATCCTTTATGTTTTGACTTCTGACAAAATGATTTTAATTCTAAGCGGCCCATAATCCTGGATAAATTGTAAACCCTTTAAGAGTTGACACTATATTCTGATCCTGTTTGCATCCATTATAGAAGCATGGGCCATGGCCATGCATATATAAATGCTCATTAAATATATATTGAATTGGATGCCTTACTGGCTCAGTTGGTTAAGCAACTGCTTTTGGCTCAGATCATGATCCCAGGGTAGTGGGATTGAGTCCCACATGGGGCTCCCTGCTCAGCAGGGAGCCTGCTTCTCCCTCTGACTCTGCCCATCCTCCCTGCTCATGCGTTCTCTGACAAGTAGATAAGTGAAATTGTTAAAAATAGATAAATAAATAAATCATAACTATATTGAATTGACTTGACTTGACATGGTATTAGGCAATCATATCTACAGTAAAAATGACAGCAACACTTCCTGGGTTTGTTTTTAGCACTATGGTGAATAGGAGTCAAACACAGAGTTTGAATGATAAATCTGAAAAAGATAGAGACAGGCAGAAACCCAAGCAAATGAAAGATAGTAAATGAAGCTTATGCCTTGTGAGCTTGTCAGTTCACAATTCCAGACAGAGTCTGGTACCCAGGGCCATGTAAGCATTCTTGGATGGGATTCCTCAGAGATATACTAATGGAAATAGAGATGGACCACAGAGAAGCACATACAACTTGGTGATGGAGTGCACGGAAGGCAGTATGACAGTGGTTCCCAGTTCTACTGTGCTTGCTTCAGGGCACATATTTCAGATTGCAGAGAATCACCTACAGACATTATGCTCTAAAAGAGCTATTAGAATCTGTCTTTTTTTTTTTTTTTCAAACCATGAATCCTAGGGTTTTTTTTCTTTCAAGGTTTTTTTATTTATTAATATGAGAGAGAGAGTGCATGAGCAGGGGGCTGGGCAAAGGGAGAGAGAGAAGCAGAGGCCCCACTGTGCAGGGAGCCCCCCATGGGGCTTGATCCCAGGACCCTAAGATCGTGACCTGGGCCAAAGGCAAATGCTTAACCACTGAGCCACTCAGGTGCCCCAATTGGAATCTACATTTTAACAAGTATCTCAACAGCTTTTGATCAGGGGGGTCATTGGATGACTTTTAAGAACAAGTGCCATGGTGCACCTGCGTGATTCAGTGAGACCTCTGGCCCTTGGTCTCAGCTCAGGTCTTGATCTCACAGTCATGAGTTCCAGTCCACATTTAAAAAAAAGAAAGAAAGAAAAAGACACAGTGCCATGAGGCAATGGCAGGCCATGAAAGCAAGGCCATGCAAGGCAGTATGTCCCAAACACAGAAACATGTCAAAGAGTCAGGGACTGCAATGAAAACTCTAAGTAGACCAGGCAACCAGTGATACAAAAACTACACCATGTTGCAGGGACCGTTCACCTTCTATCTCAGCCCCAAAACTCAAGATTCTCTTTCTAGCAGAATAGGACCCAACCACAGGATGTAAACAAATTTGTACTAAGGAACCCATGACACTAAAAAGTTTGCGGATGGTAGTCAGTGGACCAGCTTCAGAAGCATCACGTGTATGCTTATTAGAAATGCAGAATCTCAGGCCACACCCCAGTAACATTAAACTGAATTTACATTTTCACCAGCTTTCCAAGTGATCCATATGCACATAAAAATTCAGGAAACACTGATTAGCAGGCTCATCAGCTACCTTCATTATACAAGAAGCATAGTTAATCACCCAGTCTCCTGACTCCTGATAGGATGAGTGAATGAGATCTATAATAAAAAAGGGACATGCCTCATTACTGCTTATTAGGATTATGAATCTTAAACATTAAACAGAATGGAAGGGGCGCCTGGGTGGCTCAGTGGGTTAAAGCCTCTGCCTTTGGCTCAGGTCATGATCCCAGGATCCTGGGATCAAACCTCACATCGGGCTCTCTGCTCAGTGGGAAGCCTGTTTCCCCCTCTCTCTCTGCCTGCCTCTCTGCCTACTTGTGATCTCTGTCCAGTAAATAAATAAAATCTTAAAAAAAAAAAAAAGCCAGAATGGAATACACTACTCAAGAAAACAAAAGTAATCTCAGAACCCTGCTCCCTATGCCCCAAACTTTTTCAGAATGGATCAGAGTGCATAAGCTGAAGGTTCAAACATCTACAGAAAGTCTTCTCCTTTCATTAATGCCATCAGTCTGGTTAATTGCTTTAAGACAACCCAGCTTTTTCTCCATAACTCTCTTGCATATAGGATTCTTACAGACCTGAGAAGAACCTATGTTCGCTTTTGTCTGTAAAACTTTGATGACTTGGAATTTCCAATAACGAGATCTTGGCCTCTAAAATGTGAAATGGTAAAAAGACTTCCAGAGATGCCATTTGACCTGGATGCTGGATGCCATCAAGAATATATGGAGTCTGGAAAGCTAGACATCAAAACTCTTGCTCCTACCATAGATTGGAGAAAAGGGATTTTGTGATAGGTATGTGTACACACACACACACACACACACACACACCTGGGTCAAACTATCATCCTTTGAGAGAACCTGAGCTATTGCCTTGCTCTATCTGAGAACTGTGCCTTCAGGAGGGTAATAAAAATTCATTAGCTACTGTGGACTGACTTTGTTTTTGCCTTTCCTAGGTATGTTTGGACACTTGCGAGGTAGAATAATTATTTTTACAAAACCTCTCAATGATTCATAGCTTCTAGACAGTTAAGTTCTATAGAAACCATACTTAAATGTCTCGATAATGGATTAAGATAAAATGTCAAGTGAAATATTGGTACAGCAAAGATGTTTCATTTTGACTAATATAGTGAAGATGAGGGGGAAAACTGGGGAGTAGATTAACATATGAAGAGAATACAGACCTTGACCAGGGGACAATAACAATAGAAGACGGTGGGGGGGTGGGGGCGGGGGGGGGGGGAGAAACCCAACATATTTAAATGTAACAGAAGGCAGAATCAGAATAAACAATACTGAAGAGAATATATTTTCTTAAAGAATTACATTGGTAAAACAATGAAGTGAAACATTGTTTTCAAAAGGATAGTCTGTAAGACTTCATTACATAAATTTTTTTTTTAAAGATTTTATTTATTTATTTGACAGAGAGATCACAAGTAGGCAGAGAGGCAGGCAGAGAGAGAGAGAGGTGGAGGCAGGCTCCCTGCGGAGCAGAGAACCCGATGCGGGGCTCGACCCCAGGACCCTGTGATCATGACCTGAGCTGAAGGCAGAGGCTTAACCCACTGAGCCACCCAGGCGCTCCATTACATAAATTTTATATCCCAATTTAAACTTCAACATTAGAGAATGGAGAAACAAACAATGTAAGAGAAAACTCAGAAATGTGAAGGTTCCTGCCTGTTTAGAAAAAGCATAGAGAAGTAAGTGTGCGTCAAAGCTAAGGGTAATGAGAAGCTAAATGGAAGAGTTTTTGTTAATCAATCAGATGATATATTATTAATAATGAGATACTGTTATTATATTTATTCCATAATACTGATGTCTGGAATAAAGAAGATGAAATATTTTAGAAGAAAAGATGTATTAATTTGAGAAGGTAGAAATTGAAATACCCAAAATAAAACAGTGAGAAAAAGAGTGAAAGAAATTAATAGCAAATCAATGATCTCGGAGAAGGTTCCAGCTATGCAGCCAAATACATGAGTAACTGGAGGCACCAAAGCAGGCTGGGGGTAAAAATAGTAAAAAGTCACTCAAGAGAAGAGTAAATGAAACAAGATGGGATTGGGAGGAAGACAAACCATAAGTGACTCTTAATCTCACAAAACAAACTGAGGGTTGATGGGGGGAGGGGGGTTGGGAGAGGGGGGATGGGGTTATGGATATTGGGGAGGGTATGTGCTATGGTGAGTGCTGTGAAGTGTGTAAACCTGGCGATTCGCAGACCTGTACCCCTGGGGATAAAAATATATGTTTATAAAAAATTAAAAAAATTATAAAAAAAAAAGTCACTCAAGAAAATGTCCTCACACACAAGGAACATGAAAAAAATTAATTCATATCACAATGAAATTACTATCATTGAAGAAAAATTGAATAATAAAGAAAATCTTAAAAACTTTAAGCAAAATGTTCTCTACAGCTGTAACAAAGGCGAGAATGTTAGCAGATTTTTCATTAGAAGCATGCAAGTGAGAAAACAGAGCCAACAACATCTTTGGAGTACTTAATGGAAAAAAATTTGTCAACCTAGAATTACCTGTCCAGTGAATTTATCGTTTAAAAAAAAGTGCATTAAAAGCCAATGTGGGGGCACCTGGGTGACTCAGTCGTTAAATGTCTGCCTTCAGCTCAGGTCATGATCTCAGGGTCCTGGGATTGAGCCACATCGGGCTTCCTGCAGAGTGGGGAGTCTGTTTCTCCTTCTCCCTTTGCTGTTTCGTCCCTTCCTCCCTTCCTCCCTCCCTTCCTCTCTCTCTCAAGTAAATAAAGAAAATCTTTTGAAAAATTAAATAAAATTTAAAAAATAACCTATGTGGAAATAGAAAAGGTCAAAGAATATATCATCAACACTCACATGTCAAGAAATGTTAGAAGACCTCCAGTCAGAGGAAAACATCACATGGAAACCTGGATCTACGTAAAGAAAAGAAGATCAACAGAAATGGGTACCTCTTGGATAAATGCTCATGCAAGAACCTCGCTTACTATTCAAATCTTTTAAAAAGATCATTGACTAAATAAAAGTTATAATAATATAGTGTGGTACTTATAAACATATGCAGAAATTAAATATATTGGCAATGATGGCAAAAAAGCCACAGGAGATACAAAAGTGTAATATTTATGGTTCTTATTCTGTATATGAATTGGACTAATAACACTTTAAGATAAACAGCGACAAGTTAAAAGAGGTATGCTATAAACATTTAAGCAATCACTTGGCTCACAGGCACGCGAAAAGATGCTCAACATCACTCAACATCAAGGAAATGCAAATCAAAACCACAATGAGATATCACCTCACATCTGTCGGAATGATTAAAATGAAAAACACTAGAAACAACAAGTGATGGCAAGGATGTGGAGAAAAAGGAACTCATGTACACTATTGGCTGGCATGCAAACTGATGCAGCCATGTGGGAAACAGTATGGAGGTTCCTCAAAAAATTAAAAATAGAATGACCATATGATCCAGTAATCCACTATTGGGTATTTACCCAAAGAATAGGAAGACGCTAATTTGAAAAGATATGTGCACCCCTGTATTTATTGCATCATTATTTTGAAGAACCAAATTGTGCAAGTAAACCAAGTGTCCATGAATAGATGAAGGGAGATGTGGTATGTATATAATAATGGAATAATTTTATATGCATACATACATATATATGTACACAAACATACATATAATGGAATATTAGTCATAAAAAAGAATGAAATCTTGGCATTTGCAACCACATGGATGGACCTAGAGAGTATAGAGCTAAGTGAAATGAGTCAGTCAGAGAAAGATAAATACCATATGCTTTCACTCATACGAAATTTAAGAATAAAAATAAATGAACAAAGAAAAGAAGAAACAAAGTAAAAAGCACTCTTTTTTTTTAAAGATTTTATTTATCATTTATTTATTTGATAGAAAGTGAGTGAGAGAGAGCATGAGCAGGGGGAAGGGCAGAGACAGAGAGAGGGGCAGACTCCCTGCTGAGCAGAGAGGCTGATGCAGGGTTCAATCCCAGGACCCTAGGATTCATGACCTGAGCCAAAGGCAGACACTTAACTGATTAAGTCACCTAGGTGCCCCAAAACACTCTTACTATAGAAAACAAACAGATGGTTTCCAGAGGGGACAAAGGATGGGGGGATGGGTGAAATAGGTGAAGGGGTTTAAGAGCACACTTAGCATGATAAGCACTGAGTAATGTATAGATTGTTGAATCACTATATTGTACACTTAAAACTAATATGGCACTGTGTATTAACTGTACTGGCAACAAATAGTGTTGGAACAATGGTATATCTACATAAAAAAAAAACTTTTCTAGACACAAACAATACACCTCTCACAAAAATTAACTCAAAATGGATAACAGAATTCAATGTAAAATGCAAAACTTTAGAACATTTAGAAGATTACATATGATAAAATCTAAATGACCCCATGGTATGGTGATGATTTTACTACATATGACATCAAAGACATAATCCATGAAGAAAAGAATTGATAAGCTGGATTTCGATGCATTGAAATTCCTCTCCTTGAGAAAGGCGCTATCAATAGAAATCAAGCCACAGACTGGGAAGACATCTATCTCAAAGACACATCTGATAAAACACTGTTACCCAAAACATATGAAGAATAGTAAAAACTCACAATAAGAAAACAATCTAATTTAGGGGCGCCTGGGTGGCTCAGTGGGTTAAAGCCTCTGCCTTCGGCTCGGGTCATGATCTCAGGGTCTGGGGATGGAGCCCCGAATCGGGCTCTCTGCTCAGCAGGGAGCCTGCTTCCTCCTCTCTCTCTCTCTGCCTGCCTCTCTGCCTGCTTGTGATCTCTGTCTGTCAAATAAATAAATAAAAATCTTAAAAAAAAAAAACAATCTAATTTAGAAAATGGGATAGAACCTGAACAGATACCTCACCCAAAAAGATAGAAAGATTCCAAATAACATGTGAAATGATGTTTCACATCATAGGTCATTAGGGAACTGCAAATTAAAACCAGTGAGATACTATCACACACCTCTTAGGATGGCCAAGACCCAGAATACCAACAACATCAAATTCCAGCAAGGATGAAGATGTGGAATGCCAGGAACCCTCAATCATTGCTGATGGGAATGCAAAATGGTAGAATATCGTTGAAGCACATTTTGGCAGCTTCTTTTAATCTAAATGCACTTTTGCCACATGATCCAGTAATTGTGCTCCTAGGTATTTATTTGAATGAACTGAAAACTGATGTCCACAGCAACACCCCCACACCAGTGCTCATAATAGCTTTATTCATAACTGCCAAAACTTGGAAGCAACCAAGATGTTCTACAGTAGGTGAAAGGATAGATAGATAGATAGATAGATAGATAGATAAATAAATAAATAAATAAATAAATAAATAAATGGAACATTTAGACACGGGATTATTATTCAGTGCTACCAAGAAATGAGCTATCAAACCATCAAAGGGCATGGAGGCACATTACTAAGTGAAAGATACCAATCTGAAAAGGCTACATACATATGATTCCAACTGTAAGACATTCTGGAAAAGGCAAAAGTACTGAGATAATAAAAAAGACCAGAGATTGCCCGGGGTTTAAAGGGAAGGAGGAATGACTAGGTGGACCACAGAGGATTTTTAAGGCAATAAAAGTATTCTTTATGATACTATAATGGTGGATACAGGCCATCCTATATTTGTCAAAACCCATGGAATGTATAATATAAACAGCGAACTTTAATGTTAACTATGTCTTTGGGGGATAATAATGAGTCTGTGTAGGTTCATCAGTTGTAACTGAACTATCTCTCCTATGCTGGATGTTGATAGTGGGGGAGGCTATACATGGGTAGGAGATGGGGGTATAGGAGAACTCTAATTTCTGCTCAACTTAGCTGTGAATGCAAAACTTCTCTAAAAAAAGTAAAGCTCATTAAAAATGAAAGGAATCAGAGTAAAGAAAACAATACAGATTGGAGTTGGAAACAGTTACAATGATACCAAAAGCTACTTTGTCAAGAATATTATACAAATTTTGGCAAATCTCTACTCAGACTAACCAGGAAAAATAGAATATATAGATAGATGGATAGATAGGCAGATAGATAGGATTGACATCACAACAGATTACACCGATAATTATGGAGCAAACAAAAGATACAAAGGACATCCCAATTAAACAGAAGTAAAACATTTATAGATAATATTTTTTTTCTGTGTATAAATTCAATGTATTTGACAAAAAAAAGGTACTAGAACTAATAGTTATGAGTTTGCAGGATACAAATCAAAATATGAAGAAAATTGAAAATAAAAATCAATGCCATGTATAATATCAAATAATAAGAAATGTTAGGTATCAATATTATAAACACTGGTAAACCCTGTTCTCTGAATACTATGAAGACTGCTAAGCAAAGTTTAAAAAGTTCAAAATGATTAAGATATACTCTCCCATGGTACAAACACTATCATTAAAAGCCAATTCTCTCCCTACTGATCAATAAATTAAATAAATCTCTGTTCAAAATACCAGCAGGATTTCTTTGCAGATATTGGTCAGTTAATTCTCAAACTCTTATGGAAGGCAAACAACCTAGAACAGCTAAAACATCTTTGAAAGAATAAGAACAAAGCTGGAAGACTCAAAATATCTGTCTTTAAGTCTTATAATAAAATTACAATAACTTAACAGTGTAATTTTGGCTTCATGATAGACCAAGAGATCAATGAAACAAACAGAAATATACATGATTGGGAAGGCAAGAAGGGACAAGTGGGGGTAAAATGAAGGGAAAAAAAATAGGTGTATGTGTATTTCAAAATGCATCGAACTGTGTAATTCAACAGGGGTCTTATTACATTTATTTTAAATAAAAAAATATTGCATGGTAAATGGTAGGTTAAACATATTTTTTTAAGTTACCTGTTTCCAGGTGGTTTTCAAAGTGTTACATTGAAACTGACAGCAGTGCTCCATGCAGTTTATAAAGAGATAGGTTATTTCCAAACTCAAAGATCATTTTATTATAATTTATCCAATATACCTATTTATCTACATGTTGATATTTTGTCTTCCACAAAGAATATGTGCAACCTGGGGCACCTGGGTGGCTCAGTGGTTTAAGTCTCTGCCTTCGGCTCAGGTCATGATCTCAGGGTTCTGGGATCGAGCCCCGCATCGGGCTCTCTGCTCAGCAGGGAGCCTGCTTCCCTCTCTCTCTCTGCCTGTCTCTCTGCCTACTTATGATCTCTCTCTGTCAAATAAATAAATTCTAGAAAAAAAAAAAAAAAAGAATATGTGCAACCTGATCTTCTGGTTGGTGGGAGGAGGGTGGTAGTAACTTTGTCTGCTTGCACACATGTAACTAGAAAACCCCTGTTTTAAGATGCAAGTAAAAAAGTTTGTAAAAGAGAGTTGACCTCATTTTCTGTTTCTGTTCATTTTCTTCCCACCAAGTCCTAAATGGTATAAGAAGCAATGCATTTTAATAGAGCAAAAGATGGTTACAGAGTGGGAAAAAAATGGAGAGAACTATTCCTGAGTTGTCAGAACTAGTTAGAAAGAAAAATTAAAAATATGAAAGTTAGAAAAATGAGTCTGGCTTGATCCCTCCAGAGAGCTCATTTTCCTTTGCAAACATTTTATGAATGCCATGAAATTAACTGATTTAAATGAATCTTCTTCTAGAAGGTTATTACAAAAAGAGACTGACCACCCTGCTTACCTATTTTCTATCCATATTTACTGAGCTTCCATACTGTGCTTCAAATTGACTTGCTATTGACTTTGATATGGCCACAGGTGTCAACACAATGTACTAAATTGAGATGTAAACAATTAAGGATATTGTGAGGGTAGTAAAATGCATACATTTAAAGTAACTGGAAAACCTGCAATTTATACTTGAAACAAATCAGAGGATCCTTAGCTTTGGATAAGCCCGGTTGCTAGAATCAGCCAATTTAGTAAAAATCTTGTGTGTGCACTGGGTGAGATTCTGAATAGTTACCAGAATGGTGAGGTAAAGGAATTCGTCGTAACACTGAAGAAAGTTCAGATGAAAAGGACACACACGGGGCGCCTGGGTGGCTCAGTGGGTTAAAGCCTCTACCTTCAGCTCAGGTCATGATCCCAGTGTCCTGGGATCAAGCCCTGCATTGGGCTCTCTGCGCGGCGGGGAGCCTGCTTCTTCCTCTCTCTCTGCCTGCCTCTCTGCCTACTTGTGATCTCTCTCTGTCAAATAAATAAATAATATTAAAAAAAAAAAAGGACACACACACACAACCTTCAATATCTATTCCCATCTAATTTTCCATTGTTGTTTCTCATCCTTCTACTTTTTATGTGCAGCTTCAACAAAGGATGACCCTGAACAAGCCACGTTCTGTATCATAGAAAACTCTCTTCTCTCTCTCTGGCATGCCACCCCCCATTAGTCCTTTTGTGGTTAAAATGTCTTATCTTTCAAATAATAGAGAAAATATCACCTTTTCTTAGGAACCCTAAATCTCCTACACCATCCGACCTAGTCAGAATTAATCACATATCCATATATACTCCCATGAATGCAGTAAGGCATTTAAATTCAATACATATCATTTAATGAGAGTCTATTTTGTTATCAAGAATTTTACTGTTTTCTTTATACAATTTTTTTTTTCCTCATTAGATTGAAAGCTTGTAAAGACTAAGGAGCAATGCCATTCTTTTTGTATTCATTATACTTAACACAATGTCTAGGATTTAGTATCAATAAATGCTTACTGAATTAATCCATTTTATGACCTTTGAAATACTGCCATTCTGGGCTGTGTACATCATTCTACACAGATAAGCTTATGCATCTAATCACCAGGCTTCTTTGTAAGACTCTTTAGCTACAATAATTAGTTTTCATTGTAACAGGTTATCACATGGAATATCTAAAAGAATGCATATTCATCAAGGGGAGAAAAAATTAGTAAATCATATTTCCTGTAAATCATAAGGAATTCCACCTCTAATTATGGATGTTTCCACAAATCTCCTATTACCTTTTTCATTTTTTGGTTTTTTTTAGTAAGCACTCAACTTTTACAGAATCCTTACAGCATAATTGGCTTTGATTCTCATTCCCATTCCATAACTTTGTGCTGTAACTTTATTATGTGAACATGTCTGTGAGTTATTTAACTCTCTGCACTTAAACTTACCTGTTGGGGGGGGGAGGACAATATGTTGCTTTATTAATGTGAGCATTAAATGAAATATGTATGTGAAAAAGACAACTAGCAAAGCTTCAAGTAGTCAGTACTCAAATACAAGATCTATATACCACCACCTGCCCAGAACAAAGCTGAGAATATTGATGAGATCTAATAAAAATAATGTATGCATGTTACTTTTCTTAAGAAAGGTATAGTCTAGCTGGAGAACTAAAACTTGCTTGTCATAAAAATATGAGACAGGATTTAATTATAAAACATAGATTTTGAGGGACGCCTGGGTGGCTCAGTTGGTTAAGCAGCTGCCTTCGGCTCAGGTCATGATCCCAGCATCCTGGGATCGAGTCCCACATCGGGCTCCTTGCTCATCAGGGAGCCTGCTTCTCCCTCTGCCTCTGCCTGACATTCTGTCTGCCTGTGCTTGCTCTCTCTCCCACTCTCTCTCTGACAAATAAATAAATAAAATCTTTAAAAAAAAACAAAAAAAAACCCATAGATTTTGATATTATAGGACTTCAGAGAAAGGAGAGAAAACTGTGAATTATAGAAATCCCTTTGTCTAGGGGCGCCTGGGTGGCTCAGTGGGTTAAAGCCTCTGCCTTCAGCTCAGGTCAAGATCTCAGAGTCCTGGGATCGAGCCCCGCATCAGGCTCTCTGCTCTTCGGGGAGCCTGCTTCCTCCTCTCTCTCTCTGCCTGCCTCTCTGCCTACTTGTGATCTCTCTCTGTCAAATAAATAAATAAAATCTTAAAAAAAAAAAGAAATCCCTTTGTCTATGGGAGGTAGTGCAAAAGGATGGTAAGTGTTGACTCACTCAAGGATTTGGCAGGAAGAGGGAAACACAGTTTGGATCTACTAAAGTGTAATATCGAAACAAAAGAACTCATAATAATACCTTTTTTTTTCTCTTTCCCTGAATGTACTAGGGATATTGTGATGTTAAGCACATTATGCTGACCACATCTGGGCAGTGCCTGCATTGTGTTGACTAAAGTTTTATCAGTCAAGGTGGGTAAATAACATTGCAACCAACTTCAAAAAGCATTTACTAACCATAGTCTCAGAGTCACTTATTAACTTTTGATTTAGGGTCACTGATTTTCAACCAGGTTCTGACAGACATCCTAGAGGAAACCAGGAACACTATTACTAAAGGAACATGAATAGATCACAATTATTTTCATATTTTCTCCAGTTGTGACTTGTTGACCCAAAAGGAATTTAGGTTGATGATACACAAAGATAATTTTTTTTGCCTGTTTATGATTCAACATTCAATAGGATATTTTAAATACATGGGATTTTCTGCAGGTTTTTCTAAGAATAGTTATGAAGTCACTGCTGTGCAAAAGAAAAACATATTGGGATGAAGGAGAGAGCAGCAATTCAACTTATAATTGATATCACGTAAATTGTAATTTTTACCAATTTCCATTAAGTATACTCTTAGCGATATTACCATCCAGATGTGGTTTGACAGAGTTTAGAATATTAAGTTATATATTTCTCTTTGCATTTCACCATTTGTCTTTCCTTTTCAAGAAGTTGGCTATCTACATACTTCCTTGCTTCAGGGGAGATATGTGACTGGCAGGAAAAATGATAGTCAACACAAGACACTCCTCCTTGGCTGTTGTGTCTAAAAGCCCAAACCCATTATGAAGAGCATGGCCCCATGCACTGAGATGTTTAAGGATAAACACATGTAGGCAAGCAGAAGGCAGAATAATAAATATCGTCCCAAGACTGTGCCCATGTGACAGAGCCCAGCCTTAGACTGGAAGGCTGAGTGACTTAAGTAGTAGTGACTTAAGTGACTTAGCTGAGTGACTTAAGTAGACCAAATCTTGAGCCTTGGAATTCACAGCCTCACAGTGCCCCAAGAGTAGCAAAGAAGCCACAGATCCAGTGGACCTCAAGAATAAGTGAACTGGGACATGAAAGGGACCTCTCCAAGGCTTCTACACTCCCTTTACTTCCAGGGTTCCAGAGCTTCAAGAATGCCTGAGGTTGAAGTCCCCTGATTCCAGGGGTCTGAGAACCCAAAGTCAAAGTCAGACTAAATGAAGGAAGATTTTAAAATATAGGTTTGGGGTTGCCTGGGTGGCTCAGCGGGTTAAAGCCTCTGCCTTCGGCTCGGGTCATGATCTCGGGGTCCTGGGATCGAGCCCCGCATTGGGCTCTCTGCTCAGCAGGGAGCCTGCTTCCCCCCGCCTCTCTGCCTGCCTCTGTGCCTACTTGTGATCTGTCAAATAAATAAATAAAATCTTGGGAAAAAAAAACTATTAAAATACAGGTTTTTTTGTGATCTGTGCTGCTAATCGCTACATGTGGTGAGCCTCCACAGGTGGTGGTCATTGTGCACCCTCACAATGCGGAGGTGTTCAGCATCTTCTAAACCTGAGAACACTGAAGCTCTATCATCCTACCTGGAAAACTGAAAAATAATTGAGCCTCCCTGGAAACCTGCAGAGTTAACACCTCACCTGCCCTTGAGAGAAATCAAAAGAGATACTTTTTCCATAGTTTATGTGCTAAGTTGAGTCTGATAGTAGGCAGTATGACTTAGATGTTTTCAAGGACAAATAACAAACCAGGAGATTAACAAATATGTACTTTGATAATAACAAGTGCCAATGTAGGGGGAAAAAGAGGGTGACGCGATTATAAACATCCCCTGAGAAACTCTACATTCTAGGTAACGTGTGATCACTTATGCCAGCAAACTAATCTCCACAACTATCCTAACCCCAGTCAGGAATGCTCTTCCCCTAGTTATTGGCTTATTTTGCTATAGGACTCCCCTCTTGCTCTTACACCAATGTCGTCTCCCAGTGAGGCCTTTCCTTGCTACCTTATCCGAAATCTCAATCCCCCTTCAATCCTTCCTATTCCTCCTCTGTAATTAATTTTTCTCCTTAACACTTATCGCTACCTCACATACTGTCTATTGCATCCATCTTGTTCACTAAATGTTTTAAAGACTCCTGGAGGCAGGGATTTTGTTCCTTCTGTATACTCCTATATCCTCAACCCTAGAGCCATGTCTGACACAGGATAAAAGCTATGTAAGTATTTGTTAGAAAAATGGACTAATACTTGAACGACTCACGGAAGAAATGGCACGTACTTCTCCTCATTTTGCCAGATAAGAAGTCAAGGCTAATACAGATTTAGTAATTTACCCAAGGTCACACAGTGAACTGAAATTTGAATATAGATTTAACCTGACTCCAAGGCTTCTGCTCTTTTCACTAACACATTCTTTCATTTATTCAAAATAAAGTCATTTGAGCATGAACTTAAACACCACACCAGGGGCTAAAAATAGAAGATAAACAGGTGACTAGGATACTATTTCCAATGCTCAGTTTGTACCCTAGCGAAGGAAACGGGATAATGAAGAAGAAATTTCAGTAAAGAGACAAGCATACTCTGGCCTGTAGAATGCTTCTTGAAAGGAGTGGAGGAATACTTCAACTAGATTTGGGGGGGCTATGGAAAATTGTTTAGGATATGTGATTTTTCAGTGAGACATGAATAATGGATAAGAGAAAAGAATAGCAGAAATGCTAAAGAAAAATTAAGATGGTTAACAGCAGGTGCAAGGTCAAGTGAAGGAGAAGTACAGCTAGTTCCCAGACTAGTATGACCCTGACCTTCATGACCAGTTTACGAGAGCTAGAGAGCAGAGTTCAGTTTAAAGTTCGGTTTAAAGTGGTATAACATGAAAAATGTCCAGTAATTAGGCTATGAGATAAGCAGAAGCCAAGCCATAAGCATTTTTTTTTTTTTTTTTTTTGCTAGAAGGAAACCATTTACTAGGACAGAGACAAAGATGAAAAAGAAAAAAGCAGATACCAAACCCTTTGGTTTATTTATGCCTTAGTAACTATTCCAACCTCATACATCTTGAAAAGAGGAAGTTAACCCCCAAATATTTTGAACTATCTTCCCTTAATTCTCCATTTTCTGGCTTAGGAGTTATTATTCTATTTCAGAGAGTGGATTCCTTACCAATGTCTCTGTTGAGAAATCTACTGTCTGCATGAGGTATATATTGCTGCCTAACAAAATTACCACAAAATTAGCGGCTTAAAACACACACACTTATTACCCCACAGGCGTTAGGAATTCAAAAATGATTTACCTGAGTCCTTGGCTTAGGGGCTTCTAAGGTTGCAATCAAGCTGTTGGCTGTGGCTGCTGTTTTATCTGAATCTCCACTGGGGAAGGATAGACTAATATTTCACACAGTTGTTGGCAGAATTCAGTTCCTTGCAAGGTGCTAGACAGAGGACTTCAATCTCTTTTTGACTGTAGATTGTAGGTAACCTCAGCTCCTGGTCATGTGGCAGTCTCTATATGGCTTGGAACAAGGAAGCTTGCTTTTTCAAAGACAGCAAGAGAGGAAAAAGTCTCCTTGCAGGAAAACCATTGCAATTTTTTGTAATATAATCACATACGTGTAATCATGTGCATCCTATCAAGTTTGCTGTATGTTTTTGCTTAGAAACAGGCCATAGGTCCAGCACACACTCAATGGGAAGAAAATAGACAAGGCATGGATACCAGGAGATAAGGGTTCTGGGAACCACCAAAGAGTTTTGTCTGCCACAAGAAGTCTCTCTGCTTAAACTCCAATGGGTTCATTTGCTGATCATTCCCCTTCACTGAAGTAAACACATGCATGACTCTATCTGTCTTGGTCAGCGTGGGCTGCCATAACAAATTACCATAGACTAGGTGTCTTAAACAACATCTATTTCTCACAGCCGTGGAAACCAGGAAGTCTAAGATCAAGGCGCTGGCACGTTGGCATATCTTGCTTCTTGTGAGGACCCTTCCTGCTTTGCAGATAGCCATCTTCTCAATTTATCCTCACATGGTGGAAAGAACAGATAGGAAGCAAGCTCTCGTCTTTTCCTGGAGGGACACAAACCCTCTTCACCAGGGCTCCACCCACATGACCTAATTACCTAATATCATTACACTGGGGATCAGGATTTCAATATAACAATTTGGGGGTATGAGGGAGTCACAACATGCAACCCATAACCCCTCGCATAATCTAGTTGCTGTTTAAAAAACTCAGTAGTAAAAATCTCTGGGCAGATCTTCACAATTCGCAATGCACCTTATCCCCACATAGAGCTGAATCTGACATGTCTGAACTATCTCTAGAGAGGAAGTTAGTCCCATTTCACAATTAATTAAAATCACCCATGCTCAGGGGATGCTGTAATTGCAACACCTGTTAATAAATGAGAACAGCTCTCATGATTTTTATGGCTCCTCCATTTGAAGCTTTTCTTCCTTGATAGTTATAATTTCTTTAGGCGAAAAAGAGCTTGGCAGATCTGGAGACCAACTGTTCTATGTATCGACGTTTAAAAAAAAAAATGCCTGGGAAAGGAGGTCAGAAGGCAGAGAAGGCAGCCAGATTTCCCCAATTTATGTGAAAAATTTACTCCACAAAGACCTCATAGGCGATTGTTTTGTAAAATGACATCCAAACAGTTGTAACTGCCAACAGCTGTTTTATTCTTGACATCAATTTCTGAAAACATCACCTGTGAAAAGTTCAACATTTAGCATTTCCTATCGTTTTATTGTTTCTTTGAGTATAGACCTAGTTCATGTGAAAAGTGCCATCTGAGGAAGAGTGCAAATACTAATGACCCCCAGATGAGGTAAAGGGGCGTGGGGGATCTTGGGAGTTAGAGAGTGGACATTGGAGTCAGAAGAACTTTGCACCACTTTGGGCAAACTGTGATTCCCAGAAAGGCAATTAACCTCTCTGGACCACTGTTTCTGATGTGTAACATGAGAGAAATAGATGCTCCTATCTAGTCCTTTGATAGTTTAAGAGGAGAAATAAGGCAATAGTTAAAAGTAGAGTTTTTACTACATTCCCTAGATATAATTCTTTATAACTGTCTCGGAGGAAAAAAAAAAAAAAGGAGAATCAAAGAAATAAAAAAGGAAGAATTGAATGTTTCCAGAATTGAGCCTGATTATACAGCTTGACACTGTGTTCATTTTTTCAATTTGATGTGGTAATACATATAGAAAGTAAGTTGGTCTAATTTTGCAAATCTCAAACTATATGGTCCATATGAACCACCTGGGTGTTTCCTTGGAAGGAGAGTACTGGATTCCATTTCCAGATGTTCTCATTAGGAGGTCATGAGAGGGTCTCAGTGATCTGCATTTTTAGTTAATACGGTCTGGTGCAGTTCCTCTTTATGCCTCATTTGCAATAACCTTATCTAAAATTACAAGAATTCTGATCATTACTATTACCTCCTTGATTTCTTTCCCAGCCAAGTATGCTCCAATAGGGCCCTTGTACAGACCGATCTCCTTTCTCCCAGCTCATTTAGATGACCTTTCAGGCTTCACTTTAATGCCACTTTCTCCCACAAAGTCCTCTCTACGCATTTAATTAGGTCCCTCTTCGCATTTTATACCACAATGCACTTTTCCTTCACAGCAATTACCATAATGATAGTTAATTAATATCTGTGTAATTATTTATGTACTATCTTTCTCCTCAACAGGACATAAGATTCCTGAGGCTAGACACTGTTATTTGGTTCACTAAAGCCCCAAAAGTGGCTTGAATATAGTAGATGCACCTTAAATATTTGTTGAAGGTATGAAGAAAAGGAGAAAGGGAGGAGACAGCATAACCAACCAACAATTCATGTCTTTGGGAGTCTGAAAGGAAGAAGCCTAGGGGAGAAAAATAGCCAAATTTTTGAAACTAATGTCCTGGGGCCAAACCTATAGAAATACAGCACAGAACAATCTTTGCAGAGAATGAAAGCACCTTCTCTGGCCTTTCAAAGCTTCCACTGAAACCAGTTTTGCAAACTGAATAAATTCCATAACAATTCTTTGAAGTAATTTTCATACTATAAGGATAAAAGTACATTCAGACAGCTTTAAATTATTATATTTTTGTTAATAGCAATTATTATTATTTTTAAAGATTTTATTTATTTATTTATTTGACAAGGATCACAAGTAGGCAGAGAGGCAGGCAGAGAGAGAGGGGGGAAGCAGGCTCCCTGCTGAGCAGAGAGCTGACATGGGGCTCTATCCCAGGACCCTGAGATCATGACCAGAGCCAAAGGCAGTGGCCTAACCCACTGAGCCACGGTGCCCCAGCAATTATTATTATTATTATTATTATTATTATTATTATTTATGAGTCACAAAGCACACAAAAATGTTTGAGTATTAACATAAATTGAAATGGAAAACAAGAGGTGCCTGACTGGCTCAGTCAGTAGAATGTGTGACTCTGAATCTTTGGGTTGTGAGTTGAAGCCCCATATTTGGCATGGAGCCTACTTGGAAAAAAAAAAAATTTGACAAACAAGCCCCAAAGAAAAAGGGAGAAAGTATTCAGTATTGATCTATGTAAAATCTATTTCCAATGGCTTGGCATTTGCAGCCATGTACAGTAGAAGATTTATCACCTGACAAGATTAGTTCCAATAGTTGGTAAGTTTTAGAAAAATAAGTTGAAGACAAGAATCACAAAAAATATGTACATACCTCAAATATTTTTTAGCCTAAAACAGAAAAAAAATGTATATTCTTATATAATTTGTTGATGTACGGCCAAGGCTTCTTCCTTAAATGAATTCGCTAGTAGAGATTTGTATAACCTTTCTTTCCAAAATATCCCCACTATTATTATAGTATCTTCTGCAATTTCCAGCTTGAGTCTCTTACGGTGAAGCTAAAATTTTAAAACACTTATAAACAAATTTCAGTACAAAGTGTTTATAGACTTCTATGACTTGTTTTCTCAATCTTTAATACTCACCTTTTCCATAACTATTCTGATAGCAATTTTGGTTTAGTGGCTTACCCTTACGAAGTCAAACGCTTGGCTCAGTTTGCATAAAAACCATAGTTCTTTTTCTTACTGTATCTATATTTAACTAGAGTAAGTACTATATCCATTACAATGGTACATGCAACACATGTGGGTGATAGACTCAAGGGACTGTGGGTAAGCACACAACCCAAGTGGTGAAACCAAAATTGTCTGGGCTGACTCCACTGGGAGTCATCAAATGTTCATTGATCTGGTGATGAATTATATTGAAGCCAGCTAAAGAAGTCTCTATCTTGTGTAGTTTAAACCTCAGTGGCTTAAGCAGTTGCTAAAGTATTAATAATGAGAATTTTCATAAATACAAGATAGTTCTCTCATCTTTACCAAATAATGATAGTCTGAAGTAAAAAACCACTGAACCTTCTCTAAGTTGCATCCTGGGCTTTTTGTTTTGATCAAAACCCAGTCGCCTAACATTTATCAATTCAAAAATGACAGTATTGACAAAAGTAGAGGCACCCTAGAGAGTAGAGCCATTTTGGGTAGGAAGTAGTAAGGTTCTGAATTAGATACACATGGATTAATAGTTCTGCTAACCACTAAGAAACTAAGCACACATATCGACTACCTCCTGAATTTCTACTGGACAGATGATATTCATACGACAGTAAACAAGACCTAGTTGGCCAAAAGGTACCATACTTTCTAAGGCATCTTGGGCAATTTTCTCAATTCTTTTAAGCCTCTATTGTTGTATCCATGAAATGATCGAAATGTGACAATTATTTTTATAATGGCTAATGGGTTGTTTCAAAAATTTACTTTTAATCCCATGAAATTCCTTTGTTTGAACCAAGAAACAACAAAAGATTTGCTTTGCAAATGCTAATACATTTTTGGCCCTTAAGCCAAACAGACAAACAAAAACTCTGCAGTCAGTAATAAAATCAAAATAATATTGGCGTTGGGATAATGAAAATGTTCTGGAACAGACCATAGTGATGGCTGCAAAGCAATGGAAATTTACTAAATGCAACTGAATTGTATACTTTGAAATGATTAAAATAGTAAGCTTCAGGTTATGTATATTAATGAAATATACATGACATGAAGAGATGACAATGATACAGGGACAATACTTGCTGGGTTTCTATCATGAGTTTAAGTCTTAAATGATTACAACTGAGGTATCAGGTAGAATGGAATCAGAGTTTAATGTTAAAGTTAAGTTTTAGAAAACTAACAGCAATTATATTTTTGGACATCTGGGGATGGGTAATCTATAAGTGGCATTTCCTTCCTCTTTTTTTTTTTAATATTTTATTTATTTATTTGACAGACAGAGATTACAAGTAGGCAGAGAGGCAGGCAACGAGAGAGAGAAGGAAGCAGGCTCCCCGTGGAGCAGAGAGCCTGATGCGGGGCTGGATCCCAGGGCCCTGGGATCATGACCTGAGCCGAAGGCAGAGGCTTTAACCCACTGAGCCACCCAGGCACCCCATTTCCTTCCCTTTATAATCACTAATGGACTGTGGACAATCGGCAAGTCATTTAACTACTTCGAGTTTCATACTCACTTTACCAGTACTTATTACAGCAGGGGTGTAAACTAGATGACCTTTAATCTACATTCTAGCTTTTTTCATATTCTCTTCTTCATATGACAAATTCTAGAAAAAAGAAAATTCCCCCTCTCCCACCCCTCAGGTCAATTCCTTGGCCTTGTCTGAATTGCTCTACATCCTGGGGCCCTCATCCCCACAGACTACATACACCACATAGGCTCTCTTACCTCATGTCTTCTAAGAGAGCAGACTCTGGGAGGCTCTGGTAGGAGATGAAATGATCCGAGGAGAAAACAGAATACCTCTTGTCCATCCCCACCCTACTCTGACTGGTGTTCCTCCTTATCTGTATCTCCCCTAGGGCAGCCTCTCCTCCATGGTTCCAGCTAGCACTGGCTTTCAGGAACATTCTTTTCCCTTGGTCCCTTCAGACTTAATGGTGGCTATGGTTTACTGTTGGAGCTTGTCACCTAGTATCTCCCATCCTATGCTTGTTTATTTAACTCTGTCCACACCTCTCCTATATTAAATTCTCTTCATTTGCCCCATGTGTTTCTTGACAGAATGCTGACAAAGAGCATAAGTATATTAAAATGTACATTCATGGAAAAATTTAGAAGTCACTGACAATATCCAATGGAATGATTATGATGCTAATGTATACCCATATGGTGCGTTGTCCTCCCAATAACAGAAAATTCTTTTACCTTGGTGACACGGCCATTCATTTTTCTGACCATACTGAAAAAGGCAAGGGGTAGATATCAATGACCCTTTCGTCATTCTAAACTAGGCCACCACTTCCATATTTAATACTTAGAACCTTTCCTCTGGCTTGAGCTGGGAGCCTGTATTCATGGTTATTTTGCAGTTTCAGCTGTCTTTTCTCTTAAGAGTAAATACAAAAGCAACAACAACAATATATAACTAAACCCAAAATACATAATCTTTTAATCCATAGACCTGGGGTAGGAAATTATTCTGCATCATGTTGTGAACTGTGTCCATTAAATGGTTATCTCCAAACACTGCTGATATACACCACTACTTAAAACTGAAACCTTTCACACACAGTAGTAGTTAAATTGAGTTATTCTGAAAATAGCATGTATAAATATTTTTAAAAGATTAAAGTTCTGGGGCACATGGGTGGCACAGTCGGGTAAGCATCCAACCCTTGGTGTCAGCTCAGACCATGTTCCCTGCACAGAGCTCCTCGCTTAGTGTCTGCCTGAGATTCTCTCTCACTCTCCCTCTGCCCCTCCCACTAATGCATGCTCTTTTGCTCTCTCTAAAATAAATCAACAAATCTAAAAAAAAACAAAGAGATTAAAGTTCTCATTTTTTGCCCCAAAATGGCTATCAATTATTTAAAAAATGAGATCATGTAATGTAATAGTTTCCTATGGCTGCCATAGCAAATTACTACAGCCTAGGTGGTTGAAATCAATAGATGTTTATTCTCCAATGGATGGAGGCACTAAAGTCCAAAATCAAGGTGATACCAGAGTTGATTCCTTCTGGAGCTTCTGAAGGAGAGAAACTGTTCTGTGCCTCTCTCCTAGCCCTGGTGGCTGCCAGCAATCGCTGCTGTACCATGGCTTGTAGCCACAGAAGCCCAGTCCCTGCTTCTACTCCACATGGCTCTCCCCCATTTGTGGCTCAGTGTCTCAGTTCTCACTCTCTTTCCTCATAAAGACACCAGCAATTCTATTTGGGACTAACCCTAAAGCCAGGATGATCTGATCTCAAGATCCTTAATTCATCTACAAAGACCCTGTTTTCAAATAAGGTTATATTCACAGATAACAAGGGTTAGGGCTTGGATATATCATTGTGGAGGGACACCATTCAACCCACTATGTACATTTATATTGTAGGTGGTTGTAAGTTGTAGCTTCTTTAGTACTCATACTGTTATAAAGAATTGAGCCTATGAAATAATAACAGGGTTTGATTATGCTAGGAGATTATTTTCTGAGAATTCTAAAAGCTTTCTTAGTGGAACAGATTTTTGCCTCAATGCATGAACATCTGCTTGCATCTCATAAAATAATTTGTACTCTTACAAATAGAAAATAATCATGAACTCAGACAGGTGGGCCTTTGTGCAGGAAAAGATTCAGAGCTCCCTAAATTTATCCTTAAGACCCTAGTGATATTTTTTTTTAAAGATTTTATTTATTTATTTGACAGAGAGAGATCACAAGCAGGCAGAGAGGCAGTCAGAGAGAGAGGAGGAAGCAGGCTCCCTGCTGAGCAGAGAGCCCAATGCGGGGCTCGATCCCAGGACCCTGAGATCATGACCTGAGCTGAAGGCAGCGGCTTAACCCACTGAGCCACCCAGGCACCCCAAGACCCTAGTGATATTGAAGGATATTACAGTCTGTTGTTAGATTGACATATTGTCTTATAACAACACTGCATGTGCCAGTTATGGGTTTTAAGGTCATTCATTCTTATATGTTTTCTTTCCTTTGTGTTTCCAGGTTATCAATCTTCTGGATTCAAGAGCCATTTATTTCTATTAGAGCACACAACTCAATTTCTCTTGACCTCGTAGCTGTATCCCAAATTCTCCAATCTGTATCTCACTTAATGAGTTCATCAGTGACTATCCCTAACACCTTCCTCTTCTTTATGTCTCTCAGTGACAATTTTTTTTAAATGAATATTCACTCTCTTCGCTCATGAAGGCAAGAAGGTGATGGAGATTGAGACTGACAAATATTTATATGTATTAGAAGCACACAGTTCATATTTAGGGGGAAAATGTTTGAATGAAGAAAATAAATGAATAAAATAAAATAAAATAAAATAAAATTTAATGTAATGAATTATTTACTGTGTGCCTGGCATATGAGGTATTTGTGGAAAATGCAATTTATTATCTGTGGAAAATAAAATGCACACTGATCTAAAAGTCAGAAGTAAGGTTTAATATTAATTCATCATTATTTATCACAGTGACCTTGAGAAAATCACTATATCTCAATGGATCACAAGTTTTCTTAATTGTAAAATGATGGGTTTATATTAGGTCATTTCTAGAGCCCCTTTTAGGCTTTACTAGTTTATAGTCAGATATTAATATCTACATTAGAAATAGAACACACAGAAAATATCCATCTGAGACTTCTGCCTCAATCTGGAAATGATGTTTTGTTGCTTATGAATTTCATAGTGTTATTCTATCCTCATTGATATTTCAACTCACCTGAGCCTAGTTTACCCCTTTAAAACACTGTATTACTGGAGGAATTGGATTTGACTCTATTGTCATCAAAGGATAAATTCAAGCTCCCCTGGAATGTATTGTGCAAAATACGTGGCAATGGAGAAAAGTTGTTTCAACTTCTCTCATATTGTCCCATATTATGAACATTAGATGCCCTTCATATATAAAAGATGACACTCGATGTGTTTGTGCATATTTGTGCAGATTCTCCCCCACTTAATTGAGCTGTAATTTACATATAAAGTAAAATTTGTTTGTTTTAGAATTTGCTATAATTCCTCATTACACATTTGAATTGATCCAAGAAGCCATCTTTAAGATTTGATTGTAATAAGCAATCGAGGACTAAAATGATGGCATAGGAAGTGATCAAGAGTAGAAACAAAATTACAAATACACTACCCTTCCAAACCAAAGCCACAACTCTCCCTCCTGATCTTCCCTGAATGGCTATCTGGTATCAGGACATCTTTGAGCAGTTAGAAATGCACTTGGGGGATACCCAAGTTTTGTAGCAACATGGACGGGACTAGAAGAGATTATGCTGAGTGAAATAAGTCAAGCAGAGAGAGTCAATTATCATATGGTTTCACTTATTTGTGGAGCATAACAAATAGCATGGAGGACAAGGGGAGATGGAGAGGAGAAGGGAGTTGAGGGAAATTGGAAGGGGAGGTGAACCATGAGAGACTATGGACTCTGAAAAACGATCTGAGAATTTTGAAGGGGTGGGGGGTGGGAGGTTGGGGGCACCAGGTGGTGGGTATTGTAGAGGGCACGGATTGCATGGAGCACTGGGTGTGGTGCAAAAATAATGAATACTGTTATGCTGAAAAAATAAAAAATTTAAAAAAAATAGTAAGCACTTAGCATCTAGGTAATTAAATTAACATTTAATTTAACAAAACATTTTTGTGTGCAGTGCTCTCCCAGGTTCTATAAGGTGTATAAACATGGTTTATTCTTGACCTCCCAGGATTTCTAATATAGCCAAACTTGAATAGAAGATTAATTACATGGAGGCAATAATCAAACAAATGTCATATAAAAAAGAGGAACAAAGTTTCGAGCTCCTTAAAGAAAGAAGAGATGGGATATTGAGAAGATATTGGGAAAAAAAATGGGAAAGGCGACAGATATTCTGAGCCTTGAAAAATGAGTAGATTTCAACAGATAGCAGTGAGCAGAGGTCTAACCTTGACGTGACTGAGGTATGATAGATGGAATGTGTATTGAAAAATAAAACTAAATAGAGACTGGGATGAGCAAATAGATGACCTTGAATGACATGCTAAGCATGAGAAGATTACTTCCGGTCCATTTCGGAAATTAAGTTGAAATGGAGGCCAGAAGACTAATGGTTCACTGTATTTGGGGAAAAAAAAAAAAAAAGAAAAAGAGAGAGAGAATAAATTCTAGAAGAAAATACCGTGAACGTAAAATCAGCAAGAACCAAAATTTGCAGTTATACGCCTTGACATACACATTTGCATAATACTTTGTACTCTGTTATTCTATTACTTCAAATAATGTTTTTCATCACTAAGTGCTTAATAGCACTCATTAGGATTAATAAGTCAGACAAAAATGATATGCAAATCATAAGATTTCAGGTGCACCGAATAAATATAATTTTCCCTGCTGTGTAAGTGTTCTTGATACTTTCTGCATCTTTTGTATTCAGAAGAAGCTTATAATTTTTTATCATTGTTATTTAGTTTTTCTGTCATCTGGTATTTTCCTAAGATGACAATCTGTCATTTCTCAAGGCATCTGTGTCTGAGAGGTCAGGAATTGGGGGAGTCTTAGTAGTGATACACTTTTTTTTTTCCCCATTGTAACTTATGTTCTACATCTTGGGTCATCATCTAGGACATCAATAGTATCACTACAGCTATAATTTCTTATTTTCTCTTGACAGTGTTCCCGGGGTTGATAAATGGTCCCACCTTGGTGTGGAAGGAAAGTATTTATTTTGAAGCTATATGTAAGTTTATGAAATCATCACTGACTGGCTACAATAACTGAAATAGGAAGTAAGGGTTGCTACCTCAACAAATTTGAGACCAATACTTCTAAGATTCCTGTCTCAGACTCCATCTTATTCTTTTGTAATCCTTTTTTGTTGCTACTTAGCCTAGCTTTAAACCTGGGAATTTCTTGCTGTTGATATACTCAAAACAACTCACATAGAATCGTTATTCCCAGACATAAGGCTTACCCTTCTTCCCTTTTACCCTTTTTCAAGGTTTTGTTTGATAGAACTCCCACCCAAAAAAATGGCACCTAAACTGGGACAGGTTACTAATACCACAACAATTGCCTATTAAGTTTAAAAATGCATGTTCTGGTAAAAATCCATTTACAAAACACAGATTAGGGTTAAGTCTAAAGTAGGGTATCTTATTTCCTTACCTTAAAATTGAAAACAACCTACAGTTCAAGACTGACCTGACTTAACCATTTAGTTATAGGCAGAGGAGCTTATAGACAGTCAGGGTATAATAAGTTTCCTCTGTGGGGGAGTCCTATCTGTCTCCTTAATACAAAGAAACAGAAGTTTAGGAGATTTCAAAAGGGAGAGAACAGAACTGGTGTACCAGAGTATAGAACAAAGAGATAGAAGCTGGGGTCTTGCTTACAGAAAACCATAAACCTATACCTTGTAAAATAAGATCCTATATTTTTCGTATTCAAACCAACAAGACTGGTTACTTCCCCAGGGAGCAAGGGTAGAAGAGGCAACAGCTCCCTCTAAAGACACTTTTCCCATATAAAGAGAAAGTGAAAGTCTCATCTTTTCTCGGTTATTTTTTTAAATTAACACCTAATGTATTAATTGTTTCAGGGGCACATGTCTGTGACTCGTCAGTCTTAATAGAATACACAGTGCTCATTACAGCACATATCCTCCCCAAGGTTCATCACCCATTTATCCCATCCCCTACCCACCCTCCCCTCCAGCAACCTCCAGTTTGTTTCCTAAGATTAAGAGTCTCTTATGGTTTGTCTCCCTTGCTGGTTTCACCTTGTTTCATTTTTTCCTCTCATCTTTTCTCAGTTAAAACATGATGAATATGTGTTCATTCTTATACAACTAAAAGTTGATAAACTAAAATTTAAGTTTCAAAATTAAATAAAAGGAGGTACAACTCAATTGGTAATATATTTGGACACATGGTGTTGGAAAATCATTTTGCATAAATCTCTCATGTTTCTACCTACCTAGGTATTAAAAGCCAACTTGTTCCAGATTATCTTCTCAACTATGATTGCATAAGCAGACAACTTTGGAAAGATAGACTGTGATCTCCTCTGGAGCAGATGAACTTAAATTCTAGAAGAGTAAAGATAGAAATGTCTGCCTCTCCTGGAGACATTCCAAGACTATAAAGATGGAAACATCTCCCTTTGTTCTACAGAGTAGATTTGCTTGTATTCAGGCAATAAAGATAATCTCTCTCTCTCCCAGCAATTCACCAGCAGTGCCTATTATAAGAATGGGGTTTTCTAATATCTGTGTTCTCTATAATGTTTCCCCGTTGCATGTTCAGGTAAGATCTTGCTTTCATTGCATTGCCCTATGGGAACTGGGGCTTGAGGAACAAGTGCCAAGATGATACTCCAGTTAGTGCTACTGAAACAGCTAATAGCCTGTCCTTCATCTCTGACCCAGACGCCTCATGTCTTTCTGCCGGCAACTATAAACCCATGACAGGTCAAGTGGGTTAGCTTTGAAGTAGTGTAAACTCAGACTCTTCAGAGAGTCTATTCTGGCGTGACAATTTATTTTTATTTTTATTTTTATTTTATTTATTTGAAACAGAGAGAGAGATCACAAGTAGGCAGAGAGACAGACGGGGGGGGGGGAAGCAGGCTCCCCACTGAGCAGAGAGCCCGATGTGGGGCTCAATCCCAGGACCCTGAGATCATGACCTGAGCCGAAGGCAGAGGCTTTAACCCACTGAGTCACCGAGGCACCCCCCTGGCGTGACAATTTAATAGATTTTTCTTTAACAATTTGGGGGGTGAGGGGAGACATTATTTTGAAAATAAAAAAAGTAAAGCTAATGTTTATTGAAGGCATGTACATTAAAGTATTTATCTTCACAATGATTTCCACATTATGTCTGTGAAGATAGGGAATCTCTTATTCTCTGTATTTTCTCCAGTGTCTGGTACAAAGTCTTGAACAAAACCGATGTTCCAGAAGTATTTGTTACATGAAGAAAACAAATGAGTAAATATAGTGATTATGTTTTTTTTTACAAATGGTAGACTGCTGTTCAGAGAGGAGAAACAATTTTCCTTGAACCTCACAGCTAATAATAAGGAGCCTTGAAACTGATGTTCTGATCTCTCTACGTAGACAGCCCCTGTTGTCTGCACAGATTTTAATGATGTATCTATCAGCTAATCCTGACATCCACACATCTCATGGAAATTCCTTTACCATCTTTACCACTAAACTGCATCAAACAGCTATATACTGGGCTATAATGTAAACAAATAACAAAATATAAAATGGATTAAAGTTATTTTCACTATAAAACTGTGTTCTTTATAGCTGACATGCAGAAATCATAGTCACTTTCACACTTATACCTTGAAACTGTTTGTACTTAATATACTAATGACATATAAATATTTTAGGTAACATGCCCCTACATTATATTATTCAGCGAACTAGGAATTTCCCTCTGGTATTCATTGATACAGTACTGAGTTCTTTTTTAGAAAGACTCAGAGCTTATATGCAGCATTATTTAAATAACCCCCAAATCATATCCAAATATGAAATGCATCCAAAAATTTTTCATGAAAAGAGGGTTACACTAATCAGATGTAGTCATCATTTCATGATAAAAGACTAGAAATTTACATTGTTTAAGTTGGAAGAAAGAAGTTAAAGCAGGCTGTCCGTGACCCATTCCTCTCCCAATTGCAGGGGACTCTCTGGAGACAGAAACAAGGTAGACAGTATAGAAAAATCCCCTTGTGAATATTGTAATAACGGGACTACCTAGTAAATAGAGTAAGGATAGTCAATGGAGGGAGAATAGTTCTCCATGGAATGCTGTTAGCAGAGTGTCACTGCTGTAGCATTGCTTATGGTAAACACACCTGGAAACTGAGGAAAAATGGGTCTTGGCTCCCTGGAGACGGACCATAAGATACACAGTCAGAGCTTATCTTAATAACCTAAAGCCCTCCCCACTGTGTGAGGCCAATGTCTGAAGCTAATAAAGACTGAAAGGCTCATAAGGCCACATCCATTTGTTTTCTTCACTTCTAGTTAGAGTAATAAGAAGTGAATGATGGATATATCGTTTAGCAAAATGCAATGTGTGGCTAGATGTTTTCTTTCCTAGAACTTGCAGAAAGTACTGCTAAGTATCAACCACCCAGTGAGTCTAACCAGTACTAAGGTTCTATCCTTCAACTGTACTAATTTGCACAGTGCCCTGCATGTTCTACTGTTCTACAGGCTGTTTGCCTGTGTCCTTTTTTTCTTTTTTCTCTTCATCCAGAAGCATCTCTGGAGCACTTCTATACCCTACTGACTCTCGTGACCTTCTATTTACGGAGATCAACCACGCCATTACAGACGGGCAGGGTGCTTGGCGTCAAGAAGAGTTCTTTGTAAACCAGCATCACATCTTTACAACACCTGTGCGCTCCCTTTTTTCTTCACATAGTTTTTAGGTACTAGTTCAGGCCTCTTCCTCTCAAAATTAAGCATAGTATTCCTCCCTGTTGGGAAGATGAAAGTAATGTAACGGTACAATGAAATCATGTTTGTCAACAAGTGTGGGTTGCTTTTGTGACCACTGAAAACTAAGAAACATAAATTGTTTCTTGTGTGAAGGTAGTGAAAGTTTTCCCTTTCTCTACCATGTACCTAGAAGAATGCAATGCCTGGTTCATTTTCTATATTTATATATCTATAAATAGATAAATCTATTGATCTGATGTTTACAAGAGCACAATAGATTTTTTTAAAAATAGTGATGATATACCCCTTGCAATATGTTAAAAATATTAATAGGAATTAATATTGCAGAAGTTTCACCGTCATATTCATGTGCCTTATATTTCTTATGTATATAGTGGTTTGGAGTATATTTCTAAACCACTGGGGGGAAACACTGTGCTTATTAAGTGTCTGTATCAGTTCAAATGAAATGGGAGATTTATTTTTATCTGCACGTCACTTTTATATATTCATTTACTGTGGTTTCATCCCATATGCATACCCAGGGAGACACTGTAAATATAAGAAGCTATGTGGTATTAAGTCCCCTTAATGAAGTAAATAAATAGAAAATTAAGCATTTGTAAATAAATGGCTACAATTTGACAAGGCACATAAATTGCAATACCCAGGTTCAGGAAGAACAGGTCTGACTAAGTTTAAGTGTCACAAAATAAGGAGGCCATTGCCTTGCAAAATCCCCTACGAGAAATCCAAGTGCTACAATTATGTCTGAACCCTAAATTACTTAAGAATTATTTAGAGGCTCTGCCATACTAAGTGTGATGGGATAATACTCTCATTAAGTTCTATGAGTTCTCTAATTACCACGAGTAAGTCAGAATCATTTTAGAAACCCAAACTCGTTGGTTGGATAATTCATTTCCAAGAGCTCACTGTGGCATAATCCTGCTGCAGTCATCTGTATCCTAAAGCAAGTTGATTCCCAGGTTTATTACTGAAACACCATGGCAGTGTCAGTACATGTGCCAGAGTGATTTCCCCGTGGTCACACATTTATTTAGCCACACAAATGGCTGCGCTTATGGTAGGTAGCGATTGTCAGTTGCAGGACACAACATCATCTGAAGCATCTTTTCTCTGGTTGCCACTGAGAGGGAGTCGGAATCTGAAAGGACTGGAGTGATTTAACTTAAGGAACAGCCTTTTGTTCCTTAAAAAGTTTCTTGTGATTTCCGTTATACCCTGACCCCAGATATTCCCCTGAATAGTGTTAAGTCCCTATTGCTACCCACTCGAGGTAGTGCTTAGCAGCACTGAATAATGAAAACAGATAGAAGAATAGGGTTCTGCAAAAGGCTCACCTCACTCTGACTACTGATACAAGAAAAAAGTTGGCCTTCACACCTCACCATTCTTCCCTGTCCCCAGAGTACAAAGCACCTTCCATATATGTCACATGTTTCCCTCTAGACGACAGCTTTCTGAATTAGCTGAAAGCTCTCAGTTATACTAATGGCATGAGCTGCTTACTACCTTGCTGGTGATTTCTTTATTCCCCATCACCATCTCCAGCTTGTGGTATTTTTGCTTCCAAAAAAAGGAAAGAAACTTGAGGAAGATGTTGTACACTGGCTCATACGATGCCCTAAAACAACTCTCTTTTGGTTTGAATACTTAGGATACGAAGTTGAGAAAGCTTATCTTGCAGCTAGACTGCGGTGGCTATGTGATATAATTCTGTCCAAGAAACATACGCAGAAATACGCTAACATAGCCCTATTTCTGCCTCTTTCCTTCTCCCGGAATCTCAGACATAGTCACTGCAGGAGACGTTTTGTGACCATGCAGGAAAGGGAAATAGAAATCTGGAGTCCTAGACCAGTAGCAGCAGATCCCTGCCTTCAGATTTCTTGCTCTTTGAAAAAAATGTCCCTATTTACAAAGGAATGTAAATTTATCTGTTACTCTTTTTTTAAAAGATATTTTATTTATTTATTTGAGAGAGAATGAGTGAGAGAGAGCATGAGAGAGGAGAAGGTCAGAGGGAGGAGAAGCGGACTCCCCAAGGAGCTGGGAGCCCGATGCGGGACTCGATCCTGGAAGTCCAGGATCATGACCTGAGCCGAAGGCAGTCGCTCAACCAACTGAGCCACCCAGGCGCCCTGTTACTTTTAATTAAAGTTTTGTTAAATAAAAGAAAATTCTTCTTAGACAAGGAAACTTTTAAAGTTGGTGGTAAGCTCTCTGACTTTTCAAAAAATAGTTATGCTTTAGCCTCTTTTTATGAGGTCTGTATGAGGAAATGAGGGTCCTTTATATCATAAATGGGAGGAAATTATGTTTCTCGGATGCACCCCTATGCCACAGCAATGATGTCACTCTTACCTAACTGACAGAGGAGCAGCAAACAGCTTGTCCTTTGCACTCACCACTACATCACATCGGTGTGGCTGTGATAAATGATTCTAACGGCGTAATGTAGTAACACCATTATATATCAAGTTAACGCGAACAACATTTATATGTTCTTTAAGGGAGAAAAGGCTTCTGCTTATATAAAATATGTAGAAAAACCCTCTTTCTCTTGACCAGTAAATTATTTTTCTATTTGTATTTTGGTTGCTGTGGTTGATTTCATATATTCAGTTTAAACCCACACACAAATTCTTAGAAAATTTCTTTCCAAGAAGAAAGCATATTTTGGTTTTCTCTCTAGCCCCTCAATCTTGAATGCTTTATTTCCTGGGCTTTTGTGTCCCCAGACTTCTGGTCGTAGTTTCTCATGATTCCCATTCTTCCTTCTCTGATCCCTGCACAGGGCCCCCTTCTCGTGGGATGCTCTTCAGAACATCACCCTTGGCTCTCTTTTCTTACCATGTGGCATGTTCTTCTAGAGTTACTGTGTTCCGTTCCATGGCTCTAATTACATAAAGGTGGCCACAAAGATCATGTCTCCGAGCCAGAGCTCTCTCGTGAGATCAATAGGTACAATAATAAGCGGGTCCACTTGCTTTGTGTAGGAGGAAAGGCGTTTGCTGATTTCTGTGGGATAATTACTCCATCTATAGCCAATTTCAAGCTACCAATAGTTTAATAACTAGCTCACAAAGTTTCTGAATATCAGCAATTGGCTTTTTGTGACTCATACAAATGGTTCCAGTGGACCAAAGACACTACTAGGCGTCATCCTTTTATTGTTGTAAAATTTCAATCAATACGCCCAAACTAACTCCCACGATCCTCTCCTCTCCCAGCTTTCTCCTTCTCAAGGATTAATATTACCACTCATTTACTTGCTTAACTCAGAGCTGTGGAAGTCATCCTTGCTTTCTTCTTCAGCATCATCCTCCACATCTGATCAGTAACTAGATCTCCTATAATTTAGTGGTCTTTAATATCTTTCAAAATACCCCAGTGACATCGGCTAAATCTAAGTCATCCTTATCTCTCACCTGGATCACCACAATACTGTTCTAATTTGTGTCTCTCTTCCGGCCCAGTGGACTCTGCCTGCAATGGCCAGAGGGATCTTTCTATGATTCAGACCTAATCAAGTCATATTCTTAGGTCGAGCTCCTCGTTGGTCATTCACTGAGACCTTTATCGGTCGTGTGACGCAAACTGGATAACGTTTCAAATCCTTCTGGAGACGTAGAAGGTCCTCATGGGCTGATACCTACTAATCCCCCCAGCATCATTTCTTATCCCACAGATGACAACTAAGAGCACATAGTCAGATGAAATTAATTACGCCCCTTCTTTTGATTCTAAGCCTTTGTGCATGCTCTTTTCTCTTACAAAACTAACATATTTTTAGTTTTTTAAAGCTATATTTATTTATATGAGAGAGAAAGAAAGAGAGACAGAGAGAGAGTGTGCGTGTGCATATGTGTCCAACTGCAAGCAGGGGAAGGGCAGAGGGAAAGGGAGAGAGACAGACTCCCCACTGAGCAGGGAATCTGAAAACAGGACTCCATCTCATGACCCTGAGATCATGACCTGAGCTGAAATTAAGAGTCAGACACTTAACTGACTGAGCCACCCAGGAACCCCCCCAAAACTAGTATTTTTGATTAAAAAGCATATGTTTTAATATATATGATATTAATATGTATTATATTATATTTAAAAATATATATGTATATATATTTTAAGTATTTAACATAATATGTACGAGACCTTATTTTAATTTCCTTATTAATAGTCTTGTTTAATCCTTATAACCACCACTCTAGTAGTTAGCTTTTGTTTTTATTTTGTTTTTTTAAATTTAGGGACAGAGAGGTCAACCAACTTTTCTATGATTGCACAGCTAATCAGTGTGGGTACTATACTATATTCTTTTTCAATGTCCCACCCCCTCCACTCTTCATCAAACTTACAAATTCTGCTTAGTTTCCTGTCCTTTAGGAAGCTGGACATATTTATATATATTCCAATAGCACACCAAATTAATCCTTAACCTGGGCATACTTCTGTGGAATTACATATCTACTTGTCCTTGACCCCTAAAAAAAATGTCATCCTTCCAGAGGCAGAGCTATCTTGCTCACTACCTTATCTGAAACACTTAGTGTACTCCGTACATAACAATCATAAATTCATATTTGTTGAATGAAAAGTGAGACAATGCCACATGAGACCAGTAAGACTCAACGATTTACAGACTCATATTACCTACTGAGTTGGAAATGGGAACCAAATAACAGAGTAGAAACTCTCCAAAGCTACCTCTCACTGCTTTCGACTGACACATTTAATGTGGGATTATAATCCAAAAAATGAGCTGAAGGAAAATATAAATTGCAAAATCATAGATTATAGACTGTTAAAGAAATTTACAGATCTTTCAGTCCATTCTTCTGGCTGTAGAGATAAGGAAACCAAAGTTCACACAAATAATAAGATCCATCCAATGCTTTCATTTATTCAACCTCCTCATGAGATTAAACTAGGGAATGCAAGAGGTGCTTTTGTTCTCAAAAAGAATAAAGACGTGAATAAGGACTGAGAAATAGAGAGTGAAAAACTGGATGTGGACATCTAAACACTAAATCATCAGTTATTTGATATAATTGCTACTTTGTTATGAACATTAACTATACACATAAGAATTGATCCAAAACCACAGTACAAAGGACGTAAAAGGAAAGATGTATTAATTAAATTTATCTTGGGTTCTTTTTTTTTTACTTTTACATTAACAGAAACACACTGTAAATGATATCTTAGTAAGATCAACTTCACTTCCCAGTACTTCTGCCATAAACTGAGGATGTTACCACTATTCCCAAAGGGTTTTTATAACAATCTTCTTCCATAAAACTTTTAGCTGTGCCTATCACTTAACAGATACTCACATAAAATAACAAAAATTTGATGAATAACAAAGATATTGCTAACTTTGAATCCTCTTTAACTTTTGTTTTAACAGTAAAGTGTTTGTATATTTTGTTGTTTTGTTTTGTTGCTTTTAACTCTAAATACAGCTTTATTATTGTAGTCAAAGAGTCGGGAATTACTCACATACCTCCACTTCCACCTTCCCTGAAATCACTATTCACAATGGGCAGTGTGACATGAACAATACAGCTGTCCCAAACAAATATTGCTAGAAAGATCTGGCATAAGGAATTAGGTTTCAAGCTCTTAGGCTGCACCATGAAATATGAATTTAGAGTTTGGTAAACAAATTTTCCACTTTGTTATTAAGTATGGCCATTTATGACCATTTTTTTCAAATATTTTTTCAAAATAATTTTTTTGAAATATTTTTTTCAAATTTTTTCAAAATATTTTTATAATATTTTTTATATATTTTATATATAAAATATATATAATATATTTTTATATATTATATTTTTATATAATATTTTATATGAAAAAAATATATTTTTATATGAAAAAATATAAAATATTTTTTCAAAATATTTTTTTTCAAATATTTTTTCAAAATATTTTTTTCAAATATTTTTTCAAAATAATTTCAAAAATTAAACAGAATTTGAAAACTTTTTTTTTTTTTTTTCAAAACCCAATGTGGCTTTTGAAATTCTACTGATCCCATTTAGGGACAACTTTCTTTCTTTCACTTGCTTCTTTCTTTTTAAACAAAACACTAGAAATAGCATCTCTGCATTCAGGATTTCATTTGTGCTTGGGCTTTGTTTATAGTGCTGGCCATCCTTCATTTGCTTTGACATCATGATCATCTTCCGAGTCACAAGTCATCCTGGGACATTGTGAGCAGAATAAATAAAGAGAGAGAGAGAGAGCTTTAAGGCACCGGTAGATGACACTTATGCTTATGTTCAGGGACTATCACATCAGAGAGACTCCAGCCAGGAGAAAGAAAAGACCCCTCTCAGCCCCCATCTTAAGACAAAGCGGGATTTCTGTGTAATTGGAGTGGGAGAACCAGATCTGCTACCCTGCAGGTCAGACAGTGACGAATATGTCCTGTTCTCTCCAATGAGCTGCTAAGATCTTCCACCTTTCTGACAGCAAAGCTACCAAAAAAAAAAAAAAAAAAAAAAAAAAAATAGAGAGAAGGCCCAAAGCAATAGTTGATAGTGGATAATAAATATCTGACTTTCCTTCATGGAAATACCTCTACCATTTGTAGGAGATGCCCTGAATTAATGTCTTCCTTACCTTTAATCTCGAATGTTAGCATTGATATAAAAAATGACCATATTTTATTTCCAGAAAAGCCCCTAACAAATGTATCAGAGTAGAAAGAGCACCGAATCAGGTGAGGTGGTGTGATATTATATAAAGAGCTTGTCTGAGAAGTGACATGGGAGCAGGAACTTGAGGAGATGAGCCATCAGTGTATCGGTAGAAAGAATGTTCCAGGCAGAATTCCAGATCCTCGAGGCAGGGGTTTCTTTAACTAGAGTGCACTGCAAATATTTTAGGAGTGGTATAAAGGTCAGTTTGTCTGCTTTGCAATGAGCAAGGGAAAGAATGACAGGTAATAAACGGAAGAGTCAGTCAGGAGGCCAGATCACACAGGATTGTGTAGGCAACAGTAAGAAACTGGATTTTAGTCAAAATAGAACGATGGCAAGAGCTAGAGCAGAATATTATTTGGTTGTCATTTTAGAAAATCACTTGATAAACAACACACCACCACACCAAAAGCAATAAAATGACAAACAGCAAAAAAGATGATTAAAAAAAACACTAGCAATACTTATTACAATTATAGTCATTTATTGAAAGCACTGAAATCTAGAGACCCAAGCAGAGGAAAAAGGGTTTTTTGGTTGTTGTTTTGCTTGTGCCGAAACCTTTACCTGCTCTGCTTTTTTTCCCTAACCCTAATGTCAGACATAACTCACTATTTTTTTTTTCAGGCATTCTTAAATAATTCAGTCCTCCACTGAATTTTGGTGCCAAGAAGGGTATTATTTTGGTAATTAAAATGCCCAGTCAAGTGTAGAAATCCCATTTCAGAAATGCTAACTGACTCTACACCTTCTATACTTCCTTTATTTACCTTTTTTTTTTTAATCTTGTTTATCTTCTTTTTCTCCCATTAAAACGGCTGCTCTGTGAGGACAGGGATTTTGTCTGTTGTGCTCACTGCTCTATACCTGGTCCCTATAACAGCCAGGCACATGGTAGTTATTTAAAAACAGGGTTTTTAAAGAAGATGCACAGCTTGAACAGAGCAAAGAAAGGTTCCACGTCACTCTAACATGATGAGAAGAGGAGTAGGCATCCCATGCAAAGATAGAAAAGTGGGAGCCCATCCAGGCAGAAGAAAACAAGCTAGTAAAAGCAGAGGGAATGGTGTTTTCCAAATACCAGTGTCTCATACAGTGAAGCCTGAGATCAGACCATCAAGTCAGACGAAGAGCAATCCCTTGAAAACAGTCAATTCAGCTGAGCAGAAGGAACACTAAAGTCAATCTAAGTAGAAAATGAGAGTTCAGAAAGTTGGAACTTCCACCGTATACAACAGTTTCAAGGAGATTTGCTCCTAAAGGCTGCAGAAAATGGGAAAGAAAGTGATAGCTAGAATGTAATATGGGCTTAAAAAGGTGCATTTAGTGAGAAGAGAAAAGGTCACACTAGAGTAACAATCTTGAAGTTTTCATGGCTGAAATACAATAAATATTTATTATATTATATATATATAATACATATTTATTATAAGCATAATTGTGTAAATATGTTATATAGCATATTATATAATATAAATGTTACATGTATTTATGTTGTACAATAGATCATATTTATTTATCATCAGGGGCTCTGGTTATAAAGCCACACAGAGACCCAGGCTGACAGACTTTTTTGTTTTCCACTCCCTGCTACAGACTGTTTGGCAAGGCAGTAGGCAACTAAAGGAATAAGACAATAGCACAAATGTTTTTAATTTGCATATCAGGTGAATGCATACCGCTAATCTTAAACTAACCATAATCATCTTCTAGAAGAGGAACTGACAGTATCAGTAGGACATTCTTTGGACAGTATACAGGAGAAGGTGAAAAATACAGATCAGGAGTTTGAAGCGGTGTCCAAATGGGGGTTCCAGATTTGTGAGTTTTATAATAACTGAGGATTTAGGCCGTAAGTGTGAGTGCGTCCACCACGGGAGAGAATACAAACGAGAAAAATTGAAGTCAGTCTTCTGGGATAACAAAGGCTGGGATAACACAAGGAAAAGAGAATGTAGCAAAGGTAACTGAGGCAGTAAGTGGTTAAGGGAAGACGGTAAGAATCAGAGGAAGTGGATTTGGAAAGAGCACAGGTTTAAAAAATTTTAGCAGTCAAAACAGCAGATAACACAAAGGTCTAGAAAGGGGAGGCCACTAGATCTGGCATTCTACAGAAGGCCCGGGAAGAGCAGTTCTGGTGTTTTTTCACTGGTGAAGACAGTGCAGACATCAAGAGGCCTACAGTGGGGTGGATTTTGGAAGCCAAGGCAGTGAGTGTAAAATATTCTCTTAAGATTTCAGAAATGAGGCACGCCTGGGTGGTTAGGTGGGTTAAGCCTCTGCCTTCCGCTCAGATCATGATCTCAGGGTTCTGGGTCCGAGTCCCGCATCGGGCTCTCCACTCAGCGGGGACCCTGCTTCCCCTTCTCTCTCTGCCTGCCTACCTGTGATCTCTCTCTCGCTCTGTCAAATAAATAAAGAAATAATCTTTAAGAAAATAAAAAAAAAGATTTCAGAAATGAATGAACACAAACATGGGACAGGCATGAGAGAAGAAAAGCCCCTTTGTATGGTTTAAATATTATTATTATATTATTTTATGAAATATTATATTATTTATGAATAACATTTTATAACATTATATTATTTATTTTATTAAATATTATATTATTTTATGAATATTATATTATTATTTTACTTATTATTTCTTTCTCTTTCTGAAAGAGAAAGAAGCCTATCGGGAAAGGAAAAATGAAAGTGAAGCAAGAAGCCTCTATCTCTTATGCGGGGAGAGGACATTCCCACTTTGAAAGAGCAAAGATTAATGTCCTTTCAAAGTAACTGGTTTGGATATGATAGTTTGTGTTTGTTTTGTTTTGCTTTAAGTGTGCCTAATGTTTTTGGGGCCCGTATACATGTCACTTACATCTATTCTGTATCTTTGCATAGAACAGTCTCACCGTGTATTCAGTATGTATAAGATGATCTTCATTAGGAAACACGTAAAAATTTGCATCTTTCACTGTATATTCACATTATTTGCCTTCTAAGCAGTCATTACAGTGCTGGAAATTTCTCTCTGGATTCATTTATCATAGGCAGACCTTAAAATATATATCTTAAATATATAGATATATCTTAAATATATATCTTAAAATATATATCATAGGCAGATCTTAAAGAAATATATCCAATTTGCACATTCTTCTCTCTTTAATTCTTTTCTGTATAAACCAGTAGATTATATATTTCCTCATGTTTTATTGTCTCAAATAGCTGAACAAGAAAATATATCATTTGTGCTCCTGCACCTCAAGGGGAAATTGGTCATTTCAGTACAAATTCCTCTAAGGCAAAATCCCAGAATGTTTTTTTTTTCTTTACAGACACACTGATTATTTTATTTTTCTGCAAAGCAGATTCACTTAATATAGTAATTAAAACACTACAGTAGGAGTTCAGTTCTATCTTTGGCTATGCTGAATATTGGCTCTAGTTCTGTCTTGCAAATAACCCATAACTACCCCCCATCAGCTATAAACTCTGTCTTCTTTCATCACTAACATGAAATCAACACTATGTTTATTTCATCCTACATGAATGTTTACAGGATGGATGTGAATGTGACTATGTTCTTTTCAGAAAATAGATTTGGTACTGACATTCTACAAATGTCATTAGCTGGCATTTATTTTCTCTGGAAAAAAAGAAAAAGAAAAAAGAAAGAAGTTGCAATTCTCTAGGTACTAGCAAGAAATATGCCTTTGTGTATTCTATATAATACGTACCATTTTTTTAAGAATTCTCATACTGTGATTTCTTCTACATTATGCCAATTATAATAGGCAGCTAGACAGTGGAATTCCTAAAAAAAATACATAGTAGTAATGATAATCTGAGAAAGCTGGAGTAGTTAAATGTGATACCTAAAACCAAACTACCTGAGTCTGAAATGACATTACCACTTATGAGCTATGCAATGATGGACAAATTATTTAATTGGTTTCTCTGTGACTCAGTTTCTTCATTTGCAAAATAGGCATAACAATAACACTTGTATCATTGGATTGTCATGAGGGTTAAAGTAGTTAATATAAAGTGCTCAGAGGCACACCTGTTAGTATTAGTGACATGTGTTAGGAACCCTCATTATTAGCTAACATTTATTGTGCACTTAAGATGTTTCTAAAAACCTCCTGTGGGTGACCTCATTGAATTCTCAGAATACAACTACAAATTTGATTCTGTTTTCATTCTTTACTGGAAGTGACCAAATCTTGGTGTGAAGTTGCCTGGACAGTGAGTATAAAACCTGGGCTTTAGGGGCCAGTCCCTTACCTGCCATTCCCTCACCAGCCTACCACACTTACTCCCACCTGGGACAGGTCATCAGAATGAACTAAAATCAGAATAATGGAATTGATTCTGTGTGAAGTTGCAAACTTCAAATTTATTTTCCCACAAACTATTTGGTGGAATTTCACTTTTAACTACTATATTGAGTATTAAGCTCCTACTGATAAGAAATTAAAGTTTTCTAAAGGCCCAAGAACTCAGTCAGAAAGCAGAGATTCTAGAGAAGTACATTTATTAACTTGCTAAACATTTTAACGGTGGCTTATATGTTTTTAATATTTTTTAGAGTCAAAGACCCTTAAAGAATCTGAAAAAGACGTAGACATTTCCACCCAGAAAGACATCCATACATGTACAATTTAGAATATAATTTCAGGTGTTTCTAATCTGCCTGAGACCCGCTCAGTCACAGGTAAGAAACCATGGCTAATAAACTATGAAAAGAACTATCTCGCACCCTTCCTGTGTCAAGACAGAAACCTAATAAGGCATCTACTTGCAAATTTATGTTAGCCCACATCTTTCAGAAACTAAGCCTGAATATTAAATGTTTTAAGCTGAAAGGAAAACAAACAAAACCAAAAACCTTCCTTTAACTACAGTCTCATCATACAACTTTTCAAATTTCAAAGTCAAAATATGCTCACTTGGGGACATTGTTTCTGTTTGTTTGTTTGTCTTTTCCAAAATGTTTTTAAAGAATTGTCAATGGAAGCAACTTATTCTCTATGACTTTTGAAAAATTGACAAGACTCACTACTCCCATTCTGGTTTATTTGGGGAACTTAGTGTGTGGCTCCCTGAACAAGTGAGCTAAGTTATCCTCCACATTACCCTTCTCAGGGCATGCTGCCTTCCGGTGCAGGTCCTTATTTCATTTTAATGAAGAGGAAGGCTCTGTAAATTCCAAAGGGTCTTAGAATCTCCAGTATTTCAGAAATACAGCCTGGCACATCTCTTCAGTGTTATAGGCAAGGTTTTTCACATATCCTAGGCAAAGAATATCACCTAGAAATTTTTAGAAGGAAAATGAGATTCTTTTAGGGAAAAAAAAAATGTGTGATTGTCATAGTTTGTGGAAGACCTATTTCTCCAATAGGAGACCCTATTGCAAAATATAGGATATTTAGGTAAAAATAAAGATTTGGGGATTTTGAGAATTTTTTTTTTTGTAAAGGGTAACAGAGGTCCACGGTCTGCCTCTAGTTAACTCTATTCTTACCTATTAAAAAAGCAATAACTATTTAGTATTTCTGAGTAACAATATTAAAAATAATACATATTTACATATTTATTTTACTTAAATTTAGTGCAGTATTTGTTTACTCCAAGACTAGTTATGGAAATTTGTTGTATCTTTCCAGGCTGTTCATTATGAAAATTTCAAACTTATAGCAAAGGTAAAAGAATCATTATTTATTTGAGAGAGAGGGAGAGCATGCACACTCAAGGAAGGGGAGGGAGAGGGTGAGGGAGAAGGAATCTGAGGCAGACTCCACACTGAGTGGGGAGCCCGATGTGGGGCTCAGTCCCACAACCAGGAGATCATAACCTCAGCCAAAACCAAGAGTTGGACACAACCGATGGAGCCACCTAGGTGCCACTCATTTATTTTTTAATTAAAAATGTTTACTGAGGGGTGCCTGGGTGGCTCAGTGGGTTAAAGCCTCTGCCTGCGGCTCAGGTCATGATCCCAGGGTCCTGGGATCGAGGCCCGCATTGGGCTCTCTGCTTGGCAGAGGAGCCTGCTTCCTCCTCTCTCTCTCTGCCTGCTTCTCTGCCTACTTGTGATCTCTGTCTGTCAAATAAATAAATAAAATCTTTTAAAAAAATGTTCACTGAGTTCCCATTAAATACAAGGCAAAATCATTAATTTGAATCTGCTTGAGAAGATAGGACATATTCGTAGGAAATAATAACTATCAATAGAAACAGAAAATGTATTGTGGCGAACTCTGAGTCACACCGAGATCCAGAGGTAGGACAGCGCCATAGCTCAATAGGAGTCACGTGAGTTACAGGGTTGTAACTGTTTTAGAAGTTCTATTTCATGGTACTGGTTCGCACATAAAACCGTTAGCATGAACGCATGCTCACATGCCAACCCACATACACATACACTGGGTTTGATGGTTTACTCTATCCTTCCCCAAGAAAGCCTGGGAAAATAGCAAAGGTTTTTCTCCACTGTGTGGACGCAGGGAACTTTAAATGCATATGCTCACTAGGCCAAAACACATGATTATCTTAAAATATCATCACTTTGAAAACAGTCTTGGGATTCTACCTCGTTATGGTTAGATTTAGTTTATAAAGAAGATATTAAGATTACCAGTTATGTGGCATTGTTTGGTCTCCCACGAACATGTTTATGGGCATTGTTATATGCAAAATGCTGAGAGAGATGTTTACTTAAAAGAAATGTGTTAAATTGGGAACTCTGCAAACATTCTCAATGAAGAAGCGGGATGCATCCGACGACTTCGGCACAGTGTCCTTTAGTTTTAACACAGATTCAATATAAAGATTATAGTTTGTAAAAAATCCTTTTTTGATAGAAAAGTAAGAGAAACTAATTGAATGAATACTCAATACATTTAGGGATGCCATTGCTAAAAATCATGTAATGCTCCATTCTTCTGGTTATTTGCACTAGATAGAACAGTCATAGAGTTAGCTCTCTTCCTTCTCTAATGTTTATTATAATATTTCTGAGGGGTAGGGGCATAAATCAATGGGACTAATTATAGTGGCATCTGAATAAATTTTTTTCTTGTTTCCTCAGTTGACCACTGGGAAAAACTTATGGTAATGTTTAACCATGATATTTTATACTTATTTTTACTCCTCTTTAAAGAATACATTATAGCTAAAACTAGTAATGATAGGACAATTGAAAAACCACATTTCACTACTGATAATTCACAAAAACTGAATGGATGTTGTGCTGTCATGCAGGCTCTAGAGTAAGAGACTATGGGTTTAAACGTCTTCCCAAGCATTTACGAGCTGTAAGACTTTGGGCAAGTTAACATCTCAAAAAATGAACTTGATAATCTATAGATTAGAAGTGATTACAGCATTTATCTCAAAAGTTTGTGGTAAAGAAGAAATAGCAGCTTCTATGAAGTGCTAATACAATAGTTGTCACATAGTAAATAATAAATACTGGATATTGCTATTAGGTATGTGCACCCCAGGATTTTTTTTTTCTCCTCTAAAGATAACAAGTGATCTCCAGGTCTCTACCAACTACTTATTTAACCATAATACTGAATAATGAAATCACTAAATTGGAATGTATTCAGTGTCATTCTTCAGCAAGAAATCAGCCAAACAATGAAAGCTAGAGGTACAGACTTTGGAATCAGACTCTGTATTTACAACGTCCCAACCCTGCTATTCATTAGCTGTGAGACTCTGAATAGATCAACAACTCTGAGACTTCAATTTCCTCACCTAATGTAATAGAGAGAACATGCAATCCACCATTTATTGTTGCAATAAAGATTGGAAACATTTCTGCTTAAACAACCCTAGAACAGTGCCTGACATTTAGTAAACATAACTGTTTGGTAAATAAACGCAAGCAACTGAAATACGTTGTGGGTCTTTTCCTGCATTAAATATTTTTGATGTCTAAGTTTCAAATACACTCAATATAAATATACTATTTTATGTGCATGAGACAGACTCAACACGTCATGTGTAGCCAGCCTGAATGATATGCTTGTGTGTACACAAGTACAATTCTGAAGCTCAAATGTAGAATCACTAGGGCTGACTGAATCCTATAGACTGCTTAGTTTGGCATCAACTCAACTTAGGATATTTTAGGACCACATTTATCATCATAAACAACTCCACTATATTCTTTTGGTTTGAAAAGTATTACTACTTAATTAAATAAGAAATAAGGGACAAAAACTCATTTTTTTTCTTTGTATATACCCTAACCAAAAAGCTGAATAAATCAACCACTCAAATAGTCATCAAGCATTATCTGAGTACTATTCAAACCTATAAATGAGGACTGCAAGTTGAGAGCAGCCTTTCCTCTAGGGGAGTGTGTGGACCTCAGGGTACTGAGTCCTTGCTGCTGACAAATCTCACTCTGTCTGCTTTTCAGAGTTTATAACTCTCTTAGTTAAAAAAAAAAAAAAACACATAGATTTTCTCTTTTACACTTAGTGTCTTATTTGTAGGTGATGTAATTTCAGGCCTTAAATTGTTCATGTAATCCAGATTTCTTAAAATCACCAAAAAAAAAAAAAAAGTCTTTTTTTTTTTTTAAATTATAGCGTGATAAAATGCTAGGAAGGGAAAATAATAAGACTTTATTTCTCGGGGCACCTGGGTGGCTCAGTGGGTTAAAGCCTCTGCCTTCGGCTCAGGTCATGATCCCAGGGTCCTGGGATCGAGCCCCACATAGGGCTCTCTGCTCAGCGGGGAGCCTGCTTCCTCCTCTCTCTCTCTCTCTGCCTGCCTCTCTGCCTACTTGTGATCTCTGTCTGTCAAATAAATAAATAAAATATTTGGAAAAAAAAAGACTTTATTTCTCTTTTATTATATCACTCTATTTCCAAGTCTATAATAGTTTTCCAATAAATTGAACTGATATACCCCCATAAACCAGGTTAGCTAAATTAAAGTACTTTAAGAAAAATTTGTGTGTGTGTGTGTTTCACAACACACGATCATCTGTCCTATACAAGAAATTAGTCATCTCAGATCTTTTGGTAATTCTGTTTTTTTTTTTTCTTTCTCCAAATCACAGGAGAATTCTTTGAGTCTGAAGATGTTCAGGGATCATTACTTTTATGAAAGATAAATTGCTGATTGAGACTGAAGAGCTTCTTCTGGCCCAAAACAATGTCTAAAGCTGTCATTGCTGTCATTATTCCAATTAAAAAATCATGAAACAGCCACGACAAAGGATTCCATCTAATGTTTTTGTTCATATACTTGTTCAGAGTATTTTAAAATGGAAAAATGGATAAAACTTCTCTTGAGAACATTTGATAGCCACACAAGATTACAATTTCTCAAGATATTGGAATGTTCTCAGAAGAGCCATTCAATAAAACTGAAAAGTCCAATTACAGGTTAACTATATTTGTAACATATAAAAAGCATGCACTCTCATACACATATATAACTGATATTTAAGACACATTCCATTAATTCATTGCAAATATTTATTGAACACAAAATATGCAACAAATGTGATAACTTATTGAAAAAGAAACAAGTACCATCTTTTTTCAAGAAATTGAGTTCATGTTAATTCTTGCTAGTAAGTTTCTATTTCAGTGGGAAAAAACCTACTTTGAACTTGAACCAACTACTTGGAAGTTACAGAACTTTTCATATAATGATCTCAACTACAACTCGCTGCACTTAAACAAGGCTGAATCATTCACTTAACAGCAGGTTCCGAGATTTTAAAAATGTCCCTGTTAACATTGGATACATCTACCTCCTCTGCTCACACTGGGCTTTCTGTCCTCTTCCAGCATCATAAGCTCTATGAAGTCAGGAGTGTTTGTTGTGTGTGTCAAAATATTCTCCTGTTGAACACAACATAGTACCCATAGGCACTCAAATAAATTTGAGTGATAAAATCCTGTCTCTTTAAGTATCTAAGCAACTTCACACCTTTTTGGGGTTTGTTCGTTTGTTTGTTTTTTGTTTGTTTGTTTTGTTTTTGTTTTTTGGTGATACAGCATAGTGACTGGGATATGCCTACCTAGAATCAGACACCATCAACTGGAGTCTCACTTCTGCTACTTACTGGCTGTGATATTGTGGACAAGCTCCATAAATCCTGCGTGTTCAGTGTCCCTGCCGATAAAAGGAAGATAATAATACTACCTCCTTCAGGGGCTTGCTGTGAGGATTAAATAAATAGCACACATAAATGGTTTTTTGGTACAGAAACCGGCACCTTGTAAGTCCCCAATAAGTGCAAGTTGTTATTATTATGTTTCCAGTCTAACATTTGCTCTGTGACCTTATACTAGAAGTAAAGCTCGCTGTCTGGCTTTCCCTAAGCCTGGTCCCTGGAACACAACTTGAAACAAGGTAGATAAGCCTATCTTCCCCTCTCTGAATGGACAGAATTAGATACTTTAAGGTTGTGAACTGAGGCTCAGCTGCTCTGACGTTGAGGGGAGGGGCCAAGAGGAAACATATCTTCAGAAGTTCAGTGAGACTAGATTATAAAACATACATGATATAGACTATCACGACTCATGGAAAGTTACGAAAGGGTGATGATGGTATATGACTGCAGGTATTTAAAGACGTTTATGGTAGCTTTTTCTATAGTGTAAATTAGTACAAAATGTTTGTGGCCAACACTGTAGAGAAGTAAGTAGGTGGAAACAGGAAATTCTGCAAAGGTAGCTTTCACCATGTGTGAGATTATTCAGATAGTAATGCTTCACAAATGCAAATGTCTATATGGGTCTCACTTATATACAATCATATTTGTTAAAACACAGAGAAAACCAAGAACTTAAGAAGGGAGCTATCTCACCTAAAAGCATTTAAATTCAAATTAAAACTTAAAAAGGCAGTTGCAGCCTTAGAAAATCATAACCTCTTCCTATCTTCTAAGATGGCAAGATGACAATTATAAAATGAAAAGAAGGAAATGAATACAAGGGATATCTTCAGGGAAAAATAAGTATGACCTGATGTCTGGATGTATGAGAAGAATTTAGAATGAGGTATGTATCAATGATCATAGTAACAGTTCCAAACTTGGATTGCAGGAAAATGATGGCCTGGGAGGAAGAACCATTAAAAGTGATCTATTTCCACAGGCTTTCTTTGGCTTCTTGTGTCCTTCCAGCTTACCAGTAATAATATATATTCCAGTCAAGATTTTTAATTGAGATGGTACATTAACTTACTTAGCATCCCAAAGTAGGAACCATTTTTACTAAACAGAAGTTTCTCTAAACCAGACATGTTCCAGAATATTTTTAAAATTTTTAAAATCTCTGCAACTAGTCCCACTGTTAGCATCCTCTTTTCATCTGGAGTTATCACCAAATCAACATTGTATTTTTTTTCTTCTATAAGGCAGTTTTACTGAGGCTTAACACTTGATGTCACTAAATGAAAGTGATACACGACTCATAACAAAATGGAAAAAACCAATCTCCGAACTCCATTTTAAATAAATAGAGCTTACAACCCCTTAGCGAGATGAATAAGCTTTTTTGCTTTATTGGCTTTTGACAAAGTTGTAGATGCAAACATGGATTGGCTGATGCAGCAGAAATTCTGCAGTTTAGTCGTTGTAAGATTATTATATTGTACTTGCTAAAATATACACACAACATCTAATATTTTTATGAAATTAAATATGCCCTGCAATTTTCAATAAAACGCTAAAAGATGCATTTCTATATACAGATGCTCTTTTAGAATAATTTTACCTGGTTAAACATCCATGAAGAAGTTTTATTCTCTCATGATTCCTTATTATGAAGATATCTCTTGCATAAACAGACACTACCTTTTTCCTACCTGGATCGTTCAATAGTACTATAACTTGCTGTTTGCATCTACAGTGAACAATTTGATGAGGAGAGCTAGATCATGCTAAACAGGTATTTGAATGATGTTTACAAGAGAAGCATTTATGTCTTAGAATATAATGTTAAGTGGAAAAGCAAAATACAAACCTATATACACAGTGTAGTGATTTTAGAACATGGCTTCAAATTATTTCATATTTTTGCCACCAGGAGGGAAGGTCTAAAACCCATCTTCCCGAATCTGGACAGGCTTGGGACTGTTTCAACCAACAGACTGTGGAGGAAGTAATGCCCTACAACCCCTGATACTGGGTCCTGAGCTGCCATGTCAGAAGTCAGACCACCCTGAGAGTACTGCAATAGAGAAACCACATGAAGGCCCTTTGATGGACAGTCCCAGTTGAGTCCAGTCCATGTCACAGGCAAGTAAGGAAGCCATCTTGGAACTGGACCATCCAGCCCAAGCTGTTCTTGTCCTCTCTCATCTGAGGCTCCCCACCTGAGGACCCAGCCACAGTAGAATACTGGAAAGCTGACCCACCTATGTCATTTCTGAATTTTTAAACAGAAACCTTTTTCACAAGTAAATGTCTGTCTTATATGTTGCTGGTGTGCTACAAACAGCTCACATCAGCTTTTGAGAAATGGTGATTACATTTTTAGGAATTCTGAAAGCAAAATGTGGTAGAGCCATTAAAAAAATTATAGCTTAAGAATTATATTTAAAACAAGTAAATAAATACTCAAAACTCATTACTACTTAATTATTTTACTACTTCAAGGTAGGGATTATGCCTTAAATGTATTGTTTTCTGTAATTCCTATCAAATTTATCATATTTCCATATAAGTAGTAATGCATTCCATTTTTATGGTTATTATCTATTAAGTATTGAAAAATCATTCCTGATTATAACTCAATCATGATGAGATTTACAATAATTTACCAATCTATTATCAAAAGATTGATTACTTTTAGGTACATGTGTAGTGTTAGAATATGGAGAAAGTAAGAGGTGGCAGAGCGAAAAAAAATAGTGCTTTTTTTCTCCTTCTTCTTCTTAAGAACTTCAACCAACTAGTATCCAGCCGAATAGGTAATATCTGTTAGTATCTAGTAATTATTTTAATGAACATGAAACTATTTCTTAGTAAAAATTCTTCATATTGTACAACGGTTACATCTACTTAAAAATCCATACACTTCTTCTGAATGACCCTTTAGCCCTGATGAAAAATACTTTGCCAAACTAAACCCATGTGAAATCTAATTTCACTTGAGCTTCTTATAAAATTAATTTTAATGCCTAATCATACGATCTTCATGCTGACAAAATCCATACTGAAGTTAATGAGACAGGTGTCTCCAAGGAATATCTGAAATTTTTATTCTACTCAAACAGCAGTAGTTCAAAGATCTTGGTTTTAATACTCTCTTCTCCACCAACCTTTATGGGAAAAAAAAAGGCAAAAAAGAAAATCTCTAACATGTTAAAGCTAAATCTATGTGAAAGATTAGGTAAAAAGTTAATGTTAGTTTCCCAGCATTAAAAAGAATTCCCTGACAAAACTCACTGATTGTCTTTATTTTTTATAAGTAATTATTGTAATTCAAATATTTGAGACCATATTTTTATGTTTCTCTCATCTCAAAAGTGTTGAAGTCATACATCCTGACATGTGAATTGTTCTGTCTAAAAATCAACAGAATGAAAAAAAAAAAAACAAAAAACTACAACAAGAGAATGGATTGAAGATATTTACTACAACTTTTTGACAACTCCTTATGTAACTGACTTCCATTACCAAGGTCAGTGAATTTATTATCTATTTTCTGTGGCATCACAGGATCACACCAAGATGTTCCAAAGACTACTCAATATTTGCGATGTAAGTTATATTTTAAGTTTGTAAATATATTATAAGCTTTACTTCAAAAAAAAAAAAAAACACAAACATTCCAAACATTGGATGCAGTGTTTTATTTCATATCCAGGCTTTAGAATTAATCTTTTCATGCCATGTCTGTATTTTCATGTAAACTTGGTATAAATATATTGTTAGTTTAAAATGCTTTTTAAAAATGAGTAACTCTTTGTATCAACTATGGTAAAAACGTTTGGGAGATGTTCTATTATTGCAGATAAGAGTTAGATATATCAGTTCAGTGCCTGTCATGGCTTAGTAGTTACACTTCTATCAGATAATAGATCCTCAGATCTTTTAAAATACCGTGAGGATGCAAAGTACTAGAGTATGACTTTACATTTATGAAATCTGTGACCTTTTATATTTTAATATTCTATTTGTAAAATCATGCTACAGAAGAGATGAGTAATCATAAAATAACAATCACCATCTGAACTCATATCAAACAAACTTGAACCAGAAATAGGATTAAAGCAAGATGTCAAAAACTCTCGCAAAATGTCCAAAGGACTGTGTTTGGACTTAATGTGCTTTTGTGCATGATTTTGCCAAATAGTTTTACATTCTCTGCAAATTAAAGCATCTTAAAACAAAACACAGTAAACTAAAAGATAAGACTTTATATCTTCAACAAAAGTTTAGGGTTGAATGTGTAGTTGAAATGTTCCCATAAAGAGAACCCCAGATTCAAATGGCTTCTCTGGTCAATCCTAACCAACAACAGGTAAGATATAGCACTAATTCTATGCAACTTCTTCTAGAAAACTGAGGAGAGGCTATCCCCACCTCACTTTTGTAGTCCCACATTGCCCTAGCACAAAAGAAGGAGACCACGGGAAAGCTACATCTCAAAATGAATATAGACACAAAAATGTAGACCAAAAGCTTAGTAAATAGATGGTAAAAATATTTTAAATGATAAGAATTATGAGCAAGTGGGATTTATCCCAAGAATGCCAAGTCTGTTTAACATTTCTAAGTGCCTACCAACAGATAATGAGATAAAGAAAATGTGACATATGTATTGAGGCTTAACAAAGAAGGAAATCCTGCCATTTGCAATGCAAGGAATAGACCTTAATGACATTATGCTAAGTGAAATAAGCCAGACACAGAAGACATATACTAAATGATCCGAATTGCATGTGAAATTTAAAATAGTCAAACTCACAACAGAGGCGAATAGAATGGTAGTTGCCAGAGGTTGGAGAGAGAGGGAATTGGGGAAGTGATAGTCCAAGGATATAAACTTTCAGTTACACAAGATAAGGAAGTTCTGGAGATCCAGCACACAGCACAGTGTCTGCAGCTAACAGTACTACACTGTATATGTAAAACTCACTAAGAAGGCAGATCTTATGTTAGGTGTTCTTACCATGCACATACTCACACAAATAATAATAACAATAATAATTAATAATAATGGAGGTAGAAGGAAACTTTGAGAGGTAATGGACATGTATGGCCTTGATGATGACGATGGCTTCATGATTATACACTTATCCCCAAACTCAAATGGTGTATATTAAATGAGTACACCTTTTCCATGTCAATCAGATCTCAGTAAGTGGTTTAAAAAATAAAATTTTTAAAAAATTAATCATTGTCATTTATCATATTAAGAGAATGAAAAATATGATCATATCAATAGTTGAAAAATTAAAAATCTGAACAAAATCCAAGTCCAATTCCTGATAAAAACTTAGCAAACCAGACATAGAAGAGAAAATTCTCAACTTAATAAATAGTATCTATGAAAAACCTACAGCTAGTGACATACTTACTGGCAAAAAAATATAATACTTATCGCCTAAGGTCAGAAATAAGACAAGGAAGTCTATTCTCATCACCTACTAAACTCAGTGCTAAAATATAAACTTCATTATATAAGGAAGTTTCTCTACTCTCTATCCTCAGTACTTAGAACAACCCTTTTAGATGGCAGTTACTAATTAAGAAAATTTTGATGAAAGAATATAAAAACAAATATTGTTGGTTTCACAAATACAATAGATAGCAACATGATACAAAATACATAATGTGGAGGGTTGGAAGAAATAAAGATTAAATTTATTTGAAATAATTATACTTCAATATGGAGATATTTTGAATCTCTCCATGTGTTTGTTTCACATAATGTACATGTAATGACGAATAGAAGAAAGATTACTTTCTTAAAATGTGATAAACAAAAGTAGATAAATGTGTGTTTAAATCATCTATTATCATACTATTTATTAAGTAAGCAATGATGCCTGATAGTAAGAAAACTATGAAAAGAGTAACTCACATAAAAGCAGTTGTCAAAATGTGGTCTCATCATCTTTCTTATACTGAGAAGTACTAGCTGTGAAAGATTCCAACAGCTTTCCAATAAATTTTACTTAATGCCACATTTATTTCAGTATTTAGACTCATGTGTAATCAAGTAGGTAATGTAGTCTGAGATATTTATTTATTTTTCTGAAATATTGAAGTGAGTCAAAGTTCTATGATTAATATTTCAGATAAAAGAGAAAATTGCCATAATCTTTCGCCAACAAAGCTGAATGTCTATCTTATTAAATATGGTTACAGTAGCATGCGTTCATATCTTCCTGAGGTTTAACTGGCTAAGTGAGCCCAATGCAATATTGGAGAACTGAGTTACTGCTCTTTGGAACAGATTACAAGTCTCAGCCTGAGAATCCAGATGGGCAACAAATGTTACTATATTTTTCTGTAAATTATGTTAATGCTTAAAACAAGCTCTCATGAATTTCAGGGGTTCTGACCACTGTCCCCAAAGAGGCACTTAATCTGGGGGGCGAATTCTTTTTTTTTTTTTAAGATTTATTTATTTATTTATTCATTCGACAGACGGAGATCACAAGTAGGCAGAGAGGCAGGCAGAGAGAGAGGGGGAAGCAGGCTCCCCACTGAGCAGAGAGCCCAATGCGGGGCCTGATCCCAGGACCCTGAGATCATGACCTGAGCCGAAGGCAGAGGCTTAACCCACTGAGCCACCCAGGCGCCCCATGGGGGGCGAATTCTTAATACGAAAGCCACGGGAGGCAGGTATGGACACTTGGTTTTCAGATTCTTCTTCCCAGTGACAAAGCTTTTTCTAGAGCATTGTTCAGGTCACATCTGGGCCATCCTCTCTATCATAAGTCTACTGCTTCATAGTACTAGAATTAGGGGAACTTTAAAAAGAACACTTAGAAGCTTTACAGCACACATGCAAACTGGAGCCCAGGTCCCTGGGTTTGAATTCCAGCCCTGCGGGTCACTAACTATGTAATCGTGGGCACCACAATTAGCATGTGCGTGTCTCAGCTTCCTCCTGTGAAAAATGGGAGTAATAATATGGTTTGAAATGTTATTATACTAGAGTACATAGAACAATTTCTGACATCTAACAGTCCGTGCCATACAGTTAAGTATTATCATTGCCGTATTTGCTGCATGAATTTGCCACAAAACGAGGGTAGAGAAGAATCAGGGATGTGGATGCCCAAATATCATTCTTATGATATGGCTTAAATGAGGGGACAAAGAGATTTCCTAATAACGAACCCTAGTCATAAACTGCTCTGAAAACCATCACTCGCTCCCCACCTCCACTCACTGGGACTGGCCACTGCAAAACTTACAGCCTGAAAAAACAGTGTAGACCACAGGCTTCCAGGGAGCAGATATAAGATGACTGGGTACACCAGTCGAGCATGTCCTCCTCATACACACATGAAATTAAGCCTTTCCTTCCCTGTAAGCGAATAAGAGTCTTGGACTGACAAGAAGCCACATGACAGGAGAAATAAAAGCACTGCCCTCTCAGAACGACTTTCAGTTGTCAAAATGGAACTCTTCCCCCCCCGCCCCCCCACTTTCCAGCCCTTGCAGGTGCTTTCCCTGTGTCTAGAAAGAAGTTACAAAGAAACTTTGCTGGATAAATAAGTCCTAAAATCGAAAAACTTTTAGAGTTGTTGATTATTTTGCTTTTCAGTCAAAACAACTCTGTAGTTATTTTTTTTTCTTTTGCCTAGGAATAGACCCATTAATATTATGCAAAGATAAACAATGTCTTTACAAAAATAAAATTAAAAAAGCATTGCTCTCTTTACTTTCTCTACCATTGCATTGAGTGACTGATTTAAGACCTGCCATATCACGTAGGTTCCCTGGGATATTCTGGATATTGTTTGTTCCAGTCTTCCTCCGTTCTCAAATCCCCCCAATGTCCATTATAGGATTCCCCGCCTCATAAACATGCTACAAGGTGGAGGAAACGGAAGAGAGAAGCATCCAGATCTAAGATCTCCCCATTTTCCTCAGACTCTCCTCATGCTCCAGGATCGAGATCTTTAAACTGTTCTGAGTGAGAGGCAAAGGGACGTCCATCATTCACCCTTTTGTTTTCTTTACAACACAATGGTTCCAACTGACTTAAAGCTCCAAAAGCAAGAAGTTCACTTCTCGGAAAATGGAATCCAGGTACATGAGCGGGGGAAGAAGGACAAGAGTTGGCAACAGACTACAGGAAATTAAAGACATTTTAACAGATCTTTTTTTAAAGAATTTATTTATTTATATGACAGAGAGAGAGAGAGAGAGAGAGAGAAAGAGAGATCATAAAGGCAGTCAGAGACAGAGAGAGAAGCAGGTTCCCCGCTGAGCAGAGAGCCCGATGCGGGGCTCCATCCCAGGACCCTGAGATCATGACCTGAGCTGAAGGCAGAGGCTTAACCCACTTAGCTACCCAGGTGCTCCTAAAAGTTAACATTTTAAAATAACATCCATCACCAACATCCATCACCTTCTACATGTCCCTACATGAGTGTGATGAAATCGGCTTTTCTAGTGTGAGAGCAACATGCAATGAAAATATGACTAGTCTGAAATGGAAGCTGAAATGTCTGAAATGAAATTCTTGAAAAACCGTCCTATTAAAAATATCTGAAAATAATTGTTCAGTAAAAAAAAAATCTAAATTTAAACTGGCTAAGGAAGCAGCTCATTGACTCTCTTCAACTTAATAACTTGCCAATCAAGAAATCTGTGTACTCAGGAAATTTTGCTTTCAAAGTTAAATCCTCTTTCAAAAGTTCAGACCAATTGATTTAAAACTACCCTGCTTTTCAGAACATGCTACTATAAAACAAAGGGTAAAAATTCTTAGACACCCGCAACTATGTTTCTGCATGAATCAATCTTTTTTTTTTTTAATTTAAACTCTTTTAGATAAAGTGAGATGGAAAGGGAAGGGGGTTCTGCAGGAATTGATTCATTTTAAAATGGAACACCTGATAAGGAATCGATTCATTTTAAAATGGAACACATGATATCAGTCTTAAAATGGGATAAAATACCACATTCTGTAAATAGTAAAAACTTGGTGCCACTTGGACTACTGGGGATCATATAAGAACAGCAGCGATAAAAATAACTAACATGTTTAAACTTTATTTCCTTGTACTAGATACTAATAAAAGTGCTGCATATATTAACTCTAGTAATTTTCCCAACAAGATACTATTTTGAACTCAAGGTTACAGAAGAGGAAATATAGATTTACTATATTATTAATAATTACTATATTATTAATAATTACTATACTATTAATATGTTACTAATTACTGTTAGTAATTACTAATAATTACTAATATATATTACCAATTACTAATTGCTAATATATATTACTAACTACTATATTATTAATAATTAAATAACTTCTCCTAAGTCACATACTTAGTGTGTGGCAGAGCTAGGATTTGGTGACAGATGGTCGGATCCAGAATCTATGCTGTGAAAGATTCTAATAAATATATATCTTGCACCAATTAAAAGGTTCTTTTGTTGAGTGAGAATTATGGCACTTTCAGAATATATTTCCTACCAAAAATTAAAAACAGACAAAATATCAAAAGTTTCTTTAAGGCAAGCAATACATGGTTTATGGCCTTTGTATATACCTTTTTAAAAAATATTTTTGTAGACTTTAACACTTAAGACGTCCTGTCTACTAAATTCAAACACCAGAGATATTATTTCATAACATGGTTGATTCCCTTTTATTCATGTACTTTTATTCATTTTATTCATGTACCTTTCACAATTTGTAAAATATGAATAGATTTTTTTGGGGAAAATAAGTTTGAAAATGAAAAAAGTAAACTCTAAGAAATTGTTTGGCTGCTTCTGGTAGTTTCCATATCAAACTCTCACAAAACAAATATGTACTCTAGGAAAACAGTTCGAGATCAAAATTAGTTCAAAAACCACAATTAGGGATAGCTACAGTTCTAGATATTCCAGGTAGAAATTAACATTCTCGGTATCTATCTCACCATAAATAGGGTGAGTGTATTTCCTATTGCTGCTCTATTAAACTGCCACAAATTTAGTAGCTTACCACCACCTTTTTACAGTTCTGGAGGTCAGAAGTCTAAAATCAAAGTGTCAGCAGAATTGCATTCCCTCCAGAGGATTCAGCGAGAAACACATTTGCTTGCCTTTTCCAGTATAGAGAAATTATCTCAATTCCTTGGACTTCAGCCACTTCCTCTTGTCTCCAAAGCCAGCAGCATAGCATCACCCAAACTATTTCTGCTTCCATCATCACACTACCTCTGTCTGTTTCCGACCCCCCTGCAACCCTCTTATAAAGACATTTATCATTAAATTAGTCCTACCTGGATTATCTGGGATATTCTCCCCATCTCAATAGCTGAAATTTGATCACATCTGCAAAGTTCCTTACCACATAATGTCACATATTCATAGGTTCCAAGAATTAGGAGGTAGATACCTTTTGAGGTGGGGTATTATTCAGTGAATAAGAAAAAAACACTTTCTAGAGAGTATCATATGAGAGATATTTGCAGTGAAACTTGGAGAAATTTTAGTTGTTGACATTTCTGGGCAGATACTTCTAATTATGTTTTAGATCATAGAATCTTCAACCCTGAAATGGCATTAAAAATGAAGTATCCAATTTTACAGACAAAAGCTAAAACCTTTAGAAATTGTGTCCTTTCAAATATTGAATTGCTATCTCATGTCTCAGATGCAATTCTTGGTCTTCTGACTCCTGGCTATTCCCCTGATCTTGCTTATTACTCTAAAGGAAAATGTTCATCATGGATATGTGACCCCTGTATTTTCCTTCTCTTAACAATAATAATAATAACAGCAACTTAATTTATGGGTAGACAAGTAATAAGCATACTTCGGAGAAATGTAGAATTACTGTTAGAATGAATGTTTTTGCAGGTGAGTCTGGATAAGAATCAGATCATATCACTGATTTTTGGCAAAGTAACTAATATACAGGCAGTCTTGAAATGGAAAATAATAAAAGCAACTTACTCCCTTTCATCTCTCTATCATTCTGGCTATATCAGCTCCTGGGAAATTATTCAGTCCTTCCCTAGGTCTTTGAAGTTTGTAATTGCTATGGAAACTGCAAAGAGTTTTCTTATAATTGAAAACAAAACCCAAAATACGCAGTTCCTAAATAAGAATTTAATAATTATTGCAACATGTCTTTGCAGAAATTTCTAAAGTAAGTTCTAAAAGAATATCTAAATGATTATGCAATAGTTGTCAAGGATTTTGCAAATAATTAGTATAAAATGTTTATAAACAACCACAGCATAACATCAGTAATGCATTTTGAATCTTAGGTTCTTTACTGAAAGATGTGAAATCAATTACATTCCTTTTTTGAAAACAGGAGGAGCTTTTACATTCTTCCTCATTCATGCTATTATACAAACTCAGGATTTATATATACCATGTAATTTCACTTTCCAGCTAATGTATTTACTATAGAAAATGTAATTATACAGCATCATTAGAACAAAATATTTCTTTAATTCTTAATTGTATGCATCTTTCCTTGGAAAAGGAAGCTTTGAATTTAACATGGATTATGATGAAGACTGACCTATAAAATTAATAACTTGTCTATCTTTTAAGGCACTAGTTTTGATAGGATTGATATATTGATATATATTAGCAAGGAAGAGTAATAATGAAGATTACTATTACTGTAACACATAGATTATGCGATCAATAATGCCAACATTTAAAACATGTATGTTCCCTGAAGTTCCTTAGATCCAATGCTTTTTTTTTTAATATTTTATTTAATTGAGTGAGAGAAAGAAGAGAAGGATAGCAAGAGAAAGCACAAGCAGGGAGGAGGGAGAAGCAGACTCCCTGTGAGCAAGAAGCCCAACTGGGGCTCAATTCCAGGACCCTGGGATCATGACCTGAGCCAATGGCAGATGCTAAATGGGCTGAGCCACCCAGGTGCCCCTAGATCCAATGTTTTAATTACAATATTATCAGTTTGATAATGGGTATTCCTTTCAACCTACAAACATGGCAGCTGGGGTTCAAAAACTAATTATTCTGAGCTCAAGCTGCAGGCTTTCAAAGAAGTAGGAGGGAATCTAAAACAGTGGTTAAAAAAGGATCATTGTCAATGATTAAAAATGGGACTGAAAGACTTTTTCAGCATAGGCACATTTTTTGGTTTCACTTTTCTTATTCATACACCAGGACTAAAAATACTTCCTATCTCACCTGGCAATCATCAACAGGATACATAATGATCATAAATGTAAAATCACTTTGAGATGTCAATGAAACTGTTACTTTTTCCTGAGATGAACACAAGCAAAGCTTTCTGATTTTGGAAATATGTATTTTTGTTTATAAAGTATGTATTACGTGTAAATTTTATTTTTTATTTTTTTGGATTATTAGTAAATCATGAATCAGGTAATTTCTAAAGGAGTACAACTATATTAAATTCCACACCTTCCTATAAGCATCTGTTTTTTCTTTACTTGCTGATCAACAAGACATTTTTAAAACATGGATTCCTGATTAATGATCTTGTTAATAAACTAATCTAAATGCATGCTTCTGGGCATCTCCTGAGGAAAAGAAGGTTTTGAGAAATCCAGCAGAAGAAAAAAAAAACAGTTTATGAATAATGCATGTATTTGTTCACTTCTATCTCCCTGCCTTTTGCTTGTAATGATATGTTTTGATAGCTGTAAATAGCAGGGATTTGTGGATGAAAGATACTGCCTACCTGAAGGTATTTTACCATTCTAGATATTTGACATACCATTAAATCACCCCAATAGCAAAATCAGTAAATGCTGCTTAACCTTAAGCTTTGAAATGGTAATAATTGCACAGAAGTTTTACTAGAGATGATAAACATTTTCCAAAATTATAGTTGCACTAATAACTTTAGTTGGTAACATGTTCCAATGAGACATGTGGGATTTATGGGAAGTATATGTTGGAGAGACACTACCTCTTAATGAAAGGCTTAGCATTCACCAAAATATACATACTTGATGTAAGCCTTACAAGAATTCAGACAATTTTTGTCTTGTAGTTTATCTAAAAGCTTTCAGATTTGACTAATTCCTTCCCTCTTGGAACTGATAATAATAGCTATCATCAGATGAGATCCAGGCAATGCACTAGGCATTTTGTAAGTATCAGTGCTAGGACTATCTAAAAACCATACTGCTTCCAGAAACACACTACAGAATAATAATGATGATCGATAGTATGCATAATACCTTCTAATGATATAGATTTTTTTTTTAGATTTTTTATTTATTTGACAGAGAGAGAGAGAGAGGAGGAAGCAGGCTCCCTGCCTAGCAGAGAGCCTGATGCGGGACTCGATCCCAGAACCCTGAGATCAGGACCTGAGCTGAAGGCAGAGGCTTAACCCACTGAGCCAACCAGGCAGCCCCAAATGATATAGATTTCTTAAGGCCTGTCCATACCATGAATTCATTTTAATCTAAAAATAATATTTTCCTGCCATAAATTAGCCATTGTGTCTTGTAAGTTCTAAAGAAGTTAGCCCACTTTTTCCAAAATCAAAAAACATATTAGTGCAAGGTGATGACTAAACTCACCCTTCTAATTATCAGCTACTTAATTCATACCCTCTGTATTAGTTATCTACCACTGTGTAACAAATGATCACAAAAGTTGCTGTCTCACTATGGATCAGGATGTCAGGCACAGTTTAGCTGGGTTCTCTGGCCCAAGATTTTTCACATGCCTGATGCAATCATCTCAGCTCATGCCTAGGGACCAGTCTGCTTCCGAGCTTATGTGTAGCTGTGGGAAGAAGACAGTTCCTTACAGACTATAGAACCAAGAACCTCAGCTTCTTGCCAGTTGTTAGCCAGAGACCACTCTCATTTCCTTGCCACACAAATGCATCCATATACTAGCCTGGAACATAGCAGTTGGCTTCAACAAAGCTAACAAGTGAGATGATAGCAAAACCACATTATAAGCCTCTACAACAATCAAGGAAATGACATCCTATCACCTTCGTTGTATTCTCTTCTTTAGTACCAAGTTACAGGTCCTGACTACATGTAAGGGGACGGGAATATACAAGCGGTCTGAGTGAGGTAGAGATAACTGGTGGTCCCCTTTAGAGTTTGTATACCATATTCTCCTTATGGAAGTCTTTGGAAAATGGCACATCTTCACCATAGTTCCTGGCATCATCCTGGGTTTTCATTGCCTCAGTAAGTCAACTACCCAAAGACCTGCCCTACCACTCATTTTACCCACTTCTGAGATCCTATCCTAGGCTTTGCCATTACGCATAAAGGAACAACCCTACACCACCCCTAAGACTTAGGTCCTCCATTCTCATCAATCAAGTTCCAACTCTTGTGTAACTTCTCACTGAAGAATTTTATGCCCATCCCATGGTAATAGTACAGGACCTACGTCAAATGCTTTTTTTTTTTTAAGGTTTTATTTATTTATGTGAGAGAGAGAAAGAGAGAGAGATCGCAAGTAGGCAGAGAGGAAGGTGGAGAGAGAGGGGGAAGCAGACTCCCTGCTGAGCAGAGAGCCCAATGCGGGGCTTGATCCCAGGACCCTGAGATCATGACCTGAGTCTAAGGCAGAGGCTTAGCCCACTGAGCCACCTAGGCACCCCTCAAATGCTTTTACATGAAGACTCTGAATCTTACCATTGGGGCACCTGGCTGGTTCAGTCAGTAAAGCATGCGACTCTTGATCTCAGGGTCATAAGCTTGAGCCCCAAGTTGTAGGTAGAGATTACATTAAAAAATAATAATAAAACCTAAAGAAAAGTTTCACTTATGATAGTTAAAATTTTAATTTATTTGAGTCTTTAAAAAATAATATTTCTAGTATTTTAGGCTATAATTCCCATGATGATATTGTATCTCTCCACTGCTAGCATAGCGCTTGCATGCATTGAGATGCAATCAATGTTCTTGACTAAATTTATGAAAGAGTGATTCATAGTTAGAACTAAAATTCATCGTTGATCTTCTACGCCATCTTCTTCATTCTTATTCACCTTCAAGCCCTTGAAATAAATCTTATAAACTCAATATGTAGACTTCTTTATTATTACCAATTCTACCCCTTTTTAATTTTTTTTCCACAACCACTGTTTCTCGTGAGCTAAGATTCTTTTCCAAGGACTAACTGAAAGATGCTACACAGAAGAAATATTTTAAACTTTTGTAAGATTGTTTTGTCATTAAATAACTATTTAAAGGTATTATAGTTCTTGTGTTAATTTATATTTACATAACTTTATAATAAAAATGTTTTTTAAAACCAATAATATAGAAAAAATATTCAATATTTTTTAGTGAAAATCAGAGTTTATTACATGCAAATTGTCCATTTAATAAAGACAGATTTATGCATAACTGTTGATATAAAAACAAGATAAAATGGAATAGCCTAACTATAGCTATTCTATACCTGGTAACCATATATTGTTTGGAATTCAAAGGTCATAGGACTGACAGAGAGAAAAAACAGAATTTATCAGATTATAACAATTTCTCCCAATTATTTTGAATATAAGTTAGAAGCAGTTTAATATTAAACTGGCCTGTAAAGCCCTCCTTTCTAAAACAAGAAAAAAATTGTTCAAAAAATAAAGAAATAAGGAAAAATCAAGCTCTTGTGGGACAAAGAATTTAAGTTACTCATTGACAAATGCCAGAGACAAATACTGTAAAAGGAATCACAACATTTCATAAATATTGAGATTCTTAAAGTTTAGGGTCTAAAGAGAGACTTAAAGAGTTCAATCCCTCCTGAAATTTTATGCCAGCAGATACTTATTTTATTCCAGGAGAAGACATATTTTTATTTTTATCAGATTGGAAATAAATTTTTGAGCAAAGTAATCCCTTGACTAAAACACAAAAAAGTTGAGAACTCTGTATTAAATGCTCAAGTCACTCCCCACTACCTTACCTATTCCACAGACCTATAATGCAGGCAGACCTAAGGAACACCTAAGAGGAAAGTACTGCAATCTGAATCACCATAGACTTCACACTCACAGTCGTAGTTACACTTGTACAGTGATTAAAAAAAAATTTCCTCTGCTCCAAGAGGAAGTAAAAGATTAAAATAGTCACATTAGAACTTGTCTGGAATACTTATACTTTAGATGATATTGCTCTGAGACCTAAAGAAAACTTTGTTCTGAACACTGCATCTCAGTATCCTACTCTATGGACTACATTTCTCAAAATTTTCTAAGTTCCTCTCCAGGGTCTGAGATGGAGTGGGGTGGCTCTGCCATTTAAGTTGAATAATCTAAGTCCAGGCCAGCACTACATGGGCCCCAGTCACTGTGTCCAAGCTCCAGGACTCACATTTATTAGATCACCCTGGAACCCCAAAACATGGTCAGTTCCAAGAGGGTGGCCTGGCAAGTGAGTTAGTTCCTCTGACATACATGGTATTTTGCGTGTGTGTGAGACTGCACAAAACTAGGTTCCGGAATGGTGGTATCATGCTGATTCTGTTGACTCTCACTTATATGGGATATAAGCTGAGTTCAGGGCTCTGTGCTGACAACTATCCACTGCACCCTAGGCTTGAGCTAGAAGGTCCATGCATCAACCTTTGCCGATTGGTCAATTCTCATCATCAGTGTTACTAGTGCAGTACCCACTTCAGTCTACAGCACTCAAGGGTAGTAAGAATCGTAGTGGGAGAGGCCACTGGCCAGACAGTATTCACATTCTTGAGGGTTCCAGGACACATGGCAAGTAGGCTGTCCTCCAGTTGTTACCATGCCTATGTCTTCTGAAGATTTTAGTGGGTTCCAAGTGATGTCTTCCTTTACCTCCAACTGATACAAAATCATCATACTCTGCTGGGTTAATTTTAGGCCAAGCCAGATACGGGAGGGTTATTCTTAGTATAAATATAACTGCTCTTTTCACTCTGCCCACAGCCCCGCTACTCTCCTCCCACCTGATGGTAGTATTTGTAACACTGATATACGATTAATACTGGAAAAAGTTCACATTCTGGGATACAGCAGTTAGGGTCTAAAGCGTTCTATAGAAGACAAAGGTGGAATATGTGTTGTTCTGTATTTATGTTGTAAATTCCAAGTGGTAAATAAAACAGAAACAGAAACCAAACTATTGCTTTCATTTTCCTGCATGTTCTGAGTAAGACTTGTACTTGTGGTCATTACCAAAATAGCAAAGAAACAACTTTGATAGAGTCATTGAAAACTTGTATTCATAGGTGGTAGTAAAGATAATACAGCATCATCCCATAAATAATAATGTAATCAACACTAAAAATGGTATTAAGGAGCAAAAGGAGCAAGATCAATGTTAATACAATAAAACAGGTTCCTAAAGAGACATGATATAGAAATAACAAAATTGCTATCTTTTTGTTATATCCTGAGAGATAGGAAATGTACCAAGAATAATATATTTGGCAATAATGAATTTGAAGAAATGAATACTAGATCCCAAGAGATAAAGATATGACCTAGACCCTACACAAAATTTTTATGTATCCTGATTGAAAAATCCATAAATATACAAATAACACTTGTTTACCAACTATTCTAGATTTTTTTTTAGAGAATTTTTTTTTAAAGATTTTATTTATTTGACAGAAAGAGAGAAATCACAAGTAGGCAGAGAGGCAGATAGAAAGAGAGAGGGGAGGAGGCAGGCTTCCTGCGGAGCAGAGAGCCCGATGCGGGGCTCAATCCCAGGACCCTGGGATCATGACGTGAGCTGAAGGCAGAGGCTTTAACCCACTGAGCCACCCAGGAACCCCCATTCTAAATTTCTTTAGTAAATAAATCATTCCACATCACATGGGATCATGAGTTTTGGAATTTTTTAATGATAGTAGCTTTATTGAGATGTAATTCATATAGCATGAAATTTACCCTTTAAAAATGTGCAATCCAGAGATTTTCAATACACTCACAGACTTGGGGAACCAAAACCACTGTGTAATGAAAGAAAATTTTAAAATTTAAAAAGAAACCCATTCTCATTAGTAGTCACTCCCATTCTCACTGCCAGACCCTGGCAACCATCAATATATTTTGTGTTGCTATGGATTTCTTACTCTGGACATTTAATATAAATGGAATTAAGCAATATGTGACCTTTGTGACTGACCCATTTTACTCATCACAATGCTTTTAAAGTTCATCCACGTTGCAGGATGTATCAGTATTTCATATCTTTCTATTATCAACCAAAAATTCTTTGTATGATGATACCACATTTTGTATTTTCATTCATCCGTTGATGGGCATTTGGGTTATTCCCACTTTTTTGGAAATTGTGAATAATGTGGCTATTCTTGTACATGTTTTCATGTGGAAATAAGCTTTCGAATTCTCAAGGGTATAGAAAGGAAAGCAAGATCTGGGTAAATATATGTTTAACATTTGATAAATAACCAAACTTATTTCCAAAATAGCTGCGCTATTTCACAAACCCACCAACAATGTGTGCATGTTCTTATTTTTCAACATCTTCAGTACAACTTGTTACTGCCTATCTTTTCTTTTTTTGTATTAGACACTCCATAATGGGTGTGGAGTAGTAGATTATTGCAATTTTGATTTACATTATCCAATTCACAAATGATGTGGAGCATCCTTTTGTATACTTTTTAAGGAATTTTTACATCCTCTTTGGAAAAATGTTTAGTCAAATCCATATCTATCTTTCAAATTATGTAATTCATATTTTTATTTTTGAGTTATAACTTTTTATATATAGATTGGATACTAAATCTTTGAGATAGATGATAATTTGCAAACATTTTCTCACATCTGTAGGTTGTCTTTTTACTTCCTTGGTAACGTTCTTTAATAAAAGCACAAAAGTTTTAAATTTCAACAAAGTTTAACTTCTCCTTGTGATTTTGGTGTCACACCTAAGAAACTATTGTCCAATTCAAGATGTAAAGCTATGTCCTTTCTTAAGAGGTTTATAGCTTTGGCTCTTACACTTAGGTCTATGATTCATTTTAATATCTGTATATGGTGTGAGGTAGAGAATATAACTTAGCTTCTTGGCATGTGGATTCTAGTTGTGTTCTGTTGGGGATTTTGAGATCTGTGTTAAGTGATATTGGCTTTTTTTTTTTTTTTTTTGAGATATTTTTGTCAGGTTTTGGTATCCAATAATACAAGCCTGTTCAACTTTCTGGAGAAGTAGCCCCATCTTGTCTCACTTTTTGAAAGAATGTGTGAGATACTGATATTAATTCTTTTTATATTTTTGGCAAAATTCACCACTGAAACCATCTGACTCCTGGATTTTCTTTGCTAGGAGATTTCTGATTACTAACTCAATCTCTTTTCTTGTGATAGGCAGGTTCAGATTTTGTTTCTTCTTGAGTCAATTTTGTAATCTGTGTGTTTTTAGGATTTTTGTCCATTTCATATAGGTTATCTAATTGCTAGCATATAATTATTCATAGTATATTCTTATAATATATTTTTCTATAAATCCAGTGGTGGGAGGACAGCGGGGTGGAGGGTTGGGTGACCGTGGTGGTGGGTATTATGGAGGGCATGTATTGTGGGGAGCACTGGGTGTGGTGCATAAACAATGAATTTTGAACACTAAAAAAAAATAAAATTAAATATCTTTTTTAAAAAAATCCAATGGTAATATCACCTCAGTTAATAATGATTTTATCAATCTGAGTTCTTTTTATTTTTCTTTTGATCAACTTAGCTAGAGCTTGGTAACTGGCTAATCATTCCAAAGAACTGAAATTTTCCTCTTAAAGTGTATATTGTCTGATATTAGCATAGCCATTCCAGCTTTCTTTTGGCTTGTTTGTAAAGTATACAATTTTATATCTTTTACATTCTAACTGCTGGGTAACTGAATTAAAAAAAATGTGTCTCTAACAGACACTACATAATTGGAATTTTAAAAATCTATAATGCCAATGGTTACCTTTGAATTGAATTCTTATTACATTTACATTTAATGTAATTAAGGAAAAGGTAAAACTTATGTCTGTCATTTTGCTATTCTTTCTATAAACCATGTTTTCTTGTTCCTCCATACTTCCATGGCTCACTTATTTTATGTAAATAGATATTCTTTAGTTTATAATTCTAACTCCCTTGTTATTTCTTTCATTATTTAGTTTTTAGTTATTTTCTTAGTGAATGCCCTGGGGACTAAAATGAATATCTTTATTTATAACAATATAGTTCAGATCATTGTTAAATTAATTTTACCTGTATTAAAATTTGCTACAATACCCACCCCTGCTTTGTGTTATTATTGTCATATAAATTACATTTTTATGTTATAGGGCCAAAACACAGTTGTCATATAAATTATTGTCATATAAATGACATCTTTATATGCTATAAGCAGTTTTAAAATCACTGTTGTAGTAGTCTTTAAAATCAGATAGAAAAGTTAAAACACAAAATGTGCATTTATATGATTTTAAAAATATTTGTCTATGTAGTTCTCTTTCCTTATCTTTATTTCTCCATGTGGTTTCCAATTACTGTCTAGTGTCCTTTCATTTTAGAGTGGATGGCTCCCATTAGTAATTTCTATAGGGTAGATCTGAGAAAATTCTTTTAAATATTTTACATATAAATGTTTTAATTTCTCCTTTATTCTTAAGGTAGAGTTTTGCTGGATATAAAATCTTTAGTGACAGTCTTTCTTTTAGTATTTTTAATATGTCATCTCATTGTCTTCAGGTCTGCATGGTTTTTAATGAGATATTATTTGTTAACCCATTAAAGTTGCTTTGTTCATGATGAATCTCTTTTTGAGGCTTTCAAAAGTCTGTCCTTGGCTTTTAATAGTTTGATTATGATATGTCTAGGTGTGAAATTCTTTGTTTATACCAATGGGAATTTGTTTGGCTTCTTGGATATGTAAATTCATATCTTTCATCAAATCTGGCAAGTTTTTAGCTAGTCTTTCTTCAAATATGTCTGTACATTTTTCTTAACCTCTCCTTTCTATAATACCACTATGAATGTATTGCTACACTTGATGGTATAAGTATACAGTTCTCTGAGGCTCTGTTTCTTTATTCCTTCTGTTTCTCAGCCTGGATAAGATCAATTGACCTATCTTCTAGTTAATTGATTCTTTCTTGCTAGTTAAAATATGATGTAGAGCCTTAAAATTTTCCATTCTTATAAATTTCACTGTCTCCTACCAAAGGTTGGTTATTATTGATGTTTGTTGTGGTGGTGGTGGTTTATTTTGTTAGTACCATCCTGCATTAATTTTCTAATGCCTGTATTCTTTGTCATTTGTGGTCACCAAAGTTTCTACTCAATTAGATTGATGGTCACCTGATTATTGAAATTAGGGTAGTTGTGCATATTTAGCTTTATTGTATGTATAGGTATATAAAAATGATCAAGTTATTTGTCATTAATAATCCTCAGCAATCAATATTTCTGATTATTTATTGGAGATATTTTGTCTTGAGCTAACTTCCTTTTTCCCCCTAATATTTTTTTAAAATATTTTATTTATTTATTTATTTATTTAGAGGGAGCAGGCATGAGTAGGGAGAGGAGTAGAGAGAGAGGAAGAGAGGTAATCTCAAGTAGACTCCCCACTGAACATAGAGCCCAATGCAGGGCTCGATCTCATGACCCTGAGATCATGATCTGAGCCAAAATCAAGAGTCAAATCCTTAACCAACTGAGCCACCCAGGCACACCTACCCCTAATATTTTTAGTGTTTATTTGTAATGACAATTTTCTCCAATTTAATTTAGATATGATTGACATATAACATTGACTAAATTTAAGGTGTACAATGTGTTGACTGATATATATTGCACAATGATTACCACCACAGTGTTAGCTAACATGTCCAGTATGTCACAGAATTACCATTTTTTTGTGGTGAGAACATTCAAGACCTACTCTCTCACAACTTTCAAGTATATAACACAATATTATTAACTATTATCACTATGCTGTATGGTAGATACTCATAAGTAGAAGTGTGTACCCTTTGACTAACATCTCCCTCCTTTCCCCATCCCCTATGTTCTAGTAACCACCATCTAATGTACTGATGATTTTTTTAAAGATTTCATTTATTTATTTGACAGAGAAAGAAAGCTAGCACAAGCAGAAAGAGCAGCAAGCAGAGGGAGAGAGAGAAGCAGGTCCCCCATGGAGCAAGGAGCCCAATGCAGGGCTGGATCCCAGGACCTAATGTGAAGGCAGGCACTTAACTGACTGAGCCACCCAGGCATCTCTGTACTGATGATTTTTAATGCATACTATCATATGTTCCAGTCATCAAAGAGAAAACGTAAATAAAGCAGGCTAAGGTAGATTCATCTTAAGGGCTATCTGGTAACAGAGAGTAAATAAGAAACTAGATATATGGTGTAATTAGTTTTATGAAAGGGAATTGTAGGACCCTAAACTATTATGACTAAACTTCCTATTTGACATTCATTATAAATTATCCTTTGGATTCAGATCTTTTTTTAATCAATATTAAATATAATGTTATAATTAAAATATAAATATAAATATGTCCTATAAAAACAGCAATTGCATTCATTTTTAAACTGGTACACTCAGCAGCTGAAATAGCTCAGTTGGGAGAGCGTTAGACTGAAGATCTAAACTGGTACACTCATATTACAATTTCAAATTAACTACAACTTTCTTATTTATCAAGATTGATAACACATTTCCTAATTAGTCACCTTTATTTAATTATGTACTTTATCTTTTAAGCAACTGTAGGTAATTCAGTTCCTACCTAAAGTAATCAATGTAAAATAGACCATTGAGTTGTCTAATTTCTCCTGATAAATGTTACTCTATTTTATTATTTTATTTTATTTTTAAATAACCTTCACCATTAAGCTCGTCTAAAACATTTCTTTTCCTCTAGGATCTAATTTACAAGACCTGACACTTTCACCTTGTTTGATATAAATTCAAGGTAAAGCCATCTTTTTCACCAAATATTACTTTCTTACATTCTTAAATCATCACTAAGCACCCTTAAAAAATTCTATATACTTTTAAAAACTGTTTATTTCATGAAAAATTGTCATAATTGCAACTTAGTCATTTTCATAAATTGAATAAATCTGTGTAACCAACATTGAGAATGATCAATAGTAGCACCAGAATAGCTCTTGTTTGTATTACTTTCTGTTGATGAACCTTCAAACACTCATACCAAGGGAAATTACTTTCCTGACTTCTATAAATCATCTATTAGTCATTCCTGGTTCTGTAATTTTATTTGGATGAAATTATATATTATGTACTTGTTTGAGTTTTGTTTCTTTCACTCAACATGTTACTGATATTCATCCATGTAGTATATTTATTCTTTTTGCCATAGAGAGTTCCATTTGTGACGGTAACTACAAGTTTCTTATCCATTCTGTTGATGGACATTGGATTATTTGCACTTTGAAATAATTCTGCTTAAAAACAACCTAGAGCATAGATTTTGATGAACATAGATAAGCAATAATTTCTTACTGCACAAAACAAAGAATTAAAAGATTGCTCTGTATTATTTAAATAAGTAGACATGTTATTCATAGTTAAAAGGGTAACAGCCAATGATGCTGAATTAGTTAACCATGTGTTAAAACTCATCAGAGGAACATCAGTTTAATGGTCTGCATCATTGAGAACACAATTATATTCTCTCCTCACTAATTAAGAATTGGATTTAAACACATTTCACATTGTTTTCTGAAAGTTATTTTTACCTCATTTAATAGACAAAAATCCACATGCCTGGATTAGAGGTAACCAGACTAATGAAAATTAAAGAAAAGAAAAGGCAGGGCAAGTGGGTGGCTCAGTCAGTTAAGTGTCTGCCTTCAGCTCACATCATGATGCCAGAGTCCTGGGATTGAGTCCCATATCAGCCTCCCTGATGATCAGTGGGGGTTTGCTTCTCCCTCTGCCTCTCATCCTGCTCTCATGCTGTCTCTCTCTCACTGGCTTCCTCTCTCTCTCTCTCAAAAAAATAAATAAAAATCTTTTTTAAAAAGAGAAACAAGGCAAAGGCCTGCTTATAATAAGAGGCTGGCAATTAGATGGATGGAAAATGTTACACATTACAGAGAGAAGGTTAGACTTATCGCTAATAAAATCAGTAAACATGCACGTGTATTCTATTTTATCACGACAGCATGTCAATAGTCTCAATCATTTGGCATATTCATACTCCAAACTCTTTACCCACAGTTAATCATTCTGCAGAACTCTGGAGCTCTGGCATATGGGATGCTTTAGAATGAGAGAACACATCTACGGAGTGAGGGCTTTCTCTTATTCTGTATAGCTGTAGCCTAATCTAACTGGACATTTCCACTAGCTTCCACTGACCATACTGCCCAGGTCTTGATATTAGATTTTTAATTTCCTGATCACTTCTCTGAGTGAAATAATGCAAATTTTCCTCATGTATTAATTTACTTAATCCATGGAAGAAGGCTCCAAATACGGAAATGAGAGTTATTTGCCTAGGGTCATATAGCTATTTCCCATAACATTCAAACCCCAACCTGCACAGTCAGTTCTCTTAGCCATCCTATACCAATAATCTGGGACTGGGCAGCTACCCTCCTGACTTTGAGAACTATATGATGCCTAGGTTCTGGACGCAGCCCAGTATTGGAAGCAATGCATTTGTTGGACATCACTACATGTTTTGAAACTCAAGCTCTCAACAACACTCTTGGAAAATTAATACTAAAAGTCCAGATCTCTCCATGGGAGAAGATGAGGAGTATCAGTTTGTACAGCTCACTTTTCTGTCCTTTGCTTATAGGCATCATGATATCCAAATTCTGGTTCTTTCACTAGCTATTGGAATGCCCTTGAGCAAGGGCCTCTGCCTCTCTGTTCCTCACATTTCACCGGTGGAAGGAGGAAAATGAAGCTGTCATCAGAGTCTCAAGATAAATTAAATGGCATAGTCTATATAAAATGTAATTTTCAAAAATATTTAGGTTTTCCCACTTATGTTCTGCACTCTTTTATATAAATAAAATATAGAAATATGTGTATTTCTATATATAGAAAATATAGAAACATAAATAAAAACACTCAAACATTTGGTCCACATTGTATCTCATACATGGGCTGCTGCTAAGCAGAAGTTTTGTTGGTGAGTCTTTAATGTTTTCAGGATACTTTGCAAATTAATTAGCGGACACCTGTAGTCAGAATCCCATTTTCACTCTCATTTTTCTTTTGAATGTTTTTCTTTCCCACTAGGGCGTGAAAATAGATCATTAAGTTCTATCACAGCCTGATCCTTCCTCACCTTTGAAATTGGCATCAGAAGCTTCTTCTGGAGATATGGATTCTGCAAAGGGCAGTTTTTTTTTTTTTGGTTTTTTTTTTTTTTTTTTTTTTTTCTGTCTTGGGTAACCAAGGATTAGGGAGATAATCAAAGGTCACAGTTAAAGCTGTGCCGAATTACTTTTCCGACTTTGAGAACACAAGCATACAAGTTCTTACCAATGTGTCTGTAGAATCAGACTTCCTGCAAGAGACACTGCCCCATCTGCTTTTTTTTTTTTAAAGATTTTATTCATTTATTTGACAGAGAGATCACAAGCAGGCAGAGAGGCAGGCAGAGAGAGAGGAGGAAGCAGGCTCCCCGCTGAGCAGAGAGCCCGACGTGGGCCTCGATCCCAGGACTCCGGGATCATGACCTGAGCCGAAGGCAGCGGCCCAACCCACTGAGCCACCCAGGCGCCCCCCATCTGCTTTTTGACCGACTTTTTATCTCAGCCCTTTTGACAACTGAGAGTCTGTTCCTGTAGGCATGAAAATAATACGCTGGTTAACAAAAAGGTACTGTGCCTTTCCTTTGTCTTGGTCACGAGACAGGCCACATTGCCTGCTTAAATTCTATGAAGTAGATTGGATGTTAACTCAGTAATGATGGGCACTATAGGGTCAGCAGCTGAATGTCCATCAGGCCCTGACTCACTCATTTTCCTGTCTTGTGACCACTTGGAATAAGCAACAACTTAGCAAGAACCCCAAGACACGTTCTGCTTATTTTTCTAAAGCCTCTAAACTTGCTTACTGTATAGAGTTCCCAATCAGATATCATATTTTAATTAAACAAACTCAGACATCCATATATATTTTGGCATTGGTCTTAAAAATTCTCCTGGAAAATCACAATCGATAGCCTAGAATTTTCTTCTCGCTCATGGTTTACCCTTCCAGCTGGGAGATCTGTATATGTAGCCCTGCTTGGAACACAATTACTGCTGTAGGAGAGAAGAAACCAGCTGTGAAAGCTATTCTCCAGCAGGTAGTTCCGCACTGCTTGGGGAAGGCTGCCTCAGAGGGAAGCGTCAACAGCTGCAGACTGTCATATAAAAGACTTCCAATCAGTTAAGCAACTTTGGAGAAGCAAAAATCTGTTGTCCGATTTTATTTGTCTCTGAATCTGACTGCAAGGGCTGCTATTCATCACAGAGATGCCTAGCAGGGTGCCTGCAAAGTCACAGTTCTTTAACGTAGACAAAAGGCCATTATGAACTGTAACTTCAATTTTGGGAGAAAATAACAATGCACATGGTTAAATGAAGCAATGCTCTCATGTTCTTCTGCTTTTAAACTTGAGATCTTTTCATATTCTCTGAGATTTGGGGATAATGGAGGGAAGGAGATAGATAGTCTCTTTTGTTGATGTAAATAGTCACCTTTTTAAAAAGAGGAGAATTTCTATCTTGGTAAAGGTAAAATATGAATCATTAGAATTCCCATTCCATAGTACATCAAAGGGTCTTAGGAAGGATAACAATATAGTTATTCTTTATCTAAAATCCTAATCATTATGAAATCACAGGAGGAATACTAGTATTTCTACAGAATATTTTGCACACATTACTTTGGCCAATTATTTCCATGCAGCTAGGTGTTTTGTTCCCTTTTAATAAATGTGAATAGCAAGGCTCAGAGAAATGAAAGAGATTTTCAGAGTTCATCCAGCTACTTAGTACTTGAAGATTTGATATCATATCTACTGGAGTGGAAGATTTATGGAAGATTCTGGAATACTATATACACCATGCCATGATTTGGGGCATACAAACAAAGGGGGCACACTAGAATATAAACTCCATGAGGACAGCACCACAAGGAATACTTGTCTCTTCTCTTTACTAATGCATCCACAAGGTTTAGATGAGTGGCACATAGTACGTACCCAAAAATAGAAAAGTAGAATAGAAAAATAGAAAAAAGAAAAGTAAGCAATGAATAAAAAGTTTTTAAAGCAAAAAATGGCATAGCATATGTCTGATGTTATCTTTTTAATTTTTAACCATTTATTTTTTAAAAGCATAAAGAAAAGCTAAAGTGTTTTAATCAAACTTTGCTACTAATACAACTTTTGGTTTTATCAATTTTCTTTCAAAACCAACAGTATGTTGACATTTAGTAAATTTCTAAGGAATATGACATATCAAAAAGAGATAAAAATTTGTAAAGTTTATTAAAAAACAGACAAATTAGTATGTCAATATTCTCTGTCCTATACAGAACTGGTTCCCTCTGTCATACTCCTTCAATTCCATAGAACAGGAACTGGGAAGGAATAGAGAAGAATGATGGGTTGGAAGAAGTTGACAATGTTATTAAGGTGGGTGGGTCTGTATTTATCTTATAAGGTATTCCAATTTTGCTTGAGTGGAGGACACTTTGCTGTGTAATGAAATTATCAGCAGTATATATGTTGGATCTTTGTCACTTGATATGTTAACTTTTTGGTGATGTCAGATGAGAGCCTATAAACTTGAAGTCCACAAACTGGAAAGAGATGGATAATTACATGATGGTCTGAGATCCCTTAAATGATAGGATCTAGTCCTAAAAACTAAATATGGCTCCCTCCTGTATTAGACCAAACTGGAACAGGAGAAAGAGGTTTCAGGATCACCACAGGGCTAGAACACTGGTGAACAGAGCTCCTGCATATCCTCCTATGAGCATTCAGAAGGATGTTCCAATGCATACTCTATACATTTTTTTTTTGTGTTCCTGTATGCATGTTATATCCCTTAAAAGGCTGTTAAAAAACATTTCATTTCTCCTAGTGAAACCCAGGAACTTTTGTGCCCTAAAAGTGAAACATGATAGCAATGTAAGAAGAATAAAGAGATAAGTATAGCTTTGGCAAGAAATATGTTGCAATAATGAAATATACATACCTATAGATTATTTATATATCTATAGATGATTATGTAATCATCTATAGATGGGGAAGTGTAGAATGGGGAAGATGTTTTAAATAACTCTCACATGGCTGTGTTTCATTCTTTTGAAGAAAGAGCAAATCTCATGAATGGTAGGACAGACCCAGGCTGTTTCTGCAAATAATAATGAAAAATGAACAGATACCCTTTCTAAATGTTTTTGAATCTCAACTCTCACATAGTGTATCTTAAAATAAATAAGTCTATTTATTTCATTTTGTTTCTTTAAAGATACAAAAAAAAAGGCTGATGGTATCTTCTTTTGAGAGTAAATAAGCAGAAATTACTCTCACTATTTTACCCACAAAATAGTTCAGGTTATCTGAAGCAACCATAAAATTGATACCTTCTAAGAATTAAGTTGAGGAAAGTAAAGTTGAGGTTTATTACATAAAAATATATGTAGATCTCTTTTTTATCAAGTAAATAATTTAATGCATACAGTGATGAAGAAGGAAATACTGTGTTTTGTACCCCAGATACGAGTACACATATGTATAAAGCCTGTACACATCATTCTACTTCCTGTACCTTCCTCAATGTAAATTATTCAGAGCTTTTTTTTTTTTTTTTTCAATTTAATTTACAAGCTTGTGGCTTATTTTATCTTGAACATTTGGAAGCAGGATGAGATAAAGGAAAAATGTCAACAAGTGTACATGTTATCCTCAACAAAATAAATTACCTGGCTTTGTGACCCAGGTCACAACTGAGGTTGAGTAGTCCAGACTGTCTTATAACATAATAATCAGGAAAACAGGGTGAACTAAATCTCAACAAACCAATACTTACTTCAAGATTTGGAATGATTTATAATCATGTATAGTCACTCTATATTCCTTACACATATATGGTCATGAGAGAAATTATTACATTTGTTAGGTGATGAATTTGGTGTTCCAGAAATGATTTATGTTTCAACCATCTCTTGCTAAATATCAACTAAAACTAAGTAATCAGATTCCAGAAATATACAATGGGGCAAAATGAACTGAACCTCAAGTAATGGGATTGTAGGCAGAGGCCTAGGGAAAATAAAAGGTATTCCAGCACATAGAAGTGAATTCTAACATATTATACAATGAAATCTTTTCTCCAATTCTTTGGGGTCAAAGTGGGAAAAGCTCCCATAAAGAAGGTGAAGTTAAGCTGAAATTGCCTTCAAATTGACTCTTCCTTGAAAAATCAGGGAAGAAATTAGCCAGATGCTTTGTTCTACTTCCAAACCCAACCTCAATGAGGTGAAATATAAACAGATGCTTGAAATTTTGTATTTGCAGTTCATAAAACCTAGTATAATAAATCAATTTATTTTCTACTTTCCTATATATATTAATTGATGTTAAAATATACTGTGAACATATATCATGCTCTTTAAAATTACCATCAAGTACACAAAATACACAATGACATTTTTGTATAATTTTCTAATCATTGCCAATGTCGCCCTTAAGGGGAGTCATTCAGGACAAATGTTTTTCTTTAATTTAGAGGAAAAACTATTTTTTTTTAAATTCAGTAAATAGATTTAAAAAGCTAAACAAGCATAACATGGAGATATTGTGGGCTCAATTCCAGACAACCACAATAAAGCAAATACTGCAACAAGTGAATCAAATAAGTTTTTTGGTTTCCCAGTTCATATAAAAGTTATGTCATACTGTTTTTTTAATAATTTAAAAAAATTATGAACATGCCTTAATTAAAAATACTTTATTGCTAAAAATGCTAGCCATCATCTGAGCTTTCAGTGAATCATAATCTTATTGCTGCTGGAGGTTCCTGCCTCCATGTTGACGACTGCTGATTGATCAGAGCAGTTGCTAAAGGTTGGAGTGGATTTGGCAGTTTTTAAAATGACACAACAATGATGTTTATCTAATTGGTTGACTTTCTCTTTCACAAATGATTTCTCTATAGCATGCGATGCTGTTTGACAGCATTTTACTCACAGAACTTCTTTTAAAATTGGAGTCATTCCTCAACTGACAGAATGGGAGCAGATATTTGCAAATGTCACATCAGATAAAGGGCTAGTATCCAAAATCTATAAGGAATTTGTCAAACTCAACACCCAAAAAACAAATAATCCAACAAAGAAATGGGCAGAAGGCATGAACAGACACATGAAAAAGTGCTCAACATCACTCAGCATCAGGGAACTACGAATCAAAACCACAATGAGATACCACTTCATGCCGGTCAGAATGGCTAAAAGTAACGAGTCAGGAAACAACAGATGTTGGCGAGGATGTGGAAAAAGGGGAACTCTCCTACAGATAGTGGGAATGCAAGCTGGTGCAGCCACTCTAGAAAACAGTATGCAAGTTCCTCAGAAAGTTGAAAATAGAGTGATCCTAAGACCCAACAATTGCACTACTTGAGTATTTACCCCAAAGATACAAATGTAGTGATCTGAAGGGGCACATGCACCACATTGTTTATAGCAGCAATGTCCACAATAGCCAAACTTTGGAAAGAGCCCAGATGTCCATTGACATATGAATGGATAAAGAGGATGTGGTATATATATATATACAATGGAAATATTATACAGCCATCAAAAAACTGAAATCTTGCCATTTGTAACAATGTGGATGGAACTAAAGGAATTATGCTAGGTGAAATAAGTCAATCAGGGAAAGACAATCATCATATGATCTCACTGATATGTGGAATTTAAGAAGTAAGGCAGAGGATGGATCATAGGGGAAGAGAGGAAAAAAAATGAAATAAGAAAAAAACAGAGAAGGAGATAAACCATAAGAGACTCTTACTCTTAGGAAACAAACTGAGGGTTGCCAGAGGTACAGGGGGTTAGGGAATGGGGCAACTGGGTGATGGACACTAGAGAGTGTATGTCTTATGTATTATGTATGAGTTGTGTAAGACTGACGAATCACAGACCTGTATCCCTGAAACAAATAATACGTTATATGTTAATTTAAAAAAATAAAACCTAAAAAAAAAATTGGAATTAATCCTCTCAAACTCTGCCACTGCTTTATCAATAGAGTTTATATAATAATCTAAATTCTTTGTTGTCCTGTTAACAATCTTCACAACATGTTACCCAGGAATAGACTCCATCTCTAGAAACCACTTTCTTTGCTCATCCATAAGAAGCAACTCCTCATCTGTTCAAATTTCACCATGATATTTCATCAATTTGCTCACATCTCCAGAGTCCAATTCTAATTCCAGTCCTCTTGTTATTTCTAGCACATATGAGATTACTTCCTTCAGTGAAATCCTAAGCTCCTCAATGTCATTCATGGGGGTTGAAATCATCTTCTTCTGTACTCCTGTTATGTTGATATTTTGACCTTTCCCCATAAATCACAATGCTCTTAATGGTATCTAGAATGGTGCATCCTCTCCAGAAGGTTCTCAACTTACTTTGCCCAGATCCATCAGAGGAGCCACCACTGACAGCAGCTAGAGCCTTACAAAATGTATTTCTTGAATAAGAAGACTTGAAACTCAAAATTACTCCCTGATCCATGGGCTGTGGAAAGGATGCTGTGTTAGCAGTCAGGAAAACAACCTAATTCTCATTGGATCTCTCCATCAGATTGTGGGTGACCAGGAACACTGTCAGTGAGCAGTCATATATTGAAACAAACTTTTTTAACTGAGTTGTAGGTCTCAACGGCAGGTTTCAAAGATTCAGTTAACCATGTTGTAAACAGATGTACTATCATCCAGGCATTGTTGTTCCATTTCTAGAGCACAAGCAGAGTAGATTTAATGTAATTATTAAAAGCCCTAGGATTTTAAGAATGGTAAATGAGCTCTAGCCTCAACTGAAAGTCCCAGCGGCCTTAGCCTCTATCAAGAGAGTCAACCTGTCCTTTAAAGCCAGGCCTTTACTTCTTCTTTCTAATATAAAAGTCCTAGATAGCATCTTCCAGTAGAAAGCTATTTCATCGACACTGAAAATCTGTTGTTTACTGTAGCCACCTTCATTAATTATCTTAGCTAGATCTTCTGGAGAACTTGTTGCAGCTTCTACATCAGCACTTGTTGCCATACCTTTCACTTTTATGTTATGTCTTTTTTCCTTCAACCTCATGAACGAAGCTCTGCTAGCTTCAAATTTTTCTTCTGCAGCTTTCTCATGTCTCTCAGCCTTCAAAGAATTAAAAAGTTAAGACCTCACTTGGATTAGGATTTGGTCTAAGGGAATGTTGTTGCTGGTTTGGTCTTCCATCCAGACAGCTATAACTTTGTCCATATCATATTTCACTTTCTTATCATTTGTGTGTTCGAGGGAGTAGCATTTTTAATTTCTTTCAAGAACTCTTCTTTCGCATTTATAACCTGAATGTCTGGCCCAAGAAGCCTGGCTTCTGACCTGTCTTGGCTTTCAACATGCCTACCTCACCAATGTTAATAATTTCTGGCTTTTAATTAACATTAAGAGATATGCAATTCTTCCTTTCACGTGAACACATACAGGCCATTGCAGGATTATTATTTGGCCTAATTTAATATTGTTTTATCTTGGGGAATAGAAAGTCCTGAGGAGAGGAAGAAAAACAGGGGAATGGCCAGTTGGTGGAACAGTCAGAAACATATATTTATCAATGAAGTTCACCACCTTCAATGTGCATGGTTTCTGGTGCCCCAAAACAATTACAATAGTAACATCAAAGATAACTGATGAGAGATCACTGATGAAGATCACTGATGAAAAATGGCATCAATAGACTTTCTGGATGCAGGTTTGTCACAAATGTTCAACTTGTAAAAAACACAGTATCTGCAAAGTGCAATGTATGTGGTCATCTACTTACATGAAATATTCCTCCAGTTTAATAAACTTGCCAATAGGATTTTTTTTTCATTTTTTTTAAATTTATTTTCAGCATAACAGTATTCATTGTTTTTGTACCACACCCAGTGCTCCATGCAATCCGTGCCCTCTCTAATACCCATCACCTGGTTTCCCCAATCTCCCACCCCCCCACCTCTTCAAACCCTTCAGATTGTTTTTCAGAGTCCATAGTCTCTCACTGTTCACCTCCCCTTCCAATTTCCCCCAACTCCCTTCTCCTAACTCCCCATGTCCTCCATGCTATTTGTTATGCTCCACAAATAAGTGAAACCATATGATAATTGACTCTCTCTGCTTGACTTATTTCACTCAGCATAATCTCTTCCAGTCCCGTCCATGTTGCTACAAAAGTTGGGTATTCATCCTTTCTGATGGAGGCATAATACTCCAGAGTGTATATGGACCACATCTTCTTTATCCATTCGTCCTCAAGAAATTAAAAATAGAACTTCCCTATGACCCTGCAATTGCACTAGTGGGTATTTATCCCAAAGAGACAGATGTAGTCAAAAGAAGGGCCATCTGTACCCCAATGTTTATAGCAGCAATGGCCACGGTTGCCAAACTGTGGAAAGAGCCAATAGGATTTTTAATAATTAAAGTCCTTTCTAGATGTCATACAAAATCTATGAAACAATTCTATAGTACTAACATTACATGATGCTTTTATAGTTTTATATCTAGGCTAATAAATTCAAGTAAAATACCTAAGTATTATAAAACCTAATTTAGGGGCTTATGGCACAGAGAAAGGAATCACCAAGATGAGAGTATGAATTTTAACTCTGCAGCTTCCAAGGGAGTGACTTTTGCCAAACAGCTGTTAAGAATTAAAAATATGATAGAAATTGAACCTGCATTGGATATTTTGCATAAAGGGCAAAATTAGGAAAAAGAGAAGAGCATAGAAAATGAGCATAGAAAACATAAGTAAAATAGATACTTATATATAAAAATGTTTTGTATATAAACATTTTAAATATATATATAAGCAAAATATCTATTTTATAAAATAAATTTTATTTACTTATAAAATTTAAGTAAAAAATATATGTATATATGACATATATACACATATTATATATATATATATATATATATATATATATAATATATAAATTTTAGAGCACCATTCTCTGATATCCAAATTGTAAATAATAGAATTCCAGACAGAAAAAAAAAAAAAGATGGGGGGGTGGGGAATCACTGATATTTAAAAAAAAAAAATGTGCTGGGACATAAGAACCAAAGCTACCAAATTGAACAGACCTACAGAGCATAAAGAAAAATGGATGCAAACAAACCAGCACCCATGTCCACCATTGTGAAATTTTATGACTGAAGTACTAAAAGTAAAGGGAAGTAAATAGGTCACATGAAAGAATCAATAGCAGAATGTCTTCAGACTTAATAAAGCTGGAAACAATGCCTTCATTATTCTGAAGGAAAATTAATTCCCACCTGCTGACATTATTGGGCAAGGAAGACAGTAAACCAGCAGGTCTCAAAATTTGCCTCCCAATACATTTTTTCTTAGAACTTCACTTCCTTTTTTTTAAATTTTAATTCTAGTTTAGTTAACATACAGTGTTATATTAGTTTCAGGTGTATGGTAGAGTAATTCAACAATGCCATATGTTGCCTAATGTTCATTGTAACAAGTGTTCTCCTTAATCTCCATAACCTATTACACCCATTCCCCCCACCCACCTCTATATATTCTTTCTCAAAATGCTACAGGAGACCAAGTTCTAACAGCATAAATTGATAAACTAAGAAAGAGAAAGCCATGGGAAGGGACTCAAGAGAAACACAGCAAGCTGTCTTTTTATCATTTTTAGCCTGAGCAGAGAATATCCTGGTTACTTGGTCCCAGAACCTATCTACATTTGGTTTGTCTTGACCATGTGAAAATGAATTTTTCCCCTTCCCTCTATGCCTCAGTTTCTGGAAAAGCTGAAAACACTTCACTTACTCCACAGAGGCACTCTGTTTTGACTTACTTCTGGGATTTGCAGATACACTATACCCAAAAAGGATATGTGAACATAATGAATCATTTGTGCATTGGGCTGGACTCCTGTCCTTGCTCACTGACCTCTCCAGGGATGGTCTTTGTACATTGTCAAGGAAGTGCCACCATGATAAAGAGGCTCTGCTCACCTACCTTACCTTTTCCTGCAAAACTTCATTTAACACTATTGCCATTGTCTATCAGACTTGAAAAAATGTTCATCATCATTAGCCATCAGGGAGATTCAAATTAAAACCACATTGAGATACCACCTTACACCAGTTAGAATGGCCAAAATTAGCAAGACAGGAAACAACATGTGTTGGAGGGGATGTGGAGAAAGGGGAACCCTCTTACACTGTTGGTGGGAATGCAAGTTGGTGCAGCCACTTTGGAGAACAGTGTGGAGATTCCTCAAGAAATTAAAAATAGAACTTCCCTATGACCCTGCAATTGCACTACTGGATATTTACCCCAAAGATACAGATGTAGTGAAAAGAAGGGCCATCTGTACCCCAATGTTTATAGCAGCAATGGCCACGGTCGCCAAACTGTGGAAGGAACCAAGATGTCCTTCAACGGACGAATGGATAAGGAAGACGTGGTCCATATACACTCTGGAGTATTATGCCTCCATCAGAAAGGATGAATACCCAACTTTTGTAGCAACATGGACGGGACTGGAAGAGATTATGCTGAGTGAAATAAGTCAAGAGAGAGAGTCAATTATCATATGGTTTCACTTATTTGTGGAGCATAACAAATAGCATGGAGGACAAGGGGAGATGGAGAGGAGAAGGGAGTTGAGGGAAATTGGAAGGGGAAGTGAACCATGAGAGACTATGGACTCTGAAAAACAATCTGAGGGTTTTGAAGGGGCAGGGGGTGGGAGGTTGGGGGAACCAGGTTGTGGGTATTGGAGAGGGCACGGATTGCATGGAGCACTGGGTGTGATGCAAAAACAATGAATACTGTTACACTGAAAATAAATTTAAAAATTTAAAAATAAATAAATAAATAAATAGCTATTTCTTTAAGTTGTCAAAAAAAAAAAAACAAAACACTATTGCCATTGTATTTCTTAACACATCCAGGTTTGTGCTTAGCACCTTTTCTTCCCCCCAAAAGTAAGCAATATACTGTTTATACAGTATACACAGTGAAATTACAAGGAAATAAAAAGTTAAAATCAACACAAAAAATAAGATAATAACTACTCTGGTGGTAAGAGATATGTAACTAAACTGGAATAGAGACTTCTAAATTATTAAAAATAATGTCTTCCCAGCACTAGGCCGTATTTATAAAAATGCTATTTTAATATTTATTTTGCTTTAAATTATACATATAATTTTAAATATCTCTCTATGGGTAGAATATATTTGTCACACACACATGTAAACAATTTCTTCCTAGACCTGAAAAATTTCTGGTTTGGAAAATCCAATCAAGTTCTTCACACAGTGAATGAACATAACTTCCTCAAAGCACTTCATCACAAAGAAATAAAGATCACCAGAATGTTTACAAAGTTAAAAATTTATAAAATTAAATAAATGTTTAAAAAAAGCAAAGGATCAGGACTCATGATGGCTGGAACTTCTTATCAGCAATTTGGGATTTAAGACAATGAAGAAGTATCTTTGAAATTTTGAAGAAAAGTACTCCATACTTGACCACAGTCCAAATATAAGTCAAGTATGACAGTAAGGGTAAAAGTTAAAATGAACTGTTATATTTCATTTTTAGGAGCTACCGAGGATTTGCTAAGGAAAAAAAAAAAAAAGACAATATGGAACAAAGGAAGAAGAAAAGTATAAATGAAGGAAGTTATTTCCAGTAGAAAAAGGGAACAACAATCTCAGAGATTAGTTTGCCTTGGAGCAGATGGATGAAGCTCTGGAAAAGGACTCCAATCAAGAAAAAAAATCAATAAATTAATTTTCCAATATATGCAATAATTTGGAAAATCTCATTGCTATATGTTACATAGGTTGAAGAGTGTTTGGTAATGTAGATAGGAAAAAAAATCCAAAGCAATTGTTAAGTCTGAGAAATATTAAAGAATATCTATAATTATTGCATGTGGTATGTGTATATATAATGATAAAGCAAACATAAACATTTAACTTACTTCAAAATCATGCTATAACTTATCTTCAGGATTAAAGGATGGAAAGTAGAGATTTAATATAAAGCAAAGTCTCATTTGTCAAAACATGAAGTCAAGAGAAATTACATATGTCATATAGCATTGTTTTATCAAAGTTACTTTGAACTAAGTGTATTATTATTATTTAAAATTAGAAATATTGGGCACTTGGGTGGCCCAGTCAGTTAAGCATCTGCCTTTGGCTCAGATCATGATCCCAGACTCCTGGGATCAAACCCTTCTTGGGCTTCCTACCAATGGGGAGTCTGCTGCTTGTTCTCCCTATGACCCTCTCCACTGCTTGTGCTACTACTCTCTCTCTCTCTCTCTCTCTCTCTCTCAAATGAATAATCAAAAAACTTAAAAGATAAATAAAATTAACAATCTTGTTCTAGTAGAAACAACTGAAAAATTTCCTTTGAAAATTCCGTTTCCTATAAATCAAAACCACAATGAGATACCATGTCATACCAGTCAGAATGGCTAAAATTAACAAGTCAGGAAATGACAGATGTTGGCGAGGATGTGGAGAAATGGGAACCCTCCTACGCTATTGGTGGGAATGCAAGCTGGTACAGCCCATCTGGAAAACAACATGGAGGTTCCTCAAAAAGTTGAAAATAGAGCTACCCTACAACCCAGCAATCATACTACTGGGTATTTACACTAAAGATACAAATGTAGTGATCCGAAAGGGCACATGCACCTGAATATTTAATAGCAGCAATGTCCACAACAGCCAAACTATGGAAAGAACCCAAATGTCCATCAACAGATGAATGGATAAAGAAAATGTGGTATATATACAATGGAATACTATGCAGCCATCAACAAAAATGAAATCTTGCCATTTGTAATGATGTGGATGGAACTAGAGGGTATTCTGCTGAGCAAAATAAGTTAATCAGAGAAAGACAATTATCATATGATCTCCCTGATATGAGGAATTTGAGAGGCAAAGTGGGGGATTTGGGGGGTAGGGAAGGAAAAAATGAAACAAGATGGGATCAGGAGGGAGACAAACCATAAGAGACTTTTTTTTTTTTTTTTTTTTACACAGAGAGAGAGATCACAAGTAGGTAGAGAGGCAGGCAGAGAGAGAGGGGGAAGCAGGCTCCCCTCTGAGCAGAGAGCCCGATGCAGGGCTCGATCCCAGGACCCTGAGATCATGAGCTGAGCCGAAGGCAGAGGCTTAACCCACTGAGCCACCCAGGCGCCCCCATAAGAGATTCTAATCTCACAAAACAAAGTGAGGGTTGTCGGGGGGAGGAGGGTAGGGAGAGGGTGGTGGGGTTATTGACATTGGGGAGGGTAAGTGCTATGGTGAGTGCTATGAACTGTTTAAGCCTGCTGATTCACAAAGCTGTATTTCTGGGGCTAATAATACATTATATGTTAATAAAAATAAAAAATTTAAAAAAAAAAACCTAAAGAAAAAAGAAAGAAAATTCCATTTCCATTTGTTCCTATTGGTTATATATCACAGCATTTCCTATATTTCAGGATAACTGTTTAACTACTGCCACATAATACTTTGATTTCAATAAAACTTGCAAGAAACAATCATGAGTACCACCAAAATGAGGACTTTGAATTTCTCCAAAGTAAGAAAACCAAAAACACAAAAGTTAAACTAATATATTTTTAAATTATGATCATTATGAATATAATTAACTGAGTTTCATTGACTTTTATTTGAATATCCTATATTTCATAGCAGGAAACTCCTATGGTTAAAATTCTTGACAGTCATGTGGACATATTTTTTTAAAGTAGACAAAATTTATAACCAAAGTAATAGTTTTTTTTTTTTCTTCTGCTATAGAAACGCTTTAGTCAGACAGTCTGCTTAAGATTCAGAAATGTATGAAAGCACTTTATTCCCTAGGAAAAATAAACTACTTCACAACTCTTCTCTACTTTCAGGTGCTAACTATGCTTTATTACTCCACAGGGTCTATTTCACTGGGACAGGCTAACACTCTTGAAGAAGCTATTCCCTCCATATTTACAATTTATTTACGAATAGGCAATGTGTGGTATGTGAGGTCAATTCCTGTCAGTTACGCTCATTGCTATATTCCCATCATCTGTGTCAGCTGATGAACCTAGAACTAAATAAAACATAATTCATGTTTACTGTCTCGTGGCACGAGTACTGTTCTTCCCCTGGTGGAGGAGATTATGTAAACACTCAGCTGTGTTCCCCAACAGCTACTTAGAGCACATAATGGAACCGTCAATGTGGATAATCCCCGAAACAAATAAGGTAAACCCTGGTGCTCTCAGAGTCCGTGTTTTTTCAGGAGACAGAGGCACAAATAACCACAACTCAAGCTAGATTTGACAGGTGCTTTGGTAGAAACGTAAACAAGTGCTGTGGCAATCCTAAAGAAGAGAGAAAATATTTACTCTAGGGAATGGAAAATTAAGAAATTTTAGTGAAGGCTTCCAGGCAAGGCTTCTTAGAGATGGCATCTGGAATGAGCCTTAAGTGATAAGTAAAATTGTCTTGTCAGCTGAACACGGAGTACATTTTAAAATTTTAAAACCTTGTTTGCCTTTGCCATATAGACATGCATTATGTATTTAAGGGAGTTTTTCATAATATAATGTATAGCAAGAGCTTAATTCAGCTGCTGCTATACCAGGCAAAAGTTTTAATTTCTTGCTTCTATTCCATCTCTGGGTCAACACAGCATTGCATAACAATCTTTTTTTTTTTTTTTTTTTTTTTTGCTTTCCTATTTTTTTGTATATGTGTCTCATTTTATGTGGTTCATGGCACCAGTATGCTCTGAATATGGTAGGGCTTTCATTAACTCTGGCATTAAGTAAGATGACCTATTTTCTACACAAATAATACCTACTTCTAAAGCTGATAAAGCCTTTACAGACAATAGTAAATGTTTCCAAAACCCTATTTGAATGTAATTTCTGATGTTAAAAACTTTCCCATTTCTTTTTTTTTTTCTTTTCTTTTTTTTCCTTTTTTTTTTTTTAAGAAATGTCAATAAATGGCCAGGGATATTATTTTTTTAATATTTTATTTATTATTTGACAGAGATCACAAGTAGGCAGAGAGGCAGGCAGAGAGAGAGAGGAGGAAGCAGGCTCCCTATAGAGCAGAGAGCCTGATGCGGGGCTCGATCCCAGAACCCTGGGATCATGACCTGAGCCGAAGGCAGAGGCTTTAACCCACTTAGCCACCCAGGTGCCCCAGCCTGGGATATTATTTACAGGGATTAATGTATTGTGTTTCTGGTAGTACCAATTTTTTTTTTTTTTTTAACAACTAGAACTGCAGAAGAGCCCCTCTCATTCCCTCTACAAGTATCACGACAGATTAACTGCTACTAGAGCAAGTAAAAATCATGTTTATTAATGGGAAGTAGAAGCTACATCCGGCCTTTTGTGCTTTAAGATTAATCTAACCAGGGACGCCTGGGTGGCTCAGTTGGTTAAGATTAATCTAACCAATCGGGGTGCCTGGGTGACTTGGTGAATTGATCAGGAGCAACCTGCTCTTCAATTATATAATAGAAAGTCTAATGGTGATTGGGTACTTACCCAAATATGTCTAGCTTTCTCTCTTCTGGGTATAAGAATTCCCTTTCTGTAGCTAGAAAGTGCTGTGTTTCTAGTTGGGATCAAATAAATGCCAGAACACTGAATTAAGGAGGAGGCTCCACTAGACCTCTCTTTCTCCCTGTGACAGTGACTGAGCAGTATTTGAGACAGCTGCTACCCCACAGTCCTGGACATCATGCTCAACCGACCAGCTATGGACAAAGAGCTTAACGAAAAAAGAACCTTCGTTGTGACAATTTGGGGATTGTTTCCTTGCCCCTCAGACTAGCACATTCTGACAGATACAGACACAGACATGAAGGGGAAGATATTTGACTTTTCCAACCCCGAGGGCTCAGCCTTTCTCCGAGTGTCGGTGGCAGTAGAGGGAGTAGAGGCACTCCTCATGCACTTCCTTCATTTCAACCTCAGATGCCCTGGTGTGTGCCTCAACATCACTTCCACTATCTCCCTCTTGCTTTGACACGGTCCAGTCTGTGAAGTTCAGCCCACAGCCAGGTTGGCATTGGTTCACATGGTACTGGTTTTCACAGTGGGCTTGTTGCTTCTGTTTATTTGTTTTCTTAATTTTTTGCTTAAATAAAGAAAATCAAGATTCAACCTATGCATTTGTATTGAGAGAGTTGATGCATGTCATGTCTGTGTCCTCTTTTAAAAATCAGGAAATCTATTATCTCTGGGCCTGAATCTGCCCATTGTAAAAATCCGCGGAGTCAAGATGCCCCTGCCTCTGTTGTCTCCCTGACCGTGATGCTGAGCACTGGCCGCCATTCATCACCATACTCGAGCTGCTGTTTTTCTTGTAGAATCAATGGGAGAGTGAAATATTCCCTCCACTCGTTTTTCTGCAGGAAATGTGAAAATAAAGGAGTGATCAAGAAAGCCACAGCCTTCAAGAAAAATGAGAAGGATCATATTTCTTTGTGGAAGCAAAGACAGTTTTTTTGTGCATGATCTATTTCACTCATTTTTGTTACTTGTCTAAGACCGGGGTATATTAAAGGCATCGACTTTGTTCTACTGATTCCTAACATCTATTTGAGGATATCCTGGGGGTATCTTTATAAGGATCATCGGCTTCATTTATATTACATTCAAAATGGAACTGATTTTATGTCAAAGCAAGGGAAAATATAAATAGATATCCTACCTCTGTAACCGAGAAATGTGAGATTCTTGTGTTCATCTCACAAACAATGAGGTAACACAGAGTAGTGGTTAAAAGGCTGAGTTTGAGTCCTGGATCTGCTACTTGTCAACTTTGTGACTTGGGCAAGTTTCTGCCCCTCTCTGTGCCTTGGAACCTCAACCAGAAATGGAGATCCTGAGGGTGCCTATTTCAGAAAGAGATGAAAACTGAATGAATATTAGTAAAGTGCTTGAAACAATGCTTGGCAAATAGTAAGTATTACATACATATCAAATACAAACTCTATTTCCAGGTTTGGAAAGCATCATTCTGTTGTGTAAACCCCCTCCCCCACCTTTTTTAAAGATTTTATTTATTTGACAGAGAGAAGATGGCAAGAGAGGAAACACAAGCAGGGGGAGAGGGAGAAGTAGATCTCCCTCAGAGCAGGGAGCCCAGTACGGGACTAGATCCCAGGACCCTGGGATCATGACCTGAGCCTAAGGCAGACGCTTAATGACTGAGCCACCCAGGTGCCTCTGTTGTTTAAATTCCTATAGCAATTTTTGATTTGCCAATGCACTGATGTTATGAATCTGTCTGCCTAGGAAGATATGGCTCCTCTGGGTTTCTTCAATTTTTTGTGCTTGATCTCTTGAGCAATGACAGAAACAAAATGAAGAATTAATAAGTTATCTGTTTAATAAAAATTCTAAAAAAGGGTATGCCAATCAGAATATCACATTGCTAATGAGGGGGCTAGCTATAGATGACAGATAAATATCTTTCCCCAAGGACTGAAGAACTAGAACAAAATGGGTATGTTGCCAGATGTTGAATGCCAGCTAAAACTGTCACTGGCTGTTCTAGCAATATTCTATTGAAATTTGAAATTCTTTGTCAATTAAATTAGTATCATTTTAATTATCATGAAAGTCACCATGGCTTGAGGAGACAGAAATTTGTTATACTCTCTGTTTCATGGGGATTTGCATGTCCTTCAAACACACACATACATGCAAGCACGTGAACATGCACGTCACAAGAGCATTTAATTTTGCTTGTTGGTTTTACAAACATATAAAATGGTGAAAAGAATAGCATCAATAACCTCAGGTAAATAGTTAAATGCTGGCCATAAAGTATTTGCAAACACAAGGTACAATATATATTCTTAATAATAGTAATTAGTAAAGCTTAGAGATTTTTAAAAGAGAAATCCACTCAGCTTTATCTAATTTCTGCCATTTTAAATACATAAAATTTCCTTATCTATACTTTCTATCTGCTAACCAAACGACAATGTACAGAATACAAACATTCGGGCAATTTAAGAATAATTGCTCATTTGCCCACTGGTAGAAGCTTTTAAACTGTTATCTATCACATAAATATCAATGTATACAATTCTTAACCTGTAAAATATTTACTGGAAATTTTATGGGCGTCACATAACTTGGATCCGTTAGATACCCAGTTAGCAGTTAGGAAATAGGGCATTACTTAGCAGAGAAATCTCAGTCCACAACTACAGCAAACCACAGGACAAGTCACATGTCACGAAAGTCTGGTAAGTCACTGGAGACCTTCTGCATAGGAGTCCTGAGAGCCTGATGGGCATAGTTAACAATGACAAAGGGGAGACAGTATAGATGGTTCAACCTAAAACCCATTCTACCATAGTAAAAATAATGTAATCATCTTGGATAGAATTAGAAAATATCAAACTATCCAATAATTCCGATATTGAGTATTTTGCCTGCCTCTCCCCAACACAGTAGCATCTACCAGCACCATTAAGTGCTATGGTCAGAGAAAAGCCTTTCAGACCTAGACTTTGGGACTGCTATTTTCTTATAGCATGGGGTAGGTCACAATACATGTCCTGTCTGTGCCTCATCAATTCCCTGATCAATTGGATGAGGAAGGCATGAAGCCAGTGTTATTGTAGGTATCAAATGAACTGATACATGCTTAGAGCATGTCTGCCAGATAGTTAAGTCCTCAAGGTATATGCATCTGCCACATGTTCTTCTGGTATACTCTTAAATATGTTGAACAGAATTTATTGGCAAGTATGATAAATATGCTGGCCTGAAGACAGTGTTATTTATTAAATGTGGAGAAACAGACTTTCAGTTTGGTATTATTAGTGCAGCAAAAGTAATTTGACTATCTCACTCACTTTTGTTGGTCCTTGTCTTCCTACATATTCTTCTACCTCACCAATAAATACATAAATAAATCCATAAATAAATATATAAATAAATAAATAAAATCAGTATGCTCCCTAAGAAGTAAAAATTCATTATCTGGTTTATAGAAAGTAAAAATAAATATAAAGTTATTTGGATAAAATACTCACTTTCTACCTGCTCCAGGTTTCAAGATTGAAATTGCCAAAAATGCTCTTTTCTTTCACCAAAATTGTCAGATGTCCAAGAATCACAGGTTAGGTTTTATTTTTCTTTGTTTTTTTTTGTTGTTTTGTTTTGTTTTTTAGATTAAAGTGAGAGTGAAAGCATGGCATTTGGAGTGAGAAGACCTTGCTCTGAATTCAATTTTCTCCACTTTCTATGTGTGGCTTCACACATATTTCTTCAATACTTTTTGCAAGACTCAGTATATTCACATAAAATGTAAATCATGAAACTTACCTTACGGAAATATTATGAGAAATAAAACTGAGAATTAAACAATGTCTGTAAAACACTGTACCTCACTCCTCTTAAACACAATCATTTGAAACTGTTATTATATCATTATGGCATTTACTTAAATATTCTAGTCCTTCAACACATTATAACATTTTTGTGTAACAATAATTTCCTCAATTGTGCAAACACTGGAAAACATCAGTTTTCTTGACTATGACAGTGCTGCTCGCTGTGTAGACTCTGGACCAGCAGCATGACCTGGACACTTGTTAGAAATCCTCCAGACCATCTGGGGGCTTGGGCCCAGGAGTCTGTAGACAATGTCTAGATAATCCTTTTGCACGTTTAGCTTTGAGAAACATTGATCTACAGTAGCAGAATTGCAGGTATGCTCATAGGATTGTCTCAGATCATTGTGTAAACTAGGGCAGGAGTTGGTACACCTTTATTGAAAAGGCCGCAGAGTGAATATTTTAGGCTTTGTGGGCTATACAGTCCCTGCCACAAGTCCTCATCTCTGCCATTAAAATCTCAAAGCACCCACAGCTAATATGTTAACAACTGAGTATGGCTGTACTCCAATAAAACTTTATTTAGCAGGCCATAATTTGCTGGCTCCACATCCTATTAGACTCTGTACTACACAGTGTATATAACCAGGGCAGGCAAAATGGTTGTATCCCTCCAAAATTCACATGTTGAAATGCTAGGTCCCAATATGATGGTGGTTGAAGGTAGGCCTTTGGAAGGTAATTAAGGTTAGATGAGGTCATTAAGGTGGGACCCTCATGATGGGATTGGTGCCCTTATAAGAAGGGCACACACAGGGGCTTCTGGGTGGCTCAGTGGGTTAAAGCCTCTGCCTTCGGCTCAGGTCATGATCTCAGGGTCCTGGGATCGAGCCCTGCATCGGGCTCTCTGCTCAGCATGAGCCTGCTTCCTCCTCTCTCTGCCTACTTGTGATCTCTGCCTGTCAAATAAATAAAATCTTTAAAAAAAAAAAAAAAGAAGAAGAAGAAGAGCACACACAGAGAAAAGGCCACACAAAGACACAGGGAAGAGGTAACTGTCTATGTCTACAAGCCAGGAAAAGGGTCCTCACCGAGAATCAAATCTGCCAGACCTTGATCTCAAACTTCTCAGCTCCCAGAACTGTGAGAAATAAATATTTGTTGTTTAAGCCCCCAGTCTATGACATTTTGTTAGAGCAGCCCAAGCTGACGAAGACCATAATCGTATGCACTGGTCATGTTTCTGTGGTCAAAGTAGATACTGGGCAGCATGCAGACTCTAATAGATGAATTCAAGGAAGCATTTTTATTTTACTGAGGCATTATTCCTTGGGTCTGTGACATGATCCTTTGGTTTGTGACATGATCTATTAGCAAATCATTAAATGGCTGTTCATTCTACCTTATGATTAGCTCTGCACGGTTAACTGTGAGAGTGCTCAAAATCAAGGACAACAGGGTGACTGTACTGTGGGTTGGACAAAAATAGCCTCCACAGAGATTTTGGCAGTCTCCGTGATTTTGATTCACCAAATGCAATCAATATGTTTTCTGTCCCCCGGAAAATGATAACTTCTTGAATTATTTCTCTCCCTTTCTCAAGAAGAGTACAAGGCAGCACAAATAGCTCCAATTATAATAAAAAATCAAGATTTTCCTACCACCTCTTCACTCTGAAAAGGTAGCTGTCAAGGAGAGGGTAGAGGGCTTCTGCACAGGAACAGTAACTCAGCTTCAAGTGATACTGCTGACATTTTAGAGGAGAAAAATGCCAGGATTAATTTATCAAACTAAAATTCTCAGGGACATTTTAAAATATATCCCAGTTTCCCAGGATTTAATTTAGTTCCTGGAAACGAGTTATTCACTGGAAAATGACACTGCTCCATTCACCACCTATGTGGATTGCAACCCAGGCAAGAGTGTGAGCCCTGCCAGGCCCCAGCTCCAGCTGCAGCCTTGCACAGAGCAGGTGCTCCAAAGTATATGTTGAGTAAAACTAACTTCCTGACTCAAAATGTTTTAAGCCAACCTATAATTTTATAAGGGTAAATACAGATACTCACTTGGAAGTTTTTTTTTTTTTAGGACAATTTTTGATTAACTAATTATTGACTGATTATTTTACTCTTCCAGGAGCCATAAGATACAAATTAATTCTGACCTTAGATTTAGAAGCTGATTAATTCAGTGCTTCAAGATTTTATTTATTCATGTGTTCTTTGCCTCAGCAAACATTTACTTGCAAACAAAGATTAGAGAAAAGAAGTCCTGTTTTTAAAAACTCAATGATATACTAAGAAGGTCAACATATCAACAAATACTTATAATACAGAATATATTCTGAGGACAAAGGAAGTTTTATTATCTCTTACCAGAGATGATAGAAAAGTTTCAGAAAAGAGATTTATTGAATAAAATATAGTCAGTGCCTGTCATATGTCAGACATTATTTTAAGCTGGGGATATCGGTGAGCAACAACAACAATAAAAACATAAAATTGTCACCCTCATACAGGTTACAATCTAGTGGCTAGGGAAGCAGACATAGACAATAAATATAATAAAGAAGTAAATCTTGTAGCATGTTAGAGGAAATCTGCATTACTGAAAAACACTATAAGGCAAAAGAGATCAGAAATACATTTCTGTCAGGGTTTGAAATAAATCATATTAAGGTAAGAGGTCATGAGTCAGGATGACGACAGTAGAAACTGTGAATGACCACACATTAATCAGTATAGTTGGTAAAGAAACAATCACTAGTGTAACCTCCTATGAAATTGTATTACTACTTACAGGATGGCCACAGAAGCATATTTTGAAGTTTATTCAATCACAGAATGCTACCAACAGTTAGAATCAATACAAACAGAATGAAAAATAATCAAATGGTAGAGTACCATTGGTCTTCTAAGTGCTAATACTAAAGTATGAGAGGGGTGCCTGGGTGGTTCAATCAGTTAAGCCGTTGCCTTTGGCTCGGGTCATGATCCCAGGGTCCTGGGATCGAGTCCAGCATTGGGCTCCTTGCTCAGTGGGGAGCCTGCTTCTCTCTCTGCCTCTGCCTGCCGCTCTGTCTGCTTGTACTCTCCCACTCTCTCTCCCTCTCTCTCTGATAAATAAATAAATAAAATCTTTTTTTAAAAAAAGTATGAGGGGCGCCTGGGTGGCTCAGTGGGTTAAGCCACTGCCTTCGGCTCAGGTCATGATCCCAGGTCCTGGGTTCGAGCCCCACATCGGGCTTTCTGCTCAGCAGGGAGCCTGCTTCCCCCTCTCTCTCTGCCTGTCTCTCTGCCTACTTGTGATTTCTCTGTCAAATAAATAAATAAAATCTTTAAAAAATAAATAAATAAATAAAAATTTAAAAAGTATGAGATAGAATAGATGCAATAGTGACTAATAGTTCTAATGATGTTAAAGGTCAAAGTCGTTAATTAATGTAAAATTATATGGCCACCTGCAACTGGGCTGCAGTAGTCCGTATGAACCTACAATGTCTGGTTCTTTTCATAGCCACGTATAGCCTACATGGAGGACCAGCAAACATTTTCTCTAAAGGAACAGATAATAAATATGTTAGACTCTGCCAGCCGTACAGTCTCTACTACAACTACTCAACTCCGCCATTATCATTATATCACAAATGTAGCCACAGACAGTATGTAAACAAACAGACATGGATGTGTTCCAATAAAGCTTTATATGGATACCAAAATTTGAATTTTGTGTAATTTCCACTCATCATAAAGAATTTCCTTAGATTTTTTAGACTATTTTAAAATGTGAAAGAAAAAAGGGGAAAAAAGGCATTCTTTGCTCACAGACTATACAAAACACAGCGAGATTTGGCCAGTGGGTCACAGTTTACCAATCACAGCCCTACAAATTTTCATTCAATCAGTGTTAGAAAAACTATGGCAAATATGATTAGGATAATAAGTAGCATAAGATTGAGCAAAACAGACTTGCTAAGATGTCGAGCTGGAGTGGAAGCTCTGGGGAATCACCATTTAACTTAGAGGCAATTATTTGGCTCTGTTACCTTAAGGAGCCCTATTCTCTATTTACCAAATTTACCAAATTTACATGATTCCATCTAATCAACGTATGGTGCTGTTGTAAAGTGGGCTTTATGTCTTTTGTGGAATAAATGAAGTATAAGTTGAAATCACTTGCTCCAATCTGAACTCAGATCTCATACAACTTTCCTTGTAACAACAAACCCTAAATAGTTCTACATAGTTAGGATGTACTGAGATCCAACACCAAGGTCACATACCTTGCTGTTGATATGAACTACAGAGCAGGACTAAAATATGAACTAAGCAGCAGGACTGCTGCTATCCCTAGATATCTTGTTCTATGGATCAGAGTTTGGGGTCAATTAGTGGCATTATATTATTTGACTAGGTAAGTCTACATTTAATCATTCAGAGATTTTTCTGTGCTCTAAGGTCACCCTAAACAAAATTACTAGTTTAGATAATGATTTTTCAGTCCTGTAGGGTAATTAATTTTCATATTAAACTAATAGATTAAGCTTCACATCTTACATATTTCTTTCTTTCTCTTCACAGGAAGGTCAATTTCACTGAAGTAAGACATAGTAAAAACCTGGTTTGTCCACTTCTTCAATTCCTTATTTAGAGACCAAGAGATTATGCCTCCTTTGGTACATACATCCTACAAAAATGAGCTTTGGAGGTGACATATGAAGAGGGTTTTGGAGGATGTAAGTTAGCCAAGCGATACATGGGAGCAGTGCATTCTGGGCAAGGGGAGCGGGTCTGAGTCATTCGCGAGCAACAGCACCAATGGCTGGAGTGAAATGAACTGAGAGGTGGTCACAGGTGACAAGACCAGTAGGACATCATCAGTGATGTCTGAGCTAACTACAGAAGAGTTTGTCTTGAACAACAAGATATGAACAACAAGAAAAGCACCTGGTGCTAATAATAACAGTGGCTATTTACACTTAACTGCGTCAGAAGCTTTATACATAGTATTGTCTTTGTCTTTTTAAGAGCCTAGGCATGTAGGTATTTTCATGCTCATACTATCTTGGAGGAGACTGAAGCGAAGAAAAGAAGTTATTTGGACTTAAAAAACCATGTAACTAGTGAAAGACAAAACTGAGATAGGAACTCAAGAGTCCTATGTTACTCCTGAATGTATTTTACATTCTTTAAAATATCAATTCTTTCAATAAATGCATCTTAGAAAGTTTAAAAATTGGGGCGCCTGGGTGGCTCAGTCAGTTAGGCATCTGACTCTTGGTTTCAGCTTAGGTCATGATTCCCAGAGTCATGAGATCAAGCTCCACGCTGGGCTCAGCCCTTAGCATGGAATGTGCTTAGGACTCTCTCTCCCTCTTTCTCTGCCCTGCATGCCCTCTAGATCTCTCTCTCAAATAAATAAATAAATCTTTAAAAAAAAAGTTTAAAAATTACAATCTTGCATTCAGTCCTGCTGGATGAAAAGACAACTCATCAAAGCATACTTAAAATTTTTTAAAATAAGCAAACTTAAATCAGAAGTGACTGAAGAATCATCATGATATACAAAAGAAATGGAGCAATTAGATTTTTCAAATATCAAAGCATATGTACAAATATATGTCACAGAGATACATGTGACATTGTGTGATACATTGTGTTTCTAAGCTGTATTTTTTTTTAAGATTTTACTTATTTATTTATTTATTTATTTATTTGTCAGTCAGAGAGAGAGAGAGCACACAAGCAGACAGAGTGGCAGGCAGAGGCAGAGAGAGAAGCAGGCTCCCTGCCAAGCAAGAAGCCCAATGTGGGACACAATCCCAGGACCCTGGGATCATGACCCGAGCTGAAGGCAGCTGCTTAGCCTCCTGAGCCACCTAGGCATCCCTTTAAGCTGTATTTATTTGTTCAAATAAAAAAATAATATTGTAGTCTTTTTTAATAAACCTTACAGCATTATAAATATCTAGTATCATCATTAAGGAAAATATATTTATAAACTTGAAGTTTACATTTGAAGAACTATTTTCCTAGGATATTTTTATATATGGTATTGGGGAATAAAATGTTTTTGTCTGCTTCTCTTTCTTATGATACAACTTAAATTTCATCCTACTAATAATAAGCATATTATTTACTGATGACAATTTATTACCAAATTTACTAGATAAATAGAAATGAGTTTTACAGAAAGGATTTATTGAACTTATCTTAAGCAAGAATTTATTCTGATACCAATATATTGCTGAACTCCCACCCTAATAAAACTTTCAAGAATATTATCAGATTGGATTAATTCTTTGAAAAGTTAACCTTAGAAAATCTCTTTCAAGAAGATCATTGGTTTTAACCTTAGTTTAACATTTCAATATATCTGAAGAAGGCATTTTTATTCACAAATCACTGCAAGGAAATAATTTCATCATCATTGTCACTGTTTTTTATTTTTTTTAACGCCTTGTGGATGTATTAAACATTATTTGAAGACTTGGATTAAAATGTGCTAACTTGAATTTAAGTAGCTATCTGAAATTATGGGAAGCCTAAGGTTTACCACAAAAACAGACACATTTTTTTGTTACCCTTCAAAAATTATTAGAGAATTGTTACCCTTCAAAAATCTTAAGATATTTATCAAAAATTTAAAACTTCTACTTCCATCCGTAACTCATTTTATTACATTATATTCATCTATTTTTCTTTGTAACAGAAGACTTTAATATTATATTTTAACTTTAATAATCAACTTATAATAAATTATAAATATTTAAATGTATAATTTGATAAGTTTTGATATATGAATACAATTATTTGAAAGCAGTACTACCATCAAGACAACAAAACTATCACCCTCAAAAGGTTTTTTTCATATACTTTTTATATAAAATTTCTCTGTCTGACTCTTTTTCATATCACCCCCTCTACTCCTTACCAGGGAACCACTGCTACCTTGTCATGACAGATTAGTTGGCATTTTCTAGAACTTTAAGTACACAGAGTCATACTGAATATACTGCTTTTGTCAGGCTTCATTCAATCAGCATAAATACTTTGGGATTCACCCCATGTGATTATTTTAACAATAGTAAGTTCCAGGGTGTCTGGGTGGCTCAGTGGGTTAAAGCGTCTGCCTTTGGCTAAGGTCATGATCCCAGAGTCTTGGGATCAAGCCCCGCATCGGGCTCTCTGCTCAGCAGGGAGCCTGCTTCCTCCTCTCTCTCTGCCTGCCTCTCTGCCTACTTGTGATCTCTGTCAAATAAACAAATTTTAAAAAGTCTAAAAAAAAAAATTAAAAATAAATTTAAAAAATAGTAAGTTCCATTGCTATTACTGAGTAATATTCCATTAAATGTATCTATCACAAGTGGCTTATACATTGACTTTTGATGTTCATTTGGATTTTTTTTTGTTTTTAGTTATTATAAGTAAAGCTTCTATAAATGTTCATGTACAAGTCTTTGTGTAGATATCTGTTTTCATGAAACTGCTCTTTAGTAGACAACTAGATATGCAAATGAGGGCTTTCTGAAAAGCTGGGACTCTCTCTGTGCCCAGTCTTATCACTGGTATTCTGTTTTCATCCTCACCTGCTTAACACCAGGATTCTGCCAGGTTCACCTCCTTTCTCCCTCCCTGTGCCAGAGCCTGGAAACTAAAAAAGAAGTAAGCTGAGGCAATCCTAAGACTCACTTCTTTTGTTTCCTAACTCTTAGGGGTCCGTGTCCTTTCATTACCTGATATCCAGTTTTGTTATATTATTTAAATAATTGGTTCATATATCTCTGGAACCAAAGTACTATTTGGCAGGTACTTAAAATATTAAGAAAATAAAACAAAGGAATTATATATAAAAATTTGCTAGCACAAGGTCAAGGTATTCATTCATTACTATGTAGTACATTTGATTTTTCTCATCTTACAAATTTTGATCAAGATTTTTTTCATAGGCAACTATGGCACGCTGAAAATACTGTCACATGACTTGAATAGGTCATTTTCCCCTGAGATTGTTTTTGAATCCCTCTATGTCTTCAGGGACATTCACTTGTCTCCTGGGTATGTATCTATGGGTTCTAAGGTGATGTCATCATCCATGAGATCATCACAAAGACAATCTAGTGTTTATTTGCCGGAGGAATCAAGTTAGATTTCTTTTCAAAGATTTTATTTATTTATTTATTATTTATTTGAGAGAGAGAGAGAGAGAGAATGAGGGAGTGAGTGAGCAGAAGCAGGGGAGTGGGGCAGGTGGTGATGCAGAAAGGAGAGGGACAAGCAAACACCTGCTGAGCAGGTAGCCCAAAGGTGGGCTTTGATCTTGGGACTCCAGAAGCATGACCTGAGCCGAAAGCAGATGCTTAACTGACTGAGTCACCCAGATGCCCCCAGTTAGATTTTTGTTGTTGTTGTTGATACTTATTTAGGAATTTTTTTAAAGAAATTTTTGTTTCTAAGGGGTATATTGGAAAACACAATTTTCTGTAGTTAGAGATACTAGAATTCAAATCCCAGCTCTACAATCTGGCTGCAGATTTTAAAGAAATTCTCTAGCCTCTCTGCAATTCAATTTTATTATCTGTGAATTTCTACTAATAGGAATACCTTCTTCTTAAGAGTTTTATGACTGGGTAGAGAACAGAACACACAGCAGGTATTCAACGAGTGTAGAATTTTATATATTGGTTATCCTGAACAAAGGGTTTATAATGTTAACTCTTCCATTGGTTCTTTCTTTAAAGCTGTGAATTTCAATGTTATTGACTGGATGCTTCTTTTGGCTTATTGATTTTTTGTTTGGGTTGAGTTCTTTGTAAATGATCAGTAAGTGTTAAAGTAAAAGAAAATGTAGGAGAATTCCACTTGGAGTCTGCTAATTATATATCTCATGTATAAACAATAAAATAAACATTACTGCTGTTTTCTTTGTTCCTTTCAAGAATTGCACTGAATTCTCCTTTGAGTAAAAAAATTACATAACATCAAAGTATGACAGATAAAGAGGTTTGGATTCCATTGTTATTACACTGATGACATTTACTTTAGGTGAATTTCAAAAAGCACTGCTTTTGTGATTCCATAGCAACTATATCTGAAAATAGATAGAATTAAATTCTAAGCATCAGTAGATAGCAATTACAGCTATTATGACATTTATATATATACTAGAAGTCTGAATTTTCAGTGCATGTCACAGAATGACCTGCTAATGTCATCAAACTTGGAAAACCACATCTCAAACATTTTGACACTATGTGATTTAAATAACAAATTAAATCTTTTGCACTTTATCAACTTTTATTTTTTTTAAAGAAATTTACTTATTTATTTGAGAGAGAGAGACTGTGTGTGAGTGGGGGGAGGGGCAGAGAGAGAGAATCCTGGCAGAAGACTCCTTACTGAGCATGGAGCCAAAGTAAGGGGGGGGGTGGGAGGTTCTAGATCACATGATACATGAGATCATGACCTGAGCTGAAACCAAGAGTTGGATTTTTAACCTACTGAGCCACAAAGGCACAATGTTTTATGAAATTTTTTTAAAAAGATTTTATTTATTTATTTGACAGAGAGAGCACACAAGCAAGGGGAACAGCAGAATAAGAAAGAGAAGCAGGCTCTCCACTGAGCAGGGAGCCCGATGTAGGGCTCGAACCCAGGGCCATGGGATCATGACCTGAGCAGAAGGCAAACGCTCAACCAACTGACCACCCAAGTGCCCCTCAAATTTTAAGTAGAATAGAAAAATATAGATGTCATAGTAACACAGAAAATTGGCAAGAGACACATAATTGCTTTAAAAGGAAATGCGACTTACTGGTTGAGTTTGCATTATTGGGATAATTATCATGATTATAATTTATGACATAAAAGTCCAAATAAATTTTGTGGTTCCCTGGCTATGGACAATGAATCAATCAATGAATATCCAATGGGCCTGATATTAGAATGAGTCAAGTTGAAGGTGTATTTTCCTACAAAAAATTTCATGTATTTAGGACAATTTACTTAAATTCTTCATTCTTCCTATTCATATGCTTTGTGTATTTCCTTATTGGTTTGTTTGCATTTTTCTTTATAATGTTTTCAGTCTTCATTATGTTTGTCATGTATTTATAAATATTTTATTGTGTACTATTTATCTTTTAAATTCAGACATGCCTGTAATATTGTAGGTATTTTTAATCTTTCAATTAAATACTCAACTCATTAATATTCAATATTAATAACATAATAAATTGCCATTCTATTTTTTGACTTCATATGACAGACTTTAATATTTGTATTAGTTGTTGACTGTCTTCTAATTTGTGTTAGTAGGTTTTCTTTGAATTGTAGACTTTTTCAGTAGGTTTTTTTTTCATTTTAAGATTTTTAAGTTTTATTTTGCTCACTGATTTCTACTATAGTTGCAGTTTGGTCAGTGACTATGATCTGAGTGCTTTCACTTCTTTGACATTTGGAAAGACTTCCCTTATAGCCCAATATGTGCTTAATTTTTGTTTACACTGCTTGTAAACTTGAATTTTTTTCACTCTTTGTTCAGTGAAGACTATTTTGATTCCTTTTTTTATTACTTTAAAAATGTTAAGATGAACTTCAATCTTAGAAGCTGATCATTCCCATTCTTGCAAGAAAAAAGCTCAGCAAACTGAAAATCAATTTTTGTTGGGTGTATCAGACAACTGAGATTGTAGAACAAATTCCACCCCAAAATCTATAGAGACAGATGAACAGTTACAGCTAGCATTTACTTATCTGGAGCAAAATGTGCTAGAGCCATAAACTGGTAGAACACTTAAATGGTAATTTTGATGACTTGGCTGGAGGCTGAGTATAATCTAGTGTGAAAACAATAAATTCCTTCTGATGGAGACTTAGGGGGAATCCCATACTTTTGTAGGTTTTGTCTCATGAAACTGCACCAGTTCTTGGATTGTAGAGCCAAGAAGTATTACCTCATGGTTCTGATAGTGATGGGGAAGAACTAAACACAGTGAAATATAGCTAGAGCATTCACACACAAAGTTGTACTCCCCAGGGGAAGAGACTTTATCAAAGCCTTACCCCTTTTGTAGGAAGGACATCTATCAAACTATAGTCTCTAGACTTCCTGATTCACTTTTGGTGTTAAAAAAAATAATAACAAGTCATAAACATTATGAAGTTTGAAATGCAGGGAGATAGGTTCATTAAGGGATTTAGATTTAATCATAAGATTGTACAGTGCTTCCCCTCATCAGTGCCTTACAATCAGACTGACAGGGTTCCAGAAAAATAATTCAAGACAGTCTTCTTCTGAGAAGTACTTAGGGAATCCATAGCAAAGAAGGGATATAAAAATTAAAAAAAAAATACTAGAGAAAAGAAAAAAGAACAATTAAGAATTATTGGACAGTTTCTAAAGTGTAACAAACACAAGCATGATTGGAATAGCAAAAGGAGAAGGAGAGAATATTTGCAATAATAAAGGTGAAACGTTCTCCACAATTAATGATGACATCGAACTACAGATCCAAGAAGCTAAGAAAATACCAAGCAGGATAAATACCAAAAATCTACACCTAGGTATATCATATTCAAACTGCAAAAACACAAAGACCAAGAGAAAAATCTTAATAGAAGTATATGTACATGTGAGAGAGAGAAAAGGAGAGAGATCACATCATCTACAGAGGAACAAGAATAAGAACCGCAGGAGACTTCTCATCAAAAACCATGCAAGCAAAATGAGAGTGGAATGAAAGTGCTGCGGGAAAAAAATCAACCTTAAATTTTATATCTAGGAAAAATGTGCTTCAAATGTGGAGGACATTAGAAAAAAAGAAAAAGTAGAGAACTCCAGAAATGTTCACTCCCTAAAAGTAACAATTAAACAGGCAAAAACTGCCAATATCAACTATTTTGGAATTCTGATATCTAATAGGAAAAGCATCATGAATGCAATACTTAAGAAAAAAAAATGCTGAGTTTCAGTAAAAGGACTCTGTCACATGTTGACTTACCCTATTACCACTCTCCCCCTCTGCAGCAGTCTTGAATAAAAGAGCCTGAATTCCTGGTGTAGGCTGTCAGTACCAGAGGAAGCAATATAAACTTCTCAGAAGAATTGTGTTAGCAGTTTTGACTTACCTGGTGGTTCCATGAAGAACTGGCTCAGGGCTTGGCTCTTTTTTTTTTTTTTAAGATTTTATTTATTTATTTGACAGACACACAAGTAGGCAGAGAGGCAGGCAGAGAGAGAGGAAGAAGCAGGCTCCCTGCTGAGCAGAGAGCCCAATGCGGGGCTCAATCCCAGAACCCTGAGATCGTGACCTGAACCGAAGGCAGAGGCTTAACCCACTGAGCCACCCAGGTGCCCAGGGCTTGGCTCTTTTTCACCCACCTTGGAATTTGTCCAAGGCTGAGGAACATTTTCAGGTGTCATTGGTCATAAGCATATAAAGGCAAATGTGCTAGATGTTACTTTTGAGGGGAAGGTCATTAAGAAAATGTGACCACTGGCCATGAGCTGGACTGGGGGCAATTAGAGGCTCCCTACTCCTTCTCTCATCCCTGGAATGTGTATTCTGCTTTTCTTCCCCATTCCCAGAAGCTTCCCAAAGGATAAAGTCTTGAGACAGAAACGTAGTATTGAGACTACCTAGATGGTACATGTTATTGAATCTAGTGAAGGCCTCTATATAAATTTTTAAGACTTGGTGGGCAGGTGCAAAAACTACTCTTCTTGAAGTCCAAACCTCTTAAGTTCCCTTGTACATTAAAACTGTCACCTGCCAATCTGGAGTGGTCTGCCTCTTTCTTCGGTCTCTCCCTTTCTTCTGCGCATAGAAGCAGGTTTCAGAACATACCAGAAAACTCCCAAGGCTGTGAACTAGCAGGTGCTATCCAGGACAAAGATCAAAGTCATGCAAATAATAGATAGACTGAAAAGCCTGAGAAGAAAGACAGTGGGGAGGAGACTTTGGGGAAAATAAGGGATCTGAAAATTTCCTTTGCATTCCAAGAAATCTAGAAGGTTACATGCTTGCACAGGACTAGATGCAGGTTCCAAAGAGACCCAAGAAATCCCAATTTCTCAAGTCTTACTGACTTTCTGTGTCCACACAAGTAAGAAGTGAACACCAAGGCACAACCGTAAAGGAAAACCCCTACACAATGCCAATTTGCAAAAACTGGGAAAGTTTTGTTTTCTTTGTTTAATTTGGTTTGGTTCTGAATGTATAAGGAAATCTTTGCCAATCACTAACTGACCAATAAGCCAACACAATAAAGACTTCAGAGACTACACATGAGAAACAATGAATACTTCACACAATCATTTCAGAACATTCATTAAACCAACAAACAAAAACACAAAAACCAGTAAGAGAAGAAAATCACAATTAAGTGGAAATCACACAACATACTTTTAAACAACCAAGAGGTCAAGGGTCAAAGATGAAATCAAAAGAGAAATTAGAAAATACTCTGAGGAAAATAAAAACAAGAACATATCAAAATTCATTGATTCAGTGAAAACAGTACACAGATATTTATAACTATAAATGACTATATTGTGAGAAGAAAGATCTCAAATCAATACCCCAATTTTCTATCTTTGGAAACTAGGAAAAGTAAAGCAGGCTCCCAACACTAGCAAACAGGAAGGTGGAAATTAAGGGGAAAAAGGCAGAGATAAATATAATAGAAAATAAAAAAGCAAAATCAGATGTTCTTTGAAATGATCAATACATTGATAAAACTTCAGCTAGACTTACCAAGAAAAACTGTTATTGATAAAAGAATTCAATGTATGACATTACTACCAACCTTAAAGAAACCAAAAGGGTTATAAGAAAAAAGTATGAACAACTCTAGGCTAACATCTTCATGACCAAGGTGAAACAGAAGATAATCATACAACCTACTGAAACTAACTCAAAAAAATTGAAAATCTGAACAGACATAAAGGGAGTCGAGAGATTGAATCAATAATCAGAGACATCCCAACAAAGAAAAGCCCAGAACTAGATGGATTCACTGGTGAACTGTATTAAACATTTAAAGAACTAACAGCAGTCCTTTTCAAACTCGTCCAAAAAAACAGAAGCAGAAGAAGTACTTCACAATTCATACTCTGGGGAGAGTATTACTGTGACACCAGGCCAGACAAGGCATCACAAGAAAAGGAAACTAGAGACCAATATTCCTTATGAATATAGATGAAAAATATCCTTAGTAAAGCGATAGCCAAATGAACCCAACAGCACATTAAACAGCTCAGGCTTCATAACCGAGTGAGATTTATCCCAGGAATGCATATAAAAAAAAATTCATGTAAATTATCCCATTAATAGAATGAAAGGGAAAATCACCTTAATTGATGCTGGAAAAGTATTTTACAAAATCATGCATTCTTTCCATGATTAAAAAAAAAAACAAAAACCTTAATACACTAGGAATAGAAGGCAACTTCCTCAACATGATAAAGTTCATTTAAGAAAAATCCACAGAAATATCTCACTTAGTGATGAAGGACTGAAAGCTTTCCACTAAGATCAACAATAAGATAAAAATGTCTTCTTTCCCCACTTATATTCAACATTGTGCTAAAAGTCCTAGCTAGATGAATTAAGCAAAAAAAGAGAAATAAAAGCATCCATATGGAAAAAAAGAAGTAAACATCCATATTGATAGAGGACATGATTTTATATACAGAAAATCCCTATGAAAATAAATTTTATTTCTATACACTATCAATGAATAATCTGAAGGGAAATTATGATTAGACTAGCAATAAAAGCAATAAGAGTTTATGGCAGCATTATCTGCAATAGCCAACTAATGGAAACAGCCCAGTGTCCATCAACTGATGAATGGATAAAGAAGTGGTACACACACACACACACACACACACACACACACACAGGAATATTAGTCAGCCTTAAAAAAGAATAAAATCTTGCCATTTGCAATGACTGGATAGAGTTTGAGAGTATTATGCTAAGCAAAATAACTCAGAGACAAATACCATATGATTTCACTCATCTGTGAATTTTTTATTGTATTATGTTAGTTACCATAAAATACATCATTAGTTTTTTTTTTTTTTTAAGATTTTATTCATTTATTTGACAGAGAGATCACAAGTAGGCAGAGAGGCAGGCAGAGGGAGAGGCTGAGCAGAAAGCCAGATGTGGGGCTGGATCCCAGGACCCTGAGATCATGATCCGAGCCGAGGGCAGAGGCTTAACCCACTGAGCCACCCAGGTGCCCCAATAAACAGACTCAACTATAGAGAACAAACTGATGGTTACCAGAGGAGAGATAGGTGGGAGGATGACTGAATTAGGTGAAGGGCATTAAAGAATACACTTGCGATGAACACTTGTGTATGGAAGTATTGAATCACTATATTGTACACTTGAAACTAGTAGTACACTGTATGTTAACTAACTACAATTTAAATAAAAACTTTAAAAAACAAGAAATTTGGGGAAAATATTAACCAAAGAACTTGAAGACTTATATACTGTAAATTACAAAACACCATTGAAAGAAAAAAAAAGGCCTAAATAAATTATTAAGAAAGCTATAATCTCCCTACCAATGTACAGATTAAACAGAATCCCTATCAGAATCTCAAATGCCTTTTTTTGCACACTTGGAAAAGATGATCCTAAAATTTCTATGGAATCACAAAAGACCCAGAACATCAAAACAATCCGGTAGAACAAATGTGTAGGACTCACAATTCCAGACTTCAAAAATCAATAAAACTTACTTACAAAGGTATAGTGATCAACAGAATGTGGCACAAGCAAAAAGACAGATGTAGAGATAAATTAAATGTATTTGATAGTCCAGAAATAAACCTCTTATCTATGGTCAACTGATTATCAACAAGGGTGCTAAGACAATTTAATGTGGAAAAAGGTTTCTCCAACAAGTGGTGCTGGAATAATTAAGATAGCCACATGCAAAAAAATAAAATTAGTCCCTCACTACATACTACGTACAAAAATGAATGTAAAATGAATCAAAGATCTAAATTTAAGAGTTAAAACTATAAACCCCTTAGAAGAAATCACAGAGCAGTAAGTCTCCATAACTTTGGATTTAATAATGGATTCTCACATATGACATCAAAAGCACCAACAAAAAATTTTAAAGTCATAAATTGGAATTTCTCAAACAAGTATTTTTGTATTAAGCAAAGGATACTATCAAGAAAGAAAAACAAAAAATAAAAAAAAAAAGAGAGAAAACACAGCTCATAGTTTGGGAGAAAACATGTGCAATTCATATATTTGTTAAGAATCAAGTATCCAGGGGTGCCTGGGTAGCTGAGTGGGTTAAGCCTCTGCCTTCAGCTCAGGTCATGATCTCAGGGTCCTGGGATCGAGTCCCGTGTCTGGCTCTCTGCTCAGCAGGGAGCCTGCTTCCCCCCTCTCTCTCCCTGCCTCTGCCTACTTGTGATCTCTCTCTGTGTCAAATAAATAAATAAAATCTTAAAAACAAAAAAAATAAAGTATCCAGAATATATTAGTAACTCTAACAACTCAACAACAAAAGAAAGACAACTCAATTAAAAAATTGGCAAAGGACTTAGATAGGCATTTCAGCAAAGATTAATGATAGTTAAGAAGGACAGGGAAAGATGCTCAATATCACGAGTCATAACTAAAATGTAAATCAGAGCCACAAGGAGATATCATTTAATACCAACCAGGAAGGAAATAATAATAATAATTATAGTTATAATTATTTTTAATAACAACATTTAAAGTAACAAGTGTGGGCAAGGGTGGAGAAGTTGGAACTCTTATACAATACTGGTGGAAATATAAAATGGTATACAGATGATGCTAAAAGGTTTGGTGATTCCTGAATAAGTTAAATAGAATCACTCTATGATCAAGCAATTCCACCTCTGGGTATATACCCAAAAGAACTGAAAACAGATACTCAAAACAACAGAACAACAACAAAAAAAATGTGTACACAAATGTTCAGAGCAACAGTATTCACAACATCCAGTTGTCCAATGCTTCACCATTAAGTTTGATGTCAACTGTAAGGTTTTCGGAGATGTGTGTTAATGTGTTATAAAAGCTCCCTTCTAGAACTAATCCTAGTCTCCTGCACCAAGAGCAGAGGAAGGAGACATGACTATTAATGCAATGTGATACCTGGATGGGATCCTGGAACAGGAAAAGGACATTAGGTAAAGACGGAGGAAAACTTAATAAATGATGCTCTGTTGTTAAAAATATCAATATGAATTTGCTAACAGTAACAAACATACTGTCTTAAAGATGTTAATACTTAGGGGTAGGTGCTGAATACATTGATAATATAGAACTCTGTACTATTTCCACAATTTTTCTGTAAATAAAAGCTGTATAAAGTAAGGTTTGTTAAAACTTAATTCTAATTACATTTTATTACTAGTTGCATATTTGAACTCTTTGGGGTTACTGTCTGCTCTTTGTTATTTTCTCAAATGTTTTAATTTTTTATTATAGTCTCATGTTCAACTGGATTTTTGTTGCTGTTTTAGAACCCTACGAAAGGTGGTTATCTCAACATCTCAACATGCGTATAAGGAATTTCCTCTTGCCTTTGGCATGTTGATACAAACGTAGAACTTCTTTATTTCCTCAACCTGGAGTTTCCCAGACAATGTTGTATACATATAGCATTTACACATACTATGGAAAGGCATATTAGTGGCTATATATATCTCAAAGAGACTTTTACACTCAAACCCTTGTTGAGACATACACATTTTCATGGGGTCTATCTTTACCACCTCAGACCAGTTTCACTGGGATTTTAGCTCTCCAGGGCTCCAGCTTTATGAGGCATCTCAGTTCAATACTTTTTTCTAAACTGTCCAAAGTTTGGGTTTTTTAGTAGTCATAAAACATATGCCGTTGTGTCAAGTCACTGAAATCAGCAAAGCTCAGCTTCAGCTTAGCATTCTCTTGGTTTTAGCCCCTGGAATTGATATTCCTGTGTTTCTAAGATCAGCTACACACTGAAAAATATATTTCTAATTTTCAGGGAGTATTTACATAGGTTTTAAGGAGAATCATGTTTCCTCATACATAAAATTCTGTTATACTTCATAGCTGAATTTTTTATTATTTGATGATGATGATGATGATTCCTGGGTTTTTTTTTTTAAAGATTTATTTATTTGAGAAAGAGAAAGAGAGCAAGTGAGGGGAAGGGCAGGTAGAAAGAGAGAGAATCTCAAGCAGACTCCCCACTGAGCTTGGAACCCAAGGATCAGACTCAGTCTCATGACCCTGAGATCATGACTTGAGCTGAAATCAAGAGTCAGATGCATAATCAACTGAGCCACCCAGGTGTCCCTGTGGTTTCTGGTTTTAATGTCAGAATGAGGAAGACGAAGTTCCTTCTTATACCACATTTTTTTTAAAGATTTTATTTATTAGAGCACAAGCAGGAGGAGCAGCAGGCAGAGGGAGAAGCAGGCTCCCCGCCAAGCAAGCTGCCCAATGTGGGACTGGATTCCAGGACCCTGGAATCATGACCTGAGCTGAAGGCAGATGTTTAACCAACTGAGTCACCCAGGCGTCCCATTACACCACATTTTTTTTTAAGTCGACTAATTTCATTTCAACTTAAAATCTAAAAATGCTTCATTATATTATTAATTTTGGTATGTATTTTGAGTAATATATTAAATACTATGTATTAGTATATATACATATATGTTATTCAATTTTTCAAATGTTAGCCAGGTTTTAATATGTATTGAATATGAATTCATTCTCCAATAATTTTACTAGTCTCTCTTCATTATTATTATTATGTACTGTCCAGTACTGTACTGTATTATACACTGTCTTGAATAGTTTAGAAGTGTTATTCCAGGGATGCCTGGGTGGCTCAGGTGGTTAAGCGTCTGCCTTCAGCTCCGGTCAATATCCCAGGGCTCTGGAATCAAGTACCACATCAGGCTCCTTGCTCAGTGGGGAGCCTGCTTCTCCCTCTGCCTCTGCCTGCTGCTCTCTCTGCTTGAGAGATTATTCTGACAAATAAATGAATACAAATCTTTAAAAAAAAGGTTTTTTTCCAGAACAACATATTCATTCATTCATTCATTCATTCTCTTTCTCTCTTTCCTTCCTCCTACCTTTTAAAACAAGTGGTTTGGGAGGAATTTGAGGTATAAAATCCACCACTGAAGAGTTGGGTGAGAGTGTCCTATATTTACAGATTAATATGAATATTGCTGAATTTTTCATTAATAAACAATTTCCTTAACATCTCTGTGCCTTAATCACCTCATCTAAAAACTAGAATTAATGTACACCTGTTTCATAATGATAATACCTGCCTCATGAGATTATTTTGATTATTAAGTTAGCAAACATTTATAAAGAACCTAGACAAGTACTGGGTATCTGCCCCGGTTGGAAAGAATCAGTAAAAAGAAGAAGATATAAACGTGATAGAGGGATAATTGATAGAGCAATATTTCAGAGGAGGCAACAAGTAACAGGATTCCCCAGGCCTGGAGGAGGGCTGCTAGCAGCCTTACTTGCTGGGTCAGTTTAGAAAGTTAAAAAGGATTTAGATTAGATAGTGAGGATTTAGATAAATTTTAGGATCTTAAGTAGGAAATTTAATTAATCTTTATTCCTCCCTTAGGGAAATAAGAAGGTTGATTGCCAAAATAGATAAAGGATAAAGTTTATGGTAAGAGGTATTGGCAGAGAAGGTTTGAAATAGTAGCTGTGGAAAATGGGGAGAAAATATATAAGAAAGCATAACAATTTCTGACAGCGTTCAAGTCTCAAGAATGGACACTGTGGTAGATCACATTATATCTTCCAATTCTTCATTCTAAGACCAGCATCTCCACTTACTGGTTAGCATCTATATTGGACTCTTCACTAATATTTTTAATATCACACTGCATTAACCTGGTAAATACTGCTAGTGTTATACTTCCTTACTTGAACATATGTGTATTAAACATTAGGTTACCCTACGAAACTGTGTGTTCTTTAAAATTACTATCTCCCTGGTCCTTTTATTCCAACTGTTAAGCAGAAGTTTGTTTGTTTTTTTTAATTTATGAAAAATGAAAAGAACAAGACCATGAGAAGCTAAAAGTTATCCTTAAGTGCTGTCAGAACAAATTAATGATGCACCAAATGAAATACAGAAATACCTGCACACATAAAATTAGAAATAGATACACCTGATTTTTATTTTTTTAAGTCATCTAACAGGTATAGAAGAGTAAATACAAACTTACAAAACTACCCAATAAAAATTACTTTCCTAATTTGCATTCCTATTGCCGGACTGGTTTGTGATTTTTTTTTAAAGGCTTTATTTATTTACTTGACAGAGATACAAGTAGGCAGAGAGGCAGGCAGAGAGAGAGAGGAGGAAGCAGGCTCCCTGCTGAGCAGACAGCCCGATATGGGGCTTGATCCCAGGACCCTGAGATCATGACCTGAGCCAAAGGAAGAGGATTTAACCCACTGAGCCACCCAGGTGCCCCTGTGATTGGTTTTAATTTAGAATCCAGATGGTTTTGTTTATGCTCTAGATTTCTTCTGAGGTTGTACAAAATTTCTGGAGAGCAGCACCTTTTCAAGGTGGCAGAAAGAACATGGATAATTGCCCTGTTCTCCTCTGTCCTATCAAGCCTGGAGTTTAGGTCAGGACTTTTGACTGAGTCAGGTACCCTCTGTCATCCTTATGTAATAATTGGAAAGCTGCCTGTGTGATAGAGTCAGTGGCAAACTCTGAGACAATAATCAGTACGTTATATAAATGTATCAAATCAACCCTTTGTATACCTTAAACTTATACAATGTCATAGGTCAGTTACATCTCAATAAGGAAGGAAGAAAAGAAAATTGTCTAGTTAAGAAAAATACATAGGCAACCCCAGCATCTGAAAACTTTTAGGAAAACCATTGGAACCATCTATTACAAAGTGGATTACTGGCAATTCCAATCCACCGAAATCAGTGCAATGCATATTTCCCAAACTCAAATACACTTAGTGTCCTTCAGCTGTCCGAAAATGGCCATTCCAAATGATTGCTTTGTGTATAATTCCAGTTTTATTATCTGGACATATTAAAGAGTTTACAGATTTACATATTGAAGCTTCAGCCTCAGGCTGCAGTGACTTATTACTATGTCATGGATCATATCCTTTCTTTAATACTGTGTTTCCTAGAGATACAACCGATCAAGTCACAAGCCGTATGTCACTGCTGTCAAAGGACTCAGAATCCAGGGGTCAGGTTTGTTCTTCAAGGACTTCTGTTATAAGTAGAGGCTCATGCCATCATCAATCACTTTCCTTTTCATAGGTATTTTATTTCTACTATAATTTTGTAACAGTATTAACATAATTTTCCTGAATCATAGGTTTATTATTCACTTCAAGCTCATTTAGCAGAATTTAAAAGGTGGTAGGAGAGAAACTGTAGAATCTAGATATTGGAAAAACTGCAGAATAAGGTTTTTTTTTTTTTTTTAAATTAGATCTCGGGGGAGCGCCTGGGTGGCTCAGTGGGTTAAGCCTCTGCCTTCGACTCAGGTCATGATCTCGGGGTCCTGGGATCAAGCCCCACACTGGGCTCTCTGCTCAGCAGGGAGCCTGCTTCCCTTCCTCTCTCTCTCTCTCTCTGCCTGCCTCTCTGCCTACTTGTCATCTCTCTCTGTCAAATAAATAAAAATCTTTATTAAAAAAATAAAAAATAAAAAATTAGATCTTGGGAACCTGGGTGGCTCATTCAGTTAAGTGTCTGCCTTCATTCAGCTTGGGTCATGATCCCAGGGTCCTGGGGTTGAGCCCTGCATCTGGCTCCCTGCTCAGCAAGAAGCCTGCTTCTCCCTCACCCTCTGCATCTACCCCGGCTTGTGCTGTCACAAGCCTTCTCTCTCTCTCTCTCTCTGTCAAATAAATAAAAATCCTTTTAAAAAATAAAAATTAGAACTCACATACACATAGTCCTTTATCAGTGAGGCAGCATAATTTCTTTAAACTGGTAATTGCATTTTCAGTTGGTTTATCATTCTTCTGCCCCTGGAAGCAAGGTTGTAGCATGTTGGTGGGGGGGAGGGGTTGCTAAAGAAAGAAAAGGTAGAGAGTTCTTAGAAATTCAGAGTATAGAACAGAATGGACCAGGAGATGAATATATGAATACTCATGGAAAATTATAAGTTTACAGATGTAAGATTAAGAATAATTAATAGAAAAGCAAAGATACCTAAACACAGAACACTTACTTTGATGTAATGACACATGGGAGGAATGACATGTTCACAGACAGAGATTGAAGGGTAAGAAGGAAAAATACTAATGAGATTTGCAGAAGGAGGATTCTGTTTATACCCATCGGGGGGGGGGGGACAACTATTGCTCTGATGATTCCTCTCCCCAAGCCCTCCATCCCTGAGATGGGCAGCTGAGTGAACTTCAAATGGTGAATGATAGCAGAAGAACCAAGCCAGAGATGTGGCAAAAGCAATAAGATGATTTTCTTTCAGAATTTGATCAAAGAATTAGGTTTTGATTTCGGAAGCTGTGACTGGTGGAGCTACCTTCTGCCATGTTATATATTTAAGAAGGTAAAGTGGGTCAACAGAGAACAACATGAAAACAGAGCACAGAGAAGCAAAGAAAAAATTAATCTACCCTATAAAAGAGAAAGGAAGTCCCTTGTGCCAGCTCAGTTCTGCATTTTCCTATATTTGTTTTGTGTGAAAAATCCCTTGTATTTTTATAATAAAGAATCACATAATAAAGTACAGAAGAGTGCCAGTACTATTAATATTTGATAGCTAAGAAACAATAAATATGTCCCTCTGTATTTTTTCTCTGCTGAAAGAAACTCAAGATACTACCGAAACATGTGAAAGAACAAAATGGGGAGGGGGAGGAGGATAACAAACTTCACTTGTGTTTTTCTATAAATAAATGCAAAACCAGGAAATATCTGTGGATTAGGATTATAGACCATCTATGTATCTTAAAGACAAACACAGATTTCTTTTTTAAATGTGAAATTGATCTGTCTTACAACTAATTAATGTCCAATTAGGAAAAGCAGGTAAGTACATACCAGTTCTATACTTTTAACTATTGAGTCTACCCAAATTAATGAAATGCTAATCTTCTGATGTGAGAAAAACAATCAGTTTACAAATAAAATATGAACCATCTGGGTTTCCAAACTTTGCAAATTGTCCCCATCGGAATGAGCTTTGATATTGAGAGGCTGCAGCAATAAGGTTAATGTTATCATCATTTTCTCAGCACTTAAAAAAGCTGATTACTCAAAATGTGCTTAAAAAGGGATGAAGAAGTATTGGTTGAACAATTTTTTAATGTTTACATCAATCACCTGAAATAATTCCCTAAAACTGAAAGAGCTGGTGACTTAGCAATTATCAGAGAGGTAAGTGACATAACGTTAATATTAACTAAACAGAGCCAATTTTCCTTTCTTAAATTTTTTATTTAAATTCCAGCTAGTTAACATACAGTGTAATATTAGTCTCGGGTACACAATATACAGATTCAACACTTCCACACATTAGCCGGTGCTCATCACAACAATTGCCCCCGTTAATCCCCATCACTTATCTTCCCCATCCCCATACCCACCTCTCATCTGGTGATTATCAGTTTGTTCTCTACAGCTAAGAGTCTGTTTCTAGTTTGCCTCCCTCTCTCTTTTACCTTTGTTTGCTCATGTATTTTGTTTCTTAAATTCTACATGAGTGAAATCATATGGTATTTATCTTTCTCTGCCTGACTTATTTTTCTTAGCATAATACTCTCTAGCTCGATCCATGAAATGGAAGATTTCATTCTTTTTTATGGCTAAGTAATATTCCTCTCTCTGTGTGTGTGTGTGTGTGTGTGTGTCTTCTTTATCCATTCATCGCTTGATGGACATTTGGGAAGCAGAGCCAATTTTCAGTTGTTTTCATTTGAGTAAGACGGGAAGCTGTGCTGGTCTAGGTCAGCTATAGAAAGCGGGTGGCATGTGTAGCTTCAGGTTCCATTCTTTCCCCTCTGGTAGAGATCACTATTAATTATGGCACTTGATTTCAGTGTATCTAGGTGTTGCCACAGATTCCTTTTCAACATTTTGTGAGAAAAAAACGAATTTGTCATCCCTACTAGTTAGGTTGTAATTTGTTATTGTTGTTGTTGTTGTTATTGTTAAAGATTTTATTTATTTATTTGACACAGAGAGAGCAATCTCAAGTAGGCAGAGAGGCAGGCAGAGAGAGAGGGAGAAGCAGGCTCCCCGCCGAGCAGAGAGCCCGATGCCGGTTTCGATCCCAGGACCCTGAGATCATCACCTGAAGCCGAAGGCAGGGAGAGGCCTAACCCACTGAGCCACCCAGGTGCCCAAAGGCTGTAATTTTTATAAAAGTACAGTTTGGGGGGCGCCTGGGTGGCTCAGTGGGTTAAGCCTCTGCCTTCGGCTCAGGTCATGATCCCAGGGTCCTGGGATCGAGCCCCGCATCGGGCTCTCTGCTCAGCGGGAGGCCTGCTTCCTCCTCTCTCTCTCTGCCTGCCTCTCTTCCTACTTGTGATCTCTGTCAAATAATAAACAAAATCTTTAAAAAAAAAAAAAAAAAAAAAAAAAAAAAGTACAGTTTGGGGGTCCAAGCAGAAGGTAGTGTTTGACGTCAACTCAAAATAAACAATGAAGGGGCGCCTGGGTGGCTCAGTGGGTTAAGCCGCTGCCTTCGGCTCAGGTCATGATCTCAGGGTCCTGGGATCGAGTCCCGCATCGGGCTCTCTGCTCAGCGGAGAACCTGCTTCCTCCTCTCTCTCTCTGCCTGCCTCTCTGCCTACTTGTGATCTCTCTCTGTGAAATAAATAAATTAAAAAAAAAAAACAAAAAACAATGAAGTATGTTTTGATCATTTTTCTCTTGGACACATATTTCATGAGAAAATCATAGCTTCCATTATTCAATAAAGACTGATAATGAAAATGTTTGGGAAATGCTATCACTTAATAAGCACCCCACTAAGTTCTAAGCACTGTGCTAAGTCCTTTATCATACTTACCTTGTTTAATTATAACAATAATTCTATGAGGTAAGAACTGGCATTTCCACTTTTACAGAGGTGGAAACCAAGATGTGAAATAATATGGTCAAGATTATTGAAAAATTTGCTAACAACGAGTATTTCATGGCAAGGTGCTCTGACTTCAATGCCTATTATCTGAACAATTACTCCTTCAGTCCAGGATTCAGAGGCAGGCTGACTGCCCTTTGTAGGAAAAGTTGTACTGCAATGACCTCATTGTGTAGTACTTGGAAGGAGTACTTACTCATTAATTAAGGAAAATTTTCCTTTGGCAAGAACAGTCCCTATTGTAATGAGAAGTACAGCACTCGTCTCCAATTTAATCGGGATTGGGATGCTTTCAGTTCTAATGGCAAAGCGGAGGCAGCTCTGAGTCATTACTTACGACCACACTCAGTCTTCAGAATAATCATCAAACACGGAGGGCCACATTCTTTACTTCAGGAAACCAGAGCAAAAATAGTTTACCTCCTTTTCCTTTCAACCTGAGTGGATTAGATTATTACCAGCAGTGGCTACTGACTTTAGAACAGTGGTTACTTCCTAGTGTCTCCCAAAGAGACATGGGCTGCATATTATTTTTACCACTTCCAAAGCCTCATAGAATCTGTACAAATATTTGTACTAAGGCTTTATTAGAATAATGAAGATGTAATGTGCCCTTGATTTTAATAAGGATTATAGCAAATCAGTATGGTTATTACAAAATGTAACCCCAAGTTGCATGTATTTCCTCCAAATAAATCTGGGGTCTAGGCACTTTCTGACAGCACTCACATCCTCGCTTTCAAATGTCTCCATCCCATATGATACTGTTACTGTTCATTTGTGCCCTAGATGTCACAGGAAATGAACCATAAAGTTGCATAATGGCTTTCAATTTATTACTATTTCGGAGTAACTATATTTGGCAGAATTACACAGTGAAACCCAAGTGCTGGGCTCCAGAACTCCTAGTCTGCAGGTCAGCACTTAGATTGCAACAGTACTATTTCTCCCCCCATTCCCACTTGTGGGGGGGGGGGGAAGCCTAAGGAGGGGATGCCAGCATTTAATGAGTACATGTTATGTGATAGAAACTATGTAATGCTTTTAGCTATTCTCTCATTGATCCTTTACAACAATCCAATAAAGCATGTGCCATTATTATCCCTGGATGGGAGAAATAAATAACTGAGATAGATTCACATAATAAATAGCTTAGTTGGGATTCATACCTGTCAAGGTATGCTGCTCTAAATGTCACAGACAGTGAGGCCTTTACCAGTTGTTCCAGATCTACTTTCCCCAGCATCTGTCTCCCTATACAGTGCTAGTTTAGATATTAATCCCTAGCATCTTCATTTTATCAGGGGGCAGAAGCTGGTTCCTGAATTTGGACTATGAATTTCCATACTAGAATCATTTTTCTTTGTTTCAAAGAAGGAACACTGTATCTTACGTCAATGGAACCCTGATACATGATTGATACTTCTTCTATTTCACCCTATAAGGAAGGACCATTTGGGCACACAAAACTCGCAAAAGCCCAGAGTTTTATATGGGATTTACACTTTTCAACAGAGTTTTGATTATGAAAAATTAGAACAAATTAAAGGCTCTAGATAGGGGGAAAAAAAAAAAAAGAAGAGTCAGTTTCTACTACCAGCCATTATAATACTCTAAGTTATATAGCTTTACACCCTCCAAAGATTACTTTGTAGTACAGCACATGAAATTTTAGTTGAAATCTCTTAGCTGGTTCCATCATTCCTTTGATAGTGTGGTGCAGGGGATAAAGTCTGAGATCAGAAAGACATGGGTCTGAATCCTAAATTATTATATAAAAGCTTTGTGAGCTCAAGGAAATTATAACTCCCTGGACTAACTGGTAACTGTCTCCCTCCCACCAAAGAAAACAAACAAACAAACAAACAAACCCACAAAACACACTCTGATAAATTACCAAAAACCAAAAATAAGATATAAAACAGTAACCACTGATGATTTTCTAATATGCTTTCAATAACGGCCAACAAGTACACACAAACAACCATCATTACACTTCATAATTCCCTCTCTTGTCTCATTCTCCACATACTTGCTCACAAATTACCACTAGATTTATATATGCTATCCATTCCAAATTCTCTTCTACAAAACTCTTTTGCATTTGTCTTTAGACCATGACTTCAAATATTATATCTCAAAAGCCCTTAACAGGCACACACACACACACCCACAAAAAGTGAATTAAGTTTACTAAAATAAAGAACATTTTCCATGTTGTAGGGGAAAAAAAAACACAGCAGCAAATACCAAATATCAAAATATGATCAGGAAAATTCTTACAAACATTGCAACTGAACAACTTGCTTCCAAATTATAATTTGAGCCAATTCTTAAAAAAAAACACATTTCTTTTAGAAGTACACCTGCTGCACCGTATACACTTAGTGTGTGCTGTGTGTGTAGATGTGTACACACACACACACACACACACACACACACAGTTGCTTAGCTGCCCAAACTGAAAACATGGTCTTTGTTTTATGGAATACTAGGGACAGTCATACTGAAGATAAAGAAATAAGCTCTCAAATTATTGTGTCCTACGTGGAAATTATTCCCCAATTGTCAAGGACATTTTTAAGAAATTAAAACTTCATATCCATGGAGGTAAAGGTGAGAAAGGTGACCATTCAGTTGGATAAGAGATTCTTTCATTGTTGAAGAATAAAGCAAAAGAATGTATCAAACTTTATAAACTGACTTGACCTACCATCTATTCCACAGGTCCTCCTGTTTGGAAAAGTTAATCTGGGACATAACCTATCACAAGATGATAGTAAATTCTGTTTCTTTGGTGACATAATATGGAAGAGAAACCTAATTTCGTTAATCTATTCATACTCCTGCTCCTGACTGTAACATCATAGAGCATTTTTACGTTTTTAACAGAACTTTACATTTTAACAGAAGCATCTTCAACATTTATCTCAGGTAATTCTTACTTTTTTCTATGTTTTCTGTTTGTGTTTTGTTTGAGAAGTTCATGGGTATTTTGGTAAGACTCTCGTGCACTATTATGATAATATAATTGAAATAAGCAATGAAAAATTCTGTCACACGACTGTCAATATATATTATTTTATGTGGCCCACTTAATATAGCTGTAGTAAGGATTATATGGTCTATTCAAGTAAAAGTGCTTAGACTATCTTCTTACACCTACATAAATGTAAAATTTTTCAATTTTTTTTTTTACTTTTACACAGGTAAAATAAAATCTATTTTTAAAAGAAAAACCAGGATTCTTTTTTTGAGGCGCCTGGGTGGCTCAGGGGGTTAAAGCCTCTGCCTTCAGCTAGGGTCACGATCCCAGGGTCCTGGGATCGAGCCCCACATCGGGCTCTCTGCTCGGCAGGGAGTCTGCTTCCTCCTCTCTCTCTGCCTGCCTCTCTGTGAACTTGTGATCTCTGTCTGTCAAATAAATAAAATCTTAAAAAAAAAAAAAAAGAAAACCAGTATTCTTTTTTAAAACTCAATTTAAATAATTGTATAGGCATATTAAAATATCAGGTTCTCCTTAAAAGATGATGGAAAGAAATTAACTAACAGGGATTAGGCGACATTTCTGACCAACCCAGATTCATTTGCCATGAAATACAGTTGTCTTTTGTATGCTTAGTTCTCACATCTAGAGTTGGGATCAACTTGTCATGTGCACTGAAAGACTATTCTGCCTCTGTCAAAAGTCATTTCGTTTTTCTCATCAGAGGATATACCAACCAAGATTCTTTATTCTCAATTCATATATCCTCATACTATGGACTGTCCCTTAGAACATGAACATGGTCTCTCTTCAGTCTCAATATTTTTATCAAGTTTTATCTTCATGAGGATCTTAACTGATAAGCACTTACATTCTGCTGTCATGGTAACATGGCGGGAACATATTAAAAAAAAAGTTTAAGGCTTTTGCTTTGCCAGTTTTTAAATGCATTTTCAATTATCCTGATTGTATCAGTTTTCTCTTGCTGCCACCACAAATTATCAAAAACTTAGCAGCTTACAATAATACAAATTCCTGATTTTATAGTTCCCCAGGTCAAAATACTGCCATGGGTCTCAAGGGGTTAAATTAAGGCAGAAGCAGGGCTGAGTCCCTTTCTGGAGATTCTAGGGGAGAATCTTATCCCTTGCTCATTTCTTGGGGTTACAGAATTGAAATCCCGGTTGCCTGGCTGGATGCCAACTGAAGTCCATACCCAGACCTTCGAGGTCTTCTATGTGCCATGACTAGTGGCCCCCTTCACCTGTCTTTGAAGCTAACAACACTGGCTTGAGTCCTTTTCACGCTTCAAATCATACCTGTTTCTACCTGCATCTTACTTGACACAAGTCACAGGTTCTCAAACTACACGAACTTCTTTGAAGAGCCTAATATACTGATTAAATATCTCCCAGATTCTCTAGATGGAAAGAGTCTGTGGTCTGAATACTACAGACAGTTTCACCCATAAAAGCTAAGCAAAATGATGCATCATGAAAATCTAAGAAAAGTGAACTGTGGATTTCTTCAACTTTTTAAATCTATATTTAGAGCACTGTCTGAATTTGTCACCATTTGGAAATCAGTTACCATTTGCAGAATGCTTCACTTACCAAAAAGTTGTGTGTGTGATGTAATCAGACAAGGCTGTCTAATCTTTCTTTAAAAAAAAAAAAAAAGATTTTTTTTTTAAATTTATTTATTTGCGAGAGAGAGTGAAAGTGCACAATCAGGGGGCAGAAGCAGAGGGAGAGGGAGAAGCAGACTCCCTGCTGAGCAGAGAGCCCCATGTGGGGCTCAATCCTAGGACTCCAGGATCATGACCTGAGCCGAAGGCAGATACTTTACTGACTGAGCCACCCAGGCGCCCCTGTCTAATCCTTCTAATACTATTTCAAGGGATGGTTGAAATCAAAGACACACTATTTCTCGAGTGAGTGTTTGTACTATACAAAGTAGCCTTCTAAGTGCTTTATTGTCAACCCTTGCTGTCATTCTAGAGGTAGGCTCTACTACTGTATTTTTAATACTATTCAAAAGATAAGGAAACTGAGGAGCAGAAAGTTCACATGGTCAGTCATAAGCTTAGCTGACATTTGAATACAGGGAGATGACCTCTAGACCAGCTCCAGCCACAAGCACTCTCAGTGATGACAGAAATGTTCACAGCAGCTCTCCCACGTAAGGTAATGTCTCTCTACATGTGGCAATTGAACACTCATAATGTGGCCAGTGTGACTGAGGGACTGAAGTCTCTTGACTGTATTTCACTTTAATTAATTTAAAGTTTTTTTTTGTTTTTTTTTTAAAGATTTTATTTATTTATTTGACAGAGAGAGATTACAAGTAGGCAGAGAGGCAGGCAGAGAGAGAGAGGAAGGGAAGCAGGCTCCCTGCTGAGCAGAGAGCCCGATGCGGGACTTGATCCCAGGACCCTGAGATCATGACCTGAGCCGAAGGCAGCGGCTTAACCCACTGAGCCACCCAGGCGCCCCTAATTAATTTAAAGTTAAAAAGCCTCACGTCGCTAGTGGCTACCATTCCCGTGACTGTAATTCTAGGGGCCATCCTCTAAACACCTCACAGAACAGCCTCAAGAAAGTATTTTCCTACTCTTGATCATCTTTGACAAACATATGCCCGGCAATTCAAGTTTTGCCTTGCATTTCTGCGTTTGGAAACAGAACATGTCTAGCATTGTAAATAGCTTAATTTAACAGTTTATCTCTTGTAATGATTTGTGGAAACAAAATAGGAAAGAAATCTGCTTGACAGACCATTTTATCTTGTCTTCCACTTCTGTGTAGGTGAAGAGAAATCACTTGTGGTTAATACACAGTATTGTGTAATAGAACATTGTGATATAAATTTAGCATTGATTTTCCCTGTGAATGCAAATAGCCTTTCTTTTTTTTTTCTCTTCCTTTTGGTCTTTTTGTGGAAAATCTCAAACACACAAAAGAGCAAAGAGAATAGTATATTGAAACACCGTGTCTTCATTATTCAGCTTTAAAATTTATCAGCTCCTGGCGACTTTTATGTCTTCTTTACTCCCACTCACAAGATGAAGCAGATGATGTGTTTCAATTGATTGTAATTATGATTCTAATTGATGTTGAAACGGTCCCAATTTTGGCTAGTGGGAGACTATTCAATTAGCTGATGCATCCTTTTATTATCTGCATTTTATTCTACCAACTGCATCTTTAGGTTCATTTATTTAACTTTTTATTTTAGTGATTTTTAATGTAAGTTAATTTTATAATGAGGTAAAAATTTCCCAGTATTCTGAAGTAGAATATGAAAAGGAAGATATAGTAAAAAATAATCTGTATCCCAGTTCCCCCTACCCTTTTTTGTTTCCCCTCTGGGTAATAATTTTTATATTACAAGGCTTACCTGTCCATTAAAAATATATAACTTTGCTTTATTTAACAATAGTTCTGGTAATCATTCTGTAGAAATATGTAGAGATGTCCCTCATTCCTTTTGTAATAGATGCAAGATACTTCATTGTGTGGATGAGCTGTTTTTTATTCAACAAAGTCTTTATGGATATGTATTTGGTTTATTTTTAGACTTTTACTATTACAAATAGATTACAAATAGTTTTGCAATTAATGATGTTCTTCATAAATCTTTGTATATTTTTGCCACTACAAGACTTTCTGTCTTACCCAGATAGTCATGGGAACAAATGGAAGAACTCAAGACCTTTCTTTGACCTTTCTGTAGAAAGTCATTATGTGAAACCTAAATTTAGGCAGCCTGTGGGGATATGATCACTCACTGCATTGTTACCCATGCAAATGTTACCCATTGTTACCATGTTACCCATGCACCACACTTACACATAAAAATATAAAGGCAGTGGGTGACTTCTAACACTTTAAACACTCCTTGATCTCTCTTCTCAGTCGCAAAGCTAGGATGTCATACCAGAAAACAGTCACTGTCCCTCTTCCCAGGAAAGTTCCAGGACCATATCACTGTTACTTCCTAGCATGGTAATGCAGAGATAATGAAGCAGTTTTTACCAGCACCTCGACCTCTCACTAAATTATCACCTAAAGGAGAGATAGACCGTCAGCCTCAGCTGTTCAATCCCAGATCCTGACTGGGCCCTGTTTGCTTGAGCATAGGGTCACTGCACTTTAAAGATCTCATTCACAAAGGAGGCTCTCTGCAACTTCTTCTGGTGCTCCCCTCCACTGCCCGTGGCAGGAAAGTAAGCATGTTCAGCAGATAGTGTTTCTTTTTCTCCTTATCTTTCTCCATGTCTCTGTACCATCTATCTATTGCTGTTTCCCTCCATAGATCAAAAGGCCACATCTGTTCCCACAGGGAAGGAAGCCTCTTTCTTCTGCCACTTGGCAGGGAGTATGTAGCACTGGGGACAAATGTGACCTCATTTATACTGCACTTCTCTGCATACCCTCCTATGCTAGCAGATGCCATGAGTTGTTCTTTTATCTGAATATTTTCTAGGGCTAAACAGCTTAAGAAACACAGTGTTCTTCATGGTCTTATAAAACTTACCGGATTTGTCTGTACTATATGGCTAGGGCCCCAAATATATCTGGTGACATATCACTACTTTACAGTTTTGTACCACTAATCTTCATTGTGTTGATCATCCTCACAAATCTAAACACATTTATTTCTCATGCTTTGGTAATAGAAACACTTACACAAAGAGCAGAGATCATAGGAGAATTCAATGTTTAATTATTTGAATAGTACCACTACTGCTTTTACTATCCACTGCAAAATGCCAAGCAAGAATTTGAGTATTAGATACAAGAGAGTCTCTCTTCCAATCAGTAAAGAACAAATGATTGATGTCTATTATGTGATTCAATTCCACAGCAAAGTATGGCTGTCACTAATAAATATAAGGGAGCCGTAAGTTCATTTTACAGGAGAAGGTTGAAGTGTCTGGCATTTGAGTTATAAATTAGCCTCCTTTTACCTCCAGCTGTATAACATATTTTTAAAATCTTATAATTCAGAACAGAAATATATCCTAGAGGATCAACTAATATTTCATAATGATTGATTGATAACTAACAAAAAAGTATTCTCAGGGCTGCGAAAATTGGTGACTTTATAATTCCTACTGCATTGAAATGTCTGCATATTAAAATAAAATGTGATATTTTTATAATGGCATCCTAGAAAAAGCATATCAACATCAGTCATCAGTTATGTGTTATTAGTAACAAAATCATACAAGTAAAAAAGTAAAAAAAAAAAAAAAAAAAAAAAGAATCATGCCTAGAATCCCTGACCCATGTATAAGAGTTTGCTTAGCCTATGGTTCCAAGAAGGAGAGGGGGGCAAAAAACAGAGTAGCATTAACCACACTATAAGACACAGACTTAAAAATCATTGAAATTCTGGGCACATCTGGGTGGTTCAGCCAATTAAGTGTCTTCTTTTGGCTCAGGTCATGGGTTCTGGAGACAGTCCCACATTGGGCTGCCTGCTCAGTGAGAGTCTGCTTCTCCTTCTCCCTCTTTGCCCTCCATCCCAACTCCTGCACACACTCGCTTTCTCTCAAATAAATACAATCCTTTTAAAAAATCATTGAAATTCTATAAAACCCAGTTTCTTCATCCATTAAATGAGAGGTAATACCTTCCTCAAAGTTTAAAATATTAATGAGTTGATAAATGTGGAAGTCCAAAGCAGAGGCCAGTTATCTACCCAACTTCCCAAAGAACTTTAAGCACCAGCCTCAGCCCAATGAGGAAGAAGAAAGTATATGAAGACCCATGTCAGCTTGACACAGTGACCTGACCAACTACATTGTTTTCTCAGTTTTAGACCAAAGAAAGGCATTGGTGTCTGCCCCTCTCATGCTACAGAGCTCATGTGGGGCATTTCACTGTAGGAAATGACCTTGGTGCTCACTTGGGCCCAAGGAGGTGGAGTGGTACCCACAGTTACATGGCTTTATGAGTCATCGTGCTAGGAGAAGACCCAGGCCCCCTGACCCCTGACCCAGGGCCCTTTTGTACCAGTTTACACTGTAGCTTCACATGAAAGTGTTACTGTCATCCTGCCAATGTGAGGGACTTAAGTGGAGACTGAGCACATGGAGGCTTGGAGCAGGAAAGTATAGATTTTGAGATCCTTGTTTGTGGAGGGTGTGCCAGAAATGGATGAGAATTTAATGAAATAGACACTGTATTAAAAAAAGAAGAAGAGGGGCACCTGGGTGGCTCAGTGGGTTAAAGCCTCTGCCTTCAGCTCAGGTCATGGTCCCGGTGTCCTGGGATCGAGCCCCACATCGGGCTCTGTGCTCTGCGGGGAGCCTGCTTCCCCCTCTCTATCTGTCTGCCTCTCTGCCTACTTGTGATCTCTGTCAAATAAATAAAATCTTTAAAAAAAAAAAAAGAAGAAGAAAGAAAGAAAGAAAGAAAGAAAAGAAAAGAAAAGAAAAGAAAAGAAAAGAAAAGAAAAGTAAAGAAGAGAAAAAAAAAGAAAGAGAGCCCAAACTTGCTTGGACTTCCAATGTTTTATCAACAGTATTATCATAGGAAAAGAGTCTGGCGACTATAGTCTCCTACTACAGAAATGACAGCTTCTTCTAATTCCCCTGCTGTCTTGGTTATACGACTGCTAGTACAAGAAAGACGAGATCTTTGGATTGAAAAGTAAGACAAATCTGGGTTAAAAAGAACTGATCAGCCATTGGCTAATCACCTTGAATGACACACCAGCTCAAGTGCAAAGCAGCAAGAAAATCTCCATACCAACCCCTTGCTTACCTTATGTATATACTTCCATGCAATATCAACTAAAGATTCCCTTCTTGTGACAAGCACAGACAATGATAATAATAATATTTAACGGATGTTCTGCATCCATGTATTAAAATTATCACTGAATATAGCACTGCCTACCATACTTCCTGTCTTTTTCAGTTTCTCCAACATCCTTTAGGTAGTCAAATTTATACTACATCATATATAACTCTAATCCGCCCATCCTTTTAGTAGACAGGCAAAGTACGGTCACCTCGTCCAAACGTAGCCAACTCAAACACTCTACACCTGATCTATAACACTTCTAGGAAACAAAAAGCTATGCCACCTGGATTCCCTCTTTATAAAACATGAGAATGGGGCAAGTGGCAGAAGAATCAAAGCTGGAAAGCCATGATGAAGGATGATGCATGGTGAGGACATTAATTAGCAAATAGATGTAAGGTGAAGTCTATAGGTATTAAGACATAGCAGTCAACAAAATGATAGATTAACAGTAAGGACTCTCATTTGCAAGTGACACAAACTCTATTTAAATTGGCTGACACAGTACACAAGTCCACAGGGGATTTTAACACAGAGCTGAAGCCAGGCACCAAAATGCTTGTACCAGGGAGTGGTACTATATTTCTGCTTCCTTGCGTGTTGGCTTCGCACTCTCAGGCTGGTCCTGCTCTCATGGTGGACCAGAGTGGCGCTGGTTTAATGGCATCATGGACCCAATTTAGGTGAAAAGGGGAACTGCACTTTTTTTGAGAATTCCAACAGAAGTCCCAAAGTCTGTGGTACTCTGGCTGGTCAAGTGCTATTCTCCTTAGAGTCTGGGTAAGCCTGAACCAATGAAAACCACTGAGATTTTAGAGATGCCATTAGCCAAGAAAGAACAGGATGACATTACCAGAGTGAGGCTGAATGGGTGCTGAGCAGGCTAGTATTATACACAATGGTGGCCTACAACCTTTAGTCACTTATAACTGTAGTTTTTAAAGGTTATGAAAACCATATTACTAAACCAATAACAGTAATTTTAAAAATAACTACCCATATTTATATTCAAGGAGACATATCTATGTATCATCACCATCCAATTAATCTGCAAATATTAGTTGAGCAAGTATCATTTGCCTAAAACCGACCCAAGCTCTGAGAATACAATGGCAAATACCAGGAGAGAAATATATGTCATAAGCATGTAAATAAATAAATAAATGAGAAAGTTATGCAGAGAATTAAAATATGGTGGAGGGCTAACATGACTAGGGGTGACATTTTAATGGGGAAGATTTCTCTGAAAATTTGATATTAAACCTGAATCTTGTCAAAAAGTTCGCATCCAGCTCATTGTAGGCAGATGGAAAAAGGATGGTACCCTTCATATATTCTATGTCACTATTCTATGGCATTTAATGACCAGGCAGCTTGAATGAAAAGGTTCTTCTAGATAAACTACACCTACTGCACCATAAACTAAGTTTTAATGCAATAACCAGTTTAACATGCTTCTTATCCACCAGAAACTAAGCTCCCTATTGGCAAGGACTTTTGATTTTTTGCTCAATCTATATATCTATATAGATATCTACTATATATCTATTATATTATATTATCTATAGATAGGTGATCTATCTATACCCGTGTCTAAGTCTTGGTATGTACTCAGTAGATGTTCACAGAAAGAAAGGCCGCATTCAAAAGAATTGATTATATTGAAAATCTACTCATCTGACCTTTTGCAAAACAAATAATTCAATTCCTATTTTAATTCCAAAAGGCATATGTAATCAATGTTGTAAAAGATTAACAAAGATATCATTGGAACTGTTTTAGAGTTGTTCAAAAGTCTCTTGTTCAGGAAATCTTCCAGAGCTTGGTTGAAAAAAAAAAAATCAGCCTTCCTTCATAACAGATAATGACAGTAACTAAATCTTTTTGGACTCAGAATTGTACAAGTAAACAAATGTAACTTTCTGGTGACATCAGCACAATTTAGATACCAAATACACAAATGTGTTGATGTAGAAGCATCAGATGTTTCTGGCTTTCAACTTTCGTTCCTGATTATAATTTTGTTATTGTAGCCTCTTCTTTACTACTGCTACGTTGACACAGTGAAAACAACTGCTGCTTAAGGGGGAAGATGATTATGCAGTTCATCGAGGATTTTCCCTCCCTGAAATAAATGTTGCTTATTCTGGAAGTTATATGGAAATTAACTTGAAATACAGAAGAGGAATAATTGACAGAGTTCAGACATGTGACAGCAAACACTGAAGGGAAACAGTTCCACAAAAGCAAATGTTCAACCCTAAATCAAGGGCTTGTAGAAAAGCCCTAAGAAACAGGTTTAGAATGATGCAAGGGGTGCCTAGATGGCTCAGTTGTTTAAGCATCTGACTCTTGGTTTTGGCTTGGGTCATAAGATCAAGCCCTATGCTGTGCTCTGTGCTTAGTGGGGAGTCTACCTGAGGTCCTCTCTCTCCCTGTCCCTCTGCCTCACCCCCTGCTCATGCTCTCTCTCTCTCAAACAAATAAATAAATAAATCTTAAAAAAAAAAAGAAAGAAAGAAAGAAAAGAAAAGAAAAAAGAATGATGTGAGAAGTCATCCAGGTTATCTGCTTAGAGAGCACCTTTGGCTGAGCACTAAGTGGGATGTGCAGAAAAACAATATAACAGAAAGAAGAGTAAATGGAGACTTGACCTTATTTTATACTGTAAGCAAGGGAAGAGGAGCTTTTGGTTGCAGGACAAATTAATACATCCATATGGAGGTGTGAGAAGACAAGAAATCATGACTGCGAGAACAGGAAAAACACATGGTATGTGCACATGTTCGCCCCCACAAGGAATTCCAAGAGACACAAAGAATGTTGCAAAGGAAAACAATATCCCTTGTAGCTACACCTCTAGATGGAAGGCAAGAGAGAATGCTGAGATCTGCGGCAGGTTGCTCACGACACAACAACAGCATTTCATGCCCTCAGATGGGTGATAGCCGTGCTGTCACTTGGGGCAGGGATAAAGCTATATGTTACGTTCCTGTGCTTTAGAGAGTGGGGTTGATCATAACTACTAGCTGCAGTGGAAAGTTTCTTCCAGTAAACACCCTCCCAGAGTAGAGCCTCATAAAAAAACAAGTGACCATAGGAATCAGGTGTTGACCACAAAATTGTACAAGTGGGTGCGGTACAGGAACTGAGTGTGTGGGGAAATGTGTATCGAGCTGGGGAGCTGGGGAGCAAAGAACTGGAATAAAGGAGGAGGCAACAACTGCCCTCCGTCTCATCCTTAGGCTTGGTGGAATGCAACCTCAGTGTCACTCTATTCCTACCCTGAAGGTTCAGTGAGATAAAGCTTGTGAAGCCCTGACGTGATCCTGGCACACTGCAACTACGAAGTAAATTATTATATGTATTGCATGATAGAGCTGCAGATGTATATTTTTAAAATTATTAATAAAATTATATTTTATTATAAATAAAATTATAATAATTATAATAAAAATTCTGCTCTCTTTGGACTATGGTTGTTCTGACTCACAAGTCCAAAATTATGACACTGTTCAGACTAACAGCTGTCTGTCTACTTACGTCTAAATGCAGGAATGTCCACCTTTACTTGTGCTAGAACATTTGCAGATATACAGAACACAGCTTTTAATTTTAAAAAGCATACAATTCCGTAAGAGTGATTATACCAATAGTTGAATGAAGCACATTTGAGACTAGATTCCAAACTTTAGCCAGTGTGCTTGTTTTCAACTCAACCCAAATGTATTTTTTGAGGACTGGCTCTATAAAAGACAATCGGATGTGTTATGCGCTGCAAGTGTCTTACCACTTAATAAGAGGAGATAAAACAATTAAACAAATAACTGTAGCTTTAATCAGCTTTCTGTCTTATAAAGAAAGACTCTCCTCTTCAGCTAGGAAGAGTCAGCAGACAATTCAATGACCACGCAAAAGAACTAGGATGGGACAATCTCCTATTGGTAACTTTAAAACCACTCTTTTCCCTAGTACCTTCCCTCTTGTAATTTTTTCTACATTTAGATTTGATGGTCTCTGAAAGTTAAAAACAGAGTTCCATTTATGGTTGGTTTTTGTGCTGGGTACTCTGGAAAAGACAGTTAATATATAGAAATTGCAGATGGCTTGTGAAAGAGGTCTATGTGATCAGGTAGGATCAGGCAACAGCCCAATATTTTTCTATCTCTGCCTTCAACTATTCTTTGTCAGATATCCTTTGTTCTTTACTAGATGATAACTTGAATGGGTTGTTAGTCTTCTAATGACAAATGCACTGTGGTTCTTAGGCATAACTCTTTTTTTTTCAATTAGTAAAATAGAATTATTTTTACTCTTTCATTCAATCCCAAGCTTTTTCTTACCCCATAAGCTCACGTCCGACCAAAGCTGGTAAGGTAGGTATGGTCCATTCTTTCTCTCTCCTATCCAACTTCCTTTTGTTCTGGTAGCATTTCCAATTTGGGGGCAAGAAAAGAGAGCTGAAGTTTTACTTAATTGGCAAGATTTCCCTAATTGCCATCTGTTCAGGATAGGTCTTTCATAGCTATCAGATGCCAAATAAGTCACTTTGAAGCCTATCTCTGGGACCTTTCCCCACTGGAAAGTATGTCTTTGCACCACTCAATGATCTCATCAATAGAAATCCCCACACATTTCTTACAACTTTTCCTTGGCTACTGCCTCCCACTGTGTCTGTCAGTGAACACAGCCAGAAGCTATCTTATGTGGGGTCCTTTGCAGATGACGCAAGCTCAGCTACTTTTTTGTCATGCCCGCTTTGGCCACGGGTATATTTCATGCACCCTGGCCCCATCAGTTAGTTCAAGGGAGGCCTTTCTCCAACACCTACCATCAGAAGATCTCCAGACAGACCCCCTGCACCAAGACTTCCACAGAGTAGAGGCACACACCAACCAGCATCTTTGTTCCAAATTTACACTCACATCAAACTGTATCAAGAGCTATTTCAAATCTGCGTTCAGGGAACAACACTGTGGAGCCTTTGAGATCCTGTATTTCAGAAAACTTCCATCATTTATAGTACAATGTCTAAGTCTCCTCTTGTGAAAAGCCCCCTCCCAATCTCTGTAAGAAGTTCTTTTGCTGTCCTTTTCCCTGCCTCAAGAGATGGGGAGTATTCATCTCCTGCCTCATGGAGAAAGGAGGGAAATTCCATAGTGTGTTTTATTCCTATGTATTCACTTCAGATAAATTTCACATTCAATGAATTTCCAACCTTTCCCATGGGCAGTTGTGGTACCTGCTAGCACAGTTGGGCTAAGTCTTAGGAAATCCTAAAAAGATACATGCCTTATTTCTCTTTAGAAGAATTTCTCTTTAGTACCTCAGACTAGTTTCTTCAAAGCAAACAATGAAACAAGTGTTATGTTAAAGAGAAAAAAGGGAACAACACCATGGCAACGAAAGAGAGTCCAGGGGTGCCTGGGTGGTTCAGTGGGTTGAAGCCTCTGCGTTCGGCTCAGGTCATGGTCCGAGGGTCCTGGGATCGAGCCCCGCATCGGGCTCTCTGCTCAGCAGGGAGCCTGCTTCCCCCTCTCTCTGCCTACTTGTGGTCTCTGTCAAATAAATAAATCAAATCTTTAGAAAAAGAAAGAAAGAAAGAAAGAAAGAAAGAAAGAAAGAAAGGGAGAAAGAAAGAAAGAAAGAAAGAGGAAAGAAAGAAAGAAAGAAAAAAAAAGAAAGAAAGAAGAAAAGAAAACAAAACAAAAGAAAAGAGAGGCCAAACAAGGTAGCCACATCAGGCAATGTCCCTGCAATACAAATGTAGCCTGGTCATAGAATGACCAATGGGGAACTAGAGTGCAAGCTGTTAAGGTTATCCCATCCAAGACTGTACTACCAGAATGGTCAGTCATTGCAGAAGTCTACAGAAGGAAGGAGAAAATGTCCAGGCATCTCTAGCTCTCTGTTTACTATGGATTTTGGGAGATCTAGTCAAAGTACCAACAACCCTTTTGTATATTATCCTGGAAGAAAAAATAATAGAAAATCCTATCTTTTGTTCTACTTGTAATTTGATTTATATTGTAACAATATATAGACATAGAAGGAATGAAATAGGCAAAAATATGATTTATAATACATTGTAATATTGGGAACATAGTATAGATACTCTATTGTAATATTAGCAATTCTAAACACTTCTCACAGAAGTTTTACTCTGATACGTATGGCCAAATAAGGACACCACATTGAAAGAACAGTGTCATAATGTCCCCTGTGATTCTGATATCCCAAATCTATATAATTCAAAGATCTAATTAGCTAGAGCTACTAAAAGGAGACTCTTAGTACTAATATTACACTGAACAAATTCTGGACACATCATAATGTGTGAAGCGTAGGAGAAATCATAGCTGGTTGATCAAAGATGAAAATTTTTTATTTACGAGCCATGCAAAATGTGTAGAGAAGACACTGAAGAGAGTAATGCAAATGGAGGTATCACCTTGAACAAAAACAGGAAAAGAAGACTGAGTAGTTGTTGTTGGGGGAGAGAAAGAGGAGAAAAAAAAACTGAAAAGGTAAGTTTGAGTGGTTTTTAAAGCATAAATTCATTTCAGCAACCAACGGGAGGTTGCTGACCAGGCAAGGAACAATAGATTGTTGTATGTATTTGATTTAGATAGTAGACTCAACTGTCTAATATATCTAGACATGGTTAGGTATCAAAGTTAAACTTTCAAAGTTAAAGTTTATCAAAGTTAAAACAATGACGCTATACGCATATGAGTAATGTCCGTCCGCATAATCCAATTTGATCACATAATGCAGTGACTCAGAGATCAAGGGAATAGTATCTGATGTTTAGAGTTGGGATTGTAATATCTGCAGGGGGAAGAAAAGACAATATTATATATTAAGACTAAATGAAGGTAGGTTAATTTGGTAAAATAAGTTATAAAATTAAGGCATTAACACTGACATGAAATCAAACTTACATGCTACAGCAGTGTATATCCAAGTTCAAAATACCCTTCAAAGAAAGGAGAGCAAAGAAATATGTGAGAGTGTAAAAGGGTACTAAATTAGCACTCCGGTAATTTTGTCTGTGCTATTAACTACTTACAAGACCACTTCTTGGTCCTCTAATTTCCCTCTCTGCAAAATGAAGGTGTAGAATGTACTAATCTTCAAGTCATTTGTAGCTCTATCTTTCTGTGTGGAGAGGTTTTTTACATGGTGGAAAGATCAATGGTAAGGAGTGTGCTTCTTATAATAGACTAATTAGAGGTGATTTAACAGCACAAAAGATATGTGGCTCATTAATGATCACAAGATCAGAAACCATGCAGTCCATTATTTTTTTTCTTTTTCATCTTTTTTGAAAAGTGTTTAATTCTCTTCTTGAGAACTCATATGAGAATAATTTATATTAAGACGTTGTCGTCACAGTTAATGGACCTAATGAAATGTAACCAGGCTCCAGATTTCACTTTTGACACTGAAAATTGATCTTACAAAATGTTTCAACATATGAGTAACATGTTTAGAAGTCATTCCTTTACCCCATTTTGTATGTTTATACTGCCTGCAATTTGAAAGCCCTTGAGGATGATTTTGCCTGTTTATTTTTAATATAGAGGCTTCATAACATTCCCATCTTGTAGCCTAAATAGCACATCACTTATTTTCTCAAGGCAACAGGCAAAAATGATTGATAGCATTTTACTTTCTAGAGGAAGCACAGAGGGTGCTTCACAGTTTCTCTTGTAATTAATTGAGACTCCCACAAGAACATATGTTGGTGGGCATTGCAATGGGAAAGTGTTAAAGGAAATAGATTCATTTCCACTTACAGCCAATGCTATGTGAACGAAAGCAGAATCATCACTACAATGTTGAGCAAAAGAAAATTAAAAAGTGACTCTATTTCAAATTCAGTCTGTTTGGCAACCTCTAATTCATAATTAGCTGGTGTTTCAGGGAAGATTAATTAGATGGCCCTAACCATGCAATCACAGGTAAATTTTTTTTATTTTTCTTCAGCATTCTAAGCAAGTAGAGCTCACCATACATGCTAAATTCTTTGGATCCACCAAATGCAATTCCTGTATAAAAGGTGGGAATTTAATTACTAAGTATTTGGTATTTAATAAGCATATATTCCTTTGACCAAAGAAGCAAATTATGGTGCAAACAGCAGGATTTTTAAGTCAAGCCTGTGTTTGACTCTTTGAATCCTGTTTTCACCACTTAATATGGACTTCTGCCTCATCATTAAGAAAGGTTGTTATATTGATTGAAGAAGAAATCTATAATTTGGCCTCCAGCTATGTAACATGGGAGTAGACTCTCAATGGCTCTTCATCATTCACAAAACACATCACACTACTTTATGCTTTGACCATGCTAGTTCCTCTGCCTGATGTGGTATTTACATTCTTCTCCAGCTGCCCAATTCCATCTGGTTTCTTCAATATCAAGATCAAGGTTCTGAGAAGTATGGCCAGTGAGCCAAATCTACCCCACCTCACCCCACCCCTAGTTTTGTCAACACAGTTTTACCAGAACTCAGTCCTGCCCATTTGATTTTGTATTGTTGATAGCTGTTCAACCACTACAAAGCAGAGTTCAGTACTTGAGACCAAAACCACATGGCCCACAAAAACTAAAATATTTTTACTATCTGACTCTTCGCAGAAAATTCTTGCCAACTCTTGATGGAGAGAAAGTCTCATCTTCTCTATGCTGCCTTTCCTGCCTACAAAAATCTTGTTTCAATATTCCTTGAGCTGTAGTTTAACTTCATGTTAACATGAACACAGGAAAGTAAGGACTGCATGTTAGTTTTCCTTTTCTTTTTTCTTTCCCCCTGATTAACATAGTATCTGACACTCAAATATATTTTTGTTTGGATTTAAAAACAAATGACTGAATATAAAATCTCCTAAAATTAATATATAGAGTGACTGTCATTCCAGTTAGAAGACAAATTACATTTTTTAAGTTTTTTGTTTATGGAAACATATACACACATGTCCTCCACAATTTGGAAAATGTTCCGGAAGCTGATAGATATGTTGATGTCTCAGAATAAGAGGGTGGACCTCTGATCATGGCAGAAGGGCTCTAACAAGTCCTTCTAATTGAAACATCTAATGAATTTCATGTCTTATGTGACCTATTCCAGTTTGTTACACAGTTATGTGTAACATATACTCATGTATACTCATTATGGCTTTTATAACACAGAGAATTATTTATTGAGTTGGGCTCAAATTTGATTCAAAGCCAGTTTTTTCCTGACTGTAATACTTCCCACCCCCTGCTTTCTGGTCTCTTAACTTTAACCTCTCCTGATAGAAAGTGTCACTATTCCAAATGTGACTGAGTATTAACTCTGTCACTTTGAGTATATGCCAGGTCTATTTAAATTGTCCCTAATCTATGATTTTTATCTTTGAAAAGAACATATGTGAAATAAAATCTAGGGTTATAAAACTGACTTTATTCTCATGCTAAACAACATTTATTTACCTTATAATAGAGTATCCTGCATATTGTTAATTATAAATGCTCATTTAGCATTTATTTGTAAGTTGTATGAAAGATAAAAATATTACCTGGCTTAATTACTAGCTATATTGTTACTGGTATTTGTTAAGTAAACACAGTATCATATGCCTAAGAGATTTCCCCAAATTGATTTTGTAGTCAGATTTTTATTTTCTCCTCTTTACTTCTCTTGATCGAATAATGCCAAGGTCAGGAAGTGTTCTGTAGACAATTAGGAGTTCCTTGCAGTTTTAATTTTACTTTTATTTTTTTTAATGTTCCTTTTTTTTTTAATTTTATTATCTATCTATTTATTTATTTATTTACTTGCTTGCTTATTTTAACATATAATGCATTTTTTGCTTCAAGGGTACAGGTCTGTGAGTCATCAGTCTTACACAATTCACAGCACTCACCATAGCACACATTTCTAAAGGCATTATGAGTTCACTCTTTCTGGGCCTTAAAAATAGTGGCCACCCACTGTGTTTTTATCTTTTAAGGATTTGCAAATCTATTTCAAGTTTGCCCTTTTATATATCTGGATAAATCAGGCCACCATTACTGATTCTTACAGGGTTTTGTTTGTTTGTTTGTTTGCCTTGTATATCTGCTATAAGAGGTTTATACCCATGATTACCCAGCTCTGGTGCACTTGCTAGGGTTTGTGTGCCTTCCTCGGTAAAATATTGCCCTCCCAAGATTCCTGGAGCATCAAACTAATACCATCTTTTATTAATGCTTCAGGATATAGACTGCAACAGAAGTGAATGATATCCAAACTTAATTGCCATAGAAATAGGGATTATAATCCAGATTATCTAGAATTCAAGCACTGAGAACAACAGCACTCAGAAGAGAGAATCCGTGCAGTTACAGAGGCCCTAGAGAGCCACTATTCTGATGGTCACTGCTTTATCATTAGCACCTGTTTATAATGCAGTCACCTGGGGGCTATCTGAACTACTCCCCAGAACTATGAACTACTAACCAATAAAACACAGATGTATAATTATATAATTAAAAACTCTTAAGAAAGAGGGAGGTTATGTTAGAGATAGTAGCAATGTGTATGTGTGTTTGTGTATATGTATTGATTGAATGATTGGCATTATTTTGGCTGCCTAGGTCTAATTCTCATTTTCTTCTTATAAAAGCATTTCCCATGTGAGGAATTACCTTTCCATCACTATGCTTTCTGTTTTTTAAATCTACCACAGTGTCCTACTTTTTCCTAGCCAAGAGGAGAGCATATGGCCCAAGCCAGTTTAATTATGATCTCTATCTCTCTCTTGAGTTTGTAAACTTAAACACTGAAGTTTGGAGACAAAGGTTTAAAAAAATATCCCAGGGCTGAGTTATCCTCTGAAGAAACAGTTGTTCAGCTCATGCACCTGGATCACTGGGTCTACCCAAAGGTAGCACCGTACTGTTCTATTTCAAATCTGTGAGCCATATCATAAGCTTCCAATGAATTTCTTTTTTGACATACAGATCCAGAGTAACTCTCTTTCTCTCGAAAACAGCATACCTAACTTAGTTGTTCTTAAACTTCTCTAGAGATGAAAATTGCCTGGAGAGTTTTAAAAATTCCATTCCCCTCAGAGTAATTTAAAAGGATCTCTGAAGGAATATACTCAGTGTTGAATTTTACAAGCTCCCCTGATTCTAATCTGTAGCCAGGGTTGTGGCCAAATTTATACAAAGAGCTACTGTTTGATTATCCTTGTTGAGTACCAACCATGTCTTCTCATTATTGCCTTATAACAACTTTAGGAGGTAAATGTTCTCATTTATGATGGGAAAACTAGATCATACAAATGTTAAAGAAATTACCAGAGGTCACAGAGACTAATGAATAAAGATGTAATTCATATCTTGATTTGGATTATATTACTTCCAACTGCCACTTTGACCAAAAACTTAAGAAAATGGGGTTAATCAATTTACAGCTGAATTTAAAGTTAGTGGTTCCTATTACTCTAGGAGGAACAGAAGTTGTTTTCAAACAAATTCCTATCTGAAAAATGAATTTCCATTGAAAAAAGGGTAGTTGAAGCAGAGGATAATCTGCACTGCGCCCTTCTTTCTCATCCCCTTCTCATACAGGCTGAGGACCTCAGGGTCCATGTAGATCACACCAGGAGAACTTCTCATCGAAGCAGCTTAGAAAGAAAGAGGAAAAAAGGACCAAAATGGATTATGTATTTCTTATTATTTGATAAGAAAGAGCTTATCAATTTGCAGAGAGAGAAACTGATCCTGTGGTTTCCAAATTCTAAAAGAAATTCTCTAAAGGTAATGAAAATGTCATTGGATAACATAATAGGTATTCTTCTGAAGTGATCATTGACAAGATGCAGTGATGCTTCTCATGGTTTTCTCTTATGCAACAAGACAATAATACATGGAGGTGAATTTAACAATCTCTAAAATCAAGCTATACAAACTCTGAAGATTCAGTTCTATTGAATTTCTCTATACTCAAGAGCTCTACAGGATGCTAAATAAATGGCTCGGCAAGTCAGTTCTATCAGTGTTTTCAGGAAAAAAAAAAAAAGTCAACCCAAGGGAGTCCACCTGAAAATCTCTTGGGTTTGCTCTATGCATGGTTCCTTTCTTTCCTTTACTCTGCTCTGCAAATTCTAGCTGTTTTAGTTCCCTCAAATTCCTATCCCTGCTCCCAACTAAGCAAGACTACAGAGCTCCATGTTGGACTCTGTTTCACACCAGCAGCCTGGAAATGACCTCCAGGCAGTAAACGTTACAACCATAAGGCACGAAATAGTTGTTTCCTTTCTTTTCAAGAATATAGTCCTGCATTTTTGTTGTCTAATGTCTGGAAATAGATGTATTTCTTTATATTATAATATTTGGTGTACTTTTTTAAAAGATTTTATTCATTTATTTGACAGAGAGATAGTGAGAGAGGGAACACAAGCAGGGGGCGTGGGAAAGGGAGAAGCAGGCTTCCTGCTGAGCAGGGACCCTAATACAGGGCTAGATCCCAGGACCCTGGGATCAGGACCTGAGACAAAGGCAGATGCTTAACAACGGAGTCACCCAGGTGCCCCATTTGGTGTACTGTTATAAGGGCTTTTTGTTCTGTTTTGGTGAGACTGCAGTTCCTGTAGCAGTTAATTCTTCACGGACAGCATCAAGATTCTGTCAGTCTGTCTCTCTTTCTCTCCCTTTTTATTTTTATTTTTTTAACTTAAATCAAAAGATACTTTGGTTAAAAAGAGCACCTCTAATTACTATATATAGACAAAATAAAATCAGGGCACTTGGCTAGCTCAGTTAGTAGAGCACACCACTCTTGATCTCAGGAACATAAATTCAAGCCTCACGTTGGACAAGGAGCCTACTTCAAAAAAAAAAAAAAAAGAGAGAGAGAGAGAGAGAGAGAAAGAAAAGGTATAAATTACTTTCTTTCTCAAAATATTTTTATATAATATCATCTTAATTACTAAGGGATTTTATTGAAAGTGTAGATATGTTATGAAATCTTTCTAATCACATGCAAACTGATTCCTATGTCATAAACACAACAATAAATCCAATGCTTCTCCAGGTGAAGAATTTGTGTTAAGTAATTATAGAAAGTGCCATGATATATTGCCCATATATCTGGGTAGATGATAATTTTAATCATTAAAGGCTTCTAGTTGCATAAATTATTTTAAGAAAAGGATCTCAAAGACCAAAACCAAGTGAGTAGAAGATCCATTTTTACTAAGGGGTCATTCACATGATGGATGTTGCATAGGTGTGGGTAGAAGAGGGTAGTCAACATACACAGGTCTATTGCTGCAGGAATAAAAAGTTTCTCAGACTTTGCTCCCTTACCCAAAATGTCTGCGAAGTGAAAAACATACAAAAGGAGAGAGCATCCTTTCTTCTTTACATAAATATGCCACTAATTAGACATACCAGAACAAAAGTTGGTTCTTAGAAAATACAACATAGATATCCTATGGAAATACAAATAAATCAAGAAAAAAAATTGAATTTATTTTTTTAAAAGAGGGAAATAAATACGTATACAATTGAAATTTTAAAATCATAAAAACATGTACCATCTGAATTTTTCACCTAGCACTTTTCTTGATCCTCTTTCACACGATGCTGTCCATTTCCTGCAAAATATCGCCATCACAGACAGCAATAATCTCCAAGCTGCAAAATCCACTATCATTTTCTCGTTTTTTATTTTATTTGTTTATTTACTTACTGACTGACTGACTGACTGACTGACTTAATTATTTCAGAGAGAGAGAGTGAACAGGGGTGGGGAGCGTGGAACTGATGTGGGGTTTGATCCAGCAACCCTGAGATCATGACCTGAGCCAAAACCAAGAGACTGCTACTTAACCAACAGAGCCACCCAGGTGCCTCTCCAATGTCATTTTCAGTCCTCACGTAGGTTGTCTTGATAGCATATGACATAGTCAATCACTGCTTCCCTTTTGAAATTCTTTCTTTCCTTTGCTTCCATGACAAGACAGATTTCTATTCCTATTCTATTTCTCTTCTTACTTCACTCTTTCTCAGTATCTTTTTAAAAAGGTTCTCTCTCTTCTTCCTGACCTCTAGGTACTGGAATAGTCCAGAATTCAAGATTGTGAATTTTATCTACCTTCCAAAAAATGATCATATCCAGGCTGTTGACTTAAACTACAATGTATAATATAATAAATCTCAAGACTCTATCTCCAGCCCAGACTAATTCCCTGGAGCCCAGATTTTCTATTTCATTGTGTACTATATTGCTTCATTTGGACATTAAATAACCATCATAAAGTTAACTTGTTCAAACAAAATTCATAATTCCCCCAACCTCAAATGTTTCTCTATTGCAACAAATCTCATTAAAATCACCCAGTTTTTCAGAACAAAAATGTTGTCATGATCTTTGTTCGATTTCATAATGCACGTCCATTCCATGAGTGAATATCATTGTTCAGATACATCTCAACTGAAAATCTGTGTAACTTTTTCAATCCTAGCACCTTGGTCCAACTACCAGTTTTTCTACTGAGGACAATTCTGGACAATAAACTCCTAGATGGTTTCCTTATTTCTTTAAAGGTTTGTTCTCCACAGAAGGTCAATATTGTTCACTTAAAAATGAGTTTTACCTTAAGAGACTCTTAATCTCAGGAAACAAACTGAGAGTTGCTAGGGGGTGGTGTGGGAGGGATAGAGTGGCTGAGTTATGAACATTGGGGAGGCTATGTGCTATGGTGAGTGCTGTGAATTGTGTAAGATCAATGATTCACAGACTTGTACCTTTGAAGCAAATAATATATTATATCTTAATAAAAATAAATAAAGTAATTAAAATAAAATAAGTTGTATGTTATGTCACAACCCTGCTCAAAACTTACCAATAGCATCCCACTATTCAGAGACAAATGAATCTTGACACTGGCCCCTTTGTTACTCTCTAACTTCATCTTCTAACCTTCTGTATCTCAATCACTCCATTCCAGCCACACTGATTTCCTTGCTGTTTTTCCATAAAATAAATGTAAGTATATTTCTGTATCAGGAGCTCTGCATTTGAAGTTTCCTCTTCCTGTATTGTTCTTCCCCAAAGTAGTCAAAAGATTTACTCCTTTGACTCCATACTTGTCCAAAGGTCTCTCAAAGAGACTTCTCCTACACACATTGTCAAAAATACAATTTTAAGCACTTCCATTGTGCTCTTACTAGCACTGGTCATTACCTGAAGCTACTGCATTCATTTATTAATTTAACTGTCTTTAGAACAGAACGTCAAAAAGGACAGGGTTTTCTTTTGTTTTGCTTTGTCTGTTGTTATACCTACACTGTCTAGAAAAGTGTCTGGTGCTTAGAAAAGACTCATTAAATATTTATTGAAAAATTAGATGTAATGAAAAATTGTCAAGAAAATATATACACTGTCAAGTTGACTTGATACTAAAAAGAAATTTTTAATAAACATACAACACTGAAATATATTGATTCTGTAATCTAGGAGTGAACAACTTTTCTATAAAAGGACAGTAAATATTTTTGGAAAATTTTGGACCTATGTTCTGTATTGCACCTATTCAGAGCTGCTATCATTGGATGAAAACAGTCATAGACAACATGTAAATGAATGTATATGACTGTATTTTAATAAAATTTTATTTATAAAAGTAGATTATAGGTCAGATTTGTCTGGCAAACTATTTTGCCAATCACTACAGTGGTATGTAAATCTACCTTTTTACCTACCTATCATTTCTCTCCTTCTCTCTCTCTCTCTCTCTCAATGTATATATGCTATCTATACCTACATCTATACATATCATCTGGGAAACACACTCTACAACCACAACGTTTTAAAATTAATTTTTTCAAACCGTCATGGAAAAGATAATGTCTATTTTATGAAATCTTTGCTAAGGCATATAAAAAGAGAAAATACATTCACATGTATTTAATGGGCTCATATAAACTCCACATCAAGCCCAGGCAAATGCTGTTAGATAAAGGCAAATTATAATTTTATCTTATTTATGAATATTGATATGAATTATCCTAAGTAAATCATGAGTTAATTGGATAAAGTAATGTACCAAAAAAAATCACAACCCACTGGGGCTCAATGCAATAATGTAAATATAAAGTATTTTTAAGAATATAAAAATATATTTATTATCTTAATGTATTTAAAAAGACAAACTAGGGTTTTGTCTTTTTAAATACATGATAAAAAAAATCTTAACAAGTAGGAATAGAATTTGGAGGATATGATTACAGAAAAATACTAGTGCAAATATTTCTCTAATGGATCTATTAGATTATTCATGGAAGAATAATCTCAGTTGATCAACATACGAAAGATAAACCTCATTATGAAATGCAATAACAACAATCATAAAAGCAGTAACAGCTGTTAACTAAGTGGTAGGCCTGTTACATGTACTTTATACGATAAATACATTTTGTGCATTTAAATGTATTTTATACATTTAAGCCATTTCTTGGATAAAAAGTCCACCCAAGAAATGTAAAGGGATAATTAACCAAGAGAGTAAAGAAGAAAACAATCCTTGTTAGTCCCTGAGCTATGGACCTTTGGGCAAAACTGGCTTTTAAATATTCTCTGATCGTTGGTATTTGAAAAAGAACAAATTCAAGTAGCATCATCAATTACAAGTAACTTAGGGTTTCATTTTGAAACAGCTTGTGTATCTGTTACTATGTCCATCAGTTTCCTGTGGGTGCAATAAGAAGCCACCATGGATGGGGCACCTGGGTGGCTCAGTGGGTTAAGCCGCTGCCTTCGGTTCAGGTCATGATCTCAGAGTCCTGGGATAGAGCCCCGCATCGGGCTCTCTGCTCAGCAGGGAGCCTGCTTCCTCCTCTCTCTCTGCCTGCCTCTCTGCCTGCTTGTGATCTCTCTGTCAAATAAATAAATAAAATCTTTAAAAAAAAAAAAGCTATAAAAAAAGAAACCACCATGGACCTGGTGACTTAAGACAATGTAATTTATTATTGTATGGTTCTGGAGGTCAGAAGTCTAAAATGATTTTCACAAAGCTAAAGTCACAGTGTTGGCATGGTGGATTCCTCCTGGGGGCTTTGAGGGGAGAATGCTTCTCCTTGTCTATTTCCTCTCCTGGCATCCACCTACATTCCTCAGGTCCTTGCCCCTTCCTCTGTGTCAAAATGCATCCCTCCAATCACTGCTTGCTTCATTGCATGCCTCCTCCCCTGACTCCTGCTTTCCTCTTTATGAGGACAGTTAGGCTTACAAAGGGCCCACCTGGATAACAGGACCATTTCCCCATCTCAAGAGCCTTAATGTAATCATATCTGCAAATGCCTTTTTGTCATATAAGGTAACGTTCACAGATTCCAGGGATTAGGATGCAGGTTGACTTGGGAACCATGAATCAGATTACTATACAATTTTAAATGATCTATTCTTGATCCTAAATGTACTTTGGCTTCTAAAAAACTTACTGGTAAATTTTTTATATGAAGAAGAAGAAGAAGAAGAAGAAGAAGAAGAAGAAGAAGAAGAAGAGGAGGAAAAGAGGAAGAAGAAGAAAAGAGGAAGAAGAAGAAGGAGGAGGAGGAGGAGAAGAAGAAAAATGTCTTAGTTGTTTTTGTGAAAAGCAGTAAAGACTGAGATGCGGTTCTATTCTTCCAAAAAGCACATCATTTCCTGGCTAAGTCAGAGGCAGGGCCAAATGTAAGCAGATTCATGTAGTATCTGAGCAGATTTTCTCTTTTTATTATTTATTACAGAAACAAAAGTATATGTGTTACTTCTCTGAGTATTTTCACACTTCACCTGGCCAAATAAACCAGTATTTAAAATGGTAATTTGACAGTAAGGCTGCACTCAAAGTTCAGTGCATGTGGCATTTTAGAGGTCATGACTAAAGTCACTTTTTAATGATATTTCAGTGTTCTCTGAATTTACAAAATCATCTTCTGTGATATTAGTACCTGAAGCAATAAAAATGTTATACCTCTTAAAGGCAGCATCTACAGCAGTGGCTCTTTAACAATAACTTTTAGTCTTATGTTCCATGATGAAGATTTCACTGGCCGGAGATGAATGAAGAAAAACATAAAGGAATTTTTCATAAAGCTAATACATTTAAAGACTGTCCTTTCTGTCCTCACCATTCTTTTTCAAAAAAATTGTAAAAGATGGTAAATATATCTTTTTCATTTGAAAAATAATGATTGGGGCACCTGGGTGGCTCAGAGGGTTAAACCCTCTGCCTTCGGCTCAGGTCATGGTCCCCGGGTCCTGGGATCGAGCCCCTCATCAGGATCTCTCCTTGCTGGGGAGCCTGCTTCCTCCTCTCTCTCTCTCTGCCTGCCTCTCTGCCTACTTGTGATCTCTGTCTGTCAAATAAATAAATAAAATCTTTAAAAAAAAAAAGAATGATTAAAAAAAAAAGAAGGATTTAGCAAACATATCAATAGCAAATTCACACACACACACACATACATCCTGGCTTATCAAATTCAAAAGTAAAAAAAAAAAAGATCTACTGATTGGATTAATTAAATGAGTTTAAAAAGTATTGATAATAATGCTGTAAATGTTTAATGCCTTAAAATTTACAAAATATATTTATGTCAAGTGTTTCTCCCTACCCTGAACAATACGCCCATGAGGAAAGATGTAAGCAAGTATAATTTCCATTTTATAGGTTGGGAAATGAAAGCATGGATTTCTAAATGACTTATTAGATATTTTCTAATTGATGTATTCACCTATGCTTAACTATGTTATCTGAAACTCGCCTGGTATCCTTAACCACTTCTCAGATATTCAACTTATCATCTTGCATATAAACATGGGTCTTCCCTGATAGTCCATGGAATTTTCCTCAACCCCTTGAGGTGAACATGTTTCCTGTGTTCTACCTGGCCCAGCGGCACAAGGTTATGCTCATGTGTCCTCCTTGCTCCTTATTGTTTTTACACCATTGTTTTTTCTTCTTGAACTATTCCCTTTCAGTTTCAAATCCCATACCTTCTGTGGGGTAGAAGATCAGATAATCTACAATGAATGCTTAAGAAAGGTCAAAAAAAGGGGGCGGCATTGATATGATAAAGTAACATGATCAATATGAACAGTTGTTTGGCAACATATGGTAATCAGTCATGAAAATCGGGATTGTAGAGTGCTGAGTATGAAACCTCTTAAGGATGGGATAATTGGCAAAGGAGGCACAGGATGTAAATAAAGAAAGTTGCTAAAATAGACATAGACAAATAAAGAGGATGTTAGAGGATGATATGGTATGGGTTAAAAAATAACCTGGATTTTTAAAATATCTAATATAGAAATAATGCCTCAGTGTGATTCCTTTACACATAATGTCCTAATATGCTACTTTGTGAACTATTTGGACAATAATTAGAGGTTAGTCCTTATTCAATTTAATATGTATCAATTCCAGAAAATGCTACAATTTATTAAATTATCCTTTGGTGATATACTGTGTCAACAGCATTTAGAATAGAACCCCTGAAGGTTACCAAATCATGTAAAAAGCTATAAATGATGCTATATTATTTACCATTTCATATTCATAGAGCAAGATGGGCCTTGAGATACACACAGTACTTAGAGATGAGAAAACTGAGATACAAAAAGTTTAAATGAGTTGACCAAAGTTATAAAACCTAACCAGGTTCTTTGATTTGGTGATTTTATTTGTGTATTTTCCTTAGTAGAATCCAAAAGGGCCTAAGTTAAGAATCCATTTTGAGAAAAGACCACTGACCTATAAACTAATCATTCTTTTTAGTACAACTTCCAAGAACTCAAATGAGGAAATCCTGATCTCTGTAAAAAGGGAGAGAAGCCTGCATTTTGGAGTCTCAGCCAGTAGTAGCTAAGAAATGTGCTCCCCTATGTTTCAGTTCCTCTCATTATAATAAACAAAGGAAAAAAATTTTTTTAAAGCTCACAGTTTGAACACAAAGTGCACAAGGATATTTCACAATTCACAAATGGGATTAGAGGGAGCTAAATATATTTGTAAATGGAGTAAAGAGTACCAGTGACAACTAATACATAAAAAGGAAACTTTCTACTTCACGTCATTATTATATGTCTTAGCAACTTTACATTTCTGTGTTCATCTATTATTTGTAGCTTTGAATTTCTCTCCCTGGTCCCAATCTATTTTATTGCCTCCCCTGACTATTATCATCAGACATCTAGAGGCTGTGATATGGAGAAACATTCTAAAGAGACAGTAATTTTCAAAACTCTTCCTATGTTTAAGAATTTTACGGGGCATGTAACAAAACTGCTGCTATAAAAATACTCATAATATCCATATAAAATACTTTAAAGATGAGGAAACTGACGTATAGGAAGATTAGCTCACTTTGTCTCCTTGTCTGTATTTATGCAGCTAACACACATGTTGATTACATTAACTTTATGGTAAAGATATCTTAAAGTCGGATAGTGTATAATCTGTATTTCTTGACTTTCCTAGATTTTTATCATTTTCATATAAATTTTAGCATTAGTTTGATAATTACTCTTAAAAAACCTGCTGAGATTTTGATTAGGATGATAGCATTGCTCTTATAGATCAAATTGAGGAGAATGGATATCTTAATACGAAGTTTTTCAATCCATGAACATAGTATATTCCTTCATTTACTAACTTTTATTTAACTTCTCTCAGCAGTGTTTCAGTTTTCAGCATGAAGTTTTTGCACATATTTTCTTAGTTTTATTCCTGGAAATTTTTTTTTAAGATTTTATTTATTTATTCAACAGAGAAAGAGACAGATCACAAGTAGGCAGAGAAGCAGGCAGAGAGAGAGGGGGAAGCAGACTCCCTGCTGTGCAGAAAGCCTGATGTGGGGCTTGATCCCAGGACCCTGAGATCACGACCTGAGCCGAAGGCAGAGGCCTAACCCACTGAGCCACCCAGGCGCCCCCCTGGCAATTTTTTTCCTTATGATACTGAAAATGTTTTGTTTTAAAAATCTCTTGTTCTAATATTTATTGCTATCACATAGAAATGTAAATGATTTTTATTAGCTTTGTATTTCTACAATTTTTCAGTAATTTATTATAGATTCATTAGTAGTTTTCTATAATTAATTGTGATCTATTCAAGCAATGATACTTTCACTTGTATCTTTCTAACATTAGGCATTATTTTCTAGTTCTCCCCATAATGTGATATCTAGGGTCTCTAGCAGAATGTTGACTAAAAATTGTGATGGTGAAATCCTTGTTTTTTCTGTGTTTTACTGAACAAATCCTTAACTTTTCATCATTAACTATATTAATATATGTGTGTATATATATATATACATATATGTAATATATATATATATATATGTTTTTGATAGATCCCTTTATTAGCTTGAGGATGCTTTCCATATAGATTTTTTCTAAGAATTTTTATTAAAATATGGAATTTATAAAATATGTTTTATGCATTTAAATAAATAATTATACAGTTTTATCCCTTATTCTTCTAATCTGGTAAATTCATTGATTTACTTTCAAATATTAAAATTAAACTTTAACTCTTTGACTAAATCCCACTTTCTCATGTTTTATTTATTACTTATATGCATTTCTGAACTAAATCTGGCAGTATTTTATTAAGGAATTTTACAGCTATCTTTATTAGAGATATTGGTATGTACTTTCTTAAAATATCTTTGCTAGGTTTTAGTTATTGGGGATATGGTGGCACCTGAAAGGATTTTTGGGAAAGTTTTGTAACATTTGTACTATTTTTTCCTTAAATTTTGTTGTTTTTTTAGATTTTATTTATTTATTTGATGCATAGTAAGAGAGCAAGAGAGAGACAGGGAGCAAGCACAAGCACGGGGAATGGCAGGCAGGGCAGCAGGCTTCTCACTGAACAGGGAGCCCACTGTGGGGCTCAGTCCCAGGACCCTGGGATCATAACCTGAGCCAAAGGCAGCCACTTAACCAACTGAGCCACCTAGGCACCCCAGTTCCTTAAAGTTTGATAGAATTGATCATTTTGATCACTTTGGCAAACTGTGACCAAACAATTCTACTCCAAGGTATTTATCTAAAAAAATTTAAAGCATATATCCATAAAAAGCTTATAGGGGAGCCTGGGTGGTTCAGTAGGTTAGTCACCGACCACTGATTTTCATCTGAGGCCATGATCTCAGGGTCCTGAGATGGAGCCCAGCATCTGGCTCTGTGCACAGTGAAGAGTCAGCTTGAGGATTCTCTCTCTCTCTCTCTCTCTCACTCTGCACCGCCCCCCTGAACCTGTGTGCATGCTCTCTAATGAAATAAATCTTTTTTTTTAAAGGATTATATAAGAATATTTACAGCAACTTTATTCATAACAAATAAAACTAAAAATAACTCAAATGCCCAGCCACTGAGAATCAACAAACAAAATTTTCTGTATCCATATCACTTGACAACAAAATAAAGAGAAAAAATGTATATGAATAAACATAGATGAATGTATATATAAATATAACGATTACATAAATCTTTATCAAATTATATAAACATTCAAATTATACTGAATGAAAGAAATCTGTTATAAAAGACTAAAGACTATATAATTTCATTTATATAAAATTACAAAACAGGAAAAACTCACATACAGAAATGAAAATCTAAGTGAGGGAAACAAAGGAACAGAGGAAAGAACACAAAAGAACTTTCTAGAATGATGAAATTCTTGTATATGCTGTTTCCTGTGATCATCACAGTGAAACAACTGTCACCACTGTTTAAACTTATCACCTATGATCTCTGCATTTTGTTGTATATAAATTATACTTAGATTTTTTTAAAGTATCAACTAAAACATGTATTAGCAGAATATAAGTCCCCAAAAGTTTTTACTTTTTTGAAATTTTATATGATTCAGTATGCTTAATAGCAGAACAAAATTCTATATTCTTTGTCCAAAGAATAATTTGAAATAGGAAGATTTTTGCAGCTCAATTTAGAATCTTATGTGTTCCTCAGGTGTTATAATTTTGATATTCTCTCTTCAGGTGTCCCAAAATATTCTTGTGATTGGGAATAACGGAATAAAGGATTCCCAACACCATGTAAGACTTTACATATGCTTTGTGTTTTGTTTTGGTGATTTGATATTTCTTGATTTTAATCCAAGAAAAAAAGACAATAATAATCATATTAGGAAAAACTCTTTAAAAAATAAGTAATATTTGGGGCACCTGGGTGGCTCAGTGGGTTAAAGCCTCTGCCTTCGACTCGGGTCATGATCCCAAGGTCCTAGGACTGAGCCCCACTTCGGGCTCTCTGCTCAGCAGGGAACCTGCTTTCCTCTCTCTCTCTCTCTGCCTGCCTCTCTGACTACTTGTGATCTCTGTCAAATAAATAAAATCTTTAAAAAAAATAAGTAATATTTACCTCTATAATAGCAAAATATTCAAACATCTAAATGTAATGTTACTTAACACTAAAAGGTACTGTCTTTCATGTTTTGTCCTATAGACAACTTCAAAATGCTTAATAGTTTATGAAACACCTTCACCATGAATGACTGTTTTGAAATGTATTAAAATGAAATACTAAATGGATTGAAAATTATTCCATGTCTCTTTGCATAGCAGAAAGCATAAGATACACTGATGTCATATTATAAGCATTCAACATGGGCAATGAATAAGGAATAAGGGAATGAATAAGTTCCATAACACTTTCAGTAAGATGTGTTTTTCCTTTTTTTAATTTTCCAGAAAACTATGATCTACATAAATGAGAGCACAGTTGTTCTCTCAACTAATTCCAACATGTGGCTTCCAATTACGATCCAATGATCTCCATCCAAGTTCAGCTCATTAAACCACCACAATCAAAAACCCTGCCCTAAAACTCAGTGCCTTCCACCATGGACTCATACTAAAACCATTACAGAAGTTTCTGCAATTTACTGTGAAAAAGAAATGAAATCTGTTTGAGAAAGAAACCGGGCACAGAAGACCACATATTTTATGATTCCATTTATGGAGAATGTTTGAAAAAGGTACATCTATGGAGACAGAAAAAAGATTAGCGATTATCTAATCTGAGTATGGTGGGAAGGAGAGGATAGGAATTAACCATAAATAGATATGATCTTATTAGAATGATGAAAATATTCTCAAACTGGATTCTGGTGATAATACAACTTGGTAAGTTTACTAAAAATCACTGAACTGTACACTTAAAATGGGTGAATTTTATGGTATGTAAATTATACCTCAACAAAATATAATTTTTAAAAATTGTGTTTGCATAGTAAAAATAACCAGCTTTTCTCTAAATTAGGAACTAGTTCCTCACACATCCAGATGTTAACACAAAGGGAAAAATAAAACAGTCACTACTATGTAAGAAGACATTATTTCTGTCTGTTAAGTGATTAACACATTTTGACAATTAAGTAAAAATAGATACAGAAAGTTAAATATGAAACCCCAGCTTCCTTGATAAAACCAAGGCAGTGGGATGGGGGAAAAGCATTCTAAACTTAAAGTTTAGAATGCTCTCCAAGATATATTTGGAGAGGAGCTCAACAATATAGTGTTGTCACATACTTTTTTTTTTTCCTTCACAAGTTAGAGGCACTGTGTTTCGCAAGTTGAGAAAAGAAAGACAGTATGGAATGCCTGCATCCTCCCATCCCCACTTAACTGTATATACTTAGGACCTCAATTCAACAACTCAGTTAATACAATAAGATAAAAATACTTAAACTGGCTAATCAGGTTTCTCAACATCAGCAGTATTTTGGGGTATTTTGGCCCTAATTATTCTTTGTTATGGGGGTGTCCTGTGCAATATAGAATGTTTAGCAACAACCCCAGCTTCTACTCACTAAATAATAATAATTAGAAGGATACATCCAAAAAGATAATCTTAAAGAAAAAATTTAAAAGCTAGTATATATATTGTCTGTAGATATGAGTAATTCATAATGCTTTTAGGACGGGGTTTATATTTAGGAGATAAGAAAGGGAATAAGAAACATAAGGAGTTAAAAGATAGCTTCAGCTGTGTTAGTAAAGTTATAGTAAAGAAAAAAAAAAAAGAGACCTAAAACTAGCAAAATACAAATGATTATAAGCTGGGTGATGGCAGCATTTGCTTTGACTATATTATACTCAAGTAATTCATAGTATTAGGTTCTATGTCATAAAATCCAGGAAGGTTTGGAGGGTTATTTTTCTACTTCCCATCTTTGTTTGCAGAATCAGAAAGTGAAGCAGTCACAAAATAAAAATGTACCCCAAGAAATTTTAAGACTCCTATGTTTGACAATGTTGCTGTTTCACTCCTTAGTATCTACATGACTTAGTCTCTAAAATAATAGCAATCATTCACAACATAATTACCAAGGAGGAAAGTTTACAAATGCATGCTTAAAACATAAACCACTTCAAAAACTGGGGACTAATTTTCCTTAGTGTCGGCACAGAATTACGTGATAGCTAAGTTCAAACAAATAATCACCTTCAATTTCTCAAAAAGTGCAGAAAACCCCTAGCAGATATTATGATGGTCCATTCTGGTTATTAGTACACAGTTTGGGGTTATAAAAACTAAAAAAAGATAGACGTCAAATTGTGTTCCCCTCAATCAAAAATAACTCCATATGGTAAAATACTGATAAAAGTAGTTCTATTGAGAGTTATTCCTGCTCCCAAAAATTAGCACAAGAAAAGGTTTATATTATAATTGAGATAATGAAAGTCCAGATTTTCCCCATTTTAATTTTACAGTTGAAAGACCCCTTAGAGGTTGTTGTACTCTTATTTTATAGATGTGGAAAATGAGATTCAGAAAATTCAGGTGATTTCCTTCTTCAAGGTCATCCTGTGAGTTAGTAGCCGAGCTGAGTCTAGAACTCGTATCTTCATCTTTCTGTGTTCTTTCCACACTGCCAAAGTGAATCTCTACAATATTATCTCTTTTATTTTCTAGAAGAGAATATTTTATAACACAACATAATGGCTTAATCAGTAACTACATGCCTAATGCACATCTCAGAACACATTAAGAATATTAATGTTGTTATTAAGAGAAGAGGCTATTATAGAAGCTTAAGCTTTCATTTTTCCCCCATTTAATGCATAATCCTAGTTCATAGGGAAGGAAGAAGATCAGGTTCAGTCAGCAACTTATAACCAGTGCAAACTCCATGACACTACCAATATGACAGCCTCAAGGTCAAAAGACTAGATCATCTCTACATCAGTCAATTCTCTAGAACTCAAAGATGTCAATCATTGGGAAGGATCAGCTAACCTATCTCCCAACAAGCACTCTGATGGATTTAATGTTCACAACATTTGTTGTCAACAAAGGAAAATAGAGAGAGAGAGGAGATTCAATTTGTATCCTTCCATTCTAATGCACTGGAGACACACACTGGAATAAATATACTGTTTATTCCCTCAACTGATAGCATTTCCCTGTTTGCTTTTTTTTTTTTCTTTTTTTAAGATTTTATTTATTTATTTGAGGGAGAATGAGTGAGAGAGAGCATGAGAGAGGAGAAGGTCAGAGGGAGAAGCAGACTCCCCAAGGAGCTGGGAGCCCGATGCAGGACTCGATCCTGGAAGTCCAGGATCATGACCTGAGCCGAAGGCAGTTGCTCAACCAACTGAGCCACCCAGGCACCCATTCCCTGTTTGCTTTTATCTGATGTTTAATTTAGCCCAACAAATCTAACTTTCTTCTTTATTTCTTCCATTGAGGCTCAGAATTCTAGGGCTTTTATGAAGAGCTACCCGGATGAGGCTTGCTAAGGAAAGGAAAGGTAGCACTGTTTTGACACACTGACATAAAAAGTTGGTTCAGCACAGTGATTTGACTAAACAGCTTGCTAAAATTCTTGCCTCAAGAGACATATGTATATTCTCATTGTCACTAAAAAAGCTTGTGATTTGTTTTCATCTGTGTCTTGGCTTACGGGCAAAGGGGCAAAAGCACTTAATCTGGAGAAAGACAAATTGGATTTTATATCCTAAATCAAGATCATTTACCTCATTGGCCATATATCTGGCATTAGAATAAGGATAGGAGCACTTTGGTGACTCAGTCAGTTAAGTGTCCAACTCTTGGTTTTGGCTCAAGTCATGATCTTAGGGTTCAAGACCAAGCCCTGTGTCAGGCTCCATGGTGGGCATGAACCCTGGTTAAGATTCTCTCTTTTTCTCACTCTGCCCCTTCCTCCTTTCTCTCTCCCTCTCTTATAAATAAATAAATAAATCATTAAATAAAATAAGGATAATAATATCAAATTACATCAGGTAGGATTATATTTAACTTCTAGTGATAGAGATTCAAGCGGTAACAAAGATTTAAGCAAGATTGCAATTAATGCTCTTTCATATAAAACACAGAGCAATAAGATGGGAATGGCATCAAGGGACCAGAATCCCTTGATCTTGTTCTTTCATGGCCTCTATTTCAGAGATCAGGGAAATCAGCATTTTGATGTAAGACCAAGAAGGAAGAAAGGAATAAATATGAAGAGGTAAAGAGTAAACACTTGCTGACTAAAAAAAGCAGATGCATGGCACAAAGGGTCGACATTGGCCAGAATTAGACATGGGGCCATATCCAACTGCAAAAAAGAGGCTGGAAAATATGGCATCCATTATAGATGGACTTCCCAGAAGCCAAAAAGTAGGAATTCTATCACCAAAATAAAAGGGAAGAATATACTGAGAAACAACCAGCACCTCTACCATAACTATCATAGGAAAGACTGCTAGTTTTCCACAAATATCTGGACTATATTCTTAAGCCCATTGCCTTTAGATGTTACCACCACAGAAATGGGGAGCAAAAGTGATGAGAGCTGCTTGTAGGACTACATCTATAGGATTAAGAGTACTCTTCTTCCATGTTCTTCTTGCAGTTTACTTTTTTTTTTGAGCCAACTAAAACCTAAATTTTAGGTCATCAACCTTTCTAAGTAGGTGAGGACAATACCTTGAAGAACAGAAAAAATGGAATGCAGTAGGTCCCTTGCTATATGAAATGAAAACAGTACCGACATGGAAATCTTTCTTAGAACTAGTATCTTAAAGAGAGAGAGATTATTCTACATATGGTTTCAATGTGCGATAGCAGCTGAGCCTAACTTTGAGTGATATATTCACCTCACAGGGATATCTTTGGAGATTAAATAATGTTATGTCTATAAAGCATTGGAAGTGTCTGCCCAAAGTAAGCACATAAAGAAATAATTTTTTAAAAAGTATATCTACATATATATATGCATATATATCATATATATCAGTTATATATTTATGTAACTATTATGTGTATATATGTTATGATATGCATAATTGTGTGTGTATAACTATATAAAGATAACCAGCTATCTCTTTTAAGTGTTACCTGGGTCCTCCAAAGTGAATTTTTACATCAACCATTATACACAGGATATAAATAACAGCAATATCAAGTATATTTTCCAAATTAGGTGAAAACCCATGCATTATTGCTGCCCTGATAAAATAAGCCAAAGTCTTATTTCTATAAATAAAGACAATATATGGACCAGAACTACCTCAATCTTACATGCCTCAATCCCTCTCCTTCTGAAGCCTCCAATGGAGTACACAGCATAAGGCCAACATAACAATGAGAGTATTCATTATTATGATTACTATTATTATTACCCCAGGTTTGACTTCAATGTAAAATTTATTGCTTTTTTCTTCTAATCACAAAATTAATTTTCATGTATTTCCAATCTGATGTAAAAATTTCTTCAAATCATATTCACCAAATGCCAGGGGCTAAGAAGTAAAAGAGATGAGGAGATAAAGTATATATAACACAGACCAACACCCTCAAGTCTTACTGTCTTCTCCAATGCCTACAGCTATAACACTGCACATATGCTGGCCCTTGGTTGAGCATGCGACCCCAAACACCAATTTTCTTCTCCCCAGCCCTGGAAAACTATCACTGCTGCTTCCTTGTCCCCTGTGCTCAGTGCCACAAATCAGCAAATGCTCTGAGCAGGGAAAGCAGGTAAAGGTAGGTCTCAGTGCAAAGCATTTGCACTCTCTCAGGTATCCTGGCCTCTCAAATTCTGACTTCCTTGTTTGCCTTCTACCAGCCACAAAAATGATTTTTATATCTTATGCGGTTTTCAAATATATTTTGATGGACAGCTTAGTCCAATATACTACGTCACAAGAAAAAGAAACAAATGTGTTTTGAATGGTACCATAGCCAGTCTCCAAGATGAGCCCAAATGATTCCTATCTTCTAACAATTTCACCCTTACACAGTCTCTTGGAGTTCATGAGGTTTGGTCTGTGGATTAGAATAGAGCACAAGTGATGGCACAGCACTACTGAGACTAGGTCACAAAGACACCGTAGCTTCTGCCTCACTCCTGAACCCTTTCTCCAGGAGTCAATGCCATATCATAAGGACAGGAACCCCAGTGAAAAGGCCAAGAAGTGAGAAACTGAGGCCTTCTACCATGAATCAGGGAAAATGAGGTCTCCTGTCACATTCAGATGAGTGATTCCTCTTGAAAGTGGATCTTGAAGGTCAAGGAAGCTGTGGTGTATGTACACACATACGTGCATGCGTGCACATACACACACACACACACACACACACACACACGGGAATATTACACAGCCATAAAAATGTTCCCATTTGCAACAAAATGGATATGCTAACTGAAATAAGTCAGTCTGACAAAGACCAATACCATGTGATTTCACCCATATGTGGAATCTAAAATATAAAATGAATAAACAAACCAACGAAAAGCAAAATGAGGCCTATTAATATAGAAAATGAGTTGATGCTTGTCAGAGGAAAGGAGGTACAGGACAGGCAAAATGGATGAAAGGGAGTGGGAGACACAGGCTCCCAGCTATGGAATGAGTAATTCATGATCATAAAAGTCCTAGCATAGAGAATACAGTCAATGATATTGTAACATTGTATAGTGACAGATGGTAGGCCTTTGGTGAGCATAGCATACTGTATAGAGAAATTGAATCACTATGTTATAAACCTGAAACTAATGAATGTGTGTCAACTATGCTAAAATTTTTTTAAAAATTAAGTAAAAGAAAATGGATCCTCTAGCCCCAGTCAAGCTTTTGCATGGCTGCAACTTAAGCAGATAGCTTAAACATAGCCTCACGAGGGACCCAAAGCCAGGAACATTCAGTCAAGTTGCTTTTGCATTCTTGGTCCTCAGAAACTGTGTAGGGTAATAAATGCATCAGTGTGTGTTTTTTTTTTTAATGGTGGTAAAATACATACAACATAACATGTTTGCCTTCTACCAGTCTCAAATATGATTTTTGTATCTTATGCGGTTTTCAAAAATATTTTGATGGATAGGTTAGTCCAATATAATATACTACGTCACAAGAAAAAGAAACAATGTCAGTTTTGAATGGTACCATAGCCAGTCCCCAAGATGAGCCCAAATGATCCCTATCTTCTAATATTCTCACCCTTATGCAGTCTCTTCTCGGAGTTCATGAGGTTTGGTCTATGGATTTTAAAATTTACATTAATTTACATTACACTCACATTTAAGGCAAATTTACACTATTTGAAATTTACATAAAACTACCATCTCAATCATTTTTAAGTATACAGTTCAGCACTGTGTATTCACTAAGTATATACTAAGTGCATTCACACTGTTGGGTACTCATTTGTGCTGACATCCGTTGGGATAGAAGTGGCATTCCTGGTTCAACACAACTGATAGTGCTACTTAATTTTTGCTCCTATTAAAGAGGAACAGTTCCTGTCCATAAATAATATATCGACAAAAATCATCTATTCCTTCCAAAGAATGCTATATTCACCTGAACTGGAGAGTTTGGGTTGGTAGTTCCACTCTCTGTCCCTTTAATTTAAAAGCCACTAAGAATATGTTCAAGTCTCTCCACCTAAATCCTAAAAACAAACTTATTTTTCCCTTACTCTCATGGGATGAGACAGAATTTGATATTGAAAGATTCTGTGAGACTGTGACAAGAAGGGTGAGAAGAGGGGATACAGGGAGGCGTCATCTCAAAGTGTCGTCACAAGTTAGAAAAACCCTAGCCGGATGTACACTAAGCCAAACAAGATTTAGTTGCCTCTAATTATTTTTCCAAGTTTCTAAATTTGGGTTTGCATTCTGGCATGTCTTCTTGTTACAATTCTCTAGTCAGGACATATTATTTTCTTACTTTTTAATTGCCGTTCATAGGCTTTTAAGTCCTTTACTGCCTAAAAATCTCAGAAACTCAATTGTGTATGTAATGGGCAATAATCTGGTATTTATTAATCATAATTGCTTATTCATCCCAGACTACCAGTGGAAGACCTTCTCCCTGGGGCTACTTTGCGAAGGCATCAATGTGGTTAAATAAGGAGAAAAAAACATACAAAGAATGTTGATGAACAGCAGCACTTATAGAACCAACCCAGATGTGAGGGAGGCAATTAAATAGGAAATAATTTTATTGTTCTTATTTGAAGGTCAATCAATCTACTCCTACTTTGTGTTTTAGCTCTAGCTTAATGGTAAATATTACTACTCCTGTCTTTTCTAACTTTCCTAGCTATCTGCCATGACACAGGTAGCTAATAGGAATAATTACTAAACTTTGTGTCATATTGCAACATCAAATATACTATTTTAAATATTTTAATATTAATTTAGCTGAGTCGCACTTTAGAAACTTATAAACTTTTTCAGCCCATAATGTTGGAAGCTGTACAATTTATGTAATTGTGGAAGCATTCCAATTCTGACACAAAATAGAAGCAGATGTATCTGCAATGAGATCCACACAAAGGAAACATAGCTAAACTTTTAAATATAGAAAACTAGACAAAATCTTTTAAATAAATAACATTGTCTAGATTATTTATGCATCTTTCTTCAGATGACTTTAAAAGTATCCAAAATATCTGAGTGACATTACCTATAGCGTAAGAACATTTGTCTATTAGAAACTGGGTGAGATAATGCCTAAAATTATGCACTGAGACACTGTCACTGGAACTGAGGTGTATTAAAAAATATAAATTTCTCTTCTCTCTGAAATTTCATAAATTAATAAACACCAACATAAGAACAAGATCTACATAGTATTCCATAGTTTTTAAAAATCATACATATCTCACCTTCCATGTCTTAGTCAATCATTCCCTGTAAGGTAGGGAAGTTTTACATACATATATATGTGATTCTCCCTCACTTGGATCATTATGACAGCCTGCCAAATATACCTGTGCATGAGATGAGGCAGGAAAAATAGAATCTTGACATTCAGCATAAAACCTAGAACATAAAATAACTACTACTTCCATGAAAATAAAGGAGCTAAATATGTGTCTACCCATCCATGTATGTACACTGAGAAAGATGATCAGTTATCAAGAGAAAAGAAAGGAAAAAATGTACTCCATAGAAAAATGAAACCAAAATCTGCTAGATTGCTTTATGGAATTTCCAGGATCACATACTTGTCTTTTGATCAAACCAGCTCTGATGATTACTCAGACTCTTTTCAGGGTCCAGAATCTAGGCTAACGAGAGATTCTTTTTTTCCCCCCAAAAGTTATAAACATTTAATGGCATGAAGAGATAACTCAAAAGCAAGCAAATTTTTTTATTAACATACGATATATTATTTATTTTGGGGTACAGATCTGTGAATCATCAGGCTTACACAATTCACAGCCCTCACCATAGCACATACCCTCCCCAATGTCCAACCCCTAGCCATCCCACCCCTCCCACCTCCTCCTCTCCAGCAACCCTTAGTTGTTTCCTGAGATTAAGAGTCTCTTATGGTTTGTCTCCCTCTCTGGTTTCACCTTGTTTCATGTTCCCCTCCCTTCCCCTATGATCCTCTGTCTTGTTTCTCAAATTCCTCATATCAGTGAGATCATATAATTGTCTTCTTCTGATTGACTTATTTCATTAGTATAATAACCCCTAGTGCCATCCACGTCATTGCAAATGGCAAGATTTCATTTTTCAATGGCTGCATAATATTCCATTGTTCACGTATCATATATACAACATCTTCTTTACCCATTCATCTGTTGATGGACATATAGGCTCTTTCCATTGTTTGGCTATTGTGGACATTGCTGCTATAAACATTCGGGTGCACATACCCCTTCAGATCACATTTGTATCTTTCACCTAAATACCCAGTAGTGCAATTCCAGGGTCATAGGGTAGCTCTATTTTCAACTTTTTATGAACCTCCATACTGTTTTCCAGAATGGCTGCATCAGCTTGCATTCCCAACAAGAGTGCAGGAGGGTTCCCCTTTCTCTGCATCCTTGCCAACACCTGTAATTTCCTGACTTGTTAATTTTAGCCATTCTGACTGGTGTGAGGTGGTATCTCACTGTGGTTTTGATTTGTATTTCCCTGATGCTGAGTGATGTCGAGCACTTTTTCATGTGTCTGTTGGCAATTTCGATGTCTTCTTTGCAGAAATGTCTGTTCATGTCCTCTGCCCATTTCTTGATTGGATTATTTGTTCTTTGGGTGTTGAGTTTGATAAATTCTTTATAAATTTTGGATACTAGCTCTTTATCTGATGTCATTTGCAAATATCTTCCCCATTCTGTCGGTTGTCTTTTGGTTTTGTTGAATGTTTCCTTTGCTGTGCAGAAGCTTTTTATCCTGATGAAGTCCGAATAGTTCATTTTTTCCCTTGCTTCTCTTGCTTTTGGTGATGTTTCTAGGAAGAAGTTGCTGCAGCTAACAAGAGATTCTTGAGAGTCAAAATGACCGAGGCATTTGTACTCCTGGTGGCTCCTGAGTACCCAGACAAGACTTAAAACTCCCCACCTGACTACACAATACCTCTTACCTGCCCACACGCTGTATGTTTCCTGCCTTTGTCCTGGGTTTTTCTCAAACATGAGGAATCCTGCTGGACATCCATGCAAATGAAACCTTGAAGTGCAGGGAAGTTCACAGGTATAGCCTGAACTCTTTACCAGTGGATCCCAGAAAAATTTCTTTCTCCTTTCTGACTCTCTCCCTCCTAGCCCTGCCTAAGACACAGCAATGCTATTGAAAGGAAACTTACAAAGCTGTTCAGAGACATAATCCCAATATAAGTCACACTTAGCAGCCAGCCAGATAACACACATACAAATCAACTCTCTGTTCTATGTGCACTCCCCTTGTCCCATGCTACTGCTACTCTCTGCACTTATAGTCCCCTTAAAATAATAGCATGTAAGCCATCTTCTGTAAGTGTTGCCTTTTCTAGACTGCAGGTAAAAACACACACACAAAAATGCCACACATGGATGTAAGGTACAAATTCACACCTAGGAAGTGAGAGAGAATATTGCTGAGAAATTGACAAAATCTGGTATCAAACTGTCAAAACTTCTATTGATCCGACTGAAATAAAAAGCTCTTCCTATAGGAACCACTTTCATAGCTGAAGGCTCCTGGACTCCCACAAAGGATAACACTTGCCAATTATGGTGCAAACTAAAATAGTTGCAAACCACATGAATAAATGGATTTTCATGAGTGATAGTAAATAATGCAAACATCCGGGGCCCCTGGGTGGCTCAGGGGGTTGAGCCTCTGCCTTTGGCTCAGGTCATGATCCCAGGGTCCTGGGATCGAGTCCCACATCCGGCTCTCTGCTCAGCAGGGAGCCTGCTTCCTCCTCTCTCTCTGTCTGCCTCTCTGCCTACTTGTGATTTCTGTCTGTCAAATAAATAAATAATCTTTAAAAAATAAAAATAATACAAACATCCAAGAAAAGAACTAAAATAATAAGGCACCTGAACAAACCTATTTCAAATCTGTTTAAAAAAATTAAAAACAGGGGCGCCTGGGTGGCTCAGTGGGTTAAGCCACTGCCTTCGGCTCGGGTCGTGATCTCAGGGTCCTGGATCGAGCCCCGCATCGGGCTCTCTGCTCAGCAGGGAGCCTGCTTCCTCCTCTCTCTCTACCTGCCTCTCTGCCTGCTTGTAATCTCTCTCTGTCAAATAAATAATAAAATCTTTAAAAAATTAAAAACATAAAGAGTAGGAGGCAAAATCAAATAACCAAATAATATTAACAGAATAGACATCTATTTACAGAGGAATCAAATAAAATTTTCATGCATGTGAAATAGAGTGACTTGGAATAAAAACTCAGTTTATAGGTGAAAGAGCAAATTCCACACAGCCAAAGAAAGAAGTTTAAACTGAATTTGGTATCTAAGGAAATCACTCAAAATGGAGCACAGAGAGCATATTCTCTCTCACTTCCTATCATTTTTAAAAATAATTATTTCCATGAGTAACAGAATGTAAAGGTCTGATATAGCCTATTTGGAACATCAGAAGGAGGGGAAAAAGAAACAGGAGGATATACAATGTTCAATATGCCAAATGGCTATACAGTTTTCCAGAATTGAATCACCAACCCCAAAGTTATTTGGCTTACTTTTTCATTTTAGGACGCAAAAATAATGTCATTTGAAAAACTAAACTTATTTACAAAATGTTTAGCACAGTCTTTTTGGCACTCCTATTTGAAACTGCTGCATTTGTATTTCTCTAAGGTTTTTTTTTTTTTTTTTTTTTTTTTTTTGGTTCATAAGGCATGACGTGTTTTTTTTTTCTTTAAAGATTTTATTTATTTATTTGACAGAGAGAGATAACAAGTAGATAGAGAGTCAGGCAGAGAGAGAGAGAGGGAAGCAGGATCTCTGCCGAGCAGAGAACCCGATGCGGGACTCGACCCCAGGACCCCGAGATCATGACCTGAGCCGAAGGCAGCGGCTTAACCCACTGAGCCACCCAGGCACCCACGAGGCATGACTTTTGATGAACAGCCAGATATTCCTAACACCAGATTTTTGTTTCCAACTGCCTGGGAAAGAACACTCCTTAATAGACTTGGAATCACACAGACCTCTTGATGCCAGATTGGACTTACAAAAGTATATTTTACAAAAGTATATGGCCTCCTTATACAGAGGGTGAACTGCTTCCCACAGAGACACCTCTACGTAGTAAGCTGCAAAATGAGAGAAATCAAATATTTATCCATATTTCCATTGAAACCAAAACAAAAAGTATTAAAGTACTTTGACAGAGTTGAATATCATTTTTAAGGCATTTCATTGTTATATAGGTCACCTAGGAGTCCTTTTGTTTTCTTTGAATTTATCCTGATTTTTCTGACACTTACGACTCTGAAGTTTGATATTTTCAACAACTTTAGGACATTTGGGAGCATTACATCTTCATTTTTTCCTGTCTCCTCTCTTTTCTTTCATACTAATATTTCCATTACAGATATGCTAGAGTAATATTGTCCCATACATCATTGTTCATTATTTTTGTAAAATTTTGGCTCTCTATTCTACAGATTGGGTAATTCCTATTAATGTGCCTTTAATTCAGTACTAAGAAGATCTTTTTTTAATATAGTTTCCATTTCTTTGCTAATTATTTCTTAGCTATTTACTCATTGCATCTGTTCCTGCAAGCCTCTGAATGTATTTACAATATCTTTTTTAAAGTACACGTATGAATAGGAAGGAAGGAAGAGAGGGAGGGAGGGACATGTCTGATAATTGCAAATACCTGGGTCATCTCACAGTCTATTTATACTGAATACATTTTATGATAATGGATGAAATTTACTTTTTACATGTCTAGAAAAATAACAAACATTTTTTATGTTGAAAATTGTGGATGATAAGCCATAGGGGAGTCCAGATTGTGTTGCTTTCTTTTAGAGGATGTTGACTTTTGATCTGCCTATCAGAACAAAATTACTGCTGATGCCCTTGGCTTTATATTTTGTCATGGCTGGTGTATTTTGTTTTCTGATTTTGGACTTTACTCAACAGTTTGGTCCTTACTGATAAGGTGTATCCTTTCTGGGGTCTTAACTGAATGTCTGAGGTGCTCTGTCAGCAAGGCTCCCCACATTGGCTGGGGTGAAACTCCAGTGCCCTCAGCACTTCCCTACCTTGGATACCCCCAGTCAGCCCTCCACTCCATGGTAGCCCCTAGGTCTCTTGGAGCTGCGTCGTTCTGTCTGTTAGCTCAGCACTTGCACAATGATCATCAGGGAACCAACGCATCAGGCTTCTGGGCCCTGCCTCCCTGCCTCCCTTAGACTTCCCTGACTTTCCAAATTCCAGCTGCTTCAGTGGTCTAGAAACCCTCAATCTGCAGATCTCCTTGCTCTTCTAGGATTTAGCCCACTACACAGTATTCCATAGATGTGGCCTCAGTATCAGGTCAGGACACAGGTAGGGACTTTTCCCAAGGATCACCATACTGCACTGCCTGCTGTCCAAGGCCTGAAGAGAGCTGTGTCACATACTTTGTGCAGCTGCAGAGTTCCTTATGGCAGAAGGTTAGTTTGGAACTAGTTTGGAACCAGGGCCAGACACGGAGTTTCTAAAGCACTGTGAAGAACAAAATCACCAACAAATAAATTGGAAATAAACTAAATACTCATTTGCATATAATTGGTTAAATAAATTATGTTGTATACTTACCTTTAAACTCCATCTTGCCTTTGAAAAGAACGACATGGAGAGATGTTTAAGACACCTTGTTAAAATAAATTTTTTAAAAAAGCAGTGTTCACAAAGCCATGAAACTCTGTGTGTGTGTATTCATACAGATGTAAAATAAGGAATGAAAACTGAGAGGATAAACTCAAAATTGCTAATATATGGTTATTTCGAAGGGTATAACTAAAAATAGCAGTGTATGTATACTTTCTGTACTACATGTCTCCGTGGTATTAGCATCATTCACAATGTGAAAATGCTGTGCTACTTTTTAAGATAAAATAATGAAGAAGACTTCATAATGACAAATTATTTGGGAATCACTATGTAAGTTTCTAACTCTTCGTTGAAATGCCTGCTGGGGCTCCAGAGTTAAAAAGCATCTGAAACAGCAAAAATTGAAACTGGACACATTTATAAAAATAGGATTCCTTCCCTGGCACTGCTTCCCTACCTTTTAGTCTTGACACCCAATCTGTGCAGCAGTATCCCCCACCCTTTCTGTGTTAAGTGCTGCAGATCTGAAATACTCTTTCCCTACTATTACTGGAAACTGACATGAAGGGTCCACCCTCTCCTGCAAATCTGACATGCCAATTTTGAGGGAGGATTTGAGTAGTAAACACTTGACACAATTTATTTCTTTTCCAATTGTGAGACTCAGAGTGTCCCCTAGGCCCCCAGTTTGAATAGCTAAAAACTCCTTTTATGTCTTTCAAAATCCTGACAGGCATGTGGATTCAGAGCATGCCAGCAATATGTCAAACAGCATCAGTCCCTCTGCCTCCGAGAGTGATTGAGACTATCTTTTAGGATCAGTTCCCAAAGAGTGATTTGCTCAAAATCAGCTAGTTCAAATGAGAATTCGTTTCCTGAAAGTTCAAAAATTCATGGTAATTGGAACTGTAAATGACTAAGGTCAGCCAGTCATGCCTCCACCTTCTACCTTTGTCCTCAACACCACTACTCTCTGTACAATCAATCACACTCAGAACTAACAGTGCCCCTAATTAAACTACTGGGAATAGAACACAGTCACTGGTAAATACTCCTATCAAAAAATGTATTCTATATGTTCCAATTTCACTTACTTCATAAACATGTTACCATGTTGACAATTCAGAATACATCTCACTGTCAGAATTTCTAGAAGCTGGAGAGAGACAACCTTAATTCAAGTCCTGGCTTTGCCAATCATCAGCTGTGCAAGTTTAGTCAAGTTATTTAACCTCTTTGTGTGCATCGTTCTTTCTCATCAGTAAAATGGGGATTGTAATGGTATCTATATTATAAGATTGTGTGACAACTAAGTAACTTTTGTTTAAAAGTACCTAGGTCATAATAAATACTTAATAATACATATTAATTTTCATCAACACCATCTTTATGGTCTTCATCATTAATATAATTTCCTAAATGATTAAATTACTTTACTCTTATAAACTAGGAATGGTTTTCCATAAATTGATTTCTTTTAGTTTGTCTTAAGGATTTTACCTCCTTTAAGCTGCACCAAACCAACAGGAATTGCTTATTGTTGACATATGAATAATGGCTGTAGCGTCGAAAAGAATGCACCCACACTCAAGCAAACAGTGAACTTTATTTGAGCTCAACCCCATTCACATTAGATTGTCCCACAAGATTTACCAATGCTTTAGAAGCCATGGTAGGTGCTCATCAAGGACTTATTCAATGGATAATGATTTTATGAGAAAATAGATATATCATCATTCCATTGGATACTAATGAAGTCCTAGAGTTCACTGAACAGATTAAGAACTTTATGTCTGACTCTAGATAGGTAGATAGATAGATAGATAGACAGATATGGATATAGAAAGAAATGCATGTCTGGATATATAAAATTATTCTTACCTACAACCAGGTCCCTAGGAAGGGCCTTTGAGTTTCATATCCTGTTCTTTAGAAAGTAACCTTCATTAGGACAAGTGTCACCAGCTAGACTCCAAGATTGACCTTTACTGACCACTGCGTCTACTCACTGACATTCATCCCACATTTTCCTTAACTCTTCTTTCCAGCTTACCTCTTAACTCAGGCAAATGGAAGCTGAAACCGCCCCTCAGGCATAGCAAGAGCCCTGACAAACCTTGAGCTAGCCTGGCTTACCCAGACCAGTTTGAGTGTAAGCCCCATTCATGCTGGTGGCAGACGGACTATGGAGTGACTTCTAGAATGACTGACAACTACCCTTTCCTCATTCATAATACTAAAATCTTACCCAAGGACAAGCACAAGCCTCATTTACATAACACAATGTAGGTACCAGCATGTTTCTTTAAGATACAAGTGCGTCCTTATGCCCTCCTCTACATATGATGACAAGGGTTCCCTATCTCAATATTCATCCTAACATCTAAATAAAGGAACCCATTGCTCAGGGAGTTATGGTATTAGAAGCGATTCACCATAATCCTCTTACTTGCTGCAAAAACTCAAACCTGGTGAATTTCTGACGTCATCAAGGAGCAAACTCACATTGATTCAGTTACACAAAGGAGCTCCAGTCTCTGGTACCAAGAAAACTGATATGCAGAGGTCGCAACTATCCCACTCTACCCCTACTACCAATACTTCCGAAGTGGTCAGACTACTCAATTCCCACTTATTGTGATTGTTTCCCACTTGCTCATTTTAAAACGACTTCCATTAATTCACAATGAGGAAGAACATCTGAGTCATGAGGACAATGTGAGTTGTGTAGCCTACATACCCCCTTCCAAGGGTAATACCCAAAGCCCTCAAGTAAGATACACTGTTGCCACTCGGAAAACCCTAGAGAAACACTTTACCAGGCTGAGGCAAGACTATGGCTGAAATGTTTAAGGAATACCAAAAACAATGTTTAACATCAAGAATAAAGAGGGGAAAGAATAAAATAGTATCTAAAATAGTATCAACAAAGTATCCAGAGGCCATATTACATAGGATTTGGGAGATCCTATCATACATTTCGATCTTACTCTGAATGAGGCAGACTGGCACTGACAGGGTCCCAATACAGTAAAAACATTATCTTTTTTTGTGCTTAAGGTCTTTCTGCTGTTGTGTGTAGAACACACAAAAGTGATCTCAGAATAGAAATAAAAGGATGAGGAGTCTGTGGAGGTGTCCACTCTTCTGTTTCCTTGTTTTATGGTTATTACACCCATCATACTTCCTGTTCTATATAAAAATGTTTATATAGTCTTGAGATCAAGAATGATATCAGATGGATTTTTTAAAATCTGCTGCAATGCTTATATTCTCTTACTTTTTCACAGTATTTCTTAGTATTTCATAACAGTTATGAAAACAATTGAATTTCCATGGTTTTATTGCATTTAATAGGCAGTTTTAAATTATTGTTTTATTTTTAATTATTACAGTTTTCCTATCAGTTTTGAATAGATAGTCTTCCAAAATTAGAGAAATGGCATAATCGAAAGACTTGGCAGAGCAACCAAACTATCACCAATGCATTACAGTAGTGGTAAAGAGGACTATTTATTAAATGTGCCACTTGAACACATGGTTCTGTAGGAAAATACTCTTTCATTATCTATGTTGGCAATCTTCATCAGCACTATATTTACATCAGACTAAACACTATTTTGTAATGCTTCCAATGAAATAAATTGCATGTTTGACATGCATATGCTTTGTAAAAATCTGCACAGTATTAAATCATTATATAATCTTACTCAATAGCTATGAGCAACAAGAAACACAAGCAAACCACTCAACTTTCTTTCTCTGATCAAAAATGTACTTCATTCTCTTGTAAGTAGGAAAACCGCCTAGACTCATCTATCATTTCTGAATTAATATGCATAACTTTGACTGATCTTATCTCCTGCTTGTAAATCTTCATGCAATGAGAAAGGGACACAACATAAGCCTCGTGATTGTAAATGACATTAAGTAACTAGAAGCTACGGACTTCACAGTGTCATGGCAGGATGGCACACAGCATATTAAATAAAGTCTGAAGAGTTCCTCAGCTTCCCAGGAAAATAATACAATTTGGATTGTTAAAATTATGTGACTCTCTGCTTCTCTTCCTTTTGATTAAGTCCTAACACAGCACACACATAATTATGTTCCTCTAAAATCTAGGAATAAAAAGAGACAAAAAATTAACCAAATAGATTTTATAATGAATAATTTTTAAAAAACCAATTCAGTGAGTTTCTCAGATCCTAGAACTTATTATATCTTTATTTTATCTTTCACAGTATTATAAAAGTACCTATTCTTTATCTAGTGTTTGATCATTTTTCCCCTCTTTGATGAAAGTCCAGCAAAACAATAAAAGCTTGAAAATTAATGATGGCCTTATAATGGAATTCTAAGAAGTAGGAGTTTTTCCTGTTTTTCTTTTGAAAAGGCTAAATTCAAGTAAGTTTACTTAGTGCCAATAATCTCTCTCATATTTCTAATCTCACCTTGACCCAATTACACCAAACAATAGAAAGACCAAGGACTTGATCTTCCTGACCATTGTATTTCTTAAATTATCCTAATTGCCATAAACCACAATCTTCATTTAAATATTATTGGTGCATGAGTTAGAATGGCCAAAATTACAAGATAGTAAACAAAGTGTGTTGGAGAGGATGTGGAGAAAGGGGAACCCTCCTACACTGTTGGTGGGAATGCAGTTGGTGTAGCCCTTTGGAAAACAGTGTGGAGATTCCTTAGAAATTAAAAATAGAGCTTCCCTATGACCCCCACAATTGCACTACTGCGTATTTACCCCAAAGATACAGATGTGGTGAAAAGAACGGCCACCTGTTCCCCAAAGTTCATAGCAGCAATGGCCACGGTCACCAAACCATGGAAAGAACCAAGATGCCCTTCAATGGACGAATGGATAAGGAAGATGTGGTCCATATACACTCTGAGTATTATGCTCCATCAGAAAGGATGAATACCCAACTTTTATCAACATGGATGGGACTGGAAGAGATTATGCTGAGTGAATAAGTCAAGCAGAGAGAGTCAATTATCATATGGTTTCGCTTATTTGTGGAGCATAACAAATAACATGGAGGACATGGGAGATGGAGAGGAAAGGGAGTTGAGGGAAATTGGAGGTTGAGATGACCATGAGAGACTATGGACTCTGAAAAACAATCTGAGGGTTTTGAAGGGGCAGGGAGTGGGAAGGTGGATGAGCCTGGTGGTGGGTATTATGGAGGGCACATATTGCATGGAGCACTGGGTGTGGTGCATAAACAATTCTGGTACACAGAAAAGAAATTTTAAAATAAAAATTTTTTAAAATAAATAAATAATAATATTATTGGTGCATGTTAACTCTCCTCTGTAAAACAATGTTTGACAATCACAGTAACTATTTCAGTTACTATTGCTATGTAATAAAGTCGCCCCAAGTAATGATTAAAAAATTAGGCTCATGGATTCTGTGTGTCTGTAATGTATAAGAATATAGCAAGAACTATTTGTGTCTGTCCCTTATCTGAAGCCTCAGCTGGAAAGGTGCAAAGGCTGAGCTGACCTGAACACAGGGGGCTAGGACTGTGTAAATTTGTCTGATAGTTGGTGCTAGCTATTGGCTGGACCCAGAGCTGGAGTGGTTGAGCAGAGCACTTCACATGGCTTTTTCATGAGGCTAAATTTCCTCACAGCATGGTCCCCTCAAGATCATCTTTACATCATTTCTTAGGTCTCCGGAGTTAAGTTTCCCAGCCAACAAGCCAGAAATTGTCTTGCTTTTTATGACCAGGTCTTGAGACCCAAGTTGCAATACTTCTGCCAAATTCAATTGTTTACAAACTAACTTCAACCCAGCTCAGATTCAAGAGGTAATTGAGGACCATATGTGTATGGTAGCGTGGTAAGGTTCAAAAAGTGTAAGGATGGAGAAACTGCCATATTTGAAAAATAAAGACTTCATCGACTTTTATGTTCCTATGTTAACTGGAATGTACTTAGTTGAGGGTCTCACATGAGCAACAGAAGTAACCAGAGCAGACAACCTATTACGTTAATGTACCTCATTATGTTTAAGTGGGAGCTTTCCTACTTCATCTATGGCTGAGTCCTCAAATATTGAAACTAAGAATAGCTCTTACTCATATATTCTTTAAAAAAACAAAGATTTTATTTATTTATTTCAGAGAGAGAGCGAGCTAGCAAGCATGAGCAGGGGGAGGGGTAGAGGGAGAAGCAGACTTCCCGCTGAGCAGGGAGCCCATGCAGAACTGGATCCCACTGGGATCATGACCTGTGCCAAAGGCAGATGCTTAACTGACTGAGCCACCCAGGCACCCTCTTACTCATACATTCTAAAGAGATTTTGGAGACTACCCACAGAAGACTTGGTAAGTAGTAAACACAAACTAGTTCTACCATTTTTAGCTCATAACCTACTCCCAAAATATAAATGATGAAATAGTGCTCAAAGCCAAAGAGCAGCTAAAATATTTTAGGGAATCCATTGAATTGAATGGACGTCTTATGGGAGAAGAAGTCCCATAAGGGACTTATGGGACTTAGCCCTCACAACCTTGGATCTGTCTTCCTGTCAACCAGATATCCCTCCAACTTCATCAACTGCACAGAATGGTTAGTGTACTGTAATACTGCTACAAGTTCCCTCTGCACCTTTTATGTCTCTTCTCCTAACAGTCATCAGACATTATGAAAATTACTTGTTTCTTGTCTGTTTCTATCTCCACAAAGTAAATGCCATGAAAATAGTGACTGAGTCTACCTTGACTGTCACAAAACATCTAGAACAGCATCCAGCTCAAAATAAGAACTCATTAAGTATTTGCTGAAATAGGGGTGCCTGGGTGGCTCAGTGGGTTAGGCCTCTGCCTTCGGCTCAGGTCATGATCCCAGGGTCCTGGGATCAAGCCCTGCATGGGGCTCTCTGCTGAGTGGGGAGCCTGCTTCCCCTCTCTCTCTGCCTGCCTGCTGCTCTGCCTACTTGTGATCTCTGTCTGTCAAATAAGTAAATAAAGTTTAAATAAAAAGTATTTACTGAAAGAACAAATTTTAAAAAATAATTTTCAACTTGCCTTTTCAATTTCTTGACAGTGCATTGCCAGAATTTCCAACATATATGTCATTATATGTTTTTAGGGTTTTTTTTTTCCTCTTTAAAGTTTATATAAGTGGAAAAATAAAAATAAAGCAGTAGGGCAAATCCTGATGAGCTGAGAATAATTCCACATATTTTCCTCAGTACCAAGACAACCGTTATCACTTGCCCAAGTATACAATTTTCTTATTCACTCTGTCATGTAGTATTATCAGCCTTTTGCTTTAGAAATGCTTCACCTCTACTATACCTTTTTTAGAGCTATTAAGTTTAGAGCTATTAGAGCTATTAAGTTTTTGATCTCTAAAATTTTTTATACAATCATGTATAATCATATATTTAGGGTATAGATTCTCTCTCTTTGTCTCTCACACGCACACAGTTTCTCCTTTTACTTACAATAATTAGAACTCTGAGAGTCAGGCTATATTTTATAGTAGGATTGCAAATAAAACAGGCTGAGCTGATGCCGTAACATAAAGAGAATTTTATGATGTTTCTTGAGGGCAATGAAAGCTCCATCTTGAAAGTTTTTAGGGCAAAAAAGCAGGCAATAGGCTTTACATAAAAGAAGTTAAATATCAAAATATATAATTTAAAATGCATTTGTGGATGGAAACTACTTCCTGGAGTTTAGTAGAAAGTAGCGTTTCATTTGGTCTAGGTCACAGCACAATCCTTCAGAATCTATGGTTACACCAAAGGAACAGTCATTACCTTAATGGAGGGGAAGCCCAGAAAGAACACACACACCTGGACACTTTAGCAAGAACCCTGATTATGGAAAGTGGAAAAACAAGTGGGTCTTACTTTCATCTGAACAAAACCATCTATAATTTAGAGGAAGTGTCTACCTCCACATTCAGAATGTGTAAGGAAGAAAGGTGACTAATTTTTGCAAGACAGAGGTTTTAATAGTAAGAGCGTGTGATATGGAGTCAGAAAATAGAAACCCCTCAGTCAAAAGTTCTCTGACATCCAGGGGCACCTGTGGCTCAGTGGGTTAAGCGTCTTCCTTCAGTTCAGGTCATGATCTTGGGGTCCTGGGATGGAGCTCTGTGTGAGGCTCCCAGCTCCGTGGGAAGTCTGCTTCTCCCTCTCCCTCTGCCTCCCTCCCCTGCTTATGTTTGTGCTCTCTCTCTCTCTCTCTCTCTCAAAAATAAAATTGTAACAAAATTTTTAAAAAGCTCTTCCATATCCAGAAGGAGGAGGAGGAGAGGGATGAAACGGGGGGAAAGAGAAGCTGTAAGGAAGGCATTATAGTCCTACCATTTGAAGTAACTACACATTCTCCATTTATTAAAAAGATCTCCAATATGGGGCCCTTGGGTGGGCTCAGTAGGTTTAAACATCTGTCTTCAGCTCAGGTCATGATCCCAGAGTCCTGGGATCAAGCCCTGCACTGGGCTCCCTGCTCAGCGGGCAGTTGGCTTGTCCCTCTCCCTCTTCTGCCTGCTCATAATCTCTCTTCGCTCTCTCTCTCATCATAGATAGATAGATAGATAGAGAGTTGTTTTTTTGTTTTTGTGTGTGTGTTTGTGTTTTTTTGTGGGTGGGCCCATCTGGCCAGATGGTATTTTGGCTGCAGCTTTTACACCACACACACACACACAACACACACACACCACACACCCACCCCCCCCTAGAATGCTGAACATGGACCGCTCCCCACCCAAACATCCCCAGTCCCAAATGCAGAGTAGCCAGGCTTCCAGACATAAATTAAAAAATAAAAGTAAGGGCACCTGGGTGGCTCAGTGGTTTAAGCTTTTGCCTTCAGCTCAGGTCATGATCTCAGGGTCCTGGGATCGAGCCCCACATCGGGCTCTCTGCTCAGCGGGGAGCCTGCTTCCCCGCCCTCTCGGCCTGCTTCTCTGCCTACTTGTGATCTCTGTCTGTCAAATAAATAAATAAAATTTAAAAAAAAAATAAAGAAATAAAAGTAAACAGAAAGAGTTGGTTTCTGGGGAGGGAGAGCTCATGCAGAGATGAAGACAAAGGCCTCTGGGAGCCAGGGCCAAGAAAGATCAGAAATCCCTGCCCCTCCCCTCAGAATCCCTACCTCCTGAGGGTTTCTGCCCCTAAAACACAGTCACTAACACCAGCCATCAGGCCTCCAACCCCTTTCATGTCCAGTCTTTCAACCTATTGATTTTCACCCTATTTTCCCACCGACCCCAAGGGCATGGTATTCTGGGGCTGAGGGTAGAAGGGGGGTGGAGGGGTAGCTGTAGCCTTCAGGTCTTTAGCTGGCTTCTCCTGGTTCTAGGTCTGGGTCAGGTGAACCCACTCAACCCTTGCTGAGTTGCACAGTCTCCTGGGAGAGAACGTTCGCATTCTTGTGCAAGTACATGTTCGTGGCGAGCTGTTCCTCCAGCACATTCTGGAGCTTCTTGTTCATATACCACCCATTCATAGATAGAGATAGAGTCCCAATTCTATATATTTTTTTAAATATTTTATTTTTATTTATTTGACAGACAGAGATCACAAGCAAGCAGAGAGGCAGGCCGGAGAGAGAGGGGGATGTGGGGCTCAATCCTAGGACCCTGAGATCATGATCTGAGCCGAAGGCAGAGGCTTAAACCACTGAGCCACCCAGGTGCCCCATAGATTTCCAATTCTTAAAAACACTCTTTTGTATTGTTGAGTGATCTCTCCTCTGGGGGGCTACTCGTTAATGAACAAGGTTCCTTGTTAAGCTACTTGTTTATGAATTATGTATTAATAATTATGAATTATTAGCAGTTGAAGAGACTACAGTTAATGGTTACTTGGTAAAACAGAATGAAGAAATACTTACATAAAAATTCTTTGGTACAAGTTCAAGGATTCATTAATACTGTAGATACAAAAGTACTTCGAATGCAACTTTTCTTTGCTCTAATAATGCATAAGCTATAAAGCACAGAAGTACTATTGAATTTAATATATATTAAAAGAGAAAAATGCTTTCTGTTTTCAAATTTGTGGTTATTTTTCAAAGACCCTTCCTGAATTAAAAAAAAAAAAATGTATATGTGTTCATGGAGATAAAATCCTGGTCCAAACGGCTGAGTATACAATCTGTGATCTGTGTTTTTATAATACGGCGCTGGGGTAATCCTTAGGATTAATAAGCACTGCTCCAACCTTTTATGCCAATCACTCTCATATTGGCACTATCATCTCTGTGTGAGCAAGTTTCACATCTACATTTCTAGTTTGATCTCTCATCAGAGATTCAGATCAGCAGTTCCAATTCCATGCTGCATTTTTCCACATGGGTGGACTGCCGAACCCAAGTTCATATTCAACCACAGATCCGTGGAAAGGCAATGAGAGACAGGAGTAGCGGTCTGGGGTCAGCAGGTATTTCAGGGCTGTGTTGGCTTTCCTTTCACACCAGTGTTTCATTTATGTTAATAACACTCTTCTAAGAACTGGTTCTCATCCTGTGTCACTGGTCATAGCCAACATGGATTTTTTTTTTTTTTATCTAAAGAGGATTTTGTATCTTTTCATTCTAATTCATGTATATTCATAGAGCTGGATTATTGTCTTTCCCTACAATTTCTGGGAAAGCTTTAAGTATTGATACTGGACTTTGGAAATTATATTTATGAAACTAATATTGTTATTAGCAAAACGTCAGTTTACCAACAATGAAGAGGGCTTGTAAATACTGATCTGTTTTTTACTTGCTCAGGGCCGATGAGGTTAACGATTGTGACTCCTGAGAAATTCCACTCCCAAGCTGTGAATAAAGATTGTGATTGCAGGGTCACACTTTCTCTTAATAACATCCATGCTGACTATTATGATACATCTGTGGTTGTAAGAAAACAAAGCTTTAATGGGGAAGATCTATGTAAATATGTTGTAATGTAGAAGAGCTCTTAATCAATAAAAATCTTTGTAAAAATAGATCTTGTGAGCTTCCCTCCAACTGTTACTTTGTCTACACCTCTGATGTTGAAACACAAATTCAGTAAATTTTCCAATGGTATTGCAAGCCAGCTACTACAATGTCCACCCCCAAGTAAGCCACAAATGTTGAGGGGAGGATGAGGAAGGAGCTCAGTACCTTCTCCCCTATCTATCTAAATGGCATCATTCTTCAAGACCATTGCAAACGTATCTTCTCCCATAATGTCTCACAATATTCCATAAGCCAGATATGATCATTGTCCCCTTGAACCATGCCACACAGAACTTACCTGTCTTCTGGTACTTCCTTTAAGGCAGCCCATGTTATCATCACGTAATATTTTATCCTATTGTCTTTGAGGCATTATCTCCTTCACTACTTCAAGCTCTGGTTCACGTGATAAGTACTCAAATACCAAGTTCAGATCATAGATACTCAAATACCCGAGACAATGGGTGTTTAAATACACAAGTTAATTGGACCAGTTTCACTAGCACTCAGTCTGTGTCATTGCCAATCTCTTCAGTTTGGAGGCATGTGGGCCTCCGTCAGTTCCAATAGCAGAATCAGTCTCATTATTGAAATAAACAAGTGGTGAAAGCACTGTGAGACAGAAGAAGACAAGAGGGCAGTTGTGCAGAAAAATCTGCAGACCACAGATCAAGCGGACATTCCGTCCTGCTCTCTCTTTCATCATTGCCCCTGCTACTGTCACAGCTGAACCGGAAACCCTCCACACCCGCCAGTTTCTGACCACAGGCTGATACTGTGCTTGGAGTATGGAACGGAGTTCTCAGGCACGTTGTCCAGCTTGCAGCAAGATCCGTCCTCATGGGAATCTTTGTCAGTCCAGGTCCAGAATAAGGAGAAAGGACGAGTCTGAGTGACTGGGAAACAGGGAGAAACAGTTGCTCATTCCACCAGTTTGTTCTCTCTCATCCTCATCCCTCCTGCACACCTCAGGTTTTCCAAATGGCTTCCTGATGTGAGATGGCAGTGTGCACAGCGGTGCTTCTCTCCTTTATTTGAGCTTGGGCTGTATGCTGCATTCTTTTGTCCTAGAGTACTTAGGCATTTTCGAACACACTGAGAAATTCTGTTAGCAGACTCTGATCTTCAGAATGCAATTAATAATAATAGTGGTGTATAATTATCTAATCTAAGCTTTTAACACATACTGATCCTTTGAATCCTTAAAATATCTCCATGTGCTAGCTACTAATATTTCCCCTTCTATGGGTGAGAAACTCAAAATTCACGTCACCTAAAGAACTTACTCAATGTCATGAAACTACCCAGTGGAAGAGCTGAGGCACAAATCGAAGTTCTTGGCTCCTTTTTTTTTTTTTTTAAAGATTTTTATTTATTTATTTGAGAGAGAGACAGTGAGAGAGAGCATGAGTGAGAAGGTCAGAGGGAGAAGCAGACTCCCCATGGAGCTGGGAGCCCGATGCGGGACTCAATCCCGGAACTCCATCATGACCTGAGCTGAAGGCAGTCGTCCAACCAACTGAGCCACCCAGGCATCCCAACGAAGTTCTTGGCTCCTAAGCACTCGTTAACAGTCAGTTATGATTTCTTTCAAAGAGTCTTCCCGATGAATCTCCTTTATTTGTTGTTTCTGGGACACGTAAAAGGTGTAGGACTTGGAGACAAAGGACCAAGGCTACGTCTCTGCTCCACACTCATACGTGCTGAATGACCGAACAAGATTCATACCCCCTTCAATCCCGTTGTCCATTAAAAATGGACAGAATCACAGCTTTCTTTCTTAATTAATGTGAGGATTAAATTAGATACTTACAATGGAAACAACAAGCCCAGGACTGGACAAAAATATTCAATAAATGTGAGATTTCTTCCTCTCTTCATTTGAAAATGTTCACAATAGGGACACCTGGGTGTCTCAGTGGGTTAAGCCTCTGTCTTTGGCTCAGGTCAGGTCATGGTCTCAGGGTCCTGGGATCAAGCCCTGCATTGGGCTCTCTTCTCAGCAGGGAGCCTGCTTCCCCCTCACCCTCTGCCTGCCTCTGTGCCTACTGTGGTCTCTCTCTGTCAAATAAATAAATAAAATCTTAAAAAAAAAAAAAAAAAACGTTCACAAGAAAAGGAAACTAGTTCTACTTTAAGATATACAGTTTCCACCTTTATATTGTAATAACCTCATATCTATGTAAACATAAAGCCAAATGTCCTATGAGAATAAGTTAAGGACTATGCTATATCTGGGATAATACTACCTGCATTTCAGAGTCTTAACGTACCATTGATTGTAGGAAGCATCATTATTTTATCTGTTTCAATGGAAAAACTCTTAATTAATCTATGATGAAGCTCCACTATCACAAAGTGTTATTATTTATATGTATTAAAATCTGCTTTTAATACATCCCTTTGGGCATCACCCAGTCAGAAAGTCTAAGGTGATAGCACATGAGGATGGGAAACGCAGGAAAACACGGAACCGTATGGTCAGCACTATTGTGACTGTCACCATGGCCATCACTTCAATCCATCATCTTCGTAAGAAGTAACCTGCTCAAAGTCATTCAGCTAAATAGTGGCAGGGATGTGGCTAGATCAAGAAATTCAAGACTTGAAGTAGATACAAGCTATCTTGGGTAGCCTATACTGATCCCAAACCAGATACAAAGGCCCAAACCTAAACTTCTAGGAGCACTTTTTATGGACTGGGGAAAAAAAAAATCTGACAATATAATAAGTTCTGTGATCTGAAGATCATTTGTTCTTTCTTTATCTTATTCCACATCCAATCCATTAGCAAGTTCTATCTCCTTTCCAGGGAAGTGTTCAGAAATCGAATTATTCAATCGTAACAATACCCTACCCTCCGCCCTGGGCAGCCTCTTTTTTTTCTTTTTTTTTCACTTTCTCCCTAGAACGTATTATCATCTAATACGTTGTATGATTGGGTTATGTTTGGTTTGTGTGTTCCATCTTCAACCCAGTGGGTCCTCCATAGCCCTAAGAGAATATAAGCTCCATGAACACTTCTGTTGTGTTTGCCTTTTACTGATTTGTTCAGTTCTCTGTTTTCAAGCCGTGAAACACTGCCTGGCATACTGGAGAAAATCAGTAACTATTTGTTGAATTAACAAATATTACTCATGTTATTTAATTATAAACAACAGAATCATCTCAATTTCAAATCCAGATAAAGCATTGCTTAGGATTAAAAAAAAAAAAAAATAAAGTGCACCAAGAACTTCCATCTTATACATTCACAAAATTCTGTCTTTCTTCTTAATGACAAAATAGTACTTTGTTCTAGAATAGGGTAAGAACCTATCTCAGGTTGATCCTCTTGCTCTTGTATTTCACACTGAAACAACCCCACCTTGTGGAATGAGGGTAAATTTGCTGAACCCTCAAACACCCTGACAGCATCTCTGTTTAACTGCAAATGTATAGGACACAGGATATCTCTGACACTTCAAGATTTCTGTTGATTTTTAAATGTGGCATAATTGCAGAGGGTGGGGATGCTGGAGATACAGCACTGTCCCAACTGACCCACTCCCTCAGGTAATGTTTGAGTAACAGATTTAAGTGATTCTCTTTTTCTGATTTTTTAAAAATATTCCTTTGCTCAGAGTTGTGCCAGAATATTGATACTTGTTCTACTTTGCTTTCCTAAAGGAATGCCACATTTCTCCTAAAACTTTTAAGGTGGTATAATATTATACAGTGGTATTAAACAATTAAAGGGCAAACCACACAGTACTAAATTAACCAAGACAGAAAGTTCTAAACTGACTAGGAAATCACCTACTGTATCTTGGGGCAACTGTGAACGGACAAGAACTTTTACTAGGAAGCAACATATTTTGTGCTCTGGTTTATATTGGGCCCTGAGCTGTACAAATTTCAATTTAAGTTAAAATGTTCGGGGCGGCTGGTAGGTTCAGTGGGTTAAAGCCTCTGTCTTTGGCTCATGTCATGATCCCAGAGTCCTGGGATCCACCCCACACTGGGCACTCTGCTCAGCAGGGAGCCTGCTTCCTCTCCTCTCTCTCTCTCTGCCTACTTGTAATATCTGTCTGTCAAAACAAATAAAATCTTTAAAAAAAAATGTTCTAAGGAACTAGGCATGTGTTCCACACAGTGCTGACCACCTTGGAAACCTGAAGGATGCTTTCTTTGATTGATGTAATATAGCAAGTGACATGTTAAAAATAAAACTTAAGATTTAAATGAGTAATTGTGTGTGTGTACACTCAAAAATACATTCTGGTTAGAAACCATTTGCTTTATTTTTAGTAGACACAGAAGTGAGAAAATTCATGCACAAGATGTTATTGCTAATTTTTGAAGTAATCCTTCCTTCAGATTTTTACTTTTATATTTGTAAGTAAATTCTCAAAGAAATAAATTTCTCCAAATGTCCATTAATTAAAATAACTATTCTAATTTTTTATGTTGCCCCCCATTTGTGTTGTTACAAAAGTAATTTTATATAGTTCAATGTCCATACAGAGTTTACATTTCAGCCTTTTACCTTAATATTTATGGTAAATATAATTTGGGCACTATAAGCAATCTTCATATCGAAGATCAAATTCAAAGTAATATTTCTTTAATTTTAAACATATAGAATAATAGTCACTTCTCATTTCTCACTACTATAATCCCATTACGACCTATTACCATGTTTATGATTTTATTTTTCTTTTAAAAATTTATTGAATAAAGCCAAAAAAAGATGGAGACACACACATCTAAATCCAGCATCCATGCATAAGAACAGGGACATGCTATAGGTT